>NW_025334028.1:30029857-32429857 GCF_019186645.2 Phyllostomus hastatus
TTGAACGGTGTCATTGGTATTCTATTTCTAGCTCTTTTCCGTATGAAACATTGTAATATAAAATGCTCATATGCAGAAACAAATTCATTTGCAAGTGTACCAGAACTTTTGCTAAACTCCAGTCAGAGTGTGTGCTCACTTGCTGAGAAAAGCTTGATTCAGGGCTTAAAAGGCGTGGCAGTAACATGAAAGTACTTTTCTTCCGTTTAAGATCCATGAGTTCAAGAACTGGTTCATGATTTCTCTTTGGTTCTCTCCACCACACTTTCTTTGTGCCACCAGTATAGAAGTTATTTTATGCTCCCCGGGCGTTCTGATGAGTTGGTTTTGTTTATATAGATGAAAACACCTCCACAGCAGGGGCCTCTTTTTGTCTTCTTTGTCTGGGGCTTTGTACGCGTTGTGTGCTACTGTTTCTGACTTGAATAAAACGTGGGTGTGGGCGTGGGAAAACAGATTGAGAAAGGAAAAAATAGTAAGCAAATTTCACCTTTTGAATGTAATCAAGTAATTTTACATTAATTGAATTTTTAGAACTTGTTATCAATTCAATAAAAGGGACTTTGTAGAATGTAATATTGCTGTTTTTTATAAAAATATTTATATTATTTATTTGATTTAAAAAAATTGGGAATTGATGGACACTCAGTCAAATTCTTTCTGCCAGTTTTCAAATAAGTGGGCCTTTCTGGGGGCTAATAGTTTGTTTGAAATATATTCTTTATGTTAATTAGCACTCAGGTTTCTGGATATTATCAAATATACATCTTTCTTTGGATTTACTGGAAAAATCTGCTAGCTGTATACATTGGGTTTTGTTCTCATCTTTATGCTATTCAGGTTTGGGACTTGCAGAAATATTTGCTTTGCTTATTTGTTGGCCATTGGATACTGTTTTCTTAAAACAAGAGGACATTATTTGAGAGATAAGATGTATGTGCAAAGGAAATACATTTCACGTAAGTGAATTAGATTTGGGGCCGCTAACATAAGCAGAAGGACTTGCAGCTGTATTTCTTTATCCTACGTGAGCTTTCAAGGAACTGGGCCCAAGGGTGTTGAAGGACACGTAAGTTTTCTGGGCATTCCGGGTCTGCCCTCTATGGGTGAGAGGTGCTGTAAAAATGCCTTTATCCCTCAGAATTCTGCATTACGTTGAAATAAATGTTATTGATTAGGCATAGTGTTTTTGGGCAGTTTGGCGGGAACAAAGCAGAAAACCCTTTACAAACTCAAAATCAGGTTATAATTTTTTCTTTGTGTAGGACTTGCAGTTAATGCCAGAATACAGATTGGGGAAAAGCTAAAGAAAAATGGACACAGCCCTGGCTGGGTAGTTCAGTTGGTTAGAGTGTTGTCCCTATACGCCAGGGCTGTGGGTCTGATTTCTAGTCAGGGCACATACCAGAGGCACGCAGTGAATGCATAACTAAATGGAACTTAACGGGGTTTATGCACTGACATTTTCATAACTGAAGAACTGTTTTAGGTGAATACCACTGAAAATTGTGAGTTAGCCATCTCTTTGTCCCCATTGTTTGGCTTGTAAACTTCAGTGCAGTTTGAAGTATAAGTAAATTCCTGTGTTAGCTACACAAAAATCTGTTTTTAATAAGCAACCTCAAAGAATCCCGAAACCAAAGTTTTTTTTTTTTATTACGAAGCCCTCTCTTTTTAAAAAGCATCCAGCAGAGACAAACAATGTGTTGTATGCCAAACCCTTCATTTCTAGAGTATCAGCATCACTCCCAGAGAATTACTCAAGTGTCACTGCAGTTTTCCGGACACCATGAAGAGCAAAGCTCCCAGCCGATTGGTGCCTGTGTGCCTATGTTCAACTTGCTTTTTCTTTTTGGTCCACCTGTTATGGATGAAATTATGTCTCCACCTCCCCCCACAAAGAGGTTGCAGTTGAAATTCCCCAGTGCCTGCAGGAATGTGATCTTATTTTTGAAAATAGGGTCTTTGTAGATGATCAAGTTAAGACGGGGTCATTAGGGTGGACGCTAAACTAATGTGAGTGAGTCTGTATAAAAAGGGGAAATCCAGTCACAAAGACAGACAGGTAAAAGGGGAAGACCATATGGAGACACAGGGAGAATGGCATATACCAGCCAAGGAACACCTGAGGTTACCAGACACTAAGAACCCCTTGAAACTGTCCAGATATCAGTTTTCTGTTTGTGTGTTTACTGCGTGGTTCCCTGTATGTACCCCAACACACATCTGTATCTTTTACCTCCCATTTCTACACTTCTCAAGGAGTCAGATTTTCGTGTTCTGACAGCCTGAATGTTGCATTCCACAGTGTCTTGGAATACATTGCAAACAGTTCCTCCTTATATTTCACTGATGCTGTGTTACTTTCCCCCAGGAGGGTTCTGCATGCTTAAATTTTATATGTGAAGGTGCCCTCAGCACTTCAGAAGACAAGTCCAGTGTGAGTTCAAAATATAATTATTCTTAGGAGGTACTATACAGAAAAGTGCTCTGCGTCATGGAGTATGATGACACGGAAGCTGCTGTTAGAAGAACAAAGCTCACATGATTCATTGCAATTACACATGTCCTTTGAGTCCTCTGTCCTCCTTCACTGTGCAAAGGCTGATTAACTGAGGAGATTTCAGGGCTATCTCACCATCAAATGTTCTGACTCAGAATATTTTATGTATTAAGTCAAATTATTCTGTTTATCAGTTTTTTCTTAGGCATACTTTTCATTATGTGATTCACATCTCTCATTAGGGATTTTATTTTAAATGGTTGAGTAGTGTCATAGTAAATATAACAAACAGCATCTTAATCATGTAATGAGATGTTCTTTATTTTTTTCTATCTTAATTTTATTCTTGTACATTTTGGAATATGGGTTAGCTGCTTTTACACAAATAGGGTTGGGTCTTGCTGTGTTTTCTGCTGTCCTGAGACCCAGAAGCACAGAAATACATATATTTAATGTAATCAACAACTTGTATGTAAATGTACACTTATATATAAATTTACGTGCATATTTACATATATGCATGCATTTGCAGTGGGGGTCCTGAGTTACATCTGAAGTTTCTGTCAGTATAACTAGTGTAACTGGCTTCTTCCTGCTCTTAGATTCACTCAAAGGCATAGATTATATTATATTATGTGAAAGGAGTCGTGTAGTGGACTCTGGCTGGCTTTTGGAAATGGAAAACTCATCAGGAGATAGTGACCCAATTTACTATAGGACTTGATATATGTGATAGAGGGGACAGAAAACATTTTTAGCAAGTATCATGATTCTTAATTTTGGTTCCCATCTTAGCGAGAAGGGGGAAGTTCAGCCTCCAGTTCCCATATGGACCAGTTTTAGGTGTTGGCAACAGACATTTGAGAGAGCTGGGTGGTAGCAGCCTCTTCCCATGAATTCACCACATTTCTTTTTAGCATTCTTGAGTCATAGAGTGAGAAATGGAGTTGGTTTGGCCAAATGTTCCTCCTTTGTGCCAAACTGTACCTTAATGCAAATTCTGGCTCTGCCACTTTCTCATTGTGTGAGCTTGCAGAAGTTACTTAATCTTTCTGAGTTTCAGCTTTCTAATGTGTAAAATGAGAACAATAAAGTATGTAAATCACAGGGAGTTGAACAAATTAAATGATACTATGTGTGATGGCTTAGCATAATGGTATGTGGTAAGCACTCATTAAGTGACATATAACACTAGTACCTCTTTACTTGTATAGACCACATATTCCTTTGTGTCTAATTTGTACAGAGCTTGGCAGTTGACCCCCAAGACCACTGAGCTGAACTGACTGATTTGCGTTTGGTCACAGTGCCCATGGTGTGTAGAGCCAAAGAACCAGTTAGGTTTGGATATCTTGGTGCATCACTTAAGTTTATGTCACTGGCTTCACAGCTCCTTGAACAAGAGCATTTTCCTCATTCATTGAAAAGCTGCCACTAGTATTAGAAAACATCTAATAGCACATGTGAGTGCGAGGTGTCGCCTTTGTAGAGGACTTTTCCTGTGCTTCAGTATGAGCTCGATTTTAGACCAAATGCAAATGTCTTTAAGAGAACACACTGAGAGAGAGAGAGAGAGAGAGAGAGAGAGAGAGAGAGAGAGAGAGAGAGAGAGAGAGAGAGAACACAACCTGCTAAGGAGTTATGTGATAGAAGAGTTTGTAGTTATCTGTGATAATATTTTTATGAATTAATCTTTATCAAGTGTCAATAAAACTCCTCACTATTGAACCTAATCATAAAGGGACTAGTTGATAAAAAGCCCATTACCTTAATATAGGTGATGATAATTCTGTCTTTGTTAATATTATAGTATGCTGTGTGGTGCCAGGCTTGGAACACAAAAGTTCAGGGTTATAGAAGTGTTCTGGCACTGCTGCTTGAGAAAGGCACTCGCAGTTCTCTCTTGTCCAGCATTGTGACTAGACCGTGTGAACAACAGGGCAAACATGTAGCAAAATGCCTGTTTCAATGCTTCTCCGTTCCTTCAGCTGTCTTTTGATGGGCTTCCCTCTCATTGTTCCATTGTTCATTTCTGGGAGTCCCATACCTTTCTCCTGTCAGTAGCTAACTATCTTTACACACGGACAATTTTCAGTGTCTTGGAAAGTGGTAACATTCAGTATTTTTAACTAAGTTATTAGAAGAAAACTATCTGCCGAATTCTTCACAATAGCCAACATATAGAAACACCCTAAGTGCTTGTCAACAGAAGAATGGGTAAAGAAAATGTGACACTCACACACACAAACACACACAGTGGAACATCATTTGGCCATGAGAAAGGAGGAAACCTTGCCATTTATGACCACATGGATGAACCTGGAGGACCTTAAGCTAGTTGAAGTAAGCCAGACACAGAAAGACAAATACTGCACGATCTCACTTACAGGTGGACACCAAAAAGGCTGAACTCATAAAAGCAGAGAGTAGAATGGTGGTTTTAAGGGGTAGGGGGTGGGGAAAATGAGGAGCTCTTGGTCAAAAGGTACAAAGTTTCAGTTATGTAAGACGAACAAGTTCTGCAGGTCTAATGGACAGCATGGTGGCTGTGGTTAATATTGTGTCATGTGCATGAGATTGGCTAGGAGAGCAAATCCCTGCACACACGTGGATGGGAATTGTGTAAGGCAATGAATATGATAATTAGCTTGATTGTGGTCATTATTTTAGATGTATGCTATCAATGTATACTTTAAATATATATAATTTTTACTTGTCAGTTTTACATCAGTAAAGCTGGAGTAGGAGACAAGAAGAAAACGACTTTTCATTCTTACTAGCTTTTCTATCAGAATTGGGGCTTATGTCTGTATACAGTGTCCGCAGATGCTTTTGTGACACTAAAATCACCACTGAAATGCAAGAAAAATAGCTTTTAGCTTGAAAGAACAAGTACCTTAGTTTCTTCATACAGATTGGAACTGAATCATTACAGACTTTACACTAAGGTGATAGCTATGCAGGGCTTTTGTTCTGAACAGAATACTACCTAGTGGCATAGTAAGGACTGACTCTGGGCTGGGCTCTGACCTAAGCTTATGTGTGTACTGACTCTCTAAAGGTGTGCGTTAGCTTACCATCTTGAGGCAGGTACTTTTATCATTCCCATTTTACAAATTAGGAAACTGAGGCCCACTGAGGTTAAATATGAGGGGGAACCCCAAAAACCTGGAATTTATTTATCAAACATTGTGTATTTATTCTTATGTTTAAACTTCAGTCACCTTCAAAATGCCCTCCACTTGATGCGATACACCTACTGAGACATTCTTTCCACTGCTGAAAGCAGTTTGGAACTTGTCGATATTGATGCCTTTTAGTGTTTCTGCTGTTTTTTCTTTCACCTCTTCAGCAAAATGTTTCCCTTTGAGGAATTTTTTCATCCAGGAAAACAAAACAGAAAAGTCTTTCAGGGCGAGATTGAGTGAATCGGGAGGGTGGGGCATGGGGATCATACCATTTTTGGCCAAAAACTGCCGAACACTCAGTGCAGTGTGGGCAGGTGTGCTTGTAAATCACTCATCATGGAATGGGCAAAAGCATTAAAAGGGTCTTCCAAAAAAAAAATCTACTGAAGCCAAACGCAGCCTCTCACAACAATGCCAGGTTGTACAATAATACTGACAGGTTCCTAGAACACTCACCTAGTGGGGGAAGCCTGTACTACAAGGGGTCCTCCCTGCAGAAGATAATTCCGGTTTTTGGCGCCCCCCCCGCCCCATGTCATATCTTGCCTTAGTAAGAGGTCAAACAGGGATTCAAACTCAGGCCATTTAGCTCCAGCAACTGAGTTTTTAAACACTAAACTACATGTTTTTTGAATGACAACAAAGACTTTGCAAACATCAACTGAGAATGTCCTAGAAATAATATATTCCTGTTATGATGAAAAAAGGAAAAAGTTTAACACAAAAGAAAATAATGAGATTTTATAACAGATTTTTCCCTGCCCAAAAGTATCTCATGGAAAATGCATATCAAATGGCTTTGGAACACTGCTTCCCAGGGTTTTCGTGCTCTATTTCTCGGTGATAGCACCATGTTCTAAGGATGAGGAGATTCTGGTTCTATGCTGTGCTATTAATGGCCGTGTCATCTTGGCTGCATAGTTCTTCCTCTCTCACTCTTTTTCCTAAGTGGAAATATTAATGCAGTGTTATTCATCTTGTTTCGTCATGGAGAGAATAAGATGTAATTGATATGGAAGTGGCTTACAAAGTACTACAAAAATATAAGTGGTATTATTGTGGTTTGTTGTCCCATATGGAACATGCCATCTCAGGGTGGGGATAAATGGCAGCGATGTCAGGCACCTGCCCAGAGGGCAGAGCCGAGGAGCTGGAAGGTGGTGCAGCATCCAGAGCCGTGACTGTTGTCTGGTATGCAAGTCCTCGCTTGGTCACTTATTTATTGGAAGAACAGTGATCCAACTTTTCTGAGCCTCAGCTGTTTTATTTGTAAAAGAGGGAGAAAAATATTTACTTTTCAGTGTTATGAAGGTTCAGTATAATATTATGTAATAATAGTATCCTGTTACATGCCCTCTCATGAAATCCTAAATAGCTTAAAACAAAACAAAACCAAGGACAGCTTTCCAGTTGAAATAAATAAAAACAACAAAAATCACACACCATAACATTTTAAAGATAAACAGAAGTCAAAAAATATTTAAGTATTAACATACCAAGATTGTCAAGTATTCTTCCTAGCGTAACATGTGAAAAGAATGTGATATGAATAGCATCATCATTTTATCAAAAATATCAGTTACATTAACTATAATTTTTAGATGCCAATACTCCAAAATACAACAATCTGTAGTTCCTTTTGGTTTATCTATACACACAGTCAAATGATCCGTGAATAACAGCAGTGTGGGAGGCAGAATAATGACGCCCCAAGACGGCTGTCTCCAACCCCTGGAACCTGTGACTACATTATGCTACATGCCAAAGGAGAATAAAAACTGCGGAAAAACTGAGTTTGCTTATTAGCTGACCTTAAAATAGGGAGATCATCCTAGATTATCCAGGTGGCCCAGTGTAATCCCAAGGACCCTTACAAGAGGAAGAGAGAGGCAGAAGAGGAAGAAGCCTAGAGACGTGGCATCAGAAGGGCTTGGACTGGCCACATGCTGCTGGCTTTGGTGATGGAAGAGGGAGCCAAGGATGCAGGCAGCTGCTGGGTGCTGGAGAAGGAAGGACACTGATTCCCCCTCCCGGCTTCCACAGCAATGCTGCCCTGCCAACCCCGGAATTTAGCCCAGTGGGATCTTTTGAACTGTGAAAATATAAGATAATAAATTTGTGTTGTTTCAAGACACTAAATTTTGGTAATTTGTTACAGGACCATAGAAAACTAATACAGAGAGGTTTTTTTGTTTCTTTCTTTTCAACCCTTTTACCTTATTTTTTGCTTCCTAATTGCATTGGCTGCGACTTTCAATACAATACAGGGTGGGACAAAAATAGGTTTACTGTTGTTCATATGAAAATATAGTCCAATAATTAATAAGTAATAATGCAAGAAAAACTGTTTCACATACTCACAACTGTAAACTCACTTTTGCCCCACCCTGTATTTAATAGGAGTAGTGATATTAAATATTCTTTTCTTGTTCTTGACTTTAAAGGGATCATTTCTAACTTTTTGCTGTTAAAAGAAAGATGTTTGTAGACTGAGGTAATGGTTTCACTTCTGTACGCTTTTCTCCAAACTCAAGTTGCATACATTAAATACAGCTTTTTATAAGTCAATTACACCTCAATAAAATGAATTTTAAAAAAGAAAAACATTTGCTGTAGGTTTTTTAAAAAACTATTTATTCATTTATTTTTTAACTGTCTGCATTTTTAAATTGTATTTTTTTCCATTACCATTTATCCCCCTTATACCCTCTTCTACCCACACCCACCCCCAGCCCCTCATGCTGTAGGTTTTCTTTTTTAAGATTTTATTTATTTATTTTTAGAGACAGGAAGTGTGGGAGAAGAAGATTGATGTGTGGTTGCTTCTTGCACACCCCCTATGGGGAATCTGCACACAACCAAGTCATATGCTCTAGACTGGGATTCAAACCGTCAACCCTTTGGTTCGCAGACCGGCACTCAATCCACTGAGCCACACCAGCCATGGTCCATACTATAGGTTTTTAACATATTCATACCTATATCAGATTAAGGAAATATAGTCCAATAATATAAAAATTTTCCATTTCAGTTTTTATCAGGACTATCTATTGAATTTTATCAAATGTTGTATCTTAATTTCACCTTTCTTATATTATATATTCAGTACTTTTTTATATCAGAATATGGTGTAATTAGGCTCTTCTCTGTTCTTACATATTTTTAAATTTTTATGTTTGACTTTAGAGAGGGAAAGGAAGGGAGAAGAGGAAGAGGAACATTGACCTGTTGGCTTCTGCATGCGCCCCAGCTGGGGACCCAGCCAACCCGGCACATGCCCTGACCAGGAGCTATCTGGTGACCTTTCACTTTGTGGGACAATGCCCAACCAACTGAGCCACACTGACCAGGGCCCTTTTTTATATGTTTGAAAAGGTGGTGAGTTAGGGAGGACAATACTCCTTCAAAATTAATGAATCCTTAGCTCCAAGAACAGACAAGGTACCTTTACTGTGGTAGCATTCTTAGAGTGGCACCAGCTTCTTAGATGAATTAAAGAAGAGACGTGAGAGCTGATAGGGCAGTAAGTTGTACAGAGTAAATTATGGACAGTAAGTTTAAAACAGAAAATAGAGTAAAATATGTGACTAAAATAATTTCAGAATACATTATCTTGTCAAACACCTTTACACAATTTTTCCAATATCACTCGCTTTTATTTATGGTTGTTTTGATTTTCTGAAGATAGAATAGCCTAGGAAACCCCACAGTTATTCAATATCTAAATGGCAAGACATTTGATATTTTGTTCATTTATCAAACATGTTAGCCATAGGTGAAGTCAACATCTATTTTTCTAAAGTCTTACCATTTCAGTATTCCTAGCTTCTTGCTCAGTGACTTGATATATTGATTCAACATAAACATGGCTCACCTCTTTCCTTGTTCTCGTATTCCAGCCACCCCTTTAATTTGCAAGTCAACTCCTAATTTTGTAAGAAAAGTTTATTTCTAGTTGGCTGCCTGTTATGCACTGTGCTGAAAAACATTTCCCAAATGGGACTTTATTACTCATTACTCTTGGATCTTGTCATTGCCTTTGAATGATGGATTTGGGTCAGTACTAAAGTCAGGCTCCAATTCAAACTAAGAGGAGAACGTTTGGTGGAGACATGAGAGGGGATGAGGGGAGTAATGGAGACGGAAGGGGGGAGTGGGAAGGAGTGCCACACAGGGAGGTGTTACCAGTGAAGACAGCTCTGAATAGTCACTACTTGGAATGGCTCCTAAAAGAAGAATGTCAACTGAGCAAGAAACACACTGACTGCCGCATGCCTGAGCATGGGAGCTAAAGGCAGAGTGTGTAAGAGGGTGGCAGTGGGCAGCTGCAGCTGTGCTGCTGGTGAGAGTGAGGGAGATGAGGACTGAGAAGTGTGTGCTTTCAGTAAGGACTTGTAAATAACTGGTGACTTGACTGGAGGCATTTGACCTTCATTACTCAATATATTTAAGTGATTACTTTCTAATTGAACAATAATAACTGATTTGATGTGGTGGAAATAAAAGTTAATGGAGTGTAAGGAGGTTTAATTTGTCCAGATGGAGAATTCTGGCAGAAAGGTGAGTTTGGAGGGGAAGTTCAGTCTGGAGGCATTACTGTTTGATAAACAGAGAGTGCAAGTACAAATTTTTTAAAACAAAATCATCATGGCTAGGTATGTGCATTAAGTTGAATGGGGGTATTGCAGTATTGTAGAAGTGTAAAATAAAATTATTTATGGGCTGTGTTTAAATCAGAGAAAACAGGCCAAGGTATTCATGAATATCAATAAAGCTTTATAACAATACAATTCATAACCATTGTTTGGATTAATGTTGTAATAATTACACACTTTTTACATTATGAAAATAAGTCATAAATAGTGTAAAAATAATTCTGAAGATCAACTTCTCACAAACTAAGAACCCTGTAAACAAGTTATAAAAGCAAATAAAGACAAATTAGAAACTGAACACAATGCAATTATCTTCAAACTGCAAATTGAAAATCACATGCATTGGTTGATTCAGCAATGTCAGCTGGAGAAATTAAAATAAAATTGAAACAAGAAATCAAACAGGGAGAATTCATCTCTCAATTATTTACACTACAGAGAAAAACAGGTTTGTGCCATATTTACACTGATAAGACACAACACATCTTAGAATAATCAATTGTATGAGACTGGCCCACAAAATATTAAGAAAAATATGCAGTGTATTGTGTGCCAAAATATTTTGTTTGCATTTTCCTCTTATTTTGCATTTATGTGATTTTTTGGCAATATAAAAATAGCTGCATGTAGAGATGAACTTTAAAATGTAAAAAATACAAATAAAAATATAATATTTTCTAAAGAAAAATCAGATACATACATCTTTTAAAAATGTAATTCAGTTGCATGAAACATTTACAACAGTATAAAGAATGTTCACATAAATGTCAATAATATGTAAGACACTTTTTGTGAATCCAATTAATATTTCTGGGATATGTGAAAATATCAACTGCATTGTAAGAGATGATAATACTTTATTAAGTTTTCAATAAATCATAACAGGTCAGGTTTAAAAAGTCTCCCTATTCCCAAAAGGACCGTTCTGTCAATAAACAGCACAGGGAATCTTATGCATCTAAGCACATTAAAAAAATCAGACATGCCATTAAAATGTTTCAGCATTGGATTAACAAATACTAAATCCATAAAAAATTTAAATTGGAAGGGTATCTTTGCTATGGCATATAGTAAATCTAGCCAATATGAAGATATTTCAATGTAAGTGGAAAAGGTAGGGACTGAAGGTCAGCAAATCGTAATTGGTCAATCATGTTAATTCCACTAGGAGAGAATAATTTTAAGAGCCAGAATCAAATGTATGATATTGTTCTGAATTGTTATTTATGAGAATATAAGAATATGTTGCTATGGTCTTGACTTTCTAGAGATAGCAGGGATTTTGTTTTTTTGTTTTGGTATGAGCTGAAACAGTTCATGTTTTTGGTAATGTTAACCATTAATATAACTTGATTATCAGGAAACAGAGGAAATACCAATATTGGCATATTCTTATAATTACTTATTAGAAGGTATGAAAACACCACTCACCAAGCAAAGCATAACTGACTCCTGAGCAAGATAATAGATAGAGGCAAAAAAAAAAAAGGGATGAAAAGTGGTGTTAACATTTTATGCTATGATAGTAACAGCCAAAAAAAAAAAACAAAACAAATAAAGATCTTGGAAAATTAAGCACATTTCTTAAGTAATGAAAATATAAGATACCAACAATTTTTCCACTGATACTGACATGCTGACCTGACTGTTTCCCAAACTAGCAAAGGACATGTGGAATGAACTGCTAGTGGTGTAAGTTCTTCCTGTGCCTTTAGAACACCACACAGGGGAAATAAATTCAAGAAGACTTTTTTGGAGATAGAAATTCAAGACAGTCTCATGTTTTCTATAAAATCAAATAAAACGGAAAAATTCTTGAAGACTGCTTTTCATAATGGAAATAAAAACTACAGGAAAAATTTAGGCCTACTTGTGTATCAGGCATGCTATGAATGTAGGCAGGTTTGTCTAATTCTGGTTTTGTCACACAATCCATTCTGTAAGCTAAAAGATGAGAATGAAAGTTGATAAAGGCATACATAGAACGTGAGAAGAACATGTGATATGAGGATCATGATCCAGGTAAGGACACATCATCTATGGGTTCATTGTTCCGTTTGTTTTATGTTAACAAAGACTGGTCATTGATTGAACTGTGATTACAGCAAATTCATGAACTTTAAAAATAAAATCACACACTAACAGTTTAGGAATGCTATTAAACAGAGAAAGAAATTATCCATAGTAGAGTTGCACTGTCCATAAAGAAAAATAAAAGAAATAACATCAGCACCAACACGAATGAAAGACAATTTTAAAGCTAAAACACCAACCAATTTGGTATCCTTAAAAGATGCTTATCAGCAATAGAACATGATCTTGATTTACTTCCAATGTGTCTTTCACGTAGTTTTCCTCAATCCTCTATCCGATTATATAAATTAAAAGAAAGAAATCTTTAAAATATATGTATCTGCCAACACATATGTCAGCAGACATAATTTATTAGTTCACTTGGCAGTTACTTAAGGATTCTCTATATTGATGACAAAATGGATGGTTGAAAATATTTTAGTAACCAAAAGTTTATGATTATCCATAGTGGTTAAGACCCAGTAATTCCACTGAACAAAGAGGAGTACTGTGATCCCTTTGTTTTTCCCAAGGAAGTACATGTAATACGAGTTAATAATTTTATTCCTTTAATCATGGAATAAAGGCCAATGTTACCAAGTGAAAGCAAAAACCCAATATACACATAGGACAGAACAATAATCTTAAAGGGCTGCCTTTTTAAAAATTTTGTACATAAAATGATTATCTTTTGAGGTATTATTCTCTTTAGAAGCTGTGCAAGTTTTAAATAGTGACCCATCTTAGTACCTGTTTCTACTAGAGGAGTAGAAAGAAAGATAGATAGGATGAACTATAACCACCAGATTTTTCTCAAGATACTGCTCTTTGTTTTCCTGAGGAGACTATAGTTTGACCTGCTTCAGTTTATTTTTCCAATCCATTTAAGACACATTTTTTCAGACATTGAACAACAATACTTTATCCTAACCATGTTGTACAAGAGATGGTTAGGAAAATGCCCTCTGTTGTTTTAAAGATGTCACATTGGCTTCAGAGTGTGGAATGTTACTAGAATTGCGACCAATCAGATTGATCCAATTGTTTGAACATCTTTCCAATATTGAAAACTTAATGGGAATAAAAAGAAGGCATTTTGTGTAATTGAGCATTTGGTTATAAAATATGAAAGAGCTCTTAAGGACCGTGTAGGATCCTCATCTTATGACCATACCTTGACTATTGTCAGCATAAGTCAATGATGAGCTAATTTTCCCTTTGGTGGTGAAAATCTATGCGTGAAACTCGAAATTTCCCCACCAAATGGCATCAAGTTGGGAGAAAAATTATATTGTCCCATGAGCTAAATGCGACAACTCCTCATTGATGAAGTTTTCCCTAATGGAACTCTCCCGTGTAGAACAAGCCATTTCGGAACACTGGACCAACACTTCACTGTGCAAAGAAATGCTCAGTCTAATCCAGTCAGGTAACTTCTGAGCAAAAAGGTGAAAAAATACTCTCTCTATGGCAACTATATTTCACAGCTTTCTGAGATCTCAGATTTGGTCTATGCATATGACAAACATTTAGAAATGTAAAAAAAAAAGATAAAGAAATCTAAATAGAAACAAATCTTAAATCTAAATAGAGCTACAAAAAATAGAAACGAGTTAATACTATCAAATGTGACCAAATCTTGACTTTATCTTTACTGATAATCACTATGTATGTTATATTAATCATATGAAAGAAGTAAAAAAGTACTGAAAAAATTGCTTAACTTTGATACTTTGCTATGACTGAAGTGGAAGTGGAGCTTCTTTCACATCCTCTTCCATTATTTAGAACCAGAGAGAAAGAAATTAGTAAAAGGCCATTTTGACTGTTGGTTCCAAGTTATTAGGATTTAAAGACTTTTTGTTAAAAAAATGTTCAAACGAATATGACAAAAGTATTTCAGCTTAGTGTTCCGTGCACTAAAAAAAAAGAAAAAAAAAGACTTTAAAAGAATTGGAAGTCCTCTGTTTCTAGAACCTTGTTGAAAATGTTTGCAGTGGGTTCCATCTTGGAGAGAAGAAAAGCTCGCACATCAGCTTCGGTAGAGACTGTGGAGTAAGCCCCCTTTAGGACGTGTGAATTTGTCAGCAACCTGAGCTTTGGTGGGATGTACACACCCTTCCTCCTCAGAAACAGAGGCTGCCATTCCAAGAATCTTCTACCCGAAAGAAGTCCTGTTATGTCGCTGTCATTTTCCCAAAGCACCCATCCTAACATCTGCTGAAATTCAGTTTATTAAAAAGAAGGTCTGCTGTTCTGGGTGCCTGCACTCGTAAACCTCTCTCCTACTTGGTCACACGGAGAGACAGCGCAGGAGGCTGAACCGGTCCTCTTTCCTGGTCTTCACTGCCGAGGGCAGCCCAAGGAAAACCGGCGGCACAAGCAGCTCAACCCCTCGATATTTCAACCAAGGTGTTCACTTGAGCCTGCAATACTGGAAGCTGTAGATCCGCAGCTGGGACCGCAGCTCCCTCAAAATACAAGACCATTTGTGTGTGTGCTCTCCACCACCTTATCTCTTTTTGGCAATAAGCCACGGTGTAACCCCCTTGAGATGACAAAAGAAATAAAAGCTCAGATGTGATCAGAGGACTCATGGAGAGGCATGCTAGTATCTGGAGTCGCACGGCAACGAGCGGGTTTGGCACAGTCATGCTTTTTTAGTCGGTTTCCGTGGGTGGGGTGAACTCAATGCTGAGAGTGAAGGTGAGTAGGGACGTGACGATAAACTCTAGTATCAGTCAGTATAGTACACTTTCATGGGCTTGAGTCCATATTTGGTCACAATTTTATGTAAACTATTTCATGGCACCTTTTGTCCATGCAATGAACAAACCCAAAGTAAGAAAATAGCAAGAACAATCATTCTCTATCACTGCTATGTCCATATAAATACATATCTTTACATAAGATAGAGATACTGATCTATATTTTTTTGCATGCTTCTCACTAGTTTCACAGGTTGCCCCGTTTTAGATGTAAGTGAAGAAAAGATGGACATGTGCACTACTGCAAACAGGAGGAAGCAGCTACACGTAAACATATCTCAGACTTGTGAAATCTGCAATTCGATTTTCAACTATAAATATAAAAAGTGGACCATTATGTACACAACTTCATGCTTGGGAGGTTAGATTCATCACTGCAGAAAAACAAATAACAAAAAAAGGCAAATATACAGAATTAGTGGTCTAGGATAAAAATTCCAAATTAACATTTATTTTAAGAACAGTGGTAGAACCCTGAATAGAGTTGTATTTTTTTAAAAAAATCAATGACCCAATCAATATATGTCGTACACATTACTTTTCTGAAACTCCACTGTCATCAAAATTTCCACCCTTGGTTCCACACACATTTTCCTTTTACTGTGAAGGAGCTTCTAGTAATTGTTTTTTTCAGTAACTATTCTGAGAAAGCAGAAAATTAGAATTTTTAGCATATACATGCCATAATTAAAATATATATATATCCTATTTATAACTTACAAACCTTCCCCAAACATTAAAACACTCTGTGTAAAAGGCTGAGGATTCTGAACTCAATGGCACTACATACCTCAGAGACACCTGACTACAATACTCTACTTCTTGTATCCTCTTTCCTTTCGCTAGCCCTGCCCTGCTGGGGCAGATGTGCTAGGTAAACCTGCCCGCTGTGAGGCCTTTAAGCTGTATCACCGGCTCCACTGTGATCTAAGATCCCATCAATCTCTGGCTCCTCATTTTGAACAGCCATACTTATTAAGGTTTTCCTAGAACTAACGTTAAGTCTGAGGGAACTGAGAGACACTTGTCTCTGAAGTAAAAACTTACAGAGCAGACCTTGCAGATGTTGACTTTCACTCAAAAATAAAAAGCAGTGAGCCCTGGCTGGCATAGCTCAGTGGACTGAGTGTGGGCTGTGAACCAAAGCATCGCAGGTTCAATTCCCAGTCAGGGCACATGCCTGGGTTGCAGGCCACGGCCCCCAGCAACCGCACATTGATGTTTCTCTCTCTCTCTCTTTCTCCCTCCCTTCCCTCTCTAAAAATAAATAAATAAAATCTTAAAAAAAAAGAATAAAAAGCAATGAGAAAAGTGAACTGTCCAATTCATTAATTAGAAACATTTGTTATCTCTCTCCAAGATATGTAAACACTACATTCGATGTGTTTAGGAGGCTGGGAACTGTGTAATCTTTTAGAGATGTGGTTCACTCCTTGTTTATGTGTGTTGTGTCCATGCCAGAGAATGTGTCTACAGGAAGTATTTCTCCAAACTCTCACTTATCTCAAATTTCAAACAGATGCATGTTTTTGAGTACCAGTGCTTTGTAAATAATCTATAGAATTTAAAAAATTTCCTCCTACCCTCTAGATTTTAAATCTTAGTTAAAAAATATGTCACCTTGTTTTAGGTAGGTTCTGCTAAAAACCTGTCAGCTTTTCCTGGAAAAATAAGGTTTAGTGAAACATTAAAAAATACAAAGGCTCAAGGTATTTTTCCTATTAAGTAGTTTTAAGCTCTAGATGAGGATGGATGACAACTTTAGTAGCCTGTAAGCATTTTCTTAACCATAACTTCCACCATTTACTCGCCATGTGAATTACACTGGGAACTGATACATCATTATTATTCAAAATGTAGACAACTGAACTGTATCTAAAAAGAAAAGAAATTTAAACAAAGACCAAATCATTTTCCATGAAAAAGTTATTATTGAAAGTAGCCTGACCAAGGGGACTTGCTTGCCAATCACGATTGACACAGCCACTGCAATCTGAATTTTCCATCATATATTTACCACCATGTTCCAGAGGTTAATAAATAATAATGTTCAAAAGGGGATCCACATAACACAGGATAAACTACAAGGAATCTACTGGTATTCTTTTAAAAATATTTTTAAAAATAATTTGATTTAGCCCTGGCTGGCGTAGCTCAGTGGATTGAGCGCGGGCTGGGAACCAAAGTGTCCCAGGTTAGATTCCCAGCCAGGGTACATGCCTGGGTTGCAGGCCATAACCCCCAGCAACCGCACATTGATATTTCTCTCTCTCTCTCTCTCTATCTCCCTCCTTTCCCTCTCTAAAAATAAGTAAATAAAATATTTAAAAAAAAAGAAAAATAAATAAGTGGTATGAATTAAAAAAATAATTTGATTTAACTAACAGTGTATATGAGGTAGCTATATTGAGCATATAAGAGATTTTAGAACATGCCATTTTTCTAGTTGTTTCTTTCTTCTGGGGGAAGGCGGTTTTGGGAGAGGCTGATCACAATAATCTGCATATGTGTATATTGGGAGTGTGGTACACAATACTGAGGTTTTATCACTGAGTTATTATTCCTTATGTAAGAAGATGCTAGATTTAAGAAATCCTTGATCTTATGTAGACTTTGGTATCTATTCTTTGAAAAATGAGTACTTACCAGGGACATTTCTGATTTTCTGATGCTACTTATATTACTACTAGGTTTGGCCTATTCATGAACCCAAAGGATGACGAGGGCTTTGCTTATTGTCATTTTTATGCCCTCACAAAAGGGAAGTGATTTAGAAGTCAATGAAAATGAGGTGAACCCAAGTTCTGAGTGGTGTTAGAAGGCCACTAAAGGCAGCCTTTTGTACATCTCCCTCTGTGTAAGGTGTGCTAGTGGTTGTATTAAAAATCATTATAGTGTTAGATTACAGGTCAAGGGTTAAGGAGTAAGTGGTAATTCCAGTTCAGAATGGTATTAAAAATTCTGAGAACAGGCATTTCTCAGGTGAAGAAGAATCCGATGATAGGGCCATCTTCCTGAGAACCACTTGACTTCAGATGTGATTGAGATAATTATCTGACAGGCTGAAAGTGGAGTTTGGGAAGCTACTAAATAAATGACGCTGCTGAGAAAGAAGGAAGGTGTTTCTTTCCCTGGTCAAGCAGGGTAAGCGTGGTTTAAGCAAGAGAGTGAGTCACATAGGATCTCACCAATGTAGTTGATGAGCTAAGATGAAACCAGGAGAGTCAAGTTTCCCTTCATCTTTCTGCAGTCCTACATAGTTTTGAATAATTTTGCTGATGAAACATGTCTGTAAAGAGTTACTGAATAAGCCACAAGGTTTTAGAGAATAAATTTCAAAATGATCAAAGGAGCATGCACACTTCCCCTAGCTCAGTTTTACACCAGTGGAGTTCCTTTGCTCTTTAGTAGCATGCCCGCACAGCCCTGCACAGGTCCACAGCGTGGTTGTGTAGGGGTTCGGAACCCCCTCAGCACAGCACAGACCCAGCTCTTCCCTGCTGCAAATTCTGTCGTTGCTTTCCCCCGTCCAGTGCTAGCTCTGTTGCTTATTAGCTCTGGGCCTTGGGCATTTTTTAACTGCTCTGAATTTCAGCTTCTTCATCAGAATCATGGAGGATGACACTCCATGGAGTTATTGTGAGGATTAACTAAAATGACACCCCATATATGAAAGGGCTATGTGATCACATAGAAGTTTCTCTGTTAAGGAAAAGTTCCCTTCCTACACAGTGGCCATGGGTAGCCATATAAAGAGGCTAGAATATCAGGATATTGTTGAAGAAAAATATCATGCTTACATTTTCTGCTTTCTCAGCTTTGTGACTAATATGACAGGGTTCTACCATGTATTTGCATGTTTGCCTAAGTAATTGAGTATAAACAGAAAAAATCATAATTAAGAATAGTTTTCACTAGTAGGAGGATAAGGAGCTCATTGAGAGACAAGTAAACCATTATGAACATGCACTGCCTGCCCCTTTCCATCCAAAGAAAAGATTAGACAGGGAAGGTTCCAAATCACAATGCTTACTAAGAACTGTTTTCACTGATCAGTTTAGGAAGAAATCAGTAGTAAACATAATAATCAAAAGTATTCTGGAGATGGAATCTTTTGCTTTTTAATATCCAACAAACTTTTAGCAATGTCAAATTCAAAAGCTCTGCTCTAAATGGAAAAGGCTAGGCCAGGTGAAGAGAAAGAGAGCGTGCTTCTTTTAGAAAAATTCCATAAAGCCTACCTTCTGCCAACAGCCAGGCATGGGTAATCCATCTGGCCCCTGTTTTAAAGAGAAGGATAACAATTCCTCAGGCTCCACAAAAGTGATCATACTTCATAATTCACATGCTCAGAAGCTTAAAAATGGATTTCTACTCATTAGGTAGCTTTAGTCATAGGAATCTTTTTCTAATTATAACATCTTCCAATAGAATACCCAACATGAGTAAAACTGAAGAAATTCATGTTTTTCTGGAGAGTATACATTTCGAAAACCCATAAAGCATAGAAAAAAATAAGCCTAATTTGGAAAAAGTAATTTACAAAGCATGGTGGTCTACTCAGTTCTATCTTTAGATAAACATTCTGTATTATTTCTCTTAATTATTAAAACACATTTCACAATTCTTTTTATTAAATAAACAGAAATAACTTCACTTCCTGGTCACTATGGTCTATGGTTGAATGCACGATAATGATGAATAATCAATGATGAACCATTTCTATCTGAAGTTTATAGCTTTTCACACATTATTTTTCACTTTTCTATATTGAAAATAGATGTAGTAGAATATATTTAATCAATTGAATTAAAACATAGGCAGCCTATCTATATCTTTACAGTAAAATGTTATCCATGGCATTCAATTTTTCTATTAAAAATTCTCAGAAGCCAGTTAACAAATTCTGAATAAACAAGGGATTCCTAAATGTTGCAAATTTTGTCGCAAATTTATTTTTATTTAAAGCATAAATACTCTTCAGATACAAATGATACGAAAAAGGAGGAAGAGTTGGTATATGATGAGGCATGCTTATAGTTTCTTCCCACAAAGTGATTGTAAAATATTATTACCAAGCAAACAAAATAAAAGACTGTGCACTTCATATTGATATTTTCTAATTGCAATTATGAGCTGAAATTTTTTTTCTATAAATATAATCTCTTACAGGACATGAGATACATAAAGTTATCTTTATAGAATCATGCTTAGCACTAAAAAATAATATAAGAACATGCAGACCAAGTATAACCATCAACACAACCATAAAATGTTTTCTGTTATACCTCAGAATATATTAACATACTTTTTAAAAAATATAAAAAAGCTCACTTTGAAATAGCTTTATAAGACACTTGGGAAAAATTCGGTAATGCCAGATTGGTACAAGGAGAAGGATCACCCAGTAGAATTTTAGATTTTAGTATAAGGAGGATTTTGAGTTCATGCCGATGGAGATAAGGGAGTTCTGTCTATTTTTAGGAAAGTGAGTTTCAAAAGGAGAGACCATTAAATCGAGGAGGTTATGTGACAAAGAAGAGGGTTTGGGCTGTAGACTACTGTCATCTTTAGAAGCTCAAAGAAGCTTGGCTTACTTCCCCATGGTCTCCTAACGGCACCCTAGAAATGGCTAAGTCTCGACCGCAGAAGCTTAACTCTGTAGGCTTGGCCTTATTTTCAACCTGACAGAAATTTAGTGGAAGAGGCAAAAATGCCTTTACTTCCTTTATAGGAAAAGAAAAAAAAGTTCAATGTAGGAGTAACACCCATAGTTATGGTTTAGCTGTGCCTTTACACAGAAGCTTTTCATATACTTTAATGTAACCTTTAAATATTTATTGAGTAAATTAATATCCCCAGAAGGCAGACATGGTAGTCACGCCAGTTGTGAGAACAAGGTTAGGAGATTAATTTGCAGCCACTGATAGAAATGCATGCTTGCTCTCTTCACTCGGCAGAGTTGCTGAAGGAGCTGTTCATGCACATGCATGTAGTGTGTTTATCATGTAAAGCTTGGTCCAGAAGCACCACTTTACACCAATAGAGATGAATATGTAATAAGCAAAGGAACTGCATGCAGGGAGGTAGGAAAGAGAAATACTGTACCAATTGGCAAGGGGCATCCAGCCCATCCAGGCCAGGCTGGCCTGGCTCCCCTTTTTCCCCCTTAATGCCACGGAATCCCTGTTTGTAAAGATTAACTCATAATGTTACTAACAAGAAATCATTTACATACAAATTCTGCTAAAGAAATAAACACAATAAGAAAAGGCTGGGAGAGGAGCAACTCTGAAGAGAAAGGTCACATGCAGTGAGGTTGGCCAGAGCTTCACCAACGAGGAGGGCTTGTCTGGGAGCCACGCCCTGTTTCTGAGAAGCACGGAATCAGGTCAGTTCCTCTTCAGATCATAGACATTCACACTGGATCAATACTTGAGTGTTAAGAAACCAGGCAGAGCTGGTGGCCAGAGACAAGGTGTGGACCCTATCAGGATAACCCAGATGGACACTCCTGGTACTTTGAAATGTATGTGAAATGACCCCATCCAGAACCCCTGCTGTTACAGGTCCCTCCAGCTTGCTCCTCTCCCAGCTTATCCCTCCACACAAGACATCTGGAGACAGAGTTCCATGAGTCAGACATACCAACGGGCAAGGTGCATCTAATCCAGGAGCACCCTGTTCTCCTTTCTCCCCTTTAGGCCCCTTTTTGCCTTTCTTTCCCTTTTCCCCCTGTGGATACAAGGGTTTAAATAAAAGACAGGCTTTATTGGGGGAGCGGATAATGGTGATTCAAAACATGATTTAGCCAATAAAATCTGGAAGGGCATTTACCACCGGTTTAGGTAAGGCATGATATTATAAAAATGACAGAGTGACCGGATTCTGGGCAGCAACACGTGGCATTGTATTTACGATTCTCAGGGAGATGACAGGAGACCTAAGAGGCCAACCCATAGGAAAGGAGCATCAGTGCTAACACAGAACCCAGTGCAGCCGTCCTTTTGCGAGAGGTGTTTCTGCCATGGATCTGGGGAGTGTGGGGTGTGTGACAGATGCCAGCTGTGCTGAAGCCAGCCAGCGGCAGGTGAAGTTCAGAGGACTAATGGATACTTTGCCCAATTTTCAATACCTGTCAACTTGTTTCTTTTCCTAATCCTATAATGGATGAAAACTTCATGGAGCCAGAGGAAAAGAACATTAACAGCTTCGACCTTTTTGAAATATAGTGACTATTTTTTTTGTAACTCTCATTAAAAATTATTCAATGTATTTAAATACGCTTTTATTTCTTTTAACATTTTTTTCAGGGAACTGAAGAGCAAATATTTTCCTTATTAAGTCAGGTAAATAAATTTTAAAAGTGCTAATACTTCTCAGTAATACCAATTGGAGAAACAGACTTATTTGTAAACCCAGGGATCTTCTTTAATTCACTCTTATCGATCTCATGCCAGGTGTTCACAATGGTAAATGGGTTTCCAGCTTACTTACAAATACTAAAAAAAAAAAATTGTGGTCAGGAGAGAAAAAGCAGTTTGGACTCAGTTGAGCTAACACTAAAAATGAGGTAGGCGGGATAATTACATAGTGGGAATGTAGCCATGGAAATTAGTATTAGGAATCAAGGTAAAGGTTGTGGAAATCTGCATGGATCAGAGGGATGGAGGAATTTAGGAAAGGAGGCAAAAGGAGAAGGAAGGAATGCACCTCAGCTGTTTTACATTAACATAAATATCTGCATATTTATAGACAAGAAGTTGGTGAGTACAGAATACAAAATACAATACATATTTAAATCAGCATAGTCATTTTGCAATCAGGATGGCAGTTACGATAAAACTGAATAATTTCAGAAGCAAAACAACATGAATAGTCAAAGTGAAAAGACATACACATAACAGAAGTATATGAGATGTGCATTCAAATGAATGTATTCATTCTGACTGTGTGAGCAAAAACTCCTCATTTATCTCCTGTGTGCCAAAAAGATTGCATCAGAAGGCTCAGAATCAGAAACACTTGGGCTTCTTTCATACTGGGAAAAGAGAAATTCTGTGTTTTGTTGATCACGATTAAAGACAAAGACCTGAGAAGCCAGGTCTTTGCGGAATGGCGGCAAGTGCGGTGGGAGGGGAGATGGGAGACACATTCAGAAGCAAATTGCTCACTCATGCAAGATGAATAAACATCCTTCTTCAGCAAATAAGTTCAGGGCCATGACATAAAACTGATTTAACCTTGTTTGTTTGAGCTCTTTTCTCTCAGGACGAAGTGGACTCTTCTTCATGTGGGCGTGACTGACACCAGGTGTGTTAGATGTTATTAATTTAGAATTCACTTCATTGGTAAATCAACTCATTAATAATTCAGCAAAAGAGTGTTGTCATACGAATGTTGAGCGAACAGGCTATAGGAATAATTTTTCAGTAATATAATTTGGTAAACTTTACGGAAAACAGTATTATATACAAGGAATAATATATCAGTGTTATTGCTAATCAGCATAGTTTTGTAACAGGGATGCCCTACATAACACAAAACCATCTGTCCTTGTGGGAGTGAGCGCATGAGGGCTCCTCTGTATTTATCTCCCGTGACAGAGTGATGTACAAACTCAAAGTGTTCACATCTAGAATGTAATTTTCCTGAACACAAAACTTCTACATATGGAATCTGAAACATGGAAATGTTTTGTATGGGTGACTAACATTACTCTGAGGGTTAAATTTGCAGCTTAATGTTTTTATAAGTTACAATCCTGGTAATTTCTTCTGTGTTTAAAAGAGCATTAAAAATTAATATCCTCATAATAGTGACATATTTTTGAGTAAGGTTTTAGACTCACATAACCCATTAGGTAAATATAAAGTCTATAATCTTTACAGCACAATTGCCTTGAGCTAAACTACATGATTTCCCTCTAAATATTTATATTTTATAGTAAGAATTTATTATTCAGAATAAAAAAAGATTTTTGCCTCAGTTTCCTTGTCTGTGAAATGGGCACAAAATAGCACCAACCTTAGGGGGTTGTTATCAGGATTAAAAGATTCATCCTATGTAAAGCTTTTGGGAAAACACTAAGTACTCAATAAATGTAATGATATTGATGACGGTGGTGGTGGTGGTGCTCTTACGTAAGCGTGGACAGGAGCTCTCTTACCAGTGGAAGGTAAGTGAGGTTGAAGGCCGTGGAGCACACGGCCCTTTCTTTGACAACTCTCATTCAGCCTTGGTTTTCAACAGCTGTGAACTTCACTGTTAGTGAAAATTTACAACGAAGTTCTGAAAATTGCACTGTTGAAGAAAACAATGTGCTGTCAAGTAGATCAGGATGCGACTGAATCTGAGAACTATAATTGGTGTAAATTTGAACTGTGAAAGTATCATTTCAGCCATTTTATGATTTTCGCTATTCCATTGAGGTGCTCAGTTTTTGTTTGCTTCTTTTGCAGTGTAAAAAAAATGATTCTTCAAAGATCTAAGCAAAGGGGAGAGGAAAGAAAATAGTGATTTAAAAAATCCATAATCTAACTTTTGCTTTCAGACATGAAACCATTTTGCTTGATTTTGGCTCCTGTGTGCCCTGGAGCTGACGGTCCTGAGACAGAACCTAAACATGACCTCATAAAATACACCAGCACCTTCATCAGAAACATCTGCAGCAGCTGACAGCGGCAAGCCCTGGACCCTGCCTCGCGGGCTCGCTGGGGTTTATCAGTCACACTGCTTCTATTTTCCAATAAAAAAAATCCAGATACAGAGCCTATCTTCTGTTTCTTCACTGGAAACATTGTGAGGGTAATTGAGGTGTGGGCTTTACCGTGTTAGGTGAACTCTGCCAGAAAACCACTACAGATTTGTGCTATTTCAGTTCCTGTTAATGTGTAATAAATGCTTTTTTTTTTCATTTTCAAGAGTCCCTGAACATTACATCTTTCAACACATTGGTGTCAGGTAGTTGAAAAATTGTAGCCTGGCTATCTGGGGATTATAATGTTTTTCTTCTATACTCTTATGTTCAGTGCTCTTATCAGTGCTCTCATGTTCAGTGGTACAGCCTTCTTCATTCTGCTGTGAAGACCTGATGTCTTAGATCAAGCATTGGTGTGTTTTTGGAGCACAGGATGGAGAGAGATTTAATGTAGGAAAGGATCACACGGGTTGAACAGCAAAGCAGACAGCATGAGAAAAACCAAGCAGGCACGTGCTGGGACGGAGGGGTCACCTTTTCTCCCTTTTCTCCTAGGTCACCCTTCTCGCCACGTGAACCAGGGAAGCCCTGTAGGGTAAAAAGCAAACCAAGGAAATCTGCTGATGTAACTGTGGCAACACCGAATTCAAAAAAAATAAATGTAAAATTTCACGTTTTTCAATGTAGATATAAAGAAAAATGGCAAGCCCAACAATCTCAAAACTTAGGTAAAGCAGAACTTAGAAATAATAGTTTACTAACATGTCAATTATCTACATACTATAGGATTCTTTCCAGGAAATGTCCAGTGGAGAGAATATCAGGGTCCTAGTTTGGATCCTGGCAAGTTCACCGCTCTGTGTGGCCTTGTGCAAATCACTTACCTCAGCATGTTAGTTCCATGTCCGCAAAATGGGATTGATGATATTTACTGCACAACTGTTGGTGTGAGTATTGAATGCAATGATATAAAGTACTAGAATTATGTCTGCACATACCAGGTGCTCAATAAACAGTAACTACTATTATTTTTGCTATTGCTATTATTCACACAATACGGGACAAGCAGTGCTCATTTCAAGAGGCATTTACTTTTGAGATTCTCTGTATTTATAAGATATAGAGGGGCTTTATGCTAAAGGAAAAAATATTGCATTAGAGCTTTGACAATAGATATAATACACCATTACCTAAGGGTGGTGTGTGAAAGGTACTTCAATTTTATGCATATTTTAAAGTAAGTGGTTCAACTGCAAATGTTGAGAGTGTCCCTAGTTTGGGAAAGTATTTTGAACTGGCAGTATCAACTATCTGTTATTAATTTTGTACTAGACAATTGTTATTTTTCTTTTATGTTTAATTTATGCAAATACTTCCAGTGTATTTTATGTTGCTGTTTATATGCACAGCAATGGATATTTTATACATAACTATGTGCACAGAAATAATAAGAAGTATTCTTGTTGTTATCGATGATGGAGACCATCAGAATCTACTATAATAGGAAGATGTTCATTGCATGTATTACTTACATCAAGACCAGGCTCTCCATCTTTCCCCTGCCAAAGAACCACAGTAGCTACATTAGTGTTCCTAGGTTTCATGAACAGGTTATTGTTCTATTGAAGGCTGCCTGGACATGCAACACTAGTGTTAGAGCTACTTCAAAAAGGTGAAAAAGATTCTCTACTGATTAGTAATATACATTTCTTTCACTAAATCAAGTGAAGTGACCGTTAATGTTGCTGTTACGAGTCATGACAAGTTTTTCTTATATATCGGGTTAAATAATTTGTTATTTTGCTGAAGTTGAATGCTTGGTATCTAAGTCATCAATCCAGGAGAAAGATGAAAATAGTTTAGTTGATTTAAAAACACACCAGCACTTATAAAGTATGCAAGTCATTGCTGCTTTAATTTGATAACTTAGTAGTTAGCTTGTAAATGAGTTAAAAAGGTGGCAACTTTACTGTTAAAGTTTGAATTTGGCTAGATGTGTACCTTGTCTGCAAATATTGAGGGTGTAAGGATCACAACTCAGACACTGTTTTTAAGCAAGCTTTGCGAACACACGATCCCCAGATGTGAAAGGAGTCATAGACTGTTGTTGCAGGGCGGCACATGCGTTCCCAGGGCATGGATCGCTGGGCGGTGACCCCGTCACGTCAACACCGGGTTCACCCAAAGTTACCGAGAGGGTGCTTTAATTTTGTCAGCTGAACTCTATTTCAAAATCAGCCTTCACTTGAAATCTATTTTAAAATCAGCCTCTCTTTTAGCACTGAAGTAATTATGGTTTATTCTATCACTTCACAAAAACTGAAAATACAAGGTATGTGGAAGGTACACAGCATAAACCTTAATACAGTTCTTCATATGGTTCTACTGTAGTCCTTCCCTACCCTATGGAGTCATTTATGAGTATAAGAAAGATAATGTTCTGAAGCAGACCTGAGGCCTCAATTAGAAGTCTGTGTAATTGAGAATTTTTAGAAGACAGAACATTCTCCACATTTTATGTTCCGAAGATCTATTGTCATCACAGTGACTTAAAGGGACCAGAGATATCAAAGGCATCATAAGCATCAATTTGAGAAATAACTTTTCTTATAAGAGTAGTCTTAGTGAGTATCCTATGAGAACAGGCCAAGTCTGCAGGAAATTTCTTAATTAAAGCTTCTACAAGCCACTTTTGGTAGAGTGACCTCCCAAAGAAGTGCCAGTTAGGGGCGAGCACTCAGATGGCCCAGGGACGTGTCATCAGACAGTGGGCCTCCTGCCTTTGGGTCAGAACTGTTGGTCTCGTGGACAAGCTCCGATCTTCTCAGTCTTGTGAAGGGCAGGGGTGTGCGTCTGCACATGAGTGGGAGAATGCGATATGAATATGACCCATCTCTGGGGGCAGGGTGACATTGGGGTTGTAGAGAATTAGGGGACTTCTCGTTGCCCCTGTAAGGTGATTAGTTGGCTCTGTGAGGGGAGGAGGGTTAACCGTGCCAGTGACAGGCCATCTGTGCAGTAAAGGGGAAGCGCACAAAGACGGAGAACTCACAGGCAGACCATAGGGTCCTCTGGGTCCCGGCTCCCCTACAGCTCCTTTTTCACCCTAAAATGAAAGGCAGAAAGTTCACATCATACCCAAACACCAATATTCACACATGCGCCCTAAAGGCCTGTGTACAAAGCCTCTATCTGAAGAGTCAGTCTATCAAAATTCCAAAGATTCAGGCTCTTTCAGAGTCACTGCCAATGAAACAGTAAAAATCATCTACATTAGACTACTTTACTAAATCACTTTGGCAAGAGGGGCTGGCTGTGCAAAGGGACCAGCATATCTAGCATGCTGTACTTGGGTTATTTTGGCACTAGTGTGAAACATTTATTTGTTATTAATTACTTTTAGCTACTACTTTTTTAAAACTATAAGAATAAAATGTCCTTTTTTTTTCTTTCTGTCAAACGTCTCTTCCTCAGCAAGGCCTCCCCTGACCACCCAGGCCTTCTTGAGCTCACATGGCACATGCAGGGAGACATATGCAGGTTATAACCTGAGTATTCTTCACCGAGCTCATCACTGGGATATTCACACTCGGGGGCCAGGGCCTCTGGCTTGTTCCCTGAGGCGCCCCCATGGCCTACAGATATCAGTAAATATCTGTTAATTAATAAATCAAATCACATTAATATAACCATGTATCTATTCAGCTTCTTTTCTGAAAAAGAGGGTTTAAAAACTTTTATGTCTTCTACTAAGTACCTGGTAACCTTCATGGCTGTCTCTCCATGTGCCTAGTTAAGTAGGATAGCATGCCTTGGCTTAAATGTCAATCTTGAATGCTTCTAAAGAATAAATGCAACTGGAGGTGGTCCCATGAATATGAAATATAGCTGTGATGACAGAGAAAGAGGTGTTCTGCATTTCGAGCAGAGTTCCCCTCTGCCACCATCTCCAGCATTAATGTGTTTGTCAGGACTTAGCGTGAACACCTCAGGACCCACGTGCTGTTTACATGAGTGGCCAGACAGAAAATGTTACCTTCTTTTATCACACCCCTGAAGAAGTTTAAAGGCTAGCAATTTTTTTTCATGGGTAAAATGCCAAGTTCAGTTAATAACTGTGCGTGAAGGTCCAAGTACGTTGTTGTGTTTCCCTGTGCTCCAGATTCCCTTCGGACCTCATTTCAAGTCTCCACTACCATTCTTTACTCAAACTTTAGGGATTGGTGGATCTAGCTGGCACTGCCACCTAGAAGCATATAAGGAATAGGGAGCCTACTGAAAATAAACATGATAAATGCTTTTAAACTTTATGTTTATTACTGAAGGAGCAGCAATTGTCTTCAGGAAAGTCCAGGCTTTGGGGACAATGCTTAAATCTGATTTACAGCTCTGCCACTCACTGGCTGCATGACCTTAGGTAACTTTCTTAACTTTTCTGTGCCTGAATTTCAATGGCTGTAAAAAGAATTTTTTGGAAGACAAATGTGATGATAAAATATGAAATTTATCGTTGCCAAGTAATATGTCCCATACATAGTAGCTATCATCATCATTATTATACAATTTAGAGGTCTTATGTTTGATTAAAATGGGCTTGGCAACTCAAAGGTCACTTAATTCAAAATAAATTCATTTTGCCTTGAACTGGCAGTGTTCTTTATGGTCTTTACAAGGTGGTCGTGGATGTGTGTGTGGGAGTGGTGGGAGGTGGGGGTTTTGAAGGAGGGTTCTGATAACCTGGAGGAGATCTGATTTAAAAAACTTGACAGATTAGACTAGATTTAATTTGAAAAAATCTCCACATATTATATTTGTATACCTATTCCCTGCTTTGATTGAGTACACTGGCTTTATTTTGTTTTAAAAATGAACATACCATGGCTTATTTGAATTAAGTGACAAATGTCACTAAAATATTTGTCTGTGGAACTTCTCTGATAGAAACGCCCACCCCAAACAATGACTTTCATCTAACAATGACCATCCCATTTCCTTCGCCAGTGGGGACTTCAGAAGCGGATACAAGGTGTGGGAGGCGTCGGCTGGGGAGCCATGGGGAGGGCTCCTCGCTCCAGGCCAGGAGGAGGAGGGCTCTGGGTGCTCTCTGCACTGCCCTCCGGGAGTGGGAGCGGGGGTTTACAGCCACCGCCACCAACCCACCAGCGGTCCGAAGACAAAGGCAGCATGCGGAAAGAGCACAGAAGCAAAGCTGAGAGTCCCTCCTTTGAACATTTTGTTACACGTAACAATAAATGTCTTTATCGTTTAAGGCATTTTTGCTGCGGTTCTGTCACTTAGAGCTAAAGGCATCCTAATGGCCCCAGCTTGAAAACTTTCAGGGGTGAAATATTGACACGGGGATTGGAATGTGCAACTTCTTTTCCTGGATTAAATAATTCCAAAGCTTTTTGAACCTCAAATTTAACATCCTCTACACAGTTCCTAGGCAGTTAGTTACAAGGCTAGATGAGGAAACCAACTGGAGGCAAGAACCACCAGGTGCTTGAAGACTGAACACTAAAGGTGTCCATCATGTGTTTGACCATTTCTGGATAAAATGGCCTATCAAGTGCCTGGTTTCCTTTAGCTGGTCTAATTATATTCAGGCTCTTTAATTTGCATGTCTACACCAAGGGATTGTTCTAGAATGGCCCCCTTTCCTGATTCCTCCCGCTTTAAAATGGGAAACTTTTCAAGAAAGTCCGGGTGGTGCCTCAATCAATTACCACTGAGAATCACACTGGGTCCAGCACTTGGGGTGAGGGGCACTTAGAGAGCACTGATACATGATCCAGCTGAGATAGTTAACGTGCTGAGTAAATACAAGTGTAACACTTCACACTGCACACCATTTGACTTAAACTATGCCATCAAAAATTCTTAGAGATTTCATTTGCTCTCCTGGTTAATTCTGCCCCAGGGCCGAGACCTGATACTCTTGTGACACTGCAGAGCTATCGGAAGTAGCAGCTGATTTACCAAATGGTAAACTCTCCTGAGCCTCAGGGCATTCTGCCAAAAGATTACTTGAGATTTGCTGCTCCATTTTTAGTACATGTACTGAATTTCTTGATACAGTGCTTGAATGGTTCAGCACTGGAGACTCTTCGCTTTTAAATATTTTTAATTACAACGATCTTCATAAGTCATTGGCTCGATCTTAGAAATAAGATCAAATAAGGATCAGATTATATATTCCTTTAAGACTCACCTCCTTCTAGAGGCACTCTCAGACGAAGCCAGCCTTCCTCATTGCTGTGTGGTCTACCTGTACCTATTTGTGTTCACTTTGGCCTCATTATCTGTTTTGTTTTGTTTTTTTGCATAATTTTTTTCCTGTGCAGTTAGGTTGTAAACTCTTCTAGATCAGGGCAAACAGCTGTTTCCTTTATAGCATTGAATAAATATATATAGTGTAGTAGTAAACGATTATAGGATGAAGAATTAACTATAATGCTATTCAATTCACTGGAGCAAAATAGACTTTACATAAAAGGGAGGAGAGTGTTTCTCTTTCCCACTAGAAGTTTTGTACATTGTAACATGTGATAAATATTTACCAAATGAGTGAATTCAATTTATAGAACATGGACTTCGGGTGTATGCCAAAGAAATCACTAGGTAAGCCCTCTATTTTAAAGCAAATTATCACACATCGATGAAACTCCATCTAGCTTTGAAAGACCAGAAACTTGAACAATGAATTATTCCAACATTTTGAAGCCCTCACTATTAGGATACTTTCTTTACATCCCATCATGGGATGGTGAGGAAACTGGTAACACAGTTCTACTCAGACACACAAATACTTCTAAGTCTTGCAATGTGAGGAAAAGAAAAAGTGGGAGAAGACAAAGAAAGAGGGAGAGAAGTTCCAGACAGACAACCAGCTGCTGAGGCGGCAGCACATTTTTTTGTATTGGATATTTATCTTCTGCTCTGTCTTTTTTTTTTTCCCAAGGATATGGAAACATGGCCTAGCAATAGAGAGGTTAGTGAAAGGTTTTTGTTTTATAATGCACTGAAATTATTTCCGTATGGCTAAAGAAAGACAGGCTATTCTTTCTTTCTTTCTTCTTCTCCCCCCCCTTTTTTTTTCTGCAAACAGGAGCATGTGTAACTGTGTGGAGGAGAATACTTAGGTTTTGTCATTTTCTTTAAAAAATTTCTTTAAAAATTTTTCTTTAAAAAATGTTATGCCTTACTCTCAATGAATACAGTAGTTTTATATAAAAGATTATCAACCAGAATATGTAGTCCTGGACATTTTAGCCCCATTGACTTCTATTTACTGGATTAAGGCCAAATAAAAATATCTTCCTTATGGGTTTAGAAGGAATGGTCTGAGCTATTTATTTAGCTATGTAAATGTATGCATTGTTTTCTATAAGGCCGCCATATTCCACATTGATACTCTGCTGTTCTCTCAGTGTGATGGCTCTGAATAGAACTTAAGATGATATCTATTTTCACTGAATATTAGATGGCTCTTTGTTTCTCCTGGGAAATGAACAGTTCAGTTCAAGTAAAATGAAAAGGCGACACATAGGTCACAGCTTAGAAACTTCAGGAGCAACTTACTCTCTCTCCTTTGGGACCTGCAGGGCCATGGGGTCCCATAGGGCCATCTGTACCCTAAAAGAAAGATAAAAATAAGATAATATGAGACATATCCCAAGGGCTATCAGAAAGGCAGCTGTCATTTATCCTGGACCTTTCCTGAGTGAATGGCGCCTGAGAATGTCAGAAAGACAACTCATCTTGCCAAGAGCTTTGTACTCGATTCTTTCAGCCAGTAGTTTTCAGGAAACTCATGCAAAAAGGGATGAATTATATAACTGTAGATGTCAATGAAGGGCACACACAAAAAGCTGTATATCATACTTCATTATATATTTCCTCCCTGACTAATGGAACCTCTTCGCTTTGCCCCCATAATCTTAAAAAAAATAGTTTTTCCTTCCTATCACCTCTAGTTTCTCATTCATTCTCCACCCCAACGTCACCCCCACTTCTTTGGCCACCGATGCTCTGAAGCCTTGTATTTGGCCATTTAAGAGGCTTGAACAGTTACACAAGTGGAAAAGAATTAAACAAATGAGAACAGTGTTCAAACCAAACTTTCTTCAGCTCTGTTGGGAGCAGCGGGGGGCTTAGAGGGAAGGAATTATTCTCACAGGTTCTTTTGTGGTGGCCAAAGTCACCAGGCTTACGAGGCATAAACCAGGCAGCTGATGCTTTAACAGCATAATTGCCTTCTGGCCTCCTGTTTAGGATTAGGATTTCTGCGGCAGATGAGAGGACATCTGAGCGAACACAGGAACACCGAGGTCCAGGAAAAACAATGACTGCCTGAAGCTGAAAGCCTGAAGAAGGGTTTTAGAATGGAAGAGCTGAAGTCTCTCTTTGATTCTTAAAACTGTAGCAAGGACTTCAATATATTTGCTCATGTTCTGGAAGACTGTACTTAGATTGGCAAAGAATTTATTACAGAATTTGAAAATGAAACTATTCAGAACAAGTTTTGTAGTGTTCTTTATTTCTCTTCTGTTCTTGTTTATTCTGATAGAGCCTTGTGATCTGGAATAATTCAGGGTTTTATATTCAGTCTAATGTAGGTGAATTCTCATCATCTTAAACTGATCTTTTACTATCTGAACTCAGTGTTCACCTTCAGAAGACTTGCAAATACTGAGTATCTGTGCCTGAAATTTAAGAGATGGAGCTGTTAAGAGCCAAAGAAAAGAGACAAAATGACAAGACAGACAAGTCATTTTGATGAACAAAGATCTGAAAGTTAGTTCCAATGAAGAGGTTACGTTTCTAAATAAACATAAACATAAAAGGAAAAGCAAGTTAAAATTAATTCACATGATTTGAATCCCTTCAGAGGGCCTCTGTCATGGAATTACAGGAAATGTCCATTGGTTATGGAAAAATCTGTCAGGATCTAAGACAGTGATGGCAGTTAGAGTGGACGTTCTTGTCCCCCAGCAAGCAGTCCAAACCTGAATTCCGTGCTCTGTAGGCAAGGCTGTGCGACTAACAGAGCTGCAGCCCAGGCCCTGTTCACCTTCCCTTTCCTGCCTCTATCCTTGTCCACCTTCGAGTTTCACCCCAGTCCTAGGCACCCTGCACCCTCATCTTTTAATGAGAGCACGTGAGTGAAAAGGGTCTGTCCTGAAGCACAGAATTCATAGCCACGAACGCGCTGGAGCAAGACGAGGCACTGACTCACCCGGGCTCCTGGCTTTCCGTCTAAGCCAGATGCTCCCTGTGTGATTTGGTTGGTAGCAGGGTTGGTGGGTGTAACACGAATGACAAGAACAGAGATTAGTATGAGGTACCAATGAACAAGTGTAAAACTTCAAACAACATAATACCCAGTCACAGGGCTCTGGGATGAATATCACATTGCTACAAATTGTTAGTTAAAAAAAAAACAAAACACAGGACAATAAACACCCCCACAGACAATGGCATTTTAATGACAATTCCATTTGACAAATTCTTATTTAGAAATCAAGTTAATGAGATTTATAGAGTGGACTTTAAAGTAGGTAATCAGTAACTGTCACAGGCTGCTGACATACATATGAAATTCATTTTCTAAAGACTGTACTATTCACAATATTTTTTTTAAGTTCTGAAGGAAAAATAATGGCCAATCTCCTAAGAAAGGGATCATTATAATAATCAATCAAGGTTATCATTTCAGAGGAGAGGAAAAGAGCTCTAGTTTTGCTTGTTAAAATAGCATTTATGAATAACAAATGCAGAACTTGAACCTGCCAAATGAGCCTGGATTTTACATGAACAATGGTCAATGTTTTCTGGTTTGTCCTTAACTGTGTTCACATTAGCCACCACTAGAGGGACTTCCAGGAACAAGAAAAAAGCCAGAAATAGTTCATGAGTCCAAATAAAAAATAACTACTTCAAACAAAACTGTTCCTCAGTTCACTTCAAATAAACATTGCATCGAAGTGTGAAGGGAAGCGCTTTAAACACCAATGCTGTGCTCAGTAATGCACGCTTCTCCGCGCCCCGGGCTGGAGGCTGTGCCCAGGGCGTGATTGAAAGGTGACATTGTCCATGCTTATTTCAAGAATAAGCACAATTACTCCTTGTACCTCAAATATTAAGTTACACTGAAACTCAATGTAACAATGAGTTGCATATTGAAACTCAAATATTTACTTATAGTCATTTAAAAATATCGATTATCTAGTAATCAAGGAGTATTTAGGAAAGATAATGCACTTGCCCTATAAATTCTCTTGGCAAGGTTGCAGAACTATTTTCCCACTTTGTGCTTGAGATGTACTCAATAATACAAAATGAAGGGAAAGCATCTATTCCAGCTGGAAACTCTACCAATGATGCTGCACCACATATATTTTGAGTAATTTTCGATCCCATTTTATAATTCCTTCTTTATAACTCTGAGTCAGACTATAACTGCAAAATACATCTTTAGTTAGCAATGATTAAAATTTTTTTAACAGTGTGTTGCTGTTTGTTTAATGCTAGCACATGTAGAGTTCTCTGCTAAATGTTGTATGAAACTTATTACATCCCTAAATTTGAAATTAGGGCAAACTTTTAAAAAATCAGATTAAGGGCTTAAATGAAAAAGGCCAAATTTTCTTTTGCCTTTTGGTACTTTTTTTTTAGAGTCATCACTATTACAACATTTAAAAACCAGTAAGGAGATGGCAAAATTTTTGTACCGATAATATATTTACCTGGAATGTGATTTAATAACTTACATATGTTATAGAGCTTTGATGCCTGATGTCCATTGATCTAATTGGTGTGATTGGACCTGTGCTCTAACACAAGGCTTATATCACTTATTCCATAAATGAATATCTATTGAGCATCTTTCACATGCCTGGTTTATATAAGGCACTGGTTATCAACTAGAATGCTCAAGATACAGTATCTTAATAAAATAAGCGGCCATCAATTTTTTATATGTAAAATGTGTGTAAACTATTTCCTGCTACCAATTTTATGTCATATTTTAATAATGTGATCTATAATGTTTTTATTGGCTTTTACCAGCATTTACTGAATAAACATCGTAGTAAAAGCTTGAAACAAAAACCTCGTATTCGATACACATTTTTAAAAAAATCTCTTTTTAGTTGTCGTGGAAAGAAGACCGGCACTTTTGTCCTCCCCACGAGTGCTGCAATAATCTCATAGGAGAGCATGTCCAAAACAAACAACACACAACATTCAGACCACAAGCGTGACTGATTAATGTGAGGAGCTGCAGCACCGACCTCAGGCCATCGACAAGGGCCAACTGCGTACCTGCCACCAACAAAGGACTACATTTTGCATATTGAAGGAGAAAAAGAGAATTGAAGAATAATTTAAAACGCACTAAATTATGAAAATGTTTGGGGAAATTATCAGCACAATGTATTTTTAAAGAGGAGACTGATGCGAGAAGAACTGCCAGCTTTCCCAGAGGAAGGCTGGCATGTGTGCAACTGAAGGACAGAACACTTACGGCTTTGTGTGCTATGGGGTCTTCCTCTGACAGGGAGCAGGCGTCAGAAGGCAAACCTGGGCTGAGCTCTGCACTAGCTCAAGGCGTTCTCCAGTTACAGAAATCTCAACTATAAGGTAGTTGCTGAGTAAACCAGAGTTGTTACTTAAGGTAGGAAGGAAAGTCTGAGATGTGCACTGAAATGGAAAATTGTCTTTACTTACTGGAAGACCAAGGGGTCCTCTGTCACCCTTTTGACCTGGTTCACCCTTCAATCCTTTAACACCATTTAACCCTGGTTCACCCTAAATGCAAAAGCAAATGCCAATTTTGGTTGCTATCACGGGCGTTTCAACTGTGAGAGAAGAGAGCCAGTCTCTGAAATGGTTGCAGATTCCAGTTTTAGGAAACAGCTGAGTCAGGCTAGATTTGTCTTGTATCAGTTCAGTGTTAATTTTTAAAACACTAAAAAGTTAACAAGCTGAAATTGACAAATAATATTCTAGGAAACCAAACTGCCTAGTAAGTGTGCTTTTTACTATCAAAATATATATGCGTATAACTGAGGTCCTGAATTTTTCAGTTGTGTACTAAGGAAATGGGGGCTACGACAGATTGTTCTGACCAAGCAAATCAAAGACAATCACAGGGGAGGATGCTGAAGGGGATTCAGCAATAAAAAACCTACTCTGCTGCAATGGAAAACTGGAATATGCAGGACAGTGTTATATACAGACATTTTAAGCCTTTAAGCATTTTGCCCAGGGGAATGAGCTAAAAATATAGCTGCTGATGTTTGAAGTAATGCCATTAGTGAGTCCTCATTCACCGACATTGCCAAGTCAGGTCCCTACATGGATTAATCAATAGAGGAGACAGCAAATAGCCAATCCCAGAAGAGAATAGGAAGATCACAGAACTTACATGTAGTGATTTCGTCTGCCCAATGTTAGAATAAAGAAGGTTTGCATTCAGCTTAGGGTGACAGGACGAAAGCCAGGGGAAGTGATAAATTTTGTTGACTCTTTTCTTTAAAAAAAATCTAAAAATACAGTGCACCTATTTTCTATCAGCAGCAGCATGTGAGAACTAGAGTTCTGATTGCTTCACATTTCAACTTTTAAGCACAGACATTAAATTTATCAAGAAAATGTTGAGAGACTTGAAAGAAAGATGACTTAGGTCTCAAAGCCCTATAGAGTCTTTCTGGGTCAGGTGGGAGTGGGGAGAGATTGGGTCTACCTGGCCGGAGGCTGGTATTTCCCCATCTGTCTGATGATGGAATCTGTGGGGTGCTGGGTAAACATGGAGTCCAAGGCCCTACCTGGACCCTAGTAGCACAGGAAATGTGGATTTACAATAAGCTTCCTGGTGATTCTTCTGATCAGGAAATTCTGGGAAACAGCTGGTCCTTAGAACCATGGTATACATTTGAACTTCTAGAGGGGTCACAAAGTAATGGGCACATGTGGGCACAACCTAGTTGAATTTTGGGTTCTAAAGATAGGATGGTCACAGTGCTTGCCGCTGTGGGAAATCCAAAAGTGCTCGGGTTGGTAAAGCTCGATCCTGGGGATGTCACAGAGCTAGAGTTAATGCGAGGTCAAGGCCAAGGCTCAATAGTCAACTTCAGTTAACTGGTCTAAACTTGAGATGCATGGCTTTTGTACGTGTGTGGTCTCTCAGCAAGTGGTCGTGAGATGATGGATAGGCAGGAAAGCCTTGGAAGGCTGTGAAATTCTTTGGTGAGGAATCACGCATTGATAGGAATAGTCATTAATTGAGAAGCTGAATGTATAAACAATCTAATTCAGTGGCAAAAAGACCAAATTTCAATGTGGGACCTAAATTCCTGTCCTATATCTGTCATTTAATTAGCAGTGTAATTTAGGATAAATAACCTAAATTTCCTGGGCCTATAGTTCATCATCTGTACAATCAAGGAACCAGCATAGATAGCCTATGGGGTCTTTGAAACTTTATAAAAATTCTCTGATGTCTATGATTTAAGTACAATTAAAGTTAAGTGCAGGCAAAAAAAAATCATTGCATTTTAGATATCAAAAAAATCTTGGGAATTTATTAATTTAATGTTAATGGGATACTGAATCACTCATGGAATTAAAAACATGGTCTTGATGGCTTTAGCCTGAGTTTTTATGACTGGGCTGCTCTTTGGGGTGCCTTAACATCCAAGGAGAAGCCAAGAGTGGGAAAAGAGGCCCAGAGGGGTTAGATGGCTACTGAGACCACAAAGCCGACAGGTAGATAGGCTCTCTCTTCTGGTCCACAGAAAAATGCTCTTACCCCAAAGTGTAACCCATGATTCTGAGACACTGTTACTCACTGGCCTTACCAGAGGGTGAGGTATTCTACAAAGAATAAAGAGGCATGGACTCCTCCCACACTTGGGTGAGTCACCTGTCTGACCAAGGGAAAACTTGGATTTCTGGAGTCAGACCCATAACTCTGCGTCCCTAGAGCTGAGTGAGCCCGAGGGAGCCTCCAGAGGAGAGGGTGGGCTGCCCTTCTGATACCTAGGACCAACACTGCATGTATGTACTCTCTCACCCCTCACCATTGAAATGTACCAACTCACTACTGAGGAGCTTTCAAGAGAACTTGAACCTTCTCTCAAACAACCTTGTGGACTAGCTAAATTTTTCTGTTCGGAACAAAGCATCAAATCACAAGAAAACAAAACAACTGACATTTATCGGGTGCTTATCAACAACTGCACCAGATATTTTGCTGCTAAATTATCACAACCCTATGTGGTAAGTTACCTAGTTGAGTAAAAAGGATCAGACAGGGTACTTAACCTGCCCAAGGTGACACAGCCTGTCAGGGACAAAACTGAGATGAGGTATCATCACACATGTTCCCTGGAAGAAGGAGACTGTCTTCCAGGGCTCACTTTAATCCTCCAAGATGTCCTCCTGGTTCACATGAAGACAGAGAACAGGTGAGACCACCTTCACAATACAAGCTGTGCTAATGCTAAAGAGGAGGGGCTACTCTCCATTGCTCTCTTGTTAATCCAGAGTGTATGTGTATGTCTCAAAGCATGAGATGTGATCTCCTCAGTATAGCGCACCTGATTCTCCTTGCTCCCTTCTAGGCCAGTAACCTCCAGGAAGGTACAGAATTAGGGTGCTGGACAGTCAAAGCATTTTGATGAGGTACTGCTACTATATGATAAGCAAGAAGTATCAGTAACATCTAAATGTGTAATGGATAAGAAAGCATCCAGACTGGTCTGAGAATCTCATCAGATTTACTTCTAAATGGTTAGTTTTGAGTGTATTATGATTAGTGATTTAAGAAATTCACGCAGTGACAAGGAAAAAAAGGCAAAATGAGGAATAATTCCTCTCCAGGTGATATCGCTTAAATTTGTTCTAAGTCATTCTGTGTTGTGAGAGCTAAACATCTGGATACTTAAAGGCTTAAAGATCATCAACATTCTTGACAAGTAAATAAGACAGGACAGACATGCTTCCGTCATGCTGCTCCATGATTAACAAGGAAACAGAAATCCAGCAACCAAGGGATTTGTTGGATTACCTTTGGTCCAGGAAGTCCGTGGGGTCCCTGAAAATGAAAAACACAGCTTTTAATTAAGAACTGATTCACTGTTTTCCAGCAGAAGTGATTACACAAAGTAACAAAAGAGCTGTAAAATCAGAGTCCTTTTGTTTGAGCTGTAGTTAGAGGCAGGCCAGTGGATGTTAACACCTAGTAGAAGTTCTTTCCAGTTTCTGGATTGCTCTGTCATAGGGAGTTTATTAACAGCAATGCTTTCTGATAAATATCTGTGAGAGGGAGGGAGGAGTCTGAAGGGGCTATATGAAAGGAAAAAAATAGAAAAAAAAAGTATTGTACTTAAATCCACACTGCTCCTATTTCTCAAATCCCCATTAAAAAATCTAGGTGGAAAATGTGAGATACGTTATGAATTTATATGGAATACAGATAGGACTTACAAGACAGAAATTTGCCAAAGAAAAGCCCCAGACTTTAAACACCAGTGAAGAGGGGAACTTTTCCATTACTGACTGTTCTAGACCCAGACGCTGAGGACGCGGAGGTAGAACAAAATGCAGAGATGGTAGTCAAGCCCGGAACCCCACCTCCTCACTCATTTCGCACTGAGAAGAGGATTCTAATGCAGTAGTGGTAAGCATTAGTATTTAGAGCGTATTTATTTTTACGAAGATGAGTTCTTCAAGGTTGTTGTAGCAAATGTTTACCAGTGGAAGGAAGTCATGATGCATGCATGAATCAGAGCTTTCCCCCCTGAATTTTATGGAAAATCTAAATGTAGAGACTGATTAGCCAACCTAAATTAACTAAAATTTACTGTGAATTGCTTTAAACTTTTCAAGTAATTTAAATAAATATTGGAGAGAGGAGTATTTAAATACCCATCAGTGAAATCATACAAGAGTAAGAAAATTTTTTAACTAGCAAATATCTAGAAATTTGTTACATATGTCTACATTGGAATAATATTTTCTTTTTAGATAAGCTGTAGATAAAAATTTTTAGGAAATGTCTGATATTTATTAAGTATTTTTATCTCATTTCAGTCATAATTTAAAATTCTTTTAAGTGAATTAACTTTATGATATGAACAGGATACAGTGTTTTTAAATTGAATCTTTTCACTTAAAATGGAGGGAGTATAAAAAATCCAAAACTATGCCATTTGTTTAATTCTTAATAAATTCTTTAGCTGTTAAGAAAATAAGGTTAACTATAATTGATCCGTGGGTGAAATAGTAACAACAGTAAGAAACTGATGGCAGGGTCTGGGGCTCTACTCTGGGGCTTGGAGCATTCCGATGATGGTCTTCCTTAGAGCACAGCAGGGGAAGGTGAGGCCCACTGCTCATTTAATCGGTAGGATTGAAGACATGGTTTACTGAGGCACTGTAGACAAGAATGGGACCTCAGAGGCTGCTGGACTTGTTTCCATCCTGCCCCAGTCAAAAGCACTGGAAGCTCTCTGCCTCCCACTTCTATTCTTTACACAATGGTCATTAGACATTTGGAGAATTACACTGGTTTAATGGCTGCCTCCCTCACTGGACATAAGTTCTACGAGGACACGGTCATTGTCTACATTGGTGGCCGAGGGACACCTGTAGTACATACCGTGTCTATCAAGGTACCACAAAAGTACAAAGGAAAAGACCCAGCAACGTATGGGGAGCTTCATGGAAGTGAGCTTCAATTTTTATCATATTATTTTATAAGTGTTCTTACTGGACATTTCATTAAAGGATGTTAGTCTTCAAAGTTGGTTGGAAGCATTCATTAATGGCTACAATTATTAATTTTGTTTTGCTGCTAATGGCCTAGAGCAGTGTTTAGAATGATTTTCTGATGTTCACGCTGTCAGGTCAGGGTAGAGCTTGCCAGATCTGTCTGTCTCCAACTTCCCTATCACAAAAGCTGCTCTATCTCTCCCCAACAGACATGTTTGGGGGAGTGAAAGACAACACCGTAAAGTCAGTATATCTCAGAGCACCTCGTATTTCCCATCCACTCCACAGAGAGTAGTACGAAATACAAACAGGCTGTTCTGAGGAATGCACTCATGTTTTCTCTGGTAGCATGCTCATAAATAAGTGATTGCGTTCTGGAGAGAAGGGAGACTTACCATGGGGCCGGGTGGGCCGTGGGGACCTGGAGGGCCTGGTGGGCCTATGATCTGTGTGTTCAAACAATAAACATGGGTTTGGTTACTTCATTTAGATAAGGCAGTTTGGCTTGAATCTTTTGCTGGGTTTCTGTTAAGACCATTAATAGCTAGCTGCAGAGCAAGAAGGATACTGGGAAGAAATGATGTGTTTGATTCTCTAGGCAGAGAAATTCCTTTATGGGAACAACAAAAACTTTAAAAAAATACAGTTGTTTTACAAAAGCCAGAATAAATCAAAAGTACATTAAAAGAAAAGGAAGCAACTGATTACCAAGAAATGCTGTAATGCCACAATCACTATTAAATTCTCCAATATTTCACTAAGCAACAACAGGGCTCTGGAGAAAAAGAAAAGAACGCATGTTCTGTATTCACAAAGCTCTACCCACAAGTGTCGTGGGAAAACCATTGATTTTTCTTCCCCAGGATTAGGCAGTGCTCTGAAAAATTGCTTCTAACTGAGACCTCTGAAACATTTTGTCTCTTATTGTATACAAGGCTGACAGGTATTTATTCCACCGTTTGACAAACCAAGAGGTTCATGGTCTTTCCACTGTTGATAAGCCATCTGGCATAGAGTGAACTAAATGAATAATAGGCCCATTGCAGAGTTTTACAGGAGCCATGGAAGTCTGGCCCCACAGACTTACGGAAGGGCCCTGAGGACCTGGCAATCCGGAGTCTCCTTTCTCTCCTTTCATTCCATTGGCACCCTACAAATAATCAGTAAGAGAGTTGAGCTGGTCAAGTTATTTCCAAAGTGTAAGGAACAGCTGAATTTTCTCCCAAAATCCATCATCCTCTTGAAATTTTTACACTGTACACATGATATGTAAAAGAAGGATTTATTCCCCTGCATTTAGCCTGAAACAGCAAGCTTCCCCAAACCCCTAGACTGTGGGTGATATGTGAAATAAAATAGAAAGTAAATGCAATATAAACTAAGTTAGGCTCAATGGGTTAAACTTATACATTGCTGAATATATCATATTAAATGTTATATTTTTTATGGTGGTGCTCACTTTGAAAGGGAAAGGTCAGTCTTTTAACTCTGTTATCATTAATGTTTATTTATACACTTCCCTGTTTTAAAAATTGAGGGCAGTAAAGTTTTCTGCATTTTCCCCTACATTTTCCTACCATTTCCCCTCCCATTTCTCTGTAAAAATCATAGGGAAAACCATAAAAACACCATCCCATAGTATCATACACATAAAGAGAACAATTTCCAGAGTAATTTGTTTTTTTAATTGTTTTACATTTTTGATTAGTTTACTTTTAAATTATGGCTTATTTAAAAATGAAGTTATCATTGTCTTATGTATATTAAATTAAAGTGATGAACTTCATTTATTTTACCATCTTCTAGTGAAAATAATTCAGGAAACATAAAGATTTATTGTATATTTCATTTATTTAGATGCTTTAAAATTTGTTGTAGAGCCCCAGTTGCAGGAATTAAACAACAGTACCTCAAATATTTAAAAATAATAACATTATATGAACTATTAAAGGAGACCAGGACTAATAATGCAATTCTTTCCTGATTATATTTACCTTGACATGAACACAAACATACCGGTAGTCCAGGAAGTCCGATTCCTCCTTTTTCACCTGGTGCACCCGAGTCGCCCACGTCGCCCTTCGAGCCCTTGAGTCCCTACAAATGATACAGTTTGCACGTAAGAATCATACTGACCCTTAATAGTTATCTCCTAGAAAAAACAGAATTCCAATCGGTTTTGTCACTAGGTGGGTCCTTATGTGGGGGTGATTCTGATTTTCATTTTTAGGCAGAGGTATTTCTAGCAGCGGCCTTCTGCATTCAATCAACATGGGTTCCCTGCGTAATAAAAGGGATTATAGTCTATCGTTCAGGCCATGTAAGTATGAAAAACATGGACTTAGGTGTTGACATCATTTCCCCTGGTTCCATATCTTCACCTGGAAGCTAATTCTGTATCACCAGTCCTGAAAACAATTGCATAGATTTAATTCTCAACAGTGTAATACACATTTGAACCAGAAGCTAGTGTTTTAACAACAAAGGTCCAAATAAATTTCTCCCATCTCCCACTAGATGCCCGGTGGCCCCTTTAAATGCAGGGAGAAGTTCCAACCACCATCCTTTTCCAATGGCCCAGTCATTCACTGCACACTGATGCTCAATAATGTTCAGAAATACTTCAACTTTTCCACAGTGTTCCTATTTTGTTCTCATCACATCTCTGTGAGGTGATCCAGGATGTTGTTTTTATTATACTTTTATTACAAGAAAATTGATAGATGGATATTCTGAATGCTAACAACTATGAATTAGTGATACTAATACTGAAATTAATTTATGTTAAGCATTTTCATTGAGGAAAAATGTATAATTTCCTCATTCCTCAAAACTGCATTCCTCAGTGCAATATGACCAGATGGCCCATCCTTCAGCAGAGATAATCATAACCATTACAGTAAGGGGCTCTGAAGGCTGCACAACCTACTCATCTTTTCTATACCAAGACCAGAAATGGACAGAAATGTTTCTTTCCTTGTTACTTATACCTATTTTATAGCACCTGCTTCAGAATTACCCATTAGGTGAGTGGGTAGGTGCCTGAATGACTAAGTAAATGTTACTGGCTAATCAGATCCTGGTTGTTTTTAGGATTCTAGTGATATTAGCAGAATAGCTAGCCCTCTGGACAGAGTAGCAGAAGAAAACCTTATAAAGCCTATAGGAAAAACTCCAGCTATTTTACATGTAGAGATCATGAAGTATGTTTTTATGTATGTCAAGTTATTTGTAATGAGCAACAGTGGCAAAGGAAATACATATAGCCAGATTTTAAAATTCTCTCATGATCTCTCACTGATATAGCAAATCATCTAAAGTCTCTTTTTAACTACCACACTTATTTACTGTGACATCAAGTACTTTCAACATGTAACTCTGATAATATAACAAGTCTTCTCTTAAACTTAATTTATGTATTTAATATTATCACCTGAGGAGTGTATTCACTGTCCCCAAATCCCCTTGACTTCTTCTGATCTACTTGATTTTAGCCATTTCTTTGGTAAATTATGGAAGCTGAGAAAAGTGCAAAAAGCCTGAAACTAACCCTATGATATAAGTCTGAAATTTGAATACTCTCTACAATCTCCTGGCCAGGTTCTTTTTGGCTTATGGGCCAAATCCAGCCCAGTGCTTGTTTTTGTACAGGCTGAATGTTTTAAAAAATTTTAAAGGGTGTTAAAAAAAAAAGGATATGCAACAGAAACTGTATGTGGCCTGCAAAGCCTGAAACATTTACTCCCCAGTCCTTTATAGAGAAACTTTGCCAACCTCTGTGTTGGCGGAAACCCTCAGAGAAACTGCCATCCCTGCAAAGCTACAGCAACCCTACTTGTTTCTGTCTTTTCCAACGGTCTAGAAAATTAAGTGCAATCATTACTTGGGAAAAGAAAATACATATATCTAATTTTGTGGAAACTATGTCACTGATTTTCATCTTGAATCGTTTATATTCACTGGCACAAAGTAGGCTATTTTTACTAAATACACAATAAATTGTATAAGTCTATTAAAAATTCACAAAAGTATCACCAGTAGATTGATAAAAAGTTTAAAGACAAAACTAAAGCATAATATAGCTTGTATGTTTCTGTGAAGAAAACTGTCTAATTTAAAACCAATTGCTTTTTAGAGTTAATATAGTCTCCAGAAAAGATGGTTAAAAAAAAAGGCTATCGTATATCAACACACATGCCTTTCTTGGCTTCAAACATATAATAGAAGTAGTAACCAATAACAATGCTTTAAATGACAGTATGTATCTTTAAAATTACCTGCTCTCCATCAACTCCTGGGATTCCTGGAGATCCTGGCTCTCCCTGTTAAGATAAAAATTGATGACTTCCTTCCGTTTATCATTGGTGGCATATTAAACTATACAAAAATGTTTCTAGTTGGAAACAGTACAATTTGGCTTTCAGCAAATGTATCATAACCCAGGAATACACTATTATATCATAACACATATCTAAACTAAGTGAAAGAGCATTTTCTTGAGTATTATGTATAACAATACTTATATGTCATTAAGATCTAATTCTTTACATTTTTTTTCCTCAGGTGAGATGCAAGCTGAAAAAATGGTGAAAGGCAACTGAATGAAAAAATCCTTGGATGGCTGACCATGTGCTCCAGTAACCTGTATGCCTCCGTTAATTTTTTCTCCTTAAAAAATCTGTATGATTTCTCTTATTTTTCAACTTGAGAAAAAAAGCTAAAATATGACAGTTATCTTAAGAAAGAATAAAATGCAAAGTCCCTTAAATTCACAATATTTTAGCTGGCACTGTTTGAGCTATAGACACAAACTTATGACTGTGAATGGTACTTTCAGAGTAGCTCCACTGAGGGCTACAATAAATCAAATAATATCTTAATCCACACAAAATTACTTTTGGATCGATTCAATTTCTTATACTATGCTAAGAATGCACCAAATTTCCTATTTATATTGTGATTTATTAAAACTCTTGACAAACTCAAAATATATAGATTTATTTTTTGTTAACTGAAGATGTTCCATTAAAAACAAATTTAAACAATGTGCTAGAGATTTTTTTCAAACAACAAGTGTCAGTCATCTTTCAGCTGGAAAGATATGAAACAACTTCTTTGAAAGGCAAGATATTGTTTTATATCAGTGAATCATGTATTTGGACACCATTATCAGTATCCTTTGTTTCCACAGTGTAGACACTTTGTAAAAACAGCTCCTTCGAGGGCTGAGTGGCCCACCTCACAGACAGAATTCCAAGGGAGCTGACTCAAGGCTGTATTTTTCTAGAAAGGTTTGTTTGGTGATGTTATAAACCACAACCTTGAAATGGCTAGAGCTCTTTTTCCTGGTAAAAACTCTAACAGCTATTGGCTGCAGCATGAAATTTGAGCTTTCCAATGTTTTAGAAGGCATGACAAAGAAATGAAAAAAAAAGAAACAAAAGAAAGGGCTTTTCTTTTCCAGATTTCCTGCTCTTTGTGGTAGCAGCTAAGTTTATTTTGCCACAAATAAGTCCGCTGAGGTTGGATGCAACTGGCTAAGCCCTAGTTTCATTCTGTCTGAATACCTGTCAGTGCTCGGGGCCCAATAATGACTGCTTTGCTAAACTTTTACCTTCAAAATGTGATCCACGACTGTTTCAAAGAAAAACCTAATTTGTGAGTTATTCACTTATCCTTCATCCATCAAATGTAACTTGTGAAGAGTTATTTCATGTATAAGAATTCACGCAATCCTTATTTGATTAAGGAAGGAGCAATGCTAATTGGAAAGGTCCCTGTTCAGTCTGAGGCTGTGAGTCCTGAGTTGGAATGGGGTTTACATTTGGCTCAGGCTGCGTCGTGGAGTCGTGGTCACAGGCACATCTCACCCCAGTTATCCCAGCCTCCTCCAGGAGAGCTCATGGAACACATAAAGGCCCCCATCCACTGACCCAAGTTTTCAATGATCAGGGCCGTGTGAGGTATGAGGGGTGGGGCAGAGGGACCGCACACTGGGAAGGATGGCTGGGTAAGAGAGTATGACTTGGTGCCGCCCCCCATCCCACTTGTCTAGACATTCGTTTGGCCAATTTCCCTGTCTTTCAGTTTCAGCTCAAAGTCATCCTTGATTCCCAAGGCTGCGACAACCTTCTTCATTCACATCTTGATCAGAGCACTTACACTTATTTATAAATAATTGTGTCTTTGCTTATCTATCTCCCTCCTCAGGCTGTAATTCCCTGGATGAAACCCCTCACTATACCATAGTATCATTACTAGATGTTAGTGCTTATCACAGAATAGAGGCTCAAAAATTACTTATTGGATAATTGAATTAATAAATGAACAGCAATTGGATTATAAAACAGAGGTGTGTAGGTTTTAATGATACAGCCTTCTTGACCAGGTGGCCCTTTTTGTCCCTGTGGGTCAAGGGATGGGTACCTTTCTGGTTTCTGTAGGTGTTTGGGCTATATAGAGAAGTCCTAGAGGTTGTGGAGCTCATAGGAAATGAGGTGCATATTTAGCACTGGGGACAATTTTTTTCTGGAGACTCAGGCAAGTGAGGAGGTGAAACAAGGAACTCAGACCTGGCTGACTCTACATAGAGGAAAAATAACCTGCAGGTTTCCCTCTAGGTTGTCTAGTCAGCTCACCAAGATATTAAAGAATGAGAATCCAGGCTGACTTGTTCACCAGGAACAGAGATTACGTGTGACCAGAATGTGGTAGAGAAATAGAAAATTAAAAGTCCTAAACCTTATCTTACACTGTTATACAGGAAGTCTGTTTGAAGTTAAGGTCTATGTTCAAATATGATTTCACATAGCCAACAACCTCAGTAATGTTTTACTTTATATTTCTTTTTATAATAGAAAAATAACTGTCTCTATGTTCTAGCTCTCTGTTCTTAAGTATCTTGAAAGCGATGAGTACAAAAGCTGATGCATGTGTGTCTGTACGTGTATAATAGACTTAGCAAATAAACTACCTTGAGAAGCACAAATGAAAGACGGATTTCTAAACTATCTGAATAACCCACAAAAATCCAATGATGAAAGTCATATTTCAACACACATAGCTTAGTTCTGAAAAGCCAGAGTAACTGGCCATGTGTTAACTGATTACATGACTCAGCTTTAGTGTGGAGGGATAAAGTTAACGCCAGCAACAAATTTAGATATAATCAAGTAATTTTAAGTTTCTACTGTTCATAGTTGTTCATATGCTTCATTAGATAAGATTTAAATGACAGAATGTCTGAATACATGTAATAATAGTATGTGTTATACAAAATGACTCAAAAGTGATTCCTTAAAATTGTCATTGTACATGCAACATACTAAAGTTCTCCTTATTCTTTTTATCACAAAAGGATTGGAAGGAAGGATCTTTTTTAGTGTCTGCATAAATTTTCCTTCAACCCTCCCCTATTTAAATATTTTCCTCCCTTCAGATACCACATTTAGTGTTTATTTGTGTTTATAATTTCTGTAAGTTGCTTTCCTCTTGTTTAATATTCTCTGTCTTTCTCCATTTCCTCCTCCTAAATTTAAACTGCCTTTCCTATTTCTCTTCATTCCTTCCTAGGTTTCCTTTTTTCCTGATTCCTCTTTCTTTAGCCCAAACCTCAATTTCTATTCTTACCTCCTTGAGCAATACTGCTGATCTCAGCTTCTCCAGCATTTTGTAAGATTGATTTTCAAAGATAGAAATACTTAATATAGAATTCTCTGTACCATATGTAGTCAATGGAAACTAGTAAAATAAAAAATAACCTTTGGCCCTTGTAGTCCTTGAGGTCCAGGTGGTCCAGGGGGACCCTAAATCCAGAAAAGACAAAGTTATAAAAAGTAGCCAAGTCTATGTCTTAAATTTTATGCTTTAAATAATAACTACACTATACACATTCCTAATTTCTATCACAATCAAATATCCCCCAATATTGATTGCAATGAGGAAAAATGTCACTGGTTATAGGATCTGAAAAACTCCCTGAACTATCTATATATGCATACATGTCAACAAATATTTAGGCCACAATAATAACTGAAGATGCTTTTGGGTTGATCTGTAAGACAATGTAAAATTGCTGCCATGTTTCACAGTCAGTGTCTTGGGTTGAGTTAGTTTATTAATATTCCCTGCGATTCTACACACATTTCTCCTCTCCCCTCTAGAGGCTTTGATTTCCTGAACACAAGAAAAAAGCTACATAATTAAGATAAGGCCAAAGACTTTTAAGAAAAACAACTTTTTTGACCTTTTTTTTACTAAGCAGACAAAGTGATTCCACTGGGGCAAAAGTGTAAAAGGTTATTAATTTAAGAAAAACAAAAATCTCAGATGAAAACAATGGCTACATTAGTACCATTAGGAACAGCATGCTTCAGCATCAAGTACGAAGCCCCAAACCACAGAAACCATGCAATGGGAGTTACCGTGACGGTCAAGGTGGTGATCCTCTGTTGAGAAAGTGAATCAACAAAGACAAAGTTACCTATTTCGTGTGCCAAAGTGCAGTAATACATTCTGAAATAATCAACTTTTTGAATATGTTTTGGCGAGACTGATATCTCATAAGGGATTGGCGAGAGTCTGAGAGCATATTATCTATCTTCCAATAAATACAATATATTATAAAGATTCTTTTAAACATTACTTTTAGGACTTTATTTTTTAAGGAAATCTATGGATTAAAAAAGAAGATGTGAAAATTTTAATTCACCTGATTAAAAAAAATTATGTATGAAATATTATACACTAGAGGTTTGTCAGTGTAACTGTGGCCTGAGAAACTCCATCATTCATAAGAGCTCTAGTCTAGACTCCTTTGATTAGAGAAAACCAAGCTATCTAATTGTAAGTGGCATGTTTTCTTCCGTTAGTCTGTACCTCATGGCGTGTACGTGCATGCCACATCTAAAGAGAGAAGCTGACATGGGATTTATCTAGTTTCTTAATGTAAAGTGCTAGAGTACTATAACAAAATATATTCTCGGAAAATATAAATCTCCCAAACACTTGATCCATGAATCATTTCTGTATCAATATTTTCTTTTCTTTTTTTTTAAGATTTTATTTATTTTTTTAGAGAGGGAAGGGAGGGAGATAGAGAGAAAGAGAGAGAAACATCAATGTGCGGTTGCTGGGGGTTATGGCCTGCAACCCAGGCATGTGCCCTGACTGGGAATCGAACCTGCAACACTTTGGTTCGCAGCCTGAGCTCAATCCACTGAGCTACACCAGCCAGGAATATTTTCTAGTTTAAGCCTTGTGCTAAATGTTCTAAAGGACCTATAACCAATTTATGCAATCGTAGAGGGGAAAACGATCTCCATCAGGGACTTCAGGCCCAACAGAGAAGTGCTGACCAACTGCACGTAAACTTGTGAACATCGCTTTAACGCAATCCCTTCGTTTTCCACGACTCTGTTCAATTTCTGATTCAGGTTGTTGTTGCAGGTTTGTTTTTTTATTGTTGTGGTCAAAAATAATCTTAACATTATCTATTGTACTTCATACACTTGAGTTTCCAGTGACATGGTGTCATTATTTCTTAGAAAACAATACATTTATGCATGTGCATAAATGGTTAGAGTTTGTGCTCTATGATAAAATCAATTCTGGTCATTACAGCTACAGAGAAATCATAGTAGGAGAAAATCAAGCAGTACTTCTAAGATCAAGGCAAAATTACCACAAACTTGGGCAGGTTTATGAAACAAACCAAGGCCCAGATTTTCATGCCATCATACCTGTATAAATTAAGATACCACTTACTTTATGCTTATGGGATCCACCTAAAGCTAGAGTCAAATTTATGGTTATAAGAAAGCTATATCTTCACTGCTATAGGTAGATGAGTCATTAAAAAAAAGTTGTTAGAAAATTATAGAGTAGAAATAATTTCTTTATCATTGTCTTCCAATTACATATTGCAATCTTCACTAGAAAGTAGAATCATAAGACCTTAGAAAGGGAAAAGGGAGTTTAAAATTTGAACTCTCAGAGGTTTTCCAACATGTGCCATGCATAATTAATTTATTTTTCACCTAAACACAAAACTAGTTTGTCTTTTTTTTTTTAATTTAAGGACAATAGTCTGTTTTATAATGAGGTGCTTAGTAAAAAATAGTATTAATGGTAAGTGAATTATCTGACAGATTGAGTTTAAGTGATTTTGTTAAATTACTGTATTTATGAGATCTAAAAGTTATACAGGGCAGGTTCTGTCCAGTTAACAGAAGAACAACTGACAGTAAACTAAGCTAATTTCTCAAAACCAAGTCTTTACTGCCATCCTGAAGCACCAGCGCGCAGACCACAGAGACATCGGAAAGATGTCTGCTCACGTTGGACTTCTTGTATTTGGCTATTTATTTATTTATTTTTAACTTTTTTTCTTTTATTGATTGTAGAAAGAGGGAAAAGGAGGGATGGAAGGAAAGAAATATCAATGTGAGAGAGATACCTCAACTGGTTGACTCTTGCATGCACCCTGACTGGGGACAGAACATGCAACCCAGGCTGGGAATTGAATCTGAGACCTCTTGGTCTACAGGACGACACCCAGACATGAGGCACACCTGCCAGGGCTCTGGTTCTTCTAATTAAAGTTACATAAACTCAGCAGGATTCTCTCTTGAAGTTCAGGAATGATTTGAAAACCAGGATGTTGGCTGTGATGAAGAAAGACACGCCATTCTCTAGTGAGGCATGGTGCGAGATGGGAGGCTGGCATGACTGTAAACTGGTGGGAGGCTGGCAGGGTCTTTGTAATTTATTCCCTGAGATGCTTAGGTGAATTGCTTTAGAATTAAAGGTTATTATGTTTCATTTCTGACAAAGATGCAAGCTTAAAATCACCAATGATTTATACTACAGAACAGGTTGAGTTTTAATGGTGTTGAGGAATTTTAAAAGCTTGAGTAGGAAATGGAGAGATTTTATTGCTAATTGTGGAAATGTAATCACCTTAAATAAAAATAAAAATAAATGGTTTATGGCAAATGTTCATGTAAATAATAACTTTCAATAGAGACAACAGTAAAATTTTATATTTGTAATGTGATATTTTTATAACTGCAATATATTCCTATTTATCTAATTATCCTAGGTTTTTTTGCAGATTTTTATTTTAGAGAATGCAATAGAGAAGTGAAATTTGGCAAAACTGTGAAAATTCATCACTGGTTAGAGAATTAGAAGAATGCATGTCTACAGCTTCCTCTCAATCTAATCATTAGTTTAGTTCACTTTATTAGGGACTCTTAATCCACTACAGTACATAATGAGAAAAGCAAATAAATAGTTCTGAAGTGAAAAAGAAACTATAAACTATTTACAAGCACAACATATTGTTGCCCTAACAAGTCCCCAAGAATAATACATCTTCTCAGGTTGAGATGTAAGTGTGAACTAGTTGACGATGAATTGTGACTTGTGTATGGCCGTACAGAACTCCGGGTCAGAGGAAGAACCTGAGTGCAACATCCCCTTCATGTCAAGATGCAGGCGTCGCAATTTTAATAAAGTGCAATGTGCTTAGGCACACCAGCAAAAAGTGTTCAGGAGCTCTTGAAAATAATCCTAAGCATAATGCTAGATTTTACAGACTTTTAGAATATAACTTATTCTCCCAAATCCTCGTTTTACAGATACAATCAATGAAGTATAGATACACTGATTTCTTCTAAATGACTTAGCTAGTTAGCAATGGAGGGGAGACTGAAGCAGAGATTTCGGTTTTAGGCCCAGTGGTTCCCTTTCTTAACTAACTAGTGTCTGTTAATGATACCATAAGTCATTGAATTTCTTGAAATAGAAATGGCTCCATGCCAAGCCCTGTTCATGCACAGAATGCTTTAAAAGTACTCTGTCACAAGGTTTCAGAAAATGGCCAATAATACTGGAGCATTTCTTGGAAGGCAAGAGAATCTTAAAGATGGTAGTAAGAATTATGGCACCACTGGAAGCAGCTTAAGGGAAATTTACAACACTGTTAATAAATTAAGTTTAAAAAGTGTCCCTATACTTTATAAGTAAGAACTTTGAAAACATAGCAGATATGCCTAAGCTTCTTGTTCTGTTTCTCTCTTTCTTCACACATGCCAATGAAAAGAACAGAAAAGCAGGCTGAGCTGAACACAGATTCTGTAAAAGCTATTTAATGCTTTACTAGCTAAAAATGGTAGTTGTAGCAAAGGACCCACAGAAATGTATGCCTACCAAAATTAAAGAATGGTAGTGAATCAAAAGCATAGGAAAAAAAACCCAAACAAGTACAAAATAGCAAATATTTAAAACAACTGATTTGCCTTTCAAGCAGAAAAAAAATGTACTGTACGTATGAGCTAAGTATACCCACTCATTCAACCAATAAGTTTATTTACTAATTATGCCAGACCAGGGTCAGGCACTTTGCGGGATACAGAGTAAGCACAAGACATGTTTCCTGTCACTGAGCAACTCCCAGTGAGGTAAGCAGCAATGCTGAAACAATCTACATGATTTAAGAATAATTAAATGTTGAAGTACTGGGCCCTGACTGCTGACGTTTAAAGGACTAAGAGGAGGAACCCATCTGGGTGGTGGCAGGGGATTTTTGGAAATGATTTAGATGGATGTAAAAAGGAAAGAAGAATGGCATAGACCAGGCAAAAAGAGGGGGACTTTTATGGATGTGATCAATATGACTGATTTGGGGGGAAATGTGTTGTAGAGAAATAGAAAATTCTGTACAGGAAAGGCAGGATTACAGAGGCTTAGAAGCCCAATGGAGAAGTTTGAGCCTCATAGAGAAGGTGAGAGGGTCCATTTAGGTTTCTGAGCACACTGAAGCCATTAAAATAGTAAAAATCAGGAAAGTGAGCCTTGGAGTGGTAACAGGATGGATCAGAAGAGCAAGAGTCATTAGGGCAGAGGAACTGGCTGAGGGCTTGTTGTGGTGTTAGACCTGAAGTGGAGTGTGGACCCAGTTTGGAATGGATAGAATGGGGCAGCCTCATCAGATACTTTGAAAAAGGAAGCAGCAGCATCTGGTGATATATAATGGGTGAAGGGCTAAGAATAGTTTAAAAATAACTGTAAGGTTTCTATCTCAAGAAATTAAAAGACTTATTGTCTAATTGAAAGAAACTGGTTAGCTAAAAAAGGGAATCACTTGGTAGGTGGAAAAGGTAACCAGTTTAATTATGTGTCTTGGTGGAAGTTTTTCCTAGACAGAGGAGATTTTCCTAGACAGCTGGAAGTACATGCCAGGTCTGACCTAGCAATGAAAGATTTGGAAGCAGCCACACTACAGAAGAACAGGAAGTGATTGCACCAAGAAAGGACCAGAGATGATGCCAAAAATTAGGGAATGGACAGAGAACCTGGAGTTACAAAAAGTGAGTGGATCCATAAAAAAAGAAAACTGGAAGAAATGAGAGTAGAGATCAGAGAAACCAGAAAGAAAAGTTTCAAAAGGAAGTTGGTTTAGTGTAAATGTCAAAAGAAGTCAAGGATATTAAGTACAATGTGCTTGACCTAGAGGTTATTAGTGACCTTTATAGGAGAAGGTCCAACAGAATGATGATACAGGCTAGAGTGCAGGAGTCTAAACATGGAAAGGATGACTAGGGTGCAAAGTGATGGAGACGTGCCACACAATCTATAGTTTTTACTTAGCAGAAGACAAAGAATTGAATGGTAGCAGTAATAAGAAACACCCACAGAGGACTTTGTGCCAGGTACTCAGCCCCTTAACTCCCATTCAGCACACAACAACCCGATGAGGTAGATACTATGACTGTCCTCATTTTAGAGAAAACTGAGGCATGGAGAAGTAAATTAGCTTGATGCATTTAGTAAGCAAAAGAGCTGAGATTTGAACCCAGGCAACTTTAACTGCAGAACCACAGGGCTCTTCATTGCTTTGTTAGGTTTGCTTTTCAATCAAGGAGGCAAAAATTGGCAAAACTAACACAATATCTAAAACAGGTAGGACTTAAGCATATCTGAAGGTAGAAGGGAAAAGAAAGATTGAAAAGCGTTAGGAAATAAAGAGAATAAACTGGGGCAGAAAGAAGGGGATGGGTCAGGACAGGGAGAGGGGGCACTTTGAGAAGTGGACCTCTGGGATCCCTGGGGTGTGGAAACTGATGTTCACACTCATTACACAGTGTACCTCAGCATCACTGTCTGGGTCAGGGCGGGGAGCAGTCACTTGCCTGCAAGGCTTCGTGGAGGTTGCCATTATAGTCGATGATCTCGGTGGCTCCTTGATCCCCCTTTTGGCCAGGTGGACCCTATAAAAAAACCAACCAACAGAAAACCATGTGGTTAGGCTAGGGATATAGAGAGGACTATGGTGAAAACAGAAGTAGCAACTTACAGCTTTCTTAGGCCATTAATTCCCTGTGAAGGCACAAATGCATACATAAATCATGTTTGAATTTTGTCTTTATTTCAAAGGAGGCAAACTATTTCTAACTTCCTTGTCTGTGGTATGTTAAAGATATGAAATCTGAATAAAAACAATGTGATTCAATATCTGAACTGTTTTCTGAAAATTACAAAAGGTAGGCTAATCTGATTTGATTTGCAAATATTTATTGGCTTTATTCATATTTATTAAAGCAACTCAAACCTTTCTAGTCACCTACAACTCAAAGATTGCTTTCTCATTCTTTAAGAAGATAGAACACTGTTCTTAGGAAATTCCTGGTTTTCCCAACAGGAATAGAATTCTATTAAAATAAAACCAAACAGGGACCACAAAAGAGAATACATATATTTTTAAGACTTCTATCCTGCTCATTATCTCTGCCACTGAATTTCCATTAGTCATGTCCTCATTTCTTGCCTGTGTTTAAAAGACTTTGAAAATACATGTTATTGCTTTCTATATAATTGGGCTAATTAAAAAAATAGAAAACTCTACTAGCTGGACAACCATGGGTTTGCTATCATTTGTTTGTCAGAAGGAGATTGAGAGGGTTCTTTAGATCTTCTTCTTTTGAACTTGTTTTATGAGTTACAATCTATATACTCATTGCCACCAGTGACTGAAATAAAAAAATAATAAGAAAGGGGGTGATCAGGAATAACTACAGTAGTCTACCTCCAGTGCTATTATTGTATGCTATTAGTTCAAGTGCCTTGTGAAAGGATTCACAGACACATACTTTAAATCTGAGCTTATAATGGTGGAGAGGAGGGGCAAAAATTTAGATGAGAGACACACCCACCCTTGGTCCTAATGTTCCAGAGTCTCCTTTGTCACCACGGTCACCCTTCACCAGTGAAAAGAGAAAAAAACTAATTAGTAGTTAGGCCAACAGTCTAAAAATATCTCAGCTATAAGGATGTATTTAATACCATACAGTGGTAGCCTTAATACAGACTTCTGGAGTTGAAAATCACAACTAGAAGAACCATAACCACCAACATGGCAAATGCTTCTTTAAGATAAGAGAGACTCCTGGAACAACAATACATATGTTGCTCTCTTGCTCGGGATCCTCAAAAGCGAAGCAAGTGGTTTCCATGATACCCAAAGTACACTGTTACCTCTCAGACTGAACCATGTTCTTGCCTTTATATGAAAAGGTCTGGGGCAGAGGAAATAAGAGCCAACCACTTTGACTTTCCTCTGAGAAGTAATGTGTAAATGATTGAGACAGGGAAGGAGTGGAGAGCTCATTTTAGGGTGAATCAGAAGGGATAGGTCACCAGTAGGCCTTCCTCTGATGATGGGTATTGAAGGAAATTTTCCTGTAGGTACAGGCATTTCAATACTTGGAAGGTGCTGCCGTGGACCATGGATAGCTGGGATTGGTGGGCAGGGCTGAAAGTCAAGGAAAGGTTAAAGCCAGCTCTCCCTCTTTTTAAATGCAACATGAAAAGTCTCTGAAGTTCCATTTATGGTGTTACCACCCACCCCAGGAAGTCACCAGGAAGAGTCGAAATCTCAAACTACACCCTGAGAACACTCAACATTCTCACAGGTCTAAACAGAAGTGTCAGAGAACAGATTTGAACCTGAATATTTGGAGTTTCTTTTAAACGGCATTAAACTTATTCAGATCTTTTTCCACATAGAATCAAAAGCATTTTGACATGCCTTTCTATATATTACTATAAAGTGGGTAAGGACCAATGAAGACAAGCAGGAAAAGCAGGAAAAGTTTTTATCCATCCATACCAATCCATAATAATTAAATTTTCTATGGATGGAGAATAATTCCTGCTGTTTTCTTCATGTTTCCACTAATTTTTCCATGTTATATATTAGCTAACAGCATCTTAAATAACATGATTCTGCTAACGGTGCATAGATAATTGCAAACATTATAAAGAACATGGTAAAGGAAAGAATTTAATGGGTGGTTAAATTTTAATGCAATGAAGGGAGCCAACTAACTTAAAAGCAAAGTATAATTTGAACATTTATCACAAAGATTGCCAGAAAATGAAAATAAGATTATTCCATACATAAGTTAAATAAAGTACAGAACTTATTTTTTTTGCAAAGAAACTATTCCGATGAAACAGAAAATACAACTTTCCTTAAAGAATAATCTGAAGCATAGGAACATGCAAAAACAAACAAGATGAAAGAAACCAATTGTTCTGGGATATCATCATAGGGATAAATTATTACAATCCCATGGAGGAGTTTAATTGAAAACATGATTCTCTGTGGAAGAGTCAAAAAAAAAGCACAGCTCTTGAAGGCCTCATGTTACATTAACATGATTGCCTGGTTACTGACCTTTGACCCCTTTGGGCCTCTAGCTCCTGATTCACCTTGTTTCCCCTATGATAGGAGAATATGAAGATGAAAAAGAGAAAAAAAGACAGAGGAGATAAGAACAGGAAAAAGAAATTATCGGTGACTCATAAAGATGGAAACACTTTATTTTAACTACCATTATATATGGCTTTATGTAATGGTGGCTATTAAAACACCAAACACAAGTATCCTCATGGTTTCATTGGTTCCTTTGCTGGTCTGCCCATCAACCTTCATCCCACAGTAATTGCTAACTGCCCTCCCACCCATGGACAGCAGGAGCACTGTGATTCATTCTCTTTAGTCTCAACAGTATCTGCATAAATTTCCTTCTCATCATTTTCTGTGTCTCTAAGATGGGTTATTAAAATAAAGTGTCACCATATTAGTTTTCAGAAAGTTTAGAGAAATAAAGATTGAACAATCAAGTAAATCCTTAGTGCTAATATTTTCCAGGTGTTACCATCAAGTTACCATCAAAACTAACACAGCACATATCAACATGTCCTCAGCAAGTTTTAATACCCAGTGAGTGATAATGTCAGCAACAGCCCCTCCCCCTTTACATTCAGATGTGTCATTAAATTTGTTAATTGAAAAGAAGAGAGAAAACTAGGAAAAGTTGAATTGTAACATTCTTTTGGAAAAGAACCAATTGGTGTGCCTTTCAATAAATTATTCTTACATTTTAATAAACTATTAATGCCTGTTGAGAACTTTCTGATTTTAGTTTTATATTTTCCAAACCGAAGAATGTCATTTTCCAACATAAGAATAACTGACCTTTGGTCCAGGGGTTCCAGGCTCTCCTCGTTCGCCTCTTCCAGGAGGCCCCGCCTCCCCTCGTTCGCCCTGTCAAATATCACAAAACCAGAAAATGGCAACCTCCCTCTCCATCCCCCACCCCCAGCTGGTCCCTGTAGATTAATAAATAAGTTGAATAAGATTAAAGGAAGCAGAGAGTTGCCACTTATTTATCATGTACCCAGCACTATATTAATCTCAGCATGATTTTTCTCCTTTAATAAAATGATGGTTCAATCAACTGTATTATCATTTCCATTTGATAGGTAAGGAAGTAGATTGGTAAATGCCTGTCACAAACCTATGCTGGTACATGCAAGGCCTTTAAAAGGACTTGATAAGGGCCATGATGATACCTCAGAACAGAGACAGACATAGTTTTCCTTCTGCAGCCCCTTTCTAAGCCCTGCTGGGATGAAGCGTGGCAAAGTGGTCAAGGCCTTGTGATGGTTATAACTTGTCACTCTACAATGGCCAGGCTACTTGTAATCCCACATCCTGGGTCTTAACCCCAGCTCTGTTATTTATCAGTTCTGTGTTTTGGGGCAAAGTAGTTAAGTTCCCAAAGCCTCAATTTCCTCTGTAAAATATAAAAAATTATAGTACTGATCTCATAACTTATAAATGTAAAGTGCTCAGCATGGTACAAGACACAGAGGTGTTACAGCTTTTAATCACAGCTCTGTGAAGTATGAACAAGGTCACTGGCCCCAAGGAGCTAGTGATCTGGTTAGACAGACGAGATCTACATAACAAAACAGTTAAGAATTGAGGAGTAACATAAGGACACAGGTGAGAAGGGGAAGCCCAAGGGGTCTTCAGTCATCCAGCCTGGCTCCTGAAGGTGAGGCTCCAGCCACATTCTGAAGGATGAGCAGGTTGCATTTTATCATTACGCTGTTTATGACTGTGTTATTAGTGAGTACAGGAACTTCACAAAACACTTTACACACATTACTCTAATTCTCAGGGTAGATGAGAAAAGTGTTAGTATTTACAGTCTACAAATGAGGTGACTGAAGTTCAGAGAAGCTAAGTAACTTTCTCAAAGTCACAAAGCTTTTAAAAGAAAAAGCTGTAATTTAGAACTGTTTGTGCTTCATCTTCAACTTCTGTATAAATATTTTTGTATGGAACCCTTTGGACATTTCTGGTCATTTGCTTTGGGTAAATTTGTAGTTGAGGAATTGCTGTGTCAAAAAGTATGAACATTTTAGACATTGGCCAAATCACCCTCTGGCAAGACAGACAGCAGACTGTCTAGCTTCCTGCATGGTGGGCAGAATTTTAATAATCAAACAGGTTTTCAGTTCAGTTTGGTGTTGGCATGTTCACAGAAGGAATGGATTCATCTTGGAAAAGAGAAGAAAATGGATTGGATCTGTATGGATGATGTAGGGCTTTCAATTTTGAGATGTTTATGTGTGTCATTCCTACTCTGGGAAGCCTTTATGGTTCTGCAGGGGAGGTGGGACAGAGCAGGGCAAGGATGAAAGAAGTCTCAGCAGGTTTCTCAGCACGAACCCAGGAGAGTGGGAAAATGAAGAAGGAGAGTGGGAAAATGAAGAAGGAGAGTGGGAAAATGAAGAAGGAGAGTGGGAAAATGAAGGAGAGTGGGAAAATGAAGCAAGTGGGAGAAAAGCAAGGATCTGACTGGGTGCAGGGGTGAAAAAGACGCTCCAGAGGGCTTTTCCAGGGATTCAAGATGCAACGGATGCACGTTGGGTGATATATGACATTTTTACTTAAAAAAATACCATACTTAGTGTTTTTCTTAATATTTTATAGAAGAATTCTAAAATAATAACTAGAAGGTAATATTTTAGGGAAGAACAAAAACCTTAGAAAATCATTTATACGTATAAGCCATAGGAGTAGAATCAATATATATTTACCTAGAATCACTTTTTAAAAAAAATCATAGTGCCCTTAATTAGTTGCTTATCACTTTCTGGATCACATTGTTTCTTTACTTCCCTCCTGTCCTGCCCTCCCTCACACATACTGGAATGCAAGCGGCAGAAGAGTAGAGAATGTTTTTGCTCCATTTACTCTTTGTTCTCAAACACTAGAAAAAATATTGAATTAATGAATAAACAGTAGTACTCAAAATATTCTAAGTTATTGGGAACAACACCCCATCTCTTTAGGCTGTTGTGTCTCTGTCCCAGGACTAAGGTAGACACTGAGGATATAACAATGCATAAATACATTTTTAAATGGCATTATCTATACTCTGGTTTCTCTTCAGATCCTATAAATCTCTTGCCTTTTTAAATGGCATTATCCATCTTCCATCATTATGATTTCTCTTCACTGTGTTGGGGGTAAAATGCAGGGCTAATTTATTTTTTTCAACCTGAATTGAGTGGTACAAATCTAGACTATCTACAAAATTGGGGAAAAAACTAGTGTTTGGCTGCAAGAGACTTTTACATAATCATGACTTTTCTGTTACAGTACCAAATTCATGAAAGAGACAATTTAGCTGAAAAATAGGCTTCATGATATTGTTAATAAAATGAATTTCCTATCTACATCCCTTCTTGTGGAAACAGATACCTCACATTCTGTACTTTCATTGGGAGTTCAGAGTAGTATCTGTTATAAAAGTATCTGGTCTGTAAAATCAGGCTGGGTCCTTCATGAACAGTAATTAATGTTGACTTGAGGGCTCTACACCTGGATTTTTTTAAACTGTGGAATAGTTTAAAATCAATAAACTAAAGAAGAGATATTTGGGATAAACTCCACTCTGTACTGTCCCCAGACATTTGGAGATTAGTGAGCACATGCTTGCTTCTCTGCAGCACTGACCGGGTTTCCCCTGTTTGTGCCCGAACCGAGACTGCCCTCCTTCCTGGAGGCTGCAAGCCCAGTGAGTACAGTTCTCACACGGACACAGAATGCTCATTATTCTCTCGCTCTCCCTTTATTCCAGAAAGTGTGTTTCTTGTGTGAATCTGTTCAGGCTAAAACAGGCATTTCTCGTATTTTGTTAATAAGTTTGACAGCTCATTATGTGAAAAAGAAATTGCTTGGAAAAAAAGCAATTTTGCATAAATTCGACCAAGTTTCAGCCTCCCTTGGGCCACACACAGTTTCCATTTACTAGGATTAGAGTTATTTTCTCCCGACCAGAGGGAATGAGGACCCTTCTGTCAGAACAGACCATGAACACATTTCTCCAGCTCCTGGAAGTCGTCCTGGTTTATTTCTGACGGATGCAATACATACTGAGGCAAAGACTGCTATAGTTAAAAAAAAAAGTTTGATCTAATTTTGCCCCTCCTTTGATTCATGAGTCTGTCACGAGGAAGGTTCCATCCTCAGACCTGTACCTTTTTATGTCTTACTGGGTAGATAAAAAGAAAACCATAGACCTTACTGTATCCATAGCAACATAATTTTTTATTTGCCGGCATATAGATTGTGCTTTTAGGGCCCTCTCTAGGGTTGCCAAGTGGAAGATTATGAGATGGTTTTCATTACAGAATCTTTCTGCAAATGTTTTTCAGGATGGATCTTGCTGGGATGAGGCACTTAGGAATCTATATGACATCAGTATTCCTTGAAATCTAGGGAGTGATGTGGGAATAATAATAATGTTGATTTACAAGTATGTCCTAAAATCAGTGATAGGGGGCAGGAGTTAATGAGTTCTATTTCTCCTCCTCAGAATTCCTCCACTTTTCCATATGGCCAGGAAGCTAATAGCATCACAGCAATTTAGGAGCAATTTCGGGGACAACTGGAACAACTAATACATAACTAATACATTCTATTTTCCTGTTGTCCTACCTAAGGCTAAAATTAACTTCCTGTTACTCCATTTAAGATGGTATCCCCATTAGAAGTGTTAGAATGGGTGATAGGCTGCTTTAGTTCTCTATTAGGCTAATATATATGTTCACCTAAATAATAAAGTTACCCCACATATCTTTCAACCTAACGAACTAAAAATATATGACAGAAAAATTCAGAAAGAAAGGAAAGAAAAAAAAGACTCCACTCACCTTTGTTCCTGGTAACCCTGGTAAGCCTGGCTCTCCTTGAGGACCAATGAAACCTGGTTCACCCTTTAAAAAGATGGGCACATGAGGTCGTTAACACTTGACAGCAAGTACATAAAGTTAAACTATTTCCTTCTACTGGGATTTTACTCCTTTGATTGCATACAACCTTCTTGCTGAGATCTAGCTGGTGACTATAAAATTAATCGGAAGAGGTTTTGGTCAATGAGAATACTTTGAAAAAAGCTTTGGAGAAGCTTTAGAAATGTCTTTATAATTTCCTTTCTCACCTGTTGTCCAGTGGTTCTTACCATTTACCAAATCCAATTATGTTTGGGCGACTACGGTAGGAAGCCTCTAGGGTAGGTATAAATGATCCCACCTTCTGGTATCATGTCTTTGTGTAATACCCTCTGCTTGAGTACAGATAGTACTTAATGACTTATATCTAATGAACAGAATTTGGCAGAAATAATGGGGTATCATTCCTGAGACTGTTATTAAAAGACTGTGGCTTCCACTTTGGGGGCCCTGTTTTGTTCTCTGTCACTTGGATCACTTGCCCTGGGGAAAGCAAGCTGCCATCCTGTGAACAGCCCTATGGAGAGGTCCACATGCTGAAGTCCGAGATAGGCCAGCAACCATTCGTGAGCTTGGGACTGGATGCTCCACTCAGGTGAGACCACATCCCTGCCTGACAGCTTGACTGCATCCTCATAGGAGACACTGATCAGAGGCGCCCAGCTGAGCTGTGCACAAATTCCTGTTTCTCCAAAATTGTGCAATAATTATTTTTTGTTTTAAGTCACTCTAGTTTAAGGGGCTAAAAATGATATGCAGCCATAGATACCTGAACAGCAAATGTGGCTAGGGAAAAGATTCAGGAATGTTTGGCATGAAAGAAAAAATCTCTCTCCTTGCGCCACATGCATAACCTCTTCTCCACTACCTGGAGGAAACCCAGTTGTGGTATAATAAAAAATATATTTGGTCTTGTTTCTGGTTCCTTGCACAGAGCTCCTTAAACCCTCTGAATTTCCTGAGTCATAAGAGTAATAAGAGCACCTTTTTTTATTCTTAACAAGCCTCTTTCAAACCTACCTGAGTTTGTAAGGTGACTCTTGCTGAGCCCCTAGATAGCTTCAGGATGGGGGCTGGGACAAGAAGGTGGACACTTTCAGCCCTTCCCCTCCTCTCACCATCTCCAGAGAGGGAAGAAAGGCTGGAGGCTGAGTTCAGTCACCAATGGTTGATAATTTAACCCATCATGCCTACTGGGGACCCTCCATCAACACCCCTAAACAAAGGGGATTGGAGAACTTCCAAGCTGGTGAGCACACCCATGTGCTGGTGGGATCATGCACCCCGACTCCATGGGGACAGAGGCTCCTGACCTCATCCTGTGTACCTCTTTATTTGGCTGTTCATTTTCATCTTTTATAAAAATCCATAATATTAAGTATGGTCTTTTCTTAAGTTTTTTGAGTAGTTCTAGCAAATTATCAAACTTGAGTTGGGTTAGGAGTGGTGGTTATGAGTACCCTCAAATTTGTAGTTAAGTCAGAAGTGCAGGTGGTAACCAGGGGACCCAGGGCCTGTGACTCATGTCTGAAAGAAGGTCAGTCTTGAGAGGCTGAGCACTTAAACCTATGGAGTCTGATGCTAACTCTGAATGGTTAGTGTCACAATAGGATTGAATTGTAAGACACACAGTTGGTGTCAGAGAATCAGAGATGGATAATCAGTGTTGGAAAAGGCACCACATATTTGGTGTCAGGAAACCTGAGACCGGTGTTCATATTTTCTTGAATACCCATAAAGTTTTGGTTTCTTTTTAAACACTTGAGCTCAAATGTAAGAGGGTCCAATTTCTTAAAACCTATAATAAAGTTTTTAAGCAAAAAAAAAACCCCGGAATATATTTCCTTTTCCTTCTTTCTCCTTTCTCTCTCTCTCCCTCCCTCCCTCCCTCCCTTCCTTTCTCTTTCCTTTTTTCTTCTCTCTCTCTTTCCTCATTAGATTATTTCTATAATAGCTGCTAATGTTGATAGAGTTGATTTCTCATAGTGACATTTCTTTTTTTAATTTTTTTAAATGATAATTTTCATTATCTTTTTTTAAGATTTATTTATTATTTTTTTTAGAGAGGGAAGGGAGGGAGAAATAGAGAGAGAGAGAGAGAGAGAGAAACATCAATGTGTGGTTGCTGGGGGTCATGGCCTGCAACCCAGGTATGTACCCTGATTGGGAATCGAACCTGTGACACTTTGGTTCGCAGCCCACGCTCAATCCACTGAGCTATGCCAGCCAGGGCCAGGTAGTGACATTTCAACATTAGTTTTTGATACTGGGAGTTAAGTTTAAAAAAAAAAACTATATAAAATTTGGGTATTGGGTGAGCAACAAACTGATATCACCACCACAAAATGCATCACATTGATAAAGAACTCAAATGGATTTATCTCTGGCACTGATGTTCATGGATTCTGGTTTAAGAAAGAAACAAGGAGGAGAAGAACTAGTATTTTAGGTTTATTTTTTGTGAAATTTCTGTATCTCTATTCTACCTGTCCCTGTACCCTTACACATATTGGAAAGGAGCATCTGCACAAGTAATTTTGGGTGGGTCTCTTAGTGCTCTAAAATGAAAACCAACTATATTCTGAGAAATCATGATGACTATTTTACTTCTTGTAAAACAGTTTAACTTGTTATTTTAAACAAAAAAGTCATAAGGAATAGATTTATTTATAAGTAAGATATTTCTCTCAATAAAATTATATATATAAACATATAAATATTCCCTCTCCACCCTCAAGAAAACAAGCTGTATTAAGTCAATGTGTACCATTAATAATGACTTACTGTCATGGAAATACAAGGCAAGTTAATCAGTTGAAAGTTTACATGTAGATAAGACTCTTGCACATCTTCAAGTAAGAACAAAATGATCTCACTCTTTAGCAAAGCAAGTAGAAGCACTATTAAAGCACACTAATAAAAGACAAGAAAAAAAGCAAATGTTGCAAAAATGTATTTCTTATTCATGTTAGTGCTTAGTTTATAAAAAGATGAAGCATGCAGTTTCATAGTTCACAAATAAATAAAGCTTTGTGATCTCAGTGGCTAGAGAGAAGTGTTTTTTTTTTCCTTCATTTTTAGAAAAGAGAACATATATTAAATTCTTCTGAGTAAATGTATAAAAAGTTACTTTAAACAGAGTGGTCACAGGAAAAAATTTAAGGAAGCATCTACCATATCCACACACTTATTTATATCAATTTATTCAAAGGCAAAATAGCATACTTAACTTTAGGATCACAGACTTTTGTTTATTTAATTCCAGAGCTCTCAGTGACTTTAGAGACATTAGCTCCACCCACTCTATGGGGAGGAAATAATCATTGGTCTCTTCTTTGTCTCAAGCTTGAAAGACTGTTATTGAAGAAAATGAGGCATAAATATGCCTACTCATGGTCCTGACTGAGCTGGTTGGGCTGTTTCTCACCATCCTAAGGTTACAGCTTATTAGTGTACAGAGTAGGAAAAGTTCATTGTTGTGGTTTCAGATTCCACATGTCACCCAACCCTTAAAAAATCGAGCACTTGTGGAGTTTGGGTAGTATCAAAAAAGAATACTCCTAATTTTATGAAAAGGCTTTATTAAAATAATCTTCCCTTGTCCAATTACATATCTGTATGACTGGCTTTCCTTTATATATACATATATTTTATTGATTATGCTATTATAGTTGTCCCATTTTCCCCCCTTTATTCTCCTCTGTCCTATACACCCCCTCCCACCTGCATTTTCCCCCTGGGTCATATATATGTTCTTTGGCTTCTACATTTCCTATACTGTTCTAAACCGCCCCCTGTCTATCTTCTACCTACTACTTATGCTACTTATTCTCTGTACCTTTTCCCCCTCTCTCCCAACCCACTCCCCTGCTGATAACCCTCCAAGTGATCTCCATTTCTGTGATCTGTTTCTGTTCTACTTGTTTGCTTAGTTTGTTTTTGTTTAAGATCCAGTTGTTAATAACTGTGAGTTTGTTGTCATTTTACTGTTCATATTTTTTATCTTCTTTTTCTTAGATAAGTCCCTTTAACATTTCATGTAATGAGGGCTGGGTGATGATGAACTCCTTTAACTTGACCTTATCTGAGAAGCACTTTATCTGCCCTTCCATTCTAAATGATAGCTTTGCTGGATTGAGTAATCTTGGATGTAGGTCCTTGCTATTTATGACTTGGAATACTTCTTTCCAGCCCCTTCTTGCCTGCAAGCTTTCTTTTGAGAAATCAGCTGACAGTCTTATGGGCATTCCTTTGTAGGTAACTGTCTCCTTTTCTCTTGCTGCTTTTAAGATTCTCTCCTTATCTTTAATCTTGGGTAATGTAATTATGATGTGCCTTGGTGTGTTCCTCCTTGGGTCCAACTTCTTTGGGACTCTCTGAGCTTCCTGGACTTCCTGAAAGTCTATTTCCTTTGCCAGATTGGGGAAGTTCTCCTTCATTATTTGTTCAATTAAGTTTTCAATTTCTTGTTCTTCCTCTTCTCCTTCTGGCACCCCTATGATTTGGATGTTGGAACATTTAAAGATGTCCTGGAGGTTCCTAACCCTCTCCTCATTTTTTTTTCTTGAGTTTTTGTTTCTTCATTCTGTTCTAAATGAATGTTTCTTTCTTCCTTCTGTTCCAAATAGTTGATTTGAGTCCCAGTTCCCTTCCTGTCACTGTTGATTCCCTGTACACTTTCCTTTATTTCACTTAGCATAGCCTTCATTTTTTCATCTAATTTGCAACTATATTCAACCATTTCTTTGATCTTTTCTTTCATTTGGGCCATTTTTTTTTGTCTTGGCTCACCTGTTGGATAGTAAGGGGTGGAGCCTTAGGTGTTCACAAGGGTGGGCAAGCCATGTCACTGAGTTGTGATGCTGTTTGGGGGGGAGGGGTCCAAGAGGGAATGATGTCAGTTGCTCAGCTCTCTGCCAGTTTTCAGTCACTTCCCCTGATTCCCATAAGCAAATTAGGCCCTTCTAGTGCTGATTCCTGGGTGGGTGGGCTTGTGTACATTCTAGGACCCTGTGGGTCTCTCCAAGGAACTCTCCTGTGAGGCTGGGAGTTTCTTCCATTGCCACCTCAACTTGCACAGGTGTTTTCAATCAGAGGTTTGAGGCTTTATTTCCCCCATCCTGGAGCCCTGGGTTGCGTGGTCTGTCTTGCTCCTGGTTTATCTGCACACGAATGTGGGACTGCCCAGTCCACAATCTGCTGCCTAGCCAGGTCCACCAGCCACAGCCTTGCCTGCCCCAGCCCTCCAGCTGCCGCCTTTCCAAAAGTCCTCTCTCCCTGGCTGCCCATCTCCACCCCTCCTGCTGGTGTGGATGAACCTTTCTTCTTTAACTCCTTGGTTGCTGGACTTCCATACAGTTCAATTTTCTGTCAGTTCTGGTTGTTTTTTGTTTTTAAATTTGTTGTCCTTCTTTTGGTTGTGCAAGGAGGCACAGTGTGTCTACCTATACCTCCATCTTGGCCAGAAGTCTCCCTTTATATATTTTAACCAAAACAACAAATCACAACAGATAGAATGCAGAAACAGATATGAAAATCCAGCTATTTTCTATTAAATCAGACATTACAGAGATTTGCATAGAATAAAAAATAACAATGGCTCTTTTCTTGCTTTTTTGAAGATTGTTATAGTTCATAAAACATGTTATTAACACATAACCTGTTTTTTAATTTCTGAGTTTTAATTTCTAATATAGAAATATAAATAGATATAGCCTACATAAACAAAATTTCAATCCTAATTTGTAAGTGTGTAAAGGGGTTTTGAGACCAAAATGGGAACTGTTGGTACAAAGTTACAGAAGTGAGTTAAAGCCTGACTTTGTAGGTTGGAATCTTGACCTGCCAAATAACAGAAGATTCTGGCATCATTAGGGGTGGCTTAGTTAAGACTTATCATAAGATAATGCAAGCAAAACACTTAGCACTGTCTCTAGAATAAAGTAAGTGAACAATAAATGTTTGTTATTATTGTTGCCCTTATCTAATGGCTCAAAAATTTTAGCTATCATTATTACTACTAGTAATAGTAATAGAGGTATTATATCTCCCCAACTCACTGGTGATATACAAGGTGAATGCTTGTTTCTTTACACCATGGATGGGGCTATACTCACTGCCTCTTCAACTTCTTTCAAGAAGCAACTCTCAATTTTCTCATGTGACCTTATCATTTTATGATACAATATCCATCTGCCAGAGCATGTAGGATTGCAAAACCAAAAGTGTGTAAGGTAAAGAAGTGACAGGTTTACTATGAATGAGTTTTCATCCTATAAGGAGGAGAAAGAAGAAAATGGTCATACCTATTGAATCTCCCTATATAAAATGTAATCCTATAAAAAATTGCCTTTTTGACAAGAGCTAATGTAGGGTTTAAAGGTTCTAGATTTTTCCTAAAATGTCTAGCAGAAAGACTAAAACAACCTAAGTTCTATAAATACTTTAATATGATAAAAATGAAAAGCAAGTGGTTATTCTACTGTAGTCACAATTCCAGTTAACCAGGATAGAGGAAGGACACCAGTAGGGGAAGGCAGTGGAAAGCAGCTGAAATATGATTCAAACACAAAACATTTTGATGAAATTATCTTTGGAATAAAGTAGACTATACAAAAATGACATTATGTCATTTTTTTCAGAGCAATATACAGGAGAAGTAACTATTTATATTGGACTATAAAATGATGCTCAGACCTTTTTTTTTACATATCTAATCTCATTTTGTCAATGGGAAATAAGAGATCGCTAAACTGAAAATCACTCACATGTATTTGTCGAAGCAGACAGAGTGAGATGTGACAGAGGAAATTGGCACTACAAGAAATGAAGCTCTTACACTACTTTTAATGAAGAAACAACTAAATCTAGAGGCTTTTTTCTTTTGCTTTTTTCCAGGCAATTACCTGAATTAGAAAATTCAAATTATAATGTCAATGAGTCATTATAGGAACAAGATGGGAGACATAAGGCAGAGGCACTTTGACAAGAGCAGGTGGCGGCCCCTGTGATCAGGGAAACACGGCTTTACACAGGTAAACAGGAAGCAAAATAGCTTTACAATTAGAGTGAAAACAATTAAATATGGCATTTTCTGAAAAAATATTAATCGTTTCAGTTTACAATATATTAGAGCTTCTTTTTGAATGACAACAATAAAATGTCTAAGAAAAGTGGGGGGAAGGCAAAGCCTTTAAACATTGGTTTGTCATAACACCAGGGTGCCAACGAATAGCCTAAGTTAAGGAGAATACTAATTATTTCAGAGTTGCTTTAGTCTGATTTTCTCTCAAGTTTCACATATACTTTTTCTCTTGTTTCATATATTCTAATTTTTCCTCCATCTCTGTATTTATTCACTATCTCAAGTGAGGTAGCATTTTAGGTTTTTACTTTTTTGTTGCAGAGAACAAAGTCAATTGGGATTCTATTCATATGGGTGCTGCTGATTGTGTGTGGAAAGGAATTAAAAGAGTGAAGGCAACCAACTGACAGATCTTAAAATGTAATTGCATGCAAAGTACCTCATGGGGGGAGAGAAAAGTAATAAGAAGGAAGAAAGGAAGTGAAGAGGAAGAAGAAAGGAAGGAGTGGAAGGAGGGAGCAGAAGTAAGAGGGAGGAAGGCAAAGGGGTGAGGAAGAATGGGGAGGAACAAGCATCTCAAAATTTTTATTCCCCTCCCATGGCTAGAATAAACTGAATCCAGGTTTAATCTGCTGTGTTCCCCACCCCCACCCCACTAGAAACTAGGTCTACCCTTGGTGTCAAACAGAAAAAAAACCATATATTTAACTCTTAAAATAAATACAAGGTATGATTTAACCAAAGCCTGGAGATAAAATATATATACTATTTATCAAAACCCTTAATAACAATCTAAAATGTTAATCACTAAAACACAATTAATATCTGGCACCATATTTTGCTACCCAAGCCACATGCTAATCAATGGTTAAATGGTTGCCAGAGAAATAGAAATCTCAGCTTTGCTAGTGGTATTATAACATGGCATTAATGCAACATCAAATTCTAAAATAAAAACTTTGGTCTTATCCTGGATATTGCATCTGATTTCTTCATGAGTTGTTTCATGATTTTTGTCCTTTGTTCACCCTTAACATTAATTAGCTCAGAGTTAATAACCCAGGTTTCAATACCAAGACTGTAATAAGACTGTAAAGACTGTGTTGAGCTGGTAGGAAAGATGTGGTTTTGGCAACTAAACTGGGATTCAGGTTGGCAGCAGATATGCTATGAATTCAGAATGAAGCACAATATAGTCAGCCTAGCAGTGAACTGCTGGAAGTGGCAGCAGCAGCAAGCAGACTCCTCTGAAAAATCTCACACATATTGCTAATCTGATGAAAGCTCTAAATAGGGCACAAAAAGGTGCAGAAAGAACTCTGGATTGCAGCAATAGCTGAAATCAAGGGTGGATCTTTACCTGACCAATTTTGGCGGACCTAATCATTTCACATTGATCTTTCCAATGATAGCTAACCATTTCGGTAGCCACAACTTTGATCTTGTACTATGAAGCTCAATGAAAATAAGCCACAGTAACTAATATGTACTATATTTGAACAATTATCCTGTTTTTTCACCAAAAACAGGTGGTAATTCTGGCTGGTAAAAAAACAACCCCAAAACAAAATAAAAACCTCAGAACCATGCAAACCCTTACCATCTTTACAAATCCAGAGGGCAACAAAACCTGGCCTTCTATATTACAAAAAAGGCCAGTGGAGGCCAGGAGATGCTTTAAGAATTTGACCTTTATGAACTCTAACAATGACCATCAAAGGTCTCATTAAATCTTAGAATTCCATAATAAAATCTGGACCAATTTTTCTTCAAACCCATATTTATTAATAGCAAGAAAGTATTTCAGATGACCTTACTTTATCTTTTAAATGGCTTCTTGGGGACAGTTCACCTAACACTCTTTTTGTCAAACACATAAAGGATGTCCTTCATATAGATGAGAAGAGTCAACAAATATGGAAATGGGATTATTAGTCAAGGTAAAAAAAGGAGACAGCTTCACTCATACAGAAATGGCTCACCAGGTGTTTCCCTATAAACTTCCAGAATTTAACATCTGTTAAATAGAAGATCGGCCAGAAAGTCCTAACTGATTAGCTCTTGCCCACAGAAAAATCTCTGGTTTTTCATTTATTACCATTTGTTTTATTTTTATAAGTCATTATCAATTAAAGAAGTAAAAGATATCATTTTTAACCTGTCTTAAAAAAACCCTTTAATATACCAGCTTAAACTAAGTTATGTTTTTCCATGATATTTATTACCCACGAGCAGATTGAATTTTAATTGCTCGCCCCCCCCCCAAAGCAGTACCACAGGACTCAAAAAATATGTGCTGGTTTGCCTGGGTGCAAAAAGAATCACCAATAATTTTGATTAATGTGACTTGACACTGAATGCATTAGCCACACAATATTCTTCTTGCTTAAAGGCTAATTAGAATTCAAGTCAGCATGATGCCTACTTTTGAGGATTACAGCAAGAACATTTGTTGTAATAAGAAACTCCAGGCAGCCAATTTTGGTAATGATTGATTTGTAAAATTATTGAGGGGAAGAAAATGAAAAAGTAGAGCCTATCCTCAAAACACTTAATTTTCCTTAAGGATCAAATTTGAGTATAAATTAAAACATCTTGGTGGCTATGATGAAAATGAACTACCATAGCCGGTTTATTTAAAACCCAGAAAACATACCTTTCTGACTTTTCTTCTTAATAAGATTACATCATGAAAGTACATTTGGTATATTTATTGGAGGTTTTATTCTGGCTTCTAAAAATCTCTGATTTCTGGTTGTACGAGTTTCCTAATTGGGCTTTTAAATTATTCAACAACTCACACACTTTGTGTGAGCAGCAAATAATTATAAGAAACAATAATACAATGTTATCCTTTTAACCAGTATTTCTTCCTGTTTTTTTCTTTTAGGAATTCATTTCATATCCTATGTTACTTCCCAAAACTTTCCTCTGCTATTTTTAAAATGTGATTTGATGTTTCTGAAGAAGGAACCTCGTCTCCAGCAGATTTAGAAACATTTAGTTTCTGTTAGATTACTGAGCACTACATTTAATCCTAAGGATGCCAAAGTAAATGTTCCCACCACCTGTAAAAGTTAGACTTTATATGATTTAGTGTCAAAGATGATTTCATGTAATGTGTAATAAAGAGTTAGTTACTGTCTCATAATATCTCAGTCCTCAAGTTCTTGATCTAAAGGTAAAATTTTCATTAATGGGGAAGCCAGAGCAAAAATATCAAGCTTTGAGGGAAAACACTACAAAAACTTCTTTGTCATTTAAGTAATTTGATGTAATTTTTACTGCAGTATGTATATGTACTGTATTAATTTTACTGTATTATATAATTTTTTCAACTTATCTTCTGAAAATGAGATAAACTGGTAGTCTATGTTAAAAGGAGAAAAACAAGCATTAAAAATTAAAATTTGTAAAAAATGTCTTGGGCTAGACAATACCATGACCAAGGCCTAGAGAATTTCTTCACTGAATTGTCAAGTTTTCATTTTGCTTTTCATGTGAACAGCATTGGGAAGAACTTAGTGCCATGTCTTACGCCCAGAACATTATGTCCCCATCTTTTGTTTCTAGAACAGATTTCAGTGACAGGAAAAGGGGAATAGTGTGAGGTCATGTTCTGAGAGAACTTCGTTATCTGACTGCTCTTATAGATAACATTCACCTATTGCTGAACAGGAGTTTGCAGAATTTACATCCATTAACTTGGCTTTATGTTCTTTAGGCTAAAATTACTCACATGAGGAAAGACAAGATGTAGAATAGGTATGTAACCAATGTTTCTAATATTCTGAGCTGGTCTAAAAGGAAGAAATAACAATAGCTAAAATGTATACAGCATTTAATATATGGCAATATTTTAGGAGCTACACACATATTAATTCATTTTTCCCTCACAACAACCCTCTGAGTTCTGTCTAATGATGATTCTCATTTCATAAGAAAACATGGTGACACAGATTCACGAACTGGTGGGGAGGGGGGTGGCAGGACCAGGATCTGCAGACTGGTGACCTGGCTCTGCAGTCGGGGCTCTGGTTGCCTGCCCTGTACTCCTTCATTACCAGGGACACACAATCATAATAACAGGGCTAAGTAATGTATTTACATTTTCCAAAATAACTGTGGAGAGAAAAAAATTTTTTAAAACTGGAACTTTGAATCTTACCCTTTTATGTGATACCAGAAAAGCTAGCTATAAGTTTTGCCCTTGAAAAATATATTTGCAGTCTTGTTTATAAAAATAATTTTCTGAGCTCAAATCTTATTCCAGAAGATCAATGTCTGCATGGTACATTGTGCATAATTTAATTTTCCCAGTTGAACATCTCCACACTCAATGAACCATGAATGCATGAAACGGGAATTCCAAATGTCTTCCACATGGTGAGAGGACTTTCCAGTATTTGTGCAGGAAGCTTAAGAGTAATTTGAAATTAAGTTATGCCTGTTCTTAGTGACTTTTATTATGTATGCCTAAGGTATTAGCACTTTTCTCTGAGTGGGACTCTGAGGTGATAGATGAGTCTGCTGTCTGTATTTAGGCACTTTGCTCATTTCCTGAGAGCTGCATGGAAGGCATCTGGGTGCTCATTAAGTTTCCAACCATTCCCCGAGTACAACAGGTGGCAAATCAAAGCTTCCCTGGCATGTCACGGCTGATTTCCTCAACGTCTTGGAAATAACGGATGGCATTTGCATGCCCTCTCTTGTACCAGCAGATAAGAAAGAGATGAATAGCAACAGAAGTATTTCCAAAGCATAAACAAATGCATGAGTTCAGGGGGGCTCTTTCTATCATACTTGGTTTCACCTTTTAAATATTGGTATTCTTTCAAACTATGAAATCATGATTAAGTCTCCTATGGTTAGCTACCTAATAAAAACAGGTATATTAAAGAAATAAAAACATCCCAACTTAATGAAGCTATATCATAAAATGACAAACTTTCAACTCTACATTTATAAATATTAAGTGAGTACTAATGACTATGATGTGTTCTTAAATTGTCTCTTTTACAAATTTGCTTACGTATACTGAAAACCTGTTATATTATAAGAAAAGCTTTATCATTTACATCCTGAGCAGAGAAAACAAAGCTTATTTGTCCAAAAATAGAATCTGTAATTTAAATAAAATATTAGATAGTTACCCAGCAGTACTTGGTAATTATATAGAAAAGGTTTTTGTCATTATCATCTTGTCATTGTAATCAATATCAAGGTTAGAAAAATGAAGATATCAGTTCTATGATCTCAATGACATTTGTCTGGCAATTGCTTCTGACCTTAGGGATAAAAGCATTTGCTGGAGGGGACAAATCACCAACCTCTTTCCCAATCTGAAAAAGTTTGAGACATTCAGATTAATCCACAGATGAAACTATTTTCATGGTGGAGGACGTGAACTAACTAAAGGGTAATGATAACAAAATAGTGGTAATTGAAATTGTTTGCTTGTTTTAGAAAGAAAAACTCTCAATACCTTCACCCTATATACCCTCTCTCAACAAGAAAGCGCCCTGCTCTCTGGAGAAGGGGCAACTATATTGCCACACAGCACTGACTGTGGTTCCTGCTGTGAACTCCTGCTCGTGGGCAGCCCAGCCCTGCCCACCTGCAGTCACATGCTACAGCAAAGCCAGCTCGGATCCTCCCCAAACGCCCCTCCCTTTAAATGCCTTCCTCTATTCATAATGCTACAAGGTCCTTTATAATTAATGGTGAATATGACTTTTTTAATTCATTGTAAAATTCTACGATCTTCCCATCATTTTTTAAAAGCTTCTTTTTAAAAATGTGTGGGAATTAATAAGAAACTTCCACACAGTACTCTATAATATGAAATCACATATTAACTTATGAAGTCATTTTCTGCTAATTAACAAATGATAAGGAAATAACTTTGGCTTTTTTAGTAAACTATTGTCATAGACTGTATTCTTTCACTGAGGAAGCCAAGGTCTAATCATATTGTAAAAACACGCATCCGTACTTCTGCCAACCAATCTGAAACCATCAAACAAAAAGCAGGACCAAAATTTCTGAGTGCAACCTGGAAGACATAGCTTTCATGTCTGTTAATTACATTAATTGTATAAAACACGCTCATAAAATATTATATATATATGATACCATATGTCTGGGAACTCAATAATTTGACCCTAGATTTTAGAATAATTTATTCTAAAGTCAAATCATTTTCTGTAATGCACTTTAAATACAACCTTCCTAAAACAGCGTACACGGCCCTCACACTGACATGAGGAATACTGACTGTAGGACCATCTAATGTATACTGGAGATAAATTCAAACCTCTATGAGGTGAGAACGATGTAAGGAAAAATCTACTTGCCTTATATTACCCTATCAAACAGTTCTGGAATTTAGAACAGAACTATAAAACAAGAAGCTGATTTTAAAGGAGTAACTATAGCTAAGGCAGTAGAACTTCTAAGTCTTCTCAGTTGACATGTGAAAAATTTTACACAATTAAAAAATATTTCTTAACATTTTTAGATGGTTTAAATATATGTAAAACAACGTTCGAAACTAAGCCTTAAGCAATTGTTTCAAAAGATACATAAAAAGTTTATAGGAATAGTATATGGCTCAAAACAGTTTTGTAAAATGATTTACACTTTCCAGTGAGAATTATTGACAGAAAGTAGAAGCGCAAAACATTTTAGGGGGATTATTGTAAGGGGTGAATCATAAAAACAGCTGCCTAAATGTTATATTTATGGGGATGTGAAGACTCTGATTCTAGTAAAAATCTGATAAGATCTTAAGACTAAAACTAAATGTTAAGGTAGACATTCCAGACTTTAAAGAATTCCTATAACTTCAAATGAAGTAGTTTTTATATTTACTTAATTAAGGGGCATATTAGGTTACATAGCATAATATATAGTCCAGATAGTAATGGAAAGCTTTGAAAAATACCTGTGGTATTTAATCCAAAAATTTAATTGGTTGAGATGGCTGGTGAGTATTTAAGGAAGAGAGCTATATTTTTAGTTTTCATTTTCCCCCTTGTCTTCCTGTGGTTTTTGTGACTCTCACAATTATAGTTCTGTGAAGCCAAGACTGTCAGTGCAGTATTTACCTTTATCCCCGGAAGTCCAGGAAGCCCAGGAAGCCCTGGTTCACCCTACACAGGAAAATCACACAACATTATAGAATAATATTCACTCAGGCACAGTCTCTGGAGAAAGCATGGCAAATGCTCCTAGCTGAAAAGTTGCCATCTATATATATACTGTCTTGTTTTAAGAAGTTTGGTGAGATGATGCAGTTCAGTCAACTCTTGATTCAGAAATTGGTTGACCATTTTGCAGATTTTTGAGGACTTTCCCCTTTCCTGCCAGTTCACTGCTCATTGGCATTTCTACCAGAAGGCAAGAAAGAGAAGTAAAAGGAGAATGAATCCCCATATTTTATTACTTCTTGGTAAATGATTTGCTAGGGAGGCTGAAGCTCTTTGTTAAAATGAGGATTATGTGTGAATCTCAGTAATGCCTCCTAATCCAGTGGTCTCTTACCTTAGATAATCAAGAGTTGGCTGTATGAACAGATGGTTACATCAAAACAATATACATTAAAAGTCGTGCTCACTTAAAAGTATGGTAAGATTTCTTTTCCATTCCTGAATGATGAGAAGATAAATGCATGGTTAATATTATACTTAACTCCAGCCCATATTTCTGACAATCGTTGAATCTGGGTAAACCTGCCTAGCAATTTAGGGCTAATGGTCCCATGCAGCTGTTCCTGAATCCAGGTTTGAGATTAAGTGGGACATTCTGGGTGAGCACACTGGAGTCATGATAAACCTTCTCATTTTCACAGAACAGTCTACATTATTTTAAGTACAAAGTATAGTGACAAGAGGTTATATTACTTAGAAAATCTCCTGAATTCCACTAAAGAAGCATAATGGAATCGCTGGAGAAAATGAAAGTCCATCCTGTGTCGGACTGAGGTGACTATTTGCGGAAGTAACATTGGAAGGTAAAAGGGTTACACATTCTCTCGACGGTCAGTCAGCAGGATGACAGCTCTACTGGACGAGATAGGAGCATCAAACTAACCACAAAAGTGGTGGATGGCAGCATCTCTTCTCATCTAAATGCTCTAATAACCTTCATTTCAAAGAAAATCAACTGCAGACAACCAGACATTTCATTATTTAACATTATTTCTTCTAAATTATAAAGAGTCATATCTTGCTCTAGTATTAATTATCCCTAAGTGGCTTCATATGCTGTTCACTAAGCCATATGGTTAGACACAGAAAGGACAATGACTTTCCTGATGGTTTGGGTCAAAGGTGCTTCAGGAATGCAAAAGAAAAGTGATCCTGTCTGGAACTATCAGTGAAAGCTGGCACTGTGAACAGTAACGCTGAGATGAGATTAAACCAGAGAAGAAAGGATGATCACTAAGAATTTGATATTTCTTTGAAATACTATTTGTCCCAGTAAACTAAACTTCATACAGATACAACATTATACCTTTGATTTTCTTTTTTTCTTCCCACTTTTCCCTTCAATCAATCAATTTAGGGAGATCTAGTCAAAAGGGTTTGCATTTATATTTTACTGAGGACTCTCTTTTACTTTCAAAAAAGTATGAGGCTCTGGAAAATACTAAATTGTAGTAGATATACAACCATAAAAGAGTAAATGTAGAGGTGTCAAATCTATAGTTTTGTGTTGTTTTTAAAAAGTCCCCTAACACTCAGAACACCCTACCTGAAACATAAGCCGTAACCCTTCCCCAACAGGAGTTCTCACCACACCCTCCCATCTGACCAAATTAGAAAGATCACATGACTGATTGAAGCAAGACAGGCACAAGCATACACAGACACACACCCAGGTTTTCCAACAGTGAGAAAGATGTATGAGATGGAACCCTTTGTGAAGTAAAGTGAATACTTAGAGACTTTGATCATTTATAATAGTTGTTCCCTGTGCTATACTATGCATGTGTGTACATATGTATGTATAGAGGTTACAATAAGTATACTTATTAATGAACAAGTGTTTCAGGAATTAATATTTCAGACTCATATTTTTATAAATTTGACATTTCCAAATTTATGTTTACTTGAAAGGTGATATAATAAAACCTTACAAAATATTTCATGTTATCCTTTGTGGAACATCTATCTCTTGAGATTTTTAAGAAGATATTTCTTCCCATGTAAAATTTCTATCTTTATACCATGAAGGCTTATCTTCCAATTAATCGTAAGTCAGTTAATTCCTCCATTCTTGCCTACTCCTTGGTTGAGGAGCTTCTCTGAGTTGAGTTTTCGGTCATACAGAGTCCATGGTCAGATCTGGGTCATAATTAAGTACTTTGCTATTCTATTTGAAGGAGACTTATCCAAGTGCATTAAACTTCACACAGATACATGATACTTCCACTTTCCTTTCCCTTTCACTCTCTACCCTCCATGAGGGGACACTTTGCTGCCAAAGCTGGAACTCTGCTGTCCTTCTATGTCCCTGTGATGGTGCACTGTCCTTCTAGGTGTAGTTCAACTGTGAGGGCCCCTTGCAATGGGGACCGAGTGGTTTATTTATTTAATTAAATAAATTAAATTATTTAATTTAAAATTTAAAATTAAAATTTAAATTAAATTATTTAAATTTTAATTTAAAAAAATTAAAATTTTTTTAATTATAAAAAATTTATAATTAAATTTTTTTAAAAAATTTAAACTATTTTAAAAGATGATGGAGAAGTTAGGAAGGGAAGAATTTTGTGGTGAAAAACAGTATCTTTTATACATCTACAAACTTTACAAACATATACACACACTCTAACTCATGTATTAGTCATACACTCTACTGTTCAGTTTGTAGAAGCAAAAAACCTATAATGAAATCAAGTCTACATTACGAATGGTACTCTAAAGAACAAACCTTCATACTACAGAGTACCAGGCAGTGGAAACTGAGCAATAGGGTTTTCATCCTCTACTTTTCTGGGAATGTCCCTAACGCAAGAGCTTAAGTGCCAGTGAATCCACAACACAGTTTTGCAATGGTGAGAAAACAGCCATGAAAGATCTGTTGAGTTGACTTTGCAGTCACTTCCGTTTGTCATTTTCTAATCTGAGTGAGCAAGCAAGCCTGGACATGCTCTACATTTAAATCAACGTTGGGTAAGTATTGCCAAACCCAGATATCAGACAAAGGAAGTCATAAATATTGTGGGAAAGTGAGACTGCTTCAGAGGGTAGAATCTGCCCTAAATATTCATGGAAAAGATGCCGCTCATTTCAGGGTGCATGTTTATTCAGATTGATTGTAAGTCTTTCTCAGTATAATTTAAAACAGGTGTTTAATGAAATATGAAAGAAATTCAAGGTTTCCATGTGTAAACCCACAAACTTTCAGAAATGAATCTAAAGTATATTTCTAAATAATCATGATAAGGCAAAGTTTTATTAAGCAATTGAAAACCAATTTAGACCCTCCACTTTAAAAACAGTGGAGCTGTGTGAGATCAGAGCAGATCTGTTTTGTTTTGTTTTTAAAGACACAACAGTGTTGCAGACATTTCTTTTAGAGTATTCCAGAATTAAACACTCAGCTTAAATTCAGCCTTTAAGTTTTACTAAGGGACCTGAAATTAGATCATCTGAGATTAGTTGTTTTTTCAAACCAAAGCACACCATGGATTTCTGGTAGGATGATATCACTAATTTCAAGTTTTCAAGTAAAGAATCAGTAGGAAATCTTAGGAATTAAACAGCAAAATTTCCACCATTCTGCTGTACTCATTGGAAAAGTCTTGACTTTGCCTGAAACTGGTCCTGATGAATTGTTATTCTTATATTCTTAGTTTCAAGTAGAAAATCTATTTTTAAACTAGAGAAATATTTAAAGAATGTGAAAGACCTCAAAATTACTTTAGTCCTAAGTGTTCAAAACAAAGCAATGATCTTTGCAGTGACTTCGAGAATGTGGGAACTATATTTTGTCATGTTTTATGGTTCCAAACTATGACAAAGGAATAGATTCTCTCTTTCCCTGTACACTAGTGAGGTAAAGTCTATGTTTCTATTCATTTTCCCCCCTAAAACATCAGCTACTGCTGGACGAAGGCAGGGTCATGATCTTCAGAGATTTAACCTAGTGTGGAATTCACATGGATCTGTTAGCTACAATACATCTGTTATTTCAAATCCGACTGCACTGGGCATTGATATCCAGATGCTCCAGTGAGAACAGTTGTCTCCTGCCTCAGACTCAAAGAACACAAATCCAAACATATGCACTGCATGTCCTCCAATTTATCATTGAAGTGAAATACAAATGGTAAAAATAAGTTTATATATGTACCTATAGATCAGTTAAAGTGGTTTGGTTAGTATCTATAATTAAATTTCACTTTGCGAACAAACCCCTTTGTATGACTAAACATTCATTGCACATATAGATATTATTTGCAGAAAAATTATCAGCAGGGAAGTATTTTAAGTGAAAGAAAAAGGAATATAATTGTAAAAGAACTGCCCATCCTTCCTACTGAGACCATTTAGTGAGTATTCATTTCTTCTCATGAAAGACAGAAGCATGCAGAGTATCTTTAAACATGCAAGATAAGTTATTGCATTCCAAGCCAACTGGGCTTTGTTAGTCTCAAACAGCTTGGTATATGCAGATTTTAGTTCGTAGCATCCTTTTATGTGCACAGAGTGTGTTTTCACTTTTGTTATGGTCAGCATCATCCCTTTTAAAACACAAAACAATCAACAACACTCAGCATGCAAAGCAGGAAAACGACATCATTTTCCAATAATTGCTTTCATATGACACAGGTGATATGAGACAGTGCAAAGACACACTAAAATAAAGATGTTACCTTTTGCCCTGGACGACCAGATTCTCCAGGTTCTCCCTGGCCAAAGAAACCAAAGATGAAAAGGATAGTCTTACAAGAATTTTCCAAAACCCTTAGGCCTCTGCACACTCGCACAGAGATGGCCCAGCCTCCTCGATTGCATATATTTTATTTACTTTATTCTGTTACTCTACATCGCATTAGACACAGCAAAACAAATTTTTGTGGTGGATATACCTAAAGCTCACATAATCATTCACATTTCCATAAAAACCAATCAGAAAGGGAAGAGTAGGCAAGACCTTATTTAAGCCTCTATCAGATTTCCAACCGCTCCTTCCTATTGTGTTTGGAAGCTGATTATTGCAAGAGAACAGGAACAGAGTCATAACCCTCCAAGTTGGTAAAAGGGAAGAGAAAGCAGAGGCTTATGAAAAACAAAACTGTATCTTCTGTGGTACAAACTCTTTCAAGGCCAGAGTTACCTTAATTCCAGCAGCAGATGATCCAGGGTCCCCCTAAAATGAAACCCATGAGAGATTATTCCACAAATTATGGAAATAGGAAACACACAATCACACAGACAGTCATTATTGACAGGGGCACTCAAGGGAACCCCATGACTAATGGGCTTAACTAGGCTCCCTAAGACTGTGTATCAATCTGTCAGCTGTTAAGATACAAACAATTTCCAAGATAAACAATGTACTTTCTAAAAACATGGGTTTACTTTGAGTGCAAAATATGTAAGGACTATTATAGTCTCTGAAATAAATACAAATATATAAATACAGACCTTTCCCTTCACACACTGCTAAAATTGTGTTCTAAAGCAGTAAGCTATAATTTGGGGATCTGGAATTGTGGTTTTCTCTATTTCTGGAATTTATTAAAGTCAGTGGCTATCATTTAGTGGGAGTTCCCTGACCCTTCATTCTTCAGAAAGTCAGGGTTCAACAGATGAAGTCAAGGGTTAATGACGCTGAGCTGGAAAAAGCCACGCAGCGGGCCAGCTTGTCTTCCTCGTGAAGTGCTGTCCCAGCCAGGGCTGGCGCGTTGTCTCGAGCTTCACACTTATTTCATTGTAAGACAGTCACCGGAAAGTTACAGGATGATGAATGACTTGCGGGTGATGGAGATACAAGTGAGGTCTGAGAGAAAATCTCGAGATAGAATCTGGTTTTCTAAGAGGCACTGTATTCCATCTGCATTTCATAGAGGCCGGCTACATTTCGAGAGCAAATGTGTTCTATGTGAGTAGAGAGGGCCAAGTGGAAAAGAGTGTGGGATAGTTGAGAATGCTGCTTTTTTTCCCTAAAATCAGTCCAGCAAAAGGCCAGCATTTGCAAGCTCCTTACAGGTCTCCATCCCATGAACATAAAGGGAGAACACTGAGTTTTCTGAGACTGTCAAGAAAACAGAAATAGCCACAAGGAGCAAGCATCTCCTATTGGGATCTCCTTGGCTGTCACATCTGTGCAAGTGCTCCAGCAGCTCCTGGGGTCTGTTTCCTTGTTCCGGATTTAGGAAGCTGCTCATCAGTCTCATTTAGAGAGAGATAAGGCCTCAGGCTTCCATACATGGAGTCCCTGTCCCTGTACTAGTCCCTTGAGTCTTTCCCCCTGTCACCTCTTCTTATGGCTGGCACCTCCTCTTTCTTCAGATCTTGGCTGAGTGGCTTTGCCTCAAATAACCCTCCACCAACCAACCAACCTAGACACATGACCCTCACACTCACATTGCACTGCGTAGCATAGCTTACTATGTAATTATGCGTTTATTTATGTTTTCTTCCTATTCTTTGTATGCCCATATTTTTTTGTTTATGGATGGTGAGCACTGAATTGTTTTATTAAAGACTTTATTTATTTATTTTTAGAGAGAAGGGAAAGGATGAAGAAAGAGAGGAAGAGAAACATCAATGTGCAAGATACATTGATCAGTTGCCTCTCGCATACCCCCAACTGGGCACCTGGCTTGCTACCCAGGCATATGCCCTGACTGGGAATCAAACCAGTGATGTTGCAGTTCACAGGCTGGCACTCAGTCCACTGAACCACACCAGCCAGGGCTCAGTGTCTATTTTTATTCAGTGACTGGCCCATAGTATATACTTGATACATACATATATGGTGAATGAACAAATCTCAAAAAGAATGTTTTAAGCAAGTTAGAAGTCAAGGATCAAAATTTAAAAACAAAACTTTACTAAGAAAATAAAAAGCTTAGGAAAGATAAGGAAATAGTAAATTAGCTTATGAAGAAACTGACATATATGTGAGGTTCTTTGACATCTGTAATTATTATTATCCAAGGGAAAATTAAAACATGATGAGACATAAAGAGGAGGACCCAAAATATGGTAGAATGACACTTATCTCTCTTCCCACGCATTCACAATCTAGTTCCACATGAGAAGTAAAATAAATATGACTAACAAGATAGTACTTCTGTTTCTACTGAATCAAGTCTGAAAGCCACAGACACCAATGAATCAAGTTTGCAAGATTCTGCACAACAAGACCTTTATATTCATAGAAGCAATTTCAACTCGGCCAAGTCCCTTCTTTCATCTCATTTATACCTCACAAACCTCCCAGGACTTAGGGCAGATATTACTGTTTTCATCTAATAGATGAGGGAATCGAAGCAACTAGAGGTTAAGTGAATTCTGGACTCCCTAGACTCTTTCATCATAAGAAAAGAATTATTGGTTTATTTCATTTTGACAACAGGACATAAAGATTGTAGTAAAATTATAAATAGAGGCAGTTGCTTGTATGAACTGTGGTTTAAAAATGTTTTTTTCAGTGATTTAACAGACAGTGGCTAGATAACCCACTAATGAGAATGAAGACTAGATTCAGTTCTCATAGAAAGTGGGTGGGAAAAAAAGACAATTTCCTGAAAGGCTGATTTGTGCAAATTGAAGCCATTTGATGGACAACTATGAGTGATATTTTAATTCTCTTTTTAAAAAATTAGAACTGTGAAATCTCAAAGAATTTTTATAACTTTTAAGTGGAAAAGCAACTGCTGGAAGGCATTCATAAGTTAAACATATTAAAGGATAATGCTGCAAGAAGTGGAAATAAAAGTCAGTGTTTATAATTCCCATTCCACAAACAGTGAAAATGAATACAGGATTAAAGTAGGAAAAAAAGCCACAGTGTCTTAAGTATACTCTTGGCTGCATAAATCAGCTGGTTTGGAAATAAAAGTTTTTACAGGGTAAATTATAAATGGGAAAAAATACTTTGAGAAGATACTTGAAGTAAATGAATTTGACATTACTATTTATCATTCAAGCACGGAAAGTTCCCTTTTTAGCTGTGATCATTTTCAAACACAAAACTTGGAATATAATTATATTGTGAGGTCTGTCCGAAAAAAGTCTAGCCATTGTTAACATAATGAGAATGGTTTGCATGCCATCAGTATAACCTGGTAGCCCAGGAGAGTGGACTGGAATGTACATGTGTGAACAATGATGACTTCACTGTACTAGTCAGTGGGAGGGGTAGACGCTGTTGAATAAGCATGTGTACTATGTGGCCATGGCACTCAAAATGACTGAGTGAGTAGAGCAATGAATCTGCATCAAATTTTGTGTGAAGCTTTAAAATACATTTCTCTGTGGAAACTATTCAGATGATTCAGAAGGCCATACCTATGGGCAACTGGTGATTGGCAGCTTTACCACAACAATGTGCCCGCACATGTATCCCTTCTCCTACAGAGTTTTTGGTGAAACATCAAATTACCTAGGTGACTCAGAACTCCTACAGCCTAGATCTGGCTCCCTGAAACTTCTGGCTTTTCCCAAAACTAAATCACCATTAAAAGGGAAAAGATTTCAGACCATTGACGAGATTCAGGAAACACGATGGGGCAGCTGATGGCAATTAGGAGAATTGTGTGAGGCCCCAAGGTGCCTACTTTGCAGGAGACTAGGGCACCATTGTCCTGTGTACAGTGTTTCTTGTATCTTCTTCAATAAATGTCTCTATTTTTCATATTACATAGCCAGATATTTTCTGGACAGTCCTCGTATGTATGTGTTAATGAAGTCTATGTGGCTATATAAAGTGAATATGGCCATATTTCTATCATTCACTAATTTGTTCAATAAGTATTTACTGAGTACCAGCCAGATTCTGAATGCAGGGGTGCTAGGGGTTGGAAGACAACCGTCAACAATGTAGCTGTAATCCCCGCCCTTGTCCTGTGAGTATGATAATCATTTACTTATACAAGTATACAAAAGTATCACTGACTGAAAGCATGAAAGATACTTTCTTTTCATTAAGAAAAACCTGGGACAGGAAGAGGTTCTCATGTTTTGAAAATTCTGTGTCATTGTATATACACAGAAGACACGCTCAGCACGTGCATGGTAAATGAAGAAGTTAAACTGTTCGGTGAAAATAAGAAACAGTTGAAAGTAGAAAGAAAAAAAATGTAATGATTTTTCATTTAATAAATATTTGTTGTCTTCCAGGAACTTGGACTGGTGTTAGAAATAGGGTAGTTTGATATCATACAGTGTTTTGTTTTTTTCTTTTTCGGTGAACTGGATGTCCAATTAAACAAAGAATTACAATAAATCGTAATACAGGTTATGAAAGGGCTCATGAGGAGGGCTGTGGGAAAATATAGCAGGTAACGTAACCAACTCTGCAGACTGAAAGGCTGTTCCAGGGAAATGTCATAAAATCAGGTTTCAGTTCACTACAGAACAGGGTTAGAAGGTGGAGGTGGGTGGAGCAAGAGTGTTCTAAGCTAAAGGAATCATATGTGTAAGTTAGAGAGGACTCTGCACTGACTGGGGTGAAAGCACCCACTGAGAGCCCTTCTCATGTGATTTTAAGAGGATAATTTGCTTGGTGGTCCCATGTATGGGTGTGGCTTCTGCAGAGGCTCAGAGGATGTAAATCAAAGATGATCTATAGCCATAAACTAAGGATGCAGTGTATTCTTAGGAATGAAGATGGGGGAACAAGGGAAATGAAGGCACAGACAAGTAATACCAAGACAGTGAGAGTGAAGCTTCTGAATCAACAGATAAAATTATAAACAAAAAAGTGGCCTGTCCAAACCACCAAGTGCCCTGCACAAACATCTACTTTCAAGTGCAAGAAACAGGTAAGAAACCCATTTCTATACTCGCGGGTGGGACCAATAGTCCGAAGAGCAGAACTAACCCTTCCACAGTGACTCCATACATGACTGAAAGCAGTTTCTGGAAGGTCATTCTGAACCCTCGAGTGCGCTGTTCTCACTGGCCAGTGGTTTTTACGGTTGCACAGCATTTCCAGATGACCAGTCTGGAAAGGCTTAGATTGCTTTACCATTCAAAGGCACCGAGTTGCATCAAAAGGAAAAAAAACGCTATTAAATTGGATCAGTCAATGATGTAATTTTTACTACATCAATGACAGAGAAGAAGCATTTTTTGATTTTACATCTCCAACTTGGTAAATGATGAATTAGTTTCACATACTAAACCCAAAGGCCATGAAAAGAGCATTTCCAACATGCTGGAAACAAATTATGTGACAGAAGCAGGAAATGTTTTAAAAAACACATCAAAAATTATATTCCAATTATAGCATTCCCGGGGATGAATGCTGTGGGTCAGATTACATATTATACGCTGCAGATTCCTATTTACAATTCCCTGCTTAGGCCCATTGAAAGTTTATAGAAATGATTTCCGTTTTAACTGAAGCATTTCTTGTACTTAATTTCAGTTGACTAATAAAACTTTTTGATAAAAAAGGAAAACAAAGAATCCAGTTGATTTCAATTTCCATGTGGTAAGAAAGCTAACATTTATTGAGGGTTTACTATGTGTGAGTCAGTATGGTAAATGATTTGCATTAATATAAAAAATAAGAGCAGTATCCCTCTGAGATGAACTTGGTCTTGTAAAAGAAAAAAATTGCTTTACTTTTGGAAAATTAAATTTTTAAAATGTGTGATTAAAGAAACAATTATTGGCTTACATTCCAAAAATGAAGCTTTAAAAATACAGCTTCTGAAGCATAAAATTCTCTACATAAGTTCACAGAGGCATAATTCAGACTTCATATATATATATATACACACATATATACATATACATACGTGTGTACGTGTGTGTGTGTGTGTGTATAACTTAAAGAAACTGCTCTCAGTGTAGAAGAGTTCCTTTCTTTAAGCAGAGGTTGGCAACTATGGCCCACTGGCTGAATCAGCTACATGCAGTTTCTGTGTCACCCGTGAATGGGCAGCACAAAATCTAAGAATGGCTTTTATATTTTACATGGTTAAAAAAGATCAACAGTAATATTTCGTGACACATGAACATTACACAAAATTAACATTTCAGCACCCGAGATAAAGTTTTGCAGCACACAGCCACACTCGTTTGTGTGTGTATCATTTATGGGCGCTGTCACGCTGCAACGACAGAGTTGCATAGTTGTGACAGAGGCTGTATGGTCCACACAGCCTAAAATACTTATTTTCTGGTCCTTTACAAGGAAAGTTTGTTAACTTCTGCTTCTAAGAAAAATAGAAAAGTTAAATATCCAGGTTTATATATCTGGGGTCTGACATTTTGACTTTGACAGTGATCGAGGTATATTGTTCTCATTAGTATTAAACACATTCATGCCATATTTGAATTCACCATGGTACTTAAATTTGGTAGGTAAATAGAATGGGTCTACAGCAGCGGTTCTCAACTGGGGGTGATTTTGTTACTCAGGGGACATTTGACAATATCTTGAGAAAGGTTTGGTTGTCACAACTCAAGGGTGCCACTGGCATGCAGAGGGCAGAGGCCAGGAGCGATGCTCAATGACCACCAGCCCCCACAGCGGTGACCCAGTCCTACACATCAGCGGTGCTGCGCTGGGACCCTGGTCCGCAGGAGACTGACAGCCCACCTGAACTGCCCACTGCTCCTGGGATACAAACACCACTGCTACTTGGCAACATTAATTCGTTCCTACCATCATGCCATATTTATATTAATATTTATAAGAATGAGAAAGATAAAATTTCTCTTTATTTTATGTCTATGTTTTTTATGACTAGCCATTATCCATCTGTACTGTAATAACTTTCAAAGTAGAAGATCCTTATTTGAACTATAAGCCTACATCGAAAAAATTCCATTTTTTTTACTACTCAATTACTTAGGTTGACTTAAATTATGACTGACTATTCTATTCTCAGTTTCTTAAAAGACCTTTTAAGGATAGATCTGGGGAAAGAGAGGAGGCGGGAAGATGAGCCACAAGACCACTGGCATATAAATAACGGGTTAAAAGATCAAACATAATGACAGAACAAGGGCTGACAAAACATTTGGACTTAGTAGACTTCAAATAGAGGCACATCTTCTAGAGTGTATCTGATAATCCAATCAAGTGACATTTACTTTTAAACTTTTAAATCCCACCCCAATCCTCTGATGTGTTCTCTCCTGACAGTGGGACACATAGAATCACTTTAGAAATTCCATTTATGTGTCTCTGCATATAAAGGGAGTGGGTCATTTATACAGAAATGTTTTTACTCCTTGGAAGGCATATTACTAGAAACCTACTTACACATTTTCTAAAATTTGTAACATGCCATTTTGTGTTTAAAATAATTAAATTTGTCACTAGGAGCTTGTGGGATAATCACCTTTTATAAATTAAATATTTAAATGTTTTCTCAACTTGCAGAATTATCTTTTCTAGTCAAACAAAGCTACTACCATTCATTCACCTCTCTCAAAATCTCCCATTTTCATATACACAGAACACTATTTCTTGCTCATACACATACCCTTTCATACTTTATACCACTGTACCTTTTCGCCTGCATCACCTTTGGGGCCACTCTCGCCAGTATCACCCTAAGAGAGGAAAAAAGACATATGTATAAACCATATTGTGTTGGGAACTGCCCTGCCTGGTTTCAGGAGCTGTAACCCCCCATGGCTAAGGCTGAGTGAGTGACCTTTGAACCCTAAGCCACTAAGGAGACAAAGCTTATTTCCCTGGCAGAGGTGTTGCCTCTCCTCCTTTTACTTCACCCTGCCTGGCCCCCAATGCTTGATCAGTTGGCTAATGATGGGTAAGATTCCTTAAGGGAGGGACGATCTAAGACAGGCATGATCATGGGGGCCCCCAAAGAAGGACTTGAGGGCTACAGAAAAGGGGTAATGGACCCTTGCCCCTTAGCTTTGACACAGCCTGAGTTCTCATTCTGTCTGCAAGAAGTCTCCTAATTTCTTCCCCTGCCTGACTTAAGCCTGAAACAATGCTGGTGGTAGGTGCTGCCCTGTGCTGGAAAGGGCAGGTTCCCTAGGGAGATCAGACCTAAGAAAGAATATGTAAAATCCCGTGAAACCTGCTTTGTTTAGGACGCTCTCAATTAAATGATAAGGGTCCAAACAGGAAGTGAGTTTGTTCCCCAAAGTTTTGACCATTTATCTGACCCTGACTCAAAATAGGCCCTCAGAGTTCTCTGTATGTTATCTATTGTTTGATCCTTACTGCCTGATAATGATTAATGAGCTTTATGTATACACCCTGTATTCCTATGCAAACTGAATCCAATAAAAGCCTCTCAAGGCAACGACCAGGGCGCTCTCCTCTTGAGAGGGTGGCCAAGGCACTCTGAGGCTTGCTCTCCCCTTGAGAGAAAAGTCTCACCATCTCTTTTCCTCCACAGGACTCGGTAGTCCACGTGAATTTATTTCATCTCATCTATAATGCTGTGGTCACTGTGGGCCAGTGTCTCTGTCAATATTGTGCAAAGAGTTTTAAGTTTTCTTTCATAAGCACTATATGTCAAAATCTGTTGCAAATGTTGTACAAAGCTAATGTTCTCTTACTTGACCAGCTGCCTGATATCACAGGTCCAAATACATTTTATTACAATGAACATGGCTGAACAGGTTTAAACTACTCCATGATATTAACGGAAAGCAGCAGTTTCTCTGATACCTAATAGCTTATCCTGGCATCTACAGCCTCCTTAACCCTATATCTCTTTTCTCCTCTGCTCAGAACTCCACGATAATGAAAACTTTCTCCTGACCATTCCCTCAATATGCCACATACCTTGACACCTCTGGATCCATTTCTGCCACCTGGACCCCTGCTTTCTCCTTTCCCTTTGATCTGTATAAACCCTACTTGGGTCTTCAGGCCCATCTCAAATCTCCAGGGCCTCAGAGTACATGATCCAGCCCTCCAAGCCTGTGCCCTGAGTATTTATCTGTACCTGCACGTTTTGCATTTGTGAAATGAATGTTTTATATTTTATTAGAAAACTGCTTTTTAAAAATCATACATTGGGGAATTTATGTTTCCTTGGTTATTTTCAATATTTCCTATGCTTATTCCCTTAATAACATCTCCTTTCTCTCACAAAGCAATGCATTAGAAAAATTACCCATGTTTATTACCCATGTTTTGCTTCCTTAAATTCTGAATTCTTTAAGGCTCATAGCATGTTATGGTGGAAACATCACTGATTTGGAGCCAGAGAAACCAAGCCTAGCTCCAGCACCTACTGGGCAAATGAAATTTTCTTTGCATCCTATTTTTCATGTGTAAAATAAGGGCAAGAATGCTTTATGGGATCGTAAGAAGTAAACAATATATTGAGTAGAAAGCAACAGAGACAGTAATGTCTGTCACGTTCACTGGAAATGAGAGCTGTTAGCAACAACAGCGCATTATTGTTCTTCTATTCCCTGAGCTGCAACGCCTTTCTGTCTCCTTCATAAGAGGTCACTTCTCACTCACTTAACAATTTCCTTAAGATAAGAGGAGGAACTATTGATAACTGTTTCCCTGAAAGAAGGAGGGTGAGGGAGGAAGACATTCTCTTCTTTCTCTCTATTTCCTTCTCTTGTTTCATAAGCATGAAGCCACCCTGAGGCCGCTGTCTCTGTGAGGGACGCCCAGCAGCAGCCCAGGAGCCCGAGCCACTTTGCCGAGCAGTCCTGACGGGGCTGGCACTGCCCCTTTTTCCTCCTTAGTGTCCACACTAAAGAGTCATCTGGTGACTAATTAATTTCAAGTTAATTACCATGAGCTGGTTGGGTGCCAAGTAAAAGCACAGATAATCTGTTATGAGGGACCTTTGATAGGAACTTGGCAGCACACTTTTTTCTTAATTGCTTATAAATTCATTTATTAAAAAACAAAGTACTAACTTTCTGGTATTCTACTTTATGCCAGTTGTCTACAGTGATTATATAGTGGATCAGGAATAATATTTTTCTGTGGAGAGCTATCAGGTTATTAATAAGCAACTACTTGCTGATGAATAAAACATAATAATAAAGCTTAAAAAAAAAACAAAGGAAACAAACTTTCTCATTAGGAAAACTGCTCAGAGCAGTCAGGAAACAAAGGGTCTGACCGCCCCTCTGGTTTGCTCTCCTTCCATGTAAGTAACGGCCTTTTTCCTTTTTGTTTCACAATGCCCCAAATTACAGTTACATTCAATATGTTTGCGAGATATTTAGACATACTTCTCTTGGGATTAGAGGTGATAATACTGTTTTGTCAGAAAGATCAGATCACTTAAGAAGAGCACTATGTGGTATCTTGGAAGTTGCCTATGCAGACAGCACATTTCTTAGACACTATTAAGTAGCATGAGAACCAGGAAAGTTAGCACTAAAGAATGCACTGGAAGTCTAAAAGTAATCAGGACATGCCCAAAGGTAGTAAGGAAGGCTGGCTAAGAGAAATTTAACATATGGCTCTCTTCTTTTTTTTGATTCTCTTTTTGGTTTTTATGTGAATTCTTTGTGGGCAACTCTCAGTATATTCACTGCAGTAAACATCTGTATCCCTTTAACTCAGTGACCTAAGAAGCAGCAGCGGAGAGACGTGGATGCTTAGAAAAGCGCTGGAGTGGCATTAGCAGGCAGGGAGAGCAGAAATTCTGCAGGCCTGGCGAGTTCTGAAAGCCATTTAAAATCCAGACACAGAATGTTTAAACTTGCTCCTTTTCTCTCCATTTCTTTAAACTTTTAAAAGAACTTCTATCCATACAGAAGAATCACACTATTTTCTCCTTCCACTAATTAAGTTGAAAAGAAAAACAACAGTGGTCATTATATCTATATTTAATATATATCTATACCTAAATCCATCTATCCATACTTATATATAGATCTTTGGGGGAAAAGAGACAAATGTAGGCAGAATAATCTCACCTTTTCTCCTCGTTCTCCAGGTTCTCCCTGGTCAAAAGAACCAAGATTGGGTGACATATTAAATTATAATGCACCTAATTAAGCAATGCCAAACAAAATTAGATGTGAAACATAGTAGATAAATCATATGACCTTTTTTGGGGGGGCAATATACAGTTGCTATATAAAAACAAATGGTGAGTTTCCTGTAGAATTGGATATGGATATCAATATCAAATATAATCATAATTCTTTGCTTTAAGAAGACTAGAGAAAGATATTTGAAACTATCATCCTGAAACTGGCTTTTGGACTCTAAGGAGAACAATGTGGTAGCAATTCAATGTGTAGTCTTGGACAGTTTCTTAGTCTAGGACTTTGTATTTTGCCCGAATTCAGAATCGTTAAGATGGGCCAGCACATCCTCCCATGAGATCTTTATTCCAAGCAGCCCCTGGTACATGGGTTGTTTCAGGGGTTCAGAGTCTCCATGTTGTTCCCCAATCTGTCTTCCCCTAACATGACCATAGACACAGTCCTGAACTTGGTGCCCTTCACAATGCCATGGACTCTCTTTAACCTACTGGTAACCAGCATGCTCCAAATTAGGTGTATTTTGGGAGGCACTGGTACCTTCAGCAAAAACACTAGAATGGCAGAATCAGAGTAAGTTTAGGAGAATGTCTTTACTCAAAATGATGACCCAGTCTGCATAAAGACTAAAATGAAACATTGTGCTCAGAAGTGAATCTCACTTTCACTTCACCCAGGAATGGAAAGGGATAGAGTGGGAGGGTTCTAAAGCAAATTATACATATTATGATAATATTCCCTTTCTAAAAAGCACAAATAAGTGTTGTCACGAGGTAAACTGCCTAAAAAATGTTATAAGGCGATCATTGTGTTTAAAAATTATAACCCACTCTAGAAGTCAGTTCAGAGGCAAGACTCCTCATTCACTGGAAGGCAGCCTGACCCTGGGCTTTCTGAATTTCTGGCTACCTTTCAGTGCTCAACATCCATCCTGAGGGTCGCTAGGCAACAGAAGAATAGCACTGAGAACAGGCATTAAGCATGAACTCCTATCAGCTGGCCTTTCAGCACAGAGCAGGAGAGGGAAAAGACAGGAGAATGGCTGTAGTAGCAGAAGCAGTATTTTCTTTCTTCTCCTACAGGACAAAGGGCAGGTCTACAAATTTTAGGTCCATCCTAGGCGCCTGTCAATAGCAGTGTGATCTGGAAAATCAGCTGACAGGCATCTGTGGGTATGGATAAATGCCAGCACAGCTGACAGGATTAGACGTTAGTTTTGTACTTCAAGGGATGTTCACTCATCAAAGGATTTGGGATTTGTCTGCCTGTTTGGTTTAAACTAAACTGTCACCAATCTTTTTATATTTAACAGATTCATTTGTCCTTCAAGAAACAAAGAAAACTTGGAATCCAAAAAAAATAATCTTCATTACATATTTTTCTGTTCAGTAATTGACTACATCCATTTTTACACGTTAAACATGCCAAATCTTTATTCCGCTCTCTCTCTCTGATTAACTGGTTGTGCTGTGTAAGTGCTAGAGGCAGCGGCCGCATCTTGAGGAAAAGCTGTAGTGAGTGGCACTGTGAACATCATCTTTAGTAGGCTATGTGGATATTATGCAAATTTTAGACCACATGGACATGGCCTATGTTTTAATATGCTCATATTAAGTGGCAAGTGACAACAGTCACATTTGAAATATGGGCTTTCTCATGTTGTTTAAATATCCCAGAATGTAGGTTTTAGATGGTCATATCCTGCATTTGTGATGCTAACAAGAAACACAAACATAATTTATTCATTTGTCACAAAGTTCTGTACTGAAGCATATTATACTATTATAAGAAATTCTATGCAGGTAAAATCAGTGGGATGTTTAAAAAAACATGTAATAGCTACAATTCCATGAAAACTCCTATATCAAATGCTGCTGCCTGGTTTCATTTGTACTGACCTTTGGCCCTGGTATTCCATGCTGCCCCACTGCTCCAGGTACCCCGGGCTCACCCTCAAAATTAAAAATAGATATGGCTGAGTAAAATAGACAAAATCAGTACATTCCATAGATCATTAGAAGATATGGCCATCAATAAGGCTCTAAAAGTAGATGAAAAGTAAGTGTCTACCACTGTAAATACAAGTTAGCGTGTTTGGTTCAAATTTCCATGTGCTAGGCACCAAGGATAAAGCAGGGCTAGTCCCTTTGTTCTGTTTTTTTCTCCATTAAGAAAGCCGAAGCAACTTATCAATATGAAATGAACACTTACTATGGTACATGGTAGGCAACAAATATTTGTTGCATGAGTAAAAGGCATCTGAAAACATAAGACTCTCTTGGCAGAGACCTTTTAAGAGGTTTATCTATTTAGGAAAATATAGACTAAATCATTATATTATTAAACTTAATCAAATGAGCATTTCCAAATCTGAATCTTGACGAACACACACATCTACTTAATTCATTTGACACTAAAGTAAAAATGGCTTTGTTTCCTCTTTCCAATTTCACTGTAAAAATCATTAGAATAAACCATTCAGACTTGTGGCTCTTGGTATCATATTGAGTGATAGGCATGTGGGAGAAAGCTGATGGCTCTTCAGTTAGAAAGTGTTCCATTTCTGTAAGAATATAAAGCATACTCGTCTTTCTGGACTCTGAACCAGCACTTGTTTCCCATGGAGGGGAAGTACTCTGAAGGGCCCGGAAGTGAAGGAGAAATACTCTGGCTTTCAGTGCTTCAGCTTACAGCACCTAGAATTTCATGTTCATCTAAAAATGTTCTCAGAGTCCTTTACTATGTGCTCCAGCTATTGGACAACTTTCTTCTTCCACCAATGGTAGTAAAGTTGCTTCTTAGTTGATTTGAGAAAACAGATTTTATTATTAGATTAGTTTTAGATTCATAGCAAACTTAGTTGATATTTAAGTATGGGTTGTAAGTCACTTGGAAGGCAGGGATTGTGCCATTTTAATATTTGTGCTCTTGGCAAAAATATACATAAACATGTACATGTATAAAAATGCGCATTAATAATAATAACATTTTAAGTGCCAGGAACTTCACACTCATTAACTCAATTATCACAAATTTCTATGAGGTAAGTGCTACCTTTAGCTCTACTTAACAGATGAAGCAATTAAGGCACAGAAAGGCTAAATAATTTTTTTCAGATTTCCACAACTTTAGCCAAGATGTGAACTCTCATGATGTGGCATAAGAGGCTGTGTTCTTAACAATATAATGCATTGCTGAATGAACAGATGCGTTAATACCTACAAATTGGGAGAGAGTAGGTGATAAGTATTTCTATCTTCATTAGCAATTGGTTCATACTCCTCACTTACAAAGAATGTACAGAAACTTGAATTAAATGTTACTTATCAAGATGATTTATGTACACCCATCAGATAAACAAAGCAATGTGAAGCTCATGGTGTCTTACTGCAATGGAAGAGAAAAACTATCTTACTGTATACTGGATTATTATAATTGTGAACAGCTTAACTTTCTGGAAGAAATTCTGCTTCTTATATCAACTTCCACTATAATCGTAACTCTTGCACCTTGCTTAGTAAAATGGCAAAACTGTTGACTTAGAATAATGATGGCCATCATAGGAAAATTTTGATAGGCCATCTATAATCACAAAGAGTAGAAACTTGGAAATAAAGTCCACCCCAAAAGAGGACCACCATTTTACTGTCCAGTCTGCTGTCTCCTAAGATGCTATGACAGGATGCACCGATGTCATAACTCATGGCAGAACTCGAACAAGAGATGCTGCCATGGAACAATACAAATTCTGTTTAGATTTTCAAAGAATAACCATGGTAGCCAGAATAACAATAATAAAAATGGTTAGGCCTCTGGAACCAGACAAAACACATGCCAAGATTTTTGAAGCAAGGAAGAGAAACATTGCTTAGGCATCTGCATAAAATCTTCCTTAATATATGAACATTGAGGGACTAAAACTTGATCTCTTTTCTTTGATTTTATGCACTGTTAAAATAATCTTTTAACATAAAAGGAAACAAAAAATATTGCACCCATAATCCCATCACCCTATCACAACTGTTTCCATTTTTTCTGTTTCCTTCTAGTTTTTTAAATGTATGCTCGTATGTTTTTAGGCAATTGTAAGCTGATTACAAAGTTTGACACTCTGATTTTTTATTTTATATCACACATTTGTTTTCACACAGTATTCATGATTGTCTTATGAATAGTTTACCTAATTATCACCTACCAAAGTCAGGTTTGATCATTTGTTTAATCTGTTCCAAACTGTTGAATACTTAGATCATTTCTAATCTTTGCTATTTAACTAAAACTAACACCACTGAAATACTTCTTATTTGCTTTCCAAAAAGGTTCTGAGTTTTATCTGCTTGTATAGGTGCCCTCTCATCAGCACTAAAGATCACAATCTTAATCATTTTCGTGGCTATTTTAATACGCCCAAAAGAAAGCTTCATGTTGCTCAATTTTACATTTATCACTTGTAGGTTAAATATTTTTCATGTGTTTGTAATTTAAATGTGTGTCTCACATAATGTTAAAGCTAAAAAGCAAATGAACTGTTTCCTGAATGAATCGACGGAGGATAGAAGCAAGAAGGAAAAATGACTCAGAATTTTACCTTTCTATTAAAATATATCATGAAAAATATATTTAAACTTAGTTTAGAAGGTTATGGAGCATTCTGTTATTATTCAAGGTTAGTTCCCCAGGTTGTGAGAAAGAAATGTTGAAGCTAAAATGTCATGTAACTCTGAGCACCAAGGTGGGGTCCTGGTGGCATGAGTTCATTCAACTAACACTGAATTGAGTGAAAATCTACTGTACATTCTACTCTGGACTATTTCATGGGATAGAAGCATGAAATAGGCATGACAGATGTCTGTGCCTAAACAGCTTATTTTTCTTATTTTTGAGGGAGAAAAAAGATATACCCAAAAAGAACTTGAGGGCATCTAACTGAAGTTATAAAACTATTTTTTAAACAAAGTTTTCTTATACCTCATGAAAAGGCATAGTGAACAGAAATCAAAGGCATGTCTTAATGAGGAATGAACCATATGTCATATATAATATTCATATTTTCTGATATATAAGGACAAAATGTAATTATCATGAGGTTTCTCCAAATAAAGTCATAATATTATATTGCTACATAATGTAAAAACATACATATGTAGAAAATATATCAAAAAAGAACAGACAAAAAATGGGAGTTAGGTTTTGTGTGTGTGGAGAGCTAGTTTTGTTTGTTGGGTCATCTATCCATTTATTTCTGCATGCATTTCACATTCGCAAGTTCTGAAGGACAATCCAAAGACAGAATAAAGAGAAACAGCAGCTAACATCTTAACTGCAGGTAGGTTGATGGGGTTTCCTCTTCTGTACCTAAAATTCTATGACTACTCCTGGTGTATTATCCCCAAGTGATGATTTGTATATTCAAGCTAAAATTACATTGGGCTGGCTTTCAAGAAGGATGGCTTGCTGCTTTCTTTCTTTCTTTTTTTTCCTTTTCTTTCTTCCTCCCTTCACTCCTTCCATACACTCTTTAGAATTCTAATGTAAAACATCACTCACGGCTTTTACAATGATTTCAGGTACTGCTATGCAGGAGCAACCTGAAAGAGTTCTTAAATGTAGAAAGGAATACAGCTTTCTTATGCAACTGAGTGCTGATGGGAGTAGGTCATGTTGCAGTAACACAGCTGGCCAACGCCCGATCACAACTGTTTTTCATTCTGCCAATGAAAATGAGTCGCAGCTTAAATTTTTTAGCGTAATGTAATTTTACATTCACTTGTCAAAAAACAGCAGTGGATGGAGTGCGATATTGGGCTTAAGGTGCCATCATTCTTACGATGGTTCTCCCATCCCCGGAGTTGGTGAGGTTGGTGCACATGCGCAATGAAGACTAAAAAATGCGCAGTGAGGTCACTGATACCTCTCTAAAACAGTGGGTGCTCAGAGCTGTTCTTCCTGATAGTGACTGACAATGAAGGGCTTCAGTGGCTGGAGTGGTGAGCAGGACTGAGTGTAGTCATTCCTTTCCTGCAGACAGTCATGGTGGAGAGTCGCTGTCCCTCCACGGGGCCTCAGGGCCTCACGGGCTTTGGCAGCAATTGGCTAAACAACACTTGGTAGAGGAAGATTCTCTGGAAGTGAGGCAGCCAACAGGGACTTCAGATGTTGCTTTCTGGGGAAGACTTAGGAAAATGGGGTTTCTACTTTCCCCCTAATTTTCATTGCAGTTTTTCATTCTAGTCTCCTAATGGCAAGTGAGCATGAACATGAAATTGGGGGAAGGTGAAAGGTACAAAATAACCAACATTCTTTACCTGAAAATTTATAGAAATGTAGCATTTCATTACAATAATATAAAATAAGAGTTCTCGGCCAAACCTTCAAGTGTAATCAATGTTCTAGAAGAATCCTCGGTCCTTTTGTACTTCTGCACACATCTCTGAACTCTCAGGGGTGCTCACTCCCAGCTTAGGGAGTTAGACTTAAGGGAGATCTCGTGGGCACCAATTACAGGTCAGCTCCGATATCTTTTTAACAAGTTTGTGTGGGTTGGCCTGCTGAACTGTTTATTCTTATAAACAGTTTCTTATATATATGTTATCTATACATGTTTTAAATCTAAAATACAGCCCACATGTACATCGGAGGTCTACAAATGTCCCCTTAGTACATTCCCGGGGTCGTGGTGGCCCCGGAATCACCACCACGACCTGCATTCCCTGCACCTACTGCCTTACTTTAGTTTTTTAGTGCACCAATTAGCAAATAGGCCATTTTTTGTTTATTTTTTGTTTCCCTCACTATGACTGCCAGATTTGGGACATAAAAATACAAAACACTCAGTTCAATTTGAATTTCAGGTAAACAACAAATAATTTTTTATTTAAGTACCATATATCCCAAACACTAAATGGGACATAGTCATATTAAAAATTATGGGTTGTTTATCAGAAATTCAAATTTAATTGGACATTATATATTTTATTTGGCAACTCTTTCCCATCCCCATCCCCTCACCAGCACTAGAACAGAACTTTGCCTATTTTGCTCACTTTCTTTCCACAGTGCTTAAAAACTATTCCTGACACATAATAATTGTTCAGGACACGTATGTTGGAGGGAAGGGTAAATACAGGAGATGCCAATGCATTAAACCCACATGGGGACATGAAACACTCATAACTGTTTCAATGCTGGGAAACTAGAAAAGACTTATAGTCATGCTGGCAAGAGATGGCTCTTTGTCTCAGCTGTAGCAGGACTCAGGGGAAAAATGGTACAACTGCTAACCCAGTGGTGACACCTCCAATCACGCAGGCCCATCCGCAATATTAGGACTGAAAAACAGAGGAAGAGCACGCAGTAAGAGTGAAGGGTGGGAGGAGTCCCAGTAAGGACAGGCTGCTAGCGAGAGCTTCCCAGCAAAGCCCCTGAGGCCCTCCGGATTCTGGCAGGGCAAGCGTGGCTGCCCAGAGGGACGAAAGGCTCCAACAATTCTGCCTGTGGGTACAGGGACTGGCCACTATAACATGTCCATATGTTTGGTTATCTCCCTCCTTCCCTCACCCATGTGCCTCTGGTGAAGGGTGAGCTCTAGCCGGGGCAGTGTTGATTATATAAATTATCTTGTTATGTAAAGTTCCCAAAAGACCCTTTTAGAATTTATCCAAGAGTCATCACCTTCTGGGCTCATGCTAACATCTCCTTTTCCCTAAGCAGAAGCACTTGCAAAATAGTGAACTATTTTAGTTGAACAAAGCCAGTCATTTGCAGCAGGTGAAGAAACATTCAGGGAGGGGAAGTAACTTCTCCAGAGGCAAACAGGTGCAAAGAGGAAAATGTGAGGCTAGAACCTAGGTCTTCCAATTCCCATCTTATGTTTCTTCTATTTGAGCAACTTATATATATAAAAAAACTCATCAGTTTTACATTTCTCTTCTCTTTCATTTTAGCATAAAATAGGAAAGTGGCTTCAGGAAGCCTCCTGTCTAGTCCCATGTTTTTCACTTCTGGTCCTGGGACACAGCCAACGCCTTGAGCTTTTGTGGAGCTCAGCTTTTCTTCTATGCAGTGTGTGTATGTGTGTGGGGGGGCAGTGTAAATTAAGTGTTTTCTTTCTTCCAGCTTTAAATGATTAAGATTTAGTTTTATTATTATTATTATTATTATTTGTTCTTGTTGGGCTAAAGATGTCACCAGTGGCTTCTTATTTTCCAGACATCCGATTAAACCTGGCTCAAGTCCCAGTTTCACAGGGACCCGCTTTCCAGGCCCCCTCGCCTCGAGTCCTGCATCCGTACATGCCACATCTGCTTTGCCCAGACCAATTTAGATGCATCAGTCAGTCAGTTGCCTTGAGAACCCCGCTCTCCCTGGGCCTTTGGTGAGCTCAGGATGGAGCCCCTGGTGTTCTCGGGAAGGTGTCACATCACAGAGCATGCAGTATCCCTTCATCTTGCTGCCTTCCTTCATCTTGCTGTCTTCTCCTTTCTCCCCCTCCCACCTCAACTTTTTCCCTCTTCCTACCTTCCTAGACCATCGTGGGAATTCAGCTTCACTCTCTCTTATGTGAAGCAATTCAGTAGTTGTGGGAAAGCTTCTACTTGCTAATTCTTTTCCTCTGCTTCCAGGAAAGAATCCCTAATTGTTTTTTCTATTTCTTTCCCAGAGGCAGAGGAGGCTTTGTAACATGGCGGAAGGAAAACCAGAGCACCCTTGGCCTGGGCGTTGGGTTTGGTTCTGTGCAGAGCTCTGCCATCCCTTTAGAGGACTTTGTTTTGTTTCTCTAATCAGCAAACTCCAGCCCTAAAATTAGAATCTCTTTGTCCGCATTGGTAATAGGAATACTAATGAGTATAAAAGTAGGCAGGTCTATCAGTGAGAATTTAATAAAAATATTCTATTTCAGATAATATACTGAAATAGATCTTCAACTGATTCAAGTGATAACTGAACTAAATCTCATAATCAAGCCTTCATTATGCTTTTTAAAAAGATGTACAAATGTCTAAAAATAGGAAAATGTGATAGCTATATCAATGATATTACAGTATGGACTATTTCAAAAATAAGTCTGCTGGTTGGCTCTTTTTATTTTAGTTTTCTGTACTGTTCCTGAAGTTGGAAATGTACAGGATATAATTTGAACAAAGTTGAAATGCAAAGAGACGGTAAGTATTTAGGGGCACAGAAAGTAGCTAAGTTGAGTTTATTTGGGCAAAATTTATACAAGTGAGAAGAATGATCTGCCTTGAGCACATCCTTAAAATTTAAAGGCCTGGACAGGAGTATGAAGATGATGCCCTTCCCACCCCACAATGCTAATGTCCTCCCTTCTCCTCCCAGCCCCAGCTCTCTAGTTCCCCAGGAAGAGCCCTGGGGCTTGTGTGTGAACACCACAGCCTGAGAGCTCTGCCAGCAGATTCCTACTGGTAGCTGCTCCAAGGCCACCCACAGGCGTAGGAGTGCACGCCCAGCTGTGCGGTTCATCCTTGGGAACACAGGCCTGGCCATGAGGCCAGTATAGGTCCTGGAAGCAGACTCAGGACAGTTGCAGGAGTAATTCCTGCATCCGGAGTACCTGGAATATGACCTAGAAGTAGGGAGGCTGGGCTGTGAGTAGGCATATTTCCTTGGCCTTAGGGACTCATTCCATGGGAAGGGTCCCACAACCAAAGTGACAGTAGAGGCTGGACAAGGAGCCCCACATGCCAGGGTCTAAGGGAAACACTAGTAGCTCCTTTTTAAGTAACTTAAGAAGGGTGCAAAATTGGGCAAAAACCAGCCAGAGAGGATGATGCCACAGAGGGCACTCTTTTCTGTACACACAAAAACGTTGTTCTCTGTGTATACGCTTATGGAAAATGAAAGGTGAAGACTAAAGACATGTTTTAGAAAGACAAAATGTCAAAGGGATGAAGGTGGATAGGTGAAGTGGGAGAGTTTGCTAGGCGTGGGCTAAACCACACACAACACTGGTTTAGCCCTTTGTGCTCCATGGATCTCTTTTAAATCAGACAGTTTGTGTTTATTGCAACTTTGCATGGGACTGGGGCTGCTAGAAAAGAAATTGCAGCGGCAGTAGCTAATCACTGACCTTCCTCTAGCAAGGGCTGAGGGAGAGGCCATGGTCTGTGTGTATCCAGTTACAAAGGGACTCAAACGTTTTGTTGGCTCCCTGGGGAAAAGATACTCATCCACTCTCTGGAGGCTGATGGGAAAGAATGGAGCCCCAGAGTGAATGGCAGCCACCCAGCAAGCACGAGAGAAGGAACTGGGCTGAAGGCAGCTACGTGGAGACAGGGTGAGGAGCACAAGCACCTGTGTTCTTTGTGATGCGGGTTGGTTGCCCGAGCAAAGTGAAGCTGCCGCCTGCACTGGTGCTGAACTTTCAAGTTAGATACCCAGGAAACACTTCTGTTTGAAAAATTCGTTTTTTTAAGTATTCTATGTGCCCTTTACAACATGTCCATTTTTAAGTTTAAAAACTCAGCGTATTTTTTTCTCTTTTAAGGTATAGTTCTTAATTATAAATCTATGTCTATTTTGCATGATCAACTATTCTTTTTTTCCTGAGAAGGAAGTGTGCCTAATTATTAATGGAACTGTTAAATGTTATGTCCAACTGGAAAAATTCTAGAGATCAGTGAAGTAGAAAGAGATAACAGTTCTTACTAACATTCACTTACACACCCAGGAGGTTTCTGAATTCATGGTTATTAATTTCTCCAGTTCACAGAGAAAAATAGCTTGTTCTTATGTAATAATATATCTGAATAAAGTTATTACTTCCTTCATTTTTTCTGATTAGACTTTGTGGTAAATGTTACATTCCTTATTTGACAAATAGAGAAACTAAGGCTCAGAGAAAGTGAGTAACTTGCCCAAGGTTATATAAATACTGATGAGTAGAGATGAGATATTCTGAATTTAAAATCCTCACTATAAGTCTGGGGGCAGATTTCCAGGCTTTGAAGCTCAGTTCTACCACAAACACCTGGGTAGCCCTGGGCAAAGTGTTTGTTCTTCCTGTGCCTCAGTTTCCTCAATATAAAATAGAGATAATACCATACTTACCTTATGGGACTGCTGTGAAGGGTAAGTGAACTAATGTGCATGCAACATTTAGGACAGTGCCTGAATAAATGTTAGTAATTATTACACACGGCACTCTTTTATTTTCCGCACTGGGCAGAGAAGACAGAGAAAAGAATCCTGAAAGAAATTCAATTCCTCATAAATTCAGCCCACAATTGGGTAATGGTCACTGTCCCCTTGGCAAGGTGGCCTGGTAGCAAATGGATGGAACTGGGTAGATGTTAACCCATGAAGTGTCAGAAGTTACTTCATCACAGCCTGCTTTTTAATACAAATTTCACAGTCAAGAGGATCATTTAGAGGTCAGATCTAATGACATAAAAACAGACTTTGTGGCTTATATTGATTTAATATTTTAAGGGTCAGAAAGTTGGATAAAAGGTAGTCTATGATGAACATAAAAATCCTATACGGGTTACTAATTCAGTGTTTTAGAAACAGAATTCTAAGACCAAGCTTGTCTGTAATTAATTTGTAAATACTGCAACAGAGTGGTAGTTTCTCTTCCCCTTACCAAATGCTGTCCACCTTGTAAGTTTTCCCTAAAATCACCTCTTCAGGGAAGCAATCCTTGACCCTTTGCTCCAGGCCAGGCTGCCCTGTGCTTCTGCACCATGGGACTTAACAGCACAGTAATCTAACAGATTTTACTATGAATGTTCATCTAACGTCCATATCCCCAGTTAGGGTGGAAATTCCATGAGGGCAGAGACAGCTTTAACGTCAGTGCCTGTACTTAGTAATTAGGGCTGATGAGATGATTAGAGGCATCAGTAAGTGCGTCAATGGACACATTTAAGGGAACTTAAAAAAAAAGTTTGAAAATTATGTATTCAATTTAATCAGATCTACTAAATCAGTATTTGTGTGATCCCTTCTTTAATATATAGTGTCTTTTCAATTAAAGTGGAAAAACAAATGGACTTGATAATGTCACAATACATTCAGACACACTTGCTTTGCTGTTTCCTTGTTTTGCAACAGCCTGTGAGCAGCCTCCCTTCCTCTCATGCCCCTCACCCCGCCTGTTCCATTCCCTCCAGTCTCTCTTCTCCCCTCCCTGTATGTCCGCTTAGTAGAATGATAAGTGGTATCAAATTTTATAGAGACATGCCTAAATAAAGTCAGGGAAGAGTGCCTTTTTTAAAAAAAACCTTCCTCTCATTGTCTTATTTCAAGCCAGCACGAAATTACCTCTTTCAACTAACTTTTTATTCCTTCTCTAGAGGAACTAAGTTAATTATGTAAAGAATGAGTAAAATTGAGTAAAAAGTCTCTTTAAGAGTAATTTGCATTATAAAAATGCCTCAGAATGAGTGAATCACAGTCAGGGATGAAGTGATTTGACAATACGAAATGTCCTGTAATAGATCAAAATGATGTTTCTTAAGAATAAAGAATGCACATCAACAAAATGAACAAGCAAGCAAGATATAACCAGAGACATTGAAATTGAGAACAGGCTGACAGTGACCAGAGGGGAGCGGGGAGGGGATAATGGGGGGAAAGGGTGGAGGGTTTGCAGGAACAAGTGTAAGGAACACATAACAAGGACAATAACAAGGGGGGGGGGGTGGAAACAGGGGAAGGAGTAGGGGAGGGATGGGGTGGTGGGAGGGGTGGGGGAAAGGCAGATAACTATACTTGAACAGCAGTAAAAAATAAATTAAAAAATAATAAAAAATAAAAGAATAAATAAATAAATGAGAAGAAAATGCATTCTACTATTATGTATAGTTAGCAGAGGGAAAAAAACATGTATACTTAGACTTCTAATGTATACAACTGCCAATTTTAAAAGATAGGAAAATTAATAAAAATAATTTAATTCTCAACTTCAAACTACAAAAGAACTAAGTTGCTGTAAGATACTTTCCCTGAACTATTTAATTAATCTAGAATCAGAAATCCATCACTTTATTTAACTATAAATATTTTTACTTAGAGTCTAAAACTGGAAAGTCATAAATAGATTGGGTGGTAGATCACTGGGTAAAGTATGTTACAGGAACATTTTAAGCTAACCAGAACACAAACCAAACTATGACATATTCAGATCCTTCAGGAATTTAATTTGGAGTGTTTAATGATAGAGTCAAGGTAGCCAAGGAAAAGAGTGTATTTAGTGGTTACAGTAAGTAATTCAAGAATAAAAAATATTGAGTTCACTGCATAGCCCACTGTACAGACATGAATAAACAACTTGACCTTTGGAAGTCTGAGAGCTTCAATTTATCTGCTTGCTAAATATACTTACAATAAAAATGCCATTAGAAGTGTGCTGTGAAGATGAATGTCAGTGAAGAACTGTGAGACCCATGGATAAGAGATGAAAAGGAACTGTAAATACCATAAACTAATGAAAATTTAATGTGACTAAAAATCTCATTGCTATCTGGGATAAATTCATAGGTGATACATGAATAGCAATATTTAACATATTTTATTTTGAAGTCTTAAAAATAACAAATTCTAGGAAACACTTGAAAAATACATGAAACAAGTTCACCTGATATTTCTCTTTGCTTTGGAAACAATCCCTGTAATTCAGAGAACTCAAAAAAATTCTAGCTTGCTTAGACAAAAATAATTTGTTTTTAATTTTGAAAATGTTTAATATTTTCATTGCAACAAAGAAACGATGGTGTAAACTAACAGATGTGGAAATCAGACTTGTACAGAACCCTCCCTCCTCCCTAGACCTCCTCTCTATGACATCTGCACAGCCCTGGGCACTGATTGCTATTCAGATAAATTGTCATTATGATGATTTATTCTTATGGGTGCCAATTAATGTGAAAATGTGGAAAGAGTAGAAAAATATAGGGTTCTAATTACACCTATTAAGGGGTGAAATGTTAGAAGTTCTGACATGTATTACCAATTTTTTTTTGTCAAAGGACGCTTCAGTTTTAAAAAGGCCTACCATAAAATCATTTTTAAAAGCCCGCATACTTCCCCAGTGTATCTGAGAAGTAGGGTTTAATTGACACATATTCAGATGTCTGTGTGTGAGAGAGAGACAGAGAGAGAGTGAAGGAATCATGGAGTACAAATAAAATGTCAATTATACCTGTGCCAACAAGATCTATTCATGAGAATTACAAAAATTTTTGTGTCCAATATAATACAGAAGAAGAGGACAACACTTCAAATTTTTAGGTAAGACAGCATTAAATCTTCTCTAATTGCTTCAGCTGTTTGTTAGAAACAAATCGAAATTACGGAAACAACTTTCAAAACTGGGAATGGAGATGCTAGAAGCTGGTTGAATTGGGAATGAGACATGTGTGACCTTTTGTAGATACACAGTATCACTTAGGCCCATAGAGATAAATTAGTACAGCCCCCACCTCTCCTTTACAAATGAAGCCACTTGACCCAGAGAGGAAAAGGGCCTTTCACAGGCTGCCTGTGAAGTGAAAGACCACAGAGTAAGTATCCTGACTCCAGGACTGTGCTCCTGCATTGCTGCCCCATGCTGGTGCCTGAGCTCGCAGGTAATAGGAGATGTGTCCTTCTCTTTCCCGTATTAGTACCTACATCCTAACTACCTAGTATGGGGCATGTGTGTATGGCAGGGATAGGGGGAAGCCAGACAGAGAAACATTTAATATTTATATTTAGATATCATATATTTATATATTAAACTTATGTATACTTTTATATTTTCATTTTCTCCTCATCATGAAGTCAACTGGTTTCTGCTCCCTACTTGAGAGGGCTCGTTTGCTGAAACTCTTGAAGTATGATACTGTTACAGATATTTGATCACATTTATTGAGCACCTATTATATTATGTTCACTTTAGAGATGTCATCTAGTTAATACTGCACAGTCTGTATTTGTATTTTACACACAAGCCTTAGTTAGAAACATTCGCTGCCTTGCCTGGTGGGGGACAGGGACTTGCAGCTTTCTGTCCCCCTGCCTGCAGAGTCCAGGCCCCTGCCTCCGCCCCACAGGGCCTCCCACTGCTCACAGGGTGGGCCGAGGGGCCGTTTGGAGACGGTGATACCAGAAAGAGCTAGAGTGGAATTCACTGCCATATTACTCCTCATGTAAGTCTTCTTCCCTAATGCAATCTGAAGAATGGGGGAGACCATTACAAAAATAAGCAATGCTCAGCTTAGCAATCAGGATGACCAAAATTTAAAGGAAAGTAGTAAAAAAGAAATGTGAAGTAAAAAAAAAATGTCACCACCAAACTGATTAGTCAAAGCCAATCACCGATTCTGTTCATCTGAATGAATGGAAAATGTTCTAGTAGAAAACATACAAAACATTTTCTTAAAGTAGTTTACTTTTCTTTTTTTATATAGGAGAAAAATTGTTTATTTTCTACATATCTGCCATACTTCTTTTTTATGCTGAAGATTTCTTTACTTTTTATTACTTTATTTTTGTTAAAAAATTTTTAATATATAATCTTTATTATATATTTTCCTCATTATCATTTAGTCCCCTTATAGCCCCTCCCCTAGCAATCACCACACTGATGGCTTAGAAATTATATCCTTCCTTAACCACTGTCTAAACACTATTTTCTAAGCATTAAAAGTATATAGTTGGAAAAAGTAAAATTGTAATGTGGAAAAGATGTTTTCTCAAGACAGTTTAAAGACATTGAGGTGCATTTTTAAAAAATTTATGTTATTGTAAGCTGTGTTTTAGAGAAGCAAATTCTAGAGATCCAAGACATATTTCATATGCTTTAAGTATAGAACTATTACTCAATTTCCAACTTTGTTTTTACTATCTAAATGACCTGCTGTTTCAGTGAAGGAGACTCATTTCGTGCACTTTATTTTCCTAAAGATGACATACCGAATATTACAAACATTAGATAATGACTGGGATCAACAGAAACCCCACACCCAAAGTTTTAAGTTCCACAGACTAGGAAAAACAATTTTAAATTACATTTCACTGATACCTTCATGTAAGTGTGAAATCATTTAGCTTCCCCAGGTTTTACAAAACACTTTAAAATGCCACAAAGATGTATAACAAGACAGGAAACCACAAATATTAACTATGTCCTTGAAATATAATTTAAACTTGGTGACTAGGACAAGGACATGTCACATTCCTTTCTCTTGCTAAGGAAATTGCGTATTTCCTTTGCAAAAACTAAAGAATATGCAGTCTTCCTAAGCATATATGTGACAGTTTTAAAGTTGTTTTGTTTCAGGTGAAAGGTTTCTATAAATTTTCATGATTGTCTCAAAGTTGAAAAAGAAACAAAGAAGGAGAACACTAACCTTAAGTATAAGTTTTGCTTTTCACCAATGTTAGAAACAATGTTTATTCTATATCCATGTTTTGTCCTTTTAAAATATTATTCTGAGTTATGTAATTTTCAAATCCATCTTCAAATGAACACACTTCTGAATTTTTGCTTATGTTTCCCTTCTTGATCTGCAGTGTTCTAAATGGAAAGTCAATCTTCTCTCTTTACCAGGACTTGCAAAACAAATGGACATGCCTTTTACTCAACAGAAAGCAGAGCTGTGGCGTGGGGAGGCAGTCCACCACTGCTGAGGGTGCAGCGTTTGGTTGGTGGACTACGAGATACCATAAGTCCTGGTGGAGAACATTGATTTCACTTGGTAACTGCGTAATTCTGGAAATAGCCTCTTTTCAACCACAGGTCAATTCAATTTCCAGAATTTCACTCAAATGCAATGAAGGAGAAGTTTAATAGTTGGATTACTGCCATAAGGGCTTTGTCTGTTCACTCATTTAGTCCTCACTCTGATCCTATTAAGTAGGTTTTGCTATTCTCTTTTATTTTTTGCAGATGAGGAAACTGAGGCCAGAGAATTCAAAGACTTGGCCAAAATTCACATGGTCTCTTTAGTAGATTTTATTATTTATTTATTTTATTTTTTAAAAGATTTTATTTATTTCTAGAGAGAGAGGAAGGGAAGGAGAAGGAGAGGGAGAGAAACATCGATGCGTGGTTGCCTCTCGTGTGCCCCCTACTGGGGACCTAGCCCGCAACCCAGGAATGTGCCTTGACTGGGTATTGAACCAGCAACCCTTTGGTTAGAAGGCTGGCTCTCAATCCACTGAGCTACACCAGCCAGGGCTCATTAGTAGATTTTAAATTGTGATTGTTTACATATTATTAGAGAAGAAAAGATGAGTTAAAGAAGGTCATGAAGAGATTTATTCTGTCTGTAAGTGTTGGGTTCCTTACAATTTCAGAATTTAATCCAGAGTGCATGGATTTACAATCTTCTGGGAAGACAAGCTGATGGATCACAGGACTTCACAGAGCCAGTCCAAAACCTCTAAGGGAGACAGGAATGTCCCCAGCTCAGCTCCCTAGCTCCCAGCACACTGGCTCAGCTAGTGGCTTTAATAGCTGCAGCCACGGCTTCCCTGGTCTCTGTAGAGGTTCCAGATTGAAGAGCCAGTCAGGACTGCTGGGGGACACAGGATACCAGACCTGGCTGTAGGGTAAAGCTAGGTGTTTTTCCTGCTAGTAAGTACATTGTAGGGATAAAAGCATATGTGTACACAGATATGTCTATGGAGAGTTGTGCGTGTGTGTGTTTCAGTTTATTCCCCCTCATTATTAACAGTACAATAAAAGTGTATGACCAGAGCTTGACAAGTCTATTTAACTCCCAATTTTGCTTACCAGTAAAAAGAGCTTGTTTCTGACTTCAGATTTCAATAGATTTCTAGTAAGAATAACTTGTTAATGAAAAATAATGCATGTTGCTTTTGTAATGACAAGAATAACTAGAGTGCATTTTATTCATCACAATTTATGTTAAACATAGCATTTTCCCTATATCATATGTATTTATGAAAAAGATACAGTTATATATTTTATATAAATTATCAAAATAAAATGAAAAATTTTCTAAGTTTCTATTTAATACATCTTTAAAAATTAACTAATTCAACCATTGTTATGATAATTTTCTTGTTTCCAAAGTATTTATAGAGTGTTTATGAGCACTCTATAAATAAAACTTAGTAATTAGTAAAACTTACTTATTAGTAATAAAACTTATTACTAATTACAGTCTAGAATAATTTTGTGATTTTAGTCATCTCAAAATGATCAAAAATACTGTGATCTATAGTACTCACCTTTTGCCCATTCATCCCTGGAATTCCATGTGCTCCAACAGAACCCTAAGGAGACACATAATTAGATTAAACTGCTATCACAATTACAAAATATTTCTATTCTAAATTTGTATTGTATTAGTTATGTCAACCATAACTTTACCTTGCTAAAACATATCTGGGAGGCTATGTTTTTCAGTCCTTATCCACTGTGTTCAAACATATGATAATGTTCGCAGAAACTATGGAGTTAAATTTAACCATATATCTAAATATCCCTGTAACTGTAGTAAGATTTTCAAGAAAGTGACATTGTATTATCGAGATCTATGGTTATCACAAGGTCACATGGTTCTAAATTTGGGTGCTTTTAGGAAATAATAGGCTTAGTTCTATCTGGAAAAAGCTTAGCAGTAGCAGCAACTCTTGAATTTCATGAGTTTAAATACCATGAAACAAAAGGTAATTAAAATAACTACCACTTGTTTCACAATTAGTCAAATAAGTGACCCATGCTGTAAACTCAAATTTGTTGTTATCGGCATCACTTCCCCCCAGACCTTCAGGGAGTACATGTAAGCCACGCTAGTATGAATACGTCTTGCAAAGCAGACTAGAAAAGATGTTACAAATGTTAAACACTGATGAGGAACAACACAACTTCTTTACATAAAAGTATTAAGTGTGAGTTCATGTGCACACGTGCTCGGACCTGTGTGCACACGTACACTGCAGTGAGTACCAGTGGCCAGACACATGTGGAGTGAACTGGGAATAAGCGAGCTAACTATTACCTGAGGAAAATCTCTGACAGTGAGCTGGATATAGTGACATTAACAAATGTTTTCAAACAGTGATGTCATTTCCCTTCATACACTTCCTGTGTAGGCTCTGGAGAGCCCATTTTGAGAGAAAATGTGCTTATTCTTTCCCCACCACTAGAAAACAGGTTTTTCTTAGTAGATATATGATACTAAATTTCTTAATAATAGTGGAAAAATTTAAAATATAGTAATTATAAACTGGCTGCCCTAAAAATAAGTTGATTAAAAATATAGTCATTATATGCAAAACAAATTGAGATGGCAAGTTCCTTAGTGCTTTCAGGGTGAGTGAGATTGAGTGGGCCATTAAAGCACTTCCCAGAGCCCAAGGCAGTAATTTTATCCTGGTTGCATGTGGATCAGGGGGCTTTACAATTTCACACCGAGCTTAATAGAGACATTATTGCGAAGGACAAAGTGTTCCTCCTATACACAAGCCATGTCACAACTCACTGGCTTTTACTTGGTTTGGATTAAGTTTCAACAGATGCCACATGCCCAGTGCTTAGGGATAAAAAGTCTCTATCTTTGATGGATTCCAAAGATAAAGATAATCACTTTTCCACCTGTTGTAATACAATTGTTTTCTTTCGTTTTCTGCAGGTTAAATATCCTCTTTTCCCCCTTGTGGGGTGGGGAGTGTAATGGGGAATGGGGACTTAGTGATACTTTGTTGGCAAAGGGCCACCTACTTGCTATTGATATAGTTATTACCGAAGTATTGATGTAATTTTAGAAATAGTAGTTCCCCTCCATCAGAATATAATGCCCAATTCTGATGACTACATATAACATATATCATAACAATGATAATCAGGAAGTTATTTTCCAGGTTACCTCAGCAAAGGAAGACACTCTTGGGCTGCCTGAATACAGTCACCAAGCAACAAGTGTGTCCTTGGTTCTGGTCAGTTCTATGGTCATATGAGTCAGATATTTGAGCAATGCCACGTGTTTAATTTGCAGTGTTGTACGAACCTTCACATTCTAAGTTTTGTCACACTTTATCAGTATTTAAATTAAAAAATTCAATAACTTACAAGTTTGGCAGACAGCCTAAAAAGAGTCTGGATTTATTGGATTTTCTATAATGAAACTGATTAGAAATCTAATGGCTCACATAATATGACTTGTATTTTTATAAAGCAGACTGCATACACCAGGCCACTTTGTCATGGCTCACAGTAGCTGATCCCATTCACCCCTCATGCTTTGTCATTTGGCAACGGGAGCATAATTATTGATACTTTCGCAGCACGGTTTATACTCTACCTTTTGTCCTGGAGGCCCCATAGGACCCTAAAAAGAAAAATCAATTCAATTAACATAAGCATTTAAAACTTAAATGACCAATTAAAACTGTGCTATTCTATAAGGTTCTTCTTGCTGTGTTGAAATATTCTTATGTTTTGTACATCAAGAAAAATGAAAATTTTCAGTTGGAAGTACGTAAGAGATCTTTTCTGCTCTCTTATTCTCATTTGAAGAACATTAAGCACATGCAGTAAGATTCTGATTTTTTTCCTTAAAAAAGAATCTTTGTTATCCCAGCACCTCTGTTCCTTCAAATACCTTCATATCTATCACATCAGTCTCATTTAGGAAGCTCAAGGGGTTGCTGTCAGAAGCATTTAAACTGCAGTGAGAGTCCTTTTTCCTTTTTCTTTTTCTTTTTGGCTTAATCCCTCCACTCCCACCCCTCCCTTGGACATGGACAACAGTGTGGTGATTGCTGGGAGGATGGGGATATAAGGGGACTAAATGGTAATGGAAAAAAAATACAGTAAAGATTAAATAAGGAAAAAAAATACAACATAATTCCCCAGTAACTGGTCACATTAAATGATTTCTGCATCTTCAAAACCTCAGTAAGCAGATTTGCAAAGAAAATAATTGAACAGTATTATAAATAAGCATGTTATTCTAGTCTTCTTCTTATGAAATGTGGGCAATTGACCTGTACAACCACTTGTTTACAAACTAGGGGACGGCAAGGTCCACTGTGGCACCTAGAGTGTTTCATAAAAGGAACAAAATGCCATCAGCTGCTGCATGGACTGTGACACTATGGAGAAAGGCAGGGGAGGGATGAAGAAATACAATGTTTAGGAAGATGAATGGCAATATTTACACACAAAATGGAAATGCAGCCCTTCTGAGACATAGCGGTTTTTCAACCACAAAGTCAGGTTGGGATCCTGGTGGCTTTATTTAGAACCGTGGAAATGAGCGCAAAGAGGTACAGCTATAACCTGACCATTGGTGTCTATTTTAACATTAAAATATTCAGCATTTTTCTTCCATTTGTTCAAAAAAATACCTTCAATTGTAGTATATTATAATGAAGTTATACTCTATAATTTCATACAAAAAGCTCTTTGTTGAACTACATATAACTAATACTAGCTTATTTTCAATACGTTACTTTTCAGTTAATCGGCATCTTACATTCATGTCAGAGACATTAAATGAGTGGTAGAGTGGTCATTAGAGGAAGAACTGGTCATACACAATTTCTTTAATTAAAAATATACAATGTTTAGGGACACTGAAAAAATCTGTTCTCATAAATTATTTCATAATCCTCACAGGAAGACTAACAATTTCCTCATACAACCAGCTTTAGGTAATTGAACGCACATGCACGACATCACCTTTATATATTCCTTTTAGATTTATTCAACCAACCAACTTCTTAATGAGCCGGTTGTCTGATGTATCTGTGTGGTCAGACAACCTCCCCCCAACTCACTCCTTCTATTTAAAACTCTCCCTGGCTAGATGTTATGGAGAAAACAGAGGCTATCAGGTATAAATTCCTGAACATCATGTCTCTCACCAACTCAAACCCATTGGAGCACTTGCTCTGTCAGAGGAAGACGAGACCCTCCTCCTGTGCAGGGCGAATGCATCTGTCCGTGCTGCATCTTCGCCTCTCTGCCCGTGGGGATTTGAGCAAATCAATTATCCCTGCATCCATATCGGAGCCGCCTGCTCTCCACTGCTTCCTTCCCCTTAGCACATAAACATATTTGATCATTTCCTCACTCGGGTAAATTGTTCGGGAAATGAATGTTAATGCTGAGTAAAGTCAGAGTCTGAAAGTTGTAGTTACAGATCTGAGAGTAAAAGAAAGATTTGGATTTTATCACTGTCTATGATTCCATTTTCCCAAGTGTCCCCAGAGTATTTTACTTCTTAAAATGTTGATGTTAGAAAGAAAATCATATAACAAAAAGCACATTAATTCAATGTTTAGACTGAGAATGTATATGTTCCATTCAAAAAGGTTTGTTTCCCATTATAAACCTAACTTTGCCACTTGAAAAAATATTGTTCACCAAAATTGAATATTTCATTACATTGATGTATAACCCTGGAAGGGATACTTCATATAAAAATAAGAGCAATTTTTAAATCAAGTATTTTATCTAGAAACTAGCATATCTGATATTTTCTAATTTGGTCTCTGTTGCATGATCACATTAGATCAGACATTTAGAAAGATTCCTCATAACTCTGAAATCCATAAAATTACATTAATTGTATATTTTAGCACAATGTTTAATGAAAGTCAAAGGATTGCTATTAAGAAAGTAAATATGTTATTCTTCACTCTTAGGAAACTACTCTATTTTTGTTAAACTCTAAAAATGCAAGCAGTTTTTAACTATATCATTAATTTTGAATTGTGAGTACATGTCTTGTGAATTATTCATAACTATGTTGCCAAGGATATATTCTCAACTACCAAAAATGTGCATATTCTCCTTTCATTTCGTTGGCAGGAAAAATGGTAGCAAGCCAAGGGCAGTGTCAGCCCTTCCTGAAAGGAGACTGGGTGTAGAGCAGAGTTGAATATAGGACACCTACATCAAAGTATAAACACACACACACACACACACACACGCCAGTAATGATTTTACCGATTAAGATGTTGCTTTTATGTATATGCTTTGAGTATCCTTAGATTAACAATCCCATTATATATCTGTGATATTGTTGTCATGAAATTTAAGCTTATAAATGAAGGCTTCACTGCTCAAAAATTGATTTTGAAGTTACAGTATGTTGCTACCAGCTAATTAAGATGTCTACATTTGATTATTTTGTGGTTTCTAGTACAAACATAAATATATAAAATAATGGGCAAATGTCATAGAACCACTCACTAACTTATCTAATCTTTCTTCCTATTTATATTTTCATCTTGCTTCATTATGAATAATGACTTGGAGGAAAATGTCTTAAGTTCATTATTTACTGGTCAAACTAATGCTTCTTATTATTCCTAAAATTAAAGTCAATTTTCTAGTGTTCTAAGATTTCTAAAATAATTACATTACTGTTATCCCCATGACAATAAGTTTGGATCAAATAGTTTTTCAAGCCAAAGAGTCAGTCTTTTTAGTCTATTTTTATTAATCAATGAATTGTTTCTTTCTTAGACATTTTTTTGGTGGCCACCTTTATGCTTGGATATACTTTGTATCCAACTGATGAAAATGAGAATAATCTGGCCTCTTTTATTTTTCAAAAGAATTTATTTGCATATGTCTCAATATTAAAAACTGTGTAACATTCAGAATCTCAATGTATTAAGCTATATTTCTTTAACTCCAGAAGTGTTGAAATACAATTTGAACCTGAAAATATACTCATTTCAATATAGGTTCTAGATGTTGTAAAATGTATAAACTTTTTTTCATTTAAAGATACTCCATAATGAACATATCTTTATTCAAAAGATAAAAACAAATGAGCCACTGAAAAATTCACTTGTCTGCAGACAGACTTTTACACAAAGGTTTTCATGATCTTTCAGAAAAGACCATGGAGAGTACGCAAAGTTAAGTTAAAACTCAAACAAGTAATAAATTTACATACTACCCTTGATTTTCTTTCCTGTTTACCTGCACCCCTGCTAGATTCCATTTCTAAAGATTATGTAAAATATTAGGTAGAATATGGTGAGCAAGTAAGTTAAAGAAATATGTTCGTCCCCATTTAGGGATTATCTTTACCAAATGTGTGTTATTCAGGCATGAAGGCAATCCTTTCCTCCTTGTGCTCCAAGTGGAGAATGCATCTTCAGGGGCACTGCTATGTTCTTGTTCAAACCCTCTGCTCTGTCACCCAGCTAGTGTGGCATCCACCCGAAGGCCACTCTGCTTTTAGTCTCTTTCAATGCTTTCTGCACAGTGCTGCCTGAGTGAGCTTTTTAAAAGGTTAATGGGTTCATACCTTTCCTCTGCTGAAAAAAATCCTTCAGTTTGTCCATCCATAGCTTTTGAGAAAGTCCAAGCTTTTGTAAGAGTTGCAGTTCACCACATAAGCCATGCTTTCCTATCTCTGCACCTCTGGCTGGTGGTTTCTACAATGGCCTTTTTGTGTCTCTGGTCTTCTCTCTTCCACCCATTCAGTAATTCAGAGCTCAGTGTCTCCACCCTTGGGGTGAGGCTCCCTCCTTTTTGTCTTCACAGTACCCCATGCCAGTACTTCTTTTATAGAATTTACCAACAGTATTGGGTTTGGGTGGTTACTTCTTTCTTTACTTTAAATGTCTTTTATTATGCACAGTAGCCAGGATATAGTAATTGCTCAGTGAATCCTTTTGAGTTCATTCATTAAATTATCTACATAATAGTTTTTGAATGCCCACTGAGTATCAGGCAATGTTGTAAGCATGGGAAATACAGCAGTGAACAAGCTAAACAAAAATGCATGGCCTCCTGGACTTCATATTCTAGTAAATACAGTCAACAATAAAAAACTGAAATGCAAAGTTGTGTGGGGCAGTAAGTGCTGAAGCAATAGGAGACTCAGAACCGGGAGAGTGAGAGGTAGAAGGATTTGAGCTGGGGAGTCAGGGAAGGCCCCGGTGTTAACATGACTCCTGGGTGGAGCACTGAAAGAGGTCCAGCAGAAAGCCATCCATATAGAAGGTGGAGAATCTCCCACCTTCAAAGGCCAAGAGATGGGCACCCGCTAAGTGTGTTCAAAAAACACCAAGGAGGCTACAGGTGGAAGGAGAACATGGGGGAAGGGATAGAGAAGGGAGATCATATTTGCATGGCCTTGTAGGTGCTTATAAGCACAATGATATTTCCTTTGAATGTCATAAAACTTATAAAGTGAATACATAAAGTAAACCAAGTTTTTTTCCTTATACCTTAGACAATAGTGTCTCAAGATAGGAATGACAAGATTTCTCACCCTTGTGTTCCCCAGAGTCATTCTAACATGCTGGGCCACCCTAATGGCCTCTAGATTACCTCTAAGTGCAAGAGTGAGTGGAGGAGTTCAGTTCACGGCCTCTATACTAAAACAGCAAGGAAAAATCATCCTAGTTACATGACCATGTCAACACTCAGAGTGCTGTGGACGGGGATGTAAGTCTAAGGTCTCCCATGCACTTCAGAAAGCCATCATGCAAACAGTAAGTAGAATTATCAACCCAAGTTCATCTTCAAAGCTGGCAGTTAAGAAATGCATGTTTCTGTAACCATTACAATTTTGCTGCACTTTCTGGTTCACAAAAATGGGGAAAAATTAATTTAAAAAACCTTTTGCTTGATAGATCATGAAATGGGAAAAATTAATGAATTTTTCTGACAAAAGCAAAGTTAGCACAAATTTGATTGAGGTATTAATTACTTAAACAGGATGTGGAGTTTCTAAATGATGTGCTTTAGGATGCCTCTCGGGAGGTGTTTGAAGGCAAGTTTGGGTTGCTTGCTATTAGGAAATGATGTTCCATGTGAGCAGGGGGCAGACACAGTTCCTGTTCTGTCCCTGATGGCTAACAGTAAAACCTGAAGCTCTGAAAGCTGCTGGTCATTTCTAGATACAAGAATATACAACCAGCTTCTGTAATAAAAAACGCAGAGAACAAAAAGACATGCATCTGTCTGAGAAGGGGAGGATAAAAGCCCCAAACTTTAAGCCATTTAAAATTATTTCTTTTTTGAGTTAGGAATTTTTCCATGATTTAATAAAATGAAGAAAAATCTTTTAAAAGTCTGATTCCATAGGGAAGAATGATAACACACATAATTTAGCTTACGGAGTCATAAAATACTAGCATCAGACTTTCTCAAGGGTTTGGTGCAACACACTTCAATTATAACTTTTTGCAAGATATTAACCAGGTCAAATGCATCACAAGATCAGAGAATCTATAAACTTAGTTTATAAAGAGTAGGAGGACATTTGAAATAAATAATGGAAATTTGTCTTAAGAAGGATTCACTTAAGATGTACTTATGTAAAATTCCACATTCTACTTGAATGATTGATGAGGGAAGGTCGAGAAACATAAACTCTAGCCACTTTTATATGTATGTCTGGAGTACAATTCAAGCAATGTTTTACAAGATTCAGATTTCATAGCTTAAGTGTGTGGAAGTGCCAAATCAGAAACTACTGGGAAATGTTTAGAATATGAGAGAGTGTGCTGAAATGTTTTCGGTTGTGAAAGTCAGTGATTTAGTTGAACTGGGTAGGAAGAAACCTAGCATAAACAATAAAGAGCAGGACAGTGCTGGGATGGGAGAGCCTCATCTCTTGTTTTGAGTCTTTCATGGACTGTCTTCCGTCACACTTAATCATTTGTATTTTCTCAAGCAGTCGCCTATTAGTCTTCACGTGGAGTTTTTAATCATTCTAGGCTCAGCAGTTGTAACTCACTTCCTTTGTGAGCCTTCCCCAATGCCCGCAGACAGAGCTTGTCTTTGTCCTGGGTTTCTGTAGCACATTTTTACTGGCGGAATTTTAATGTATTTGCATATTTATAAAATGTACTTGACTAGCTAGCAAATTCTTCAGGCCATATATTTTATATCCTCAGCACCTAGGTCAGTTCCTAGCAAATAAATAATTATTAACTAAACTGAAACCATGAATTAATGAATAGAAAAATTATTAAATTTCACTTACCAGATTGCCTCCATATTTTACTGCTCAAACTATCATGCTTATATCACTGGAAAGAGTTCCAGTTTTGAGGCAGTTGTTTCTGTTTTAGTACCTGGGAGTTTTGTTGGGAGGATATCACTCTATAATTCCTATTACTTGAAGAAATTCCTCTAACACAGGTCTCAAGTACATCCCATCAGTAAGACGGCAAGTCATCACTCTAATTCACAAATATTTGATGACAAAAGTTTTAAATGGAGTAATTATTTTTTAAAATAAATGATTTCCGACTTCTCTAGTGCTGACTTTTGGGGGGAAATATTAAAGTGGGATAACTCATTTATTGGTGTTTTTCAAAATCATGAAGCTCTGACCTCTGTAAGAGAGGTCTCTTAAAGCTCAGGAAATTAAAGAAATAACACACTTTTCTCAACACTCGACAAAACCAGGACCCAAGACTAAATACTTAGCAGCAGATTAACTACCACCAGCAGATTGAAGACAGATCTAGGTATTTAAAAATCTATGTTCTACATAACACTGAGGAAAGAAATCAAGGAAGACACAAACAAATGGAAACATATACCATGTTCATGGATTGGAAGAATTAATATCATCAAAATGTCCATACTACCAAAAGCAATTTACACATTCAATGCAATACCTATTAAAGTACCAATGGCTTACTTCACAGACATAGAACAAACACTTCAAAAATTTATATGGAACCATAAACGACTCCGAATAGCTGCTGCAATTTTGAGAAAGAAGAGTAAAGTAGGAGAGATCACAATACCTGACACTAAACTATACTACAAGGCCACTGTAATCAAAACAGCCTGGTACTGGCATAAAAACAGGCACATGGACCAATGGAACAGAACAGAGAGCCCAGAAATAAACCCAAGACTCTACGGTCAATTAATATTTGACAAAGGAAGCAGCAACATAAAATGGAATAAAAATAGCCTCCTCAACAAATGGTATTGGGAGAACTGGACAGCTACGTGCAAAAAAAGGAAACTCGAGCACCAACTTACACCTTATACAAAAATAAATTCAAGGTGGATAAAAGACTTAAATAGAAACCGTGACACCATTAAAGTCCTAGAAGAGAACATAGGTAGGAAAATCTCAGATATTTCACGCAGAAACTTTTTTACTGACATGTCTCCTAGAGCAAGGGACATAAAGGAAGGAATAAACAAATGGGACCTCATCAAAATAAAAAGCTTTTGCACAGCTAAAGAAAACAGTATCAAAATAAAAAGAGAACCAACTGTATGGGAAAACATATTGCCAATGATACCTCAGACGAGGGTTTAATCTCCAAAATATATAAAGAACTTACACGACTCCACTCTAAGAAGACAAGTACCCAATTACAAAATGGGCAAAGGACTTGAACAGGCACTTCTCCAAGGAGGACATACAGAAGATCCGAAGACACGTGAAACAATGTTCAATATCGCTAGCTATCAGAGAGATGCAAATGATAACCACAACGAGATACCACTTCACACCAGTCAGAATGGCCATCATAAACAAAGCAACAAACAACAAGTGTTGGAGAGGTTGTGGAGAAAAGGGGACCCTAGTGCACTGTTGGTGGGACTGCAGACTGGTACAACCACTATGGAAAGCAGTATGGAACTTCCTCAGAAAACTAAAAATGGATCTGCCTTTTGACCCTGCAATTCCACTGCTGGGACTCTATCCTAAGAACACTAAAACACCAATACAAAAGAACCTTTGCACCCCGATGTTCATAGCAGCACAATTTACAATAGCTAGGTGCTGGAAGCAACCTAGATGCCCATCAGTAAATGAATGGATCAAAAAACTATGGCACATTTACACAATGGAATTCTATGCAGCAGAAAGAAAGAAGGAGCTCCTACCCTTTGCAACAGGATGGATGGAGCTGGAAAGCATTATGCTAAGTGAAACAAGCCAGGCAGTGAAAGACAAATACTATATGATCTCACCTTTAACAGGAACCTAAACAACAAAACAAAGAAACAAGCAAAATATAAACAAAGACACTGAAATAGGGGACAGACTGACAGTGACCACAGGGGAGAGAAGAGGGAATTTCAGGGGAGAATGGGAAGGGTTTATAGGAACAAATTTAAAGGACACATGGTCAAAAGGTAGTGGGAGGGTGGTAATGGGAGGGAAGTGGGGAGGGTTGGGTGGGTGGGCTGGATTGGGAGTAAAAGGGAGAAAACTGTACTTGAACAATGATTAAAATAAAATAAAAAATCTATGTTCTAATTAGGTCCCAGAACAGAGACTATATCACCTCTCACTGGATGTTCTGGGCTGAAAATAGCTTACTCCATCCTTTCTAAATATTCAATAAATTGTTTCTTGTTGCTAAACCCAAAATGGAAATGACCCAGAAAGAGAGAAAAATTAGCAGGCTTCCTCTGCCCTCTGTGACTAAGCGTGCTTCCCTAGTGCACCATAAAGGACACGAATTTATGGTTCACACAGGCCTATCACCCTGCAATACACTCAGTAAAAAATGTTTCTATTCAGTTATATGGAAGTGCTTTCCTATTTTAAGTCAACAATACTGAGAAACATGAGCTACTAAAATTTAAATATCCCATGATCAGCAGAAGAAGAATTTAAAGTCAACAGTATAATATACACACAGGCCTGTTTTCTACCTAGACCAGCACTGTATAGCAGAACTTTCTGGAATCATGAAAATGGTCTATCTTGCTCTATCCAAATGGTAACCACTAACCACATGTGACTACTGAACATTTGAAATGCGGCTAGTGCAATTGTTAGGAAGTGGATTTTAAATTTTATTTAATTTGAATCAATTTAAATACAATTTAGCTACATGTGGCTAGTGGCTACTGTGTTGGAAAGTGTAGACCTAGCAGATCTGGAGTGTAAAACACACAAGTCTGCAGCCGGGTGGCCTGGATTCTGCCTCATCCTGCCACTGACTGCGTTGTGACCTTGGTCAAGACATGTATTCACTGTGATGCTGTTTCTTCACCTGTAAAGTGATAAACTAGATCATTCCTAAGATTTCTTCTATGTCTTTCACATTCTACTTTAAAAATAGCTACACTGTGTGACTGGAAATTGACTCAAATATCACTGTCGTCATGCCAATCTGTCTTTTTGTTACACTGTGCATACTCGTGAACATACATGCACCCCAAATAACCTGTAACACGTGAGTGAATAAGATGATGCAGAGAAATAGCAGTTTTGTAGTAATTCTGTTGGATTTATCCTGTTTAATATTACTCTTGATGTGCAATGACATTGGTTGTAAGAAAAATATAAATTTGATTCCTTTGTATCAGTACCTGATTTATCAATTCATGGATTCATATCATTCAGTCATTCAGTTTACTGAATACGCAAAGTACCAAGCACAATTATATGATGTGATAAATGCTGTGGAGGAGAAGAGAAGACAACTTCTAACTTAGTTTGGGGATCGTGACTGTGTGTGAGTAAGTGAGTGTTTCTGAAGTTTTCTCAAAGGAGGTAACTAAAGCAGAAGGCTATTTTTTTTTTTACTCCATTCAGACACATAGTCTCTGTACTTTCCTTAGCCCTGGGCAAAAGGACTCTTGCTTTGGGGCCCATACTTTAGAGATCTCTTTTCTGGCTTACTCCTCCTCATGTGGTAGCTGACCTCCTGACCTTAGACTATGCTTTGGGTGCTAAGAACCCTGGAGTTCTCCACCCCAGAGCTGGGAGTTCACTTTAGAGACTGTGAGTTGCCTCTTTCTTAGGTCTGTTTTTCTGGAGGTGAATCACACTGCTGGTGTGCACAATAATAAACTGGAGGAAGGGGCAAAGAGGGTGTGGCTGGAGTTTGCTCCTGTGTGCACCTCAGAATGTCCACATATGAGAGCTTGAGTCTCATCAAGTTAAGGGATCGAGGGAGGTGTGGGAGAGAAAGGCAGCAGGCAGGGCAGGAGCTGGGGCTGAGTTCTAGCTCTCCTTGTTCAGAAACCCGTCCCATCCTGGCTTGGATCTCCAAGGAGGTCAACAACTCTGCATTCTAACCTCCTGAGTCATTTTGAGGATGTATTGTGAAGGTCAGAGGATAGAACATATTTAATAGTTTATTGGTTTGGTTTATATCTGTTTGATATTTACATATACCGTAGAAAAGTTTCTATTTACATGCTTACCCGAAAATTTGTACATTTGCCTTTAATCTACAGATGTAAGGCACAGGCCTTACATGAACCACTCTTTATTTTGAAGTTTCTTCTTAATCTAATGATAAGATATGAAAATTTGGTAAAACAGATTAGTCATAATTTTATTAACACACTCATACAAGTGTGACATATTTTGCATCAGTTTAGCTAAGTAGGTTGAATTCTAAAGTTAAAATAAATGATAACTGAAGAAGTTGATTATAGATTTGAAGGAGACAATTTTTAAGGCTTTCTTCCACTAAAATTTAATACATGAGTGTTGTTCACTGCGTCCAGGCATTTCAGAGTCCTGGAGGTGAGCACATACAACACGGGTGAATGGCTATGCAATGGCTATGTGCCTGTGCCTGTGTTCTAACGAGAAAACATAGTAGGAGGGCAGGACTTTGGAGCTGGAAGTGGATTCAGATACAATTTAGTCTCACCACTTTTAGATGGTGAGGAATCTAAGGCCTAGATATCTTAGTTATCTTAAACTACCACTAAAAATATTCCCCCCAAGGTTGACAATTGTTTCTAGGAGACCAAACCATCTTTAAAGCCAAGTCAGACGTTCCCATCTCGTACCATGCTAAGGTGACCTTTGGACACCTTTCCAGCAGACCAGGCACACAGAAACCCACACGGAGTGAGTCCCCTTAAGCTGGGCAACTGGATGGGGCAGTGGGATAGAACCAGAAAGAGAAGACATTATTTGTCTATCGTTTCTCCGCCCGTTTGGAAAACGGAGCATTACAGGCTTCGACAAAGGCACCAGGGAGGTGGGAAGGGGTCTGTTGGTGTGGCATTTGCATGTACCTCATGGACGAGCAGATGAAGTGAGGACAATAAAGCATTAGAACAGTTGCTAAGTCATCCCAGCAGGCAGTGCGCACAACCGAAGCACACACAGTTTTACCAAACGAGATTTCATTGTGAACATGTAGTCTAATTATGAATATGCTGAGAGGATTTTGGTCACTTTTGCAATTTGTGATTTGAAAGTTTGAGGTTTTGCTTCCTTTGCCAGATTAACAGGAAGAGAAGCCTGCAGCTGCCTCGAGGCCTGCCATCCTGCTGATAAAGGCAGCTGGCAGAGCAAACACAACAAAGTGAGATGACACGTCTTATCAGATCTATGGGACAGCAAAGCATTATAACGGAATATATTTAGAATAAATCTTCACATATTGGTTATTTCAATTTATTTTCAATGAAGTAGAAGCAATTATTTATGCTTATATTATTAACTAACTAAAAAGCATTATTTATATTCACTTGACCCAAATGTATTAAATGTGATTGCAGGAAAAATTGAAATAAACTGAAAATATGTGTAAACTCCTTGACACAGTCCAAATTTCACTTTAAGGAATAATAACAGCAAAATTTTTCTGGGTTTTGAATTCTCAGATACCATCAGGGCCCAACGAATCACATTTCAAGTACTCTAATAATTCAGAAAGAGATGAATGGATATACTATGGAATTTGTATATATTTGGGGTAAGAGAGAAAAATGAAGAAAGAGCTTCAGAGAAAATAAAGTAGCTTGATCAGTGAAACTTTGGATATAGACACACTGGATCAAAAAATAATTTCCAGGAAAATGGGACTGGTTGGTGTGTGTGTGTGTGTACACCATCTACCTTTTATGCTTTTGAGAACCTCCACTACAATTTGTAAAAAAAAGTGAAAATATCAAAAAGAAGATACCTTCAAAAATACTATTTTAACAAGCATTTAAATTTCTAAAGACCTAAGAATAAAGCTCGCTCATGCCAGGGTCCAGAACTTTAGCATCTCCAGTTGTGGTCAGTCCTGGCTTTGAGGCTGGAGCCATTCCCTCTTTATTTAGATGGAGTCCAATTTATTTGGCAGCTCAAGGGTCTGTCTTTTAAAATCTCATCCTGAACTCCCTGGAAAACCTGAAGGTCATGTTTACAGAATAGATGCACAGCAGGATTAAACACACATGGAGCTGCCTGAGCAGCAGGTCTCCTTTATCGTATCAGAGAAGCTGTTAACCTTCAGATGATTATTTTTGTAATATAAAATATATATCCTGGATTAGGAAAACAAACTCCACACCTGACACACTCATAAACGGTTTTGTAAGATCTAATTTTAGATTGTTCCTAGCTTTTTCATTTCATCATCAGGGACGTTTTAAATTTTTAAGAATTCTCCAGTGCTTCTCAAGACTCGCATTTAAGCAAATGCTCCTGCACAACACAAACCAAGAGATGTCGTGGCTCTTGTGGAAAACATGAGAACAGTGGTACTTATTACCTTCTCTTAGTTTAGCAAATGGATGAACAGGGGAGCATCATGAGAAGCTGATGATGTAAAATGATGACACGTAGGAGAAGGCCAGACATATGGTGACAACACACCAGGACAAAAGGAGTAAGCTGCTCCGTCATCGCAGGATCTGTGACTTCAGCGATGTCTATAACCACCCTGTTCCCACCCTCGCGTTTCTTAGAGCTGGTCTGTATGCTGAGCTGTACCACTGGACTTCTGTTTCAACCTCCAATACTTCTCCTTTATGGAACTCTTTGTAGTTCATAAAGTGTTTCCTATTGTTATTATTTTACTTCCTTCTCACCATAACCCAGTGAGATGAGTAAATTTGAGATGGGAATTTGTCCACGTGTTACATGTTATAGGCCAGTAAAAAGGATCTCAGATTCTAGTCATATACTCCTAAGTACTTTTGAGGCCAGAACTATGAGTGCAATGTACTTTTCTGCCTACCAGACTTTGAGTCAATACACACACACACACACACATACACAGCTGATTTAAAAGAAAAGCTTTCTAAGGAAATTTTTCTCCTTATGAAAACTGCTATTATATTTCTAGTATCCCTCTTCTCTCTTTGCAATTGGTTAATATATACAGATGCTATTTAACTTAACAAACATAAATAGTGGTTTTTAAAAAATGATACAATTTTTTATATCATAGAAATATTTCAACTTAAGCAACTTTAAGATAAAAAAATTTCAGCTTGCTTGGAAGAATTAAGATTATATTGCTTTACAAGACTCTGAATAGGATTGCTTTAAATAGCAAAATTCCTCAGCACATTTAAGATATGTTGGTTTATGAAAACATGACTCACACAGAACTTTGCAAGAATGCATCTGTTATATAGATCCATGCTCACCTGTAGTTTACTCTAGAGGAAACAACTGAGTGATAATAATAGTAACATACTCATGTACTTCTTCATTACATTTTAAAGTGCTTTCTCCTAATTTATTACATTTGTCCTGGGCAACCTTAAAAGGGAGGTGGAGACCATATTATTATCCTTTCTTCACGGATGAGAAATTGAGAGGTTAAGTGACTTGCCCAAGGTCAGACAGACAGACCATTTATTCATTTACTGCTCTTTGAGTGATGTAGCTTTAACAGGGTATTCAAGGAAGTAAGGTTCTTCCTCCTATTTTTCTTGACCAGCTGTGAAGGCTATTAAAACAGAAGTGGATGATCTCACAAATACAATGTTGAACGAAAGAAGCCAGGCACAAAAGTGTACTGTTGATTCTATTAATGTAAAATTCCAATGCAGGTGAAATTAATCTATGGTGATAGAAGTTAGAATAGTAGTGAACTTGGGTGGAAAGAGGGTGGTGACTGGAGGGTAAAGGGGGGTTTTCTGGGTATGGTAATATTCTATTCTTCAACTCAAAAAAATTTCCTGAGATATAGACTTAAGATTTGTCTACTTTCCCTTATACATAATATAGAAGTTTTCTTATAAAAAGTATTTTACATCTTGAATATCAGTACAGTGTACTTTGGAAGAGCATTACATTGCATATAGCCTTTGAACATTTGTGATTTAATTAAGTTTCTTAGCTGCATTTTTAAAAATGAGAATATAAACTAAATCTTAAAAGCTTAAAGTCAAGGAAAAGTTTTTAGAAAATACACAGGATTATCTTCATCTCAAAAGCTGCTGTAAGAAATGGGAAAGTGGAGCACACTAAAATAATAACAGCTGAGGTCAGGTACATTTATGTTTAATGATAGTGAGCTAGGAATTGTAGGGAAATGGGGTTAAATTGCTATTCACATAGTACATTCTAGAGAGAATATATGAATTTAAGGAAGATAAGGTTGTAATTTAAAAATCCACTTTTAGTTCAGAACTTTGTGTATGAGGACACTGAACAGCATGGTGGGGTCGAAAGCCACGACAATCTCGGTAGGACGTGCACACCTGGGAACAAACGAGGGCTCCAAAGAGTCCCAGCAGCCGTCAGTGTAAGAATGCCTGGGAGGGATTCTGACCATTAGCCAGGATAGAAATCACAGGTGCATTCAGTTGCCTAAAGCACTTTCAAAATTTATATTGTAGTTTTCCAAGAATCCTTCACCTCTCGTGATCCTATAGCCCTGACAGCTAATGCTGCTCTTGCCTGCAAAGTTACCATGGACGGCAAATATTTTGTTTCATTGTTATATGTGGTCTTTTCTTGTTGTTTCATTTTGATCTTTTTAGAAAGAATCCAACATAACATCTCCCCCTCCCACCAAATTATCTGCATCAAGTACCTATCTTGGTATTATAAGCGAGGAACCGAGAATTTCCAGGCAAAAGGTCAGATTCGGCCCCAGCATGCTCCCCTTTCCCCAGTGATGTTTCAAAGTCAGCTACGCTACAGCTCTGCCTACTGTTTGCTGAGTTCTTCCCAGGAGGGCTATTGCAGGTGTCCTTTGCAGGGATAAGACTTTGACCTTTAAGCCAATTACACATTTATTTTCAGTATCGACCAACCATCCCATTTCTGTGCATCAGTTTCATTAGAACTTAGCTAATTATTTTTTTCAAATAAATTTTATACCCTGAACATACACCTGCAGGCTGCGTGTCACACATTCTGTAGAACAGGCCTGGTAAAGCTTATTGTGATCACTGCCTCCAGGACAACGAGGTGAGACACTGCCATCCCGTGGTAGTTGGGCTATTAGATGGTCACCCGCTGTTCCCCAATACTGTTTATATCATAAAATATGTCAGAAAAAAGGCTCCAGTGGCCACAAGAGAGACAGGGAGAGGTGGGTTGAAGGGCTTCCACTCTTCAGGGATCAGCAAGCTGTCCCAACTCCTCTCACCGGCCAAGATCAACAGTTGTGAGGAACTGAGTGTGCGTGTCTGAGGGTGAGTCCATGCGGAACCTTCTCATGATCTTTTTTAATGACGGAGATCAAGAAGGCACAACTGCTTCTCTCTGGGTGAAGCCCTTCAACCGAAAACTCCTTGAATTACTATGGAAGGTTTACTATACTAATTCACAGTTAGTTACATCAATCTTTTCAAAACTCATTTTATTTATGCTATTAAGTGTGCCCCTGAATCTCTCCTTTGCCCTTCCTGTGTCTCTGTCACTCCTCCCACCCAGAATCTCCCTCTCTTTTTCTCCTGTCGGTCCCACAGATGTGTCTTGTGACCTTCACCATATAACAGGCCATATTACCTTTAAACTTTTACTAATTTTCACTCTTTTTGCCATGGGTCACATGACAGATATATTTGTTACACAGAATCTTGACAACAGTGTTAAGTAACTTAGACTTCCATTATTTATCATATCAATTTTATGACAATTTATAGAATTCAAAGTAAAGGGTAAATTGAGATACTTGCCATTGAGCCTTGCTTTCCTGGGTTCCCTGGCTCACCCTTAAAAAAGAATAGTGATCATTTTATTAATGCTATAAACATTAAAAAACAATTTCAATATTGTTTTTCTTGTTCACAATACTCATTGGGGTGCGTAAACATCAAATACACTTTTCAAGCTAAATAGAGAAATGCAAACACAGTGCAATAAAAAAAGGCCAATATCCTTTCTTCAAATGCATTTTATAAACATTTTAGGATTTAATAAAATGAGCCTCGATTATAGTAGAGATTTAAGATTATACCAAGTAATATATTCTAAATAAAATTATATTATGTCATGAAATGGTCCTATAAAAATATTTAATTGTAATTACAGTAATATCTCACTTAATATTATGTCTTGTTCATGAAGACAAAAGATAATGACACAGACCTCTTTCTGTGAATTCAGGACTCCTATATATATATATATATATGTATATGGGTATATACATATACATATGTATATACAAGAGATAGGCAATTACTCTTAGTGCAGGAACTAAATAAGAAAAGGAGCGAAGATTGATTTTGAATTTTAATTATCCTGGATTAACAATGGCTGAAGTAACATGATTAATTAAAATGGACAGCATATATTAAGATAAAATTTTCTGTCATATTATACCACGATCATAACTTTCAAATACTCAGATTCATACAGAATTCCTTATCATGTTTTAGTATATTATTATAACAGCAGTCATTGGTTACAGTTATTTTTTTAAACATGCTTATAATGCCTAGATATAGATATGGATATAGTTGGACTTTAAAAATAAATACTTCTCAGTTTATAAAAGATTTTTATAAAATCTTTTTTTCAGTGGTTATGATAGTATATAAAATTAACTCTGAGACTTTAAATCTAGTTCAAATTATATCTGAACTAGGATGGCCTAGTGTTCGGATGATTTACAATTTGCTGTGCTCTCGGTTTATCTTGTTTTTTGAAAGTAACTTACACTTCAAATTCCCTGTAGAGTAGCAACACCCAAAGCCCTGACTGACTCTGCACCATCCACATGGCTTTAACTGCCCCTCTTCCCAGAGAGACACTCACTGCACCTTTGTTAGAGAACAGCAATCAGTCGGAGAGCTTTAAATATCCCTAAAACCGCAGCTTCTCCTATCTTTTGAGATACCCACCCAAGAAAAAAGGGGAACATTTGACAATTTTGGATGAAACCACTCTCTCTGATGATTCAGTTAAAGCAGTCCTGTATCATATGTTGCAAATTAATTCCTCATTTCATATGACAAATTAACAACAGCTTTCAGAAAGGGAAATGGGACTTATAGAAGTTTGTCTATGAGAAGTTTTAAAGCACCTTATATTCTTGCGAACAGAATCATTCTTTGAAAAAATACATAATAGATAAAATATACCAAAACAATGACTATGCTGATTTTTATTTTTTGTTTTTGGTTGTCTTTATTTAAAATTTTCTTACATTGTGGATAAATAGTCTCTATAGTAGTTTGATGTTTTAACCATTAATTTTACTGCTTTATCAGCAATCCTTTTTGGTCAAGTTATTAACAAGGGATAAAATATTTGAAAGATTTAAATTCTTTACCCTTCATAAATTGTATGGGACTTTATCATCTCTGCTATTGATCTTTTAGAAAATGTGATTAATCCTCCACCTGGGTTTTCATGCTGGTCTTCCATTTAAACTGCAGGCACTGATGAACTCTATGTTATCAGGACTCAAATGACATCAGCCTTGTCCAATCAGACTTCTGGAGGCTTACCTGAAAACCAGCTTAGTTGCAGTCCCCAGGTCTTGTGGTTCCCTTGGGGTCCCCGTGGACTGAGTGGTAAAGCAGAATCCTGCTGGCAGGGTCCTCTCTGCTTGGGGACTTTCCTACCATCCTTCTTCCGTCAACCCACTCCACGTTCTAGACCCCCTTAACGGCCCCTCCCAACCCCACTCCCTCCCAATTCTCAGCCCTCCAGACAAAACCAAACCTGTCAGAACAAGTGATCTGAAAAGCAACTCACGGGATCTCCTGGCATTCCACGGGGGCCATCTTTGCCTGTGTCCCCAGGAGGCCCTCTTGGGCCTGGAGGGCCTGGCGGGCCTGGGGGCCCAGCTTGTCCTTGGTCACCCTACAATGGAGATGGGGACAGACCAACCATGAGCACAGAAGATAAAGACTCAGGTCTTCTTTTCCACACTTTAAATTTGCATTATCTAATTCACATTTACACTTTGAAAGAACCAGAGCAACCAGAAACATGAAGCATGTAGGCAATTTGCTTGCCAGCAGGGATCAAATAAATATTCATGCTGGGTGAGCTAAGTGCAGCTATTAAAATCACAGCAGCTCAGGAACCAGCACTGCTCTCAGCTCTTGGGAACGGTGTGTCTGTTTCCACTCTATTCCACGCTGGTATAAAACCTTTGCATAACTTTATCCATGACAGTGCTGCATCAGTGATATCACTTTGTTTAACAAAAGGGCTGCATTTGAAGTTGGGCAATGTGTTTTCTTTTTCATAGCCTATAAAATTAAGCATACAAGGCTATTGTCATGCTATATCATAATTTATATATTACCCAAGCTAGAGACCTTAGAAACTGAGTCTACTACTGGTTATAACTTAAGCTGTCTTTTACTTAATTAAGAAAAAAATAGGCACTGTATGCCTTTTATTTTGGTACTTTCACATACATTTCAAACAAATGCAGCTCACTAAACATAAGTTTGTTTTAAGATATTTCTAAATAAATATCCCCCCACTCCACACCAACCCATGAGAGGTGAATGGCAAAGCAACAGTATATAGAGTAACAACTGAATGCAAAGGAGAAATTAGACTTGAGCAAGAATAAGCACTACCTTAATCAGGCGGCGTTTAATGAGCTGCTGATCAGCAGAGAGAAACCCATGATTGATTTTAGGAAACACCATCTGATCAGTCAGGTGAGGTCAAAGGTTGAAGTTCAGAGGTGAGAGAGTTGAAGAATAGACATCAGAAGGCCCCAAGAAAGAAATAAAGATATACACATTAGACTTATAATGACCAGCAAATAAAGCAGAACTGGCACTTGTGTCTTATAACAGACCCTATGGCTTTTTGTGAAAGAAATATAACCCTGAAACAGGATGGTGAGACCAGATTTTTAGTTAGAAATGGATTTTTTGTTTGTATCCCATCATTATGCCCAGGTGTTGGGTCTTTCTCACGTAGGGTTCTACAGGGTCAGGTAAGCTGGAGTCACCTGCACTTTGCACTCCAAGCAGAAAGCCCACAGACAAAGTGCCAGTTCAGTTTCCGTCAGACTTGCCAACCAGCATAATGTGGCATGAACGTGACGGCCATTTTATCGATGCCAAAGTCCAGAGTACTTAGGATTGTTTACTTGACTGAAAAATATCATGGGGCCTTGCCATGCATGCACACTCAAGCATCGAGGTGCAGCCCAGTTCTAGAGAGTTGTGCCTGCCTCTCCTCACTGTCCTTGCTCGATTCCAACATCCTACTGACCTAAATACTCAAGATTCCCCTTTTCCGTATCTGCTTGACCTCACCGATGTAGGTGAGGCCCCAGGAGCCCAATGCCTGCTATGTCAGATGAAAGGGAGCACGGCAGGACTCGGCTGGCCAATTTAGCAGTTCTTGCTCACTCTTATGCTGATTGCAGGCTCTGACGGAGTGCATGGGTGCCAACCACAAACCTTGACGGTGAGGATCTGATTGCTGTGCAGGGCAGCAACTGTGGGGAAGCCTGGCAGACCCTACGGACAGGGCACAGCACCAAAACACGACACAAAACGTCACACAGACATTTCACTGGTGGACAAACAAAACAAGCATGTACCTAACAGCACCCCATCCCAGCTCCAATTCTTGCCTCATTTGACAAACCATAAACAAAATCAGACACACGGGGCTCCCAGGTGACACATTCCTTAAAGGGCCAGAATGGGAACTCCTTGTAACTGCTCCTTGCAGCAGGTACAATAGATCTGAGTATACACTCTTTCCATGTCTGGAATCTTATGTACAAAATGTTAGTATGAAATGCAGATAACTACAGACACTGTTATAAGAACAACACTTGAATTTCCTTCTATCGATATTCTGTTCACTCTACCATTCAGAACATACAATGCGTGTATTAATTCCATTTTGGATGATTGTGAACAGAATTTTGCACTCCAATCACCAGTATTCCTCAGAATAAATGTAGTATGCCTCACAAAATATAGCCTTACCCCCCACATATAAAAATTTCTCCCTCCAATCATCTGGTGATTCTCAGGTCTCTCCAGTTGAAGGAATTCCTGCAGAGGTGGTGGATGGAAATCTGTCTCTTATAACATGCGTACTTCATGTCAGGGGGCGTTATGGTCACACTCTGTAGTGATTACTTCTGTCACATAACTTTTGCAAAAGAACTTGACAGTTCACACAACCCCTTGAAGCCAAGAAGTGGTTTTGAATTCCTTAAACAGGGAGCACGGGGAGAGGCGATGTAGAGCCCTGTGCTTCACTCACTGCACTAACTCGTCCCTGCAGGCGTTGTCAACTGGGTAGGTCTGAAACAGAAATTTTGCCTTTGTTCTATTTTTTTTTTCTCAATGACATGCAATTTTGGAGCCTTTCATTCGATTTTTTCACACGGACCGCGTTCAGCATACAAATAAGATAAACAACCACCAGGGCAATACACGCTGCCTTCCTGCGTGTCGCCCCTTCACTGTCCTCCTCCTCTTCCCACCCAAATCTATTTTGACAATACTTTTAGGAAAGGCCAGAAAATTTTTAGTTTCTAAATTTTACTAGTTTGGGTACATTTTCTCTTTTATTTTCTTCTCACTAGAAATAGAGTTTTCTTTTCAACAAAACCACTGAAACGATGTTTGTAGTATGAGACTTTCTCTTCAGCTTTAATGCCTTTGATTCCCATTCTTTGGAGCTGGGGCTTCTCAGGAAGCCAAGCAGAAGATATCGCATCCCTTTGGCCAGTCCTTTCTGATCAGGCTAAACCGTGGCTGGGTAGCTGCAGGGTGACCCGCTCTCTCCCCTTTTTCTTCTCCTTAAGTAAAATGTCCTTTAAGCACAGACTCCACACAAATTCAGAAATGCTACAAGTTGGAAAACAGATGTGTACAATTTGCTTTTGTTTTACTATGGAATATGAGTTTAAAATGTTATTAGATGGTAATGTGCCAGCGCCCTTCCATCTGTGACTCATTAGCCCTATATTACACAGTCAGAATTTTATATATAAACCTCATATTTATGTAACAAAGAACAAAAACAGATACAAACAAGAAGTCTATGAGGAATCAGAATCTTGATTAGTGGCAATAAATCATAATGTCACTCTAAGCGGGATTATCTAACAAAAATTAAAAATCTTTTAACAGCACACATGGTAGGCCTTAGAAATGTTTTGAAGTCTGAATGTATAAATAAGTCACTTCTTGTACAGATACCTGAGCATGACCAGCTTGCTGTTTGATCATATTTTCTAAATGCTCAAAAAAAAGCGTTAAGTTTTAGCACTTCTTAGTTCGCTTTCCAGTGTTAACCAGATTTAAAAAGGAAGTGGGTAGGTAATTCTCACTTTGGACAGACCCTTCTCCTCAAACAAAATGTCTGTGTCAGGAAGCTGATTTTATGTCCCTCTGTCATCCTAAATGTGCACATGCTACCAATTAGGTGCTTAGAGCTGCATTCTAACAATTTCACTAGAACTAAGCAGAAGGACTTCAAGAGTTTACATGTACTGAATAGCAAAGTAGAAAGGGGACATGTGGAAGAATTCTCTTAAATTCTAAGAAAAATCCCATGGCCTGGGCTGCAATATCCTGGGATCTTGTGCTTCTCAAAGTGTGGACATGCTTGAAGGGTGCATGCCAGTGTCTGGGGAGTTCAAAGGCAGTAATAAACACAGTGCATCTTCCTTAAGAGCCCATTTAATTAACGGTAAATAATTCTATTTTAAATTTTTATTTACTTATTTTTATGGAATTTATTGGGGTGATATTGGCAAATAAAATTATGAGGGGGACAAATTTATTTATAAAAAATTTTGTGTTTATCCTTACCCATTTAAAGTTCAGTCACCTTCAAAGTACTCTCCACCTGATGCAGTACATCTGCCAAGACACTTTTTACCATCGCTCAAAGTGGTTTGGAACTCATCGATTCTGATGGCTTTTAGTGCTTCCACCATTTTTTTGTTTTACCTGTCTCACATCAGCAAAATATTTCCCTTTGAGGACTTTTTTCATCCAGGAAAACAAAAGAAAAGTCATTTGGGGTGAGATCAGGTGAATTGGGAGGGTAGGGAATGGGGTCATGCCATTTTTGGTCAAAAACTGCTCAACACTCAGTGTGGTGTGGGCAGGTGTGGTTGTAAGTCACCAGTCATGAAACGGGCAAACACACTGAAAGGGTCTTCAAGAAAAATTCGCTGATACTGAACGCAGCCTCTCAAAACAACACCAGCTGTTGCACTGAGACAGATGGGTTCCTAGGACACTCACCTAGCGGGGGGAAGTTTTATTATAAGGGGCCCACCCTCCAGAAGATAATTCTGGGTTTTTTTTTGGTCCTCCCTCAAAAATACATTTTAAATGTACAATTCTACAATACATCATCTGTATATTGTATTGTGTGTTCACCACCCCAAGTTAAACATCCTTCCACCACCATTTATCTTCCCTTTACCCTCTTCTACCTCCCTTCACTGTCCCTTCCCCTCTGGTAATCACCATGCTGTTGTCTCTGTATAGGAGGTTGTTTGTTTGTTTGTTTGTTTGTTTTACTTAATCCCTTGGCCTTTTTCACCCAGCCCTCTACTCTCCTCCCATCTGTCAACTGTCAGTCTGTTCTCTGTATCCATAAGTTTGTTTCTATTTTTTTAGTTTATTTTGTAAATTCCACAAATAAGTAAAATCATATGGTATTTGTCTTTTTCTGACTGGCTTAGTTCACTTAGCATAATACTCTACAGGTCTATCGGTGCCGTGGCAAAAGGTAAGATTTCCTGCTTTTTCACAGTCAAAGTAGTATTCCACTGTGTAAATGCACCACTGCCTTTTCATCCACTCATGTACTGATGGACCCTTGAGCTGCTTCCAAATCTTTGCTATTGTAAATAATGCTGCAGTGAACATAGGGTGGATATATTATTTCAAATCAATGTTTTGGGTTTCTTTGGATATATTTCCAGAAGTGGAATTGCTGGATCATAAGGCAGTTCCATTTTTAATTTGTTGGGGTATCTCCATACTGCTTTCCACAGTGGCTGCACCAGTCTGCATTCCCACCAACAGTGCATGAGGACTCCATTTTTCCACATCCTCTCCAACACTCATTTGCTGATTTATTGATGATAGCTGTTCTGACAGGTGTGAGGTGAAATTTCATTGTGGTTTTAATTTGCATTTATCTGATGATTAGTGAGACTGAACATTTTTTCATATGTCTATGGGCCATCTGTATGTTTTCTTTGGAGAAGTTTCTATGCAGGTCCTTTGTTCATTTTTCAATTGTATTGTCTGTTTTTTTGGTGCTGTAGTTCTTCTTTATAAATTTTGGATATTAAGTAGAATTTTAAACTTTTTTTTGTAAAGCAAACATTGACCTAATTTGGGGCAGAATGTAAAATTTGCACACATTTAAAAAACGTTTTAGGATGATGAAGAATCTCCTCTCGTTGGGGGCCACCTCCAGATTCACGCACAGATGCTGATCTGACTGTGCTTCCCGCAGGCGCACTGGCGCTGAATGCTTCTCTGTGGATCATGGCTTCGCGTGGTGCCGTGAGGCTTTCCTAGCTGTTCACACAGCAAGCATACTTTTTCATTAACTATGCCAAATTTTTTCATAGTATTATTAGTCATAGATCTTTCTAAATAAATGAAATGGACATACTTTACTTGGTTTTACATCTTGGAAAACTTGCCTGGTACACAGATGGTTCAAGTGGGTGTGGGGGGTGGGGGGAATGTGTCTCCAGAAAAACATGGAGAATGAGTCCAGGAATGAGCTCAAATCCTGAAATAATTTGTGCAAATTTTGTTCCCAAATATTTAGAATTCTTCAGAAACTAGATAAGGTGTAAAACTATATTATAGAAGCTATTTTCCCCTGAGAGCATAAAGACTCAGACTACGTCATGAACCTTCCCCACATGCTATGAAGCAGGCAACCACCTCGGGACCAGGGTTTTGATACCACTATAGGAGGAGCTCTCTCTCCCTCCACTACCTTCGAAGAGGAAAGATGCAAGCCTATCCCAAAGGGATGTTGAACAAATAAATAATTCATAAGAAACACTTCTAGCTACTTAGGGGCCATAAATTCAAGATGCCATAGTCAGTTTTATGGGATGCTCGATAACGATGAGTGCTATATGAGTGCGCTGCAGAGAGAAAACATTGTGTGTTGTCAGAAGTATTCAGTGAGACAAAGACAGAGCCAGAAACTCAATCCAGGACTTATAATTCCAGACTTTGTCATCATGCTATTTATGTGTTGATAATTTCTTTCTACTTTATTTATAGTTTAAATGTAAGAAAACTTGACTAACATTGCACAACACTTAAGTATTTATTGAGTGCCTTCTGTGCAGCATTCACTGTGGCAGACCTTGGGGACTGAATGGTGCGCAAGACCCCAAGCTCACAGGGGTGAACATCTGGTGGGGAAATGGGGAAAAGTAAGCAGGCAATAATCACACAGAGTGACAACTGTTTTGATGGAGAAGTAGAAGGACTACAAAGGAACTAACACATGTGCCTAACGTCAGGTGTGAGGAGCCGCAGAAGACTTCCATAGCCAGGTGAATGAGGGCATGGCCGTTGGCACAGAAAGAGGGAAACCAAACACAGACAGACTGCTTAGAAAACTGTTACAATGGTCTAGTTGAGGGACTGTGCCCTAGAACCAGGGAGAGACATATTGATAGTTTTGAGTGATAATAAAGAGGTAGAATTTGCAGGACTTGTAGACTGGCTGAGAACACAGGGAAAAAGAGCAGAGTGGTCCTTGGTCTACAGCTTAAGGAGTAGGGGATGTTAGAGGGAACACTAGAAGAGACTGGATTTTCTCTTCTAGTAGGGAGGTAGGTGGTTACAGATGATGAATTCAGCTAGGGACCTGCTGAATTTGAGGTTTCTATAGACAGCCAAGGAGCAAAGGTTGGACATGCACATGAAATGGGAGACAAGTGGGAATTATGAGTCACAGGGCTGTGTCAAGTCACATAGAGAGGCTGTAGACAGAACAGGCTAGGAAAGAACACTTGGAGAGACTTCAGTTTAAGGGATGAGCAGCGAAAGAGGCAACTGCAAAAAGGATGAATAAAAGTGGCTGTAGAAGCAGGAGGAATGGCAACTCCCTCCTATACCGGCAAATTGCTCAAAATTACAGATACACATACTTGACTTCACTGTTTATTGCAACATTAATTGTGTTCTACAAATATACAGAAATGACCCATAGTAAGAACAAGCTAACAATGTCCAACGTCACTGACAGTTAGTAGTGTTTACTGATAAGCACAGAGAGTATATATACCTGAGGTTGTAGAGGTATGGAGGAAAAACAAACAATTATTTTCATTGTAAAGGTCAGTAAGGGCTCCAATACAAATCATATTGGAAGAAAAATGTGTGTTGTGCTGAGAAATGAGAATCCCTAAGTTTTCCTATAATGTAAATAGGACCATGATTCTGTTTGCCCAAAATATGTCATGCATTACAACACAAACACTACAGAGGGTATGTGTGCAGCATAAATGAAGATAAATATTCCTAGAAGTTGATAAAATGATTTCTAGCTAAGAGAGACCAGATGGGGCAATACTATAATAGAATGCAAAAGTATTTAGGTAAAAAAAACTTTAACAGCAAGAAATGTTAGAAGGCTAAATAAGGAAAGAAATTAAGAGAAAGAAGCCTGCTGCTAAATCATTCGACATTGTGGTGGATGGTATAATCTGTCTGAATAGAAAAATCAACTATATGAAGCTCGAAATAGCTAAAGGAATCCTTTGAAAAATCATAATATAAGCATTTGGGCCTATGAAAATCAGAATTCATAACTGACTGAGCAAGCCTGTCTGTGGAAGTACTAATTATGAAAACAACTACAGTAGCCTCCTATAGATGAATATAACATTGGCTCCCAAAGTTAATCTTTCATTAACTTTCATTCTCTTTTCCAAAGAGATTGCATAGACACTCAAAGTTCCACTTTGTTGTGTTCTATTATAAATATTAACCCTAGTCACTCCAGGAATTACCTTTTTATATGTAAATGACAAGTGTGAGTCTACAATTTTTTTAGAGGAGAGAGAACAATGCAATCTCTACACTAACAAATGTCATTAAATATTGTAACTACTTAAATGCTATGCAAAGACAACTGCAAAGGATCTGTGAACATGCAGAAAGATGGCAGATAAACTGCAATACTGGCAAGTGTAAAGTATAAGAAAATCTGCCTAAACCACAGATGCTGAGAAAGGCTCTGGCTGTTACCTACAATCTAATTAGGGATCCCAGGAGGAGAGGGGCTCACTGCAGTGCTTCCTAATGACAAAGGGCTAAGAAAGGCCAACAGAAGATGAGAAGAAGTCAGATTCCTGGAGCAGCACGGTCCTGCCAGAACCAGAGTGCACACAACACAGGACAGAAATATAGAGCAGTCTGGCAGTCCGGGAGATCATGAAAAAATAAAATCCTATCAATTTGACTTATATAAGCTTTGCTATAATTGGATCAGAGCTGTTCTCTCTGCTAGAACATGAAGAGAACAGTCCTGTCTGAGGATTTCTTAGTAATAATAAAGATAATAAATAATGAGGGCACTGGTAATAATGGTGATCAACATTCATATGATACAACTATGTGCCAGGCATTAGTCTAAGGGTATTATAAACATTAACTTTTTAAATTCTCACAACAACTGTCCTGGCTGGTATGGCTCAGTGGACTGAGCGCAGGCCTGTGAACCAAAGGGTCTCAAGTTCAATTCCCAGTCAGGGCATATGCCTGGGTTGTGGGCCAGGTCCCCAGTGGGGGGCATGTGGGAGACAATGACACATTGATGTTTCTCTCCCTCTCTTCCCCTCTCTAAAAATAAATAAAGAGAATCAAAAAAATTCTTACAATGACCATCTGACAGATGAGGAATTTGAGGCATGCAGAGGTTAAGGATTTGGCCCACCTAACTGAGAACAGGAAACCCAAGGTTCACACCCTGGCCATCTTCTCTCAAGTCTACCCTCTCAGCCACTATACTTTCCACAGATCTAGTCTCTGACGTTCATTCCCATTTATTCATTCATTAATTCAAGAAGAATCTAACAGGATCCTATCACAAACAGCACAATACTTGGACTTTGAAATTAGAAAGCTTTATGCCAGGCTTCATGGAGTTCAGAATCTAACCAAGAAAGGAAGGTATTAAACAAGCAATTACAATGTGGCTGAGATTTCTTTTAATATATTTATCTATGCTTTTTCTCTTATATTTTTCCATTTCCTTTGCCCTTCATCAACCTTTCAGTTGGCCATCTGATATTGCCTTAGAAGATGTATGAGAAGGCAGGGTAGGAAACAAAACCTGTCCACCAGCAGTTCTAGAAACAAGGATATCTAGGAAGAGACTCCCTCAAACTGGAAGACAGGAAGGAGATCTGTGGCCCCCAGAAGCACAGGGGGCCTTAGCCCAGCTTCCCAGCAGCAGTTCCAGGAATGCAGCAATACCTTTCTGGAAGAAAGTGCTGAGTGATATGTCCAGAGGCACAAGAACATAGGAAGTCTTGCGAAAGATCCCCGTCTGAAGTGTGGCACAGACGTAGCAGAAAGTTTCCTATGCCCCAAGATGCAGCAATGACACTGCATCCAAAGGGCCATGCAGGTCATCAAGTCATGCAGCCTTCTCAGCAGCAAATTGTGAGGTTGACAGCTGAAGGCCAGGTGCCTCTATTCTTACCCCAAGATCTTCTGATACTGTAGGGCCCCCAGGAGTATGAAGCAGGCCTAGAGGTGGAGGAAAGTGTAGACATCCCAAGAAGACTGATGTTTATTTTATTTTTCTGTTAGCGCAGAAGAATGGAGGCTGAGATTCAGAAATAAAATTTTTATAGCAAATTAAGTCCTATTTCTTACTAACCTGAGTTTTTGGATTGAGACTCATACCCCAAAAGTGAGTATGATGACTATTAACAACACAAAAGCTATGAGAGTGCACAGAATGGAGACCTACACCATGCCCGTGGGCCAGGGGGGACTTACCCCAGGAGGCTTTCTTTAGGTTGAGACCTGCAGAACGAAGGAGCCCTGCAGACCCTCAGCGCCTGGCTGCTCTCAAAGGGGGGGGGGGGGCGGTGACACCTTGGCTTCTTGGTAGTATCATCAGGATGAATACTAGAACCAAAGATGAAATATAGTTTCCTTTTCCAAAGCAACACTAAATCTACACTTGGAATGCAGAGATTGTTGTGTTCTGGGTGCTTCCTGGAGATCTCCATCCAGTTCTCCCTTTGGAGACCTTTAGGGTAAGGGCAACAGTGAGGACCACAGGGTATAAGTTCCTTGTGGGTGATCAGATTGATTAGATTAAGAGAGACATTAACTAATGCATTCATTCCTTCATGTAACCAACATCTTGTAATTACATGCTTATATTACACCAAGTACAGTGGAAAAAGCTGTATGGGTTTAAATCTAGTTGGGTGGGGAAATTAGCACATGACTATCAATTCAAATGGAAACTACACTAAATCAGTGCTGTAATTAGAGGGCAGGCAGTATTCAATGTAAGCACATTCCGACTAGGGAATGGGTAAGGCTCCTATGAAGGTGGAATTGGAGACAGGAGAAGAACGAATAGGATGATAGAATGTGACATGACTTGTGGACTTGGGCAAGGTACTTTGCTTTGAAGTGCAGTGGGCAAAGATGTGGAAGGTACCTTCTGGGGATGCTGGTAAATTGAGTTTGGTTGGGGTGAAGCACATACCTTTTAGAGAGGAGCCTGGAAAAGTGAATAGGATATAACTTTTGAAAGGTCTTTAAAGGAGCTTTAAAGGGGCACGTAGTGGGAAGCCAAAAAGATCTTTACACGATGAAGGCGCCATGACAGAAGTGGGTCTGAGGAAGACTGCCCTGGCAAAATTATGAAGAATAGATTCAAAGTAAACATATAATCCTTGATTCCTTTTCTGTAATTCCAAAATCTAAAGTCCCCCAAATAGGCTGTTTTCATAAGTTTAAACTAAAGGTTGTCTAAGTTTGTGGCGAACTCACTTGGTTTCAGAGACTGATTCGAACAGACGTGAGGCCACTCACAGTCACTAACAGTCCCTCTCAGTGTGAACGTGCACACGTCTCACCGCAGAAACTGCTGGTCTGAGCCTTCGGTTCCCTGAGGGTGCCAGACGAGAAGCTGTGTGTGAACTGTGTTCACTTTCTTATGCCTAAAATCTTTAAATTCTGAAACACAGTTGACTCTGAAGTTTTCAAGAAAGGATTGTGAGCTCGTTTCAAAGTTGAAATCAAAGATCCTTGAACAAAACCAAAGATTATAGAAAGAGTACTAAGTTCTGAAGTTAAGGCATTTAATTTATTTTCAATCAATAAAACTTGTTAATATAGGCCAGTCTAGCAAATGCCCTGTCTAGATGGCAATCTGAATTTACATTATAATTTATATCAGTTTATGGTAATGAAAAATAAATTTACATTTATAATTTCAATTTAATTTTAATCAGAACTATCCCGATGAATTATCTAGTATATATCTATATACTAGATATAGATATATAGATATATATATCTTTTCATTAACTGCTTTAATGAATAAATAAGCACATTATAATTAGCATAGATATTTTGCAAGTAAATGCAAAAACAGAAATGTGAAAATGTTGTTCTTTTATAAATTAAAAAAAGAACCTTCACAAGTCTTGTTTAGAAGTCCAATTTGATTACCAAATACTGCATAATAATTTGCTTCACAACCCCTTTTTTAAAAAAAATAATGCAAAAGCAAACTTTAATTCTATTCCATTTAAATTTTATGCAATTTGCATTTGCAATACAAATTATGAGTTATGGTGTCAAACTAATAGTCTTTTAATTCTCAAGGACTCTTCCTTCTGAGGTGGGACAGTGCCGTGGCAGCGCACACTCCGGTGACACTGTGCATCTACTGTTCCACACAACCGAGGCTGCTGTTTAGTGGAGCCTGCCAGGTCAAGGGCTCGCCTCACCTTCAATATACCCTATCCATTCTCTGAAAGGAAAGAGTTTCCCTCTGGGAGAGGAGACACAGCGGGATTAGGAAAGGACAGTGCCAAGAAAACAGGGGATTTGTTAGCTGACAGGGCATTTTATATTGAAGGGAAAACAGGCATTTGTCCAGTAGCCTGTGAGAAAAATTCTACTTTTTTTGCATTCCTCATTCTGGGGGAGAAAGCAAAGGCATCCTGTTGTTCCCAGAAACTCTATTCTGTGTCTGGCTTCATGGGTATTTGGTAAACTTCCTTTGTGTGATGTTAGATTGGTTGACTCTAAAATTCCTCGGGCACGCTCCTGGCTGGCAGCCTCTTTTCTTCTTCCAACAGAAGAGGTAAATGGCCGGAAGCCAGTCGGTAAAAGAGCTGGTGAGAGTCCCACAGGGCTCAGATGGGGCTCAGATGGGGCTCAGATGGGGCTCAGCTGTAACGGGTGCAGTTATCCTTGTATTTCCTCTGCCGCCTCCCAAGTTCTCCCTCCTCCATACATCAATGTGAGACCACAGCCAATGCCTGATAGCCCTCTGAAATAGTGGAGCTCTTCAAAAATGACCTTAGCAATGCAGAGAAAATGGAGTACTTGTGAGGATTCACTGGAGAGTAATGTTACTTGGAGTAGAACTACTCTAGATACCGTCCTCCACTACCTCACTGATCTCATTCACTAACACTGCATTCCCCTTTGGTCTATACCCTACTTTTTTCTCAGGGTCAATTCAATCACACAAAACTAAAATAGTCTGTGGCTTGAAGATGTCCCTGAAATGTGCATGTTTCCACAGGGGACTGAAATTTTGATTGCAATTTAGGGCTGTTGGAATGCTCTCTAATTATTTTTATATTTGATGTCACTTGTGCATGTGGGGTAAATTTAAAGGACCAGGCAGATGGTCAATATATGGAAGCAACCTAGGTGCCCATCAATAGAGAAATGGTTGTAGATATGGTATACATAAACAATGGAATATTACTCAGCAATAAAAAAGAACAAAATATTTCCATTTGTGACAACATGAATGGACCTAGAGGGTATTATGCTAAGTAAAATAAGTCAGACAGGAAAAAGACAAATGCTGTATGACTTTACTTATATGTGGAATCTTAAAAAATCAAAACAAATGCACAAACAAAATTAAAAAAAACTCACAAGAAGAACAAACTGATGGTTGCCAGAGTCTGAGAGGGGTGGAGGGATGGGTGAAAAAGAGACATAGACTTTTGGCTGTAAATAAGTAAGTCAGGAGGATGGAATGTACAGCACAGTGGGTGTGGTCAATGACATTGTAATAAGTGTGGATGGTGACAGATGGCCAATAGACTGACCACAGTGGTGACACCGTAAGGTATATAAACATAGGATCACTATGTTGTCCACCTGAAACTAATATGACATTGCATGGCAACTATGCTTTTATTTAAAAGCACAATGAGGGAGAAGGCTTAACACAGAAATGCATGGGGAGATAGGGCTGAACGGGAGCCAAGCCAAGGCTGACAGAAATGAGGATACACCTGGTTTGGCTGCAGGGCTGCCTGCAGCAGGGCTGCCTCCAAGCTGGGCTGGAGCTGCCACAGCTTCACGCACTTCACAGGAAGCCAGAAATCCAAGGGTTTCCTTTTAATAAATGCTTCAGATTTTAGATGTTTGCTACCAATTCAAATTTACTTTAAAACATTTGATAGTCCAAACAAAAATACATTTGATAGGAGGATATGGCCCACAGACCACCGGCACCATCTCTGACCTAGTGCTTTTGCATGTTGATTAGAAACAAGACAAGTGTGGAAGGCTCTGCTTCAGAAGGGAAATGATTAACCATCGAAGGAGCTTTATTCTGTTGTACTGGCTTTTGAAGAAAGGGTTACAAGTTCTCCTTGCATCGATCGCAGGCTTTAACACAGTGTTCTGTAACACTGGTGTTTAAATCATAAAAACGTCCAGATACGATTGTTATACAGGACCTCTAGGAGGAAGAACAGAACAGGGCGTGTCCTCTTAGAAAAGGCAGCACTGCATCCTGTACTGATGGGCCTGTTCGGGCGGAGTCCCCTGACTGGAGCCCCTAATGAAAAGCCTGTTCCCTATGTGAGAGTCATGGTTTCCTTAGGAATCTCAGGACAGAATTTCCTGACTTCTGTGAAATTAAGTCTAAACCTCTTAATGATATGGATACCATAGATTGTAATATAAACTTTCTAACTTGGAGTTCTAATTTTGTGGCTGTGGTTGATTATGATATTATTTAATGAAATGCAGTACATCTTTAATATTAAATTTAACATATCACGTTTATTATATTTATTTAAGTGGTATTTATTTGCACATATAATTTACTTGTAATAACTACATTGATAATATTCAAATTCTTTTTTACCTCCAATTTCCTTTTATATCTCTTAATTTCAAATAATTAGATGATAATAAGCCATTCAAAAATGTGAAGAGTAAAGATTAACTAGTCTGGGAAAGTTACTGAAAATAAGGGCTCAAAATAAGCCAAAGCTGCAATTTATGATAAGTCAATTCCCTATTTAAATGTACTTAATATTCTATTTATCAAAGGAACTTGCCACATATATCAGGAGCAATATTTTTCCCTACGATTACAAGAATTAATTTAAAATGTAACATGGTCTTTTAATTTAGTAAACATTAAATAAAATGCTTGCCTTATGTACCAGTAAAGAGAAAAGAAACCACAAAGTAACTGTTTTTTGCATTTGAGCACATGAAACAATGTATGTGAGGCCTGTCTGGGAGGTATCCAGCCATGTAACATGAAAAATAGAGACATTTATTGAAGAAGACATTGCACACAGGGCAATGACACCTCAGTCCCCTTCAAAGTAGGCACCTTGGGACTTCATGCAGTTCTCTCAGCTGCCATTAGCTACCCCATCGAATTTTGCTGAATCTCATCAATGGTCTGAAATCTTTTCCCTTTCTTAGGTGATTTTATTTAGGGAAAAGCCAGAAGTCGAAGAGTGCTAAATCTCGGTTCTACAGGGGCTAAGTCGCCTGAGTGATTTTTTTGTTTCTCCAAAAACTTTGCACAAGACGTGATGCAGGAGCGGGCATGTTGTCATGATGAAGTTGTTAATCACCAGTTTCCCACAGCTATGGCTTTCTGAATCATCCAAATAGTTTCTATGGAGGAATGTTCAAGCTTAATGCAAAATCTGATGCACATTCATTGCTCTACTTGCTCACTCATTTTGAATGAGAAGCACACATGCTCATCCAACAGCCTCTACCACCCCCACTGACTAGTACAATGAAGTCATCATTGTGCATTCCAGTTCACTCTCCTTGGCTGCCAGATTATATCAATATCGTGTAAACTGTTCTCATTATGTTAACAATGGCTGGACTTTTCCTGGACAGGCCCCATACATATATGTATAAAGACCAAGAAAAAATATTTCTCTGATGTCTTAAAAGGGTTAAAAGTAATAGCTCAGTTTCAAAAATACAAATGTACTTCATAGGTCTTATCTTTTTTCTCCAGTGGGTCTTCAATTTCATCACCCATAAAGAACAAAGTTTATGTTTTAAAAACCAGGTGGCATCTGGTATACTCAGATAAATAACCATTTTTACCACCTCATCAACTACAACTTTTATGATTCCCACATGTGACTAAAAAGTTACAAGATGTACACCTATCATGTCATCATTGAAACTGCATTACTGACACACAAGGCAATCTTTCTCCTCGTGTGACATGGGACATGAGCAATTATGGAACTCAAAAGTGAGGGAGAATACCTGGTCATTTTCTAGCACTGGGATGAACTTCATAACATCACACAGAGTTGAGATGAAGCTTCACAAATGTGGATAGAACAATTATCCATGTTTCTTGGCTTGTGAAATGTTTGGGGGAAATTATTAAATGTTGGGAAAATGGCATGAAGCAAATATGACTGAAAAAATTATTTTTAAAGGAACTGCCAGGATCCGCTTTTGTATAAGTCAAAACATTATCCAGTTTGTGAATTTTTAGGCCCTTAATTTCCCTTCCCCTCTTTCATCATTTGTAGAACGTCCTTTGCTATGGCTGCCATAAGTAGATGTAGGGAAGGCAAAGAAAAGGAAGCAAAGTCACGCTAAGGCTCACTACGCTAAGATGGCATGGGGAGGTGAGATCCGCATCAGGAGCACCAGGGCCCCTGGGCTTGGGGAAAATGCTACAGGAAACAGCAGCATTTTCAATTAGAAGGATAGAAGAACAGGCCTGAGGTCAACTGAGAGTTAAATGTTAATTGATAGAAGAAATCAATAGTAGCCAGGTCCTATTTAGCTTCTAATTCTGTCAAACAGAAAAATATAAATATTTGATTTAAATATTGGTAAAAATATTGGTAGTATAAAATGCCAAGAAAAATAAAGAAACTATAAGTAAAAATTTTGAGAATCTAAACTAGTCTTAAGAAATAACTTTCAAAATACTGAACATGTGCAAAAAAATTATCAAATCATTCAGATCACTTTCCAGACACTGTAGAAAGTAAAAGAAGTAGTAGAAGAAAACATAAGGAACAAGATAAATCCTACTAAATATAGACAGATTAGTAAGATTTTATTGACAGAAGTCAAGATGAGAATTATTTAAAAGATTATTGGTGAACATTTGAAAAAAGTGAAGTTTAAAATACAATTTTTATTTCCTTTGTAAAAGGGTTATGAGAAGGTGGATGTATCTATATAACTGGATTACAACAAGAGGTAAGTTAAGTTTTCTTATATTATCCTTAGATACAAAATTAAAGAACCTGAATTGAAAACCAATAAAAATAATGGATTTATAACTGGTTGAACAGTTTAACTAGGTAATACTGCTTAACTGGTCACACAGTTCATGTTCTTAGTCTTACTCCATTCAACATTTGTATCCTGAATTAGATTAGTCTTCTCAGACTCTGGGTCTGGGAATGATTTCTGTATCTATAGCTCAGATGTCCAGAATATGAGACAGAGGGGATGCCATATTTGTTGGATGGCAGAATTACACTCCAGAGAGGACAGAGTATACTAATTATATGGGAATAAAAGTAAGAAACATTGTTTGGGTCCAATAAACAAGCTATATGAATACATGGTTGGGGAGCTAAGGGTTAGTAATAGTAAAAAAAAACTTTAGAATTTAAGTTGACATTACTCTTATACATCAATATATGATATGACTACCAATGTTGTTTAAGGGTAAGCTAATTTCAGTCTATATTAATAAACAGAACCATAAGCAGGAAATACTTGTCACCATATTTCACTTGGGCCAGGCTGAACCTGAATTAATGTGTTTAATCTCTAGGTATTACCCTTTAAAGAGGACATAGGCATAACCTGGAGAGTAAGAAGACACAAAACTGTCACTTGCGGAATGGATGAAGGAGCTGGGGTTGGAGCAGAGAAGATGAGATGGGATAGAAAAGCAATTTTAAATAAGCCCAGAATTGCACCTGGAGCATCTCCACCACCTTCCAGGGTGTGTTCAGCTCAGGCTGGGCTGGTACTAGCTGAGGGGTGTAGTGAATGAGGGCTTGGACTGGAAGGGCTATAGGTGTTCATTCGAATCTTGAGCTTCATTTAATGTTTCCTGAAAATCACTTAAGGGTTGTCATGTATGAGAGGAACTAGTTCAGAAGGCAGGACTAAAAGTAAACACGTAGGAAGTAGAGAATAGCAGACACTGATTCAAAAGAAGAAACAATAAACATTTGTTGAATGGATGATGAAATGCTTTGTAACATACAGCACTGTCTATAATTAGAATAGTCTGCTTTGGAAGAGAGTGGCCCCCTTGCCGCCAGAGGCGTCTGAACACAAGTTCAGAACCGTGAGCTTGGGCTGCCCTGTGTAAGTTTTGGGCAATTGGCTGGCTGTGAAGTGAGTTTACTTTGCAGTTTTAAGAGGAAATCAGAATTTCACAGGAAAAGTGAGTTTGCCTCATCCATATTATCTTCCCTTCACCATCTTTTAAAAATAGGCCCATGAAGATTACCTAGAAACCTTTTCTGGCATTGCCATAAAGATTAATAATTCTAATTTTAAAAGGCAATTTTTAGTTCCTATATTACAGAAGAGTTAAAAACACTGTAATAAAAAATGTTTTAAAAGCATACATCTCTTTTCCAGAAAAGGTAATACAATCTACCTAGTAGAATCCTTTTTTTCATGCCATCTTTTTTTAATCCTTTGGACCTCACCCTCAAATTCTGCATTTATTTTACTTAGGCAAATCGGGTTTCAATGTATTTTTATCAAGGAGGACACAGAAAAAAAAGGATCAAATAATACTAAACCTGAATTACTTCTTTTTCTTAAGATCTGTCAGCATCTTCCAATATTCCAAGAAAAATGAAAAGATAAGATTTTATCTGAAATTGCCAGTATGAAAATGTTAGCAACTAGTTTGTGAAAGCCAAACAAAATGTACTTACTATCTGGTTGTGGTCCACTGGCTACCACTTTGTAGCCTCTAATCGGGCTCACGGGAATGATTAATTCAGAACACAGAGGGAAGATGGCATAAAACAGTGTACACATTTCAAAAATAAGGAAAAATGAAGACAATGAATTTCCTTCTCCTGCTTCAACCAAGGCTGTTGCTCTCCACACTGAAAAGAAATCCCATATCAGATGCAACAATTTCTCATACTACAACCCTGTTGGCACATGCCATTTCATTTGACACATTCTAAAAACTTGAGTTATTATAACAGTTACTATATAAAATTGTGGGTAGATATCATGATTCAAACTCTGCATTCTTCTCTGACACATTTTATTACAACTACATGGCTTCGAAGTGGAAGTAATACCACAGACCAGTATAGAGTTACAGCTTTCACATTCAACATTGTACTGGTGACATAGAAAGCTTTCTCCATTTCGATTTTGTTTGACTTTTCTGCCTAAAATGAAGGGTGAAGTCGTAAAGCTCTACATTAATTTTATGAACAAATCCAAAATGTCTAATAGATCTCCAGATATTCTCTCCTTCCTGAAACTCCTCAAAATTCATTTCCTTTCACACTATTAGCAAGTAATTGCTCATGGCTGCCAAACAAAAGGGTGTAAGACTGAAAGGTGATTTTGTACTGAGCGAAAAAGGCAACAAAAACAGAATGGCTTTGTAATGCTGTATTCTAGAATATCTTAACACAGAAGGTCCTATAGGAACTTTAATTTATCAAAGCAGAAATATTATATATTATTTTATGTCAGAAAATGAAAGTGATGTGTGTAGAGGTGAAGTTCTTAATTTAAACATAGTAGTTAACTATTTGGCAGAGAAAGGATAACATATTAATAAAAGATAAAATATTCCTTATTATTTTCATTATCAAAATCATATTGATTGTCATATAGCTTATAAATTTTTTTAAACATCAGATACATAAAATCAAAGAAATGTAAAAAAAATCAGTGGAAATGGTTAAATTTTAGCTAGCAGCTTTTGCCATGTGGTGGATATCAACTATTCTAATGAAGACAGAATAATTTCCAATTTCCAAAACATGTGATAAAACTCTGCTAATGATTCACAGTCTCTCCAAAGTTAACCTTCTCAAAGAACTGTTCCATAGGATAGAAGTAAATTGAGAGAAAAGAGGAATCGGGACTGAAAAAACAAGGTGCTGCCATAACTTATGTTAATGTTAACAATTCAGGAACTATGTTCGAGTCCATTCCACATCAAAAAGTTTGTATTCCTAAAAGAAAATTCTGGTGCTGACATTCTAGGAACTTCTGACTTCCTTGAGCGCTAAGAAATATAAAGGAATAAGATGGTTAAGAAATAGCAACTGAATTCTGGACTAAGTCTTAAACTTTTCTCTGATATTCCAATCAAGGCAAGTATTTGTGCCTTAAGGATTATTGCAAAAAAAGCCCAGTCAGTGGACCCTCCTGGAAGGCCAGAGCCCGTGTTCAGTGCAATAGTCAGGAACTGTCACTGAGATCGTTTCCATCAAACTTTGCAAAAGAATGTAAAAATGATGTTCTTTGCATACTAAGCATGAAAGAATGAAAATTAAGCCTTAAATTATTAAAAGTTCATTTATGTTCTCTAAGCAATTCTGAAAAGCCATATTGAATAGAATTTGAAAAAATAGTTAAGGAAAATATATCAGTTTAATCCCCCAAAACTTTCTAGGTTGCTTTGAATATTTGCCTATCTTTTCTCAGTAGGAATTGGAGTATAATAAAAATAGGCTAACATTTGTATGTGTTTAGGTCTTGTGTACATGAATACTAATCTATATTCATGGAGAATTCTGTTTCATGAAGATAGTATAGGCAACTGCAATTTTTCATAAATATCCATGCACATGTATATATGTATATAAAATATCTCTCTATATAGAATAATACCTGTTAATCACTGGTATATACACAAACATACCAACTATATATATATATATATATATAATTGATATATGTATAGATGTACCAACTATAGTATGTTCAAATTTTGTCCATTTCACATACAGATCATGATATATTTATCTGAAGGCTTACTTTCTCTTCCTTATATAATACTGAAAGTCATCTACCCAAAATCTATCTTTCCCTCCACATTTTATTATATGCTTGATTTGCAGGCATTAATACAGAATAATATACAGTATAATAGTTTAAATGTTTGGTTGTGAGAAAAGGCAAGAGTTTCATAATTCCTAATAGGAAAAACAACTTGTAAACCTTGGAAAAACAAAACACGACAGCAACTTAGCGCTGGGTATGTTTTAGCAGATTTTCTTGTGTGTCCTGGGTTTGGGCATTGCTCCCTCAGTCACGTCCTTCATTCCATACTTCCTACTTTGCCAGCGGAAGGATTTCCCTTTTCCAGTCTCAGGAATCTCACACATAACGACCTCCTCTAAGTCATAATGGAGTCAAGACTTGGGGGAGATATTTCAAGGGTGGGCCAAAATTTTAATAGTTTAGATAAACAGATTAACTCAGCTTCTAAAAATAAGCCTCACAAAAAGGCCAAGGTGTGTGTGAAGATAGATAGATAGTTTTAAAAAACAGCTAAATGTTTTCTTAATTAAAACTTTGATGGCAACTGAATAGCATAATCAATAAAATATATGAACACATTTTTTTGATAGTGTCTCCTTTATCTTTTTCTCACCTGCCAGTAAACTCAGAATGTTCAGGCTGATGTGCTCTTTTGTAGACAAGGTAAATGAGGCAGCAATTGCCACCCATTGTTCCCTTGAACTTCCTACAGTTATAGTCGGTTCCCGCTATTTCACATCGCATCACTCAGGCTTCAAGCCACAGCAACACTGACACTGCCAGGCCAACTTCTCTCTCCTTTTGCTTACTCACTATCATTTTTCTATTTAATTCTAATGAATTCCTTCAGTCTTGTAGCTAACTGAAGTTCCTGGCCTGGAAAGAATGTCCTGTGTTACTAGTTCCTTGATGTTCTGAATGCCACACTTGGGTTTTGTTATCATCTTTTCCAGCACTAGGGCTCCTTGATCATCAGACTCATGTTAGACTCACAAGTTAATAGCATGATAAGCATGCTCAGAAGTTTTCTTGACATGTGGAACTCTGAAAACAATAATGGTACATCATCATCATCATCATTATTATCACTATAACTATTAACTTGTGTGTGTGTTAAATGATTCAAAAGTTTATTTGTGCAAATAAAAAATTGGGGTAAGTGAGGGTTTCTCTTAACACCAACATTTTTCAAATAAAATTTAAGTGACTTCTAAGAGATGAGAATCAAGGCTTCCTGACTTGCTCCACAGTCGCTATAGAATTGCATTTGAAGTGAGATCTCACCACTGACATCCTTTTCCTACAAAGCCAGTCCTGTTTGCCACTTGTGATTTACAGGCTGTGTCTGCTATGAGGAGCTGCTGGACACATTAGTGTGGGTATGCTATGAAAGGACACTGCTGTCTGGCACTAAATGACTTTCCAGAGACCATCTCATTCAGAACTCCAGGAACTGTTCTTCCTAAACATGATCTGTCAATGCATAAGCTACTATTTCACCCATTCTGAAGGGAAGAATCAAAAATATAGTCTTGCATTCTAGTCCCTTCTACAAATCCTGATGCACCGTTAAAAATCCGCTGTTCCATATATTCTTGATTTCTATTTGGTTAATTCGTTTCATGAACATTTTTGTTGCAATGATAATTCTGCTTTTGAGAGTGATGGAAAAAGAATGATGGTAATTATGTTGGATTTTGTTAGTGTGAATTACTTATAAATTGCTCTATTTTCTATTTGAAATATGCTCATTATTCATAGAAATTACCAGCTATAGTATGTTCAAATTTTTTCCATTTCATATACAGATTTTGATATTTTTACCTGAAGGCCTACTTTCTCTTCCTTATATAATATTGAAAGTCATCTACCCAAAATCTATCTTTCCCTCCACATTTTATTATATGCTTCATTTGCAGGCATTAATGCAAAACATAGCTCCACATTGTATGGGTTAACAAATATAAGAATCATGTTTTAATTCAAGAGAGAATTAACTTGCTTAAATATGACATAAAAAGAATGAAATCTTTTTTATAGTTTTGTGCTTGAGGGGTTATTAATAAATCAAACTATTCTTTAAGTTATTTAGAAGATATTTTACAGAGTGCAGCATTTGTAAAAATTCAAACAAAAGAAATACAAATGAATGTTAAATATATATACATTTATTCTCTTTCATGTAAAATCTTTCCCTCCACTCATTTTTCAAGAAAAATGTGAAATGGCACACATGAGCCTGAAAAGATTGTAAGGTGTATGTGTGTATATATATGTGTATATGTGTGTATATGTATATATGTGTATATGCATATGCACATACACACACATAAATACATATATGTGTGTATATGCATGTACACATATACATATATAAATGTAAAAAAGTAAAAAGGAGAATATTGCAGTTGATATAAGCAAAAGTGTGGATGAATAAAATCTCTCTTTTACTTTCTAAAATGGAATGAATAGTTATTTTATTATAAAGAACACTGCATTAAAAACACTGAGAGAAAATTCAATGGCTGTTTTAACTGGTTGGTGTCATTCTCCAGAATTCCTTCCCAAAGGATGTGCTTAGGATCAGATTTTGGTTTTGCTTTAATGCATCTGCAGTCATTAACAGAATTTTCTGTTAAGGGCTCAAATGTCAGGCTTTCCACTATTTTATTGTGGAAAGGCTTACAAGTTGTTGTTTTAAGAAAAATATTCACTTTTACTTCCAAATATTTCATATAAAAGTTTACCACACTGTATTAATATAGGTTTACTCACATAATCCTTTACATTAAACAAAAATGTACAAGCTTTAAAACCACGTAAAATAGGTAAAATTATTCTTCCTGAACCTTTCCAAAATTCTCCTTTTCTTTTTCTTACTTGATGAACTAAGGTATACAACTAACGACTGGGATATAATTTACAACACTGAATTCCAAGGGAAATATTGTCTACACATCAACAATTATTTGCAAAGGTAATTTATTTTTTTAAACTGACCCACATTAGGACAGATTTATAAATGTTCCTGGGCCCAGTTCAATATACCAGCTCTTAGTGGTTTGAAGTATGACAGAGAACACTCAGAAGAGAACTCTGATTATAAAATATAACAAGAACGTTTGCAAATTTTAACAAGCTTGCTGTTTCCATGCCAACTTCTGAATCTGGAAAGCATTAAAATAATTTTCTCACAATTTATTTCTTTTTATTGTGTTATATCAATTCCCTTTTCACAGGCAATACATTCAGTACCAAATGAGTAGGGTATTCATTAGGGCTAGAGAGAGGCAAGGGTTAAGTAAATAAGAACATCAAATTAATATCCAGGCCTAAATGCTTTAGCAGAGCCAAAGAATCTGTTTAATCATTCAAGTCAACAAAGGTTAAGATAATAAAATAAACTTCTGAATGCTTTCCTTTTTGGAACTTAATCCGTCTTGCTGAAGATGTTTTTAAGATGCTATCAGTTTTGCGTAGTCCCAGCTGTTATGAAAATTTACTTGAATACACTGGGAAGAGAAAAGAATTTTATGAAAATAGTTAAGCCGAGCTCCTGGGTGGCTTATTGAAACTGTGAGATCCCAGGACTCATTTAAAAACAGCTGTTGGATGATGATGTTGAGACCAATAACTAATAAATCTTTTCTTTATCGGGCCTGTGTGTTATTTGGCAAGGTGATGGGAGCCAACTGATTAGAAGCTTAATATATGATCAAAAGATAATTTTGTGATGTTTGTTCATTTTATTGCCTAAGTTTGATTAATAAATTTGGTACAATTTCAGAACATAATAGCTTAATTTAAAAAGACAGTGTCAAACATTAAGAGAGCTTTGCTTATTGTTAAGCCTATGTTGTGTTGTTTAAAATACAGAAAAGAAATATTAGCCATTAATATCAAAGCCCTGGGTACCATTGTGCCTCCCGGGGCTGTGGCTCATGATGAGGGCAGAGGTCCTTATGAACTGAACAAGCCACGAGTCCTCTTTAATAATGAAGGGAAATGTGGTAGTGGCAGGGGATGCAGACAGTGGGGAAATCCTTAAAAGTCTTGAATCACTTACACTTGATGTTCAAGGTGCTGTTACTGATCAAGAGATGTAATTCAACCTTTCAAAAAGAGAGGCTCAACTAAAAGAATCAACAAAATACGTGGCAAAACATGTAAACACAGCACTATGAATGGCTGAAAACAGACTTCATTCATCTGGTGATCTTAAAGAATAATATCGCTAATAGCAAATATAACAGAATCTTGATTTGTATCATTTTCAACTTGGTGCCCTCGAGCTGAGAAGCACAATTGTAGTATAACAAGGCAAATGCATATTCTGACCTCCCTCAGCATTGCCCTTCCAGCCTAGGCTCCATTTGGACAAGTTCTAGAGTATGACTTTGTAGCAACTATTCATTCGGTTTTTTTGGAGGGTTGACAGTGGATGCGTTGTAAAGACTGAGATTATCATGATTGAACAACAGTCCCCCCCCACCCCCCTGCCAAAAAAGCTGTACCTATTTGCATTTGTGTTCCTCAGCTTTTCGATCTGATTCACAGAGGCACAGAATCTTAAAGTTGAAAAGATTCTAGCTGTCTATGGAGGCAGCTTGGCATTGTGGAGAGAGCAGATCTTGAAATCCGGGTTTGAGTTTCAGCATTGTCTTTCAGTAGATGTGTGTGAAAGAGAGCAGAAAAGTCACTTAACTTGTTTGAGTGCAATCCTCATCATGAAAGAAAAAAGGTCATGTTAACATGTGTGCTACTAACTCAGAGTTACTTTTGAAGGTAAATGAGAGACTATATAAAAATATAATCTGTGCCATTGACTGGCACTGTTATCTTGAAAAACTGTTCAAACTTTGTAAATCTTGGTTTCCTCATCTATTAAATGAAAATAATAAAATTTTAAGTATTTCATAGCACTATTGAAATAAGCCTTCATAGAGCATTTGGCATATTTTAAGAACTTGGTAAAGTTATTTATCATTTTTACTGTTATTATTGGATCCATAGATATTTCTGTGCTGTTTCACACGGAGGCAGATGACTTTAAGGACTACCTTTCTCATAGGAAAGCAGCCTGATCTGCTGGGCACAGCACAAGGTCAAGGCTGAGAGAGCTGAGCTTGAACCCCACTTCTACCACTTACAAATTATGTGAACTTGGGCGAGTTACTTTATCCGAGATTTCTCCTGTGAAATATGGGGAGAACAATCAGCTACGGCCCGCTGGGAACTTACTACAGATTTTTTCACATGTTATTTTATTTAATCTTTGTCATAACCATACTGATAGACAGTGACAGAGTTAGAATTTGAACCCTGTCCAACCTGACCCAGGCCCCTGTGGATATAGTCATTTCACTGTACACTGTACTGTTTTCACTTTCCCATTTTTTCTTCCCTGATAACCTACCTTGCTGAAGTGAATAAGGCTTAGAGATAATGTGGACAACTTATCTAGAAAGGTGTTCAGCAAGTTGTAAGGCTCTAAGTAATTAGCAGTTATAATTAATATGTGAGGCATTATTCCCTAGTCCAACATTCATTCACTCTAGGGATGCCCCTGTAACTCCCTCTCTGCTTGCACACAGAGTAAAGTCACAGCCTGGAAACTGTAATACAAAACTTAGGAGGGTGACATTTTAAAAAACGAGCATGGGCATGGTGACTGACAGCACAGAAAAAGCTCCAACTGACCAGATAGTCCAAAGGCATAACTGCTGAGGCACAATGTTTGACTGCAAAAATGAACTAAAGAGTAATGGCAAATCCATAATGACATCTCACCAAGAAGCAACGAGGGAAGTACAGTTCTAATGTCAGGAAGCATTCATGTGTAGAAATCTAACATTCGGTGTCTTGTAGAATAAAACAAAATGATATCTGTGGTTGTTATTCATACATAAAATTGTGAGCTCAAAATTGGTTCAGTGAATACTGACAGAAAGCTTATGTCAAAAAAAGTCAGCCCACCGATTTCTGCATTAAATCACATGCCATCAACAATATTCAGATAGTCAACTTCCTACCATTTACTTTTAACTTCTTACAATATCTTGCTTTCACTACTTAACAAAATGCACTCCCTTAACATCCCCATCACTCCAGAATACCAAATCCAAAAGCTTTTTATAGATCTCATCCCCATGGATTTCTTTCTATTAGGAGAATTTCCCCCATCCCCCTTTTCTGTAGTTCTTCCTTCAGGGCTCCAACATGGCAGAGTCCCAGTTTCTCCCTGAATGCTCACCTTCTTTTGCTGACATCCTTCCTCGTCCCACCTCCTAAACATATGCATATTTCTAAAGTGGTTCTTGCTTTACTCTTTTACCCATTTTTTACTCCTACGGTTTCAGTGCTCACTGTGTGACAGTTCAGCTATGTAACCTTTACGTTCAGCTATGACACCACCTTAGATTTCTAATCTCCTGTTTCCAACTGTTTGCTACATTAGTCAAGTAAAATAATCTAGAAAGCTTACAGGTTCAACATAACTATAATTCAACTTATTTATCCTCTTGACTTTCTTCTGACCAAGTTTATCATGCTGAGCCAGAAACTTTAGACCTGTATTTTATTGTGTTTTTCAACTTCAGCCCTAAATCTAATTAGCTCCAAGACATGTACTGAATTTTCACCTCAGTATCCTGAAGTTTTTCTTCCAGACTTCTTTTCCTTAAAAAAAGAACAACAACAACAACAACAACAACAACAACGACAAACCTTAAACTGGCCAAAATTCCACCCAGGGCCACAGATATTGGATATAAACACTGATCAAATCGATCTTCCACCTTCTGCTTAAAGACTCTCTTTTACCAGTTTCTCCTGTCCTGGTGCCATCTTTGATTTTACCCCTCTTTGTCTGTCCAGGTTATTGTTTGGTAGTTATGATAACCCCTATTGTCATAAGTTTTCTTTTTTTCAAGTATATTTTATTGATTATGCTGTTACAGTTGTCCCTATTTTTTCCCTTTGCCCCCCTCTGCCCTATACACCCCTTCCTTCCAGCAATCCCCTCCCCTTAGTTCATGTCCATGGGTCATGCAAGTAAGTTCTTTAGCTTCTTCTTTTCCTACACTATTCTTAACCTCCCCCTGTCTATTTTGTACCTACCAATTATGCTTCTTGATTCCTCCACCATTTCCCCCATCCTTCTCCTTCCCCTCCCAGCTGATAACCCTCCAAATGATCCCCATACCTATGATTCTGTTCCTGTTTTGATTGTTTGATTAGTTTGTTTTTGCTTTTATTTTTTAGGTTCAGTTGTTGATAGTTGTGAGCTTGTTGTCATTTTAATGTTTATAGTTTTGGTGTTCTTCTTTTTCTTAAATAAGTCCCTTCAACATTTCATGTAATACTTGCTTGGTGATGATGAACTCCTTCAGCTTCTCCTTGTCTGAGAAGCTCTTTATCTGCCCTCCCATTCTAAATGATAGCTTTGCTGGATAGAGTAATCTTGGTACTAGGTCCATGTTTTTCATTACTTTGAATACTTCTTGCCAGCTACCTCTTGCCTGCAAAGTTTCTTTTGAGAAATAAACAGTCTTATGGGAACTCCTTGGTAGGTAACTTGCTGCTTATAAGGTTAACCCTTGGCATTTTAATTGTGATGTGCCTTGGTGTGGTCCTCTTCGGGTCCAATTTGATTGGGACTCTCTGTGCTTCCTGGACTTGCATGTCTATTTCCTTCACCAAATTAGGAAAGTTTTCTTTCATTATTTTTTCAAATAGATTTCTAATTTCTTGCTTGCATAGTTGCATAGTTGTCTTTCTCTTCACCTTTTGGCACCCCTATGATGCGAATGTTGGACTTCCTAAAGTTGTTCCAGAAGTTTCTTATGCTATCCTCAATTTATTGGATTCTTTTTCTTCTTCTTGTTCTAATTGGTTGTTTTTTGCTTCCTTACATTCCAAATTGTTCATTTGATTATTGGTTTTATCCACTGTACTGTTGTTTCCCTGTAAATTACTCTTTATTTCAATTAGTGTATTCTTCATTTCTGACTGGATTTTTTTTTTTAATGCTGCTGAGGTCCTTACTAAATTCTTTGAGTATCCTTATAATCAGTGTTATGAACTTTGCATCTGAGAGATTGCTTATCTCCATTTTGTTAAGCTCTTTTTCTAGAGTTTTGATCTGTTCTTTCATTTGGGCCAGGTTTCTTTGTTTCCTTGTTTTCACAGTCTTCCTGGGTTTGTTTCTATGTATTAGGTAGAACAGCTTTGACTCCATGTCTTGGTAGTGTGCCCTAATGTAGTAGGTTCTTGTGGGATCCAATGGTAGAGCCTCCCCTATCACCCAAGCTGTGTACTCAAGGTGTGCCCTTCATGTGTGCTGAGTACCCTCCTCTTGTAGTTGAACTTTGGTTGTTGTTGGCAGATCAATGGTAGGAATTTACCCAGGCCACTCAGCTGCAAGGATTGGCTGGAACCACTTACTGCCAACCTCTGCCCTCCATGGAGGATAAGCTGTGCAGGAACAGGATGGTGGTACTCCAAAGTAGTCTGTAGCTATCCCCTGGGTGCACTGTCCTTGGGATTTCCTGTGTGGTGCAGGCTAAGGGCAGCCCCTACCTGTGTTTTGCTTGGGGCTGCCCTTGATGAGCTTTAAAGTAATCTGAGAAGGCTCTACTTGGGCTGGGTTTAGAGATTCCCAGGTAAAGCCAAGCTGTGGAACTAATCTGACTGCTACTAGTGCCTGGCCTGGAGTTTATTGAGGCCAGCTGTTGCTTATTTGATAGGATTTAGAAAGTTGTGAAGCAGGAGCCAAGACCAGCCATTCAAATGGAAAAACAGCTTTGATGCACCTGTAAGTTGGGTTGGGCAGAGTCTCTGGGGATCTCCAAGGTAGGTCAAATAGAGTTAGCCAAGTTGATGGAATCTCAAATATGGCACTAGCCTGTCAGCTCCAAGGCTCTGTGAGAGGAGGGCTCAGAAAAGGGACAATGGCCTCTGCTCACCTTGATGCCTGACACTTCAGCCTCTTCCAGTATGCCACTGGTGCCCTTCAAGCTGACACCCTGGTACTGGAGCTCAGAGCAAGTGAGTCTGAGTAGGTGAGTCCATGTGTAGGTGAAGAGGAACAGCTTGGGGTTCCAGAAATTTCTTCCACCAACTCAATGCCTGCTGGTTTTTGCAGCCAGAAGTTGTGGGGACTTATCTTCTGGCACTGGAACCCTGGGCTGGGGTCCTGGTGGGGGGCTGGGTCCCCTTGCTCCCAAGATATCTCTCCCAAATTTTTATCCACCACACATGGCTGAGAGACCAGCCTGTTCCGCTTCTACACACCTCCTACCAGTCTAGATGGATGTGGTTTGTTTAATTCCATAGTTGTCAGATTTCCATTCAACTTAATTTCTGATGGTTCTGAGTGATGGTTGTTTTTTATTTTAGCTGTAATTTTGATGTGGTTGTGTGAAGAGGTGGACCATGTCTGTCTACACTGCCATCTTTACTGGAAACCTCAGAATTTTCCTTTTTAACCCTATTCTCTTTGGATCACTTCCAGCTTTGACCTAACTATATGACATGGTCTGGCCAATGAGACATGAGCAGAAGTGTACTATAAAACTCATGGAAAAAAATTTATTTTCTTGATATAGACTCTTTTCCCTTTCTCTTCCCTGATGAGATAGCTATAGATGTGATGGCTGGACTTAAAGTGGCCTTCTTGCAATCATGACTTAGAGGCCAACAGATTCAGAGAGACTTCATACAGTACCATCAGTACCACAGTACATAAATAACACCATCGACTGCCTTTTCTGAATCTCCCACTATGTGAGAAAAATAAAATCATCCTAATTTCCATAGAAAACATTGTGCTTTATGCAATATTTGAGTGATTCCTTTGGAATTTCTTCTTTGGCACCAGCTTAGCCCCCTCCCCACTGCAGAGTTTCTGACACTATACTTTCTGCTCAGCATAGCCCCTTACATCCAATGGCTCCTGATGTTCCAGACTGAGCCAGCCCCGCCCCCCCTTTTTTTTTTTTTTTTGCTCATTTCTCCACTGAGGACTGGACATTATCCTTATAGCTCAGATTCTTATGACCTTGTCCTGATGACTGACATAGTTTCCTGGTCTACTTGCTCTCCCTGCTTTCAGTCTATTCCAGTTCCTTTTTGTACTGGACGCTATCAACATGTGGGAAAAAAAAAGGATTCTATAATAAACCTGCCAAGTCCACTGACCAAAAGTAATTTCACAGGGTGATCTGATCATAAATTCCTAACTGGACAGGGCATGGTGGATAGTCACACCTCAGGCCTATAAAAGGTTTTTCTTTGCTTTAAGCAAGCACTGTCCGTTGTTCTTGTGTAGCTAGGTGAACAAACCTTTGAAATGCCAAAGTAATCTTCTTTTTTAGACCCCTTGGAGGTGTAGCCACACTCAAGGGAGCACATAAATCTTGTTAACTGTCCTGTAATCCAACCATACAGATTTCCCTGTCCTTGCTTTCTCCTGCCTCCATATAATCTTCCTAACGTTCCCTCCTTCATTCCAAATGAATGCATAAAAGCTGTTATTCTGTGGATCATTTGAGATCTTGCTTCTGGTCATGTCAGTTTGACTTAAATAAACTCTTACAAAAATTTTCTACAGGTTTGCGCATTCCTTATATTGACAAGCAAAAAGATTTTCATAAAGAACATTTGGTAATAACACCCAGTAGTCTGCTGGTAATATATATCAAATGACGTAATTAAAAAAATCTTCAGTGGCCCTCTACTGCCCACCACACTAGACAGTCAAAACGCTTCATAATATAACTTTAATAAAAAATTTAGCCTTATATAATTTTTAATATTTAACCTATTTCCTTGGCAAATGGAATATTATTGTTTCTTAAGTTAATCCTATCATTTCCTACATGATTAATATTGTTTTTCTTCCTCTGGGAATGTGCAATGTCTAGCTCTTAATCTTATCTTTTAAAGATTACCCACTTATGAAGTCCTAGCTCAAATGATAATTCTTCCACAGTCTCCAGTTATTTAAAATGGAAGATGCTCACTTTGTAGCATCTCTTGGCACAGCTATTTAAGGCATATACTATAAAACCACATAGTGTTCTTATTCAGGCGCCCATGAGATTATCAGATCTTGGGAGTAGTAATGATGTAATAATATTTCATTCTAACATTCAATAAATATTTATTAAGTCCTTACTGTTTTAGGTGATGGTGGTAGAACAAGACAGACCAGGTACTTGGAGTTTATGTTTCCAGGAAGAACATGTTTTACAGATAACAAGCAAATAGATAAATAAGCAAATAGGATAACCTCAGATTTAGATTGGATAGTTAGGGAAGTTCTCCCTGGGGAGGCATTTGAAATGAAATCTCAATGATAAGAAAAATCCTATCACAAGAAGGCCAGAAGAGAGCAAATGGAAACACATCATCAAGTTAGGAGTTAGTGTGGTGTGTTTGAAGAGCACATGGAGGACAGTGTGGCTGGAGCACAGTGTGTGGAGCAGAAGACTAGTAGTATAGGATGAGGTTACATAGGTAGGCAAAGACTAAACCTTGAAGGTCTGTGATTTTACAAGTGGTTTAGATTTCATTCTAAGGTTTAAAACAAGGAGTAGTATTATCTAATTTATAATGTAACGTGATATCTCTGGCTGCTGTATAGAAAATGGATTATACAGGCTTAAGATTGGAAGCAAGATTAATTGGACTCTTGCTTACCATAGCAATCAAGAACAGGAAAGTAGGGTGAATGTCGTGGTAGCAGGAGAGAGAGAAGTTGACATATTTATCGTGTCTGTAGTATTCACATGGTACCTTGAACTTAGTAGGTGTTCAATATACATTGCTAAGTATATGTCCAAGAATTCAAGATACTTTCACCTTCTTAATTTCTATGTTACCTTTTTCCTGCTTTTATTCACATGTTATACTTTAATATATTCCTGTGTGACACTTGGGGAGCCAAAGAGAAAGTGAATGAACTCCATATTCAAGGGAACAGTATAGGTCCCATAATGGAATGTCAGCCAGCAAAGAACTGAAATGATGGAGGACCATATTGTTAAGCTAATTACAGAAAGAAATAAATTACTTGAAACAAATGGTGAAAAGTAGAATTCAAATCTTTGATAGCATAAAAAGGGTCAGGGTATTCAAATACAAGAATTTACATTTTAGAAAGAGAGTCTGTCTGCATCAGCTGGAACAGTGTGCCTATAGAAGATGTGGGTAAAATTAATTTTAATTAAATTGAAGACTTTTCCAGTTCTAACTTACTTTCATTTATCTGGAAATATAAAACATTCATTTATTATCTTGATATGATAAATGTCCTAATAAGTAGCTAACACTACCTTACCAGAAAGGACTATTTATAAAATCTAAGCACTGAACGTGACCTGCCTGATCTCTAAGTTAAGAATCTGAGAAGAGAGAGGCAGTTCAGTAGGTTTTCATTCTCTCTCTCATATATGTTCCAGGACACTTAGATCTTTACCCATAAAGATTTATTCTGCATTGTTAGTTCAATCTAAATTCCTTTAATACAAAGAAAACTACAGGGGAAAATGGGATCATTTTTTTGCCACTTTGCACCTGAAATGTTGAATGGCCCCTGAATCGTGTGAAACTTGGCCTGAGTCAGTGTGAAAACTGGCTGAAATCTGTAGGAAAGGCAGTCTGGGTTCGTCAAAGTAGTTCATGAACTTTGGCCAAACTTCCAAGAAACCTGGTCCAAGTCTAAGTTTGTACTGCAACATGAAACCAGGTGAATTTCACATGGTTTCAGGTTTCATCCTGAAAATTTGGCCTAGCTTTATAATCAATCATCACTTTTTGGAACGATGAAAGCCAACACACCTTTTTGAAAATTAGGGCTGCATGCATACTGATGACAGCTAAGCTGTGGCCCACCCCTCCACTTCCTTCGCCAAAAGAAGATTTCTCAGAATGGAAACAGTCTCCCTCTTACCTGGAAAGGGCAAGTTGAGTGATTTTGATATTGCGTGTAGAAAGAAATGATACTCAATACATGGAGACATGCCATGTGAAATAATCACCACATACAGAGCAAGTGGCTATACGCTAATCATTTAAGGTTATGAGAATTTTATTCCATTCACATCCATGACATATATCATAATGTCTAATTTCCTTGACCATAAAGTGAGCTTTTACCTTGAAGCTAGTCATCAACTAGAATAACTGCCATGAGAAACAAAATGCTCCAAGGCATAATCATTTCTCTATGCAGAATGGCTGAAGAATAGCAAGGGAAGTAAATCATAGCATAACTTTTACCTAGTTTAATAAGCATGAGCAGGTAAGACTACAGACTTTTCAAATTTGCATTGACTACATCTTTTGCAATAAACCCTCTACTGTGGTATACATGAATTCAATAATTATGCACAATGATAAAAAAATCCTACATAATTGTGTTTTCAACCTGTAAGTTTTAAATGTACTTTTCCACTGTAAAAAATGACTCTCTTCAACCAAATGCTCGCTTTTGTGCTTAGTGACATGAGAAAATTGAGAGGTATGTCTGAACGGAGCCACTACATCATTGGAACAGTATGTCTGAACATTTGGGTAATAAGGCACAGATGTGGAGCAGAGGACTTGGCACTACCAAGGTAACAACAACGCATTCACCATTGTGTTTAATGGTTAAAAGAGCCACATTTGAGAAGAATAAAAAGATGACCCTCCTCCCTGGAATGCTAAATTATATTACACCTTTTATCTGCTTCAAAATCTATTAAAAATAAGATATTCAAATAAGCATTATTCAAACATGATGAAGAATAAAAATATCAAATGCATTAATATTTTCATCTATAACATATCCTATTTATGCAATAGCACATAAAGTTTAACTGCAGAAAAAAAGTCAAATTCAACAGGAATGCACATAGCTTTTATGTTGCTAAACACTGCATGCAATAATAAAGGACCCAACAGCCTCTGGAAAGGTGGTGGTGTTCACTTTTAGTAGCAATTCTGGCCCTTAATCAGTAAGACAAATTCCTGTAGAGTGTACTATTTATAGTTATCGAGTAAAGATGATGCAACAGTATATACACATTAGTTATTCTCAAGGCTATTTCACTTACAAGTGGTACAGTATTCGTGCTGGCCATCACTAAACTAAGTGATACAAAGGCAGTTACAAAGCCAGGGCTACTTTCATTCAGTAAGTTTGGAGCTGAAAACTAATTTTCTGCTCAGGACTGGAAGAGTACAACTTACCCGAGGTCCCTGATCACCTTGTTCTCCCTGTGGAGTAGAAAAATGAGATGATAGGTAGTTTAAGCACTAAGTCAGTATGTGATGCTCATTAAAAAGATCATAGTTTAGGTCATACCAATATAGATTTCCACTAACTTAATTTGTTTCTGCTATTCATTTCCTTACCTTATCACCTTTTGGACCAGGAGGACCCTGAAGAAAAGAAAGAGAAAAAGAAAGAGTTTAAAAATAAAATCTTAAAAATTATAGCTTGAAAGATGAGCTAAGGGTTAGTTACAAGATTTGTGTAATGTGAAGAAAGATAGAGCTGTCATTGAGGTTTTTCAATGAATGCTGGGCTCTAAACTATAATTATGGTTAAAATATGAACATTGTATATATGGTATGATGGTATATATATACACAGAAAAGCACATGTCATATGTGTATTATACACTAAATAAATTTTCACAAACTGAACATGCCTGTGCAAGTCGAATCAGCTAAAGAAACCCAGAGGCACCTATTGCGACACTTCCTTATTACTACTCTCCACCAACAGTAACTGCTAGTGCTGACATCAGACAGAATAGGTTAGTGTACGTACTTCATATAAGTGGAATCATACACTATGTGTTTGGCCTCTTTTGTTCAACATGTGTGAAATTCATTCATAACTTTGTTTGTGGTTGTAGATCATTTTTCTTCCTGTTTTACAATGTCCCATCATGTGAACAAACCATAATTTGTCTAGTCATCCTACAGTTGATGCCCATTAGTTTCCAGGAGTTTCTAGGTCCTGATTATTACAAATAGTGTTGTAATAAATATCACTGTATGTGTCTTTTGGTTAAAAATTGTATGCATTTTTTCATGTGTGTGTGTAGTAACTTTTTAGCAAGTGATATTCTTATGCATTTCTTTTGGGTATACGAAGGTCTGTCCAGAAAGTATCCAGCCATGTAATATGAAAAATAGAGACATTTATTGAAGAAGAAACAAAATACAAGAAACATTGTACACAGGATAATGATGACTCAGTCACTTTCAAAGTAGGCACCTTGTGACCTCTCACAGTTCTCCCAGTCACCATCAGTTGCCCTGTCATATTTTCCTAAATCTCATCAACAGTCTGAAATCTCTTCCCTTTCAAAGGTAATTTTAGTTTTGAGAAAAGCCAGAAGTTACAGGACACCAAATCTGGGCTCTAGGGGGCTGAGTCACCTGAGTGATTTGATGTTTCACCAGAAAAAATCTACAGGGGATGTGATGCATGATTGGGTACATTGTAGTGATGAAGCTGCCAATCACCAGTTGCCCATAGCTGTGGCTGTTTTCATCGTATTGCCTCTCTCAACCAATGAAGAACATTAAGATAGTACTCCTTATTAATTATTTGTCCTTGAGGGACTAAACGCCTTGATGAACAACACTTTCCCAATCAAGAAACACAGTTGGCAGTCTTGATCTTGTTGCAACTTTGCCCAGTGCCTTCTTTAGACATGGAGAACCAGTCGACTTCCACTGGGATGAGCAGGCTTTCATTTCTCGATCATAGCAGTTGACTCACCATTCATCTCTGGTTATGACCTTCCTGAGGAAATGTGGTTCATTGTTAGCAACCTGAATCAAGTCTTTAACAACTGCAGCATGATGTTCTTTCTGCTATGGTAGCAGAAGCTGTAGAACAAATTTTTCCTCACATTTTATGCCAAGATCCTGCAAAATCTTGGACACCGTAGTTTTATTTTATTTTTTAAACATTTTTTATTGTTGTTCAAGTACAGTTTTCTGCCTTTTCCCCCTACCCCTCCCCACCACTTCAGCTCACCCCATCTCCCTGCCCTGTTTCCACCCACCCTTGTAGTCGTCCATGTGTCCTTTATCATTGTTCCTGCAAATCCTTCACCCTTTTCCCCTATAACCCCCTCCCCTCTGTCACTGTCAGCCTGTTCTCAATTTCAGTGTCTTGGGTTATATTTTGCTTGCTTGTTTGTTTTTTTGATTAGGTTCCTGTTAAAGGTGAGATCATATGGTATTTGTCTTTTACCACCTGGCTTATTTCGCTTAGCATAATGCTTTCCAGCTCCATCCATGCTGTTGCAAAGGGTAGGAGCTCCTTCTTTCTTTCTGCTGCATAGAATTCCATTGTGTAAATAAACCATAGTTTTTTGATCCATTCATTTACTGATGGGCACTTAGGTTGCTTCCAGCACTTGGCTATTGTAAATTGTGCTGCTATGAACATTGGGATGCATAGGTTCTTTTGGATTGGTGATTCACGGTTCTTAGGATATAATCCTAGCAGTGGAATTGCCGAGTCAAAAGGCAATTCCATTTTTAGTTTTTTGAGGAAATTCCATAGTGTTTTCCATAGTGGTTGCACCAGTCTGCGATCCCACCAACAGTGCACTAGGGTTCTCTTTTCTCCACAGTCTCTCCAAAACTTGTTGTTTATTGCTTTGTTTATGATGACCATTCTCAATGGTGTGAGGCAGTATCTCACTGTGCTTTTAATTTGTATCTCTCTGATAACTAGTGATATTGAGCATCTCTTCATGTGTCTCTGGATGCTCTGTATGTCCTCCTTGGAGAAGTGTCTGTTCAAGTCCTTTGCCCATTTTTTAATTGGGTTGCTTGTCTTAGAGTGGAGTCGTGTGAGTTCTTTATATATTTTGGAGATCAAACCCTTGTCTGAGGTGTCATTGGCACATATGTTTTCCAATACAGTTGGTTCCCTGTTCATTTTAATGGCATTTTCTTTAGCTGTGCTGAAGCTTTTTATTGTGATGAGATCCCATTTGTTTATTCTTTCCTCTATGTCCCTTGTTCTAGGGGACACATCAGTGAAAATATTGCTGCGTGAAATATCTGAGATTTTCCTGCCTATCTTCTCCTCTAGTACTTTAGTGGTGTCACGACTTATATTTAAATCTTTTATCCACCTTGAATTTATTTTTGGGTATGGTATATGTTGGTGCTTGAATTTCATATTTTTGCATGTAGCTGTTGGACACAGTAGTTTTGGGAAGCCCCCAATCAGCTTCTAGTTCTTGCATAGTCTTTGTTGATTTCAGCCCATAGACATTCAATATTCTCAGGTGTTCTGCTTGTTGCAGAACAGAATGTGGATCACTTTCAACAGATTCTTGACCATTTTTGAAGTGTTTGTGCCATACCTTTATTCATGCTGCACTCATTGCATTGTCCCTGAAAACCTTCTGTATCGTCCAAATAGTTTCCATGGAGGAATATTTAAGCTTAATGAAAAATTTTACACAGATTCGTTGTTCTATTCAGTCAGTCATTTTGAATGTGATGGACACACAGTACACATGCTCACTTAACAGTGTCTACAGACCCTACTGACTAGTTCAGTGAAGTCGCCATTGCTCACACATGTGCATTCTAATCCACTCTCCTTGACTGCCAGGTCACATGGATGACAACATTGATGGTGGATAAAAGATTTAAATATAAGTTGTAACACCATTAAAGTACTAGAGGAGAAGATAGGCAGGAAAATCTCAGATATTCCACACAGCAATATTTCCACTGATGTCCTCTTGCTCTAGGGGACATAAAGGAAATAATAAATAAATGGGATCTCATCAAAATAAAAATTGTGATGGCAAATTGTTCTCATTATAGCAACAATGGCTGGACTTTTTCCAGGAAGACCTTGTATATCTAGGAATGGAACTGTTAGGTTATAGAAAATACATATGTTTGGTTTTAGTAGATAATGCCAAATAGTTTTCCAATGTGGTTCTAACATTTTACACTTCCATCAGCAATGTATGAGAACTTCAGTTCCCCTATATTAGCAGCCATACTTGGTACTTTACACCTGTTTCACTTTAGACATTCTGGTGGAAGGTATAGTAGTTTTCCACTGCATTTTAATCTGTTTCTCCAGTGATTAATGAAGTTGAACTTCTCTTAATGTCAGTATTGACCATTTTACATTCTGTTTCAGAAAGTGTTCACATCTTTTGCCTTTTTTTCAATTGTTTGCCTATTTGTTAGAGTTCTTTATATATTATACTACATACTCTATATTATATATATATATATAGAGATGGGGCAAGGTAGAGAGCAAGAACACAAATATATTCTCCCATTCTGTACACTGTGTTTCTATTCACTTATAGGTGTTTTTTTTTTATGAACAGAAGTTCTTAATATTAATAAAACTCAATTTAATACTTTTTATATTTATAGTTATCTCTTTTTGTGTTCCATGTAAGAAATTGTTGCCTACTCCAAGATCATGAGGAGGTTATTCTATGTTTATACTAAAAGTTAAAAGTTGTATTATTTTATATTTCATATTTTGATCTGAATTCACAGAGAATTGATTTTTTGCATGATGTGAGGTTAAAGTCAAGATGTTTTCTTTTCCCATGTGAATATCAGATTAACCCAACACCACTGATTGAAAATGCATCTTTTCCCCATTGTAGTGCAATGTTACTTTTGGCATAAATTAGATGACCACATATATGTGGACCTTTCAGGAATTTCTCCTTTGTTGGACAGCTGTCTATTCTTGATACACACTGAGGTTTTCTCTACCTTTGAACAAAATTACTAGCAGGAAATACTCATTCTAGATGCACCAATACTTCCCCCCACTCTAGCTCTTAAAAATAAAGTCACATTTCAGGGCTCAGCTTACTGAGGAACTGGAGCATTTCAGAGTTATCCTCACCTTCACCTTCAGTAGGGCTGGGAGATAAGAAATCTAGATGGAAAGAAGAGCCAAGGTCCTAGCAAAGTACCCTCCTTAGGTTCCAGTGGAGATTACTGTCATTTCAGGTGGGCAGGTGGGAATGCTCAGCCTACTAAAACATTTCCTGCTAAGCATTAGTGACAGAGGAACTGTACCACATTCTCATTCTCAGTTGTGACACTTCTGGTGATAGTTGTAAGGTTATCATGAAATTAATAGTAACAATAACATCATGTCTTATATTTTGGGTATTTAACCATCAACAGAGAAACTGCTTCAGCATTTAAACTTCTCCCAATCCAAAGAGGAAACTATTATATTGATACTTTTATAGATGCCTAAAATTTAAAAAAATATCCAATGTAGGTCTCTTGTAAGTGAGTTTAAGCTAGTCTGTGGGACTTCACATGCATTGCTTTGGGACACTAAGTGTCAGGATATAACTCTAGCATTAAGTTCTCAGAAAGAATGATGATCATGTGCCTGCCTTCAACAGGTGCTTTCTGAAATGCCTCTCACTGCATTTCCCACAGAGTCAGGGACACTGACCCCAAGATCTCAAGTTCAAAATGAGAGAAAGAGGAATTATAGAGTATTAGGGAGGGGAAAAAGACAAAATCCTCTTATCTCTTTCCCAGAAAATAATTTTGCCATCAAAAAAGGGAGTCTAGAAAAATTATTTTTTAATGTTTTCAGTGAATTTTTAATGTTTTAATTAATGTTTTCATTGAATCAAGCAATGACTAATTAATACAGTCTTATGTGCTTACCTCTGTAAAATTAAGTTTAAGGAATTTACTTGGTCACATTAAACACACACAAAATGTTCACTCATACTCCACAAATAGAATTTTATTTTTGGTCGGCCCAAAGAAAAGAATGAGAGGCTATCTGACATCAAGTTTAAGAACTACAATGGAGATTCTAGTCTTGATTTAAGTAGAATGTTATTTAACTTTATGTTGATCTTCATATACAGTTGTTAAATACCTTTAGAGAGTTTGGCAGTGTTCTAAGTAGTGATGGAGAAAATGGTGGGAGCAACCAATTAAAAAAGCTAAATAGTTTGCTCTGGAAGACCTAAACAGTCCAGTGTTAGCATTAGATATTAACATTAAGAAAAACCACCCCTAAAAGTCCAGCTACTGCAAGGTCACTTACAATTACTGTGCATCCCTCCCCAGCTTTCACCATTTCCTTTCCAAAAGCTTCTCCTCTTGAAAGTTCCATTTGCTTTTACTGGTGAAATTTCAGAGGCCAAGCTTCTCACTGTACTAGTCCTCTAAAATCACTTTGTTAAGTTATAGGGAGGTTTGAGGTCAAAGCTTTTCTGAAATAATTTGACAGTGGGAAATGGAGATGAGTCTTTCTCTCAAAATGTAATTACTAATTACTGATTACCAAAGTGACATGTATCAACTAGAGCCCTTTACACAGCTTCAAAATTTGCACTCATGATTTGCATTCACGTGCTGCAAAAGGGGTGTTTCTGAGCAGACAGAATGGCGTCCGGGCACCTGCCAGCTCAAGACAGAACCAAAGCAGAGGTCAACCTCCATTCACAGCTGTGCTGGCTGCTTCGGACACTCCAGACCCCACTTGTGCTCTTGGGATTAATGGCAGGTGTTTTTCTTCTGCTCTGGCAGAAATCCCACTCTTCTTTCTGAATTGGACCTTCTTCACTGCAAATATGGGTTGAATTTTAAGAAAAAATGTGGGCTACTTTAGTAAACGCAAATAGTATTTCAAAATTTGGGAGCCACAGCTCTTCTCTAAGTCAAAACATTACAAATAAAAGAACACTTTATTTGATTATTAACTTTTAAAATTAAAGCTGGGTCATTGTTTAAGTTATTTTTGTCTTTAAAATACCATACGATTTCATCTTTAACTGGAACCTAAACAACAAAATGAACAAACAAGTAAAATATAACCAAAGACATTGAAATTGAGAACAGGCTGACAGTGACCAGAGGGAGAGAGGAGGGGATAATGGGGAAAAGGGTGAAGGATTTACAGGAACAATTATAAAGGACATATGAAAATAGGGGAAGGAGGTGGGGAGGGCTGGAGTGTTAGGGAGGGGTGGGGGGAAAAGGCTGAAAACTGTACTTGAACAACAATTTTAAAAAAAGCATTGTATTGTAGGCTACTTGGAAACTTTAGGTTTAATAATAGCCCTACCATTAAATACAAAAGCATTATTTTCAAATGTATTAAAACTGCACCTTTCAAAATTGCAAAAAAAAGTTATTTTTGTCTTTAGAGTAAAAGGAAAAATCACGGTATTAACTAAAAGACTGGAAGCAATACAAATCAATGAATTATTTGAATTATCGAGTACTTTTCAATGGCATTTTGTTGCTTCCAATATAGTTGTTGTTCAGAAACAGAATCAGTGATGGTTAGTAAATATTTTAAGATAAAACTTTGTTGGTAAAACATGGTTGAGTTCAATAGAAAGTAAATACAGTAAAATTACTGATCATGAAAGAGTAAATAGTGAGTCACAGTTTTACATATGACTTCTTTTGGGATTCCTGTTTCCATCTTGTCTGGTCTAGCATGTTCGACCAGATCTTTATAATGTCCACTTAAATAAATAAAAATATTTGAAATAATCTTTTTAGTTAGTTTGATGTAATTAGCTCTATTCAATAAATTTTAAAGGTGTTAACATAGTTTTTATTATTAGTGTAGTTACTCAGTAGTTGGAACATGTCTTTCAGAGTGCTGTTACAGTATTATTATTTTACTACCAAAGAATTTAAAAATTTCAGTGGCAAACTTCAAATTAGCCCTTGTTCAAATGATTTTATGGTAATAACTTTTTTATTTGTACTGAGCCTTTAATTTGTCTCCCAAAATTTATTTCTATCCAAATAACTAAGTTTTCCATGCTCTGTTATCTATTTCAATTAAGTGATAAAACCAAACTAAAAGTACAGTGAGTAAGAGGCAGAACAAATGAGATTTGGGAATATGTTGCATTTCAATCTACATAAAAGTAGTTGAAATATAGCTGGAAAAGACAGATATATTCATCGGGGTTGGATGTCCCAATAAAAGCCTTTCATTCACTGCAACTGTAAATTTTGCCTACTTTGAACAGGCAAAAGCTGAAGAGGGAATACTTTTTAAAAGATGGCAATAATAAAAACAAAATTAAATTCTGCTGAAGGTAGAAAAAAAAATAGAAAAAGAGCAAACCCTGGGAATTCTTGGCAGCCAGAGCTGCTGGAATAAGAATGGGGTTATGATTTCTATCCCATAAATTGTAGGCCATTTTTACTTTTGAAAAATAACAACCCATTTCTGATTAATCTTTTCACTATGATAGAATTATGAGAACAAGCAAGTTTCATCTTCTAAGCATTTATGGCCAAACGTTAGCAGGCAGTATGGCCTGAGTCTGGAGGAGTGACACGTAAGTACAGTTGGTTCCATGGTTGAATGAGCACTGTGTTGCGGGAACACAGGGAGGAAAGAAGATAGGTGTTCTGCAGTTAAAAAGACGATATTGGAATTGCCTCTTGAAAGTTGGCCAGAGATAAAGGGGACCGGGAGGAGGTGAAGCAGTTTGGGCAGAGGAGAAGAACATGCTTAAATGTGAAAGGACATCATATTACCAGAGAAAGGTGAGGAGTTCAGAGTGGTAAGAACATAAGTGGTGTGGTAGTACAGATGGGGGAATACTAAGAAAGAGAGACTTGGAAAGGCTAGTTAACAATACCCAGGTCCCTGGGTCAGATACTGTTACCAATTTAACAAGAGAGCAACAAGATCACGTGTGATGGAGTGCTATTCTTAGGAAGCTGTTACCTTGGTACAGGAGAGAGATGGCGAACATCTGAATTAAGATCATGACAATGGGAACACAGGAATGGTTGTAGATCCAGAAATATATCTCAAGTAGAACCAACGAGACCAGTTAACTGATTGCTCATGGGAGCCATGGGCAGATCATCAACATAGTTTAAGTCCTACTCATTTGAAATTTCACAATTTAGTGCCATTGCAGAAAAGCATTGCCCCAAGCAGTTCAATACAGCAGCTCCAGAGCCAAGAGAACCATACAGAGTTTTAAATCTGCTTTTGGGGGTGTATGTCAAATCCAAACAGATTGTTGGCAGCTTTGGCTGACCTAATCAGGAATAGCTGTGAGAGAGGAGAGAGAGAAGAGAGACAAACAGAGAGAAAGGAAGAAATCCTCATCATTCCTTTTGGGAAAAAGGAGCATGGATGATAATGATACATGGCAGCCACACTGTGCGGCCATCAGGCAGAGGCCATCCTTCTTCGGTGCTAACTTAAGAATAAAGTAAAGCTTTATTACATTTCCCTTCCTTTACTCTTTAGATTGCAAACTGAGAAGGGCTTACTATATTTTAAAAGCCATCATTGCCCTAGTCTTTTAATAATCAAGAAGACAGAGTCTGCCACTTGGCCATTCCCTAGAGCGGAGCACAACCGCCGTGGTCACTGTTTGGTGTGTGTGCTCCACCCCCACAAACATTACTCTATTGACGTTCAGTCTCCCAGGAAGAAAGGAAATGGGGAATATCCAGTCTTCCCTTGTTCAAGTAGAATAGAAGCTTCAGTTCCACTGATTGTGAGATATCTGCCTGCTCCCTGTGTCTTCGACTTGATCATTGCACCAGTAAGATAGACACTCTCATACCACACATTCATGAAGAAACTGAATTTGGTACCACGGTGTTTATCTGAAACTGCACAAAACCATACTGCAAACAGTAGTAACAATGGAAGCATCGAGTGTTGACTTGAAAAATAGAGACCTTAGTTATTTAATGTGAATTCATCTACCTCACTTTTGCATACAGTGTTTTATGCAGTTAGCATAGCTTTTCCTCCAACTGAAATGTGAACATGTGTTCCTCCAAGTATATACTTCAACCTTGAATTCATATATACAGTTTTCTGCTTTACTAGCATATAATTTTTAGGGTCATTTCTTTCTCAAAGCACCATTTCTGTTTGTTTGTTTGTTTGTTTGTTTCCCAGACTTTCAACTTCACAAATAACTTCCGTGATTAGCATGTAAATTCTAAACTTTTTATGAAAAACCTGATGTGAAAATGTAGAAGTTCCTGCATATAAGTATAGATCAATGTGTGCATGCACACGTGTGTATGGTTGTATACGATTTTTTTAAAATGCCTTGAAAAAAGTAAAAAATAGAAAGTAAAAGTATAATTTGGGGAGACTTGTAAGTCAAGTATACGTAAAATAAAGTATCTTGGTGGTTAAGCACTCAAGCTTCGGAGTCACACAGATCCAGACTGAAATCCCGGCTGTGACAGCCTCTGTGAGCCCGTTTCTTCGTCCGTGGAAGGGGAAGACAGCGCCTGTCATTGGCTGCAGTGAAACACTGTCACGGAGCGATCTGCAGAATGCCTGCTCTCCCAGTGACAGTACTCTATTAAGTACACACTCAATATTTTTAATAATGTTAATATTTTAAGCACAGTAAACATAAAATTTCTTTTTCAGATACTTGATCTGAGGGTGAAGAAAATAAATATATTGGTTTCTTAAAATCAAAAGGCAATGTGGTATGAAATGTGTTAGGTGGGTGGTTGAAAATGTTGGAGAATATGCACATTTAATAGAATTTACCTCTGTGTTCAGGGACTTTTACCAAACAACACAATATGAAACAAAAACATTTTATTGTAGTTCTAACCACATTACTTCAATGACTAAACAAGACTGAACTTTAGGCCCTATAACTACCTAGTAACTCCTAGAATATAGTACGTCCTCAATCAATTTTTGCCAGATTAAAACACCAAAATTAAAAGAATGCAATAAACTCTCAGTGCTCAAAACAGCAACACATTAAGAATTATACAAGAGCCAGATCCAATGTTGCTGCAAAAGAACCACATTTATTAAAGTCTCAAATTTTGCTAAGGCAGGGAAGGGAATTGCAGCTATGAACAGATTTATGGCTTTAGATTTTACACCTTTCACTCTGCACTGACGATTAAAAGAGACCAAGAAGGAAAAGAGGTAGGTACAAACAGAAATTTAAAATACCCCAAACAGCTCCACTTACTGCAAAACAAGTTTTTACAGCTATTATTTTCTAGGTATTTTGTGTGGTGAGATTGTAAGTGCAGGTTCTTTCGTGGTGTCAGTTTGAGTCCTAAACAAGGACTATAAGTGCCCATGACCAGTCTCAATCCGTAAGCAGCTGCCGCAAGGAAACAATTAGTGGGGTCTAACACTAAAAGAATATTTCAAAAGCCAAACATTGGAAAAGGACTCTCAAAAGTAAGACTGATGTAGCTCAATGGAGTTAAGGGCTTATAAAACAGCAGGAATCGGGGAGGCTCACTCTGGCTTTCTTTTCTAACACAATACAAATTAAATACAGCCCAATTGCCACTCCTGCCAATCAAAACAAAGGGGGCCCTTCTCCCCAGCATCACTCCTTGTCTCTGATGTTTTTAGGGGTTGCTAAAACTTTTTTGTTTAACTTTGCATTTTTAACTTATTTCCAAGAGGTCAAATAAAATGAACTCCATGGTGAAAGATATGGAATCCTAAACATTCCTGTTGTCGAAAGAAAGTATCAACTTGCTCTATAAATGCCCACAGTAGCCCCTGTGATTTCACAGTGAATGGTGTAAACTATCCTACAATACTCCCAGTGTCCTCAATATAATTAAAATGTATTCAGAGGTGCATGTGTCTTTAAACTTGGGTTTAATTTATAATCATCTATTTCAGGCATATTCCTAAATACAGTCCCCACATCATTTTGCCCACTTTGGCCCTATAACCACCTAAGAAAGCCTGATTGGAAGGTCAGTTTGATTCTTTGCTTCATTTGCCATTTCTTATGGAGCAATACTGGTTTTGAGAACTGAGCTCAACACAGGGTGAAGGCCGATGTCCAGGAGTCTAAGAAGCCATGCAGAAGGAATGAAAAAACAGTCAGATGAAGCTAGGAGGGCCTGAATCCCAGGGTCTATCTATGACTCTCAAGCTTCCAGTGGAAATCAGAAGCCCAGTCTCCCTCATTGTCCTCTGATGGCTGAAAAAATCAGAAGTTTTTAATGTAAGCTTCCACAACTATTAGGCTCTCTGACTCCAGATTTTTGTGTGTCTTCACCTTCCTCTCTTCACGGAGCGAAGACCATACTATACCTGTCTGTCTCTTGCCTCCTCTCCTGCTGTTCACCGTTTCTCTCACTCATCTCTTCCACCATTACGGGCCCCTCAGATTCCTCCCTTGGTCTCTACCCATGGTCATTCACCCTCTCCTAATGTCAGGGGTAAGAAATGTTGCCTTTGCTCTCTACTCCCTCCTTGTAATAAGTCCTAACCTTAGTCTTACTATTTTCACAAAACTCCCCTAAATTATAGATTGGTCACAGAAAGACAGGAAACTGGATTTGAGAAAAGAGGAGGTAGCTGAGTAGATGTCCTATTTTTTAAAGTCTGGTTTTGGCAAAAATAAAGTAACACAGCTGAAATACACAGTGGTGTTGGGGTGTTTCTGTCCTTTAGGAAGAAGAAAGCTAAGCTATGGGAAAAGAAAGTGCAGAGCCGGCCCTTGGGGTGGGAAAGTAGTTGCCCTGTGCTACACTAAAACTGAGCAAACGAGAGCTTTGGGGAGGTGGGGTTGACAAAGTTCATAAATGTCAAGATTGCCCAAATTTGTGTCTAAACCTTTTGTCTTTTTACTTTACTTCCTTCATCAGCTCTCAAAGACACCCTCAAGGCTTTAACTATTACCTGACTTATGTCCTAAATTCCTTTCCAGGCTGCAGTCCTGCATTCCCAACTGCTCACCAGATGTCTCGGCCAGATATGCCATCATCAGCTCAACTCAACATTCTCAAACCACGCTTCTCGATTTCTGCTTCAAGCCGGTCATGACTCCTGACTTCCCTGTTTTTGTTAGACGCACCACTACACCTCCAAGCCTAAATGCTCGGTGTTATATATGAGGCAGTAATGGACTCTGCTGTCAAGTCCTATAGATTTAATAATCCACAAAATCCCTTGAATCTACTTTTTCATGTTTGTTGCTGGCACCTTGTTCCTGGAAAACAGGATTGGTCTAAAAGCCTCTCCTGGGCTTCCCTTACTCTACTCGGTCCTACACACTTTTGTCAAATTATGTTTTCCAAAGCACATTTCTGAACATATTCCCCAGCTCAGAAAAAGCCCACAGCTCATTTTCAACACACAATGAAAAAGCTGTTAAAGGAAATGATCCTCCATGGATGCAAAAGCTGTGAGGTGACAGATTGTAGGGAACCCGGCCTATTTCACTTGACCTGCTGATCGATCAAAAACACTATGTACCTCTTGATGTAGTGAACTAGGAAGTATAACACACCTTTACGAGTCTTCCTAAAAGCTGAACTAGAGTCTAATCAAACTTTTACATGAACTCTTGGTTTACAAGAAATACTGAAGAAAGGGGAACAAGTTAAGCATCACCACGAGGAAGTAATTAGACCAGAATGTGGGGCATTTGATTTACAGGACAAATGTCCTGGAAAAATTGATAACATGAACTAAATAAAAAGATGACAAGTATGGAGTAAAAGAGATCAAAGAGCTATAGCAATTAAATGCCAATTGTGAGCTTTGTGTTTTGATTCAAGTGGGGCATCTATAAAGAGACATATTTGAGATAATTAGGAAAATTTGAATATGACTGAGTATAAAGATAATGAAGAATTATTGTTAGTTTTATCAAGGTTGATATAAAATAAAATAATGGTTTTGTTTTAGAAAGGCCCTACCAGTAAGAGATTCATCCTTCACTACTTACAGATGAAATGACATGATATCTAGGTTTCATTTTTAAATATGATAGCAAAACAAAACAAAATAAAGAAAGGAAAGTGAGTCACAAAATAAGATTAGACATTGATAATTCTTGAAGTTGCGTGATGGGTCTAGGACACTTTCTGATAATATTTTCTCTACTTTTTGAGAACATTTAAAAATTCTCCAAAGAAGTAGTGATGTCACTTAAAATTTTATTTTAGATGACCCTTTGGATTCCTACCAAATAATGCGTTAACTTCTGTCTACATGCAAAGTCCACTCAATCTGCTCCTAACTTTCTTTTGTTTGCCACATGCCCCCTCCTACGGCTGCCCCAGATCCCCATAAGGATCCTCTCCTCCAGTAAGCCGTGAACACCAGGTGTCTCAGGATGCCTCTCATTCTTGTCACTCTCTGTATCTTTGCTTATCCCATTCTTTCTGCTGAATAAACATCAATTATCATTTTGCTTGGAATAATTTATAGCACACCTCTCTTGAAACCTCTTACCTAGAAACATGAGCTCTGGAGCTACTTGGGGAAAAACATGAACGGAGTAGAAATTTGAGTTTCTGAAAGGAATGTCAGTCCTTGCATTTAAAAATCCCATCTCTTGACCTCTCTTCTCAACCTCATCTGACTCCCTATTGAATCATTTTCCTTATTTTTTAAAATATTTTATTTATTTATTTTTAGACAGAGGGCAAGGGAAGGTGAAAGAAAGGGAGAGAAAATTCAACATGTGGTTGCCTCTCACATACTCCTAACTAGGGCCCTGGCCCACAACCCAGGCATGTGCCCTGACTGGGAATTGAACCAGTGACCCTTTGGTTCACAGGCCAGTACTCAATCCACTAAGCCACACAAGCCAGGGCCCCTATTTTTTTAACTCCTCAGCACCTGTGACTTTTTTGTAAAACTTAGCTCACTCAGCTGGGTATGAGATTTATGCTTCATACTAAACTATCAAGGGCAGAAAGAGAAGTATATGGGAAAATGTAACAAACATGACTTTGGAGCTTTTAATATGTACTAGCACATGACCTTGGGAAGATGAGTTAATCTCTCTGAGCCTCAGTTTCTACATCTGTAAGATGGAACATACAATAATCATCTCATATGGGATTTATAGGAAGTAATTAAAAGAACTTATGGTCTTCCATAAATATTATTTCCCTCCCTCTCTTTTCTAATTCAAGTGTCTAGCCTTGTACCTTATATATGGTGACTATCCAATAAATATGTTAACAGATTTTATGTAACAGAGGTCTCTAACAAGACATCAGAGCCAAAATTAGTATTCCCTGAATAGCTTGTTGACAATCAAGAATTCACAGACATCTATCTGTACATCCAACCTGCTTCCAGTTAATGCTTATGAGGACATATTTGATTTCAGCTAGAAACTGTGCCTTAGAAGTCACTGCGATTTCTCATTGTTAACTCATACTCTAGTTCACAAGAGTTAAGACTAACAGCAAAAGGAATAAAACAGCCTCACACAGTCTCTTAAAGATAAAGTGAGCTCTATCCAACAAAAGATTTTCTTTCTCACATCTCAAACATGGACAGATATTTTTGACTCCTATCTCCCTTCTGCCTGTGACTGCCAATTTTTAAAAAGAGTATCATTCTATTTCGCTCTCCACACATTTTCAATACCGAGTTACTCCTAGAACCATGGCAGTACTGCTTTGAAAACCAGCAGCCTACTAAAGTTGTTGAAGTTACTGACTGCAAACCCATTGACAACAGTTCATGTGGCTGGCCACCCTCCTTAAGCTACTCTGGCAGTGCCTTTTTCTGGGACTTTTACTATCTGATGGGCTTTTTCCCCCTCTTCCTCTTCTGTACTTCATAATGAACCCTTTCTCCACCCATGACTTCTCTTTTCTTCTACATAATCCACACACTTCCCTGGGCATCTCACTCATTGCTATAGTTTCAGCTACTATTTACCTATGTCATATCCATTTCTCCAGGATGGTGCTTCCGCCCACTCTACATTTCATCCTGGATGTCTTGTTCCATCCTAGATCATGATACCCAGCACTTAGATCCTGGTTAGTTTTCTTTGTAGTAAATTGTATGCATTCAGGGTCCTGATGGCCCAAATTGAGACTGTGTGAATTAGAAGAGTATGTTTTCCTCTAGACAGAGGTAGCCCTGTGCCAGGGCTCAGAGTTTGGCAAGTGAAGCAGTAGCGGGATCTCAGGCTTTGCCTCCCATTCGGCTGAGCAGCCTTGTGCAGTATACAGCCTGCAGTAATGTAAATATGACCCTGAATTTACTGCAAGGAGCAACATTTCTTTCAGAAACTCAAAGTTCTGCTATGTTTATTTTTTTTCCAAATAACTCTATAGCTCACATTGCCAGGCAAGAGGTTGTAAGGAAGGAGTGCCACAACTATTCTAAGCAAAATAATAATTGATGATACTTATTCAACTATATCAACTGAAGATGCATCACCTTTGGCTTGTCTTCAGCTGCATGCATTTTTATAAAGAACAGACATTTAATTTATTTATTCATTTGTTCATTTATTCATTCTACCCATCCACTCACTCCCTTCCCCTTTGGCACCCATCAAGTTGTTCTTTGTATCTGTGACTGTTTCTGCTGGGGTTTGTTTGTTTTGTTTTGTTTTTTAGACTACACATATAAGTGAAATCAAATGGTATTTGTCTTTATCTATATGACTTACTTAACTTAGCATAATTCCCTCTAGGTCCATCCATGCTGTCTCAAATGGAAAGATTTAATTCTTTTTTATTGCTGAGTCACATTCCATGGTGTATGTATGTGTGTGTGTGTGTGTGTGTATATATATATACATATATATATATGTATATATATATCACATCTTCTTTATTCATTCATCTATTGATGGATACCTAGGTTGATTCTATATCTTGGCTATTGCAAATAATGCTGCAATGGACACAGGATTGTAAATCATTTTGAATTAGTGTTTTGGATTTGTTTAGATAAATAAATATCCAGAAGTAGTATTGCTGGGTTGTATAGAAGCTCTCTTTTTAATTTTTTGAGGCATCTCCATTCTGTTTTCCACAGTGGCTGCACACATTTGCAATCCCACCAAGATTGTGCAAGGGTTCTCTTTTCTCCACATCCTCACCAACACTTCTTATTTATTGATTTTTTTTATGATAGCCACTTTGACAGGTATGAGGGTATACACAGATTATATATCTATTAAGGGGTTAATATCAAACTACATAAGGAATTCATACAAATCAACACCAAAAAGACCCCTCATAATCCAATTTTTAAAAAATGGGCTGGGCACCTGAATAAACATTTCTCCAAAGAGGACATGCAGATGGTCAACAGATATATGAAAAGATGGTTAACAGACATATGAAAAGATGCTCAACATCACTAATCATTAGGAAAATGCAAATCAACTCTATGTATTTTTTATAAAGAGAATATTTACCAAATGTGAATTACTGTGATAGATTCTGCCTGATCTAAGATCTTAAAAATAATCAACACTTGATATACTGAATATTTGAAAAAATAAATCTGAAGTATAAAGGCTCACTTCAGGTTTCTTAGCTTAGGGATGTAAAAGAGTCTCCTACAGTCATTTAGTTTTTAATATGGCCTATCCAAAAGAAAGAAGATAGAACAAGATGTTTCTGGAGCTATCGTTTTACCTTATAGCATTTACCTTATTTTATCTTATAGCATTCCTCCATTTTAATCTCTATACAATCCAAGAAATGTTTTCTATATTAAAAATGTGGTATCAATTGAATATGACTAGAGATATTTCATGAGAAAGTAAATTGAGCCTATTAAGAATTTTGGTTATAATATCAAAATTTTTAAACATATGTGTGAAATTATGTATATACTATATACTTGAGAAAATTTATAAATAAAAATATAAAGTTTAAAATATTTCAAACTAAACTTACTTCACTGAAAAATATTTCTAACTATAACTCTTTGCTATCTTTAGAAAGAATTGGACATATTTAGAAATGTGCACTTAATATCTTTTAATAGAGAATTCTATACAATAGCCATATTTAACAGTAATAATCACTTTTCATGAATTTCTTGATTTTAAGATAGAACTACCTATCCTAAACCTCTATATGTAACCAAACCATGGGTTAACTAACCCAGAGATGAAGTACCCCTGTAAAGGTAACACGTCTTTATGGCTCTGTCCCAGTGTGAGGGCTTATGTGCAAAGCTATGCACATAAGAAGGCCTCTAATAACACTCGTGTGTGACATACACTGTTCTAAGTGCTTCATTAAGTCACGTGTTACACTGAACCAATCATCCTTATTTTACAACTAAACACCAAAGGAGAAAAAAGATAATTTGCCTATAGTTATACAGTTTGTAAGTGGTGGACCAGGATTTAGATCCCTATCCACCCATGGAGCCACCCCTTAACCTTAGTCAATGTATTCCATTTGCTACTTTTAAAAATAGCCTGCCAAAAGCTGATATTTTCAATTGCTCCAGTCATTTCAATATTGAACGAATATAAAATCTTTAAATTTGAATTAAATATATGCAATTAGTCAACAAAAATTTAATGTGCATTTTCTATATATCAACACTATATAAAGCAACTGAGATGGAAAAATGAACAAGTTTAGGAAATAATAACAACTTCAACATATACAAATCAAAATTGGATTAACTTAATTATTCATGGAAAGCTATGTGTTATCCACTTTTATTCAGGCAGAATTAAAAGGAATACATATGGTAGAAAACAAGGCATAAAATTGGCAATAAATGTTTGGTTAATGTCAGTGGAAAATAATTAAAAGCTTTGAGAATGATATTATACCATTTCAATATACAAATGACCAATGTAAAAATAAAGAAATATGGATTCTAATAAAATAAATGAGCTATTATGCCACATATATCCTTAGAGATATAAGCTGTTTGTAGTACAATGGAGTCTTTCATATCATATTAACCACTTAATAAAATATCTTTAAAAATCTAAGATGCTAAGACTTTAATAACCATTCTCTTTGTCATCTAACCACTACACAAAATATAGATAAAGGGAAATGATAATACATTATCAAAGCTAGCATGACTGATTAATGATTACTAGTTTAATATGATAGCTCTATCTATATGATAATGAGCAAAATAAAGACCTTACACACACACACACACACACACACACACACACGAGCACATGGGCTCATGCTTTCAAACTGGATAGTGTAGATGTCTTCTCCCTGCCCCATGGCAGGCTATATGGGCCAGAAGGAAGGCAAAAATGAAATATGGGAACTGCTAGTGTTAGGTCAGAAGGAGCTTAGTATATAATTAAAAACATATGAATAGAAAATTAAATACTGCCCCAAAATAGCACTACTGATTCCTTACAGGGCACACAGCTTGATTTTTGTAAATTTTAGTAAAATGTTGTAAAATGGTAATGACAATGTCAGAACAAGGAAAAGCAAAAAGGGATTTGGGGGAAAAAAGCACAATGACTGACATCTTCCACATCTTTTCAAGGACATCTAAAAAAACACAAATGAAAGCCACAGGCCTCTGTGTGCAGTTGTCTGATGCTTGCTTGTGGTTTTTCTCTTACATTTTTTTCTCACTGAGTAATACAGAATTACAACATGCATGCCACTTTAGTACTTCGGATTCCTAACGGAATTGAATCTCCTTTATGTTCCCATGCAACTCCAAAGGGGAGTTATGAGGAGGGCTTTTAAAGTCTAAACATTTTATGCCAAAGAAATGTCTTGGTAGTGAAGAGGTAACTTTCGTTTAATAAAATGCTTCCACTATTTCACTATCCTCTATTGAATATACTGATGGAGTAATTTTGTCTGAAAAAAATGTTGGAGTATTTTTCTGAAGTGTATGAGATGACATCCTAAGGTTTAAAAAAAAAACTTGTTTCTATAATTTGTGTTAAATTATTTATTAGTGAGAGAATATTATTGTTTAAGCAATGTGGCATTATGCACAAACACTATGAACTGCCTTCTTTTGTTGTCTTGATTATTAAAAATCAAAGCCAAGCCTTGAATCTTACAAATAAATTGTTCCAAAATAAAACAATGCATCATAAGTATGATCCTGGCTTAATGCTATCTGTGTATTTTCACCAAAATTAAATACCAATACAAATAAACTGTGACGTGAAAGGAAACAAAGGTACCCACACTCTCCAAACCTTGTGGAAGCAAGATATTAAAATTAATAAAAATTCAGTAAAATCTCAGAGCTTAGAAACCATAGAGACCTGCTTTAAAGGGTACTACTCACTGGGGTGTTTAGAACCATGAAAAGCTTCTCTCTTTCTTGGCTTTCTTTTCTTCAAGGTCTTGGATCTACCACTCACAACTCAATAGCATTTGTTGGAATTCTATGTAAAAGGAACTATGTCAAGTCTTGCAGAGGATACTAATGATGAAAGAAAACATAGATTCCACTCTTGAAGATCATACAAGCTAGTAGTAGAGAAAAGATGTTTATAAATAACTGTGATACAACAGAAAGAGGAAAGGGGAAGAAGGGAATTATTACTTACTGAGAGCATGTCTTGTAGTAGGCACCAAGTTAGAAGTTATACATCTATTATCTTAGTTTAACCCTCAAACTATCTGTTGAGATATTAATATCTCTGCTTTGCAGAGAGGAAAATGAGACTCAGTGACTGAGTGACCTGCCCAAGATCACAGAGCTTATCAGTGGAAGAGCTAGGATTTGAATTATGATCTGTCTGCCTTTGCTGTCTATGACCTCCTAGTTTTAAGGGTAAAGTAATATAAAAAGCTGTGCAGATAAGGTGCTGTGGTGTTCAGCAAAAGGGAGAAACTACATTCAGCCAGGGGAGCATGAAGACATCGTGATGGAAGAAGTAAACATGAAAGGCGACTGTATTTGGATGTGTGGAAACTGAGTGTATCTGGGGGCTAAGAAAGAAGCAGTTCTAGAGAAAAGACTATATTCTAAGAAAAGGAAAATGAATAAAAACAGATTTAAAGGAAAAAAGTAAATGGTTTGATTTGGCTTCGATGAAGCACCATGTCCAGGGAGAGTATTAATGAAAAATTAGCAGGAGATTGGGCTGAAAACACAGGCCAAAACATAAGATTTGAATGACAGGCAAGAAACTAGACTTTATTTCACTCTAAATGGTAATTACAGTGAGACTTAAAGTTTTGGGGTAAGAAGAATGATATAATCAGAACCACAATAGAAAACCTCTATCTGGCAGTCATATATAGGGTGACATTGGTTGATGCTACACTTAACTTAATCCCAGTTCTCATTCTCATCATAGAGACAGGAAAATGTTAAATTTCATGACTCATTTTCCTTGCATCAATGACTGGCAAAAAAGGCATGTCTTCACAGTGTGCAGAATGGCAATAGGGAAGTCATGGTAAAAAAAATGGAAACATAAAATCTTGTTATGTGGGCAGTAAACTAGAGGGATGTAATTGCTCCGTCGGCCATTAGCAGGGTTGCATAGAGCATTAGCACCAAGGCTCTTAACACCTGGGAGCAGAGAAAAGGAAAAGGAGGACGTGAGATGAAGAGAGTAACACAGAAAGGGCATGCAGGAGTGGGGAGCTAAGAAAGGATTCAGTTACCGGAACAGGGGTGCCCGGATACTGACAGAAACCATGATGAGAAATAAAGCATGGCACCAGGACCACACTTAGTGCACAACATTGATCCTCAGACACCTGCATGTTGGAAAAAGGCTCTTTTAGTGCCTCATGTTTAGTGTCCGGATTGAACCTGGGGACTTCCCAGATGTGGAGATGCAGGGCAGGAGCTAGGGGTGCAGCTAAAGGCACCCTCAGATGGTGGGTCTATGAGAATTGACAGGACTTCATACTCTGACTATTCATGTTAAAAGAACTATCAAAAGAACAGAGCTGAGTCTGTCTTGGGCACCATGATTTCACAGCATTGTCATTGTGCCTGGTACACAGGAGGAGCTATATAAATACTTGAGTAATTGAATTAAATTATAATAACATGAATTAGTGAAGAAATGCCAGTGTGACTGTTACTGATTTTGCCCCACCTCCAAATAATTATTACCTCTAGTTTGAAATATAAATGCTTGTCTGTCTTTGTTCTAAATTCTCTTCCTTCTTTCTTCCCTTACATTCAGTTGTCAATTTTTCTGTTAACCCAACCATTTTTTCAAATCTCATTTTTTCAAATCTGTGATATTATTTACTCTGTCCCATCCCTTTTTCTAAGAATTTGATTTCCTTTGTTTCAGTGGATTCACAACAACATCCTCTCCACTCATGTCCCTGCCTCTTTTCCCATCTCAACCACAGCTACTACAATTGCCTTTTTCTTTCTAACACCCTTTCACCATCTCCTTTCTCTTGTCAAGAACCATTTTCTCATGCATTTAGGTAAATGAAAAGACTCACTTCCCTTCCCCAAGGCCTTTTTTTGTATTCAATTTCATTCTATCATTGCAACAGGGTTCACTGCCATTTAGTTCTGCAGTCTCCACAATTGTTGAAAAATCTAATTCAAATTGATCTAAGCTGTCTTTAACTTTAGGAAAATGAGAACTCCCTTCTTTTGATGTAATAGACATTTTTCCTTTTTACTATTGGTCTACAAAATAAAACCTTATTAATCCAGAAGTCCTTACTAAAGAAATGAAAAGAAGTGAAATGAATGAAAAGAACTGAAAAGAAATGAAAGAAGGAAAGTTGAGTGTTACACTCTCTAAGGAAGAGTTTTGCACTGTATAAGAAATAATACTGTGAATAAATGATGTGGGAATATTCACCCTATCCAAGAAAACTCTCACAGACATAAACAAGTTGCCAACTATAATTCTGCCCAAATTTTTTATAAACTTGAAAGGATATACAATTTCTCTACTCAAGCATTTACAAGATTTTTGTAAGTTGGTTGTTTGAAAATCTGATTGTATCTCCTCAGAGGAATCATAACATAGATGTAGTTTATTTTCCCAGCCCATTCCACAAAAGCCTATTCCTAATATACCTTTAAAAATTCTTATTATATAATAGACACCATATTGGTACTACTCTTGATGGCAAAATCCACTGAGTTGGAATTTGAGATATTAGAATTGTATCTCTCACAATAGTAACAAGTCATAGGCAGTGTGGATTTTCAGTGAAGCATGTAGTATAGCTAAGGGTCATCCCTTGGTGACATGGTTGTGACTGGGGGACGGGGGTTTGAGGACTAGTTAAGTGAACTTATTTGGAGAAAGCTTGTTTAGAGGGCAAAAGGAGAGAGGATAAGAAGTTAAAGAGAAAGTTTTGCAGTGTTTGTGCCCTCCCTTTCCCCACAGTGAACAATGTGTGCTAAGAAGACGCAGTGATGAGAAAGGAACAGGATCAGCAGGGAAGAAATGTAGGTAGATTTGTTATATTGACTCATATATACACACATAACAGAAAATAAATTGTGAAGAGTTTTAGCTCAGAAGTCTCATAAAGTCAGGGAAACTGAAAAAGTTGACATTTTAAGAAACAAGTAGATATCTTTTTAAGTCACCAAAAAGATGTTGAAAAAAAAGAAGACATACCTCAAATTATAAGTTTCTTTTGTTATATACACAGTATGTGAACAAAATCACTTTTAGTGATCCAAATAACAAAACATGGACACTTTAAGAGAAATTTGATCAAATAAAAGAAAACTTTGAATCATTTAAGAACCCATTATAATTGCCTAATTTACATTTTAAATGTATATTGATTGCTTTTTCACTATATGTAACTTATAAACCTATATAAAACAAACTTAATGTATAGTTTATATAAATTTACTCAAGGAAAAAGTGGATTTATGGTAAGGTGTTATTATAAAATATATCTGTATGGAATACTATAATTCTGATGTATATATTGATAATCATATCTACTACATAGGTCATTTCTAAGTATTTATATTTTTAGTTAGATGAAAATTTTTCTTGGAGTTAAAAACCTATTTAAGGTCCATATTTTGTTTTAAAAAATGCCAAGAGTAGATTAGGGGCTGGGGAAATAATATATTATTATAGGTAAACAGGAAAAATAAAAATATAGTTGGAAAGGACCCATATATATAAATTGATGGATAATTTATAAAAAGCTCAGAGCAAAGTTAATAATCAAGTACTAAATGAATAACTTCATCAATAATTCTTTAATTTAAATCCAAAAATGGAAGTTTCTTTTGAAAACTATGATAATGATGTAGACATAGAAGTAGGTCAGAGAGACATAGCAACAAAACTCTATTTTCATGCCTTAGACAATACGAGGATAATTCTCAGCTTTGCATTTCCCCTCTTCCCTCTCCTTCCCAATTCCACTGCTCTCTGCTGGCTATAACGTGAGGAAGGCATTCTGAACTGAAGGATCGTGTGATTTGAGTGCCCACTGAGGCAGACTGGTGGCCAAAATGAAGGAAAACCAGAGAAGGTCACCATTTAAAAATGCCATTACTAATCCACTCAAAAGTTTCCAAATTTCTCAAGTATAAGCCATTATGTAGACTTTATTTTTCTGAAGAGCCACAGTAACTATAAGATGTGATGTAAAAGTATTCTGAAATGTCATGATATACTTTTAAATCTCAGCTACACTGATCCAGAATGTTCCCAGTTCTGTCCATCTTTGGCTTTCTGTGCTGGTTCACCATCTTTCTTCTGCTCATTAACTGTAGCTGTACACTCAAGATTTATTATGACCTTGTTCTTTGTATAGTAATTCTTTTTAACATCTCATTAACTAGTAGGCTTTTAATGGTATATTTTTATCCCATCTCCAAATGTTTACATGCATACCTGAACTTCCCACTCTTTGGTTTGCTGCTGGGACACTTGTCCTTAGATGTTGTGGCGGGTGTAGGTGTCAACCCACACCACTGATGCCTTCAAGACAGTGCGAGAATACAGCTCCCATCTGTCCCTACAGCTTTCGGCATTCCTCCAGCAGCTGGGTCGTGCTGGACCTTCTGGGGACAGGTCACAAGTCCCAGGGAGTTAACACCCTGGCACAACTCTCAACAGTGAAGGAAGGTAAATTAGTAGATAAATACATCAATTTCCCTGCTCTTCAGTGGGGCGACCCTAAGGCAAGCTCTACACAGTCTCTCATATGTTCTTCAGCAGAACTGAACCCCTATTGTCCACAGCAATAACCTGTTCATTAATGCATCTGTTTTCTGGTTTTCTTGCTCTCCTTGTTATTTTCCCATGTCCTCACAATGCTTCCTAGGATCATCTCCCAGATAAATTATTTATGCTCAAATCCTTACCTTAAGAACTGCTTTAGGGTAGGGGGAGGTGATACAGGCAGGCTAAGACACAAGTCCCTTTAAAACTTAATATGTTAAAGAGTATAATCCTGTCTCAAAACTAACACTCTAACTTTTTTTTATCATCTGTTATCTCATCTCTTTTCTGGAGGGATACAGGGGTATGAGGGGTTTAGAGACAAACTTGACCTCTGCTCCCAGTTTTATGGTGTCACCCCAGGTGAATCATTTATCTCTTCTAATTTTATATATACAATATTTTCCAGACCAGACCATTCATTTCCAGTATGTGTGAAATGAAATGAAATGAAATGAAATGAAATGAAACAAAACACAAAGAGCACCTTTTCCTTTGTCTTCATCCCAGTATAATGTGGCAGTTTCAAAAACAGGAAAGAAGCTACAACTTTCTTTGATGAGTTTTTTTCCCTCTAATAATTACCTTCAACCAACTAAAAATATAAGAGTAAAAATCACAAATATTGAGAGATTCTTTGATATGAATATAAATTAATCATGTCAAAGTTTTTCTCATGAGTGTAGTATGAAAGGAACTTCTCATTAAAGTACATAGAGTTTTTGTTTGTTAGACATCCTTAATATACAGAGCTCATAAAAACCATAAATAATATTATTTTGATCTAATATGAAATTAGTACATAAAAGACAATTTATGATACTAACAAAGGTATCATGAAAATTATTTATTGATCAAACAATCTAGGATAGAAATAGCATTTTGTATGTTGAAAGAGAAGTAAGGGAAACTTAAGAAATAGTTGTGTTAGTTACAGGTATTATGGTGTTAAGGGTGAAACATTAATAATGTTATTTCCTTTTCTATAGCTTCTTACAGACTATAATAAGTATTAATATTAAATTTCTTGTTTTTTTCCTGACTCTTTAATTCTGACAACTCCCTTTTTGTACTTTCATCTTTATACACATTCCTCCCCTTCCTAAAATTTCCTCATTTTCTTCAATATGATTTAGGACTAAAAGATTTTCTGTTGACTGCATTCCCATTTAATTATAAATCATGTCTTCAGCAGTTGGTTTATATTGAAAATGAAGAACGAGTTCAATATCTGTCTATAATGAATCAAAAGTAGCTGGTAGGATCACAGTCTGCATAATCAGAGTGTGTGTGGATTTACAACAACATTATTAGTACATGATTAATCAGTACCTAATGTGAACCAGCTCATACCCGACATCTACTAAGTCATTGTGTCTTACATTAAAGTCCTGTGGCTCTGTTTCAGATCAGTTGGGAGTTTTGCTTTATATGACAGTACATTGTTAAACTTGCCATCTGGTCCAACAGCTGACACGGCTCACACGGCCCTGAAGAGGCCCCGAAGCTTTACTCCTGGGACATATTTGGTCTACTGTGTGGGGTCATGATTGCTGGCTCACGGCTTTTTTATATCCTTTAAACAGAATTACAAAAACCTCCACACTTGAAAAATCTCAAATTGGAATTGATTTGTTAGAAAAGAGTTCACTTACCTGAGGACCAGGCTGACCCTGAAATTGAAAAAAAAAGAAAAAGAGAAACAGTTACAAATATTTTTCCATAAATATTTTCACTACTAAAACCTAAACTAGCTCTGAAAATCATTTCAAAATATTTCTGAAGATAACAATACCCAACTACTGATAAACTTTACTTTGTGTTTTAAAATCGTATTGTATTTAATATTTTTACTCTATGCTATATTGCCTAAAATCTTGCTGTTATGGTTTATCACAACTCCGAAATGACTCAGGGGTTTCAGTATCTCTAGAATTCAGTTGCAGAGAGACGGCAAAGGAGAAGTACACCTCATGTGGTCATAGTGCATGGGTTGGCTAAAGGGAGCATCTGCTAACACAGGCTGTTTCTATGAGCTCCCATCATGGCTCAAAGATGGCATAGGGTTAAGAAAAAAAGAAGCAGACATCTTAGTTTTATAACTCACCATGTCTTTGAACTTCTCATTGTTTCAATAACATTTTAAGTCAATTAAAAAAATAAACATCTACTTCATATTCTGCATAATCTAACCCAAGTGCATTTTGAAAGGACAGAAGAGGTTTGGGCTCAATTATGTACAACATAACTTCTCACACAGTCAATACATTATGTAACCTCTGGCCAACCTAATTCATTTAAAATGTTGCTTTCTTGTGGTTTAAGCTGATAAAAATGTCCAAGCAGCATAAGAGTAAATAAAGGATTCTCACTAAGAGAAAATCAACTGTAAATGAAACTCTTTATTACATATCACCTCCATAAAATCTCCAGTTGGGTTTTGTGTAAGATGAGATGAAAGAAAAAGTTCACCCTGAGTTAATGAATCTTAAAAAATAAATTAATAATGTACAATCTCATTGCATCAGATATACATCACTGGGTATTATTCAGGAAAGCATGGAGCTAATATAGTTCCCACAGAAGTCTATCTCTTTTAGTCTCTCCCTAAGCTTAGAATTATTTTAGGTACTTGTTGTCTGACTGGGGATAGAACAGATGATTTTCAAAAGCTTTGTCTGAAAGTGTGGTTGGCCAGGTTTTGTCTATTCAAACCAAGCTGTCATGGAGGTAACTCACTCCATTCCTAAACTCTTTAGTGGTAGAGTGGGAGAAAGGGAATTATATTTATTAATTCCTTACTGAGTACCAGGCACTTGGGATTCGTTACTCCATTTATCACGTATAACTGCTCTGCATTTTACAAATGAAGAAACTGAGGTTCCCAGAAATAAGTGGAAAATCACACAGTTTTAGGTGGAGATCTAAAATTTAAACCAAATCTGATTCTGAAGTTCATGCATTTTCTACCAGGTCATTCTGTCTTTCAGTCTGAAATTTTAAGAAAAAAGACATGGAGTTGCTCAGATCAACAATGATACCCCAGCACTCCTCAGGTGAGTGGTCACAACACCTCCGACCAGTCCCCACTACAGTGTGAGCCTCCGCTTCCAGATGTCAACCTCAGACGAACAGGTGCCAGACTCTTAACCAATACTTGTACAGAAGCCAGGTCAGCAAAGATTCTTGCAGGGAACAGAAAGGTTCTTGAGAGAAACGAACGGCTCTAGTGTGAGCTCTAAACATGGAAAACCTACAAAAGCAGGCTCCCCACTTACACATAAATATGGATCTTCCCAGATCCATGTAATAGGTGAAATTGCAACACATGCTTACTCTTGCCTGCACTTTAGATGTTTTAAGCTTCTAGATGTTTTAAGCTTCTGATCTTTCTGAAATTTATAACCACTGCAAACTCAGAAATGTGAACATTTATAGAACCTTGGAACATATTACATTTCTTATACGTTTGTGTGTGAGCTCAAATGTAGGATTCTCTAAATTCAGAGAGAATTTCTTCAAAAGAACACATTGCAGCATTGTTCCTGAGATTGTTTTGATTCCTGTGGTTGTCCTACAAATGAGACTTTTCCTGTTTATTTTAAATGTGGCGCTTGTGTCATCACCCTGATCAAATGATTTTAGCATGATGTGTGGATATATTCATGTTATATACAAATACACATTGTGTAGATTTTATGTTAGTGCTAGTGTAAAAGAATAGCAAATGATGGTAAAACAAAAAAGTTGACTTTTTAAATCATTTTGAATTAATGTTAGAATACAACTGTCTCCATTTTCCTACCTGAGCATTGGGAAGTATACAGCACCAGGAAACTCAGATTACCCTAACATGTGATATGAGTTTCAGGTGTGTATGATGTGCACGTGTGTGTGCACACATGTGTTTGTGTGTTTGTGTAGGGTGAGGAATATGAAAAAGAGGGATGGGAGTGGGGTGGAAGAGAGGCTTCAAAGAATGATACATACAACATGACAAATTTGGTAACTGTCCCTAAAACATGGGTTTCAGAATGCAAGCTGTATAAATCTTACCCAAAATCCTATGACTGTCTACACTCAATGTGATACAACAAACTCTGCATTAACAGATACCTAGAATGGTGTCAGAAAACAGTCTAGCAGCTGGAATCTTGTAGTCATCCAAAAAGAGCCCTCTAAACAAAGGAGGGAACTGATCAGAGGGGCGGTGTCTGTGGGCGGGGCAGTGAGAGCTTCCCCAAGGGGTGGGGGTATGTGCAGAGCGTGCTGGAGAGTCACTAGAGCCCAAAGAGAAGAGCATCTCAGAAACTCCCTGGGAGTGAAGGCCCTGGATGATAAAGCCTTCTCCACAAATAACCAGAAGAAATGTCTCAGAATTTTTCAAGTTGCTTCTGAGTAATTCATTGAGAAATACAGGTATTTTCATTCATTAGTGGATATTTTTTCTAGTCTACAGTAATTTATAGGTAGTGAACATTACTAATAATCAACTGTGAAAGTTACTTTCTTTCAGTCTAAAATACTCTTCAAATGGGTAGTTATAAATTATGATGAAGGCTCACAAAATACAATTTAGTTGAATTTTTTAAAATGAAATTTGTAAAAAGGATTTTTTTCCCAAACAAATCACCAAACTGTTACTATAAATAAAAAACCTGAATATAGTATAATCAAGAGCCATGCCAAGGGAAATAGTTAAATCACAGAAATGCTGACATTTGGAACAAACATAGATGTAAAGATGGAGAATGCCAAGTGGCTGATTTACTGAATGTCAGCAGCTCCATGCAATGCCCTCAAGGCAGCTAAGGCACCAGCATGAAGTAAAAGAAACAGCAGGAGGAGTTGGTTTTAAAAAGTGGTAATCAGAACAGTATGGCAAGCAAACAATCAGCCAGTAGCTGAGCCTGACAGAAAAGGGTTCAAAGCAAGTTGAAAGATTTGTGAGGCAAGTAAACCACAATGCAACATGAGAAATGAGATGACATGTTACTGGAGTATGTATTGTTATGTTAGGTAATTAAAGAGCAATATTAACCATTCTTTGTTAGGCTGTTATCACAATTATTGTTATAGAAAGTGCTGCCAGAAAGTGCTAACACTTTTCTGTAAATCTACAAAGTCATTTAGATTTTGACTGAAGCAGTGAGTTTCACTACATGATACTTTCTTATGGATGGCAAACCTGTGTCATTCCTTTTCAGATGGGACAAATTGTTTTTTCATTAACACATGTACAGATAGGCACACAATATTTGTACTTTTAAAAGTACAATCTTATTTTAAAATACTGACTAGGATAACAGATCCATATAAATTCATTGTGATAAATTGTCAATAAAAACACTTTCATTTACAAAAACTTGAGGGAATATTAGTACTGTTCATGCAATTCTAAAGGTGCTACCTCTGCTTCAAGGTCATTCAAAAGAAATTATTTTAATAACCTAGCAACTCTTCATTAGGAAACCCAAGTTTGACAACTATTTTTAGTAGCCTCAATTCAGATTTATTTCATTCTCTTGAACTGTAAAAAAATAGTTAAAAACAATTATTTCTATATTTTGCATTTTGGAACCCATACTGCCTAAAAAGATCATTTGAAGGTGATCACTATAACTTCATTACCTCTTGAAAATTCTCAAATCCACACATTTGGATATCAAGCCTATTTTTCCCTCAGGTGAAAACAGCATCTGAACTAGGTGTTCAGGTAAAGCTTTAGAATGATGTCATAGGAACTCTAAGTGGTACAGGATTGTCCTGGTGTCAGGAGATTATGGGGACCTATAGGACTCCTATCATAGGATCCTGTCAGTGAGACTCCTTAACCTTACAAACATCTCAGTCTAATGTTGAGTCCATGCAAGTGGAGCAGACGCACTCTGCATGCACAGCACCCGGAAGCAGGAATCCTGCCTGGCCTCACGGAACTGGGAATTTGTTCACATTTAACTCTAATATCTTAGGGCCCAAGTTATAGGTGCTTCTGCAAAAATTGTTGAATTGCTGAAAGGTGAAAATATTTTGACTGGCCCAAAGATAGTTTACAGTATTTTTATAGAACCATTAGAAAGTTTATTATTCTTACAGTACAGGGTTATATTTTTGAAATCTAGTTTCCTAATCCCATATTCCAGAAAGGGTTCTCTTGGCTTCTGTTCACTGCAGAATAAAAACATCCATGTCAGCGTCTCCTCAGTCAGTGGGATCTTGTTCAGATAACAGAGCGGGGACTGAGGCAGGCAGAGACTGCAGCGGCTTCACAGGACGGTTCAGGTCCTCCACACATGACACAGGACAAAGATCAAGAGAGGTCTGTCCTGAAGAAAAACCTCTTCCTTCTTTGATTAAGCTTCGATATCTAATTAATGTGAGGTTGTTACATCATATTACTCTGGTATTTATTAAATGCCATAAGATTTAGCATGGCAATCTAAAGTACATTATATATCCAATACCAACAATTAGTTCAACTAACACAGATTTAGATAAAAAGTCTGTCAGTTTAAAAACAAATTAATATGCAACTGGTATACTATAGAGAAAAGCAATTGCAGAAGTAAAGCACTAAGGATTATGTGCATTAATCTTAAAATGCTTTGCAAAGACTGCATAATCTCACAATGTCTCTAAGCTGCTCAGGCTTCCCAGGACTCTTACGAGCTTGACTAAAATAAATATTATTCATAATTTATATTGCCTAATGTGTTATCCTAGAGGATAGATATTAATAATTCTGACTTTAGCCATAGTCACATAATATTACTTAGATAAGAGCATTTCAATTTAAGAATTAAAAAAAACATTAATCCTCAATGGTTTCAGTTCTGGGAAGAAGAAATCATATTCTATACTAGAGGAAAATAAAGAGCTATAGTCTCAAGCATGGTAAATATTTCTTTTCTAAAATTTGAGAGAAAAAGAGAGCAAGAGCAAACATGGATGTGTTTTTGTTTGGTTCATGAAAACAAAAATTGCTTCAAAACTTAGAAGTTTTCTTCCATATTTGCTTTTCATAAATAAATAACTATATTTAAAGATTTAGTCTTATATTTAAACTGGTTAACAAGTTCTTCCCACAATAATTAAAAAACTATTATATTTCCTAATACAATACCATGTTTATTTTTCTTTTTCAGTCATAAATGTCATACATGTATCATACGATATATCATATATCATATATATCATATTTAAGTCATGTATATATCACAGGTTCTAAAAATTAAATTTATTGCAGTCACATCATTTAATCAAATTATATAGGTTTCAAGTGTACAATTCTGTAATACATTATCTGTATGTTGCATTATATGTTTATCACCCAAAGTCAAATTTTTTTCTGTCACCATATATTTGACCCCCTTTACTCTTATTATTCTACTCACTCCCTTTTCCCTCTGGTAACTAACATACTGTTGTCTGTGTCTATGAGTTTTTATTTGTTTGTCTTGTTTGTTCATTTGTTGCTTTTAATTGTATATCCCACATATGAGTGAAATCACATGGTTCTTGACATTTTCTGTCTGGCTTATTTCACTTAGCATGATATTCCCAAGATCCATCCATGTTGTCCCAAATGGCAATATTTCATCTTTTCTTATAGCTGAATAGTATTGCATTGCATACATGCACCACATCTTCTTTATCCTATCAAAGGACACTTTGGTTGCTCCCATGTCACCTGAATAATGCTGCAATGCACATGGGAGTGCATCTGTCTTTGCAAATAAACATTTATAGTTTTTTGTTAGATATCTAGAAGTGGGATTGCTGAGTCATATGGTAACTCTATTCTTAATTTTTTGAGAAACCTCCATACTATTTTCCACAGTGGCTGTGCCAGTTTACATTCCTGCCCACACTACACTGCTATTTGTCACCATATATAAAAATTATATATATCAAAATGGATCAAAGACCTAAATATAAGGCCTAAAAGAATAAATTACACAGAAAAGAACTCAGGTACTAAACTTACAGGCCTTGGTCTTAGAGAAGATTTTATGAATTTGACCTCAAAGTCTAGGAAAGTAAAAGCAAAAGTAAATGAATGGGACTATATCAAACTAGAAAGCTTCTGCAGAGCAAAAGAAACCACCAACAAAACAAAAAGGCAACCAACCAAATAGAAGATATTTACAAACAACACTTCCAACATGGCCTAATTTCCAAAGTATATTATCTAAAGAACTTGTATTACTGAATAACAAAAACCAAAAAAATCCAATTTAAAACATGGGCAGAGGACCTGAATAGAAATTTCCATCAAGGAAACATGTAAAAGGTTAACAGATGTGTGAAAACATGGTCAACTTCATTAGCTAATAGGAAAATGCAACTCAAAACCACAATGAGATACTATCTCACACCTATCAGAATGGCTATCATCAAGACAAGTGACAAGTATTGGAGAGGCTGAGAAAAAGGAATCCTTTTCTTTCATGTAATTAAATGTTCATAATGGAAACAAGTAAAGAATTTTATATGTGCATTTTTGTCATAAAAAATTACACATACAGAACATAAGAAAAAGACTCTTATTTATGCATTAATTTACAACATTAAAATTTTTTGAATATAACTTTCCACTGAGGTTGTCTCAGATTTGCTATTATAAATAATACTTATATATTTCTTTATAAATATTTGACTATATCCTTGATTATTTCTTTATGATATAAAACTGAAAATGCAGTGTTATAAAAATTTTGAAATTTATGTATTTATTTCTTTATATTTTAGTATATAAAATACAGATTATATATTGTCTAGGATATAATTTACATGTAAATACACATGTATTTATTGTGACACATTTGTAAGTCTTTCTATATGAAGAGAAGAAAAGAAGAGGAAAGAAGGGGGAAAAGAGAGAAGAAGGAGGGAGGTGAAGGGGAGAAAGGGAGGAAAAGTATACAAACTAGTGGTTATTTCTGGGTGTTGGAATTATGGGTAATTATTACTATATTTAGATTTTTTTACACTTCTCAAAATTTTACTAGTTCCAAGTCTTGATTATAAAAATATTTATCACATGATATCTAATTCGCTGCAGAAAACTTTTAAACAAACCTAAACTAAGTTGTTAATGTTTTCCATACTGGGATCATTCACTCAAAGATCTAGGTCAGTAATTTTAAATTCCATTGTCCAATTTTTTCCCAGTTCAGGGTGTTTTAAATTACTTGGGATTTTGTTGCAAAGTTCATAAAACCATTCTTCAAAATTCAGTAAGTGAGGTTTTAAATTCACTTTCTGTGTGTGCCACACACCACTTTTAGGAGGAGATTAGAAGAAGGGGACAGAAGATTCCAGAATCAAGCATCGATGATAGGAAGACACGACTCCACTCAGACTGTAAATCCCTGCTAGGCAGTTTGTTGGAAACTTGGCTGTTTTGCAAACTAAAATATTTGGGTTTTAAGATTTATCTATATTATTTCATGGAGTCATTTAAAGAACATAATGGTTTTGGCTATAAATGTGTATCAGACTCCTAAAACATAACAGAGTAGTCCCCTTTGAGTCACAGAGGAAACCTTTGGAGACCCTCCTGAAACCACAGAAAGTGAAGAACCCTATATACACTGTGGTATTTCCTATACCTACATATCCAGGTTTATTTTATAAATAGGCACAGAAAGAGATTAACAACAACTCACAATAAAAGAGAACAATTATAACACTATACTACAATAAAAATTATGCGAATGTGGTCTCTTTCTTTCTCTCAAAATATCTTACTCTACTGTCCTCAACCTTCCTCCTGTGAGATGCCATCTGATGAGATGAAGTGAGGTGGAGATGCTGAAGAAGGGGATGATTTTTGCTGCAGGCAGGAGGGAGTGGGATGGAGTGAGATTTTAACATGCTCCTTAGAATGGTGGGCAATTTAAAACTTAGAAATTGTTTATTTCTGGAATGTTCTATTTAGTATTTTTGGACCAAAATTGACCAGTGGTAACTGGATCTGTGGAAAGCAAAACCACAGATAAAGGGAGGTTATTGTACATATCCAACTGTTTTCACCAATGGGCATGGAACCAGGGAAGACTACTAAGGTATAAATAAACAACCAATTTTTTTAACATGTTTAATATGATAAAAGGAACATATGGAATAAATGTGAGAAGCACCTGCTCAGCTTCCATGGTTTAAAAAACACATGCCTTTTAAAGAATGCGAAGGAAATTTTTACTGCCCTGCCAATTTTTATTACACAATAAATAATACATAATTTGGTTTCTGCCATGTTTATTAACATCTTTTTTAAATGTGCTATTTTTATTACTCCAAATACTGGAAGCCGATTTTAAACATCTATTGTTAAGTTTATAATAAGAACCCGATTTCAATCCTATTTTCTAAATACTGTGCAAAAAAAGATCTGACTTCTCTCTGCAGCTGTCTGTCCTACATATTTTGCATTAATAAATGTGAGCTCTAGCAAAGTAAATAAATTATAATGCATGAGTCACAAAATGCTTATTGCTGTAGTGACACAGAACCCCCAAAATGAAAACCTATATTGACATTGGGGAGGAGTGGTTCTTCAAGATGACAAGCTGCTGTGCTATAGTGAACAAGATGCTGGGGGCTGCACTGGGTGGTAGGCAGGCAATGCAATGCACAGATGATGTATCACAGAACTGTACTTTTGAAACCTATATAATTCTATTAACCAATGTCACCCCAATAAATTTAATTAAAAATAACAAAAAAGAAAAATAAATAATAATAGAAACTACCACTTACTGACTACAACAAGTCACCAAGAGCTTTACAAATGGCATCTCTATCACTCTAAATCTGTAAATTAGGGGTCATTTCCACTATTTTTCAGTTGAATGAACCAAGTTTCAAAGAGGTAAGGTAATATTCTCAGAGATAGACAAATTCTAAAGGGAAAGCCAGAATATTAACATAGATTTGTCTGACTTGAACCCTCTTGTGCTCTCATTTGCATCATGCTGGTGGCTGGAGCCTTGGGCCTAGGAGAAATTGCCCAGGGAAAGCAAGTCAGAGTGATTCCTAACACTCTTTTCCATTAAATAGAGGCTAGAACTGCTCTACTTAGAAACATCCACACATGAATCACTTAAAATTTTGTGTGCACACACACACACCCCATGAAGTCTGTCCATAGATTCTCTAGCAAATCATTCACTTCAGGTTAAGATCTCCTGGGTAGAGAAATATAAATAAGAGAGGAAGAGTGTCCCAAAAAGGTAATTGAGGCAAGAAAGCATTAAAAACAACAACGACAAGCTTGAGTTAAAGAAGCCAAGATTTGAGAGAATTTCAAAAAGAGAAATTCAAATGAGGACTGCAAAGAGTCATAAGAGGAAAGTTTATAGCTACATAAGCCTACTTGAAAGAATCAAGAAATACCCCTAGTAATTTAACTCCACAACTAAAGAAAATAAAAAAAGAATAAACAAAGCCCAAAGTAAACAGAAGGAAGTAAATAGTTAAGATCAGAGAAGTAAACAAAAACAGAAATTTAAAAATAGAAAAGAAAAATAAAAATTCAAAATGGATTAAAGACTTAAATATTAGACCCCAAACCATAAAAATCCTAGAAGAAAATATAGGCAGTAAATTCTTGGACATTACTCATAGTAATATTTTATCTGATATATCTCCCCAGGCAAGGGAAACAAACAAAATATAAACAAATGGGACTATATCAAACTAAAAAGTTCTTGCACAGCAAAGGAAACCATCAGCAAAATAAAAAGACAGTTCATAAAATGGGAGAACATATTCACAACACATCTGATAAGAGGTTAAGATCCAAAATTTATAAAGAACTTACAAAATGCAACACCAAAAAAACAAACAATCCAATCATAAAATGAGTAAAAGATCTGAATAGACACTTCTCCAAGGAGACATATAGATGGTCCAATAGACATATGAAAAGATGCTCAACAACACTAATTATCAGAGAAATGCAAATTGAAACCACAATGAGCTATCACCTTACACCTGTCAGATTGGCTATCATCAATAAATCAACAAGAAGTGCTGGAGAGGATGTGGAGAAAAAAGAACCCTTTTGCACTGTTGGTGGAAATGCAGATTGGTACAATCACTGTAGAAAGCAGTATGGAGATACCTCAAAAAATTAAAAATGGATCTGTCTTTTGACCCACTGATCCCACTTCTGGGAATATATCCACAGGAACCCAAAACACTAATTTGAAAGAACATAAGCACCACTATGTTCACTGCAGCATTATTTACAATCACCAAGAAATGAAAGCAGCCCAAGTGTCCATCAGTAGATGAGTGGATAAAACAACTACGGGACACTTACACAATGGAATGCTACTCAGCCATAAAAAAGTAGAAAATTTTACCCTTTATGACAGCATGGATGGACCTGGAGAACATTATGCTAAGTGAAATAAACCAGTCAGAGGAAGACAAATACCATATGACTTCACTCATATGTGAAATCTAATGAACAAACTGAACTAATGAGCAAAATAGAGACAGACTTGTAGATAGAGAGTAGGATGACAATTGTAGAGGGGTGGTTGGGGTGGAGGGATCCAGCAAAAATAGAAAAGGACTTGTGGACGTGGACAACAGTGTGGTGATTGCAGGGGGAAGGAGTGTTAAGTGGTAATGGGAAAAAATGAAAAATTTTAAAAAAAGAAAAGATCAATAAAACTAAGAGCTGGTTCTTTGAAAAGATAAATAAAATACACAAACCTTTAGCCAAACTCATTAAGGAAAAAAAAAGAGATCCCAAGGAAATAGTTATAAATGAAAGAGAAGTTACAACCAACACCACAGAAATACAAAAAATCATTAAAGAATACTATGAACAATTACATGCCAACAAGTTTGACAATCTGAAAGGAGATAAATTTCTAGAAGTATAAAACCTTCCAAAACAGAACCAGAGAGAAATAAAAAAATCTAAACAGATCAATTACCAGGAATGAAATTGAAGCAGTAATAAAAAAACTTCCAACAAATGAAAGTCCAGGACCATTTGGTTTCACAGGTGAATTTTACCAACCATTCAAGGAAGAATTAATACCTATCTTTCTTAAACTATTTCAAAAAAAATTGTAGAGGAAGGAATGTTTCCAAATTCATTTTATGAAGCTAGCATTACCTTGATACAAAAATCAAAAAATCAGATAAGGACATTACAAAAAAATTACAGGCCAATATCCTTTATGAACATAGATGCAAAAATACTCAATAGTAGCAAACTGATTCAACAATACATTAAAAAAATTATACACTGTCACCAAGTGGGGTTTATCCCAAGGATGCAAGAATGGTTCAACATCTGTAAATCAATCAATGTTATACACCACATTAACAAAATAAAGGATGAAACCATGTCATCATCTCAATAAATGCAGAAAAAGCATTCAACAAAATTTGATATCCTTATACAATAAAAACTCTCAACAAGGTGGGAAAAGAAGAAACATATCCCAAAATAATAAAAACCAATGTGACAAACCCACAGCTAATATAATCAATGGTGAAAAGTTAAAAGCCTTTGCTCTAAGATTAGGAACAAGCAAGGTTGCCCATTCTCACCACTACTATTCAACATAGTATTGAAAGAAATAAAAGGCATAGAAATTGGAAAGCCAGAAGTAAAACTTTTACTTGCAGATGACATGATAGTGTGTGTGTGTGTGCATGTATATATATATGTGTATATATAATCTCCTAAATATATATACATATATACCCTAAAGAATCCACAAAAAACTATTAGAACTAATAAATGACTTCCATAAAGTTGCAGAATACAGTCTCAATATACAAAAAAAAATCTGTTGTGTTTCTAATTAACAATCAGAAAAATAAATTAAGAAAACAATCCCATTTACAATTTCATCAAAAAGTACAAACTACCTTGGAATAAATTTAACCAAAGAGGTGAAAGACTTGTACTCTGAAAACTATAAAACAATGAAGAAAGACATTGAACAAGATAAAAATAAATGGAAGAATATACTTTGCTCATAGATTACAAGGATTAATATTGTTAAAATGACCTTACTACCTAAAGTTTTATACAGACTTAACACAATGCCTATCAAAATATTAATGGCATTCTTTCAAAGAATTAGAACTAATCCTAAAATTTGCATGGAACCACAAAAGACCCTGACTAGCCAAAGAACTTTTGAGAAGAAACAAAGTGGGAGGTATCATGTTCCTCAATATCAAATAACATGACAAAGCTACAATAATCAAAACAGTATAGGACCAGTATAAAATATATCTATAGATCAATGGAATAGAGTAGAGAGCCCAGAAATAAATTCTAGCATATACAGTCAAATAATCTATGATAAAGGAGGCAAGGATACACAACAGGGTAAAGACAGTGTCTTCAGTAAATGGTGTTGGGAAATTGAACAGATACATGCAAAAAATAAAATTGAACCACTTCTTTTTACCATATACAAAAGTCAACTAAAAGTGGACTAAGGACTTAAATATTAGACCCAAAACCATAAAATTCCTAGAAGAAAAAATTGGCAGTAAACTCTTTGACATTGCTTTTAGTAATATCTTTTTGGACATATCTTCTTCAGCAAGGGAAACAAAAAAATAAACAAATGGGAATACACCAAAGTAAAAAGTTTCTACACAGTGGACAAAACCATCAACAAAACAAAAAGACAACATACTGGATGGGAGAAAATATTTGTAAATGATACATCTGATAAAGGATTAATATCCAAAATACATAAAGAACTCACATAACTAAACACCTCCCCCCCAAACAATCCAATTAGAAAATAGGCACATGGCCTGAATAGATATTTCTCCCAAAAGGGCATACAGATGGCCAACAGAAACTCAGCATCACTAATCATCAGGGAAATACAAATTAAAATCACAATGAGATATCACCCCACACCTGTCAGAATGGCTATCATTAGTAAGTCAACAAATAACAAGTGCTAGAGAAGATGTGAGTAAATGGAAACCCTAGTGCACTGTTGGTGGGACTATATATAAATTAGCTTAGCCATGATGGAAAGCAATATGGGGATTTCTCAGTCAATTAAAAATAGACTTGCTATATGATTCAGCAATTCCATTACTGGGTATTTACCCAAATAAAACAAAAACACTAATTTGAAAAGATATACCCACTCTTATGTTCACTGGAGCATTATTAGTAATTGCCAAAATATGGAAATAACTTAGATTTCCAACAATAGATGTATTAATAAAGATGAACCTAGAGGGTATTATGCTGAGTGAACTAAATCAGAAAAAGACAAATATCATATGATCTCATTTTTATGTGAAATCTAAAAAATAATAAATGAATGAATAAACAAAACAGAAACAGACCTATACAAACATACAGATATACAAAACAAGCTAATGGCTGCCAAAGGGGAAGGGGAGGAGTGATGGGAGCTTTAAAAAAGCATTCTCGAATACCGTAACATACCAACCCAGCATTAAAAAAATTTCCCTCAAGTTGAATAAGCCAAGATTTCAGAGAACTTCAAAAAAATTAAATTTAAGTAAGGACTACAAAGAATCTCCTGCATTTGATTAATAGGGAGTCAAATCTTTATTGTAACTGATTGAGCAATGAAGTAAGTTAAGTCAAAAATAAGCACTATTTAAAAAAATAAGCACCACAGACAGCAAGCAGGTGTCATCTGAAGTGCCAACTGATTTATTGGTGATGGCTGCCTGGAATAATATGTTAAAAGAAGATTCTGAGGCTGGGTTATAGACTTTGGGAAAGGACACTGGGTTTAATCAGAAATGTCTACTAAAGGCAAACAGTGGAAAATATGTGTACCAATTTGCCACTTTCAATAGACAATTCTGTGAGGAAAAGAAAAGAAATAGGATAGTAACTAAAAGGGATATTAGGTTTGAAGAAAAGGTTTTTGTTTGTTTTTTCGGTAAGGTAAGAAGGCTTTGAAAATGTTTACAAGCTGACAGAAAACTGTTAGCTGACAGAGAAGAAATGGCTTGCAGAGCAAAATCAATGTGTAAGAAAACACAAAAGGAAGGAGTGTAAGAGAATAGCATTAGGACACGGGGCACCATTTTGTCTGAGGAGAGGAGAAAAGGAGGATTCAGACATATCTGGATGTACAGAGGCAGAAAACAGACGTATTCCATGCCCTAAATCTCTGGGGACTCTGAGGTAGAGGTTTGCTGAGTGTGGGAACAGTAAAGTTTATTATTCATATGCTAATGTTTGTTAAGCAGCTCCAGGGTAATAGGCTATCTTCCGAAACTAAGAATATGGTAAATAAGACATAGTTCTTGCTATCACTCTTGTTAAAGGAGACAGACTTTAAGAGATTATTTATGAATAAAGTGGCAGATGATTATAACAAATAAGATGAAATATATACAGGGATAAGGAGGCTGGAGAACCATTCAGTGGGAGGGTGTTCATGGAAGAACATTTTACAGGATGGTCATGGAAGAACTCTCTGAACATAGGAAAAAGGAACAGCAGGTAGAATGCCCTATCATGCAGAGATAGGGTGTTCAAATGACAGATAGCATGTCCAGATTGGAGAGAGAAATGGGAAAGGGGTAAGGAGGGAAGCCACAGAGGTGGAGGGGCAGATCATGCAGAACTTCATAAGTCATAATAAGAACCTGGCCTTTAATGGGGGAGAGATACAGAGCCACAGGGAGGAGGTTTTGTAAAGAGAAGTGACACAATCTGAATTACATTTTTTAAAAATTATGTTCATTGAATAAAAAAGACTGTAGGAGGGCAAGGGTGTGGGCATAGAGAGAAGTTAGGAGGCTTTTGTCACAATCCAAGTAAAAGATAAATGATGGGATGGACCAGGATTGTAGTGGGGAAGGTAAAAAGTGGTTAGATGCTCCGTTTTGCTTGTAAGTTCAGTTTGTTCATTAGATTCCACATATGAGTGAAATCACGTGGTGTTTGTCTCTCACTGACTGGCTTACAGATAGAGAGCAGGGTGACCTCTGTGGGGGCATTAGAGGGAGGAGGGATAGAGCAAAAAGGAAAAAGCACTCATGGAATGGACAAGGACCACAGGGTGGTGATTATGGGAAGAAGCGGGCATGAGAGGGCTAAATGATAATGGATAAATCTAATAAAAAATTTTAAAAATAATAAAGGGGTTAGATTCTACATATATGGTGAACAAAGAGGTGCCAGATTTGCAGATTGAATGAGGGATGTTAGAAAAAAGAGGAATCAGAATGCATCCAAGGTTTGCCTGGGCCAACTACAGGCACAAATATGTCACTTACTGATGCACAGAAAACTGAGATTGAACGAGGACCTGCTTGGAGAGCAGACATGTAAGAGTTTGGTTCCAGACATGCTGAGTTTGAGAGACCTCTGAAATGGCCATGTGGAGATGTTGAGTAGATAGGTACATCACACAAGTCTAGAGTTCATAGCCAGGTCCTGGCCTGAAATACAGATCTGGAGCCTTTGACATAGACATAATATTTAAAACCACGAGATTATATGAGATCACTTTGCAAGTGAATGTAAATAAGGACGACAAAAGGTCGTCCGAGGATTGAGCCCAAGCACTCCAACATTTAGAGACCATGAAGAAGAAAAGGAACAAGCCAGGCTGAGAAGGAGGGGCCAGTGCGGTAGAGGAGTGCCACGACATCAAGCAAGGAGATAAGCAAGAAGTGTTTCAAGAAGAAGAGAGCAATAAACTGTGTTGAAAATAGTCCAGTCAAATTTGAACTGAACCCCGATCACTAAATTTGTCATGGTGAGGGTAACCAGGGACCGGACAAGAATGTTTCCAGCAGCCTGACAGAGATTCAAGAGAGAATGAAAAAACAGTGTTTGGTGATTGTGGACAATTCTTTCTAGGAGTTTTGCTGTGAAGGGCAGTGGGAATGAACAAATGCAACATTGTCTGGGGAAAAGATGGGATCAACAAAGTTCTGTTTTTATTTTTTAGGAAGGAAGATATTATGGCTTCATTTTATGCTAATAGAATTATCCAATAGAGAAAAACTGGTGATTGCAAGATCAACGACCTTGAGCAAGGCAGAGGGGACTGGCTCAAATGCAAGTGAAAGAACAGTTCATCCCTTTAACAGAAGGGAAGGAGGGTACAGATCTGAGTAAATGATCAGATTTGGTGGTGGGACTGCATAGAAGTTATACTGTGATTGCTTCGATTTTCTCAGGAGAGTAAAAAACAAAGTTATTAACAAAGTTAAGTGGGGAGAAGATGCTGGAGGATTCAGGAGCAAGGAAGGGTTTGAAATAGCTAAGAAACCATGAACATGGATTAGGGGCATGGGCAGCTCTACAGATATGAAGAGGTTCAGAACACTGGCTGTGAATTTAAATCAAAACCAGCTGAAAGGGTTGTTTTTCTTCACCCATATTGAGCGATGTGGGTGCAGGTACAGTGTAGAGACTGACTTGTATTTAACGAGGCTTGGTGTTTCCCAGGCCAGGACCAAGGGAGAGAGTGAGGCAGGTGTATGCAAGAGCATGACTACAATGGTGGACCACGGCATCTAATCTGTGAAGGGGAGAAGTGACGCTATGGGAGGTGTGTGGTGGAACAGTGTTTTCCATTTCTTTGTCAGATATATTTGTTATTTGCTTCACATTATTTTTGTAATATACCCATCCAGGTTTATTAAAAAAGTTCAATTCTATCAATGCTTGTATCATTAGGAAAATGTCTGATGTATTGTTTTTACCATTACTATTTTAACAAGTTTTAAAAACATGCTTTTAATTTATTTTCACTATTTTATGTTTCTATTTCTTTAGGCTTAATTGAATAAATGTAGTCTCAATAACTGAGTATGACAATAATAAATATAATGTTATCTATGTTTATTCAATAAAGACTCAAAAATCACTGGAAGTAGGGACTAATTTTTAAAAATATGTTGCCCAAAATTACTCTGAATTTTCCTACAAATCTTACTGTCTTAAGACATCATACATGATGAGCCACCACAGATTTTACATGAAGCACCCATTCCTACATTTTCTGTAACAAGGCCGTATGCACTTCACTAACCAATTCTCTCTCTCTCTCTCTCTCTCTCTCTCTCTCTCATACACACACACACACACACACACAGTTACAGTGGCCATGTAACAAAGAGCTGCTAAAATGTCAGAGGAGGAAATAGGGCCTTCAGCTCCGGCAGGATGGACAGACCAATGAGAAAGTTCACTTTTACTCTATCAAATGTAATAGCACCTCATTTTAACCAGGTCAAGGCTCAGTTACATTTGGCAGTCAAAACCCCTGGCGCAGTCTCTGGAGAGACCCTTAGCCCTTTTGACTTCCCTCCAATTGCTTCAGGCTCCTGACTCCTAGCATATGCTTGTCCCTGCTAAGGTGCATATTTCACCTGTCAAAAATCCCTTCCAAGATCTAGGACTTTTCACTTCTTCCACAAAGATTTGCCCGTTTTCCTACAGCAGATGGGAACTTGATTTTTTCTGAATATCCAGCAATTGTTTTAATTCCTTTATGACATTCCATTCTGCCTAAAATTATACCTTTTAATATCATATCTTTCCCACTAAACGGTATGTTCCTTGAACAGCTAACATGCTGTTACAATATGCCAGGCCCTGTGCTACTTGTTTTGTGGACATTATAGGTACCTTTATTAGCCTGTTTACAGTTGCAGAAACTGAGACAGAGGTGACTTGCCCGAGATCATACAACTGGTAAGTAGAAATGCGAAGATATAAATGCATGTCTGTCAGGTTCCAGAACCTGCACTTTTAAGCTAGAGGGTCCAGCAGAAGTAACACCTGCTTAAGAGTGGGTGATAGGGTATGTGTATGTCTCATACAAGATGAACAGCAACTTGAACATTTTTTCTAAAATGTCATATGGTGTGCTTGAGTGTGGTATTGTTATGTTACAGAATTGCAAGCTTATAATTTTGTAATAAATAAGGGCATTATTTGTGCTGGACCCTATATTTTGCTATACTGCACCTTGAATGGTAGAAGACATACAATAAATATTAGATTTTTAAAAATTCAACCTTATACGAATTTTATTTCAAGTAACCTACTAAATTCCATGCACTGTGGTGGTGGTGGAGGCACAAGGAAAAATAAGGCATGGACCTTTCAACAGTGGAACTTGTGGTCACAAGCAACACTGAGAAGTTATTACATTCTCTGGTTCCCACACTGGATGGGGCTTGTTCTTCCCAAGCAACGGGAACACGTCTGACTAAGGCCCAAACTGTGAAAGCTAGTTATAGCTCTCTCTTCTCATTGCAATACAATCGATTGTATTGAAATACTAAAATGTCAAATAAACTACCTTTATTTTAAGAGATAACATTATCCAGTTAATAATCTGGGACTACATTAGATACTGTAATGCAGTCTTCAAGAGGGTACTGAATACATTTCACTTCTTCTATAATATGTGTTTTCACTTGAGACGGGAGAGATAACAGCATTTTAGAGATACTGACTAAATTACCTCTATTGATGAGGTTCAGCAGGTTCTTTCAGAATGATTTGAAATAATTGCTGAGGGATAAAAGATAGTGTTCTATGGGCTGTAGCCACAGCAAGCTCGGAGCCTACTGGGGAGAGAATAAAGCACAAGCTCCCATTCATGAATGGTTCTATGTCCTGCCTGGAGCATGGTTGACTGACCATCCCTGAAATTGTATAAAAGAAAGGAAGTAGGCCAAGGTACACGTTTGTATTAGTAATTGGTGTGCATGAAGTGAATTAGACTATCCCACCAGGTCCTTCCTAAAGGGGTGGAAAGGCAATACAAACATCCAGGAATAAAGTCTGCTAAAGCCATCTTTTCAAAGCTTTTGACAAACTGCAAACCTCAGTCATTTATTTTTTTTCTCATTGAAAGGGGAGTTCAGGGAGAAGTTTCAGTTCAGTTCACACACATGCACACTCACACATGCACACCGAATGTATAGGTGTATGAAGCATGAACTAGGGCATGAGAGTTACATAGTACTGTCCTTATTCACAAAGGAAGTCAAGGGACCTGGTTCTGCCATTAAGCAGAGGCAGGATTTTTCACTGATGTCAAAGGGCAGGTGTAGTACAGTTCCAGGTTCCTTTAGCTCCTGTGTATATTCCCACAAGAACAATCTGTATGTAGTACCGTGGAAGCTGGTCCCCCTATTTGGACAGCCGTGTTGCGATTGTTGGCAAGAACTGCAGAAGGCAGTCCCAATCAGAAGAGAGGTCAATTCAACCAAACCATGAATCAGATTTTAAAGTTTTGAAGAAAACAAAATGGAAACCTCTTTGCTTTGTGATCCTAGAGAATAGAATTTAACTTCCTTTTTTTTTCCTGCTGTAGAAATTTCCCAGGTTTCTAAATTCTTTTTTTAATGTTTCCCTTTCATAAAGAGCCCACAGTAGGCTAAGAATGAGAATTATTCAACCCATTTAACAATACTATAGAATCAGTTTTATTCTAGCCTTTATATAAAAAAACATAATTTGTTTTTGCAGCAGTACCCTTTTCAATAAACACGGATATTACTCAATCATATATAATTTCCAAAAGAGCATTAAAATCAAAGTTTATAAATAATGCTAAATTATTTAAATATTTTAATTCAATTCAAAAGTAAATAAGCCTGCAAAGTCATTCTTAACTCTACTTACACTTAAAGTAAAAATAAGCAATTAAAGATTAACAAAGTTTTGAGGTTTAACTCAAGTAATTAAAGGATAACAGTACTTAAAAATAGGAAATGGATTTCCTTTATGGTGCTATTCTATTTCTTAATCACAGAAGTATTTAAAAAACAAAAATGTAAAACTTTATGGCAGATTGAAATGTGAGAGACATCTTTACCTAAAAGTTCTCATTTCTCTTAAGAAACAAACTCCATGTGCAGAAACAGAACGCACATGGCCAAGGCATCTCGAGCATCACTCAAGAAATACACTTGATGTGGTTTCTGCCATGATGATGAGAACACAATAAACTGTGAAAAATGTCATTTCTGAAAAATTTGTTGGCTATAGTTCAGCAAGAGACAAATCTTTATAACAGATGTGACATGTCGACTTTGATGAATTGAACATTTCAAAATATGAAGCATTTACAAAATATTCCCTTAGAAATAAATTAATTTAGATAAAACATACCCCATACCATTATTCATATGTCCATTTTCATCATTATAGAATAGTTCTATGTCAGTGTGACAATGTCTTCTTCAAATTCCTGTTTGGGCTTCACTTCTGGTTCATTAATTTAAAAAACAAAAAGAAAACCTGGACTCAATCTCTGATGTTCCCAAGCAACTATAATTCTATACTTTTTGAATTTCATGTACTTTGAAGCTTTCTATGATCTGAAGATAAAATCTCAGGAAAAGATCCAAAAAATAATTTTGTTTTCTACCTAGAAGAAAAGTTTGAGCTACAAGACATTCTGACTGGAGAGTCAATATCTTGGTCAACTGCTGCAGATGCATCAGTTCTAAATTTGTGAGAAATTACAAGCCTTCAAATGCCAATATTAAAACTTAGTGCACAACTATGGGGCTTTTAGTACCACATAACATACATAAGGTCTGTCCAGAAAAAGTGTAGCCATTGTTGATATAATGAGAATGGTTCATCCAACATCAAGGTAACCTGCCAACCAAGGAGCGGGGACTGGAATGTGCAGGCATGAACAGTGACGGCTTCACTATATTAGTTGCTGGGGATGGTAGGTGCCACTGAGTGAGCATGTGTACTGTGTGGCCACCTCATTCAAAATGGTGAGTAAGTACAGCAATTAATCTGCATCAGATTTTGCATTAAGTTTGAACATTCTTCCATGGAAACTATTCAGATGATTCAGAAGGCCGCAGCTATGGACAACTGGTGATTGGCAGGTTCATCATGACAACACACCCACTCATGCATCACATCTCGTACAGAGTTTTTTGTCAAAATATCAAATCACCCATGCAACTCAGCCCCCCTGCAGCCCAGATTTGGCACCCTGCAACTTCTGGCTTTTCCTAAAATTAAAATCACCTTTGAAAGGGAAGAGATTTCAGACCATTGATGAGATTCTGGAAAATATAACAGGGCAGCTGATGACAATTGGGAGAACTGTGTGAGGTCCCAAGGTGCCTACTTTGAAGGGGACTGAGGCATCATTATCCTAGGTACAATGTTTCTTGTATCTTGTATCTTCTTCAATAAATGTCTCTTTTTCGTAATACATGGTTGGATACTTTCTGGAAAGATCTGGTATATTTGGGTGTTAGACAAGGTGCTAGTTTTATATAAGTACATATATTTATGTTACTGGGCTTCATATGATGCCTTTAATGGATAAGACCAAATAATGTTTACCTAAATTTGGTTATAGTTTAAAAGTAAGAATTTTGAAGATTATAATTTAAGAACACTATTTAGATACCATTCTTCTTATGCTAATGTATTTAAAAGGCTAGCCCACACAGAATGAGACAAAGTAAGAAAAATATGTAACAAGAGATGTCTATTTGTAAGAGATACATCATATTGATTTTAATAGTAACCCACCTGCTGAGCTACTGTCACGGAGCAAAAGTAAGATATAGCAAGGAAACATTTCACACCTGAAGTGAGGCTGATTTCCAGTCCCCAGACTAAAAATATTCTAATATAAACCATCCCTTTCTATCAAAACTCTCCCAAAAGGAATGTTTATTGTCTATGGAGTCTCCTTTACTGACATTATTATAAGGATTTTATAAATCACCAAAAGAAGTTTACATCTTTGTAATCACTGTATTTTAAGGCAAGAGATTTAGTTCCTACTACCACAGAGAGAGAAGACAGATTGATTTTCAGTAATAATTTCATGAGTGAAAACTTGCTATTTAATTTATTTTTAATAGAACACAAGCCTAGAAAATGATTGAGGTGCTTTAGTTATTAGAGTTACTGGAAAGTTCCAGGAATGAATAGGAACAAAAGAAACTGCCTACTCTTCAATGATACTTTTAATGACAAAATAAAAGCTTCCCTTGCTAACTATAAGGTCTAAGAGGAGGTTTCCCAACCCAGACTCATTTGCCTTGTGGTTTTGATTATTTATATGCACATTATACATATGCACATAGGAAACTTCCTATTATATGGAATATACAATTTCTATAGTGAGTTTCATACAAATTATGGTATTTGATACAAGGTCAAGCAACTTTTCATTTTCAAAATGTTCCAACAATCTGAAATTGCCATCAATTTGTTTATGCTCTACAGTCTCTCCTCCTAAACTCTGCTAACATCACCAAACTAAAGATAAAATAGGAAATTTTTTGTCCCTCTAAACAGGGTAATTAATGCCTATGGGAAAATAACACTCTTAACAACTATAACCCAGGGGATCTAGTCAGGCAAAGGAGTAAATCCTCATCTTTGAAACTGGCAAACAATACAAGAATTCAAAAATAGTTTCTTTTCAACTCATGCCATATAACGTACAAAATAAGTTTGTATGTAATTGCAATGCCGGATCAACTTCCCAGATGGACACGAAGAATCAGTGATTAGAGGCTTAACTTTAATATGCAAAGTAGAGAGTTGGGTGGACATGGAGAGGGGCACTGGCATAAATAACCCCTACAAGTGGAAGTGGAATTTCAGGTCATTTCCTGTCTGGGGATATTTTGGGCATATTGGATAATGGTCCGAGTACCTGAAAGGAAACCACAGGCTGATTAGTTCCACTCCACGGGATGGATTTTAAAAACCTGTTCTTATTCTTCACCATTGATTAGAAATCTAAATGGAAGGCTACATATGGTGAAAGATATATACATTCAGCCATTATAACTGAAGGGCGATAAATTATCCAGGGTGCCTGCAGAGAGCTCTCTAATCCACTCTTTCAGCTTTCACTCTCACCTGTGAAGCAGCCTGAAACTGTATGCCAATTGGTTGTTAATGATGTGCTTGGGAAGGGAACAAGTTGAAATTGTTCCCCAAACTGCAAATCAAGAGACAAAGTATGTGTGTCTACTACTGTTGAATGAAATTATATATCAGAACAAAAGCCTGTGTCTGTAGCACAGAATGAAGTGTGCCTTCACATGTCCTGCACAGTCTATGGCTGTGCACAGCACAGCACTTGTGAGCGCTTGTATTTTTATTCCCAGAAGAATTTCCTAACATAGACGTAGGGAAGGCAAGCCTCTGAAAGGAAGTTTGTGATATAAAATGCAAAATAATTGTTTTTAAATTTGTAGTTTCCAGATTGGGTTTCTACTGTGCCTGCCAAACATTCTCCTTCTTTTTCTGTGGTTTAGCTACACAAATATGGATTTCATTTTTTTATTAACAGAAGGAAGTGGTGATTCAGCCACTTTGTATAGATGCCCTAGTTTTCCTATTGCTACTCTCCCTCCACAAAACACTGTAAGATGTGACAGTTCAAAACTAGGAGCACAGGAGAGTGTGGGAGGTCTGTGATTAGGAAGAGCAAGCCCCTCGCCCCTCTGGTTCTGTCTGCAGCCCAGCCCTTGGGCCTCCCAACTCCAGCTCACCTCGGTCCTGGCCAGCCCCTGCTGCTCCATTTTTGCCCTTTCCCTAAATGTGGATGTGGAACTCTGGGCAGCAGAAATGCTGTTACTAAATGCTTTCTTTTACATAGGTTCCAAATTTTCCCTCAAGTGTGTTTCATCTCAACTGTGGCAAGTAAGAGAGACTCTCTTGCAGCCTTTCTCTAAAAAGTCTGCAGGTCTGTGTTTATTTGCTATGGAAAGATCAAATGTAAGCATTCCAGAACTCAGCGATGCCCACATGCACTTAGGAGACATGCACGCCTCATGTGTTACTCCCCTTCTCTGGGCCCCATTCACAGCCAGTGAATAAAATAGAGCCCTACCATCAGCCCTACATACTTCACAGGGTTGCAGCATCAAATGATCTGGATAAAAGGGCTTTGATCTCTAACTTCCAATTAAATGTACTGCATAATTAATAGCAAATAATGCTATTTATTCAAGTGAAAAATGTATATTTACACATCACAGCCAATGTCATATCACTAAGCACATGGAATATGGAAGCTCAATCAAGAAACAGGTTGAAGAAGGAAGGAGGGAAGATTTCCAGAGGAAGGAAAAGACAGCAACAAAGGATAAGCATTGAGCATGCACCTGTGCCTGGTCAACAGGGATCTAGGAAAGTACAGCTCAGACAGGTGCTCGTTTGAAAATATCATCATGATGGTCTTGTGCCAATGTGGATAATCTATGATTCCCGGTTGTTTGGTCAAACATAGGCCTAGGTGTTTCTGTGAAGATATTTTATAAATGTGATTGATATTTACAATCAGTTGACTTTAAGTAAAGTGACTCTAAGAGTTTAGTAATTTTTTCACAAAAGTATTAGTAAAAATTAAGCTTTCACTTGAAACCATTTGGGCATATGAAACAGGACAGATAACCAGAATTATTTCAGGTTGAAAGGTCACCCAGAACCCAATACAGGGTAATGGAATCATTCAGTGGCAAGAAAGAAAATGAGAAGTAAGACAAGGCCATTGCAGTGTCTGATGATGCTTTAGATTATGGAAGTGCTTAAAGACAAATGCCTTCATTATTAATGAGGTTAAGTGACCAGGGGGCCTAAGGCTCCTAGCCTGGCATTAATACCCAATTCTTCTTACAAACCACCGCCAAATTTTATGCTGCTTTTTAAAAAAGAAATCTCTTCCTTTTTATTTCTTTTTCTGTTCGAAGTTTCTAATGATAATAACTTTGACAAAGTTGTTCTTCTCTAAATGTTACAATAAGACAGAAGTCACATTATTACCCAAGTGACATACCTATGTACATCTCTCTGGGGATTTCTGGGCCTATTTCTTCAGGAATTATTTCCAGACAGGGCAGCAGATTTTGGCTGGGGTCCAACTTTTTTTACTTTTCTTCTGAGCTACATTTCTTTACTTTCTTTCCATGCTATTAGGTGTGAAAATGTGACTTGACTGTTGCCATAGAAATGTGGTCAGAAGTGATATAAACCATAAAATTTTGTACTTCTTCTGATCCTGCATTCTCTTTCCTTATTTATGCTATCTGGTGGCTGTATGTCTGCGCCCAGAGTAACCTTATAACACACATGTGAAAGATGGCAAAGACTCTATGAGTCTGAATCCCTGCAAGAAGCATTGCCCCTCACCATAGGTCAGAAATAAATTCCTATCATGGCAAGCCAACATGTCAGAGGATGTCTGTTGGAGCAGCAAACATTATTCTAAAACAGAAGGTATCTAGAAATAGACCACAAGAAAAAAATGTTGCAAAGAAAAATGTTATCAATATTTTTATGCATCTTCCTTTTTTTTTTTAACTTAACACTCCTATTTCATTTGTAGGGTCTTCACCCATTCTCTTTGCCCCTTGAAGAATTCTAAAGTTCTGCTCAATCTGGCCTTGAATCTACATCAACAACATCAGAGGAAGCATTGAAACAAATTGCCATGGAACACAGTTCCTTCTTCAAACATGGTAGCTTAAACCACTCAAAACAGAAGACATGAAAAGACACTAGAAAATCTATTCTGTGTAAGAATTATAGTTATATTCTCTTTTCCTACCATTTGTTCCAGGAGACAAACTGGTGTGCAAGGTCCCAAAATGAATTACCCATCCAACAGCCTAAGGTCATTCTACTATAACTCTGTCTCCAAACAGCCTTTATAACAAATTAATTCTCCAGATTTGTTTTGTTTATTTCTTTTGTTTGCTATGTTGACTATGTCTGACTTTTTGTAGCTACACTGGTATTTTATAGCAATACTGCCTACTACAAGATAAACAACACCACCTTATTGTTATAGAAAAAATAATTTAAGGGGAGAAAAAATTGGGACAACTTTAATAGCATAATGAATAAAATATACTTCAAAAGTACATGCTTTGAGTACAAATAAAAACATTTTAATAATTAAGCAGGAATATAATAATTAAAGCAATTAAAGAAAATTTGCTGAAAAACATGATAATTTTATATTCTGTTTTCTTTTTAAAAAAAGATTTCATTTATTTATTTTTAGAGAAGAGGAACAGAGGGAGAGAAACATCAATGTGTGGTTGCTTTTTGCATGCCCCCTACTGGGGAGCTGGCCCACAACCCAGTCATGTGCCCTTACTGGGAATTGAACCAGTGACCCTTTGGTTTGCAGGTCAGTACTCAATCCACTGAGCCATACCAGTCAGGGCTATATTCTATTTTCTTGATTCAAGAGCCAAAGATTATACCTCCACACAATTTACTTCTGGTAGATGAGAATTGGATGATTAAAAGTTTGTCTTGAATAACTGGCAGCGTGAAAAAGCACTTATAAAATGCAAGTTCTATAGACAACTAAGAAAAGGTTAAAATGAACCATAGATAGTAGATGGTAGAATAAAATGCAATAAAAAAGATAGCTATAAAGAGAACAGTAACACAATTAAAGTTTATGTACCTGAAAAAAATCTTGTTTAAATCTAGGGGCAAATGAGCTTTGAAGAGAGATAGGCCTGGGTTCAAACTCTGGTTCTGCCTCCTACTAAATGTGAATCCATAGAAAACTACTTAACTTACCTTGAGACTTCCGGCCAAGATGGAGGCATAGGTGGACGCACCATGCCTCCTCGCACAACCAAGATAGAGACAACAACAATTTAGAAATAGAATAACAGCCAGAACTGACAGAAAATTGATCTGAATTGAAGTCAGACAAGCAAGAAGTTGAAATAGACGCATTCATCCAGCCCAGTAGGAGGGGCGGAGTTGGGCAGCCAGGCGCCGGTCGTAGCACAGAGAGCAGAGAGCATTGGGACCAGGCACGTAAGGCATCCGGGGCATGCAGGACCACAGCGGGTGGACACTGAGTGCTCAAGCAGCAGCTGGTAGACCCCGGCAGAGGGGTGGCAACTGGCAGACCCAGTGAGGCAGCAATTGTAAAGCAAGGCAGTGCGAACAACCCAGGATCCCAGTGCTGGGAAATAGAGCCTCAGGACACTGATTGAGGACACCTGTGGGAGTTGGGACACACGGGGAGACACCCAGCCTCACAAGAGAGGTCCTTGGAGGGCCCCACAATGTGCACAAGCCCACCCACATGGGAATTGGCAGCAGAGGGGCCCAGTTTGCTCAGGGGAAGTGCAGAAGGGACTGAGGTCCCAGGAGGATGGAGCAAGTGCCATTGTTCCCTCTCGACCCCAACCCCACATACAACGTCACAACCCAGTGACTGGGGTGCCACACCCTGGTGAACACCTAAGACTCTTCCCCTCACCATAACAAGTGCAACTAGACCAAAAAAAATAAAAAGAGATGGCTCAAACAGAAGACCAAAAGAAAGCCCCAGAACCCATCCTTTTAAGCGACCGAGAGATAGCCAACCTATCAGATGCACAGTTCAAAACACTGGTGATCAGGAAGCTCACAGAATTGCTTGATTTTGGTAGCAAATTAGATGAAAAAATGAAGGCTACAATAAGTGAAATGAAAAAAAAAACCATAGGGACCAATAGTGATGGAAAGGAAGCTGGGTCTCATATCAATGGAGTGGGCCAGAAGGAAAAAAGAAACAACCACACAGAAAAGAATGAACAAATAAGAATTCAAAAAAATGAGGAGAGGCTTAGGAACCTCCGGGACATCTTTAAACATTCCAACATCTGAATTATAGGGATACCAGATGGGGAAGAGGAAAAGCATCAAGTGAAAAAGTTATTTGAACAAATAATAAAGGAGAACTTCCCTATTCTAGCAAAGGAAATAGACTTTCAGGAAGTCCAGGAAGCTCAGAGAGTCCCAAACAAGTTGGACCCAAGAAGGAATACACCAAGGCACATCATAATTACATTAGCCAAGGTAAAAATGAAAGAGAGAATCCTAGAAGCAGCAAGAGATAAGGGGACAGTAACCTACAAAGGAGTTCCCATCAGACTGTCAGCTGATTTCTCAAAAGAGACCTTTCAGGCAAGAAGGGTCTGGAAAGTATTCCAAGTCATGAAAGGCAAGGACCTACATCCCAGATTGCTCTATCCAGCAAAGCTTTTATTCAGAATGGAAGGGCAGATAAAGTGCTTCTTAGATAAGGTCAAGTTAAAGGAGTTCATCCTCACCAAGCCCTTATTGTATGAAATGTTAAAGGGACTTATCTAAGAAAAAGAACATTAAAAAAAAACATATATAGTAAAATGACAGCAAACTCACAATTATTAACAACCACACCTAAAACAAAACCAAAAGAAACGAAGCAAACAACTAGAACAGGAAGAGAACCACAGAAATGAAGATCACATGGAGGGTTAGCAACAGGAGGGTGGGAGGAGGAGAGAGGGGGAAAAGGTGCAGAGAATAAGTAGCATAGATGGTAGGTAGAAAATAGAGGGGGGGGGAATAGTATGGGAAATGTAGATGACACATGGACATGAACTAAAGGGGGGAATGTGGGTGGGAGAGGGTGTGCAGGGTGGAGGGAGTGAAGAGGGAAAATGGAACAACTGTAATAGCATAATCAATAAAATAATTTTAAAAAAGAAAAAGATAAAAAGAAAACTACTTAACTTACCTCAGTTTCCTTCTGTGTAAAATAGGTACAACGAATCTCTAGTTCCCAGAGCTGGTGGGAGAACTAGTATGTAAAGTGATGTGGTAGGTAGTTACTATAAATTGTAGTTATTAGGATATCTGGAAAAGATTTCTCATTGACTTAAAAGTCACATTGTTTTTTTCAATATGAAGTAAAGATAACAGAGTTTCTCATTTAAGAGTTCTGCAAAGATTCCTTTTCCTAATTCATCTACCACATTGGCAGCAGTAGCATTGTAGGTTTAACTTGGCTAAGTCTGCTTCACTCATCCATCTATAAGATTCTGGGCTTCATATCCAGCTGACAATTGTTGAAGCTGGATGAAACAGAGCAGGCTGCACCACAGCATCGCATTCACACCACTAAGGGTTTATGCTACCAACAGTAATATACCTCTGTCAGTCAAGCACAATTATAAGGCTTGATAGACTGATATGAATAAAAAAGCCATTTAAAATCAGTCTTCTGACTCTTTTCTGGCTACAGTTATAGGACTTGTTTGATTCTGTTACCTGTGAATATTGGAACAGCTCTTTATTTTTGGACAAAAGGATGGAAACACAACATCCCCCACTGACCCTAAAAGGGGTCAAAGTTCATGCAAAATTTGCTATATTTGAAAACCCTGCTGTCATTTTGTAAATTTGATCATGTTTTTTGCTTCTTATTGAAACATGACGCCCTGGCTGGTATAGCTCAGTGGACTGAGCACTGGCCTGCAAACCAAAGGGTCACCAGTTTAATTCCAGTAAGGCACCTCCCTGGGTTGTGGGTCAGGCCCCCGGTGGGGAGGCACGCAAGAGGCAGCCACACATTGATGTTTCTCTCCCTCTCTTTCTCTATACCTTCCCCTCTGTCTAAAAATAAATAAATGAAATCTTAAAAAAAACCATGAATCTATTTTATACAAAATAAAAGGTACCATTTCATGCCATTTGGAGTCAGATAGCATAATGGTCGGACAAATCATTTCAGCAAATGCATTTTTGCTATCCAAGCTGGCTGCTCAAAGCACTTGAACAGACTCCTTTAGCACATTGATTTTCAACCTTTGTCATCTCATGGCACACAAAAACTGACTAGTAAAATTCTGCAGCACACCAAAAAATATATTTTTTTCCAAGTTGACAAAAGAAATAGGTGTAATTTTGATTCATTCACACTGGACAGCTACTATTGTATTAGCTATTGTCATTTTTCTAATTTGGCAGTCTAGAGAAAAGAGGTCAAGTAGCCTGACTAAATAAATGATCAGGCACTGCATGTTTTAAACATTCTTGGGGCACACCAGAGTGCTACTGCATGCTGGTTGAAAATCACTCTTTTAAATCAATGTTTTAATACATGTTACCTTTATGAGTAAAAAATAGAAAAAAGCACCTGATATTAACATAAAATAAATTACATACATTATCATAAAAGTGCTCCTTTGCAACTTTTTATAGCAGAGAAACTTGTGGTAGTACTCTTTTTGTCAAAATGGTAAGGCTAAATAATAAGATGAACAGCTTTCTAAAGAGCAAATTGATTTACAGGATCTACATGAAGTTTTATTTCAACTTTTAAATTATAAATGATACCAATATGCAAGACATACAAACTGACAAAAGAAATGCTTTAGCTATACATAATTCTAGTTATACCAAATTTCAACAATTTGAAACAATTTCAAACAATTTGTTCCAAATTATACCATTGAAGATGTAAAAGTAAGGTCCCTAAATTATATTTTATCATTAAGTTTTTTTTTAATCTTACTTGAAAGTATTACTTCAAGAGGGCAATGAAAAATTGTGACTCTCAAACACAAAGAAATCTGTCACTGTCCCTCAGGCCAACCAATGTACCATTTGTTTGTTTGTTTATCAGCCAACATCAGAGTGCCCTGATGCCATCTCTTGCACTATTGAGCACTATTGAGAACGAATGACAAGAAAATAGTCATCAGGACCACCAAGTTGTACTTCAGTACAAGTCATAGGACCACAGAAGCTCAGGCTAGAAGGAAATTGGGGGAGTTTACTTGATAGAGGTTCTGTGCCAACAATTGCTCATCAGAAGCAAGACAAGCAAGACTAATTAATTTCTCAAAGTACCTTCATGCTTTACGTTTAAGCCATTAAAATGGTAGCATAAGCCTTGATATTCTATCCAATTTTATTTGTAGGGATAAAATAAATAATTTTTTTAAAAACAAAACTAGGAAAATAAAATTTTCTAAAAATCAAAGTTCAGTTTATGAAAAAGAAGCAGAAAGAAAAATACACATAAAATTAAATGATGCTAAAAATAGGAAGCTGCAAGTTACAGTTGTCAATAATTGGATAGTGCATCTAAATAAACAAAATTGATCAGTCTATTTAATCATAATAAATGGCACTGTTTATTAATTTTTGTTCAGATGCAAGAAACATACTGGACACATTTTATAAAGCCACTTAGTCTAAAGCAAAATTTGATGAAAAGCAAGTAGTTCTTGAAAATCATATATGGGGGGGGCGGTTAGGAATTGGAAGCTAAAGAGGATTTCATTACAAAGTATTTTGCCCACAAAGGCCCCCGTGATATGGGGACCCAAATACTATATGTACCCGGACGGGGAATCGAACCTGTGACACTTTGGCTCGCAGCCCGCGCTCAATCCATTGAGCTACGCCAGCCAGGGCTAGTTTTATACATTTCTTGGTCATGCTTTTATTCATATAATTATTTATATCAAGGAAATCATTTGACCCATGGCCTGCCAAACCTGTGTACCAACCAATGATTCATGTTAAAACACATTTATAATTCATAAGGAGTTGGGATAATGTGGTAAACAGAAAACATTTCAAATCAGACATATCTGAGTGAATTTCAGTTTTGCAAACCCTTTCTGGCTGTGCAATTTTGAGTCTCAGTTTCCTCCCTAAACAATGAGATTGGTAACATCAGAGGGTGGCTGTGAGACAAACTGAAAGCATTAAGTGGCCTGAAGTAGAACATGGCCTGCCTATTTGAAGCTAGAGACTTCAAACGTGTTAGTCCTCTTTATATATATATATATAATAACAGAAGGAAGAAAAATTGAGATATTTAGATAAAGAACCTGGATCAATAGATATCCCCAAGAAAGCGAGAGTGATATGGTTGCTAAATTTGTGAAGGGCCAAAGAGGAAATACTAGAATCCCGAAAGTCTCCCTAAGGCAGAAATGAGATTTAACTACCTCTTGGCCTGCCTAATACTAACATCCCCAAAAGAAGCCTTGAACACTCTATTCTGGCTGTAATCTCCACAGTTTCCTCTGTGTAGTAGTGGTTTGTTTCTAGTTTTAAAGACGGAGGCTTAAGTAAGAAGCCAAAGCATCAGGCTCCAAGGGCTGGAGTATGCCATCTGCCTAGCATTAAGCAAGAACTGGAAGTCAGTTACAGAAGCACAATCACTTCCAACATGATTTATGCTCCATCCTTGAATGTGGCAGGAAGACTGCAAAAGATATTTGGAAGCCAATGCTTCCTCTGAATGAAGTAAATGAGTATAAGCTAAGCCCCTCTCCCTGGACCATGCTTGCCCGTCAGATAAGTTGCCAATGTGGAGTCTGTGAAACCTGGAGCAAAGTGGCTACTGGAGATGAGAAAATAGCTCAAGGCCAATGATCATCGCTACCATAAACATACAGCACACAGTACAAACACTGAGGTCAGACAGCAGATATCCAGGATATTACTCAAAAACACATCTAACTCAAAGCTGACAAGATAATCTGTTCCTGTGGGTGCAAAGCAGACTGGAATGCTGCTGCTATGACCTACTCGAGGAAAGAAAAAAGAAAGTGCAACTCCCCAAGGGCTCCGTCTAGTGCTCTCCATGCAGGCAAAACTCCAGCAGACATCAAAGGGAGTGACGCCTAAGGGGGAGTGCCGGACCAAGCCCACGGGGGGTATCATTTCCATGATCATGTTGCCATCTACCTTTGGTGGACTGGCAAATGCAAATACTTCAGATACAAGTTTAAACAGATGAAGAAAGAGGTGCGAAAGAGCTTGGAGATTTGCTTGCAAAAAAACCCCCTCAGAATTCCAGGAAAAGCATTTAATATTAGGAACTTTATAAGTTATTTCAACAGTCCCAAGAGAGTAATTGGTTTGTGATGACATTAATAAAAGCTTTTTTTAGTTGACACATATTACACTCCAACATATCACATGACCACAAAAGTATGTACTTTAAAAATAATTTCCCAAAGTGAAGTACTCTTGAAAGGTCAGTAACATTTTTCTAATTGAAATATAGACTGAGGTTTTAATCAAGTTTCAACATACATGATCCTGATTAATGCAGAAGAGCGAAAATGGAGCAAAGATACTTACAGGAGGACCTAGATGGTGAGGGGTGGGTGGAGGAGGTAAGAAAAAGGGAGAGACGAATTAGTGAATATGCAGAACATTAAATTAAATAAAATATTAAATCATCATCACAATCATCAGCATAATACAAGGGACATAGAAGTCAGTGATTCTTAATCTTTTTTTTTTAGAACATGAACACTTTGACACCATATCAGAAAAATACATTTACGTCTATGTGCATACAAAACTTATTAAATTTTAGGGAATGTTCAGATTCCCTGAGGCCTGTTTATGAATTACTGAGATGTTCATATATTTTAAGCAAAGACTCTAATTTTTATACCTAAAATTTAGATAAAATATGAATCAGGAGGATCTTTGGTCATTAATGATAAACTAATTATAGAGAACTGATTTGTAAACTTTCTAAATTGGAAATAAGCTCATTATTCATTCTAAGAATGTTTTTCATTCAATCTTATGAGCAATACATAGAAGAATAAGCCCTGATGTTTACATAAATGTCTTTAAAACTATGTATTCTCATCAAAACACCAGCAAATTCTAAGAAAATTTCAACAGTTCACACACCATATGTTCAATTAAAACATTAGTTCTATGTAGCCAGAAAGTTGGGAATTAATTTTTATACTTTCTATAAAACACTGTATAAGCACAGAATTTTCACTTTTTTCCTCTTCAATTCTCTTTCTTTTAACACAAAGATCGATTCAGTGGTTGGTTACTTGATTCCATCAATGTTTTGTCATTTCTTTCTCCTTAAAACAAATTTCTAAAGCATCCTCCTTCATGAAACTGCATTTTGTGAAGGGAATACCTACACGAGTTTCCAATTATTTAGATTCAGTGAGGTTTAAGGATAACTTTTGAGAATACTCTTAAAGTAATTAAGCAGGCACACTACCCAAATTCTTGAATTTTCATAAACCCTTTCTACATCTTTTTTGACATCTTTTTTTCAAAAGGAAGAGAAAATGAGACAAAATAAAATCAATCTGCTCTTTGCTCTTTTTGGTAGATAAGTATTTCTACTATTTCAACCCTTAGTAATTGATTGTTTTTAATACTGAGAAATACTTATTGAAAATAACATTTATCACATACCAGAATCAAATCTTAAATTATCTTTCTCTTACTTGCAAGTAAGAAACAATGGCCTCACATAGTCATTTACAGTTTTGGAATCTTAGACTTTTATAAACAAGTAAAACACTGAAAGTCAATGAACTCACTGACTTGCATATCTTGGTTTCAAAACAATAGTTTGTATCTGGCTCCACTGTTTCACTTTGCATATAGGGATTTGGCCTGAAAGCAAAAACTCACTGAGATGGGCGTTAGGACGAGGGTGTGTTTTAGGTCCTTGTCACAAAAACCGCCTGGCCTGGCCGAATCACCTGACTGACCTCGCCTCCATGTCCTTCCATACAAAATGAAAATGCTGGATTGATTTCTAAGGCTCCTGTCATCACTAGACTTCTATTGTTATACAAGAGGAATAAAAACTCTCAAACGGTGAAATGAATGAGAGTAAAGCATGACAAAATTGTACCAGTTGGATAAAATAATGATAAAGCTTTCCTAGACGTGTGCCCTGGTGTCCTAAGGCAGATGTTTTCACAGAGAAGCTGCATTTGTGGACTGACCACCTATGAAGATGGAGGCATGGGTGATGTCACCCCACTGTGTGCAACTAAGAAACCCTCACTATACACTGAAAGGATGGACTTGACGCAATAAAGTAGCCAAAAATGAATTACTAATAATATTTTCCTAGCTTCTCCTTTGATGAAAATAAGAAAATAGAAAAATATGCTGGGTCTAGCAGAGACTTAAACACATACACACAGGCAGGCTTACACACGTATGCACAACCTCCACCAGGACAACACGATCATTAATTAGGAGGAGCAGATGCAGTAACCTAAGCACAACATGAATGACACAGAGCAGCTGAGAGGGAGACTTACCTGATTCTCCTCTTCGGCCTCTCTTACCTCGTTTCCCTGGAGGGCCTGAAATACAAAGATTGATTTTTTAAAAAATTTTGGTTCCAAAATGGCTACTAAATAATTTCTACATATTTTATTATTGTTTCTAGCTAAGAACACTCCCCACCCAAGAGGAACGAGATGTGTGTAAAGGGCAGCACTATCTTTGGTATGTCAACATGACTCTTCTGCTTCCTTTCGCTGTAAAAGTTGTGCTAGATTGCTCACCACCCTGTGTGACATAGGGACACTAAAGACTCAGAATTTGTGTTCATCCTGCCCGAATACCATCAATAAAGAACGACTTTGCTCAGCAAGCTGGTAGGGTTGAGTTTCATGATTCTTAGGAAAATTTCTGTTCTGAAGGTTTTGGTATAATTAATGATTAAAAGTAGTAAGTACAAATGATTGGTTTCTCTTCAGTAAATTCCATCATGACTCCCCTGAAAATATTTTGTTGGTAGTTAGTTAAATGTATATGTTAGTAATGAAAATAACCTGACAAATATTTCTATTTTATTACATGTGAATTTTGATATATTAGAATTTCTCTAATTGAGAACCAGCTGAGTTAAAATCACAACCCTTTAATTAGAAAGTGTCTAGGTAGTAACTATAGGTCTCATTTTACTAACCGGCTAGCTCATAATTCTATTCAATAAATATTTAGTCTTTATAATGATTCCATTTTAAAAGTAGGAAAAACCTTTTTTTCCCCGTGAGCTGCCCATGAAGACCACCAAGCTAGTATGTAGCAGACTTAGCACAAGAGTCTAGACATTCATGGTTCTCAAGCCATTTTTCTCAATTATATAATTTCTCCTCTCATTTCCTTGTGCAGGACCAGTTCCCATTGAATTACGGTTCCAGCAAATAGAAGGGGATAATTAGCCCACAACAAGAACTGAGGTCTTGTAATATTTGCTGGAAGAAAGAGGCCAAGGAAAATACAGGACTCCCTGGTTTTAAAGAACGAGCTGCTAAGTTGGACTGATGACTTCTAAGTCCTATAAAGTTCAAGACACATGCAGCACAGGCCTTAGCACCCAGCAGACCCTGAATGGGATCCCAAACTATGAACTTCCACATGGAAACACTATCATGAGAAATGAAAACATCAGCAGGCCAGTTAGTTTCCTCTCAAGCCTGTACACAGAATAAGTCCGGCCAACCGTATTTTGTAAGAGGTTAAAAACAATCAAGCAATAAAATCAATCGAAAATATTAGGAGATGCAGCTTTGTAGGAGAGTCCGAAATTGTCTGTATTCTGAAATACAAAAAGGTTTTAATCCTATTTGGGACATTCCTGGCCAGATTGGAAGCAGAAGGACTATCATGTAAACAAGTAAATAAACCTAATGGGATCCTAATGAGTATGAAAAATATACACCTATACACACACTCAAACACACATACACACAGATATATATGGGGGGCAAAAGGAGGGTTATAGTTGTTCATACAGAAAAAGACATGCAGGTTATGATTTATTACAATAGCTTCATTAACTGTGTTTTGTGTCCTCACAACTGTAAACTTACATTTGCAAACCCCTTTATTGACATATTCTGATATGTAAAATGTCTGTAAGATTAAAGATCAGATTTTTTCTATTACAAAATCAAATAAACTACGAAATTTTTAGCAACTACGATATACTGATGATGTCTGTGATCTGCAAAGTAGGAGTTACAGGTGAGGAGTAAGATGTATATCTGCCCTGTAGAAGCAAACGAGTTGAAAAGATTAAAATATATACATGAAAAATTCATTAGCAGCATGTTGTGAAGATGGTGCAATGAATTTATGCTCTGATTTATTCCTTCTACTCTAAACACAAGGTCAATTATAAAAAGAAAAAAAAAACATTTTAAAAAGTACTTGTATATAAGAAATAGACCAGAAATACAAAATTGAGAACAGAGATAAAACCATGGGCCTGCTGGGTTCTAGAAGTAGGCATAGTGGCCATGACTTCTCCTGAAGAATAAATGCTCCAAAATTCTCTAACCAGAGCCAGACTCTGTCTGTCTGTCTGTCTATCTACCTACCTATCTATCTATTTATCTATTATTTTTAATCCTCACTGGAGGCACGTTCATCGAGTTTTAGAAAGAAAGGAAGGAAGGGGGAAGGAGGGAGGGAGGGAGAGAGAGAGAGAGAAATATCAGTGTGAGAGAGAGACATCACTTGGCCGCCTGCCATACACGCTCTGACCGGGGATTAAACCCGTAGCCTTTTGGTGCACGGAATGACACTCAACTAACTGAGCCACCTCCCCATGGCCAGACTCACCTCCTAAAGCCAGCACCATGGAAATGCTAAAGAGATGGTGCAAAAAAATTTATGTGTATGGCTTAAAGGTTGAGGAATAAAGACATTATCTCTCAACCAAAAAATGAAGTAAGCATCTGCTGATTTGATGCCTAATTCTATGATATCCCCAACATAAATCTGGTACAAGAGCCCTAAAATGTCATTTTACATTAAGTCTGGTCTAGAAGGCTGGGCAATCAGGTAAAGACAAATATAAAATGGTTAAATAAGAAAGGGTGAACACAGAGGAAAGACAGGCAGACACACAGAGAAAACTATACCAAAATAAAAACCTCTCTTCTATTCATAATTAATATATAAACCAAAATTCCAAAAACAAAGAAGACATGACTTGGAGTAGTGAACACATAATACAATATATAGATGATATATTATAGAATTATATACCTATATCATTTTATTAACTAGTGTCACCCTAATAAATTTAATAAAAAGTAAAAACTTCAAAAACATATAATGAAATCTAATTCTAAGAAAGACAGTACTCAATAATATCATAAATTCTTTCCAAGTAAAATTAATTAATTTTAAGAAAGCATCAGATAAAGGCTAATATGTTAATTAAGCTTTAAGAGCTAAGTGAAGAATTAGCATCCTTTAAAGGGCAGGATTTTAAATGAAAACCAGGAGAGAAAAAGAACAAGTGGATTTGAAAGAGAACCCTTTAGAAATCTGAAAATGAAAAATATAGTCATCAAAATTTTTTAAAAAGATAAACCAGTTAAGTGCTAGCCTGGATATGGCTGAAAAAAGAATTCATGTGGAAGATGCAGAATGCAGCTCAGAGAGATGGAGCCAATATATCTATCTATGTATCTATCATCTATCTATATATCATCATCTATCTACTATAGTCTGAATATTTGTGTGTCCACAAAGTTCACATGTTAAAATTCTAACCCCCAGAGATGATGGTATTAGGAGGTGGAGTTTTCAGAGGTGCTTAAGTCATGAGGTTAGAGCTCTCATGAATAGAATTTGTGTCTTGGTTTTTTAAAATATATTTTATTGATTATGCTATTACAGTTGTCTCAATTCTTCTGCTCTGCTCCCTCCACCCATTACCCCATTCCCTCTAGCAATCCCTCCCTTAGTTCATGTTCATGGGTCGTGCATATAAGTTCTCTGCTTACTCCATTACCTATACGGTCCTTAACATCCCCTATTTTGTACCTACAAATTTGTACTTCTTAATTCCTGCACTTTTCCCCCTATTTTCCTCCTTCCCCTCCCAACCGATAACCCTCCAAATGATCTCTATGTCTATGATTCTGTTTCTGTTCTGGCTGTGTGCTTAGTTTGTTATTTGGATTCAATTGTTGTTAATTGGGAATTTGTTGTCATTTTACCATTCATCATGTTGATCATCTTTTCTTCTACAATTCCCTTTAGCATTTAATATAATAATGGCTTGGTGGTGATGAACTCCTTTTACCTTTACCTTGTCTGAGAATCACTTTATCTGCCCTCCCATTCTAAATGAGAGCTTTGCTGGACGGAGTAATCTTGGATGAGTCCTTGCTTTTCATCACTTTGAATACTTCTTGTCAGTCCCTTCTAGCCTACAAAATTTCTTTTGAGAAACCCATCAGCTGACAGTCTTATGGGAACTCCTTTGTATGTAATTTATTTTGACTTGCCAGCTAAAGCATAAATTCAATCTCAGGAATCCTACATTCAATTCTGGAAAATTCTGATCTATTATATCTTTAAAAAGTTTTTCTGCCATTTCTTTTGGATTCTTTTATTGATACAAGTAAAATTTCATTCCTTTCTTTTAAAATTTTTTATTGTTGTTCAGTTATAGTTGTGCTCATTTTTCTCCCATTGCTGTGGAATGGATAGATACATGGATAGTATCTCAGTTCGTTTGGGCTGCTGTAACAAAATACTGGCTAGTTATGAACCAGAAAGAGGGTCCCCAGCAGAAGGCAACCATCATGGCTCCTTGATCTCAGACTTCCCAGCCTCCAGACAGAAAGAAACAAATTTCTGTTGTTTATAAGCCACCCAGTATTTTGTTATAGCAGCCCAAACAGAATAAGATATTACTCATGTATCTATGCATTTTAAGAAACAAAATTTTACTTATATCAATAAAAGAATCCAAAATAAATGATGGGAGAGCCTTTTCAAAGATATAATCATTGAGAATTTTCCAGAATTGAATATAGGATTCCTGAAATTGAATTTATACTTTAAGTGGTGAATCAAAATAACTCATATTTAAGTGCATGGAAGGAGAAACTTAGGAATATTGAAGGATAAAGATAAAATGTTGCAAACTACCAGAGGCAAACTTACCATGGGAAGTACTTTTTATGCTCACCCATAACAAGGTGCCAAGGAGCCCTTGATTTTTATGACAAGTCTTAGAGCCTATAATTATATTTGTTTATTAGAATTAGTTCATCACATTCCCCTAAAGAACATTCCTTTTTTTTTAAACTATTTTTAAAGATTTATTTATTTATTTATTTATTTATTTATTTATAGAGAGAGAAGGGAGGGAGAGAGAGAAACATCAATGTGTGGTTGCTGGGGGTTATGGCCTGCAACTCAGGAATGTACCCTGGCTGGGAATCGAACTTGCGACACTTCAGTTCGCAGCCCACGCTCAATCCACTGAGCTACGCCAGCCAGGGCCCAAGAACATTCCTTTTTAATGGTAAAATGTATTAGGTAAAAATACTAAACTGCATTAATACCTTAAAGATAGTTTGAAATAAACTTTTAGAAATGATATTTAAAGGAAATCAGTGTACAAAAAGGATCAATAAAACAATGATTTTTTTTAAAAAATCAGGAAACAAAGATAAAACATGTCTGCCTAAATATTGAATTAGAAAACTTAGAGAAATGAATCAAATGCTGTGGGAAATATGCTTATTATATTTAAAATTGAGAAAAATAGAATCTAAGGAAAGTAAAAAGATATTTGGCAAGACAGATATTTATTAAATATGACAAGGTTTTACTAATAATATTTGAGAGAAAATGAAGCTAGGCTAAAGAGAACATGGGAATCTAAACTCTACTTGATTTATGAAGAAAATACTAGATTTCGGAAGAAAGTGTTATAATTACTATAAGAAAGAGAGGACTGGAGTGAGCATTATACTGAGCTTAGGGAACTAATAGATTATATAAAATACTCAGTAAGGCATAAATAAAGATCTTGCTTGTAAAAAGAATAAATAGAAGTTAGGAAGAAGTCTACTGTGCAAATGACACAATTTTATAATTGCTTCTGAATTTAAGGGTAAGAATAATTAAATGCTATGGATGGAATAAATTTGACAATGGATAACTAGCAGATTACCAGAGTGAGAAGATGAAAAATCAGGAAAGACAAATGACTGCCATTTCCCGGACAAAACTGCTGTTAGCAATAGTTGAAAAAGACAGTGGCCATTTCCATTCCAAGCTGAGTGATGAAGTATGAGCCAGGCATGAGCTGTAAGAACAAATATGGAAGCTGGAACTTGACTCTTATTTACTGAATTTGGCCAGATCCTTGGCAGCAGAAATCATCAGTGAATTCTATCCACAGAAAGACATGACTCTGCGAAAGAAATTGGTTCAAGAACATGAACAGAGAGAGAAAAAGCAGGAGCTATCAGCAACAGAGGAAGTAAAGACTCACAAGCAGAGATTTCATGAAGTGAAGAATGAATTATAGAATGTAGAGGAAGGCTATAAAACCAGAGTGCTCTTCATGATAAGAAATTTCATGATAACCGATACTGTTCATGCTTCAGAGTTTTTACTTGAAAGATGATGCAAACTGTCAGCCTGAGATAAAAATTAGTAAAAATTAGTGTAATGGTAATTCTTTAAAGATGTGTCCAAAAACCCACTGCAGACAGATCAAGGTCATTAAATCACATCACAGCAAGGTATCTTAAGCCAAATCAGTTCCTTCAGCCAACAACAAATATTGCTGGAGCACTCCACTCCTCCCTACTGAGTACTTTATCTACCCTTAATAAGGCTCTTCTCTAAGGTTAGATAAGTGCCTAGCAGTAAACATACATCTACATAGGGGCCTTTCCATGGTCTTAGAGTGTGGGTAGTTATTGAAGGTATCTGGAATACCCTTATCTGGTATATCATATAAATTACTTGTCAATTCTAGTCCTATTACTTGGATCTGTTCACTCTTCTCCAATCCTATTAGTATTTCAAGTTGAGCTTAGACATAACCTTTCTGGGTACTATGAGAAGAGTTTTTTTTTTTTAATTGGGATGTTATTTGTATTTGAAAATATTTTTACATCTTATAAACATTTACAATTGAATGCACAGGAAGTGTTTGAGAAAAGTTTCAGAATTCATAATTGGCAGGGGTTTTTTTTTATCTCTTGCTTTCTATTTCAACACACATTTCAGGCTGTGTCTGCTGCTTTTTGGAGAGAAGAAATAATGTGGACAGAAACAAGGGGAAGATATCACCTTAAAATGTTTTAAAGACTTAAACATAAGAACTGAAACTATAAAACTCCTTGAGAAAAATATAGGAACAAAGTTCCTTGACATTGGCCTTAGCAATGATTTTTTAGATATGACACCAAAAACACAGACAACAAAAGCACAATGAACAAGTGGGATCACAGCAAACTTCTATACATCAAAGGAAACTATCAATAAAATAAAAACTCAACCTGCAGAACATGAGAATATATTTGCAAATAATACATCCTCTAAGGTGTTAATATCCAAAATACATAAGGAGCTCCTACAAATCAACAGCAAAAAAATAATAAAAAAATAAACCCAGCTTAAAAATGGGCTGAGAACCTGGATAGACACTTCTCCAAAGAAGACATACAAACACCCAACAGGTATGTGAAAAGGTGCTCAACATCAATAATCATCACACAAATGAAAGTCAAAACCACAATGAGCTATCACCTCACAACTGTCAGGATGGTTATTATTTGAAAGAAAAAAAAGGAATAGATGCTAGAGAGGTTGTGGAGAAAAAAAGAATCCTGTTGGTGGGAATATAAATTGGTACAGCCACTATAGGAAATAGTATGAAATTACTATTTTAGAAACAGAACTATTATATGACCCAGCAATTGCATCTTTTAGCCAAAGGAACTAAAATAATGACCTCAAAGAGATACTTGCACTCCCAGGCTTACTGGAGCATTTCCCACATAGGTAAGATATAGAAACACAGTCTATTGAGAGATGAATGATTAAGAAAAATGTTAGGTATGTATACATACAGTGGAATATTATTCAGCCTTTGAAAAGAAAGAGATTCTCTCATTTGCAACCACATGGATGGAAGTGGAGGACATTGTGCTAAGTGAAATAAGCCAGATACAGAAAGAGGAACACTGTAATGATCTCATCAACATGTGGAATCAAAAACAGCCAAACTCATAGAAGCGTAGAGTAGAATGGTCATGCCAGGAGCTGAGGGCGGAGGGAGGAGAAAGGAAGAGGCGATGATCAAAGAGTACAAAGTTTCAGTTATATAAGATAGTAAGTTCTGGAGATCAACCATATAGTGTAGTACCTATAGTTAATGATACTGTACTATACACTTAAAATTTTTGAGGAGGGTAGATATTATGTTAAGCATTCTTACCACAAAATAATAATAATAATAATAATAATAATAATGACATTAATAACATTATTATTATTAATTAACAACATTAATGTTATTAATGTCATTAATATTATTATTATAAGAACAGGAAGAACATTTGAGGGATGGTGGATATGTCTGTGGCCTTGATGGTGGCGATAGTTTCACAGATGTATACTTATCCCAAACTCATCTAGTTGAAAACATTAAACATATGCAGCTTTTTACAATTCAACCGTATCTCAGTAAAGTGGTTTTAAATAAAAGAAACAAAGGAAAGGCTCCAACCTGGGTGATTGTGCTTAGGTATGTTGTCATAAAAACCTGAGAACAGGGAGGAATGTAGCCATTCACTACACCATGGCCTCCTGGCCACTGCTGACACACACCATTAGGGAGTTAACTCCTGACCAAGTCTCTGTTAAAGGAGGCAATGAACACACACAAGAGTGCAGACTAGGAGTGCAATAAATATCAGCCCCTTTTTTGCTTTATTTGTATCTTTTGTATGTAGTCATTAAGTGATCATAACATATTTCAATGTTCAGGAAGAAATGCTGCATATGTATGTGAATAAAAGTGTGACAGATTAACATTACCATTAATTGTAATATTTGAAGAGGCAATTTAGTATAATGGAAAGAACATGGCAGAAAGAGGTAAAAGGTTTTTGCTAATGTGGAAATTGAGCTAACTTCCAATTAGCCTCTTTGATTTTAGTATGCTAAAATAAATCTGGTAAATAGCACTAACTCTACCACATTTATATGATTATTGTGAAGATGAAAACTGTAAAATGCCATACACATATGTTAGTAGAATGTTTCCTTTATTTTTATTAACTACTGTGAAGCTGATTCACTATATCCATGCTGTATTACTTTGTCAATAAAATAGTAAGACTTCTGAACAATTTGACACATCCTAATGAAAAAACTAAAACTTCTTACAAGTTTCATCTCCAGAGAAACAGAGATTCCTTAAGGACATCAGAGAAAATGTCACAAAATACTTCAAACACAGTATATACTCCAAAAAGCAAGTATTCTTATCTAGAGTTCTGAAGGCAAAGGACCAAGCAGGAGGCTGGGCTTGTGGTCAGGGAGAGGAAGAGTGAGTGAGAAGCGGCAAGCAGAGAAGCCCCAAGCAAGGGCAGACACAGGCTGAGGCAGGGAGGCCTGCAGGAGAAATTCATGCACATCCAGCATGATCTCTCTACCCCAGTGGATCCCAGGAATAGGTCTCCAACAGCTGCAGAAGGCTCTAGGGAGGGAGGGACCTGTCTGGGCACATAGGAGACAGGGATCATCCTTTCTGAACCATACTCCCCATCCTCCAGCTACTTTCAGAAGACTAAACCAGATTTACCTTCAGATCTTTTGGATTAACCTTACAAATAGGCACAGATTAATTTCAGAGCCTTCCCCAAAGTCCCCGCACCTGCTTGCTTGCTGAATGCCTGAAATTCTTTCAATATACACCAGAGCCTTTCACTCCACAATTAGAAGCAAAAGCTATATAGCCAATAACTGGTAGAAGTAAAATATTAGCCAAAATTTATTTTCTCTGTACTCACGAAATGTCTGTACTACAACGTACCCGGGAGGTGATAACAGGCCAAAGTTTTTCACACTGTGCTTCACACTGAACCATCCGAGCAGCTCCAATTTGTCATACTGAATTACAACCACTTGCAGCAAAAGTTCACAGCTAACAAGTTTATAAATCAATGATTCATATTTCTGCAAATGTAAAATTGAAGTGAAAACAACCCGCTGAAGGTCCCACACAGCAAAGGCTAGCTACCTGATTCCACGCTCAGTGCTCTGACTTCCCACACTGCATCTGCTTTCTGCGCTCGCACTCCGTGGACTGAGACTGGACCCAATCGGCACACACTTTCTGAGCAGCTTCATTTTATCCAGAGCCTGCCTCGTATTTGTCTGGCACACCTGCTTAGGCAGATGTATTATTATTGACTGTTATTGCCTCCCACTAGACTGGGAGCCTTTGAGGGTAGGAATTCTCTTGTTCATCCCTGTAGCTCTAGCGAGTGGCAGAGGGTTTATCACTTGATGAACATTTAAAGCACAGGTGGCAAACACAAGGCCCTCCACCTTGTCTTATCTTGCCTGACACTTTGTTTCTACCTGTGGCAGCACCAAGCTCCTTGCCCCTAGTTAAGGAGTAGTTACATTTACACAGTCCTAAAATTACATTCGGCCCTTTGATGGCAACTGCAAGGCTGATGTGGCCCCCGGTGAAAATGAGTTTGACACCCCTGCACACTGTCTCTGGGCTGTTTGAAGCCTACCAACATCATTACATACCATGTAAATTTTTTAAAGAAATAACTTTTTTTTAACTCAAGAGATTTATTTCACAAGATATTTTAAATCAACATGTAGTTCACCATATATAACATAACACAGGCTCACTTTTTAAAAATATCTTTTATGTGTATGTTTTTGTTTTAAATCTCTTTGTTTCTAATCTCCATAGAATGTCAATTTATAAAGGAAATTTTATCATAATATATGTTAGGCATTAATTTTACAATAGCCATGCTCCAAAACTCTCACTACAGAGTATTATCAGATATATGGTATTTATTTAAAGGCAATGAGTTCAATTGAAAAGTTGTGAAAATATTTTTCCCTTTTTTTAACAAGAGGCATACTAATGTTTCAGGTATTCCATTGTTACATGTTATTTGGATAACAAAAAATACATAAATAGTTTGTTAGAAAAATAATTCATTACTATTTCAGTTATAAACAACAAAAATGAAGTTGCTGAATTTTTTTTTCATGCTCTAACTAGGCCATAATCATAACCTTAATAAGGTTATAAATATATGGTACTGACTCCCTAATATTAGTAATTAGAGTTGTGTCAAATTTCTAAAAAGGATTAAAGTAAAACATATCTTTAAATTAATTTTATGAACTTATTTTCATAAATATACTTATTTTCTAGCTTTTATACCAGAACTTTTTGACAATTTTGAATAAAACTTATGAAACATAAAGTATATGCAGAAATTGTGCTCAATAAATGGGAACAAAACACTGTGACTCCTGGAAGGTATTTTTAAAACCTCCCTCCAGTAGCTAATAAATGAGTGTGTTAACGGTGTGCACACTAGGCCACCTGAGCCAGTGGGAAGCACGTGAGTGTGCACTGGTTTCAATGCAAATGCAGTGCCTCCTCGGGGTAGTAGCCAAAACGGTTTGAAAGTCACTGGTTTAGAAGGAACTGGACCAGTCATTTCAAAACACACTTCTCGTTAGGAGAGTACTAAGGTGGCAAGGCATGACCCTCTGGAAAAGTATGTTTCCATCTGTCCTATAAAATACACTATTCTCATAAAATACTGTTTCATCCACTTATATACTTTTCCAGTTTTAACAATTTCTATGAAATTTTTAAAATAAATAGGCACAAGTTAACTTATACCAGAATTGTGGTTAATTCATTCCTCATTATTTGGTCATTAGAGTTATTTTTAACTGGATCAGTTTCTAGTCCTTGTAGCAAAGACCAAAGGGCAAACACTGCCTTGTGACCCTTCTTCCCAGTTCTCTCAGGGCAAGGTCAGTTCCAGCTGGTGCTCAGTTTAAAGGAGGCATTTCAAGTTTACCCAAGTGTTAACTGATATTTGTACACTTTTATAACTAGGGGAAAATGACCATATTTACAAGACAATTGGACGCTCTCACAAGAACATACTGGAAAACTACTGCACTTCAACAATAAAAGAAAGGGGTTTCCAAACCAAGTGCAAAGAAACATTTCCAGTCTTTACGCAGATGGTCTGTTTCCAAAAATGGAATTCCAGCAAATGAGGAATTGTCTTTGTTGCTGTTTTCAATATTTAGATAATAAATATAGCAGAATATTCAACAGCAACTGTTTACGCTACACAGAGCTCAGTGTTGCAGCATGCTGGCTTTAACAAGACCTGATGTGGCACGGGTGTTATTCCTGCCGTTCTTCTCCCACATGTGAAGTGTTTCATTACTACAGCACCACAGTGCTTTACCCATGATCCTACAGGAGATTTGTCATGACAGCTTTTTTTATTTGTTTGCAGGGGAGGGGGCTGCAAAATGTCAGAGAGCAGGGTTGAGAAATAGGAAAGATGTGGTTTTTTGTGAGTTTATATGCTGTAACAACAGTGCTTATTATACATACAATGAAATACATTAACCTCTGAAAAATATTTAGTTCCCAAGCCTGCAGAAAAATTTTAATGAGTGCTCTAGATTCCACATTTCCAATAGAATGTAGAGTGGTAAAAAGATCTTCTAAGGATGAACAGGATTTTTAGGGAAAAAAACAGAAATAACAATAACAGGAAAAACAGATAATGGTTGAATATAGTTTGTTGTATGCTCAATATATTAAATAATATTAATTCTTAACTTATCACAGATTGAAATGATCTCTCTTATGGGAAATCAACAAAAGTAGGCTAGTGGAAACTGGGATTTGTTTTCATTAACAGCTTTGCAATGTCGTGAGCTTTTGCCAAACTGCTCATGGATAAATTGTTCACAGTAGCAGCACATGTACCATTTACACACATGTAAATGACCCACATATCTTTAAGCTAGTGTTAAATGAATTTCTGAAAATGTCTATTGCCTAAAGTAGTCACCAATAGGAAAAACAATCACAACAGAAGTGGTTTAACACTGGAAATCGGTGATGGAGAATGAGTCAACAAAGCATCTAAATGAACACCAGAATAGGAGTAGAAATGCTTAAGAGGGAAAGGACAACAGGGATGTCCAAACGTGATGAACAAGTGTGAGATGGCATGAGTGTACTAATGCAATCAGAGCAGCAATGGTCAAATAATGCTCTCTGTGGAGGCCAGTGAACCTGATGACCACGTAGTGTCAGGGGCAAAAAAAAAATTCTTGGATATAACAAAAGGGATAATGATGAGAGTTAATATTTATGGGTGTTCACCACCCCTCTGGCATTTGATAAGTACAGTCCATGCATTGTTTCACTATTTATACCAGTTGTGGGATCCCAAAATAATTTTGGAAGGTGATGACACAGAGAGGTGAAGGGACTTGCTCACCATCACACATCTAGAAAGTAATGAGGTGCGGACTTACACCAGCAGCCCGACTCCTGAATTATAAACTATACAGCTAAAGACTTGCTATCTACTGAGCACACTGTGGATCACTGTATTTTCTGATGCAAACAGACAGTGCTGCCGTTAAGGAAAATAGGAGTTTTAAATAAACTTAGAAATAGGTTCTTGAGCATTTGTGAAGGCCTCTGTTTACAATGTAGTTCATAGGCTTATTTTTAGCTTTTCATTTTAAATGTAAAATAATCATGAGAAATTGCTGACCAGAAGTTAATAAACTTATTTTACAAAGCTAAAAATGAACTAATCTCTCTCCACCCACTGAAAACACTCAGGGTTAACCCAGGGGGATGTGATTCACACATATTTATGTACCTGCTTAGTTAATGTACTCTTATGCCATGAGGCCTGCTTTTAAATTTAAGTGTTAGTAAGGGCATTTGACATGAGATCTGTTCTCTCAACAAAATTTTAGGTGTGCAATACAGTAATATTAACTACAGCATGCACACACACCAGTTTTAACAAGTCTGTTTCATATGTTTAGAATGAGACAAATAAAAATATTCATCTTTTAGAAATAAAGAATAGTGTCTGTCTTATTTACTATTCTGTTCTCAGTGCCTGACATGTAATTACATGTTAGTTAAACGAATGACCTTTTTTAAACAGCTGAAACAATAACACTTGTAGTATTTCTTCTGATTAGAAAATAAAAAGACAGCAGAGTACAACTTTTGAAATTAGCCATAAGTACATATGCTCGAACTCGATTCTTCAGTATACTAGCTGTGGGGCTTTGGGCAGCTTAGTCTTGTAGAACCTGTTTCTACATCTACAAAATGTAGATAATATCTACCCCGCATAGTTTAGGTATTTTCTCTTCAGCTCTAAATTCTTACTGCTCTCTCTCAAATTCACCTGCATACAACTGCTAGGGTAATCATCTTAATATATTTTCATCGTGCAATTCCCATGATCAATAAGCCTCCATTAAATATGGGAAGAAGTACTTACAAGACAAGGTTTTCCCACTAGGAAATCCTGGCCCCAGTATTTCCCAACTCCAGGTCTCCATGCCAGGTAAGTCTCTTACCTAATTCCTGGCTTTTCATCATTCTTGTCCTCTCCCTACTTAAATTTAATTTTTAAAAGATACAATATAGAAATGATAATCCTTTCTCCCTCACCATGTATTTGGTCCATTTTTCTCCTCCGAACTTTTTTCCAATATATCCATGAATTGACATAGATTCTGCATTCTTGCAACATCACTACCAGTTTAATAAACATTTTAATAGAGTTGTTAAAGTAAAAACACACATTTTTTACTAGTATTCTTTGCTTTCCGAATAGCAGTATCATTTAGTACTTCAAACTACTGTTTAAGGAGGAACTGCTGTTTGCCCATATACAGAACTAATTTGTTCAGTGCTATGATGTATTTGAAATGTCCATGTACATAAAAAGTGCACTACAAAATGTCAAATTATCTTGTTAAACTAACTAGAACAAACTACAGTTCAGGTCAGGGTAACTGTTGGCCTCCCATAGAAATGCTAACATGGGTGATCTTTACCAGAAAATCAAGTCCCATTTGGCCATTTAAAGAGATACTTGAAATCTCCTAACCACCCCACTGAGTTTCAGTGCCTCCTTCAAAATACACATGGTTGTTTCCTTATGGTTAAATCTCAGATTCATCCTGACAGGAAAATTCCCTAGGATACAAAACATTTTGAGTAGATTTCTATGAATAAAATGCTTCCCCATATGATTTCATAATAACTCTGGCACTTCACTGCTGCTATACACATCACACAACAAGCAAACATTTTCCAATCAAACTGCAGAAGGAGCAATCCAAGACACACAATTTTAATTTGGGGGTTGAATTAATTTTAACTATTAGTTCCTTTGTTGTATAGGAACTAATGAAATGTAAAAAAAAAAAAAGAAAATAAATAGAAAGGCTTTTATTTTGGTAGACATACATTCTTAGGGCCTTAAATAATAAAGGAAACATAAACCAAAACCTTGGCTCTCTATCAGGCATCCTTTGTTCTAACCAAGATGGGAACCTCACAGCATGCCAAGGTCCGGATGTGTGTCAGGGGGCAACAAGTAATACATCTAAGGCCTAATGATAAATGCCAATCATCCTGAAAGGCCTTAGGAAAGACCCCTGATAAAGCAGATCAGGAACTCTGGAACTAATGATCAGGGGTGAAAGTTCAAGAGTTATACAACTTTAGGTTTTGATGCAGAGAGGGTAATTTCAAAGTAAGATTTGAATTCTTTCGTTTTGCAACTTGTTCTCATAAGAGTTTTTTTAAAATAGAAGAGTTTAAAATATGGCATTTTATTATGATGCCAGGTAATATTAGAAGGAAAATATAAACTGTAGTAAATATAGAAGGAACTTTGATGCTCAGAAATGGAGGTGGTTCTATGGAATCTCTTTTATATTGCTCACTTAATAAAATGACTCACATTTCTAATGTGCCCATAAATGTTCTCATCGGGTGTCTTTTGAAACTCAGAAGAAGGTATCTTGAATAAGACAATTTTACAATATAAGTAAACTATATTTCTTACTCAAAGAGTGTTGTATAAAATGTTCAATAGAATAAATTTTCATTTATAGTGAATCTCCATATCTGTATATGACTGTGAACAAAAACAAGGAAATCAGGATCTTAGTTCATTTTGATGCTACTTATTCCATCATATTGATGTACCTATATGACTTATTTGGGTCATGCAGTATTCACCATCCTCCAAAATTAGCCTCCTCATTCCATACACATTAAGAAATTTTCAAATTGTACTGGTAGCTTTGAAGTTAGTCATTAATACTCAGTTTAAAAAATCATTTCTATAAAGAAAATAAATTCCCTAGATACTTGATTGAACTTGATCATTCTCTGAATACCTGAATATATTGAGATAAAGATGGGCATATCTGAATGAGCTGTTGAATTTGAAAATACTTTAATTTAAGGAATAAACAAGAATGCCTTGTTATCAACATTGTGTATGTATGGTTTCTTCCTGGAAAGATCTCACAATCTTGTCAGAGATAACAAGCCCTAAAACAAAAACAATTAAAGAACAATGTTAGCCAGTATATAATACAGTGTTATACTGTATTATATGGTATACAGTGTTATACAGTTTTTGTTATACCACAGAAGCTCAGAGAAGAGAATTGGGAGAAGCTTCAGAGAGGTGAAACTGTAGGTTGACTTTAAGGAGTAGATATAAAGAGGATAAGGCAAGCTGTGGAGTGGGTCAGGAAGAGCACAGCTAGCCAGGTGCACTGCAGCTAACCACGACACACCTTCACTGGAATTTGAACTTCTGTTTGAAAAGGCTGGATGAGTAAAGTGGGTCTAGATTATAGAAGGCCTTAAAATAGGAGAAGTCAGGAAATTCTCCAGTAAGTATTAGGAAGCTATCGCAGGTTGAGTAATAATATGACATGAAGAAGTGGTATCTGGGGAGGACAAACCTGGCAGGAGTTACCAAAGTTGGTATGAGACTCTTACCAAAGCTGAGGTATAAAGTGATAAAAAGTATAGTGACAATGAGGACAAAAATTAGATAGTAAAAGTAATTTTGATTTAAAAAGAACCAAGCTGGGATATTTAACTAGATGTAGGGAAGGAATAGGAGAGGTTTAAAGCCAAAGGTGGCTCCAAGGAGTAGAGCCTTATAGAATAAAAGATTGGTGGTACTATTTCTGCATGTTGAGGAGATAAAACAAAATGTCCCTCTATCATTAGCACAATAGTCAGATGTCAACCTTGGGCCTTGAAAACAGCATCAGAATATTTTCATATTATTGTGAATTAAATTCATCACAGAGTCTTTATTTTATTTTACAAAATCTGATCCATAGCCCTTTACACTTGAAGGTGTAAGCCCCAAAACTTGGAAAACATTGGTCTTGTACTTGAACATCTATAGCATCAGGGCAGTTTCACAGACATTATTATAATGACTTGCCCAGGTGAAATGGATAATAATGTGATGATAATATTACACAGTCTCTGACAACAAAACACAAAACTGAGGCTAAACCTATTAGGGTTATTTGTATCTTTCTACTGATTCCCTTTAAAGCCTGTGAAATTCTTTCCAATATTTCCACTCACATATAATGAGTTAATTCTGGATTTTCATCAATGGAATATTGATGTGAATTATCCCTGAAATAAGGAGACAGCATGACTGATTAATGGGTTAAGAACCAGAAACCCCCTACGCCTCATTGTCATTGTTTTTGCAGAATCTTAGACTTATCTGTAACATGAAAAGACTGTACTAGAGCTCCTTCCAACAAAATGCTTTAATGAGAAACAAAAGAAAATAATTCATTTCCTAACTAATGGCCACACTGATCTACCTATAAAAGTAGCACACTAGGTCCCCCAAAGTAAATGCAAGAATGCCAATTTAGTCCAAGGATTTCACATCAAACATGCAGATATAGCATTACGTGGGTATAATGATAGTAGTCACTACTGTATTTTTTAGTAGTATCAAGTGTGGAGGTCCTGCCTTGAGAAGGTAGAAGGTAGAGGCAGAGGGAAGCTGTATCAAATGCAGTGGTAGGAGAGTCAGCCAGAGCCAAGAATTCATTGACTTTTCAGAACTGTGGCAAGAACTAGGCAGCAGTAATGAATGAGAGCAATGTGGTCTGCTTCTTTCAGGCACATCTAACCCCTAGGACTGATGGCTGCAGCTGAGAAATTCCATGGGGATTGAGGAGGGGAAGTGCCCAGGGCATGATGCAGGCAAACAAATCCCTCTGGAGTCCTAACCACTCTGCCTGAGTACACACAACCATGAAGCACAGTTGTTTGATCTTGCTACACACCCTGCCTCCCTCGTGAAGAAATGTTCGGAAGTAGGATCACTTCCATTCAATTGCATCACAAGCTATAATAAATCAGCAGCCAGTCTTTGTTCACCTTTGTCAAAAATAATCTAACCAGATAAAGCTCTACATTCCAGAAGAATGTAAAAAGCTGTGTTCTTTAGGTGCCTGACAGAAACATTTTGTTGAATTTTTGTACTATAAAATATTGATGCAGTAACCCAAATAACGCCAAAGGTTTAAAAATACTTTTTTGTTTGTGCTTAATGGATATATGTATGTGTGTGTTTCAAGAATAAGTTTGTTCTCAGTTTTATTGCTTAACTTCTATTCTGTTGGATGAAATAAACAAAAATATTCAATATTAATTTAGAGGAAATAATATAATGATAACTACTAAATAACTTCTATTTTTATTTTTCTCCAATTTGGTCATTAAGTCTAGATTTTCTAAGCTAAGTTTGGCAAGGCCTTCTTTATGGTGATAGATTAAAGTATTCACTATATGGCAAGGTTTTTCATTTCACTGCAGCAACCAATGATGAAATGCAATATGCTCAGATTAAAGGTAGTACATAACTACCCTTTTGTAACAGTAATATCTTTGGTGAACCCACACATGCTACCAGTCATTTAAATCCAAAACCCCAAGCTCAGCAGAGTCCCATCAAAGTCTTCACATGTCCCACCTGCCCGAGGGTGATACATATATCATTTGAAGCAAAGCTTAGTGACAGCTGCAGAAATATACTCAATGAATTTAAAACAGGCAGCAATCTAGAATAATAGCAGAGGAAATATCTGAGCATTTTTAAATAAATGGTAACACTCCAAGTGCAGAGCTGATTTGCAGCTGGTATACATCAGTACTACCACATCGGTTGTTAGTAGCCAGTATTGTAGTCTCCCCCATCAACCACCACCAAGTACTTCTCTTAATACCCTGACCATCCAGGCTCCTACCTTGAATCCTCCTGAATCCTCATGCTAAAGAGGAAAGACCGGGCCCAGCAGGTGATATTTCAGACTCTATTCCAGCATGAAGGCTGGTATCTCTTCTGATTTTTTTGGAGCCTGTACCGTACTGCTTGATCAATATTTTTAATACCACCTTACCCACCTCCATCATCATTATAGCACTTAATATCCTGTACTGTAATTTTTCTATACAAGTCAACTTCCATTTACTATTCTTAAGCACCTGAGAACAGAGGATAAGTCTGATTTATCTTTGAGCCCTAGTGTCTTGGAGAATGATATAATGTTAATAGGTGTTTGGTGAATCTATGAATGAATGAGCTATAAAAGTCAAACTTCATTATGTCACTTTGAGAATATAACATACAAAGGTAAAAATATAATTATTCTCATTCTCATATAGCATTTGTGATAACTTACAAGGATTTTCCTGTAGACACATGTAACCTTTAAATTTTCTTTGGCTTTCATATAGGTAGTAATGATGAACCAAAAATCCCAAGAGATAACTCTTTTGAGTTACTTGTGCTTTATATCCTACTCCTGCAACTTTCCAAGAAGTGTAATTGGGTTTATGAGACCATCCTATGAGTATAGAAGTATAATACATTTTAAATCCTCTTTCATCTGACTTAGCATAGAAATCATCTTTAGAACTTGTGTTCTTCAAGTATCTGTACTTTCCGAATGTGTACAATTCCTGAGAGACCCCACAGAAACCCAGACCCACCTCCCCCACTTTAATGGGCAGCCTCATCATGTAAACACACTGCAACTCTTTGACTCTTAGGAAAATAAACACTGAAAATGTTTTTTAATCTTTATAGCATTTTAAATGCTTTGGTGCCAAATGGTAACCTAAATTTTGTTTCATAACACTGGGGACCATTTCGGATATCAGGAAGCGCAGTGGAAAAATCTCCTTGCAGAAGAATATATTCTTCATCTCCTGGTGAATAATTTTTGTTTTCTTTTCCAAAGAGTAGTTTATGTACTATGTTTAGGCCACGCATGAAAGTAATATTTCCCTCATGAGACAGCCTTTGGCTTATGCTGATTTTTTGAGGCCAAGATTATGGTAATGATTTAAGGAGGGAAAGAAGCAAAATGGAATAAAGGGAAAAGTTGGAAGAAAAGGGATTAGAGAGGTGAAATTTTTCCCAATCTAATTTAATTCAAAGTATAATAGAGAGGAGAGTCAGATCTCAAATAAAACCAAAGACACTGGGATAGTGTCTTCATCAGGTAAACAATGTTTTACCCGATGCACCAAAAGAATGTTAAAGGGTCCAACAGTAATCTGAAACTGAAAACTTGTCTTCTAAGTTAGGTCCTATTCTACGAGATACCCAGAAGTCTACTGGGGCACGTGCTGCTGCTCTGAGCAGCTCCTCGAGGCCAGCTGTGCATATCTTCAGTAGCTTGGAAGCTGGCCAGTGTAGTAAGCCCCATGCTGGACTTGGAAAACTAATCCTCTCTATTATTGCTTTTTCACAGGTGGGACACCTGCCCTTTTCTTTTATCAAGGTCTTCTTAATGACATGTTACAGGGCCCCCAAACGCAACACAATGTTTAGATCATTCTATTTGAATGAAAAAAATAAAAGCAATGAAGAAACACTAGTAATGGGTAAGTCAGATATTTAGTCTAAGGGCCTGGTGCACATGCAACAGATTTATCATTTTTGACAGAGTAAAAGGGAAGGGGGAGAAGAGAGGAAGAAATGGAGGGAGGGGGGATGGACAATGGCACTTTGTGTAAAACAAAAGAGTCACACTCTCTGGGCTCATTGTAAATGAAATACTCACATCTACCTATGGCTCTGTTTTCTTGGGGGGAAAAAAGAGAACTGAGATTGCCTAGAAGACATGGAAGCTGCTGACTTTTAAACATTTGAAAACTCATTTTACTTATTTATTGTAAACTAGTCATACTGCTACTTACTGTAGATTGCTAAGTTTTAAAAGATACAACTTTAAGAAATAGAAGCAGGGTAACTATAAACATGAAATTTACAAAATTAAGAAAAGCATTTTCTTCTTCTGGTCAAGATGGCAGCATAGGTAAACATGGGTCACCTCCTTGCACAACCACATCAAAATTACAACTAAATTACAGAACAATCATCACTCAGAACAATCAGAAATCAAGTTGAATGGAAGTCTGACAACTATAGAATATAGAATAAAAGAAACCACATCCATCCAGACTGGTAGCAGGGGCAGGACACAGAATGAGCTGGTACCACATCCATGTGTGGTTGATAAAAATTCAGAAGGGGTATCTTAGGAGTGAGGAGTCACAGCCCCAAACCAGGCCCATACCAGGCCCCCCAGCCCAGGCTTCCAGTGCCAGGAAGATAAGTCCCCAAAATTTCTGGCTGCCAAAATCAATACGGATTGAATAGGTGGAAGAAACTTCTGGAGCCCCAAGAAGTTATTCTTAGAGAATCCACACACAGACTTACTCAGACTCACACCCTCTGAGCTCCAGCACCAGGGTAGCAGCTTGAAAGGCACCAGTGGCATAGAGGTAGAAACTGAAGTGTCTGGCATCAAGGCATGAGCTGGGGGATAGTTTTCTACCAAACAGAAGGGTGGGCAGAGGCCATTGTCCCTTTTCTAAACCCTTCTTCACAGACCCACAGAGCTAGCAGGCTGGTTCCATATCTGAGCATTCATCGACCTGGCTAACACTGTTTGCCCCTCTCTGGAGATCCCTTGAGACTCTATCCCACTGAACTTATGGCTCACCAAAGCTGTTAACCGTGGCTTTTCCATATGAATGGCTGGTGTTGGCTCATGTTTCACAACTTCCCTAATCCTCTCAAGCAAGCAACAGAGGCCCAGTGAGCCCTCAACCTTCATACCTCTTGCCTAAGTACCCAGCACTAGCAGTAACCAGCCTAGATTCACAGTATGGCCTCATATGGGAATCTCCAAGCCCAGCACAAGTAGCAGCCATCTCAGATTACCTTATAGCTCAGGCAGAATGGCCCTGGATAAAACATAGGTGGGGGCTAACCTCAGCTTGTACCACCTAGGACAACCCAGCATACCCAGTGGAAAGCTACACACCAGATCAGAGAACCACCAACCTGTCCCTGCACAGCTGATCCTCCACAGAGGTCAGAGATTGGTGGTCAGTGGTCACAGCAAGTCCTGCTAGGACTTGCTGCTAGGCTGGTTCTAGCAGCTAGGCTGACTGGGTTCTAGGTCAGCTGCTAGGCTGACTGACTTAGATACATCCCTCCCATTGACCTACCAACAGCAATCAAGCCTCAACTACAAGGGGAAGGTGTACTCAGCTCACACAAAGGGCGCACCTCAAGTACCAACTTGGGTGATAGGAGAGGCTGTGTCACTGAACACTATTAGGCCACACTACAGAGACAGGAAGTCATAGCAGCTCTACCTAATACATAGAAACAAACACAGGAAGGCTGTCAAAATGAGAAGACAAAGAAATATAGTTCAAAGAAAAGAACAGATCAAACTTCAGAAAAAAGATTAAAGAAAATGGAGATAAATAATCTATCAGATGCAGAGTTCCAAACACTCATTGTAAGGATGCTCAAGTAGCTTAGTGAGGACCTCAGCAGCATAAAAACGATTCAGTCACAAATGAAGGATACACTAATTGAAATAAAGAACAATTTACAGGGAAACAGCAGTAGAGTGGATGGAGCTGAGAATCAAATCAATGACTTGGAACATGAAGCAAAAAACAACCAATCAGAATAACAAGAAGAAAAAAGAATTAAAAAAAAAAAAGCTGAGGCTAGCCGAAGTAGCCTATGGGACAACTTCAAGCATTCCAACATTTGCATCATGGGGTACCCGAAGGAGAACACAAAGAGCAAGAAATTGGAAATCTATTTGAAAAAAATTATTAAAGATTTCTTCCCTTGGTGAAGGAAATAGACATGCAAGTCCAGGAACCACACAGTCCCAACCAAGATGGATGCAAAGGGACCCACTCTAAGACACATCATAATTAAAATGCCGAAGGTTAAAGACAGAGACTCTTAAAAGCAGCAAGAGAAAAGAAGTTCTGATCTACAGGGGTGTTCCCATAAAACTTTCAGATGACTCCTCAGAAGAAATTTTGCAAGCTGGAAAAGACTGGTAAGAAATATTCAAAGTCATGAAGAACAGGGACCTACAGCTAAGATTGCTCTACTCAGAAAAGCTATCATTTAGAATTCAAGGGTAGATAAAGAGCTTCCCAGACAAGAAAAAAACTAAAGGAGTTCATCACCACCAAACCATTATTATATGAAATAGTAAAGAGACTTATTTAAGAAAAAGAACATCAGTACTATGAACAATAAAATAAACACATATGTATCAATAATTGAATCTAAAAAAACAAACTAAGCAAGCCAGAAGAACAGAGACAGAATCATGGATATGGCAAGTGTTATAATGGTTACCAAATGGGTGAGGGTATGGGGGAATGGGTGCAGAGGTGAGGGGATTAAGAAGTACACATAGGTAGTTACAGAGTAGCCATGGGGATGTAAAGTACAGTATAGAAAATGGAGTAGCCAAAGAACTTATTTAGAGGACCCACGGGCATGAACAATGGTGGGGGGATTGCCTGAGGGAGTTGGGGGTGCTGGATGGAGGGGGGGAAAAATTGAAACAATTGTAATAGCATAATCAATAAAATATAATTTAACAAGAGAAGAAAAGCAATAAAAAAATCCTCACTTCTTTAACACTGCTACTGTTTCACTTTGGTATATTTGATATGATTATTTTATGCATACAATATTTTTAAATCTTTTTTTCTTAATATTATATCATAAACATTTTCCATATGCATTGCTCTTCATAATCATTATCTTTAATCATATTTAGTTATGAAGAGTTTCATTTTAAAGTAAATGGAATAATCCTTGATGCTATTGATCATTCTGGTTTTCCACACATTTTGACTACTATTTGCTCTATTGCGATGAGCATCTTTGTGCATATGGGTTGCCATGGTCCGAATGTTTGTATCTCTCCCTAAAATGCACATGTTGAAATCCTCACTGGCCAGGTGATCATATTAGGTGGAGATTTTTGGAGGCGATTAGTCATGAGGTAGGAGTCTTCATAAATGAGATCACTACCCTCCTAAAGGAGACTCCACAGAGATCTCTTGCCCCTTCTACCACATAAGGCCACCGGGAGTGAGAAGTCAGCAGCCTGTGAACTGGACGAGGGCCTTCATCAGAACCAGCCCATGTCAGTGCCATGATTTCGGACTTCCTGTCTCCAGAACTGTGAACAATAAACTCCTGTTGTATGTAAGCTACCCTATCTATGGTATGTTGTTATAGTGTCCTGAATAGACAAAAACAGATGTTTTTGCTTTTGTTTCCTTAATAGGGATTATTTCCTTGTAATGGAGTTTCAGAAATAAGACTCTTGAGCTAAGGGAAGCAAAGATCTTTTGTGGAAATTGACTAGAAATATATGATAGTTCCAGTCTCCATTTCTAGGCCAGTACTGCATAAGCTCATTAATTTTGAAATTTCTAAGTTAATAAATGAAAGATATCACCTCAACTTAACTCACATTTCTTTCTTGACTAATTAGGGTGACCATTTTGTATTTACTAGTTACATTTCTTCTTTTATAAGCTCAGTTTATATCTTTTGTAAGAATGAGTTTTGAGAATGAAATAATGAGAGTTCATTTTGTTATTTTAAAAATTGTTATTCAGCCCTGGCTGGTGTAGCTCAGTGGATTGAGCTCGGGCTGTGAACCAAAGTGTCGCAGGTTCGATTCCCAGTCAGAGTACATACCTCGGTTACAGGCCATGACCCCCAGCAACCGCACATTGATGTTTCTCTCTCTCTCTATCTCCCTCCCTTCCCTTTCTAAAAAATAAATAAATAAATTTTTTTTAAAATTGTTATTCTAGGTTATTAGGACTGAAGTCCTATTAACCAGTTTAAGGCATACCCCAGTCACATTACAAGGGCCCTGGATTTTGGAACTTTGCTCCTCCTACAATTACAGGATCAATAAGGGTCTCTGAAATCTGGAGTTTCATAGTGATTTCACAATTTCTGTCATAATATAGACCCACCCACATTCTCAGCTTGCAAAACCCTCTGCAAGTTTTCTGCCTTCTCTCTGAAACCTTTTGATTACTCTGAAATGACAGGCACCATGACCACTGCAGATCTCCAACCTCACCAAGACGTCTTATTTCTCAATAACAAATGTTGCAATCAGCACTGTAGCTGCCAAACTATTCCTTGCCCAGATGTGCTAAATCAGTTACATAACTCTATAGGGGGCCCACATAAAACTTTATACTGCTCAGCACCACCCCATTCCAACCACCAACACGAGCTGTCCTGACTCTGCAGCCTAGTGTAGGATTTAATGGCTTCTTCCATTCCTCCTCTGTGTCCTGGGCTGGTATCTGCAATTCAGTTTAATGGGGATGAAACTTTTCTCTGAGGACAGATTTACCATTATTCACTACATGTTCAGATGGTATCACTGCATTGCTACACACAACCTGGACCCTCGCAGAGAAGGAGTATGTGTGTTGTAGGAAGGAGAGAAAGTAAGACCTGAGCCTCCTACCTCAGAACAAACAAAACACCTTAACCATCTCTGAACTCCTGAACTTCATTTCTGCTGCTAGTCTTCTATTAAAGTCCCTTCAGGGTTTGGAACTGACTCTAGAGAAGACCTCGCTATGTGCATCGTGAGAATACTGAGAGCTAATGGACCAGAGATCCCAAAAAGACAACACTCATTTTCACCCTTCGAGCTGCTTTTCTGGCCATGTGTATTTATTCAGAAAGAATAACACAGTTACAGCAGATCTGCTTTTATAAGTGTCCCCTGGAATTCTGGTTTCGTAATACAGCATTTCACTGTTGATTGCTAGATATCTAAGGTTTAGCTGTGAACCACAACACAATGTATCCTTTGGCATATTACAGCTTTATCTGCTTTTGTGGTCCGCTGATAATCAGTGTTTTTCTACTCATTCTATTGTAATGGTAACTTACACATTTTAATATACTATCATATCTTTCCCTGTTGCTTTCCACCAAGGCTAGAAACACTCATTTCTTTAATATCCTCTCATAGATCATATCTTCAAGCCTCTACCACTTTGCTATTCACTCTTGGATTCTAATTTTTCAGTGTCATTTCCATGACACAGTAGCCACAACCAAAAATAGAAGTTTAACATATAAAAAATAAGGAAAAAAAACACAAAAATGTCATGTTGCCCAGACCCTAATCGTTCAATGCACAAAAAATTAACATGTAGATATCTAGTCAGGGTCAACAGTCAATACTTAGGTGGCTGTTTGAAGTAGTTGAAAAAGGAGTCAAAGTGGCTTCATAGGATGTGGCCAGTTCTGGCCCCTCGCCCAATACACCCACGGTGTCACTGACTCTTTGCTTTGAAGACAAGATAAGCAACTCTTCTTAAAAATTCCTACTGCTGCCATAGAAAACAAAGCATACCACACAAATGTGTCAAATGATACAAAATACTAAACAGTTTAACTAATGTAAAAATTCAGTGTTCTCCCAAGCTAAACTGAATCCAAATTTAATTTATAGACAGATGAATTCCTGATGATGTGACTTAGTTTCAGCAATGAAATTAACATTAGGTCCAAAGGGAGTTCTGTGGATTGTTCTCATTAATTATGAGAATATGATTAAACGATTTACACTACAATAGTGCCATCGCTTAGGCATTCAATTAAACCTTATAGTCAAGGAAATCACAGATGTTTCATTTAAGAACACTAAGCTTGTTTCAGCCTATTTTTACAAAGTTACTTATCATGCCATTGATACTAACTCAGGCCCTAGAAAATAAAGCACAGAGATGCTTTCCTAACAAGGCTGAAAGGACTGTGCACATGCTTTAAAGCTTTGGTGAACCCCTACTTACCCATTCCTATCCAAAATAGTTTCCCTAAAACAAAATGCTAAAGTAGGAGACCTTTTTCTTATCAACAGTCCTAAGAAAAATGCAAATAGATAAAGAGATGTAATTTCACCGAAACGGGTGATTGAGTCCCTCAGTAACGGGCATAGATAGGCCCACTGAAGGCTGGAAACATTCCCCAGATGGAACTTCACCTCATGTTTTTATTGTGGGAACAGGACAGTCAAACGTCAATTCAAAACCCAGAAAATACCAACATTTCCTGAGTTGCTAGTATCTATGATGGCAGTTTCAATAACCAGACGGAATATCATTATTAGTTTCAGTATTTCTTTCCAGTTTAATTTTCAAGTGATTTATAGGCACTTTCTACCTTATTGTAATAAATACTTAACTGCTAGATTAGTTGTCTACATGTACTTTAAAAGAGGTAAATACTCATAAATAAAGAAGAGATTTTAAGTGATTCTATAAATTTGGGACTAAAGTCAAGACATGACCAGAATCGCATTTGAAAGGGATTGAAACGAATTGGATACAAGAATTGGTATTATGTGTTTTGAAAAAGATAGAATGAGGAAATAGACAAAAGGGAAAAGCACATAACCTGGTTGGACAGCTCGGTTAGAGCGGCATCCCCATGTGCCAAGGCTGCCGGTTCTGTCTGCCACCCCCCCCCACCCCGCACTACTCGTGAGAGCACATAATCAATCAACCAATGAATAAATAAGTGAAACAACAGAAATGATCTTTCTCTCCCCCTTCTTCCTATCTAAAATCAATAAAAAAATTTTAAAGATGGAAGTATATTAAAACTTAATTTTTCATGCATTAGATCTTCTCATAAAATTGTAGAACACACATTTTTATTATATTTTCCCTTAGACCTCCATTAACATTGAAAAAATATAACCGCAAAGGTAAAATAGTTAATTAGGAATTAACTATTAGGAATTTTAAGGTGTGTTTTGTTTTCTGTGTATATTTTTTGCTCCACATAACCCATTCAGACTTAGTCAAATCAACAATCTTCATAATCTTACATGTTCACTTTGAAAGCCCATATAAATACCAAAACATCACATCTTTCCTGGGAGTTCTGACTGACAATGAAAATTTAAATGCTTAAATGGTCACAATAAATATATATTCTAAGCATTTAGCAGAATTCCCTATGTGGAAGGGACATGTAGGTATGCTTTTCAGGTGTTTTAAACCAGGTAAGTAATAACTGCTTTATAATTTGCAGTAAAATTATAACAAGTAAAACTTGCTCCCTTGCCTCCCTGTCAACTTTTACTAACCCCAGTAACTTATTCATTTACTAAGCAAGTTAGCATTACTTGAGTGTGTATTACATGCCTCACCTTGGTGTTCTGTGGAATCCTAACTGAGAAAATGACAAAATTCTGCAAGTCATTCCTAATAAGAATACTGGTTATGATAACAAGCAGCACAGAGGGTCCTGCCCTGGTCACTATTACTATGTTTAAAGCACTTCAGCAGGTAAACTCATTGGTACACTTCTGCACACTAAGTGAACAGTTTGATAAGTGAAATGGAAAACCAAATGAGGTAGCATTAAATAAAGTTATATAAAGAAAAAGTTTTTAAACAATACTTTTTAGAACATAAAGCTGGTAGAGAATAAGAGACTGTGCAATTGATTCGGCAACACTGAAGCCTAAGGCCAAGTCGTTCCAGGGAACACGGGGTAAATTTGTGGAATTGATTTCCAGACCTGGATTTCCGTAATTCCATTATAAACAAAACTTGCTTCCGACCTCTTGCCTCTTCCCCTACCTCCCACCAAGGAGCAAAAGTGGCAGCAGTATCTTTAAACAGTTGAAGCTGACCACAGACAGCCACTATTGTGTCTAGCAGGCTAGGCAGCCTGAGGATTTTCAATAGCCATAGGCTCACATTGGGCCACAGAGCACCAGCCTCAAGCACTTAGGCCCCAGAACAATGGGCAGCCATTGACACATGATGTCAACTGTCTGCAGGGTAAGAATGAAACCATTTAAAAACGGAAACAGACAAAAGGCAAACTCCCTCAAGCATTTTCAAACTATATCATAATCAATGGTGTTGAAAGCTCTACAAAGATCAAGTGCTGAAGGATAAGAGTAGAGGAGAAAGCAAAATCTGCAATGTAAGGAAGTCATTTATAACGCTGACAAGGTCGTCTACCCACTCACTGTGTTTTGGGTGACTGAAATTTTCACATACATCTCACTATGCATTTAACTCTCTGGCCATCGCCCACAGAGGATGGTTCTGGGAGGCAGAGAGGATGGATGAGGTCTCCTCTTAGCATAATGCTGGTGGGATGGTGTCTTGTTTTTTCTTCTTGGCTGATCCCGGAGGATCACCACACAGGGTCTATCATGAGAGCCTCTTAATTTGCCTGTCTCTTAAGAAGCTTTTTGCAATGTTTGAGTTTCTCTATTAAACTAATTTTCTACAAATTTTCATATAACTTCCAAAACAGAAAAAAAATCAGAATAATATCACCCATAACTCATTTCCTAGAATGATATGGAAGTTTTTGTTTTACTTGGCTTTTTAAACAAGAATTAGGGATCTTGGTACCATTTATAAGTAGCCTCTGATGTTTACGACGCTCCTTTAGAGCATTTATCTCAGTACAATTCAATCCATCAGGCTGGTTTGGGGAATTTTAGCATTCATTTATTTATCACATATAGCCAGACACTCTAAAATCTGCATTTTTTAACTGAACAAAAAATACGGAATAGCTATTTGCATTATCAGAACTGTCAAGCAAGTTCCCCCCCCCCCCGCCAAAATAAAGCACATTTTTAAAAAGTATTTATTGTAAAGCTTTCTAGCATCAGATTAAACATTCACACTTATTGAACAGGGTGGATGAAGATTCAAGTGGATTGCTGGTAGAAAGACCATTTGCCACAAACCCATTCAAATGTGTAAGGAGGGCTAATATCACATAGGACAGTTATTTCTAGGTGGTGTTCAGACCCTTGGGGGCCAACACTTGAAGAGTCACAAGGCAGGAGTGTGGTGTGGACTATGTCGTGATGGAAGTGGTAACAGTGCTGAGGGCCCACAACACTGTTGGGTACTGCACCTCAGCCCCTCCCCCGCAACCCCCACCCCCAGTCATGCTGTGCCAGAGCCCTGAGCTGAAATCCTGGGGGATTCTTCCAGCCTGCCCTTGTCATAAATCCTAGTGGCTTCCTTGGCATGGTCAGCAGCTGCGGCACACCGGCTCCTTGGGACAGAATGTTGGGGGAAGAGCAGCCAACAGAGCTTTTGGACTGATTTGTTTCCGCTGACTACATGGCACCTCAGACACAAAGGCAAGAAGAACAACATGCATGTTTTCATTGGCAAGCTTACAGGGCCTCGTGGTCAGAGGAATCTTACCATTTCTGCTGACACTCCAGGAAACAGGCTGATGATCTAGGTTACTGTGAGCTTTTTTTTGTTTGTTTTTATTGCTTTTTTTTTTCAGGAGGTGAATGAAAGAATGGTATTAAATAAGACATATCATTCTGAAATATAGTTTCATAATAATTCAAAATTCAGATTGAACTAAAGCAAAGCCTCACAATCGTTTAGGTAGAATTTCTTCTACCTAAGATTTTCATGTGTTTTCATTTGTTCTTAGTGTCCAGACAGTTTCCCCTGCTAGTTGAATGCTATCCATATTATATTGAACAATATTCGCCATTATTATTTAGAATTAACCTACTTTAGCTGGGTAAGATAGTTTATTGCAACCGGAAACTTTATAATTATTTGGACAATCTTTTTGGACTAATTCATACATTCATTCATTCAATAACAAAAAAATGCTGGCACAGTGCTTTGCTAAGCACTGGGGATAAAAAGCAGAAAAATAACGCATTGCCCTTATCGGCAGGAGGATTCCAGAATGCAGAGGGAGGCATACAAACAACTAAGATGACAATGATAACAGCCATAAGAAGGTCAGAGAGCTAAAAAGTGTGTACAGTAAAAGGAGTTAATTCTGTCTTACAAGCAGTGTCTGGGAAAAGTGTATGTCTTTTCATTGCGAAAAGAAGACAAATTTTTTATTTATTTAGAACAGAGTTTTCTGTATTTTGGAGTTGACACATTAATTTTTGTATCCCATACTTTCAATCTTCCTGGAAAAAAAAGTTTTATTTTATATTTTGAAGAGTTGAAGTGAGTTAAAGCTGGCAGTTTTGAGAACTTGATCACATTCATCAAAATGACGAGGAACAACAGAGCAGTGTAGAACAGGAACCAATGATACGGAATTCAAAGTCAGATCACAAGCAGTCCTTGATAAAAACAGGAAGGGAGTCAAATGGCTTTCTTTCCAGGCAGTAGAGAGCTGTTTTCGCTCAGTGTCGGTGACTGCCTGCTTTATTCAAAAGCAGTGGACTGTGCCAGCTTCTGTTAGCATGTCATCACCACCAAACGGTGTTATTGCTATCACCGCCTCACCCCCACGTTAGCCACAACTCACATGGGTGGCGCAGCAAAGCCACTGTGCTAGGCACTCACTGTTCTATTACAAACATTAGCTCGTTTTATGCTCACCTCAACTGGATGGGTTAGGCACTACAGTTATCCCCATTTTACTAGTAAGAAAAGTGAGGCACAGGGGAGTTGGGTAACTTCTTAACTACTTAGCAAGGAGTAGAGCTGGGGATGAAGCCAGGCAGTCCCGCCCCAGAGTCTTAGGCCTTAACCACTACACTAAACTGTTTCTCTACAGATTTTTAAAATGCAATAAAGATTAATACAGTAATATAATACTTACTTAAGAGACTTCATCCTAATAGAAAAGCTAATGTGAAGTTTATACACAGGAATTAAGGGATGAATCACCTCTAGGACTCCATAACTCTGTGATAGCCTTATACAAGTATGTCCCACTGCAAACAGTTGGCTGGTTGTTTTTCAAAAACTCTTCTATTTTTCTCACCTAAATAAACCCAACTTCTACAACTTTTACATATACACTCCATTAAGCTTGTCCTAAGGTTTGTAAAGAACAGCTATACTTTTCATGCAACCAGTATCCAATCAGTAACATGAGGGATTCCCACATGTTTTATGTTCTTCAGGCATCTCAGATTCAAACTGCTTCCTATTTATTTCTATTCTTTCACACATGTATACCTATTAGATTTTATCTCTTAAACTTTATGAATATTTCCTAAATATGTACCTTCCTTCCCATCTTCAATGAAAATGTTCTACTTTCAGCTGTCACCTCTCACTTGAATTATTGCAATCAACTCCCTTAAATTACTGAGCTCCTACCATATGTCATGCATTGTGCTAGAGGCATGATACGTTTCTCTCAGTTCATCCTTGTAAATGTTGTGAGCAGAGTGGTAGTATCCACATTGAACAAGCATGGAAAACTTTTAGAGGTTATGTAATTTGCCCAAGGTCACACTGCCGGAGAACTTAAAGCCACGTCACGAATGTTCCATATCCTTCCTAACATACCATCTTAATTTCCTGCATATCTTCCTTGTATCTCATGTATGAATTCATTAATGCATGTTTGGTGTTGAAGAGTAAAAATGAAAAAGTCTTTCCAATGGAAACTAAACCTATGGCTTAGTTTTGAATAATCTATTACCCACCAGAATTTTATTGCATCATATCAAGTAAATATGTTCTGGATCATCTATTCAGTAAAAAAGGAGGGAAATATATAAAAATTGGAGTAAACGACTTTGGGTATAAAAGGCTGATAGAAAATAAATTCCATTTGTTTTCATTTCTTCCTGTGAGAATATTCTGTAAGCATTAGTAATGAATTCAAACTGACCTAATTGTACCCTGTTTCAGGATTAATATTTTCAACAAAATAATGTTTTTTCTTAAAGAAAAAAAATTCCTCATGGAACATTATTGGGCAAGAAATACAATACAATTGATGAAAGAGGAAAATTTATGAAAACTGCAGTAAATCAAACAAGTCTAATACAGCCATTTCTAAAATAAAACTTTCTAAAGGAAACAAACGGCTTTAAAACTCTGGTGTTGTCATGAAAATTTAATAGGACTTCTAAACAAAGAAGCATTCATCTATTTCAGGATCTTTTGAGAAAAAAAATCAAGTATTTGCCTAAGGAGTCTAGTCTAAGAATTTTTCATATTGCTAACTCTGTAATAGTCACATATTTGATTTACTGATATAAATTAGCTCCTTTAGTTACAGTTTCTAAAAGTCAAAAAAATGTTATTATGTCAAGCCAAAAAAGAAAGTCTAAAATTTGAAAACAACTTCTAAAAAATATAACAATTTATATTATTCTATACATCTAGACTGGTTCATTTCTTCTTTATATATTTAGTATAACCAAAATACAGCAACACCAATAATTCTCTTACTAAAATAAAGCATTTCCATTGGGAGTAGGCAGATTTCTGTGATAATCTTCCACAGGGAAAAAAAAACATAAAACATGGGGACAAAAAATATTAGCTCTCATCTCCCCAGTTATTCATGTATGTTTCTCTTCTATGTTTTTCTCTTCTCTCTGTTGTCTATTATGTTCAGTTCAGCAATGGAAAAACTATTTAAAATAAAGGGAAAAAATACATGCAAGTATTTTAAAGAGAGAATAATCCACCAATCCATATTTTCAGACTGATCTTAAGTGTCGCCAGCTTTCCAAGCTTCTTCCTGATGACCCTGCCCTCAAGTAGAACGTAGAGTTCCCTTGTTTATGTCCTCTGGAAATCCTGTACACTTGTCTTCGAGGTTGTGACAAATGACTGCATTCATTTGTTTTAGCCATCTCCACTATGGGTCTGGAAGTTCAAGGGCAAGGGGTATGTCTTACTCACCTTTGATTCCTCAGAGCCTGGTACAGAGTTTGGAATAGACTTCATTAACTAATGTTTGTTGAAAAAAAGAAATGAAATTAAAAATGAATGAAATGTGTGTATGCCTTTCCTTGATTAAGGCCACATATTAACATTATTCTTGCAAAGCTGAAATTTAAAAACCAAAACTGTAATAAAGGCAACTGCTTATAAACTACTTCTCAAAAAGAAAAAAAAATATGAAGTAGCAAAAACACAATATTTCCACTGCAAATATATGATATTTCCAAGATATGATCATTCCTGGTGACCCAGATGGTTGAAGCATGTTTATTTTCACATCACACACTTAATCTCCCTAATGCTACAGGGGAGCCTAGACCACTTCTTATGTTAAACTGAATTCTTTGAGAATTTGTTCTGGAATGTTATTATACAAGCAATGCTGTACCAGGAACCACATACCAGGTTTTTATGCCCAATATCCAAGCCCACGTTCCACTATGTTCTATGGGCCCATCGTGATTCGCTTATAAAGCAATACCAATCTCTCATTTGGTATAAATCAATAGTTTACACATCTGAGTGCTACTTGGTTGGTTTTCACATTGCTTTATTTCATCTGACTTTGTTATTTCCTTTCTGGGACATGCTGTTTGGTGCTCCTCTGTTTTCTCAAATAGCTATCACAAGAATATTTTTATATATGCCTATTCTTTCCTGAGTTTTTATTTTTATCCCTACAATTCTAAAAGAGCTCTTTCAAAATTCACTAACAACATTCCAAATTCAAATTTTCTGTTTTCAGTCCCTAACCTTGGACTTCACAGCAGCATGTGGTATTTCTCCCCCTTTTTGCTTCTGTGACTCCATATTGTCCTGCTTTTCATTCCACTCCCCTCTGGCCACTGCTTCTCAGTCCTCTTTGATATCAGTGTGCCTTGTCCACGTCTTTGTCCTTGTCACATTGTCACCTCTGTCTACCCTCTTATCTGCTTGACCTAGCCCTGCAGTGACGTGCCAGTCCCAGGTCCCATGCAAGATACAAGCCTGCCTTTCTAGTCATCCTGTGTGTCCAATTTGATAACCTGTGAACTCCTCAAATGCAAATTTTTGAAACAAAACTTATCTTCCCCTCAGATGTATGCCTTGTACCTAATTTATTTAAAAAAAACTTTCTCTGTTCACTTTTATTTTTTATTGTATTTTTTCCATTACCATTTAGTCTCCTTATACCTCCCTCCCCCGACAATCACCACACTGTTGTCAACGTCAATGAGTCAGACCCCATTTTTGTTGGTAGCTGTACTATACTACTGTCCCTCAGGTTCCAGTCTTCTCAACTGACCACTCTTTCTCCCTGTCTATTCTGCAATATCCTGCACCTATTCGTTCTTCTCATTTGACTTACTCCACCTCAATTTAGGTCTTCAATTTCGTTCACCTGGAAAACTAAGATTCCAAGTGGATGCTTAGCTTCCAGTCTTTTCCCTCTCCAAAAAAACCCAAACATATTGCTCTTAAAATAACCTTCCTTAAGGGCATCTCTGAATATATATTTCCACTGAGCAAATAGCTATCAAGGGATTGAATGCAAAAACTAGTCTAGTATTCACAGTCCTCTGCCACATCTACCACTTTCCAACCTTATCTCTCGGCTCCCTTTCGGTATCCGGCCCTTCAGCAAAACGGACTTACAAAGTCTTCTTTGAGAATATGTTCATCTGTGCACTACTGGCACTAAGAACATTGCCTACCATGTGAAAGTGTCCCATAAATATCTGTGAACAAAATCAATGATAGCACATAAGAGCCCTTTAGCCTGAAAACATATCCAGTATATTTTGCAAGGATAAGGTAGAAGACACTGTAAACTTTACTAAATGCAGAGTAAGCCAAGGAGTAATGAGAGTCGAAGCTACTAAGGAAGCCCCAGGAGGACCCTCTCCCTAAAAATATGATTAGCTCTGCTGGAAAGCACATGAGCTTTCTAGACATAAGTAAAAGGGCACGTGGTAACTTGCCAAAGAATCTCCCAGCACTTACACAATTTTTAGAGGAAATTCACTTCCTGCTGTTCCTTGTTTACTTACAAATGGGTGTGACCTATCAGAGTCATTTGTCAAGGACTGAACAGTTGCAGCATAACAAATTTAAACCTTTCCCTATGAAAAATGCATAATTAACACACTAGTCCAAGGATACTGAGTGTTCAACTCAAAAACATTCTGGTACCAAAAGAAAAAAGGAATCTTACTTCACAAAACAAAACATATGTTGCATGTTTGGCTTCAACACCCATAAAACTGAAGAAATAGATGCCAGTTTGTCTAATAATAATGATAAAGTGGGAAGAAGAGTGGGAAAAACAAGCCCTGAAATGACTCTATTACAGATAATCTCACTCTCATCTTTGCTTTGAGATATGTTTTATGGTGAGATCTTTATGGCAGAATTTGAACCATGAAACATTTAAATGCACAGACCTTAATTTTTCTCACATACATCAGGCAGACAGCATTTCGACCTCCCCTGTCATGTCCATCTAAACTTCAGGGATGTGGATAACAAGCTAGTGTAATAAAAATGAAAAAAAAAATTAAAAATACATAGAGAAGCTGTGTGGGCTGTTCCCTAACTGGTTCTCAAGGCTTCTAAATTAGGAATCAATGTATACCTACCTTATGCTTGATTCTTAACAAGTATTCACCACTGTGCCTGGCTGTTCAAATAGGACTCTTTTTAACTCTTCTTGGAAGAGCCCCTCCGTGCTCTTAGGAGCTGAGGAGAGCCCCTTCTTTCAGTGCATTTGGCTCCCTTTACACTTCATTATAGGAGTTAGTTGACTGTCTCTTGAAAGTACCCAGAGCATTATCAAAATATAAAAAATATGGAGAATCCAGACAAGCAACACTTCACTCAGGTGACTAAGGTCCACCTCAACAGTCATGTCATCTAGATACTAAGTTCCTTTGATATCCATAACCCCAGTCTAACTCTGAAAAAAACATCAGAGAATTCCCAATTAAAGCACATTCTACAAAATATTGGGCTGGTAGGTAATCCTCAAAACAGTGAAATGATCAAAAACAAGGAAATTCTAAGAAGCTGTCACAGCAAAAGGAGACTAAAGAGGCCTGATGACTGACTATAATGTAGCGCCATGGGCGGGGTCCTAGAACAGGAAAAGGGCACTAGATTAGAAACAAGGAAATGTGAGTGAATTTACTTTAGTTAATACTATAGTATAAATATTATTTCATTAATTATAACAAGCATACAATACTATTAATAAAAGATGTTACAATAGGAAAACATGGAGAGTGTGGGTGAAGTTAATGGAAATTCTCTATACTATATATAGTTCAATTGTTCTGAAAATGTAACACTGTTCTAAACAATAAAGCACATTAATTAAATTAAAATATCATGAATAAGTTCCCTGATAGGACCTCTGACACAGGGTGCTGTATTATTCGGTTTAGCAGAATGGGGTGGGGGAGGTGGAGGGGGATAAGAAAACGGTCTAACGGTGAGTAACGAGACACCTGCTATCACCTGGTCTGGGTGGAATCCCACCCAGCGAGTAGTATTAGGGCTGAATATGACCTGCCTATCGACCACCTAGTGTGTGGGCAAAATGTTGCAAGAATCTAGTGGAGAAACAACATTCAGGTCATTCAAGTGCCATGGCTGAATGCCAGTTCTCAGTATTGCTACTGTCATATTCATGCTGTAGCATTATTTTCATTTTAGTAAAAATAGACAGGAAACAAAAAAAAACCTCAAAAACTATCATTGAGCGAAACAGCATATATATGATGGTATACATCAGCATCAGGTCAACAGCAGCAGTAACAAATCATGTGGATAGTAAATACCTTAGAATCCTTAGGATTACTTAAAGCTTTTGGACTGGACAGAACACAAAGGTATTCTGCATCTGTAACACAGAAACATGACCACACTACAGATCCCCACCCCCTCCCTCCTGACTGCCCCCACCAGCACCCTGAACAGCACCAGGAATAGAAACGCCACCACCTAACCCATGCCTTGAAGTCTAATGGGCTTCTCTGACGTGATCCATGTGCCACCCTTACCAGGAAGATAGACGTGGCCTCTAACTTATGCGCACACCTTGAGGAAATAGACTCATCACCCATCTATAATGTGCAAGATCCTTGTTTCACATTCTGTGGCCCTCTGCTCCTTTTGACCACTTCAGGTTTATTAAGACCCTTTTATAAATTACTAATGGAGCTGCCTACTATAACCCTAAGGGACATATTACTTTTATTTTGCCTTCTTTATTTTAATAAGCTCTGTTATTAAATACAGACATTCAAGTATATACATTAGGATATGTACTACTTACAAATGTATTGCTCTCTGCATACTACGTCTCACCTGTACTTTTTTTTTGAATAATTCAAATTCCCATAATAGTTAAATATTGAGTCAAGTGGCTGCAGTGGGCTGAGATGCACACTGTTCTCTGATTATTGTTTAAGCCTTATTCTATATACTATTCATATCATTATATTTTAAAAACAACACACAACTCAACTAGAATCCAGAAAGTAAGTACAGGAGTTATTTAATACTCTGGCTTCTTGGGGTAATGAATAGACTCTAAGTTTCTTTTTTTAATTGAAAATAGATTTTTACAAAAAGCTTATTTTAAAACTTAAAAAAATATTTTAAAAATAATTGACACATAAGAAAAGGCATATTTTATGCTGCTCATCTTATGTATTGGATAAGTGCTTCATAAGTTTTATTAATCTTATCTGACACTTGAGAATGTTAATTAACATGGTTGAGGGGCTGTCTCAGTTGAGTTTAATTTCTAAAAAGCATCTTACATGTACAGTAACTGCCCAGGTGTTCACCAAAACACTGTTCTGCAGATACAAAGAAAAGAGGATTTATAAACTAGAAAATGTACCTTTAAAATGAAACCTTTTGTCTTAGATACTAACTCATTAAAACACCTATTATAATGTATTTGAGGCAATGATATACATCACTGAATTTGGCAGGAGTGTCAGCAATATTTTATGTAATCCATAATTATCAAAGTTAGTGGTAGTATCTGTGAGGTTTTTTTTTCATAGATTTTAAAACTTCATCATTCTAAAAGTTTCAAAAATAGGCAATAGACATGCATTGTTAATTTTTTCCCCTAATCTGCCTAGGTATAAATTCAATCTGAAGGTCTCAAATGAGAATTAAATGTAAACAATAGTAAACTAAAAACATCTTTTATTTTCTCAACTTCATAAATCTTCCTTTCTACTATCATTAGATATCAAAAATAATTCTGAATTCATTAAAAATTGAATAGCTTCCAAGGAGAGTCAGCCATGGGGGAAAAAGTTTAGGTTCTGGTTGTGAGCTCTTAACCACATACAACTTTCAAGACAAGGTCAAAATTGAAAAATCCATATGAAACCACAAATTCTAAAAACTTTCTAGTAGAAAGAAGGCTGGATTGTTTTCAATACACATATTTAAGACAATTCCCAGCCTGCTAATAAAGATTTCACCTTGACTACATTCATAATGAATATATGGTACTATAATTCCTAACAGTCCCGTACTTTAAACGCAGAAATCATTAAACAAGACCAAATTTTACTTTTCCAATCTTAATGACCCAAAAATATAGCCTTCAATCTGCATAAGTGAGAAAACTTTACATTGTCAGATTCTATGGGGAGGATCAAAATGAAAGGCTTACATGATTAAGAATTTGGCCATTTCATGAAAACACTACTACTTTCAGTATGTTTCATAATAGCTCATACTTATTGTTTACAATGTTCCAGGCAGTGTGCTAAGTTTCATATTCATTATCTACAGAAGTCACAAAATCTGTGCCAATTCATTTTCCCCTACCCTCTAAAAACAAAAACGATAGTGAATCTAATGATAAGGAAGCACTAAGGTACATTTTAAGGGTACGGCATTTTTTAAATACTTCATTTTAACTTTGACATAATCTCACATATTAAGACAGACCAAGTAACTTATCCCCATGCTAAATATGAATAAATGCTTCCAGATATATTAATTTATCACTTTAGAAATTGGGGGAATATCCAGGACTAGAATCTAGTTTGTTTCCTCTCTCTCTCTCTCTCTCTCTCTCTCTCTCTCTCTCTATCTCTATCTCTATCTCTATCTCTCTCTCTACCTCTATCTATCTCTCTATCTCTATCTCTATCTCTATCTATCTATATCTATCTCTCAGTTTAAAACAATATACATGCCCTGGCCAGGATGCTCAGTTGGTTAGAGTATCCTCCCGATATGCCAATGTTAAGGTTCAATCCCCAGTCAGGGCAAATACAAAAATCAACTAATGAATGCATAAATACATAGACCAATAAATCTCTCTCTCTCACTCTCTCCCTCTTCCCCCATCCCACCCTCCCTTTCTCTCTCTCTCAAGTCAATTTTTAGAAACCACATTTATTATTTCATGGTCAGGAGTTCAAAACAGCTTCACTGGGTCCTCTGCACAGGGTCTGGGAATCTGACAAAGTGCCCACTAGGAATATGGTCCCATCTGAGGTTCTCTTCAAAGCTCATTTGGATGTTGGCAGAATTTACTTCCTTGAATTTACAGAGCTTCTCATGACTTGCACACCTGCAGGAGAGAGAAAGGCTCTAGCTTCTTCCATCTCTGTTCTCTAGATCCTTGGTCATAGGGCTCACAGGTTAGATAAGAGCCAGACAGCAAAACTGCCTTCTGATACACTTAGAGTCAACTGATTAGAGATCTTAATTGTGTCTGAGAAATTTCTTCACATTTGTCATATAATGTAATATCATCAAAGGAGTGATATTCTATCAGCTTTGCTATATCTTATTGGTAAAAAAAAAGTTGAAAGTTTTGCCCACAGTAAAAGATTATACAAGACATGGGTAATTAGAGGCAATCTTAAATTGTGCCTACCACAGGAAGCAATAAATAATAATTATTTATATTTGCATAGTGCATTGAAAATGTCAACAGACCCATTGATGCAGCTACACACATTATATCACTGAACAAATTGGCACGGAATGATCAACATGGGTATTCCCAAAGCACTCAACACTCCCCTCTATCATGACCTTACGAATATGATCATTGTTTGCAATAGTTCTCAGCGTCTTCGAGTATTTACATTTGTCTTTAATTAATTATTATTTCCTGCCTAATAATATTCCTGGTTTATAATAAGGTTTTAATAATAAATTAATAGGTATATAATACTCAAAATATGTAAAATATTAGACTGTTCTCTTTTAGCTAAATTGCACTGAAAATGTGAACATAAAGTCTACTATAAAAACAATAGTGATTATCAATAGGTCTTTTAAAAAAACTTCTCTGGATATTCAAGAAATAGACTTGAGGTGTTTGTTCTTTCAGTAAACTCAATGGATACTTCTACTACCACAAGAATTATACTGTTCTAAAATGGTTGATTTATCTCTCTGCCTTCCCCATAAATCTGTAAACTTCTGGAAAGCAGGGATCTTGTCCCATTCAACTTGGCCTTGTGAAACTTAACAACTCATTATTAATAAAATACTCCAAGGAGGACTGAAAAGGAAGGACTGTGCGTGGCTGGCACCTGAAGAAGAGGGCTAGACAAACACAGTGGGGAACTTGGAAGTAGTAGTTCAAGGAAATCTTTAAAAAACTATCTCAATTGAAAAGGTCATTACTTCCCAGAAAAAACTGATACAGAACAATCAAATTAGAGCCTTAACCTTAAAAAGTTACAGAAAAAGAATCATTTAACCATCCTAGCAGGAAAATTAGGTCATTTCTAAGAGAATAAAATATCAAGTGATCTCCCCATTCTCCATGGCAAAATTCAATAGTAAAAGTTAACATAAATCATGCTTATAAAAAAAACAGGAAAGAAAGGTTCCAATGCAATGACTTCAGTCCATTTTGGGCAGGTCAGTTCTGTTTCTGACCTTGGATTTCTTCATTAGAACGCCTATCACACAGGTGTGGGGAAGTTTCACGGCGCCAGCTCTTTTTAATAAACATTAGTTGCTCTTCCTTTCTACAAAGTGGAGAATTCAAAAAGTGCTTGGAAATGTTTTATACACATTTGTACAGATTTTATTTACTCTGTTCTTTCACTGAAAAATACAAAAGTAAATTACATTTTAGTTCTTTTTTGAATGATTATTTATAATGAGGTCAGATCTACTTGAGACAATTACATCCCCCATGTGACTTACTTGAATATACTTTAGAACTGTAACTGCTGAATAACCAAATTTTTTTCAGACATTCAAGTTAAGTGACATAACATTGAAATACTATATTCTGCACAAAATTCAAGCTTACAAATTTATTATATATAAATGTAAAGAATTTCTATTTCATATACAGTATATATAAAAATTAAATGTATCTATTTCAGAATAAATTAGTTATTTTTAAAGCAAATTGCTTTGTCTTTAAGGTTTAAGTTCAAATTAGTACATTTGAACTATAAAAAGCATACAGAGCTGATAATTTTACATAATTCCTTTATAACAAACCTTTGATAATTTTTATCCATGAAAGTTTAATCTGAGTCTTCATCTTCTATTATTTCCTTGTTAACAGGTTTTCTTTATTTTGTTCCACATTCTATCTTCACATAGTAATTTTCTCTTTTGGTAAATGACTTTGCATCTCAATTAAACATGGAGGAAGTTATCTGTCACCAATCATTTCATCACCTTTATCAAAAATTCAAGAGCTGTTAGAAAACTCTTAAAGTCTTCAGAAATTAAATTTAAAATATACAGTTACAGAACTTACAGCAACCAGAACAAAACAAATTGCTTGCAAGTGCTGAAATGCAGTTTCACTATGTCTAAATGTCTTATTAGAGATAAAATTCTTATAAGTAAGTTCTATTTAAAAAAAAACAGACAAGCCTTCTTTACTCTTTAGGTTTCATACACTTACTCTTGGTCAGATTGCCAAGTAGAATACATCAGTTTTAAATTCCACTTGAAAGTTTATTTTCTGAATTAACATCATTGAGAACTATAGTGAGTCCATACAATATGTAACAACGAAGCCAACTGTCTTTTGGACCCAACTTAGTGACTGACATCTTCACAGGATGAATGCACATCATCAAAGTTTAAACCAAGGTTGTTAATATTTGTGGTCTGGATCAAACAAAGAGACCTTTTTTTAAAAAAATTAAACAGTCTCAGAAAGGTCCTCTCTTCAGCAAAGCTTATATATTATATGTACAGAAATAGAATCTAAATCTTCTGGGTTCCTTCTTTTTTCCCTCCACATTGTGAAGGACAAAATACAAATTTGGCAACACCCACTGGAAGACAAAGAATCACAGAAATATTTGAATAGGAAGTTGGTGGAAACATTTTTTGAAATGTTTTAGGATAAAGTTTAATCCTTAGCCTGGCATCGAAGGGCTTCTATCAGATAGCCTTAATTTCTACTTTGTTTGCTTTAATTCGCTCTCCTGTAATCCCTTAACTAACGTTAGACACATTTTCCTTTCACATTTTCCCCTCCATGCTTTTGTTCATGAATACCTCTCTTTCTTTGTCCCTCCAAATCCCATCGCTCTGTAAGATGCCACTCAAACTCACTTCACTAAGGAAGTCTTCCTCAGTGCCAAGTACTCCCTGTCCTCAAAACCCTAAAGCAATTGTCTGTGCAGTTTAATTCCCAGTCATCACACATTTCTTTGTGAGATGTCCCGTACTGTTGCTGAAAAAGTTATTTTAATCCAGGTTGTTTTTGCATGGGTATGTGTGTCTATCCTATGCTTTCATACATATCCATAACACTTAACACAGAATTCGCAATAGAGTGCTCAAGAGCATCTATCATTTCCTGAAAGCTTTTTTTAGAAGTCAGCCAAAGTATTTCCAGGGCAATTCTTCCCTTTCCTGCATAGTGGCTCATATGTTTGACTAATAACTCTTTAGGTGAAAAGAGCCCTGTGCAATACTGTTGTCCTTAACACTAGACTCAGAGGGAATCCATTTTAATCTGAAATAGACCAGAACATATCACCACTTATTTTGAAGAGTCTGGCTGCTCTGCCTGCACACACAAGTGCAGAAGCAAGTTTTCCAAGATTCATTGAGATGTGAGCCCATGCTGTGTACCTCAGATTAGAACCAAGCCCAGAGCTAAAAGATCTGCAGACTCTTAAAACATTTATGACATGTTGGTCAGGGGCAATGGATAACAGCCCAAGGAAACAGTAATGTGATACTGAGCTTTTCACCTTGAGGTGACTAGTTAAAACTCAGCTTGGGATCACGAAAAATTTATAGTCCTCTAATGCAATACAGAAAGCTATTTGTGACCCAGGGAAAGGGACCATAAGACAAGGGCCACCACCAATGGCCCACAGTAAGATCTGAGACAAAAGTTAAGACACACACACGTACACATGCATGTACATGCATACCACACCACCACACATATACACACATACACATTGGAATAAATATTGCTTTCAGAAAAGAATAGAGAGCAGGCTGACTGATCTGGAGGTGCTGGGGGTGGAGGGATTGACCAAAAGAGAAAAAGGAGAAAGAATCCATGGATACGGACAACAGTATGGTGATTGCCGTGGGAAGGGGGTGGGTGGAAGTGGAAGAGGGTATGGGGATATAAATGGTGTTGGAAAAAATTCTATTAACTTAAAAGAAATCACAATTCCTGGGAAATAAATAAATAAATAAATAAATAAATAAATAAATAAATAAATCAGAATAGACTTCCTTTGGGGCAATCCTCAAGATTGCCCTTACCCTCTTACTCTTTCAGAAGCTGCCTTAAATTTTAAGATACTTGTACTAAATGATGGATGAAACAAAGCTGCTAAAACCTGTTTCTCTTACTGTTAATCAAAAGCAAAGGTGTGAATAACTGCATAGGTAAACAATAACATTCATAAGATGACTCTAGTGCCTTCCATATGCATAGCACTTTTTATTTATGCCCAAGATTTCTTGGAGTGCCTACACTGTAGTTAAAACGAGCATACACAACTTGGCAGGAGACACTCTAGCCTGAGTCTCAGCCCAGCTGAGGTGGCATGGCCTTGAGCAGCTCCCTCAATCTGCATGAGCTCTAGATTCTGGTCTGTAGAATAGAGATGATAGTAAGTTATGTTCACTGGAGGTTCAGAGGGTTGGAGGTTAAATAAAGCATTGTTAAAAAAATTTTAACTCTGACAACCACTTTACAAATCAATAAAATTACAGTCAATTTTGTATCCTCACTGGGGAAAGTTACAATGAACACTGGTAAAATTTCCTACTCTGGACCTGAGCAAAACAACTCTAAGAAAGCTTAGAGTTATGTGATCTTTCAAATACATGTAGAGCTTGAATGATAAGATAAAAAGAAACCATGAGACATGACTTAAATAATACTGCAAAAAAGACAAACTAAAATTAAAAATCACATCCCAATGCCCCCATTAGTCTAAAATGTGGTATCCAACCTTTTTGTGGGTTACAACCAAAAATCCTTTGACATCTCAACTACTTTAATACTTTTTCTTAAAAAATATCCTTGGCCAAAAGGTAGGTTTAAAAATAAAATGCTAAGTTCTAAGGACTGTATTCTAAGAAAAAATTGCAGAACTAACGACAATCCTATAAAATAATCTGAGGCAAAGCATACTGGGACCAAAAATTTTAATAGCATGCTTTTGCATTGTTAACATAATCTAAATGATAACATTTGGGTTACTTCAAAATTTTCATCAAGACTTTAGCTTTTTCTAAACCCATAGCAACTCCTACTGATTTCTTTCTTAAGTAGTTAAAAACAGTTTTTAATAAAACTGCTTAGGAAATTTTGGTTGTAAAATACCCACAACAAATCAAAGAAGCTATAAATTTAAAGGCCCTATATTTTATAGTATGCATCCAGGTAAATACAGAACAGTGTCTGGAAGTGCTTGAATAAATGAAACAATTAATAAAAGATATAATGACTGAGTGAATGAATAATGACTAAAGCTTGTCTTCAGGGTTCTGTAACCCTTTCCATATCTGTAAAGTATCCTTCCAGTGGGGGACAGTGAGATCTTCCTTTCTCCATTCACAGTTGCATAAAAATACAAAGGAAATCCATCCAAACCACAGGCACATGTTGGATGAGAGATAATATTTAGGGCTGACTAGTCGAACAAGTACTCATTCAGATTCTGCCAAAAGCACTGAGGTTTCACAAGGCAAACTCTTGAATTTAATTCTCCTCATTTCCATTACATTTCCTTGGCACAGACACGAAACTCCTTCAGAAGAGAACTATTAAATACATCACCGTAAGCCTCCTAAACATTAAGTTCACTTTGTAACAAATTATTTTTCTTTCCTTCCTTTTTAAAAAGTTTTAAGAATTATTCCTCAGAAATAATGTGTGTCTTTACATTAACTAACTTAGGAATCTTCTACTCCTTTACTCATCACGACTTTCTTTTAGATTTAGATGATGGATATTCATACCTAGTATTTAACATTGGGTTCTTATGTTTGGTAGCTAACTGCCAACTCCATCAAATCATTTACATCACACGGCATTAAGATAATACATTTTGGCAATACACTTCATGCCACATGTCTGAAAACTAGGATTTCAGACATTTATCAGTGGAAATGTGTATTGTTGATTAGTTTCCAAACCCTCCCTTGAAAGTCAAAGTAAGCCTTCTTAAAGTCATCTGATGAGTTACAAACACTAGCTCTGAAAACTGGCTTTTCAAAAACTACAGAAGGTAAAATGACCTTTCTGAAAATTAGACCAGAATAAATGGGTTTAAATATATACTAGTCATGCATTTGAGTAATCAGCTCACTTTTAAAAAATATTTTATTTAATCTTTATTGTATTTTTCCATTACCCTTTAGACCCCTTCTAACTCCCACCCCCAGCGATCGCCACACTGTTATCCATGTCCATGAGTCCTCTTTCCTTTTTAATCAATCCCTCCACCCCCTAACCTGCCCCACCAAGCTTTCACCTATAAATCTATCCCCATTTTCTCTGTAAGTTCAGTTTGTTCATTAGATTCCACATATAAGTGAAATCATATGGTATTTATCTTTCTCTGATTGGCTTATTGCACTTAGCATTATATTCTCCAGGTCCATTAATACTGCCACAAAGGGTAAATTTTCTTCTTTCTTATGGCCGAGTACTATTGCATTCTATGCATGTTCCATAGCTGTTTTATTCACTCATCTACTGATGGATAGTTGGGTGGCTTCCATATCTTGGAGACTGTAAATAACACTGCAGTGAACATAGAGGTGCTTATGTTTTTTTGAATTAGTGTTTTGGGTTCCTTCAGATATATTCCCAAAAGTGGCATCATTGGTAAAGGCCGATCCATTTTTAATTTTTTTGAGGTATCTCCATACTGCTTTCCACAGTGGTTATACCAATCTGCATCCCCACCATCAGTGCAAAGGATTCCTGTTCTCCACATCCTCACCAGCACTTGTTTGTTGATTTATTGATGATAGCTATTCTGACAGGTGTGAGATGGTATCTCATTGTGGTTTTAATTTGCATTCCTCTGATGATTAGTGATGGACATCTTTCCATATGTCTATTGGCCATCTGTATGTCCTCTCTGGAGAAGTGTCTACTCAGGTCCTTTGCCCATTTTTAATTGGGTTGTTTGCGGGGGGGTTTGGTGTTCAGTTTTGTAAGTACTTTGTAAATTTTGGCTATTGACCCCTTATCAGATGTATCAGCAAATATGTTCTCCTGTCCTGTGGGTTGTCTTTTTATTTTGTTGATTTCCTTTGCTGTGCAAAAAGTTTTTGGTTTGATGTAGTCCCATTTGTTTTTTATTTTGTCTCTCTTATCTAGGAAGATATATCTGATAAAAAATGTTAAAAGCAATGTCTGAGATTTTGCTATGTTTTCTTCAAGAATGTTTATGGTTCAGGCCTAACATTTAAATCTGATCCATTTTGAATTTATTCTTGTGCATCGTGTAAGAACATGCTCTAGTTTCATTTTCTGCACATAATTGTCCAATTTTCCCAACACCATTTATTCAATAAGCTATCTTTAGCCCATCTTATGTGCTTGCTTCCTCTGTTGAATATTATTTGACTATAAAGGTGTGGGCTTATTTCTGGGCTCTCTATTCTGTTCCACTGAACCATGTGTCTGTTTTTATGTCAATACCATATTGTTTTAATTACTATGACCTTATAGTATAGTTTTATATTAGGTAGCATGATTCCTCCAACTTTGTTTTTCTTTCTCAGGATTGCTGTTATTATATGGGGCCTTTTGTGGTTCCATACAAATTATTAAAAAAATTTTTCTAGTTCTGTGACATGTGTCATTAGAATCTTGTATTGAATCTAAAGTTTGCTTTGGGTAGTATGACCATATTAATGATGTTTATTCTTCCTTTCCATGAACATGGTATGTGCTTTCACTTACTTCTGTCTTCTTCATTTTCTTTCTTTAGCGTCTTATAATTTTCTGAGTACAGGTCTTTACATCCTTGATTAGGTTTATTCCTAGGTATTTTATTGTTTTTTTGAAACAATTGTGAATGGGACTGTTTTGTTAATATCCCTTTATGTTAGTTCATTATTTACATATAAAATGCAAATGATTCCTGGATATTAATTTTGTATCCTGCTACTTTGCTGAATTCATTTATCCATTCTAGTAGTTTCTTGGTGGAATCTTTGGGGTTCTCTATGTAGAGTGTCATGTCACCTGCAAATAAAAGCAGTTTTACTACTTGCTTTCCAATTCAGATCCTTTTATTTCTTCTTCTTGTCTGAGTACTGTGGCTAGGAATTCCAGTACTTTGTTGAATAAGAGAGGTGAAAATGGACATCGTAGTCTTCTTTCTGAACTTAAGGGGAATTCTTGTACTTATTGCTTGTTGAGTATATGCTGGCAGTAGGTTTGTCATATATGGCCTTTATTATATTTAGTTATGTTCCCTCTAGTCCCACTTTGCTGAGAGTTTTTATCACAAATGAGTGCTGGATTTTATCAAATGCTTTTTCTGTATCTATTGATATGATCATGTGGTTTTTATCCTTCATTTGTTTGATGAATCACATTTATTGATTTGTGAATGTTGTACCAACCTTGTATTCTCAGAATAAATCCCACTTGTTCATGGTATATGAGCCTTTTGATGCACTGCTGTATTCAGTTTGCTGAGGATTTTAGCATCTATGTTCATCAGGGATACTGTATAACTTTCTTTGTAGTGTCTTTGTCTGGTTTTGGAATAAGGATAATGCTGGCCTTGTAAAAAGAGTTTGGGAGTCTTCCATCTTCTTGAATTTTATGAAATACTTTGAGAAGGAGAGGGGTTAAATCTTAGTATGTTTGGTAAAATTCACCTGTGATGCCATCTGGTCCAGGCTTCTCTTTTTGGGGAGTTTTTTTTTATTTCCACTTCAATTTCACTATGTGTAATCTGTCTATTCAGATTCTCTGATTCTTCCTGATTTAGTTTTGGAAGATTGGGTGTTTTTAGAAATTTATCCATTTTGTACTTGGAAGATTGGGTGTTTCTATAAATTTATCCATTTTGTCCAAGCTGTCCAGTTTGTTGGCATATAGTTGGTCATAATATTTTCTTATAATCCTTTGTATTTCTTGGTGTCAGTTGTTATTTCTACTCTTTCATTTCTGATTTTATTTATTTGTTCCCTCTCTTTTTTTCTTGATGAGTCTAGTTAAAGGTTTGTCAATCTTGTTTATTTTCTCAAAGAACCAGCTCTTGGATTCATTGATCTTTTATGCTTTTTTTATTCTATTTTACTTATTTCTGCTGTGATCTTTATTATTTATTTCTTTCTACTCACTTTGGGCTTTGTTTGTTGTTCTTTTCAAGTTCATTTATTTTGAGTTTTTTCTTATTTTTTGAGATAGGCCTGTAATGCTATGAGTTTCCCTCTTAGGATTGTTTTTCCAATGTTCCACAGATTTTAAATTGTTGTGTCCTCATTTTCACTTGTTTCAAGGTATCTTTTGATTTCTTCCTTGATCTCATTGTTGACCCATTCTTTGTTTAATAACATGTTATTTAGTTTCCATATCTTTGATGTTTTTCAGTGATCTTGTGATTGATTTCTAATTTCATAGCATTGTGGTCAGAGAAGATGCTTGATATTTCAATCTTAAATTTATTGAGACATCTTTCGTGTCCTAACATGTGGTCTATCCTAGAAAATGTTCCAGGTGCACTTGAAAAGTATGTACATTCTCCTACTTTGGGGTGAAATGTTTTGAAGATATCAATTAAATCTATTTGATCTAGTGTATCATTTAAGGCAATTGTCTCATTGTTGATTTTCTGCCTGGAATATCTATTTACTGAAGTCAATGAGGTGTTAAAATCCCTGACTACAACTGTATTTCTTTCACTCTCTCCTGTTATGTCCATCATGATTTGTTTTATATGTTTTGGTGCTCCTATGTTGGGCACATAAATGTTTACTAGGGTTATAGCCTCTTATTGGATTGTTCCCTTTATCATTATGTAGTATCTTTCTTTGTTTCTTACTATTGCATTGGTTTTAAAATGTATGTTGTCAGATATAAGTACTGTTACCCCAGCTTTTTTTTCTTTTCCATTTGCATGAAATACCTTTTTCCATTCCTTTACTTTTTATCTGTGTATATCTTTTGACCTGAGATGTGTGTCTTGGAGGCAGCATATATATGGGTCTTGTTTTCTTATCCATTCAGCTGCCCTGTGTCTCTTGCTTGGAGCATTTAAGCCATTGACATTCAAGGTGATTATAGATAGGTACATTATGTAGTGCCATTTTATTGTTAGACTATTTTCCTCTGTTGTTTCTCCTCCTCCTCTTTCCTCCTCCCCTCCCCTCCCCCTCCCCCCTCTTCCTCCTCCTCCTCTTCTTCTTCCCCTTCTCCTTCTTCTCCTTCTTCTTTTCCTCCTCCTCCTCCTCCTTCTTCTTCCCCTTCTTCTTCTTCCCCTTCTTCTTCTTCCCCTCCTCCTCCTCCTCCTCCTCCTCCTCCTCCTCCTCCTCCTCCTCCTCCTCCTTCTTCATCCCCTTCTTCTTCTTCTTCATGTAAGCTCTTTAATTATTTGTTGCAGTACTGGTTTGGTGTTAACAAACTCCTTCAGCATTTTCTTTTCTGGCAAGCTCCTTATTTCCCCTTTGATTTTAAATGATAACCTTGCTGGGTAAAGCAGCCTTCATTGTAGGTCCTTGGTTTTCATCACTTTGAATATTTTATACCACTCCCTCTGGCCTGAAATGTTTCTGTTGAGTGATCAGATGACAGTCTAATTCATGATCCCTTCTATGTAACTACCTGCTTTTTTCTTGCAGCTTTTAGGATTGTCTACTTGTCTTTAATTATAATGTGTCTAGGTTTGGCCTCTTTGGGTCCAACTTACTTGGCACCATCTGAGCTTCCTGGAAGCTTAAACTTTTGTGTGTCTTTTTCCTTCATCAGATTAGGAATTTTTCAGTCATTATTTCTTCAAATAGGCTCTCAATCCCTTGCTTACTCTCTTATCCTTATGCTATTCCCACAATGTGGATATTGTTAAGCTTCATGTTGTCCACAATGTTTCTTAAGCTCTCCTCATTTTTTGAAATTGTTTTTTCTTTTTGCTTCTCTGCCTTGGTGTTTTTTTCCTACCTTTTCTTCCAAATCACTGATGCAGTCCTCAGCTTCATCTAACCTACAGCTTATTCCTTCCCTTGTATTATTTACTTCATCTATTGCATTCTTTATTTCTGACTGGTTCTTTTTTATGTTTTCTATGCTTTTTTTCATCCTTTTGAGTATCCTTATAATAATTACTCTAAACTCTCTGTCTGATAAATTGCTTGTCTCCATTTCATCTAGTTCTTCTGGAGAATTCTCTCATTCTTTCATTTGGAGTCTGTTTCTTTGTCTCACATTTTGGCTGTTTCTTTGTATTTCCCCCCTTAGCTGTTAAACTAATCAGCCATTAAACTGTCTGGTATTAAACTAATCAAGTTGTAATTAGCAGCCTGGCTTAAGCACCACATAGTGGGGCAGAGTAATTCCTGTGGGCAGGGCTCTTGCTTCCCTTCAGGCTGATGCCACTTGGAAAAGAGTGCTCTGCCAGAGAAAGATGACTTCTGCAGTAAGGGGAGTAACCTAGCACAGGGGTCTTAGTGGCTGTTCCTTCACTTCTCTCCCCAGTACCATCAACCTCAGACTCTCCTGAAGTATCTCTAGTCTACTCTGCCCTCCCTCTGCTGGAGCCTAGGGTAGGTGGCTACAAACAAAACTTTATGCTTTGGGCCTTTAAGAGATTCTCTGCATCTCCAGTCATCTCTCCCTGGCAGATAGAAACCCTGCTGCTTTACACAGCTAAATGTTATCTGAGTTCCTATCAGGCTCTAGTGCTATAGGCTGGGTAGCCCAGCTTGTGGTTTAGACCCCACATTTATCAAGGGAGACCCCCAGCTGCTGAAATATCTGTCCAGATCTTCAGCCGCCCACCAAGGGAGCCCAGCGAGACCCCTCACACCTACTCTGCACTCCCTACCAGTCTCATTGTGGTGAAGTGGTTTCTTCTGTCTGACTGTGGTTATAAGGCTTCTCTGCAGCTAGTGTTCAGTTGGTTATTCAAGATGATTTCTCTACAATTTATTGTAATTCCAGATTGGTTCTAGGAGGAGGTTAGTGTAGCTTCCACTTACTCTTTTGCCTTCTTGGATCTCTCACCATTTTTCCTTGTTTATTTTTTTCAGGTTTTCAAAAGACTACCATTCACTTTATTCTACTTTGATATAATCAACCACCATTTATAGTTAATATGGCAAAACATTATCTCAAATAAGACTTTTTAGCTTGAATATTGTTGCGATACACTAGCAATTTCAAGCACATGTAACAAAATAAGTTACTCAAATATTCAGTGATAAATTAAAATTTCCAGTATTCCTCAAATCTTAATTTTTAAATGACAGTGAAAAGACATGTTATCATTATATTGATACTAACTAATAAAGGATTATAATTCTAGTATGCACAGAGAATCCATTCAATTTTACATCTGTCAGAACACCAAAGAGACATAGGACTCAGCTTCCCTTAGAACAAAGTAATAATATATTTATTTCTTTTCTAAAAATATGCTGCTGGTTTTTTTAACCTAGGAATAATGCAGATATAGTGCTCAGACATGCTCTGGAGAACAAAGGAAACTCCCTTATTATCCTTCATTGGAAGAGGGCATAAAGATGCAAAACCAAAGTGGTAGAAAAAGGATAGAGACTAGGGGTGCTTTCTGACTTACCTTCTCCGGTGCACATTACTGCATGTGGCACATGTGAGGCCAATATGCCTGGGCTCCAAGGCTTCACACCACAAGACCATACAGAGACAATGCATGAGCAGCTCATGCTTCTCTTGGAAAAGCTTGGAAGATCCTAAACCAAACCTTTCCAGACTAAAAATCAGCTGTTTTCTGAGAAGCCTCTGAAAGTGTTATTCTGGATAATACAACAGTAAAATGAATGATGATGAGGTGGAAGACCAGGATATGTGCAAAACAAGGCCTAGCTAGACTTCCTAAAGTGACCTTCTTACTTACTACAGGATATTGTCAAGAAAATAAGAGATCGAACTGTCTCATTACCCTTTGTAACCTTTGATGGGCATGCCCACATTCACAGAATAAATCATATAAAGGTAGCAACAGAAATTGTTTACCAAAAGTAGAAATTTGGTCTTTACAAATACAAAGACTAAGATTTATGTAGAGTTTGAAGATGAATTCATGAACTAAATGGAGGTTTAAGAAAGTGAAATGGAGTAAAAGTGTTTGGAATTAGATTCATGGATAGTTAGCGATAGAAAACAATGGGTCAATGACATTTAATGAGTATTTTCTTCATGCGTAGCAAAATAGTATGTTGCCTGTTAATGAACTTTGCTCTATCATCATCAATTTCTCAGCAAAGAATAAAACTTATTCTTCTACAATTTTCTACTAAGAGTCTTGCTTTATTATAATTTATTGTTGTGTTGTTATTGTTAAAAGTTCTACAGATGTAAAATTCCACGTGGCAACTAGTTAACCAAATAGAAACTTTTTACAAGTTCACCCTCTTGGCACTTAGCTGTAAAACTCCTAACAAACAGCAATTTCTCCTGCCATGTGATGGGAGAGTTGCTGACAGGTGAACCATGGTAATTGAAATTATGTTCTCTTAGGTAAACAACAAATTTCACTTTTTAAGATATAAACAATCATTTGAAGTAATGGGGACATTGACTGGGGACAGATGATATGTCATTTTGCGAAGGCTGCTGTTTCAGTAAACTATTTCTATCACTATATAAATACATGTATATATATATATATATATGAAGGCCTCTAGACAACACTTTTGTGATCCTTCATCAGTATACTTCCTAAATTTTTTTTTTATTTTTAGCGTGCTATTTTTCCTTAAGCAGACACAGAAGTGTTAAATTGTGTAAGCTGGCACCCAGTTTCAACACCCACGCTATGTTGCACTTAAGCATCTGTGAGCCAGAGGAGCCCTGGCTAACCTGATGCAGGATATGGTGTTTAAGCAGAGATGCTCCAAAATACAGGGAGGCCAGGGACTGAGAATCCACACCTCTGGACAAGCAGATGCTTGTACTGGTGATACCAGCACTTGCTGTAAGTAAGCAGCCCCCATAATCCATACAGATCTAAGGTTTTGGATAAGATAATAAAGGTACTTGTCCTATTAAGTATTAATTAATAGTTCCGTGTGGCAGATGCAATTCATTTTAAGTATAATTGAAATATCTTTGATATTGTGGATCATTTTCATTCTCTAAGTGATAATTAAACGTTTTTATTCTCAGGAAAAAACACCAAAACTTCCATCTTACATCATTAAAGTCTCACCAGTCTTCTTTATTTAGACTAGTTTTCTTTACTAATTTAAACAACTTTACTGTCCAGCTCAGATAATTCCACCCAATAGTAAGAAATATAACGTATCAAGAAGATAAAGAACATGACCTTGGCCTCTCAACCTATCTCAGGCACAGATTTATATTATCACTAGTAACTGCAAAAATTGAGACATTAGAAAATCAAGTGAAATAATGTAGAGGACATATTAAGTAGTGATTAAAAGTATAAATTTTGAAATCTGACTGTCTTCATTCAAAGTCATTCTCCTTCCTTATCTGTAAATGCTTACAACATAAACTACTTTAAAGGAGGCAGTGATGCAAAAGTGAAGGAAGGAGGAAATTTTATTAAATGAAACTAAGGCCAATTACAAAACTACATTTAATATGGGCCAATTTTTGAAAGAAAAGAAAACCTGGATACACAGGCTCACAAGTTAATATCTGCCCTTTTTGGGCAACTGAAGTAAAGGAAATAGTTATTTCTTATTTGTCAACTTTGTTCATATTATCAAATTTTTTGCCATAAAAAGAAAGTGTAAATATACATATTCTCCCATGGCATCTCTAAACCTAAAGAATAAAAATAGTTGTAAAAAAAATCTAACATCTTTAATACCAAACTTATCTTCTCAAAGAATGTTACCCTCTAATAGTTATTACTAAATATTTCCAAATAACCCTGGAAAGATGTTTTTTTTTAATAGGGGCAGAGTTTGGGACAGAATCCTGGAGAAGAATATCATATTCCATGCAGTCCCAGAAACGGGGAGTAACTTCCGATTCCAATGGCCTCATATTCAGACTTCAGAACTGAGGGTACAAGACCACATCGTGACAACTCTGAGAACGTTATGTCATGCTCAGGTTGAGATCACACATAATGTCGCAACACTGCCCCCAGATCACTTGAAAACATTTCAAAATAAGATTGGAAGGGAGAGTTAGGAAAAACCATAGATATTCAGCATCATTTGTCAAACACTATGTGATTTAGCCATGATTGTGATTGGAAAGGTAGAGGCTGAGGAGGAATGAACAGGTAAAGCTGCACTCTGAGTGATTAGAGGTGAGAGAAAGGTTAGGTTAGTGAGTAAGAGTTGCAGTCAGTAGCAGGGAGTTGTCTAAATACAGTAAACTGCAGTAAATCGTCCTTGATGCACCAAGTCCAAATGTATATGGCCTCGTGTAAAATAAAGTTGAAAAGAAATTGTTTGTAAAGGAACAGTGTGATTTGGGGAGGATATTTCTTAGAATAGAAGTTTAAAAATATGTAAAATGTAATAGTAAATTAAAATAGTAAAAATGTAACAAGTGTACAAAAGAAAAATACCCATACAGGCTACGACAAACCTCCTGTTTTCCATAGTAGTCATCCATTACCTTTCTCCAGAAACAAGTCGAGGTGTCTCATCTGTTCTCTCCTCTGATTGCCTTTCCTGGTAATTTATTCCATATGTTTATTATCCTTTTCAAGACATTCCCTACTCAGCATGGAGAGCAGGAAAAGGTTACCTTTCCGGCTGACATCCGGCTGTCTCTTTCACAAAGCTGAGACCTTTTCAGTGCTTCTCTGAGGTTTCCCCTATATACACCCTGATCTGATTGAGCTACTGCTGAAATGTTCTTCCTCATCCCCCTAAGAAAACTCACAACCAAGAAGACTTCAGTGAACTTCATTCTATAAATAAATTACCCATTATCCAGGCCATTATCTTTGCAAAAAGCTTAAAAAGTAACATGAAATGCATTATATTTTTGTAATATTGTATTCCCATTGGGAACTAAATTCCACAGTAGGAGCAGTTCCCATCACACTCAGCCACAGCATCATTATGTTGTTTGCCCTATAGAAGTGAGTCAGTTACATTCAACTATTCTAATTCATTTCAAATAAACTCAAACATGTATGAAACTCTCAACTTTAAATGCATGTATATGTATATTTATTTGTAAAATATGTTATATAAAATTATAACTGTGTACTCATTGATAGATTATAATCTATACAGTGTACACATTGAATTCTTTAATTAAAATTGTAGAATGTATACAATTTTCCCCTTATAGTTCAATCAATTTTTGCTTCATATACTTAGAAGTTGTTACTAGTTGCACAGACTTTCAGGATTGTTACATTCATTTGATGAATTGACCCCTCGTCATTATGAAATATCCCTCTGTATCCCTAGTAATCTTCCTTATTTGAAAATCTACTTTGCCTAATATTAATATAGCCACTTCAGCTTTCTTTATACTTATAGTGAATGTCTAAACATACATATGGTTGAATCTCACTCTTTATCCAGTGTGATAATATCTGCCTTTTAAAAAGGGTTGTTTAGACTATGAACATTTAATATAATTATTATGTTTGGGTTTAAATCTATTAATTTTGCTATGTATTTAAGTAAACACTCATAAATCATGTAAATACTGAACTCATCTCATTGATTTGGTAACAGAACTACCATTCACAACTCCTCAAAACAATGAACTTTAATTAAGGGCCATAGAAATACACTGAGCACATAGAAATACATAGAAACACCCCAGAGGGTGCTACAAAGAGATCTAATCCCAAGAACTTCAGTTGAATTCATACTTTACTATGAAAAACAAATAAGAGACCATGATTAAATATTTGTTTTCATAGAAAGTTCATTCTTTTTCTTAGCATACAATTATACTTTTTAAATTATGGTTTCACGAAGGGCTCAGGAGCCACTTTGGATGTAAGACAAGGCAGTTTAAGCAGTGATATGGGTAATACTATAAAGTATTATCCACACTATAAAGTGTCAACACATTAAATTTATGTGAAAAAGGAATGCTAAAATTTAAAAATTCACTTTTTTGCAACACCTCATGAGTTAATGGTTCCAGTCAATGTTCATCAACTCAGATAATAAGAGAAATACAAAGCAAAAGTCAGACATTATTTATCTAACCAGAAGCCCAAAATTCCATTATGATATAGTCTTGCCATACATGAACTTAATTCTGATCAAGCCTCTAGCTCTAACTACTAATTTGAAGAAAATATAGGCAGCAGAGGGACACATTAAAAGACACCTTTGGAAATGCAGTAGCAAAATCCAAACTGGGAAAGTACAGGACAGATTATCTAATTTCTTCGACAGGAACAACAACAAAGAGATGGGGAAGCAACCTATAAATTAAAAGAAAATCTAAGGGACACATCAACCAATTGTAACAAGTTTGAACCTTTATTCAAACAAAAGAAATGCTAAAAATTTGTAATACTGTGTGGATATTTGGTATTATTAATAAATTATTGCTACTTATTGGGTATGATACTTGTATTATGATTATGGTAGAAGAAAGAGTCCTAGACTTTTAGAGATAAATACTGAAATATCTGCATATGAAATAATATTTTATATTAAATTTTCTTCAAAATAATCTTGGCATTGGGGGGCACTGGGGGAAATGGGTAGGAATAGAGGCCATAGGTTATTCACTATTCAGGTTGGTTAAAGATAAATTAATTTCATTAAGCTATTCTAAATATATTTGCTTTTGTTTGTAATTTTATATGATAAAAATTCTTTTAAAAATTCTATTCTTCACTTTAGTTAAACTAAATGGTAAAAAAATGGAAGAACCTCATTATACAATTTTATTTGTAATAACTTTATAACATGCAACAAAGAGAAAAATGGAGAGCTATGGAAAGGTAAAATGAGGAGCTCTGAAAATGTCTCCACTACTTGGAAAGATGCCATTTTCCTCATTTTGAAGAGTGTAAAATTACCCTAGAAAGAGCTCCTGTCCTCAAGGCTGGTTCTCTCAAGGAAACAGAAGGTAAAGATATTAAATAAAGCCCCAAATCTTCTTCAGCAAGCTGAAATGTACGAAGCATCAGCCTTTTATTTTAAATACACTTCAGCTTCCTCCATAAAACCTAACAATTTCATTTCCACTTATAAATGTGCTTACTTCTAGAAGCTGTAAAATTTTCTGTCAAACTATTTTCCTCTATAACAATCCTAATTACCAATTTTACACAAATATATTATTACTAAGGATGTCAGACATGATCTGCTATTACACTTAATGAACGAACTACTTACACCCGTATTTTTAGTATGAGGGGTTTCACTCATACAATTGGGATGAGAACATAGAAGAAGGAACATTCTTAATCTCCATATAAAAACAGATTTTTTAAAGTAGCAATGAAATATACAATATTATCTTTCATCTCTGTCTCCCCAGTCCACCCCAGAATTTCTTATTAAGATTATTGTAACAGTGATATATGACATATATTTTTGAAATTGAGAAAGATGAGCAGTGATATTCTACTTCAATTTCTCTTCATTCCTCAATTTTGCACAAACCACACCTCCACAAAATGAACAAATTGACAGTTACATTAACTTTGAGAGTGCAAAGAGTGTTTACCTGAAAGTTTGTCCCAATAAATAAAAAGAAATCTAGGAAATTCTTAAACTGTATATTTTATGAGAGACTAACTGTAAAGGCTAATTTGCTTTTCCCTCACAGTTACTTTACAGTATTGAGCATGACATGAACACCTTGAAGTGGTATTCATCTATATCAGAAGTCACAGAGAATCAATAGATAAGAAATTCTATATTGGAAAAGTATGGCTAAAAGCACTTGTCCCTATTCATTAACAGTACAGAGAATATATTAGATATAAAAGTAGGAATGAAAAGTTCTCATCAAAATGAAGACAATTACTTTGGGATTACATGCATGTATAATTCCCAATATCCATTTAAAATTTGATAAGTGTTCCCTTCAACAAAAGTTTTTTTTTAACTTATTTTAGTACCCACCATAATTTCTAGTGAAATTTATTTTATGTCATAATTCCCAATGAAAAAATGTTAGACAGAAAGTGATATTAAAGTAAATAAAGCAATTATTAGGGAGAGGAAGCTAACAGGGAAAGAAGGGGATAGGTCAAGTCAAGGAACATGTATAGAGGACCCATGGACAAAGGCAATGAGGGAGGAGATTGAATGTGGGAGGTGGGGGTGGGGAGGGGTCAGGAGGGTAGGGCAGAGTAATGAGGGAAAATGCAGACAACTGTAATTGAACAACAATAAAAAAAACTTCTCCCATGCCTCCATGAAATTCCCAAGAGAAATATTTTTTCTAGATTTCTAAATGTACCTCAGAAGGTACATTTTCAAGACTTATTTTCCACAAAGTCTGTATTTACAGATTTCCCCATTTCATCCTCAAAGATGGCTAGATATTAAAGTTTAGACCTCAATGTAACACTTCAGAAGTAATATGTGTTATAGTTACCTTCAACAAATATAAAATTTGTCACCTACTTATAATGAGAAAACTAATAATTTGTCATTTAGTGAACCAATAAAAGTAATTTTTATTCACTGTTGGCAAGTGAAAAATGAAAATGTGTGTGCAGAAAAGATCAGAGGAAAACAAGAGATGAGAGTCATGTGTTCCTCCTCTTGCATCACTTGACTTCACCTAAAGTGAACGGAGATGACGGAGGGATACCAGCCCCACTTAGGGAATAATACTGATGACTCCGAAGTCATACCAACAAATAACAGAAACTGACAGATTTCACACAAAAGAGAAACATCAACATGACTACTAATTACATTTTTTAAAGACACACTTAAAAATAAATCTAAGCTCTTTATTTTTCTCACTGTGAGTGTCTCATGGATACACAGGTTGATTGAGTAGAGGACAGGATCAAGATAGAACATACTTTCTTAAAGTCCATTTAATTTTCAATTCATGTGATCAACTCTTCCTATTCTTTTGTTTTTATAATAAAATCTGAACTGTATCAGCATAAATATTCTACATACCTTAAAAACCTATTTATATAAGTGGCCAGCTTTCTTAAAATCTATATCTTACATGAAAATAGATCATTATTTATAGCATATGGTGAGAAGCCCCTTTTAAATTAATTAATTAAAGCCTGTGGACAGAGAAATAAGATACTGTGTTTAGGTCATATTTATTGCTATGCACAATCTAATCCACAAAACATACATATACATAAATTATAGAAACACAAATATATACATATAAGTATTAAATATTTCAAATAATTATTTCTGATATAGACACACCTTGAATTGTATAAGAAGATATAGAGACATTGAGTGTGTGCTATAGATTCAGAGGACACATAACTGCTGGGAAGAACTTTTAAAGTTTTACATGTATCTATCATCATTTGGGTGGAAGACAATAGCAGTGGTCGACCATCACAAGTGTCAGAGATCAGCATTATATCCCTCTCTTCTGTATTTCCTGTCCTTCCAGCCACACTACATGGCTTCCTTTGAGGTACAAATAAGAGGAAATCCTTTGCTCTACCATTCCGTGATGAGCACGTGCTATTGAGCGTGTTCAGTACCCCCATCACAAAGGACAGGGCACTGCAGGCCATGCTACAGGAGCACACAAACTGATGGTCACAGAGTAGTCACAGGGATGTAAAGTACAGCACCAGAAATACAGCCAGTGATATCATAATACCTATGTATGGTGCCAGGTGGATACATGGAACATTGGGAGCAACACTTTGTAAAGTATGTGATTGTCTAACCACTATTGCTGTATACCTGAAACTAATACAAAGTAATATTGACTGTGAACTGTAATTGAAATTCTTAAAATAACAACAGTAAAATTTTTAAAAGGGAGAGAGATTCGAGGGTATCCAGGGCATATTTCCCCTTCTCTGTTCTTGTCAACCTATGGTAGCTATTTGACCAAGAACTGTTAGCACCATTCAACTTTGGACATTTCTGTTACATCTCTCCTTTCCTCCTCATTAAGATAGTTTTTAAGATGGTTAAGAAATATTAAAATAGAACTTGTTGTTTTCTCTTCATATTAAATAGTGCCCGTGCTTTCTAACACTCTTGAATCACAAGGCTAGAGATAACCAGGTATCCCTGAAAAGGCACTGAAGTCATCATCGTGGCCTCTCCCCCAGGGTTGATATTCAGCTAGCGCTCACCCAGTAAACCTCATTTACTCTCTGTCGTGCTCACCTTTTGTGGTCTCATTGAAATGTCTCTACTCTTGGTGTCTATAATCTTGTTCTATTATCTACAGACTCCACTTTTTCTCAAAGTTCACATTCTTTACACTCTTCTCTGATAACTGTTTTTCTTGCAGACCTTTACCTGCCTCTGTGACTCAACCTAAATATCCACACTTCCCAAATCTGTAGCTTTAATTCACATTCCATTCCTGATGTCCAGGTCAGGATTACCAATTTCACACAGGCAAATTCTCCAAATGTCTCAAACGCAATCTGCATGAAACTGAGTTTTTCAGATTATTCCTTCACTCCTCCCAATTCCCTGACTCTAACTCATACTCCCTCAATGTATTCTGCTCCTATTCATCCTCTCATGTTAATCAAGAGTAGTGGCACCACTGTCTACTGATAACTTCGAGATTTATCCCTGACCTTCTGTGTCACCTCATCCATCTAATAGGTCTCCCAAACCTTTAGAGTCTAGACAATATATATTTCCCTTCTCCCTTTCCATGTTACTACTACTGTCTTCGTTCAGTCCTTTATCTGCTAATATCCACGCTATTGCAGTAGCATCCTACCTTGTCTCATGACTCCAATCTCCTCGCCCTGAAATTTACCTCTAACCCAGCTCCAGAGTGAGCTTTCCAAAATTCAAAGCTGACAACATTTATCCTCCAAGGACTCCTCATTTAAAGAATCAGGTAAAAATTCCATGTGGCATGCTAAAAACCCTTCAAAATCTTTCCCTGACCACTGTTCCATAATTGTTTCTGACTTTTCCTTGTTGCACCTACATGCAGTCTTTCTTCGGTCATAAATTGTGTTTCCTCAATGTACTATGCTCTTCTTTTTGCAACTACTGTTCATTCTGTGTGGACTGTCTCCCCTTCCACTCCCCTGCATCCAGCAGGAATTGACGGCTTTATGACAAGTGGGAGAGTCAGAATGCAGTCCAGGAAAATGTTTCCTAGACTGACTCTGTTCCACAGTCACTCTTTAGTTGCTCTTAGCCTGCCCTAAACTTGAAGTGCCCACACACCCTCCTAGCTTCCTTTTTATATTTAGTCCCCTACCCCAGGTTGGTTCTATGCTTTACAAATTCCTCAGCACACACCCACCACCTTCTCCTCCTATGTGCCAGCATGTTCATGTTATTCTTGGCCGAGTGCAAATAAACCAGTAATGTGCCCTCTCTGTCTTGACTTTAGAACCCTTCCTCTGGAACTCTCCAGCCCAGATTTGGTCCCAGTCAGTTGGGTAATGTCCACGTCTACTGGAAAAATTATTCCCATCCTTTAAGTTTCAACTCAAATATTACACTCCTTAGTGAAGCTTCCCCTGAACTTTGTGTCATTAACTTTTAGGCTTTTAATAAATTTCATTGTACAGCTTTTATATTGTTATAATTAAGTGTTCATTTTCTCCCCATTAGGCAATACGCTCTTTAAAGAAAGAATGCATCATTTATTTTATATCAACAATACCAGATAATGTCAAGAATAGAGTAGATGCTTAATGCTTAATCACATAACAATTGAAAAAATCTCTTTCAGTGTCATTCTTCTATGGTGGATATTCCCTTAAGACTGAAGAAATTCGTGTTACAGTACTTTGGAAGAATTTCATATTTAATCTTTGAGACTAAGACTCTGGTTCCCCCAGGTTCTGGTTATTCTCTCCAGTTTCTGTTTACCTGTTTTCCTCTCAGTCCCTGTTGCTTTATCTTCTTGTTTTTATTCACACTAAATAAATATTTATTGAGTGAATTAAAGAAACAGTAAATGAATGACTAAATTGATTTAGTAGTACTACTTAAATTATCTCATGTATTTCCATTTTCTTATGAATAAATGGCTAATAAACCCACTGGTTATGGAAAACCTCAGGATGTTTACATGAGGCCTGAGCTCCTCCCCATGCCCCCACCCCACTCTGTAGTGATTTACTCCTTCGCAAGAGAAGTATATGGGATTCAAGATGATGATTGTGGCCTATTTTTCTTAACATACATCAAGGCACATGTGTCCTTTCCAAGCTACAGCTTATATGTTTATGATAAATATGGTGAATTACAGAGTGAAATATTTTTTATCCCAAATTCCTCTTTGTTTGAAAATTATGTTGTTTGCTTTTTGGAATATATAATTTTATAAAAGATTAAAGAAAACCGCATTAGAACCTAACATCAAACTTCATGGCAAAGTGGCTAAGAGCATGAGCTAAGAAGAAACAGACTTCCCTGGGTTTGAATTTTAGGCCACAACTCATTAGCTGTACGTGGCAGACAGAACTCACTACCTCCCAACAGGCATACCCTCCTACCCCATTTTATTCATTTAAAAAATCATATTTTGTTCACTTTCCTCTGAGGGTCTATTTCTAGGAGAGGCTATGCTTGTCTCCTACTGGGAGTGAATCTTCATCAGATTCAGCGGATCTGGTGGTGGTTTTCTCTTTTTGGTGATTGATTTGCCTGAGCATATGATGCAATTTGGCCAATAAGACATCAGTAGAAAACTGTCTGCAGAGTTTCTGGAAGGATTCCTCTTTCTTGAAATAGAGCTGAGAAAAGCATTTTCCCTTTTTTTCCCTCTGTATAGAGATAAAGTTTTCCACCTATGATACCAGAATATATGGAAACATTCTTAGAGAATAGCTGGTCTAGAAGGACAAAACAATTTGTGAAAAACAGCAAAGTAAAAAGATGGGAAAAAATATGTCTTTGATGATATGAAATTAATCAACCCTAGAGTAACTCTACATCTAGATTTCTCATATTAGGTAAGACAGCAATTATCCTTATTGTTTTATTTTACTTGTTATCAAAAGCATAGTAAGTGAAATTCTATGTGACCTTAGGAAAGTTTCTTAACTTGTCTGTGTTTTGTTTCCTTCCTTTGTAAAAGGTAAATAATAAATTAATCAACCTTCATAAGATTCTTGTGATTATTAAATAAACTAATATATGTAAAATGCTAAAAACAGTTCCTTTTATAAATATTAAATGCTCAATAATATTAATTATTTTGTCAGTTATCATTACTGAATTTAAGTATGAAACTTTAAGAATTATTTTCCTCCATAATGCTTTCAAAACACAGTAGATATGTTTTGAAGTAAATAGATGAGAAATAGATGAGTAAATAATAAAAGCCATTATTTCTATTTTCTATGTTGCTTATAAAAAGTGATTTTTATTTTTTATCCCTTGAGTGTCCCCTCACTGTGTACATTAAAATTTTAAAGTAAAACTAATACATAAGTATTTCTACATTAAGAAAAATTGTCCACAATAAAAGGAAAGAAAAATGAGAGTCATCCCAAGAAAAATAAATTTTATGTTTAATATGATCTGAAAAATTCATATCATTACAGAGCAGGGGAAAAATGAGTAGGTACTACTTCATCACATTTCCACAAAGGTTTTTCTCTTCTTGAGGTAGTGTTCTTTCTATTCTTATCCCAGATCTTTTAGAGCTGGAATCTTGCCAAGAATGTAGAGTCTGTTGAACTCTGTAGCAGTTTTACAAAGTTGGCAAATGTCCACAAAGACTTGAAGAAGGACCACCAAATTCATCTGAGCTTTGAACTAAAGACCGTCAAGTTAAAATCTGATCAATGTGGGAAATCAAAGAACGGACTCAGCGGTGGTGGCAGTACAGAGGAGCAGTTCTTCAGCGCTTTTGACAAGAGAATCAGAAAGGCTTCTACACCAGTGAGAGAAAAAACAAACAACTGTTTTAGTAGCACTGGGGCGAATGTGAATAATCTCCTCTTCTGATGTATTTCCCTGATCTCTTAGGGGGGATAAAAAAACCTCCTCTCTCAACAGCACAGGAAGAAACTGCTTCTTTAACCCCCTGATGACAGAAACAAATTGTTTTGCAGCTCTAGGAAGAGATTTGTCACAAATGTGCAAACCAGACCCTGTATCCTGGACACTGTGCAGAGCTCCAACATCCCATTCTTAGGGAATTCCAAAGTGATCCTTGAATAACACAAGATTATTTTTAACACAAAACTGTGCCTTGATGGTTTAGATGTATGAATTGTGTATGTGTGTGATATGAAATGTAATTTTGTTTTTAGTTTAAGCATTATTATTAATTAGCTGTAATTCTCAAAGTAACCAGGAAACTTTATTTGTATACAGTATAGTTTTTGTTTATGATATATAATACATTGTTGTCATTTAACTGATATGTTTAAAGCCAAACATATTTAAAAATAAATAGCTATTCATGGTAAACTGGGCAATAAAGAAGAGTAGGTAACTGAGTTGTAATGCTATTTCCATAAAAAAAGTTCCTACAATAACCTTTCATAAGCACTTATTGTGCACCTAAACAAACTTAATATATGCAACACAAACATATGAGCTGTATATAGTAGATAGACCTAGAATTCAAATGCTGGCTCTGCCACCTTAGCAAGCATGAAGTTGAGCAAATTACTTAACATCTCTTAGTGTCTAGTTCCTTCATTATATAATGAAGATAATAAAAACTAATCTTAAAGGATCATCATAAGCATTAAATGAGAAGACATACCAAGAAACTAGCAGAAGGTTTGGCATATGATCGGTGATCAATAATCATCAATGTCCAACCCTCACACACACACAAAAATACTAAAAACAATGACAAGAGTTCTGGAATAAGATGAAAATGTATTAAGAAGTAAAAAAGCCCTTTCTAGAAGATTCATGAGTAACTCAGTATAACAGTGAGCTCTGCATTGAGGCCCAACAGAAAAACCAGAATGAATGCTCAAATAAGAATCTACAAGCAAGGCTGCCGTCAGTTCATTAGACATTGTTGGACATCCACTACATACTGTTGATATAGCGATAAATGGCTCAGTTCCTATGATCAACAGGCTCATAATTTAGGACAAAGATTTATAAAACTGTATACTTACAGAGGCAACAATTACATGTAAGTATGAATGTAGGATAGACGGTCGATCCAGACTTGAAGGAGAGGGCAGAATCAAAAAAGGCGTCCCAAAGGATATGACATCTGAGCTGAGTGTTAAAAGATAAGGAGTTATGCAGGTGTAGAAGGTGATGGAAAGTAGGGTAGAGAGGTGCAATGTGATACCTAGGCTAAGGGAGCAGTGTGTGAAAGTCATGAAGACATAAGAAAGCAGTCCGTACCCTGGGAATTCAAAATACTTCAGTGAGTATCGGACTCAAACACATTTACCAGGAATGTCAGTATGACACAGGGAATTCACTTTTGGCAGGCATTAAAGTATGAGGTTGCCAGTGCTAGATAATAGGGTCTTTTCTTTATGCAAGGCATGTGCAATACTGGTAAAAAATAAAAGTGGCACACTGGATGCTAAAATTACCCTTGAATTTAAATTATGGTAGTACTACATCATCAGGACCACCCAATTTTTTGGTCTTCTGAAAGAGTGGCTATAGATTTTAAGGCATAGGAAAACTGACAGCACAGCAAAGAATAGCTGCAATACAGTATTTGTTCAGGCAAAATCAAGCTGCAGGCAAATTAAACAGCTAGACCACTAATTGCTAGAACAGTAGGAAGCAGGATATTATTAAAAATTTGGTATAGGCATCCAATAAAATATTTGTAAGATAGAAATAAAATGCATTGAAATGCTTTTGGTACAAAATCGAATTCACCTGTTTAAATAAGAGTCAAAATAGGTTATAACATTCTTGTAATTACTTAGAATCATAAAATTATTCACATCAGAAATAATTCTTATAAATCATCTCATCCAGTAGATTTTTAAACAGCAACTGAAAAAATACTCCTGCTCCACTTCTAGGATATTTGCTTGAATAAAAAGAAAACAGATCTCCTTATTATTCTTCTTTCCATTCCCAGAGATTATTGTACATGACACCTTAACTCAGACTCTGAGGTGGCATAAACTTCAGAAAAGTATAATTTTCAAGCCCATGCCAAGAGAGCCAGAGAGCAGCCATGAAGTGGCAGTTAATCATAAGCCTATTATTTTTAACAGAACATGCTAATGGACCCATTCCTTATGCAACATTGGCCTCTGAGCATGAAATGGATGTAAGAGGATTGTGGGCATGAAAATCTACAAGTTCAGTCATAGACCTACAGGTTCATTTGTTTACTGTGGATCTTTACTGCTCTTCAATTAAAATCAGCTTTATATTTGGGGAGGGCATCTGTGTGTGTGAATATGTATGGGTGCACGCGTGCAAGTGATCCAACAGTTGTCCACTTGACTGTCATGAAGAACAGAGGAGCAGAGAAACACCCCACACCAGGAGGAAGGCCTGAAAAAGATCCAGAATTGAGGTAGAAACCCACTCAGACACCTGCTGGAGGTTCGCCACTATGTTCCCTCTCCCATGTTAATCTGAACTACTTCAGATTGTGGAAACTGCTACAAGATTCAGGCATTTCAAAGACTTCCTGTGTAGAAAGGAGGATTAATTCTAAAAGGAACAAACTCTATTGGGCAGGACAGGGTGGAGGCAGCTAGAGAGTCAAAATGTAGGCTTTTGAAGAGTTCTGTCAAAAGTCAGAGGGCCAAAAATCAAAGCTAGGAAATGAAGTAGGTAGGGCTTAAATTTTTTAGCTCTTTTCATTTGAACTAGAGAGACAGTCACAACATTTATTTCTACCTATTTTCTTCTATGTTCTAACTTCCATCAATCACCCCCATTCCTTGGATAAAGTTATTGAAAACTATAGAACTTGTGTGGAGATGGGGGTGGAGTGGGTCCAGCAGCAAGAAGGTTAAGGAATTAGACAAGTTCTTTAAAATGTGGCTTTTGTTACACAATCATTCACCAAAGCCAGGGTATGGATAATTGCATCAAGGAGTTAATAGTTTGAGAACTCTAGCTTCTATATCAGTGTGAAAAGCAACTCCAGCAGCACTTAGATCTGCAAAAGGAGCATGAGATAACGGGGAAGCAAAAATGACACCTCAACAGTGTAGATGAAATACCCCCTCTATTTACCAGGCATCTTAAAGAAAGTGACCTTTGGGTTACATATAAAACAGATAAGGGATAATTGACCTGATTAAAGTTGGGACAAATTCCAGTCACATAATTCAATTGTAGATTCAGTGTCCATACCTGCAACAATGGAGGTGTCACACTTTAAGATAGATGAAGAAAAAAATGGAATTTCAACAGTACAAAGGGATCATAGAAAACTTTATGAAGGTGTATACACATATTCAGTTATTCATTAAAAAGCATTTATTGAGAATCAAGTATGTGGGAATCATTGTGATGGTTAATATGGTTTATAAAAAGATGGATTTGACTATAACCTGTGCTTTCAAGAAACATAAATAACTTCCAGTTTCCAGTCCAGCAGATAAGGAGCTTACCACTCTGTCCTAACAACAGGTAAGAAATTGAACCAGTTGAAAAATCAACAACTCTTTTAAATATTTCAGAGAAGTGAGATCACAGGGCAAATGACTGCTCCAATATGGGAGAAATAGGCAGGTGAACATGGAGAATCACAGCTTTCACAATCTATTGGAGCAGAAACTACCATCAGAATTAGTGGTGGGCTAGGGAAGTCTAAACTACAATTGATGAATCGCTGAAGGCTCGGTGTGAGCAAGTCCTGCAGTAGCAGATTGGACAGGTGGAGGGACTGAGCAAAAAAAAAAAAGAGAAAGAACTCACAGACATGAACAACAGTGTGGTGATCTTGAGGGGGTGGAGAAAGGGTGGAGGCCACGAGGGATGGGGGATAACTGGTAATGGGAAAAAATACAATGAAAAAATGGACTGTTAAAAATAAACAAACAAACAAATAAAATAGTTAAGATGCCAAAAAAACAAACCCTACAGGACAACTCAGTCACACGGGGGCCCCACACTTCTCTGAGTATTACCTCCAGGTAGTCACAGTGAATACTTCGAGCAGGAGAAGAGAGGAAGGAACCATACTGAAATATTCCAGAATTTTCTGTTCTTCTTAACAAGGCCTTCCCTTAGAAGAAACAATTTTACCAAAGTAAAACCTGCTGGGGTTATATCAGAGCCTAACTGACCTGGGGGAAGGGAAATACTCAGCTTCAGGCCCCACAAACTATCCTGTCCCATCTACAAGGGGGAAAGAACTGGGAAGCACTGTTCCAGGGCATTTGCTCACAGAAAGACTGGGACCTAATAATACAACTATAGAATGCTTCCCCTTTCCCCACACCTTACTACTACATTATTAAAGGCCTATTTCTCACACTTCCTTTTCCCCAGTACATCACGTCCATCTTTAAACAAAATTTACAAAGCACAGACTGAGGTAGCATCAGAGCCACAGTCAAACATGGCAGAAATGTTAGAATTATGCTTAATATGCTAAGGACATTAATTTAAAAAATGTATAATGATGCAAAAGCAGATAGCTAATGTAAGCAGAGATAGAGAAATTCTTTAAAAAATTAAATAAAAAGAAATGGTAGAGATCAAAAACACTGTACCAGAAATGAAGAATTTTTTCATGGGCTCATTAGAGTGGACATGACTGAGGGAAAAAAACTCTGACCTTGAGAATATGATAACAGAAATTTCCAAAACTGAAAAAGCTAAGCTAAAAAAATTTTTTAAAAAGAACCAGAACAGAATATCTAAGAACTATGAGAAATTACAAAAGGTGTAACATGTGTCTAATGGGAATACTAGGAGAAGAGGAAAAGGAAAAGAGGCAATATTTAAAGTAATAAACTAATGGAGAAAGTTGAGAATTTCCTCAAATTAATGTCAGACACCAAACCACAGATCCTGGAAGCTCAAAGACCACCGAACAGATAAATGAAAAAAAAATAAACAAACAAACCCACAACAACAACAATAAAACTATGCTGAGGCATATCATATTCAAACTTAAAAATAATTAAATATAAAGAAAGACCTTGAAAAAGAGAAGGGAGTGGTGAGAGTGAGGGAAGCACCTTACTTACAGAGGAGCAAAGATAAGGATTACATCCAACGTCTCCTCAGAAACCATGCAAGTAAGAAGGAAGTGGAGTAAAATATTTAAACTATTGAGAAATCTGTATGCTGAAATTACCCTTCAAAACTAAATTCAACAAAAAAGAATTTTATACCCTATAGTGACAGATAAATAAAGACTCTCTCAGACAAGCAAAAATTGAGAGCATTTATTGCCAGTAGACCTGCCTCTCAAAAAAATGGTAAAAGTTTTTACAGAGAACATGAAAATTAAATAGTTCAGAAACTTGGATCTACATAAAGAAAGGAAGAACATGAAAGAAAGAATAAGGGAAGGTGAATTTACTACTTTTATTTTTCTTAATCTTAACTGATCTAACAGCAATTTCTTCAAAGTAATAACAATGTATTCAATTATCTATGATTATGTATAAGTGAAATGAATGACAGTAAAGATATAAGGGATGGGGAAAGGAATTAAAATTATTTTACTGCTATTATTCACAAGTACTCTTGCAGTATAGTGTTATTGAAAGGGCACTTATGTTAGTTAAGAATGTATTGTGAACTCTAGAAGAACAACTAAAAAAAGGTTTTAAAAAATAAAATTGATATAAGAAAGGAGAGAAAATGGAATGATAAAATGCTCAAAAAAGCAGAAAAAGTATGAAGGAAAAATAAGAACAAAAAACAAGAGGAACAAATATTGTAGATATTAATCCAACTATAGCAATGGCCACTTTAAATTCAAGGGTACAAACACACCAATGAAAAGACAGATTGGATTGAAGACAGAGTGGATTATAAAACAAGACTCAGCCATAAGTTGTCTATAAGAAATCATTTTTAATAAAAAGGCACAGATTAAAAGTAAATGGGTGGAATAAGATATGCCTTGCTACCACTAATCAAAAGAATAAATATTAATTTTAGCCAGAGTACACTTCAAAGCAAGAATTATCATCAGGAACAAAGAGGGGCATTACACAATGGTTAAGGGGGTAAATGGTCCTGTTATAATGGTTCATCAGTTATAACAACTGTACCACTCTGGCAGGGACATTGATAATGGGAGAGACTGTGCATGGGTGGCAACAGGGGGTATATGGAAAACACTGTACCTTCCCCTCAATGTTGTGGAACTCAAAACTTCTCTAAAAAAGTCCTAACTTTTAAAAAATGCTTCTTAATAACACATTGGTCAAAGATAAAATTGCAAGAAAAATTAAGAAATAGCTGAAATAAATAAAAATAAAAATATAACATTAAAATCTGTAGGATAGAGCAAAAGCAGTGCTTAGAGGGAAATTTATAGCATTAAATGTATATGATAAAAAAGAAGAAAGATTTAAAATAAAAAATCTAAGCTTCCACCTTAAAAAACTAAAAAAAGAGGAGCAAATTTCATCCAAAGTAATCTGAAGAAAAAAATTAGAATAGAAATCAATAAAACTGGAAATAAGAAGTCAATAGAGAAAAATCAATGAAACCAAAAGTTGGCACTTTAAAAAGATCAATAAAATTGATAAGCCTCTAACCAGGCTAAGAAAAAAAAGAAGACACAAATTAATATGAGAAATGAGATGGGGGGTCATTACAGATCCCATGGACATTAAAAGTTTAATAAAGAAGCCCTGGCTGGGTAGTTCAGGTGGTTAGAGCATTGTCTCAATATGCCAAGGTTGCAGGTTCAATCCCTGGTCAGGGCATGTAATAAGCAATTATAACAAAGTTGGAGACAAAAGGTTAATATATATAAAAGTCAATCACTTTATTATGTTAATAAATGAACAAATTATTGTATATGAACTTATACACAGGATGAGCTAAGCATAGGTTTACAGTTGTTCATATGGAAAATAATATAATAGTTAACAAATAATAATACAATAATAAACTATTTTGCATATTCACAACTGTAAACCTGTTTTTTTATACTCTGTATAAGCAACGAACAAATGGATTTTGAAATTAAAAACACATTACTATTTAGATTTGCACCTAAAAAATTGAAATACTTAGGCATAAATTTAACAAAATATATACAAGCCTATGTAAGGAAAACTACAAAAACTGATGAAAGATATCAAAGAAGAACTAAGTAAATGGAGAGATAACCCATATTCATGCATAAATAGACTTACTATTGTTAAGATATCAGTTTCTCTCAACTTGATCTACACATTCAAAACAATCCCAGTCAAGACCCCAACAATATTTCGTGGACATCAAAAAACTGCTTCTAATGTTTCTGTGGAGAGTCAAAAGACCCAGAATAACCAATTCAGTATTAAAGAACAGGAGATTTCCTAAGTTATAGCAAGTATTAAAGTTGACACTAACTAACTTGAATACTTACTATAAAGCTACAGTAGTCAAGATAGTATTGGTGAAAGAATAGACGAATAGATCAAAGGAACCGAATTGAGAGCCCAGAAACAGACCCACATAGTTATAGTCAACTGATCTTTGACAAAGGGTCAAAGGCAATACAATGGAGCAAAGACAGTCTTTTCAACAAATGGTGCTAGAAGACTGGACATCTACACACACACACAAAAAGCCTTACACTCTTCACAAAAATTAAATACATCAAAATAGATCATACATTTAAATGTAAAGTGCAAAACTAGAGAAGCTTTTGCACTTCACACCCCTAGATGATAACACAGGAGAAAACCTATATGACCTTGGATATGGTGATGACTTTTTGGATGCAATACCAAAGGCACAAGCCATGAAAGAAATAACTGATAAGCAGGACTTCATTAAAATAAAAAACTCCTGTGCTGCAAAAGGCAAAGCCAAGAAAATGAGAAAACAAGCCACAGATTGGGAGAACATATCTGTAAAAGACAAATCTGATAAAGGACTATTATCCAAAATATAAAAAGATCTCTTAAAATCAACCTTAAGAAAATAAAAAAATCCAATTAAAAAATAAGCCAAAGACCTGAATGTATTATCACCAAAAATGCACAAATGGAAAATAAGCATATGAAATCATATGTCAATAGGCAGCTGCAAATTAAAACTACAACGAGAGACTACTAAACTACCTAGTAGAATGGCCAAATCTAAAACATTAACAACACTAATGCTAGGGAGGAGGTAGACAGGAACTCTCAATCCCTGCCGATGGGAATGCAAATGGTACAACCACTTTGGAAGGAAGTTTGGAAGTTTCTTATAAAACTAAACTTATTCTTGCTATATGATCCAGCAGTCATGCTCCTTGGCATTTACCCAGATGAATTGAATGTGTCTTTGTAGCCACACAAAAACCTGTGCACAGATGTTGATAGTCACTTTATTCGAAACTGTCAAAATTTAAAATATCCAAGATGTTCTTCACTAGGTAAGTGGATGAAGTGTAGTACAACCAAGTGGAATTTTATTCAGGGCCAAAAAGAAATGTTATTGAGTCATGAATACACACAGAGAAAACTTAAATGCATACTACTAAGTATAAGAAGCCAATCTGAAAAGACCACATGTTGTGTGGTTCCCACCACATGACATTTGGGATAAGGCAAAACTATCGACAAAGTGAAAAGATTAGTGGTTGCTATGGATTAAGAGGGAGGGGAGAATGAATAGGAAGAGCACAGAGGGTTTTTAGGGCAATGAAAGTATCCTGTATGATATTACAATGGTGAATATATGTCATGATACATGTGTCAAAACCCATAGAATCACAACTATGGACTTTGGGTGAGGATGTGTCAACTTAGGCTCATCAGTTGCAACAAATGTACCACTCTGGTGCAGGATGTCCAGAGTGGGGGGAGTGTGTGCATTGCGGGTTAAGGGGTAGAAAGGAGGTATATGGGAAACCTCTGAATTCCCCACTCAATTTTGCTGTGAACCTAAAACTTCTCTAGATTGGCAGGGGTAGTTTTGAGGGTAGAGGAGTTGAGCAAAAAGGAGAAAGGACTCATAGACATGGACACCAGCGTGGTATTTGCTGGGGGGAGGGGTCCTTAAGGGAACTAAGTGGTAATGCAAAAAATACAATAACTTAAAAATTAAAAAAATAAAGAGAAATAAACCAGAAACAAAAGTACACAGAATATGAAATGTGCTCAAGTGCCCACAAAGAAAATGTTATGGGAATTAGGAAAGGAAGACATTATTTAATATAACTTATAGTACAACTTACAGTAACTTTGATTATGGGTCTGTGAAGTGAAGAAAGAACTGCCAATGAAATTTCGAAGAAAAATTATTCATAATTCTAATTGAGAGCTATTTTGTGCTATGAGAGCATCAAGGAAAAGAAAATACATATGTATGATTTTTACATATACCAAAAAGTATACTTGATACTAAATCTACTGAGCAATGACTTTCCTGGAAAAATATGTAAGCCATGAACAAGGAGAAATATACTTGAGTTATTCACATACTTTGACAGTCCTCAAAAACAAGACAATTCCCAGGAAAGAGGGCAGAGTAGAAAAGCGTAAAACCAGCAAAGGCTTCTGAAAGATTTCACAGGTCTGTTCATCATGACTCAGGCACATCGCACTCAGGTGATGTAGTCAGTTATCTGCAATGGCTTATTTAATAAAAGAAACTCAAATTTAACCATTGCAGACCCTTTAAGGCTATGCAAGAGGAATCAGGATTCTTATAATTAAACCCCCTATTTAAGGGCTGTGAAACTTGTTCCCACAGATCCCAATGATATATACAGCATTGGACAAAAGGAGGTCTACAGTTGTTCATATGAAAAGTAATACAGCAATCAATAAATTACAATACAAGCACAAACTGTGTTTCACATACTCACAACTATAAACCTACTTTTGCTTCAACCCGTATTTGCTATCTTCTAAGTGTAGAACAGAGTATAATGACTGATGTATAGGGTATTTAAACAACTGTGCTCTGTTAATGAAAACATTAATAAGGATGTCTTACATCATAAAAAATAAAAAACAAGAGCAGCTGAAAAGATAAGAACCCAATGTTAGTGATTCCTTATTTACTGCCCCAAATCACAGACTTTTTCTTTTAACTCTACAGATCTTTGCTTAATAGAGCAAAATCATATCATTCTATTAGCTATGTGCTTCTAAATGAAAACTTATTCTTCATTACTTTCACAGTGTGATCTATATTAAATCAAGAAATAAGTTCCTAGCCCATATTAACAATGTTTGTTAAATGGATAAATAAATGGTTGAGTTGCTATGACTCAAGGCAAAAATAGGGCTTAGGTACATCAGTAAGTATATGGAAACACAAACAAAGTATATGGAATTTCTCCCTCACAAAATATATGTAGTGATATATTTAATTTTGGGCAAAGATTAAGAAATGACATTTCACAATAACAAAGAAAAATATTCTATTGATATTGGAATTAAAAAAATGAAACTACTTCCACACTTGTGTAAAGAACCATGATATGTTTATAATTATTGCAGGTTATTTGACAAGGCCAGCCACTGTCTGGCCCTGAAGCCACGTGACTTACTGCCATTGCCGTTGCTCTAGGGTTCCTCCCCCATCTGGAAACGCCCATATCTCCTCACCTTTGCTCACTGCCTCGGGCACACAATGCAAGGGAACAGCAAGGTGAGTTTACACAAGTTGAGGTACAGACATATAAAACCTACATGCCACTTCAACCCATTCTCCCAGGTCCAGATTTTACACTGATGACTTTACATTAAAAGTTCCAAGTACGTTAGATTCATGAAGAAAAAGAAACTCACAAAAGGCAAAAACTAGAAGTGCAAGAGAGAAAACACTGCTTTCTGTGGTTGTTTTTGTAGAGCTGTTTCAGGCACTGACATTGAGTATAAAACATATCAAACCAGCATTTTATTTTGTGCAGGATCGTATTTTTTGACAATCTCTGTTCTCTGTGTAATCAATGTTTAATTCTACAAAGCAAGATAGTTATTCAGCTTTCACCCCTCCTCCATGTATTTCTCAGCATTTTATACTGACTTATATTGAAGGTTTTAATTAATGTTCTAAAATGTAAGCTAAATTATACCATGCAATTATGTGGGCAAAGCACTCAGTGGAAGCTAGACATTATTAGCTATATAATCATCCTCTAAAATAAAAATCTAAATTATATGATTTTGTGAAGTTTTCCATTCTAGCTACAACTGTCCTTAATGATATACACATTTTTTATTTTTTCTGTTCTAAAAAAAAATTCTAAAGAGAATATCAGTAGAAAACATGAACTCACAAAGCAAGATGAAAAATTTGAAATGTTTCTTTTATTTTCCTTCCACATTCTAATCTCCTATTGCTGTAGAGGATGAGTAATTACCATACCCTATAAAAACAAGGTATGTTAATTGTTGAAAAGTAATAAAGTTTCCCTTCCACAGCAGATGCTGAACAATAAATGCAAAATGATTCATCACAACTTGAATTGTCCTATTCCTACAGAGATTTCTACCTTAAATTGAAGAATCAAAACACAGACTTATATAGCCAAATAATTCAGTTCTACTAATTTGTTACCTTCTTTGGATAGAAAAACACAGCAAATGATAAAAAAATACAATTTTTATTCCCTGTTCTACTATATCACTGGGAATTTATCAATAAATACATTTAACTGTGCTTGATACTTGGGTGAGTGTCCTGAAAGCTTGAAGTAGCCTATTTATTATCATGTTTGCTTAATACTTAGAGAATTTTTAAAGACAAAGAAAACCTCAACTTTTCCCCTAGAATAATAACAACAACAACAAATTCAGCAGAAGTATTCTGAGGTGTAACTCCACCTAACAAAACACTACTTTCCAACAGAATCTGTGCCCACAGATGGGAAACTGCCTTCCTAAGTGCTGTCAAAGGGATGTATAAAGTTACCTTCATTCCTGCAACGCATGTGTGGAGGGAAGGCAGAGAGAAGACTGCTACCCTTTTAGGGAGCAAACCATGCTGATATTACATCACTATTGATGACAGAGATTTTTTTTAAAGTTAGTTCTATAATCTAGGTAGTGTATTCAATATACAGATTTATCTCCAGTGAAAGGGAAAATAGCTTTCTCAGGAAGCAATACCTCTAAATTACAGAAAGTTTGTGCTAAGTACAGCTGGCAGGGTGCTGAACACAATTTCTTTTAACGGATGTATTTTCATGTTCAGTCTAAAACTCCCCTAAATGAATCCTCAAAAGCTGAGAATAAAATACACAATTTCAATACAGTTTCTTAAATAAAGTATTTCTGGAGTATATAACTTCATTTCTCTATGAAATTATTAATCTAAAGGTTTTTGTGCCAATGATCATTGGCTGAGAAGGCTAGAGTTGTTGGAAAAGGTGTTTTGACAGCATTATTACTGAAACCAGCATCTATTTTCTGTACTTGGAATCAGTTATCTACCTCCATTAAAGAGGGAGCTGGAGACAGAATAACTCTGGTAGGAAGTACATGGCAGTTGTGCCACTTTTGAAACCCCAGAGGGCTGGTAAGGTGAAAACTGCAATTGATAGTAGATATAAACACAGAAAGAATGAGTAACTGAACACAATTTCTGCATCAAACTAAAAACAATGATGCCATTTTTCTGGTAAGATTAAGTAAGAAATACTTTGTGACTTTAAAAATACTACCTATTAATAGGTCCTCCTTTGAAGGAAACAAAAAGGATACACATAAAAACTTCATATTCCAACACAAATTTTGTTCTCATTCACCAAGCTCTCTAATTATTTCCTGTGTGCTTCATTGTGCTGTAGTACTTATTCTCTTTTAGGAAGAAAATATGTGGGAAAATTTCATTGTTTTGCTAATTGAAATGAAAAGAGATTTTTAAAAATACAAAATTTTTTCACAAGTCTGTGATAAACAAAAAAAACACAAATGAGGACATATTTTCTTAATAAATGTTGACATTTTTTCTAAAACAAGAAAAATTGAGTCATTAAAAGCCAATTTCTTCATTTTATAGATACTTCTTATAAGTCAAGAAGTTCAAGGAATCAGAATACATTTGCAAACAATGAGCTCCATATTTTAAATTCATCTCTGGAAACAAGAAGGTAAAACAAAGCTTCCTAACCTGGTCTGCTTTCATTTGAGGAAAAAAAATTCCAAAAGATTTCATTACCATATCACCAAGTCCTCTACTAACAGTTAAAAACAAAACAGAATACCTGGCTAGTGTAGCTCAGTGGATTGAGTGCTGGCCTGCAAACCAAAGGGTCATGAATTTGTTTCCCAGTCAGGGCACATGCCTGGGTTGTAGGCCAGGTTCCCAGTAGTGGGTGCTCAAGAGGCAACCATACATTGATGTTTCTCTCTCTCTCTCATTTTCTTTCCCTTCCCCTCTCTCTAAAAATAAATAAATAAAATCTTTTAAAAAAGAAAAAACAGAATAATGAGGTCAGAACAATACAAACTCAAACCAGTGCACTATTTTAAAACATTCCAAAGTACAGCGTATCTTCATGTTTTAAGGACAAAAATTAAATTGTACCACATATCTTCTAAAGTCTAACACAATGTCTACTACACTTACCCCAAATATAAAGGATGACCTGAAAACTTTCCTCTTAAAATGTATGGGATGCTACCTCATAGCATACTTCTCTTTTCACTTCCTTTTACATCCTCATTTCCCAATTCACTTTTTCATTCATTAAAGAATTAGATGAAAGCAAAAACAGAAATGAAGAAAAAAAAGAGCTCAAAATACTAAATAAGAATTACTCATGATCAGGCAGAATATTATACTGGCACTGCATAGTATTTCCTAGCCATAACATATTCTAAAGTGCTTCGATACATTTGAGTTAGAATGACCCCTTCATTCCTTATGTATGTGCTGTTCAAATTAAGCATTTATAAGGCATAATGAAACTTCATTTCTTGGTCATAATTTGGTCCATTATCCTTTCCAATATTCAAAGAAAGCACTAGTTACTGATGCATAAGTAAATTATAGTTGAAACAGTATGCTAAACTAGAAAAATCACTGATTTTGGATTCAGACCTGTGGCACATAAACACAGCTCCACCATTTATTTGTGGGGTGACCTCAGATAAGTTACTTTTTGAACCTTAGATTCTACATTGGTAAAAGGAAAAAAAAAGACTTGGAAAAGGAAAAAAATCAGCCTTGGTAGGGGGGTAGCCAGTAGGAAGGCTAAGTAGTCTAAAAATCACTTAGAACTTAAAGAACTGTAAATATTAGTTCCATTTATTTGCAATAGTGTACCTTTATGGTAAGAATCTATGTACAATGCAGGTCTAACTAGTAAAGAAATATTACTGGATGTGATGGTGGTGTGGTAGCCATCAGCAGAATTTGAGCAAGGAACAGCATACAATGTTGATCCCATGCACACCACAAACTTAAACACAACTTCTAGACCTCTGTGTAAGCAAAAGGGTAGCTATGGCAATGCTCAGGCTTCAAGTGTTAATCAGTTTGAGTAATTTTAAATCTTGCATTAAAGAAACAAACGGAATTGAAATTGTTAAAAAATGATGAAAAATGACAAAATTATTCCCTGATGTGTGTTCTCTGTTATCCAAAGATAGACTATATTCTATTACACCAACTGAGTCCCCACCTCTGGAGGGAATATCTCTGCTGTAAGTCATGGTGGGGACCTACCTTGTGGTCAGCTCTCTCCTAAATGGTGTTTGGCTTCTCTGTACCCCAAAGTACTTGAATACTATAGTTCAGTACTTAGCCATGGCTGAGGAACATCCACCCTAGCTCGAGGTACAGTCCTAGGAGCTGACCCTGACTAGGCTGTCGCCTTGCTGTGCATCCTGAAGTAGGTTGTGTAAAACTAGAACAAGTGCCCATGGTAAACTGGAAGAAACCTTCCTTACGATGGTGATTTCACGGGATTGTCTGCTATCTAATCGCTAAAATTTCCTTTGGAGAGGAGAGAATCAGAGAAGCTAGCATCCAAGGTCCCTTTGGGCTTGTCTGCTCTGCCCCAGACCAGGATGACTTTCAGAACAGGTAAGCCTTGTTAAGAAGCATGTTGGCTCTAAAAGTGCGTGGAACTGGGAGCAGGGAGAGCAGGGGGTTTCCAAACTGGAGAGATTCTAGAAACAGATTCCAATCAGACTAGAGAGTCTGATTCAATAGTTTGAGGGGAACCTGGGAATATTCATTTTATAAAAGTTCTTTGGGTGATTCTGCATAAAACCAAGTTTGGGAATTAGTAAAATAAAGTCTATTTTATAATTAGCTATATCTTATTTTGTCAAATAATTTCTAAAATTTTTCACTCAAATCCTAATTGCTGTGCTCAAATCTAACATAAAATAATTTCTCATTCTCTTGTTCAAACTAAATAAAAATTACATGTTATAAAAAGATATCACAGAAATGTTCAGAGAGGACAATTTATGATTAACATAAGCAAAATATGAGCTAACTGGTGACTCCATGAGGAGATTACACAAAGCCAGACTTTGATTTGTGCTATGTCCCATTCCCCTGGCAGATGTCAAATATTATGTTTTCAGATATATAATGCAGCAGCATTTCTGCAAATAAACCACAGCATATTTTGTACTAAAATTACAGGTTATGGGAGATTATACAGAGTTGGACAAGTTTATTAAGCCATTCAAGCAAAGTCCCTAAGCTGTGCCCCTCTCTTGCAAAGCTAAAGTCATTTAAGAAGAAAAGATTTTTGGAATTCTGAGATGAAGTAACAGAAAATTCCTTGGCTTCACAAAGCAATTATTTATTAAACCTTTCTACAGAATGTACACAAATTAATCAATAAACTCCCTCAAAAAAAGAGAGACTAAGATAGAACATATTGGTGAGGATGATAAAAGTATTAAAAACAAAAACAACAAAAAAGGAGTGTTTAAATCTTAACTCTGTTTAATCTAGGACTTATTTACATAATATTATGTTGCTATATACACTGTAATAAATACTAAAAGGTCATACAAAGACATACAAATTCTTGCTTTTAAAATGCTTAAAGTTGAGTTGAAAAAACAGATTATACACTTAAAAAAGACAAATAATAAAGGTAGTCTATAAATAGATGTCAAAATAAATGACAGAAAAAATAATATAAGAATTCAGACTACAAAGATAAAAATATAAGGTGGAGTAATCATTCAGAGATGATTTCCAAGAGTTGAAAATTGTACTGAATCCTGAAAGATATTTTTATAACTGAAAAGATGGACAGAAGCAAACAAGAAAATAAGCTTGAGCAAAATCACACATATAACAAGTGAATTTGTTGGGTTCAAACAAACAAGTTAAGGAGAAGCTTGTTTTTGTTGTTGACCTTCAGTTAGAGGATCCTTGGGGTAAGGCATTGATAGCTCCAATGGGGTCTATATGTGGGCAAGGAAGAAGGACTTTAAAAACTAACCCTGAAATATTTGGACTTTATCCTGGTAGCCAGTGGTCATCAAACATTTTTGTTCATGTACCCCTTTCAATTTGGAACCTATACTCATAATATATTTACTTATAAATTATATGTTATTGAACCATTAGTTTATAATTTACACACATATAACTAGAGATTTTAAAATGATGACATAAAAAATAAAAAGTAATTTAAAATACCTTTCTAATCATAATGATCTTGCACCATAATTCACATGTCAAGGTACAGTATCTATCAGATATGAGTTTCAGCATAATTGTAGTGAATGAAAGTTTATATTTCTAACAATCTTTTGGCTCATTTGAGATTATATCACAATAAAATCCACTTATACAATAATGTGCAACTTTATGAGAAAATAAAGAAGGGGTGGCTCTGCCATTTTTGAGGACTTAGTAAGTAATGCTCTTGTCAATTATTGAAAAGAATATTTTGGATACATTGGATTAAATAAAATATATTTTAAAAGTAATTTCAGCCAGTCAGAGAAAGACAAATACTATATGATCTCACTTATATATGAAATATAATGAACAAAATAAACTGATGAACAAAATAGAAACAGAGGCATGGGTACAGGATAGACTGGTGGCTGTCAGAGGGGAGAAGTGAGGGGATTGGTGAAAGGAAGGGAAGGGAGTAGCCAGCGAACATACATGCACAACCCACAGACAACAGTGCGGTGATGGCTAGAGGGAAGGGGGTGGAGGCTGGGTAGAGGAGGGCAAAGAGGGGAGAAATGAAGACATCTGTAATAATGTCAATTAAAAAAAGAAAAGAAAAAAGAATATCTTCATGACTTCAAAAAATTAATTTCATCTGTTCCTATTTACTTTCCTAAGTGTAGCTATTAGAAACTTAAATTGCATATGTGGTTTGCATTGTATTTCCATTGGCCAGTGCTGCTGTAGATACAGAAAAAGGCTGAAATGTAAAATATGATTGAGAGCAAGATTATTTCAAAGAAAGTTTTGAGCATAATGCTGTATTGCTGTCTGACTTAATCAGATTATCTTTGGTAGGGTATAAATTTTGTTATTTTAAGAGCACATATTTTACAGATATTTAATGGGAATATACAAAGGAAAAAAAAGGAGTGTGGGTCATGAGCATGGTACAGGGAGATGAAAGATACATAATCACGACATTGTTAACCAGAGCAGTGAGCCTCTCTTACACACCATTCTCCAGGGCAAACACGAAGGGCACCATCCTTTGATAGAGATACAGGTAGCTGGTGAAGTTCATCACAACTGGATTTGGAGACTTTTAATGCTGAAAAGTGCCACTAAGCTTTTAAAAGCTTAAAAATCTTATATTTGAATGAGGGTAGAGGATGGCTAGTCACAAATTCATCAACAAATAGTGTCACACAAAGGAAGAGGGGTTGGTGCTCATTAAGCACCAATATCTCAGGGAGGGAAAGTCATTAGACTTTAAATAATCTTGCTTTTGAATTCTCAAGAAAGTTTCCAAAGAGTCTAATTCCAGCATCCTTTGTAGAACTTACTTTTCTTGAAAACCTATAATGTCAGATCCACTATGATTGGTAGATATAAGGGTCTTATATCAGATTCACCTTTTCCCACTTTTATTCTTGCCAATATATAAGAGAATTTTAATTTTAAAAAATCTCACAATGTTATCTAGTAATTTAATCTAATAACCACATTTAAATAAATTAGATCACATTAATTTAATAGAATCTTTCAAACTATTAGTAAAATTTCCATTAGCTATTAATAAAATCTATTGAACTAAGAGAGGGCTTTTGATATACTAGAATGCACTTTCTGATGTTATGCATTATTCTCTGGAGACAAGGAATTAAAGATACAGATTGTTTCATTTTTCAGAAAGATGAAAATGCAAGGATAACTTCCAAAGCCTCTTCTAATAATATAATTCTTCAAACCTTCCAGGGTCAGACTTTACTTTGTAGAAATATTGTGTTCTGATTTTTCCACTGCACATAATGAATAATAGTAGTTTGAACTGTGGGGATTAACTTATGGTGATATATCATGGCACAAAAATAGTATTAGTTTTACATATCTACATTTTTCTTGTTTAATATCTGATTTGTGGACCTGGTTTTTCCCCCTGAAAATACAATATTCATTATTATTTAGAAATACAACTTTTAATATAGACTCCATTTATACATTCATTAGAACAGCATTTACTACTGTTAGACCAGAGCTATGGACCTATCAGCAGATCTATACTACACTCCTACTTTCAAAAATAAGACATAATTTCTCCCTTTCTTGACATATTTAGTGTGAAATACCTGTAAGGAAACTAATTGTATAATTTTGATCTGTACAAGTGTTGGAGAAATAATATATTTTGTAGTTACATGATACTAAAGGAAAGTACTATTGTGACTCAAGTAATTGAAAGAAAAATTTTAACTGAAACAGTAGATCCTATTTTAATATTACTTTTTAATATTGTCCAGTACTGTATAGTACTTACTATTATGAGTTATTGTTTTTTATAACTCTACCTAATAAGTACCTGCCCATGAGAAAATGTTGAAGAAAAAAATACCCATAGCACAAATTTTAAAAATCATTAGCAGAGTCTTGGCTGGTGTGGCTCAGTGGATTGAGTGCCAGCCTATGAACCAAAGAGACTCCAGTTTGATTCCCAGTCAGGGCACATGCCTGTGTTGCATGCCAGGTCCTCAGTAGGGGATGCTCAAGAGGCAACCACACATTGATGTTTCTCTCCCTCTCTTTCTACTTACCTTCCCCCCTCTAAAAATAAATAAATATAACCTTTTAAAAAAAGTCACCTTAAAAAATAATAATTAGCAGAGATTCAGTTATTCACCAAGAAAGGGCACAAATTGTTCAATGTTTATCAGGAAAGTCTCTTCTCCCTATCAAAATATACATGTAAATTCCAATGGTTATTACACAAATACGTATTAGCAAAGTGATGTAAGACCAATGGGGACAGAAATCTATTACCTTTTATAAAAACTACTATAGCACTTGTGTGCAAAACAATGGTTAGCATAAAGTAGATAAACAATAGTATTTTTAAGTGAAAAAATGGATACACAGTTTAAATCTATTAATTCACATTTTCCTTCAACAAACATTTATAAACATAGAGAGATAGTATATAGACACTTGAGATAAAGATGAATAAGACATGATCCTTACCTCAAAAAGCTCTTGGTCAATGGACAGAAAGTAAAAAACAGATAATAATAGTGAACTATGGCAAGTGCAATGACTTACATTTTCACAGAATTTCATGTGTACAAAGGGAACATATCTTGAAAGGATTGTGGAGGGAAGGATGAGAGTCAGGAAATGTTTCCTGAAAGTAATGAGTATTAAATGATAAACAACTCTCAGCCAAACAAAAAACAAAGTAAAGAACATGTCAAACAGGAAAGTGCGAAGATGAGAAAAAGGACAGGGTGCTCAAAATGTCAAGTTCCATGTGGTTGTGGATCCAATGAAAGGCTGGAAATGGAGACAGAGGCCAGATCATAGAATTCATTTATGTTTTCTTATGCATAATGGGAGTCCTTTAAAGGTCTTAAGTAGGAAAGGATAGGCTTTTTATTAGACAATTGCTCTGTCAACTGTGTAAAAGATAGGTGATAGTAAAGGTGCGATGGTGTTCCAATCATCGAGTAGAGAATCCATAAAGGCTTGAACTAACATGGTTGCATCTGCAAGGAAGAGAGTGCCTGATCCCCCAGTGCTTCCAACAGTGATTCTCAGTCTCTGGAGTCTATTAGAACTATGTAGAAGCCTGCCTCAAACAACCTCTACTTCCTCTAAGGATTTCCCCTAAGGGCTGCACCCCAGCCTCCAATGAGACTCACGGACATTGTGACCGAATGTTAATGATGCCTATGAATGTATCATAGCCCTCAGATGTTTGGAAGAGAAAAAGGTTGAGAACATAAAAATTACTTGGATTTGGTAATTAGATAATCACATAGAGGACTGGGTGATGGAAAAGAAGGAATCTAGAAACAATGTGTGAACTAGATGGATGGTAGTGCGATCAGAAAAGATGGGGAAGAAGGTGCAGAGAAGCAAGTTCAGAGTCTGAGGTGCTTGCAGAACACCTAGGTAGAAAGTCAGCAGAGAATGGAAATAAAAGTCTGAGACCTGGAAAAGCTAAACTGGAGATATGACATCATCAGAATACAGATGACAGATAACACACAAGGAACAAAATTCCTTATAAACAAAAAAAAATGGAGGGTCAAAATAGAACCTGTGGACAGACATCCTTAGGGAACAGGAAAAGAGGAGCTCAAAAAGACAGCTGAAAAGAAAACAAAAAAAATGGTGAAGGAGGAGCAAAGAGGAGGGAAATCACCACCAGGAGAGTGGTACCCTGAAACCCCCAACTGAAAGAGTTCAAAAAGAGGTGATGCTCAGAAGTGAAGTACAGGACAAAAATTCAATTAGCTATGCACCTGGAGGCCCTGCTTTTGGCAGTGAGCTGGTACAGGCAAGCTTTGCTAGAAGAAATTCCATGAAGACATGGAGATAAGTTATATCCGAGAAGTGAGCAGGAATCGATTAAATGACTAAACTGAAAAGAGACTACTCTTTGAAGAAGTCAAAATATATAAATTCTTTCTTGCTGTGCTGCTTCATTATTGTTTATTCACTAAAACGCATTTGTTATTCTCGTTTTTAATAAAAATATACATAACACATAAAGTTGCCCCAATTGTGAAGCCAGGAAATACAAACTATCTACATTTTCAATGTAAAAATTTTAATGCCACCAAGGACTCCATCTAGATTGAAAGCAAATATACCATACTCAAACTAAGTTCTTTTTGTTCTTCTTAATGTAATCACTGCCAACTTTCAAAGCAAGTAAGGACAGTTTACATCAAAACTAGCCTTGGCTTCTACAAAAAAAAAATTAAGCTTTTCTTAAACGGTGCATTTTTTCTTAATCTTATTCTCTAAACTCCAAATTCAAACTGCAAGACAGGTCTACATAAAATGAGAGAAGATATAAAATGAGAGAAGTTATAAAATGAGAGAAGAAAATATTTCAAAGCAACAGGCTTGAGACCTCATTCAATAAAATGTATTCAGAGGAAGTACATGCGGTGGCTCTCTGACAGGTCCATCCATACATAGGAGAACATAAACTTATTGATCACTTTGAACATATCTTATGCATCTTACTATTCATTTAGCCATCATTCAACAAATGATAATAGGTATCTGGTATTGTGCCATCCAGAAGCCCTAGGGTTAGAGTACAGCTTATACTGGGTAGGAAAGGCACACAATATAAAAAGCAATAATCTTAAAGTCTGATACAACCTAAAACTGAAGAAGCAACAAGAGTTCTTGTTCTAACTAAGGAATTGAGAGAGAATAGTCAGAAAATGGTTTCCCAAAGAAATGATATTTAGCTGAAATCTATAGGGCACATGTGAGTTAGCCAAGTGAAGAGATGTTCTTGAGGCAAGAGTGCATTGGGGCATTTCAAGAACTGAAATAAGTTTGATTTGTCTGGAATTTAGTGTGAATGGAAACCTAGCAAGGCATGAAACTGGAGATCCAGATGATGTAAGCTATATGTGGTGGGCAACCTCTGAGAGAAACACAGAGACCCCCAACTGGTATAGCCTACAGCCTTCGAGTGGGGGCTGGATTATTGCTTCACTTCTGACAAATAGTAAACACCAAAATGACAGGCTGTAACATCCAAGATTCATTATAGAACAACTATGGCTTCTGTTTTGGGTGCTCCTTCTCCCTGTGGACTACTCATCGATCTCTCACTCTGGGGGAAGCTGTGTGCCATAACATGAGGCCATCTTTCCGAGAGGTCCACATGTCTTTTGCAGCTCACATGCATGAGCTCAAAAGCAGATCCTCCCCAAGTTGCACCGTAACATGACACAGCCCTAGTTGACACGTTTTGCAGCTCTTTAAGAGACTGAATCAGCCTCCCCCACACCTGGACACCTGACCCACAGAATCTGTGAGATGATAAAGTAGTGTTGTTTCCAGCCACTAAATTTGGGGGTAATTTGCTAACACAGCAAGAAATAGTTAATATACAATATTAAGGAACTAGATTTAGTATTAACCTAAATGAATAAGAATTAATTACAGGATTTTTAAGCAGGAAAGAACATTAATTATGTCCCCATTTGCAATTATAGACATTCAGTAAAATTGTCACAGTAAGTTTAAAAGAATAATCTGGAACTATTGATGAAAATAAACATTGAAGCAAATAATTTCTACTACACTATCCTACATAAAACATCCACCTTGCTCCTCAAATTAATCAGTCAGCAACCAACCTGATTAATTTCTTAAAAACTGTAGAATCTCCCCCCGTTCCTGTTCAGACTCATTGGCTCAGTGCCTTAATTTAGGTCTCAATCATCCCTAGCCTAGGCCATTGGCAACATCCTCCTAATCATTTCCTCACCTAGAGTCTGGTGTCCTTGCAATTCATTCCCAAACTACCACCAAAAAACAAAAGGTGGCATGGAGGGCGGAGGCAGGCTAAAGGGATCATAAAAGAGAAGGTTACTCACATTATGTCTCACCATGTCATAGGAAACAATTCAAGCTGCTATGCAAGTCATACATACACTTCAGTGATGACTCTTGCCTCTTCTCCATCATCTCCCAAATCCCAACTTGGTACAACACTCCAAATTTGCTAGGCACTCAAAAAAATCTGGGAGTGCTTAGTATAATTTTTCAATAATTTCAAAGAGCTGAACTCATCATTCAGTGAGTACGTGCATTGTCCCACATGCAGCACAGAAAGGAGCCACAATGCTGAAGCACTTTTGATGGTTATCACTATCAAAAACACACTCTGATTTAGACAAGTGAAAATGCTAAGGGGAAAAGAAGGAATTTCATTCTTTTTGGTCAGTGAGGCCAAACACATTTTGGAAAAAACTGTAGACTTACATCTCATCAGAAAACTATTCCATTTGCCAGCTGGACACCTCTGTGTAGCACTTCACAACACAGATTAAGTCCATGGTCGTTCAGGGGAGACACCATTTTGTAAGTGTTCAGAAACAAGACAAGATTAGTACCTCAGGAGCCATTAGCATTTCCAAAGGCATTATATGAATTATTCCTTTGTGAGACATTTAAATGTAAAAAGGAAACTGGTAATTAATTCACAGTCATTTCAACTGCACTATTGTTTCAAGTAATGTAGGTGTCATAAAACCCGTTAGCCAAGGAACAAACCGTTAAATGAATATGGAAAGTTCCAATACTCAAGAAAGGAAAAAGCTCTTCCCTCTAAAATCCAACACCCTATCTATGCAGAAGTTTTCAGCTAAAAATCTTTGCTTTTATTTATCTAAATGATGTAGCCATATTCTGTGAAGTTTAAAAATTACCAATGATCACTTCCCTTATTAATTGCCTTTCATTGAGAAAAATTCTAGTTCTCTACTTCATTCCTGTCATAACTCTGACAAGGTCAATACTGAGTTCAATGGTGACATCAACATAGAAAGTAAAAAAGTATTTCCTTTTTAAGTATTTCCTATGATATCTCTCCAAATGATACAGTAATATTAATTACTCTGGAAGGTAATTCTGCAAGTTGAAACCCATTTTTTTCCAATTTAAATGTGTAAATCAAAATTAATGTCAAAAACATCTTCTCCAACTTACTAAGTTTAAACAATCAAATAAATTCTTCATTAACATTATGAAATTTCAGGAAAAGGAAATGTTCACCTTGATGTAAATTCAGTTTAGAATGACTTTTTAAAAAAATCTTTTGAGTTTTTTTAGTTGTGATTATGATAACCATGATGAAGAAGGTAAGACAACTGTTAAGTAAACATACTTTTTTAAATTTTAAGAAACTCATTAAATAATAATACCCCTATAAATACTACTTAGCAAGAAAAATCCATTTATGTCTTATTTGCAATTTACACTTCACTTAGACAGTTCAGAATCATAAAAGCATCCACCGAGAGAGATTTAAAAATCATTATTCAACAATATTTGTATAATAGAAAGTGATGGCTTAAATGTTACAATATGTTTCTTGAATAGCTTCACATTAAATAGTAATTGAACAAAAAAGCCCCCTGGTTCTGCTCAAGGGCAAGTCCCACAAAGCTCCTCATTATTGGAATTTCCAACTTGGAAGCCAAACTAAATAACAAGGAGTAATTTGCCAATTAGAACTTCCTGCTCTTTTTTCTTTATTCCTTAAACACCATTCAGGGGCTGAACTGGTCAAACACTTTTAGCTTCAAAACAGCAACTGAAAGGATTTAATTTGTGTCTCTCCAAGGTGAACCTGTCAAGAGGCAGCAGTGATGTAGTCCATGTCCGCTGAGCAATTTCCCTTAAAGACGGTGAAGTGGATTTCCACTCTTGCAGAATATGAGGTTTCCTTTTCTCATTTCCCATTATTTCACTTCAATTAATGACCTCCAAATTTTATATTGCATAACTACTGGGCTTAAGAATGTTGAGTCAATGTGTCTCTGGAATCTGCCAATGTCTTCAGACCAAACCTGTATACGTAATGGAAGGAAATCAATACCTCACAGGGGCCTGACACACAGGTTGGAACAAGAACCACACAAACTGTGTAAAATGCTAAACTGTGACGACCTAAGGAGAATCTCAGTGTGTTATTAGCACCAGCCACTGCAAAAAAAGAGGTCAAATGAGCCTTGATGACAGTGGCATTTCTCACCTGCATTTCCCTCCTTATAGTCTGAGCTTGCATCTCAGTTTGTTTTTCAATTTAAAAGGCCCAGTGATGCACAGAATTTAGATGCAGACTTCTGAATTGCAAACATATTCACAGATTAACACTAAATAGGTGAAATCCCATATCATTTCCAACCTAAGGAGACTTGACATGAGGTTTTGGGCTTCCCCAATGAAGACCCACGAGCATGAGAAAGAGAGACTTCACTTTGCTCATTGTGAGCCTGGGCGTGACCCCAAGGGAACTGCTCACTCCTCTGAACCCTGGAGCAGGAAAATTGGTTAAGGAGAAACTACTTCTCAAATGTTTACTGGCAGGAAATATTTGTAATCAGGATTCTTAGAAAATTATTTTGGGGTCTGATTGAAAATACAGTGCAGTATACATATCTACTTATATATTTAAATACCAACCTTTAAAGAAGAATGTGTTACCTCTCTCAATGGATTACTTGGAAGGTTACCCGATTGAAAGAAGAAATTGTTTACCATAGTAGACAGACAGTAGTGGGTCAGGATCTCTGCGCTAAGAGGTGAGAAAGATTCTCTCTATGACCTAACCTTAGACAGGCTCTTCAGAGCTCTTTTTCAACCTGGCCTCTGCTTTTGGGCTTCTGTGTTCATCTCTGCATTGTCCAATTTCAGCAAGATTCCTGCCAAGTTGGTTTAGTGACAAGTGCCCATCCTCAGTACCTGATCACCCTCAATATCTGATCAGATTCTTCATGTCCCAGATGATAGCTGAGCACTCTGGTCTGCCTTCTGCAAGAATCCTTTTAGGTCAGTTTGGCCAGAATGTCCCTTACACCTGAGGTTTCCTCTAAGTAACATACCATCCACTGACCACCCCCCTGCTCTTGGCTATAAGTCCCTACTTTTCCTTACTGTATTTGCAGAGTGAAAAATACAATAGAGAGGGCAATCTCTCTCCCACACTGCAAAACCCTATTACACTGCTCCCTACACCCCTAGAGAGAATCTCCCTGAATAAAGTTTGCCTTATTGTTCTTTAATAGTGTCATGAATAATTTCTTTAATAGAGGTCAGGAGTGACTAATCCTTCCAAAACTCATTGTCAGGACAAGCTTCCTCACTTCCTCAGGGGTTTTAAAAGGACCCAGGGAGTATATAACAAACTAAAAATAAATACTCTATGTGCAAAATACCAGTAAGCATAAAGAGCTTAAACATTATTACTAGTGTCTTACTATTACTGTTCTACTTTGGAAATGTTTGACTTCAAACAAACCAAATCAACAAAAATTTGTTGTAACAGAATTTAGAACTTCAGTAAACCTTAATGATGATTTTTTTTAATTTTTCAATCATACTTTACACTCAATATTATTTTGTATTAGTTTTAGGTGTACAGCATAGTGACTAGACAATCATACTTTAAAAAGTTTTCCCCCTGATATTTCCAGGATCCACCTGGTATCATACATAGTTGTTACAATATTACTAATTATATTCCCTATGCCAAGGGTGTCAAACTCATTTTTACTGGGGGCCACATCAGCTTCATGGTTGCCTTCAAAGGCCCGAATGTAATTTCAACTCCTTAACAGTTAAGGAGTAGTTACATGTATACAGTCCTAAAATTATTTCAGCCCTTTAAAGGCAATCACGAGGCTGATGTGGTCCCCAGTGAAAATGAGCTTGACACCCCTGCCCTACGCTATAATTTATGGCACATCCCCATGACTACTCCATAACTACCAATTTGTACTTCTTAATCCCTTTACCTATTTCACCCAGTCCCCCACACCCCTCCCCTCTGGCAGCCATCAGCCTCTTCTCTGTCTATGAGTCTGTTTTAATTTTGTTCATTAATTTTTGTACTCTAGATTCCACATATAGGTGAAATCATATGGTTTTCACCTTTCTATGACTTATTTCACTTTGCATGAGACCCTCTAAGTCTGTCCCATGCTGTCACAAACGGTAAGGCTTCATTCTTTTTTATGGCCAAGTAATATTCCATTGTATATATGTACCGCAACTTTTTTATCCATCATCTTTTTTGTTTAATTCTTAACCCAAGCCACACAATTTTCCAGATAACAAATTGAACTTACATAAATGAGATTTAATAACAATATTTTGAAACCATAATAGAAGTCGATGTTCTTATACATATTTTGCATTAATTCCAAATATTACTTAACGTGAAAAGAATTGCTTGTTCTGACCTTTTCAAAAGAATTTCAGAATCAATTTACCCAAAACAAATATCCATTCTACCATTGCACCACATGCCCAAATTAGGAAAAAGTGAAACTCTCTTGGATGCCTGTTCATCCGTGACCATTCACAGAATATCTCAAGTGAGTCACCGGTTCTCCATTACACAGCCTGGGCTTTTTCCTGAGATCCTCACCTGCCTCCCCGCCACTAGTCTTGCACAGTTCCAATACATTCTCCACACTGCTGCAATAATTATTTCTCATGACAGTTTTGATACTGTCACTCCCTTGCTTTCCAAGTTCTGGTGGCTTCTTCTCATCACCCTTCAGCATTATATTCAATGACTTTTCACACTCCGGATTTAACCTCTAACCAGTTTCCTCTGCTGCTCCTCCTCCATCCACACTTTAGAGTGTAGCTGCACCAGCCTTCTCACCATTTCACAAATGTTCATGCCTCCATGTCTTGGCTTGTGTTTCTCACTCTTTTTGGAATCAACTGATGGCTCCTCCAACATGGTTTATTATCACAGCACATTTTATCTGTATGGTCATATCTGCCTCTCTCAAATATCATCAACCTCAACTTCCACATAAGCCCCCAATTTTTGAGCTGCTTGTTTATTTTTGTAGCCCTACTTTATAACAAAGAGCTTATATTCAGTAAATATTCTCTAAATGTTTATACAGTAGAATCACTTTGGCAATGAATCAATGAATTGCCAATAGATAATGATAAAGAGCCATATAAGAAATGATTTCCTATTGGATCATTTACTGTCATTAAAGAAAAGTTGAACAATACTGAATACAATTTAATATATATTAAATTTCAGCAATGAAATATTAAAATATATGAAAACTACACTATTCTTAAATGTTCCTCCATGAATATCGATTGAGCCTACTAAAGTGCATGACACTGCTGTTCACTGAGGTGATTTTTTACATAACATTAATAATATATAACCTCTCCTGTGTGAATTTATAATCTAAAAATTATGACATTGGTGATATACACAGTTATGATTGAAAGTCATAAGGACAATATATGTTTCATTGAGGTTAGGAATTGGTAAATATAAATGAGTCTGAAAAAAACAGAAATCAGACAACTATACAGATATTGAATTGAGATTATTGTGAAACAATTAGTTCAGTGTTCCCTGCATTTTATTTTATTTGCAGCTTCTTCCCTAAATAATTAGGATTTTCTAAGTACATGTGTATATGTATGAGATGTAAAGCATGTAACAGCTGGCTGTTCTGTAGGATTAGATGGATACTTATAAATGGTCAAGAGGCCATTTCTGATTTTCACACTTAATGAAAATGTCTGGATTAATACTCTGCTAGAAATAATTTTATATGAATGTAGATGAACATAATATGAACACACACATACAGAGTCTCTAAGTTATATAAGCTACTGCAAACAAATTGGTTGCTATTATTTTGAGATACAGAAAGTAAAGCCACACATAGGACATTTCAATACTGTGAATGACCACATTCTGATCTGCTTCTCTGTGATTTTTCTAAAAGCTGTCTAGCCTCATTGTGATCCTTAGAAAGAGAACCTACAAGGCTTATTAAGTTTCTAAGGTCTTTGGCAATTCTCTCTTGTCTAGTTAATCAAGTAATACCTCCTGCAGTACTTATAAGATGAGTAGAAACTGTGGTCGTAATTTCTATATTGTTGAGAAATGGAATTTATACTTTGGATAAGCCCCAGGGATATTACACAGAAGGAAGTTCTATTTTAGTCTGAGAAGATAAAGGAGAAATATAGAAATGTGGTGAAAAGTTTCTTGCAGCTATCTAATATATTTTAACTGCATGTTTCAAAAGTAATTATTAGTATATCAACAGTTATGTAAGAGGAAAACTGCAACTAGACTTAAAGAGGGAAAAACAACTGTTTTGTGAGAATTAAACTTGACACTGGAACTTATGTCTCATGACAAATTTGAATACTAAAATATATTTTACATGCAATTACATTTGTTACCATTCTGCCACCCGAATGACCAAAGTTAGATCTCAAGATTATCTACACACCAAATTGTCATTGGATTTCCTATGAAAGAAACTATTTACTCTTGAGATTATATTCATTGGTTGAAGCTTTAAAAGGTTTATTTTGTGCTCTATTAATTTAATATTTCCAATCACATTAGCTCTGCAAATGCAAAGGGAAACGATTTGTAGATATCAATCTCTGTTTTCCTGACTTCTATTTTGGTTGGCTGCAAATTAATTAGATATGACCTGTAAAAAAAGAGAAATTTGAAATCTTTTTGAAAGGTCTTTTGTTTGGCAAAAGTAGTTTCTAAGAATGCCATAGACATTAATATTATTTAGCACCTAGTAAAAAAATAAGGTATAATTTTCATTATATGGTGAATGTATAAAATGCCACTAAGCTATATGGTTTAAAATAGTTGTGTTGATCTCATGTGAATCTCACCTTAATTTAAAAATGTATAAATGTTACTAGAGGTCATTTCTATCCTGCTCAAATTTACCTACATATTATCAAATGTCCCAATGGATAATTTCTTATCTATAAAATCCTTCTAGAATTGATGATCATTTAAAGATTTTATTTTTATTTATTTTTAGACAGAGGGGAAGGGAGGGAGAAAGAGAGAAACATTGATGTGTGAGAGTGACATCTATCAGTTGCCTCTGGCATGCACCCTAACCAGGGACCAGACCCGCAACCCAGGCATGTGCCCTGGAATCAAATCAGCAACCTTTTGCTTCTTGGTACAGTGCCCAACGCCACATGGGTCAGGATGAGAACTGATGACCATTTAGTGTCTCTTCTAAAACATACTAGACTTGGCTGGTATTCTCTTCATCAATTCTCCCATGATAATATAATGAACATTAACTAAAGAATAATCACAGTGCTTTATGTCTACTAGAGTTTCAGCATTATGGTTTTATTAAAATTCTTTGGTGTAGAAATAATTTATGTAAGATATTTATTTATTTATTTATTTCCAGTCATCTAATTTTTTTAAATTTTTTATTTTCCTAAAAAGCAAAATATGGCCCATCATCAACCCCAAAAATTCTTTAGTTACTACTACCTGGCTCCACAGAGCCCCCCAGGCTATCCCTAAGAATCCTAGAAATATTTGAAATAAAATCTCATGTTATTGGATTACACAAACCACCATTTTCTGACTTTCTTTGAATTACTCCAAAGCTATGTAATCTCTCAATGATTCTTTAAAATGAAATCTTTATGTTTTTAAAGATGCTCTGGATATATGACTAAGCTTATCTGATCTCATTATATCAGGCAATATTAATGAATACTAAAGAAATGGTTACTAGCCAGTGACTAAAGCTAACCCAGCCTTCTTTATAAAAAGGCATTCATTGCAATAAATTGTCAGTGCTAAAAATCCTAAGAATTCTAGGCTATTTGCTAAACTGCTACTTAATCGATGCTTGACTAGATCTATTCTAGTATCCTTCATGATGTTCCTAGATGATATATAGATTAGAAGAGCTGCAATTTCATGTCTATCAGTTCTCTACATGGACAGACAATTTTTAAGAGAAAGCATGACTTCTTGATCAAAAGGAACTGGAATTTGCCCCACACTAAAAAAAGAGAGAAAGAACTCTTAATTCCAAGTATATTGATATAAAACATAAAACTTTTCAATAATAAATCCAAGAGAAGATTAATAATCCTTAATATTTATTCCAATAAAATTCCAAGGTACCAAATTTTATCTTGGTAAAACAAATTAGTAGAATTAAAAAATATACTTGCATTCTGATGGGCTTGCATTACACAGACCCATCAGCATATATTTAATTACAGCTGGTCAGGGGAACTTCAGTTACAGCAACTATGAACAACAAACTACCCTGCACTTCAGAGTATTTAGGATTACTCAGCATATTCTTCATCAAATTTTTTTCTCCCCTATTAACATTTAGTGTAAAAGTGCCAGTGCTTCCATGACACTGGTATTATACATTTAATGGTCATATTGTGAAGTAAAAATGGTGCCTAATCATGCAATTAAAAAGCAAAATGAATACCAGCATTATTTAAAATAGCCAAAAATAGAAACAATCTAAGTGTCCAATGGATGAATGAATGAACAAAGTGTGGTATATCTATTCAACGGAATATTATTCAGCCTCAAAAAGGCAGGAAAGTCTAATACATACTACAACATGGATTAACCTTGAAGCCATGCTAGGTGTAATAAGCCAGGTGCAAAAGGACAAACACTATATGATTCCACTTATATGAAATACCTAGAGTAGTAAAATTCCTAGAGACAGAAAGTAGAATGGTGGTTGTTGGGGGCCAGAGTACCAGTTGTGGAAGGTGAGAAAGTTCTGGAAGTGGATGATGGGGTGCTGGTTGAACAACAAAGTGAATAAACATAATGCTATAGAACTATACACCAAAAATGAATAAATGATAAATTTTATGTTATGTACATTTTGCTACAATAAAAATACTCTATACAAGTTTTTTTTTTAGACAAAAAAGGGAAGAAGAAAAAAAATAAGAGTAAAAGCACTTGGGTAGCTGGGTTCTGAGCCAAAGGGAAACATTTCACAAACAATAGTTAGCTCTGCTCCTTTTTTACTACAGAATGCTATGCCTCCAAAAAATAACCACATATTTTACTACTCGTCTTAACAAAACTTAGTAGTCACCAACAACATACTCCTTGTGTGATTTTTACAAAGACATAAGATATTTGAAAGTACTAGAAAAAGGAGTTCAGTATTAGTTCAGTAGAATTTGTACATATTTATGTTTTATCACCAATAATTATTCAGTATTTCCATTGACTTTTATATCCTCATCAAGGTTGTAGGCTCTATATAACTTATAAAAAAGTTAAGAGCAAGCAATAGTTAATTCTTTATTAAGTGCCCTATGGTGGGCCAAATACCATGCCTTAATGTTTACTACCACTCTGTGAGGTCAGTGTTGGTATGCCTCTTTTTGATGACGAAGCTGAAACCCAGGAAGTCAGCATTTTGCTGAGAAGTACATACAGTGTTTGAGGGAGGCCTGGCTGAACCCACACTGGCAACACATGGCCCTGTCCGTAGGCAAGTAGAAACTAATGGGCTTGAACAGTGAAAATTTGGAGCAGTTTAAGAAAATGTTTTAAATAATCTATTTACAAACTAGGAATATTGCAGGGATTTTGCCAATCATCATGATAGTCAAACCTAGGTTAAATATATTTAATGTGTGGGTGGCAATGAAAGGCTGTCAGAGAGATGGCGAAATTTCTACATATAGGAATCTTTAAGAATACAGCACAGGCAGAAACAACCATCTGTCTTACACAGTTTATGTACAGTATTATCTAAGATCAGTTCTTGAGGTCCTTCACCACTCAAGAATTGTCTCTAAATTTCTGTTAACCATGTATGCACTTTCAGTGCAATCACAGCCCTAACCAAACTGCTGTGGTTTATCCCATTTGTTTCTTAAAATCTCAATCTCTCCTTCTCTCTCCTTCTCTCCCCTTCTCTCTCTGCCCTCTCACTCCCTCTCTGTCTTTATGTCTCTGACTCCAATTACCGCATCCCCCCCCCACACACACACATGCACAAATACATGATCTAGTTCCTCCCAAAGCCCAGGAAGAGAAGGTACTGCTGAAGACAGTGGGTCTAAACAGGTGAAGGACTACAGAGGTGTAACAGTGGGGTCATTACTGCAGAGCACGAGTGGACCTCATGGAAACGTTGGCAGGACCGCTGTTCATTTCTATACCTGAGGTGGTTCCTTCATCAGCAACACTTGTGAACATAAGTGGGAAAGAAAACATTCAGGATCATCATCAATAAGCAGATGCAAATAAGCAATGGGAAATTGGAATCACCAGCAGGAAATAAAAACCATCTTCCCTGAGGCATTAAACACCCAAGGTGTCTCTACTGAAGCAAAGTATATAGAAAGTTTCTCTTCTTTTAATTTAGCTGTCCTACTCTTGAGATTTCAAACAGGAGAAATCCTTTCTAACATATAAATACCCTGTCTTCTTTCTTTAATGGACAATGGGAAGGGCCTGGCAAATGTATCTTTAGCAATAGGGGGAAAGATTATCCTGTTATACTCTCTCTTACTCTCTGTTTTTCCCCCATATGCTAGATCTTTCAGAGCACAAAGTCAGCTCTGCTATCACTCACAGTATTTCAAAGCAAGGAAGGGTTTTATGGTATTAAGTATATTCATAATGTTAAATTTTCCCTTTTTAAGCAACTCTGGTCAAGGGAGCATAATGCTAATCAAACTTTACGGTACTTAATGATAAGTCACTCGGCACTCGCTTCCACTGTTCAGAAACAATCCTGCTCCTTCTGCAAGAACACTACGGAGCCCAAGAAAGAGAAGCAGACTTATGTTGTCTGACCACTCCTGTTATCCCTCAGGCTGTTGGGAAAAAGAAACACATCCTTTGGTCTCTAATTTATCACTCTTATTTTCACAGTCATAAATTACTTTTCAGGCTTGAAAACAATTGGATTCTAAAAGGACACTGTAAGGTACTTAAATTTCAGTAACTGATCTCAGATGTATGAGGCAATTTAAACTCTTTGTAAAATCTTCCCACTTCAAAGTTATCCAGAGGAATTCTAAAAAAAAAAATCTGTGTTCCAAAATGCTATAGAAACAGGGTTGAAATTAAACCATTAAACATATATTCTTTAAAAGTCTTGGTACATGATAGATAATTAATGAATTGAGAAATCTTTTGAAGGAGTCTTTAGCTCCCATCCTATGACTGTTAACTAATTTTGGTTGTGGTAAGTAATATTCTGTATAACTTATCACCACCTAATCTCCCACATATTATCTTCATTAACAGACCGATAGAACGATGCAGGTGTCCGAAATTCAATTTTGTTCACTCAAGCAGGAGAGAATTTCCTAAGAGGTTAATAAAAGTTAAGCCAAGCACCATTATGTAAGCGTGCTACATATGATGATACATGAACATGAAAGTCAGCAAATGCTTTTGCACAAGCTGAATCATGGCAACAAAAGGCAAAGCAAAGAGAACAAAGCAGAAATAAGAGGGAAAACCATGGTTTTGGCACTGCTCCAGAAGAAAAACAAAAAATGTCTATTAGGTGCACAGTCAGAGTGGGACCATTTGTCAAAAGTCTGTAGGAACAAACTCTAAGTGGCCGTCTTACATGTCTCAAGAGGCAGAACTGAGCTGGTGCTGTCAACTACCAAGGCTGTAGCTCCAATCGCAGGAGCTCTAATTTGACCCTCCTGAGAAAGAATCCCAATTAGAAACCCATAAAGGAAGCCAGTTAGACATGGTGCTTTGGGACAAGTCTGACCTGTGTGTCAATGTCAACTGAAACAAAAAACTAAAGGAACTTTCTCAAGCACGTTGTCTGTTCTAGATAAAAGCCAAGGACCTTTGAGACCCAGTTTTTGAAGTAGGCCTCTCCGAACTAGAATGAGGACAACTAAAATATTGAAAGCTCGCTTGTTTTTTTACATGCCTGCTGGTGTGCTTTGTGAAAACCGAGGAGTACCATAGAAAGCTATATGTCATATTCTAGCAAAGTGAGCTAGTTAAAAATGTTTAATTCATAGTGGTCAAACAGCAAGCAATGAAGAGTATTCATCTGTAAGTAATTTTAAATCTGGCTTCCTATCTAAATTTGTCATCACTGACAATTCCTTTTGGAATTTCCCCAAATATATACTATGTTGGTATTACATCAACTACAAAGCAAAGTGATCTGTTGAGATACAAAAACTAGAGCCTGGTTGGGGATTTAAGAGGGTAAGGGTATGGGGAAAAAAGACAATGTAGGATTTCAACTGTAAACCACAGAAAAACAAGAAAATAGAATGAAACAAAACAAAAATTCACTCACTTCATCCAGTTCTTGTTGCCAGTGAACTACAGATCAAAGGTCCTTCCTTGCACTCCAGTGGGTCTTTTAGCCTTCTAAAATTACACGTAAAAAGTTTTGCCTATGGCCCTGGCTGGTGTGGCTCAGTGGACTGAGTGCCAGCCTGCAAACCGGCTCTGTGATTAAGGTCACTGGTTTGATTCCCAATCAGGACACATGCCTGGGTTGCAGGCCAGGCCCCCAGTTGGGCAGTATGCGAGAGGCAACTGATTGATGTATCTCTTGCACATCGATGTTTCTCTCCCTCTCTTTCTTCCTCTCTTCCCATCTCTCTAAAAATAAATAAATAAAATCTTTTTTTGAAGTTTTGCACATGTACTTTGTTCTGTGTAGAGACATCATAGCTTTCACTAGATTCTCAAAAGAGTCCATGACTTAACAAAAGTTAAGTCATTGCTCTAATTTTATGTGAATTTGCATGTGAATTCGAGCTACCTGTGATAACACCTGGAGCCCCTCTTTCATTTTCAACTTAAGTTTGACAAAAACATAAGCACACACATCATAGCAAACAATTTCACAAGACCTAGGGCAAGATCAAGCACCTTGGTTTCAGCTGATAGTCAAGTGCTTTACACAGAGCTTCTGAATCTGAATAACTTAAAAGGCATTCCCAGGAAGCACTGAGTGACCAGAACAGTGGAGCTGTGTGACAAAAATGCACAAAATGCATAAAATTTGTTCCTTCAGTTTGTTCAATGATTCTGACTCAACAAAAATTACTGGGATTTTTTTAAAAATCTCGTATCTTCAAAATGCAGTCTCAATTTAGAAACATGAGTTAAGACAACTAAAATCCAAAGAGATACTCCAGTAAAACCAGAACAATTTTCAATTAACTCAGCATAGGAAACCATCCTTGGCAGATGACCTCCAGAGTACAGTGGAGAGAGTCAAGCTGTTCCATAATTTAGTCGACAAAGTAAGTTCTGCTGCTTCCTGTGGGGGTTCCCCAGTACATTCACCTGAGCTATTTCACAACCTCTCAGGGGAACCTTGAAGACAATATGTACAATGTGTTTTAACTTCCCTAAAGAAAGATGGCAATAAATTCAAAAGCATTTTAATACTCTTGCCACTTGTGATGTATATTCTTACTTATAATCAGCTGAAGCAAAATAAAACCACTACTGTAATTTGATTTCATATTTATTTTTAAATCACAAATCCTGTCTTATAGGAATTTTGAAGTCTATTGGTAACAAAACAGTCATCTAGTATATTAAAAAATGCATCTTTCACAAGTGCAGCTGCCTGTGCTTGCACAGGAGGAGCAGTGGCCCACAGGGGACACCGGCCTGTTGGCACTCAGCACACGGCCCCGCCGCACTGCTGCCGAGCTCAGTGTGCAGAGCCGTGCCCGACACCCAAACACACACAATCAAAGACATGCACATAGCTGGCATGCCATCATCTGCCGCACTGAAGTCTCTGAATACTTCTATATAAAATTACATGGATGTTGACAAACCACCTGTTAGACTCGAGAAAAAAAATAAATTAAACAGTGCACCACTTTTCCCTGTTTGCTCCTATAAAATTTGTTCCTTCAGTTTGTTCAATGCATATATTCTCTTTTAAATGCTTTGCAGTATCCAGCCTATGGACAGTCAAAACTATTTAAATTAAGCAAAAAAAAAAACAACAAGAAAAATAGCTTGACGTTTTAGCTTATGGTTGAAATGCTTTAAAGTTGGTTTCAGGGGAGGGAGAAGAAAGGCAGAGGGAACTATCCCTGTTACTCACCAATCTGTGTGTTTTCCTGAAAGGCGAGGTCTTAAAGCTAATTAAAAAAAACACATAAAGCATTTTCTCAATGGCACCTCCAATTCAACCCACTAAGAGTTTCTGGGAAATACTATCAAAAAGTTGCACTCTGCTCTGGTGTATAGTCTTTTATTCAGAATATACTGACTATACAGCATGACGATAACAAGGCCAGGTAGAAATAACCATAAAAGACTAACCAAGAAATAACCAAACAAGAAGTTCATTCACTCATTAAACAAATAGCTACTTAAATATTTACAGTATTCTAGAAGTAAATCTGAGTTCCAGAGATAAAATGTAGAATGAGTAACAAACCTTCCTTCAAAACTCCCTATAAAGGAGACAGAGAGGTAGGCAATCATTGGAATTAGCTGTAATCACTGGATGAATAGAGGTGCGTGCATGGTGTTGTGCTTCAGTGATGCATGCAAGGCTTTATAGGGAGTCGGTTTCAGAACTCTGAAGAGACTACTCTTAAGTTCTGAAGTTTTAACACTATTTTTTAATAGGTAATATAGTCACCTGGTTTAAAATTTAAAAGAAATAAATGTCCATATGCTGAAAACTTTCCTTGTCATACGAGTCCCTAGTGAGGTGGTCACTTTCCCTATAAACATCCAATATTAATTAACACAGGAGTTTCTTATAACACCCAAATATTGCTTATCATTGATTAACAAAATTTCACCTATCAGTGACACTTGCATGAGTCTACTATATTTTTTATTATGTGATTAAAAGCAACTCTTAGTTGGTTATATTAATGAACTAAATAGGAAAAATTCTTTCACAATGTATACATATATCAAATCATCATGGTGTACACTTTAAATACCTTACAATTGTATTTGTCAGTTATTACTCAATAAAGCTGAAAGAAAAAAGGCAGCTCTGTGGTAAGTGGAACAATCCATAAAAACAGGCTTCCAATGTTAGTAAATATCAAGTAAAAATATCTCTCAATTAGTTCATGATAAAATGTCTCATTGTAGTCCAAAACACAGAAGATCACGAGTAGGAACAAAATAAAAGGAAATATTGGGTTAGCCAAAAAAGACACATTTCTTTTATTTTCACCAATAACTTTATTGGTTAGGATATCTTGAGTATATTGGCTATCTACTACATGGTATAACATTGATTGTTCTCAGTTAATGTCTCAATTTGATCTCCATCCCCTTCAACTGGTCTACCCGACTGTGGAGCATCGTCTACTGAGAATTCTCCAGCACAAAACTTCTCAGATCACTTTTGACACATCCGATCAGTTGCAGCACCTTCTCCATACACTGCACAAATCTTTTTTTGTGTTTTGGTTGCATTTTTACCTTTCTTGAAATAATAAAGCACCACATGCCAAGAACATTGTTTATTTTTTTCCATCTTTAATATTAAAATGGCTACACAAGAATTCACCAATTTTGATGTTTTTTACTACATGCTGATATGACAGATGTCACAATACAATCTAACAAAATTGGTTTGAATGAAGTTGAAGACGACTAAACACTACTAGAGCCATCTTACAGAAAAAAACAACTGAAGGTTTGGGCCAACCCGATATAAGATACATCATGGATGAAAAAAGGCAATGGCAAAAATGTCATAAAAAGTATTCTCCAGTGCATAAGGCTTTTTTTTAAGATTTTATTTATTTATTTTTAGAGAGAGGGAAGGGAGGGAGGAAGTGAGGGAGAGAAACATCAATGTGTGGTTGCCTCTTGCATGCCCCCCACTGGGGACCAGGCCCGCAACTCAGGCATGTACCCTGACTGGGAATCCAACCTGCAACCCTTTGGTTTAAAGGCCAGTGCTCAATCCACTGAGCCACACCAACCAAGGCCATAAAGTTTTAATTAAATCTAAAGTTACTTCACAGGTTCAGTTGAATATTTTACGTAAGTGGCTCTCACTTCCATCTAACCAAATGTTCCCAGTGCTAACAGTGGTGATTCTTGTGACATTTTTTAAGGAAATAAAAAGTACATTATACGAGTCAGTTCTCACTCTTTGTAACAGATGCCCGCAGGAGGACACAAGATGGACAGACTCCTCTTGCCCTCAGCAGCATCCTAACCTCCTTTGCTAGGTCTGTGCCTCCACTGCACTGGTGCTTCCTCTCAGGCTTTCTCCCAAATAACTACATTAGCTAGCAGATAAGTAACTGGATAGTATGAAGCAGGACATGCAGTACAGAATAGATTCAAAGAGAAAAAACTATGGAAAGCACTAATTGTGAAGACAACAATCAGCAAAAGGCCCCACTCTTAAGTATTCTAACCTCACAAGACAAGCTTCTGGACTTGGGATGAGAACAACAGGAGGTTTGGTATATGATCAACACTGCATATGGTTCCTACCACTTTGGAAATGGAGGAGTGGAATGGAGGAGTTTTCTCAGGCACAGAAGAAATACTCGTGATCTAATTAAAAGGGTCAAAAACATGTAAGTGATGCCCTGGCCAGTGTGGCTCCGTTGGTTGCAGGTTGCAGGTTCGATTCCTGGGCAGAGCACATATCTAGGTTGCAGGTTCGATCCCTAGTCTGACTGCCAGTCCCCTGTCTAGACACATAAGAGAGGCATCCAATCGATGCTTCTCTCTCACATCAATATTTCTCTCTCCCTTCCTCTCTCCCTTGCTCTCTCTCTATAAGCAATGAAAGAAATGTCCTCAGCTAAGGTTTTATACATATACATATATATGTATATATATGCAAGTAAAAAGGCTTATAGGCATCTGAAACAAACAGAATAATCTCATAGAATAACAAGGCAATCAGAACAAAGAGACTGATAGCAAGGTAGGAAATAAAATTGATTACCAAAATATAAACCAAAAAAAAGTGTAAAATTATGCATTTTCAAAGAGGTTAAAGTATAAAGTAAGAAAAATTCAACTTAATTACCAAATATTGTTACTTTATATATTTCAAGAGAAACTGGTTATAAAAATGTAACCAATTTCTCTTAGAATCTGTAAATAGAAAAAATATAAAAGGCATCATGCTTAACTAGGAATAAAATCATGACTACGGTTTAAACACAAGTATCAAAATTCATGTTGCTTTTTTTTAACTTATGTTCTATTATATAAATTGATATTTCTTTGGCTTTACTTATAGTCAAGTATCCATTAATAGTAAAAGTCTAAGAAAAATATAATGCCACTGCTCATATCAGAGCTCCTGAAAAATTGAGCATATATTAAAGTTGAAGAGAAGAAAAATCTCTTTGGTTCAATTTTAGTAATGTTTGAATTAGTAAAATGAAGTCAAACAAAAATTTTAAGATATGTTTATATACAGAGAAAACTGTTAAGAAAAGTAAAATTGTCTTCAAAATTGGCCATAATTAACCCAAAATAATAAATATTATGACAACTTTATGTCATTCAGTTTTAAGATATAGAGACCAAACTCTCTTCAAATTGAAGATAAAGAAAAGCAGAGGAGACTTTTCATAATATTTTTACATCTAAGGTTGCCCTTATCACAGATAAGCCACTACCACCTAAAAGCTCTCTTGTGACCTGCTTCCATCCATCTGCACAATTTAGCACATTTGCTCTAATTACTAGAAGAGTGGTTTATTGTTGGTCCAACAGAGAATCATTGAGCTGGAGGTCAGCAGGAAGAGCTGTGTGACCCAACTACTGACCCCAACGGACAACCAGTGACTTGTTGACCTGAACTGTAAGTGAAGGAAGAACTAAAAATTCTCCTTAAGATTCACTCACTGTCTTTCAAACTCAAAAAATAAAGTGTTAAATAAGCATACCCCCCAAATCCCTCCACCATCTTACATATTCTATAATTGCCATTTACCTTTCATTAAAATATCTTTTCCTCTTATAAATTTAAATATTGCTAGATTCTGGAAATTTTATACAACAAGAAATATCTATAATATTTTACATATTTCAACTTCTTTACATAAACTTCAACTTGATCATGTTCTAGTTCAGTGGTTCTCAACCAGGGGCAATCTTGACGCCATGTACATTTGAAAATCTCTAGAAATAGTGATTCTCATGACTAGAGAGTTCTACTGGCATCTGGTGGGTGAAGGCCAAGGACTCTGCTAAACATCCTGCCATCACAGGACAGCCCTCCAAAACAAAGAATTCCCGACAGTGCCAATATTGTTCTAGTTGACAGAGCAAATTAGTTCTTGTAATTGATTTGCCTTATAATATAGTAAACCAATTATTTTTTACCCCTAAATATCTACATCAAGTAGTATTATATTATACCTATTATAGAATTACTGGCATTGATTGTTTAAATAATAGCTTACTGAACTCTTGACACTAAATCTCAATTTTGAGGCAAGAGATGAGGGATTTACATTTCTATCCAGGCATAATACTTTTCCTACACTCTAAATTTGGAAAACCAAAAATTTTCTTTATTTATATAATAAAGTATTTCTTTTCCACACTTAAATTTTAGAAGTTATGGTTTATTTCTTTAAACAACTCTGAAAAACAAAATCAAATACAATATTTTAGTTACTATTAATACATTAATATTTTAGTATACTGAATCTGGAAAAGATTTGGAGTTCATTTATAGAACTCTCATTTACATTTTTGTATTTGTTTGTTAGTTTACTTGTTCCTTAGATTCCACATATGAGTAAAATCATGTGGTATTTGTCTTTCTCTGACTGGCTTATTTTACTTAGCATAATACTCTCCAGGTCCGTCTATGCTATCACAAAAGGTTAAGATTTCACCTTCTTTACAGATAAGTAGTATTCCATTGTGTATATGTATCTTTTTTTAATCCATTCAACTACTGATGGGCATTTGTGCTTCTTCCAAATCTTGGCTATTGCAAAATAACACTGCAATGAACGTAGGGGTGCACATATTCTTTCAAATTAGTGTTTCAAGTTTCTTCTGATATATTCTCAGAAGTGGAATCACTGAGTCATAAGGCAGAGGAGCATTTATAATTTTTAAAAATTCTTGCTTATTGATTTTAGATGGAGAGAGAAGAAGGGAGGAAGAAAGAGAAAGGAAGGGAGGAAGGGGGAAGGGAGGGAGGGGAGAGAGAGACACTTTGACTTGTTGTTCCACTTATTGATACATTCATTCATTGGTTGATACTTGTATGTGCCCTAACCAGGGATCTAACCTGCAACCTTGGCATATCAGAACAATTCTCTGACCAACTGAGCTACCAAGCCAGGGAACATTTTTTTTATTTTTTTAGGTAACACCATACCACTTTCCACAGTGATTGTACCAATCTGCATTCCCATCAAGAGTACAAGAGGGTTCCCTTTTCTCCATATCCCCATCAATACCTGTTTGTTGATTTATTCATGATGACCATTCTGACAGGTGTGAGATGGTATCTCATTGTGGTTTTAATTTGCATTTCTCTGTTGATTAGTAATGATGAGCATCTTCTCATATGTCTATAGGCCATCTGTATGTCCTCTTTGGAGAAGTGTCTATTCAGGTTCTTAGCCCATTTTTTAATTAAAATTTTTTTGGTGTTGCGTTTTATAAGTTCTTTACAAATTTTAGATTTCAACCCCTTATAAGATGTATTATTAGTGAACACAAGGGGAACCAAAAATGGAATTTACTAAAAATGTGTATTTATTCTTACATCTTTAAACTTCAATCACCTTCAAAGTACTCTCCATTTGATGTAATACACATATCAAGATGTTTTTTCCACTACTCAAAACAGTTTTTGAACTTGTCAATTTTGAAAACTTTTAGTGCTTCTGCCATTTTTTGTTTTGTTTTGTTTCCCTTCTTCCACATTGACAAAATATTACCCTTTGAAGACTTTTTCATCCAGGGAAACAAAAAAAGTCGTTCAGTGCAATATCAGGTAAATGGAAGAGTGGGGTACACGGGTCATGCTGTTTTTTATCAAAAACTGCTGAACACTCAGCACAGAGTAGGCAGGTGCACTTGAAAATCACACATGATGAAATGGGCAAACGTATTGAAAGAGTCTTCAAAAACAAATTTACTGAAGCCTAACACAGCCTCTCACAACAATGCCAGCTGGTACACTGATACAGATTGGTTCCTAGAACACTCACCTAGTGGGGAAAGCCTGTACTACAAGGCGTCCACCCTCCAGAAGATAATTCCAGTTTTCTTTGGGTCCCCTTCATATGTTCTCCCATTCAGGGCATTGTCTTGTCATTTTGTTGATGGTTCTCTTTCGCTGTGCAAAAGCTTTTTAGTTTGATGTCATTTCATTTGTTCATTTTTTCTTTTGTTTCCCTTGCCAAAGGAGATATATTAGAAAACCTATTGCCATGAGAAATGTCTGAGATTTAACTGCATATGCTTTATTCTAAATTTTTATGGTTTCAAGTCTAACATTTAAGTCTTTAATCCATTTTGAGTCTCTTCTTTGTATGGTTTAAGAAGGTCATCTAGTTTCTCTCTTTTTTTTGTATATATCTGTCCAATTTACCCAAAACCATGTTTTTGGCTCTTTGTCAAATATTAATTGAACACAAAGGCATGAGTTTATTTCTGGGCACTCTGTTCTATTTCATTGATCTATACCAGTAATTTTCAACCTTTTTCATCTAATACCGAACATAAATTAATTACTAAAATTCTGTGGCACACAAAAAATATATTATTTGCTGATCTGACAAAAAATGGTTATCATTTTGATTGACTCACACTGGACAGCTATTGCTATAGTGGTTGTTGTCATTTTTTTTAAATTTGACAATCTAAGAGAAAAGAGGTCAGTGCACGTGAATAAATGGTCAGGTATAGATTGCATGTTTTAAAAATTCTGTGGCATACCAGTTGAAAATCACTGAACTACATGTCTCTTATTTGGCCAGCTGTTTTGATTACTATGGCCTTGTAGTGTAGTTTGATATCAGGTAGTGTGATTCCTCTGACATTGTTCTTCTTTCTAAAGATGGCTGTGGCTATTTGGGATCTTTTGTGGTTCCATATAAATTTTTGGAATATTCGTTCTAGTTCTGTAAAATATGCCATTTGTATCTTGATAAGAATTGTGTTGAATGTATAGATTGCTTTGGGTGATGTTAATTCTTTCAATCCATGAACACAGTATATGTTTCCACTTATTTGTATCTTCTTCCATTGCTTCCTTCAGTGTTTTATAATTATGTGAGTACAGGTTTTTTACATCCTTGGTTAAATTTATACCTAGGTATTTTATTCTTTTTGAAGCAATTGTGAATAGCACTGTTTTCTTAGTTTCCCTTCTGATTGTTCATTATTAGTATATAGAAATGCAGCTGATTTCTGGATATTTATTTTGTATCCTGCTAACTTCTGAATTCATTCACCAGTTGTAGCAGTGTTTGGTGGAATCTTTAGGATTCTCTATACACGGTATCATGTCATCTGCAAATAATGACAGTTTTACTTCTTCCTTTCCAATTTGGATGCCTTTTATTTCTTCTTGTCTGAATCTGTGGCTAGGACTTCCAGTGCTATGTCAAATAAGAGAGGTGAAAGAGGTAACCCTGTCTTATTCCCAATCTTAAGGGAAACACATAGTTTTTTCCCATTAAGTGCCAAGCTGTATGGATTCTTGGAACATCTGCAATTACTATACATTTCTCTGGTTTGTTTCCAACATGGAACTATTGTTCCCTGAAATTATCATTATTTGTTTGCTTGACTTTTGTTTGTCTCTCTAAACAAAATGTAAATACTTAGATGCACTAAGTATTTGGACTACAGTGAGGAATGACTCCAGACATGTCATTCATTACTGCAGTCCAAATTGAAGGAGACCACTTTAAAATGAGTTGGACTAGTATAGAAATCAGAATGGGTATGGCTAAAAGGAATTAGAGGGAAAGAATCAAAGTCACTGGACTCAGTTTATGTGCCCTTCCTCCACCCCTATTCAAACATCGCTTTCTGGCAGAGCAGCCTCAGCAGCAGCAGTTCCTGAGGTCTTGGAGCCAGACCACTACTATGGCAGCCAATGCCCTACGAGGAGACTGTCTGAGACACTGGCTGGACTAGACTGTGGGGAGCTGGAAGCCTGGCAGCTGCTTGGAGATGCAGGTGACACAAACTGTAAGGGCAAAGGAGTTAATTCCCTCCTCTCTGGAGTAAGAGGGAGGTGAATTTTGACTCACAGGAATTTTAACTAATTTTAACAGGAGTGAGACAGTCGGTAAATTCTTCTCTTTTCCCCTCCCTGAGAGACTATTCTGACATGAAGTAGTTCATATGCCATCTCTGATGATGTCCTATGAAACTGAGCAACCTTTGGGGACCGTGTTAGAAATCTGTATCCATGTTGGAAGTGGACCACCTGGTATTTATACCAGGTGGTCCACTTCCTATCTCATACCTATTTTCCATTCTCCCTGCCTTGCTCCTTTTTAAAAAATACATTTTATTGATTTTACTATTACAGTTTTGTCCCATTTCCCCCATTTTATTCCCCTCCCACCCACATTCCCTCCCTTTAGTTCATGTCCATGGGTCATATATATAAGTTCTTTGGCTTCTACATTTCCTATACTACTCTTACCCTCCCCCTGTCTATTTTCTACCTACCATTTATGCTACTTATTCTCTGTACCTTTTCCCCCCTATCTACCCCACCCACTCATTGACTGATAACCCTCCATGTGATCCCCATTTCTGTGATTCTGTTCCTGTTCTAGTTGTTTGCTGTTTTTGTTTTTGTTTTAGGTTTGGTTGTTAATAGCTGTGAGTTTGTTGTCATTTTACTGTTCATATTTTTTATCTTCTTTTTCTTAGATACGTCCCTTTAACATTTCATATAATAAGGGCTGGGTGATGATGAACTCCTTTAACTTGACCTTATCTGAGAAGCACTTTATCTGCCCTTCCATTCTAAATGAAAGCTTGGCTGGATAGAGTAATCTTGGATGTAGGTCCTTGCCTTTCATGACTTAGAATACTTCTTTCCAGCCCCTTCTTGCCTGTAAGATTTCTTTTGAGAAATCAGCTAATAGTATAGTGGGAACTCCTTTGTAGGCAACTCTCTCCTTTTCTCTTCTGTTTTTAAGATTCTTTCCTGATCTTTCATCTTGGGTAATGTAATTATGATGTGCCTTGGTGTGTGCTTTCCTGGGTCCAACTTGTTTGGGACTCTCTGAGCTTCCTGGACTTCCTGAAAGTCTATTTCCTTTGCCAGACTGGGGAAGTTGCCCTTCGTTATGTTTTCAGATAAGTTTTCAATTTCTTGCTCTTCCTCTTCTCCTTCTGGCACTCCTATGATTTGGATGCTGGAACTTCCTAAATCTCTCCTCATTTTTTGAATTCTTGTTTCTTCATTCTGTTCTAATTGAATGATTCTTTCTTCCTTCTGCTCCAAACCATTGATTTGAGTCCTGGTTTCCTTCCCATTACTGTTGGTTCCCTAGTAGATTTTTCTTTATTTCACATAATTTGACCTTCATTGCTGCCTGGGTCTTTTTTATGCTGTTGAAGTATCCAGTGAGGTCCTGGAGCATCCTGGTTACCAGTGTTTTGAACTGTGCATCAGATAGGTTGGCTATCTCTTTGTCACTTAGTTGTATTTTTTCTGGAGTTTTGAACTGTTCTTTCATTTGGGCTATTTTTTTTTGTCTCTGTGAGCCTATTTGGTAGTAAGGGGGAGAGCCTTAGGTGTGTACCAGGGCAGGGCAACTCACTTAGCTACATTGTGATGCTGTATGTGGGGGAGGGGTCCAAGAGGGAACAATGGCACTTGCTCCACTCTCTGCCGGTTTTCAGTCACTTCTCCCACTACGCACAATCAAATGGGGCCCTTCTGGTGCTGATTCCCAGGTGGGTGGGCTTGTGTACATTCTAGGACCCTGTGGGTCTCTCCAACAAACTCCCTTGTGAGGCTGGGAGTTTCTCCTGCCACCTCAATCCCCACAGGTGTTTTCAGTCAGAGGTTTGAAGTTTTATCCTCCCTCCCCCCACCATCCCAGGAACCTGGGCTGCTGGGTCTGTCTCATTCCCCAGGTGTTCCTCTCAGTTTATCTGCATGTGGATGTGCGACCACCTGGTCCCCAAGCCGCCTTGCCAGGTCCACCAGCCGCTGCCTTGCTGCAAGTGCTCTATGCCTGGCTGCTCATCTCTGCCCCTCCTACTGGCCTGGGTGAATATGTCTTCTTTAACTCCTTGGTTGTCAGACTTCCACACAGTTGATTTTCTGGCAGTTCTGGTTGTTTTTTGTTTTTAAATTTATTGTTCTTGCTTTGGTTGTGTGAGGAGGTACAGTATATCCACCTACACCTCCATCTTGGCCAGAAGTTCTCTTCTTTTCCCCTCACTCTTGCTTCTCAAGGTTTGTGCTTCCCAGTAAAATGCTGGCATGTTTCTCACCCAGGCTCTGTTTCCTGGGCATCCCAGGCCAAGGCAAAAGCTATCCTACTTAGTATATGAAATGCAGCCCAGTACTTAGCTGTATCTGGATTTGTGAGTAGGTTTAGAAATGTGTACAATGTTATTGAGTTGGTGGCAGACTTTAAGTGGCCAGTTCATCAGCCTAAAATTGTTTCCACTAGGGACTGTGGCTTTTGCTGCTGCCATGTAGCAATCAATTCTCTTGAGTTTTTGTTTTATATGATGAGAGGATATGCAAGATGGGGTATGAGGGAACTGAGGGAGAAAGAGAGGTGGGCTAGCAACACACAGAAAAGAAGCAATGGGAAAATTAAAGCAGACTAATTGCAGAAGATCAACCATTTCCCCTCAGCAGGAAATTCTGCTACAAGTGTTGCACAGGAGCCTTTGGAAGCCTGAACAGCATAAATAGCTAAAGGTGTTTTCTGATGAATGAGGCTTTATTTCTTTGGCAGGTAACTAAGTCTGACTTTGGGAACAAGAACACCTGGACGCCTGCTCAGCTCTTAAACTGTTCCAAATTCCTCATATCGGGTTCATTACGAGAAGCCACCTGTGCCTCTGCTCATCAAATCCTGCCAGTTTCTGGTTCTGATCTATTGCAATACACCAGAGTCATTTCTAATTATAGAAGTAAAATAAATAATTCATGGGGATTTCCTGACCCTTCAGTTTAGAGCCCATGTGAAACTGGTCTATGTTGATGATCATAGAATTGCAAATTGCTTCAACACTTCTGCTAAGTAATTACCTAATCCAAGTAGTAAAACCTAAGTAATATAGATTACAAGTGGCATGGCTCAGTTTTAATGAGTGAAAATTATGAAATACAAAATGTTTTCTCAGGAAATGTTTCTGGAAGGGAATGCTATGTATTCGCTAAACTGTTTCCTTTTTTCTTGGGCACACAATGGAATGTGGGCAGAAGTAACCTGGGTGGTTTTCAGCCCTCTATGCAAACCCTCTGTGATTTTTCTCCTTCCCTATCCATTGTTGCTAAGAAAGGAAGACAAGTTCCTGAGGGAGGTTAGACCAGAAACGCAACAAAAGGACTCTGGATCCATGAATGAATTAGCTGAGCAGAGAGAACCCCTTAACCCACCCCTCCATCTCCACACTGGGTGTGACCGCAACAAGAAATACACATTTTTTTTATGGTAAGAGACTGGATTGGGGGGAATTGCTGGTTAAAACAGTGAGCCTATCCTGACAAGAGCAATACAATTTCAAATTCATAATTCAAACTAGATTGACAACATTCGTTTAATCATTTACATGACAGGATTATTCACCTCATTTCTTTACTATTCAACAGGTCTTTAGGGTTTATCTTTTAATGAATGGACAATACTAAATAAAATTATGCAAATCAGTTTCTCTGAATGGTTCTAAGTTGAAGGAGGATACTTTTATAAAACTTAAAATATTTTAAGCATTTCCACAATTTGATCTATGATATTAATTCACAATATGAGACTTTCAGCCCAGTCTTTATCTGATTAATCATAATTACAGGTAGTCTGACATACCTTCATCTTCCTGTTTGCTAATAATTTGCTTATTACTAAGTCTGGTTGGATAGCTCAGAGAAATATGATCTTTGAACAATCTAGCTCCACTTCATTCTGGGGTTTCAGACACCACACCTGAACTCAGAGAGCCATCTTTCAAATGTTTGCTATGAAAGACGTTACCCCCAAACGGAAAAACAGCATGTGATGGTATGTTGATACAATGACAACCACATAACACCATCTGCTCAGAGAATAAGATTGTGATTCTCTGAGGTAACAAAAAAAGAATTCAAGCATATACATTATTTTAAGTTTAGGCTTTAACTTCAATAGTTAATAAACAAGAAGAGGCAATTTTTCAATTTTTGAAATGAAGCTTCCTAATGTTCAAGCAGAATACGTGAAGCGGTCTACAAAGTCCATTAGACAGAAGAAGAAAACTCTTCTCAACTGCATCTCACTCACAGCAGTGAAGATCTCAAGTCAGTTATTGGGGTCATCTCTAATATTTTCCAACCATCAACATGAAAAAAAACCCAAAAGATTGGAGAAAAATTATAGATAGTGTATATATGTAAATTGTAAAGATCTTTAAAGGGAATTGTAGAAAATCACTAAGATTAGTAGTCACAATGTGAGAAAAATTACAATTCACATTAAGCTTATGCTATTTACAGGACATTCAGAACTTTATAAGTAAATTCAGTGTAATATACACAGTGTGTTAATGTAGAGTTTGTTTATAGAAGAGAACTGGCACAGATGTAGACTGGCGTTCAACGTAACACTTCATGAGCTGAAGCATCTTCAGTATCAGAAAGCACCTGGAACTTCCACATTAAAATTTCTGGTTTATTGAGCCCTTGCTTTACAAAGTAGACATTTTTTTAAGTTAGATTTCCATTTTTACTTTTTTGAAAACTTGCACAAAGAATGAAATTAGTTCATGTGTTCTATTCAAGAAGCACCTGAATGTCCAATCAGTGCAACATGGGTGTTATCTGTGCATGTGTGGAGTGTGTATTTTCAGTTACAATTTATAAGATGAGCTCAAGGTATTCAGTAGCATATTCCAGATTCCCTGCCGAACAACAAACGTATTTCATTTGGTGTGTCTGTTAGATCAATTATTCCAATCCCCTTCCTTCCATTACTGCTTATGCTTAAAAAAATCTTTAAAGCTGTCTTTTAAATACAGCTGGGACTCATTAGCTCCTCTCTGCCAATCTAACTATTATTCTGTCACTTTTCCTCTTTCCCTTCATGTCCTCAACCTAATAAGTGTCATTTTCCTGCTTTCTTTTTGGCTGGGAATTCAAATGAATCAGCTTTCCAACAAATCTGGTGTGTAGAATTTTAAGCTTCCCAATTACTTTTGGTTCATAAATAAAAACAATTAAGCCATCTTCTAGTAGTGCAGTGGCTGCTGTTTATTTGGGTTCTACATGCAGAGTTGGAACAGGTGCTATTTCTTCCTCAGGCCTAACCACCAAAATATTTGTGAATTGGGCTTTGCGCTTTACTGAGCAATGTCAATTCATAGTTACAGGGGACATATTTCCAACAAAAAGAGTTTCTAGCACTGTGAGAGCACAAGTCTTATTAACATTCTAAATGTTGCACTTTGCTATTGCTTTTTTCTCTAGAAAGTAATGCCAAATGATGCACTCACTGAATGCAAACTGAATATGTAAATTATAGCTTGTAACTAATGGCTTTTTAAACAAGTCTGAATTTCTTTTTTTTAAAATCCTAAGTGATATGAGAAATTCTACTGAATCTGCTATATCTGACAGTCTTCTTCTACTTTGTGACTGCAAAACCTACTATAAGAAGGTTATTTGTGATAGAAAAATATCATGTAAATAATGCACCTGAAATTAGAAAATTAATCAATCAAATTTTTAGAAGGTAGATATACTCAATGTAGTCTCTGTTCATAATTCTTTAACACATACTTTCCTCTTAAATTTCATAAAATGGAAGGAAAATGAGAACTCTGCCTTGTTAGACAAGTTTGTAAGGGGGAGAAAAACCCTATAGGAATTTGTATAAATCTTAAGTAGGTTTAAATAATCCTTGAAATTGAACCAGAAGTACATTTTATAAAACTCACCTCTCCCTCTCAGGAGTCCCATTCAGGGTAACATGTGTGTGAATCCAAGGCAATATATGGCTGTAAAGCGAGGCAAGGGACACATCAAGAACTGAGCCAAGTTCTTTCTGCCTGTAACTCCTCTATATTTTCAATCACTGATTTTACCTACAAAATAAAACCTTTCTGTCTATGGCTTACTGAATGGATGAAAAGCAAGTTTGAGAATATTCAAGAAAAATAAATATTTATTGTGACAGCCATTGTTCTTAAAATGTTTCAATAGCATGTTTTTTGCATTTTAAGAATAGTGTATTACAGTTGCCACCTTAATTGAATTGATGAGATTTTACCCCATTCTGTATTCTCAAAGCCTAGCTTCCCTTCTTTTCTCTCTCTCTCCCAACTCCCCACTCCCTTTCTTTTGAGACATATTTAATGTGCATTATGTTGGGGCTGGTCACTGTGTTAATCTCTGGATATACCCATCAACACTATGGATTCAGTCTCTGACTGTCTAGTAGAAGTGACCACCATTGAACAAGTAAAAGTAAAAGAAAAGAAGTTACAGGTGTTACAGAACAAATAACAGAAAGAGATCATCTATAGAGACATAGCAACTTAGCAATGATGAGGGTGGAAGGTTGATGAATGATTTCTGAAATTAGAGAAACAATTTAGACAAAGTTGTTCACCTTGTACTCCATTCATACTGTATCCTTAATTCATTAATGCAGTAAGTTTGGGCAGAGAGAGAGAATGGGTAACAGTAACTAGTTTAGCTTTTAGGGTACCATTTCAGAGGATCCTAAGAAAGAATAATGGACTTAGAATTGAGAATACAACTCTCCCATAATAGCTCATTGTTTCTTCTGAAGGAGGCTCTACATCTTGATGAAAAATTAAATGAGTTAGAACAGTCCCTTGGCTAGGGCTGTTTTCAAGATATGTGAAGTTTCAGTGATTTCCCTATGAACTCTCCCTCTACAAACTTACTTTCTATTCTGCTGAAGATTTTAAGTCAATTTACTACAGCAACCTCATCATCACGGACTGAAGAAATACTACCAAATAAATTTTAAAGATCAAAAGCAAGTACCAGCAACAGAGTGGGAGTTTTTGCTAGTTCACTTTGGAAATGCACCATATTTCTTTTGTCTTATAGCTTCTCCCTAAGTTATGTTTTTTCCTTTTACTTACATACAGGAAAAGATAATGATTATATCATGCCAATGCACATCACTGCATGTATTTTACATGCCAACATACACATAAACAATGCTAAGTCATAAAATATTCACAAATTTATATTACTATTTATGGTATATCTCTACTAAGGTCCTGTTGACATGTATGACTCCCCAGAGCCATCATATATCATGTTAGAGTCTCCTGGCAGGGATGCTTACAGTGCTGCGCCAAAAGTTTAATCTGGAGCCAGACAAAGCTACACCAAATTGTGGCTCAGACCACTGACACAACAAAATTTGACTTAGAAAGTATCACAAATTTATAAAACAAACAAAATATTAACCACCCTGGAGAGAATCAAATATTTTTAACTGAATTTCTTTAAAATCTCCTTGTAATCCCTCGATGAGAATTCACTAGAATGCCCAAATTTTCCCTCCTTTGCCTGTCCCCACATTCAATGTCCCGGCCTCCCTCTCGGCATCTCTCACCTGCACCATCACATGTGTCTCCAGTCTACGCTCCTACCTTCTCCCTCCTCCCCACCGTTCTGAAAATTACCTCACTAAAAATCTGATCAGTGTCATCCTCCTGTTTAAAAACCTCCACATACTCCCCACTCTCTACATGTTAGTTCTTTAACTTGGCAATGATGTCCTTATACAAATTTATCCCCGAGCTACCACTCCAGCCTCAGCTATGACACACTCCATCCACTCAGTGTGTCCAGCCACATGCAACACCTCGCCTTTCCCCCATGTGCTCCTCAGTGAATCCTGTCCTGTACACACCGTTTACTTTGCTTACAATTTTCTTTCCTTTCATTTCCTGCCTGAGAGCCTTTATAACCCAGCCTTCTCCAAATGTGGCCAGGAGTGGCTGGCAACTCTGTCACAGCAATTCATTCACCGCTGTTAGGACGCTCATGTCGATCTGTGTTCCCACCTCCATCGCTGACTGCAGCCCTCATACTCTTTGGGGGCAAAGACCACGTCTTCGTTATCTTCATGTGCATACATATATATCTGTATGTGCATCTATAGCTATCTATCTGCCACCTATGTCATGAAAGTGCTCCATGACAGCTGAATGAATGAGTTTTCTAAATGCATATTTAGACTGAATTGAACCATTTTGGCTAAGTTCATCAAATTCCATCATAGCTCTAGAGATTTTAATTAAGACTAATTAGTCCAAATTAATCTATATAATAACTTATCTCCATCATAATATAATGAAGTATACCTTTCCTTCAAGTAATTTATTTGGATTAATATATTAAAATTTACCTGAAGTCATACAAATATTTGTTTTTATTCCCAAAAGGAAAAGGAACAAACAAGACAAATCAAAACATTTTATATTTTCTTTTTTCTCTCATTTTTTAAATTTTATTTTAATTGTTGTTGCAGTACAACTTTCTATCTTTTACTCCCATCCCAACCCACCTGCCCAGCCCTCCCCTCCTCCCTCTCATTTCCACCCACCCCTAGTTTTTATCCATGTGTCCTTTATACTTGTTCCTGTAAACCCCTCCCCTTTTTCCCTGAAATTCCCTCCCCTCTCCACTCTGAACACTGTTAGCCTGTTCTCTATTCTAGTGTCTTTGGTTATATTTTGCTTGTTTCTTTGTTTTGTTGTTTAGGTTCCTATTAAAGGTGAGATCATATGGTATTTGTCTTTCACTGCCTGGTTCATTTTGCTTAGCATAATGCTTTTCAGTTGCATCCATGCTGTTGCAAAGGGTAGGAGCTCCTTTCTTTCTGCTGCATAGAATTCCATTGTGTAAATGTACCATAGTTTTTTGAGCCATTCATTTACTGATGGGCATCTAGGTTGCTTCCAATACTTGGCTATTATAAATTGTGCTGCTATGAATATTGGGGTGCATAGGTTCTTTTGGATTGGTGTTTCAGGGTTCTTAAGATATAATCCTAGCAGTGGAATTGCTGGGTCAAAAGGCAGATCCATTTTTAGTTTTCTGAGAAAATTCCATACTGTTTTCCATAGTGGTTGTACCAGTCTGCAATCCCACCAACAATGCACTAAGGTCCCCTTTTCTCCACAACATTGGTTGTTTGTTGCTTTGTTTATGATGGCCATTCTGACCAGTGTGAAGTGGTAACTCATTGTGGTTTTAATTTGCATCTCTCTGATAGGTAGCGACATTGAGCATCCTTTCATGTGTCTCTGGATCCTCTGTATGTCCTCCTTGGAGAAGTGTCTGTTCAAGTCCTTTGCCCACTTTGTAATTGGGTTGCTTGTCTTCTTATATTTTCTTATTACACATCATATCTCTTTGTGACCTATCATTATTTTTGTATTATCTAATGAACCACAAGAGTTATATATCATATTTTTTGGACTACAAGATGCATTTCCCTCCCCTCAATTTGGGAGGAATAATGGTTGTTAATGCTGCTGTTTACATTTATATTGGTGAAACATTATGTTATTTATGTTATTAAATATTTTACTACACTTTTTGCTTCAAAATTTTTTTCCTATTTTCCTCCTCTAAAACCTAGGTATGTCTTATGTTCTGAAAAATATGGTAATTCAATATTTAAAATTCTAACTTATTCAATTTATTTGAAAACTATGTTATTTCATGTATTCATTTATACAATTAATTTATATAACAGATGAATTAACCCCTATATTAATTATACAAATCAATAAATATTAAAATCAATGATTTGAAATTTCTAGCTACAAACTTTAGTTCAAAGGGAAATAAATATGAATTAATACTTTACTTTCCATAAGGAAAATTTAAGTAAGAAAATAATTTAAAAGTATCATATATATTTTTCCAGATATTTTATTTATTAGGGACAAGAGACAATTCCCTAATAGGAAAGATGAAGATTACAGATAAAATCTTGTTTATATGCTAAAAAGAGTAGTTCTTGAAATAGGAAATCCATAGCATTTCCTTCTAAAGAGATTCTATAATAAACAGCTTTCACATGCGCTTCTGTTTAGTTCAAGTAGAGAGATGACATGACTACAGTTCAGTGTAGGCTATGCAATTCACTCATAACAAGTGAGAGCTCGTGCTGTTTCCAGGGGCTTCAAGGAAGAGGAAATGGGACAATAGTGGTCAAAGTGTACAAAGTTTAAGTCATGCAAGATGAGTAATTTCTGGAGATCTAATGTACAGCATGGTGATGATAGTTAGTGACACTGTGTTGCATACTTGTAATGTGCTAAGAGGTTAAATAACAAAAAGGAGATTATGTAGAGATAATGAAAATAAAATAGTTTCCCCTCAAGGGATTAGGGCCTGACATAATAACTCCAGACATTTTAAAGGCTAATATGGCCTTCACCTGAACCACCAGCTCTGCAAGCCTGAGACTCTATAGGAGCCATTTGCTTACTGACCTCACTGACAACATTCTCTGGTACTTAAGCCTCCCTTTGCTTCTCCCTCCATCCGCTGTTCAGCAAACATTTATGTGTGAGGCACTGTCATACGGAATGAAGATAAAACAGTAAACTATACAATTACGGTCTTTGCCCTCGTAAAAGACCATTGAGCAAGAAAAACATTGTTGGGAACCGCCCTGACTGGTATCAGAAGCTGAAACCCCCGCCTAGGCTAAGGCTAAGGGAATGCCCTTGGAACCGTAAGCCAGCAAGGAGACAAAAGCTTATCTCCCTGGCAGGAATGCTGCTTCTGCTGCTTTATTCATAACTGAACCCCAAAAAGCTTGGTCGGTTAGCCAAAGATGGGTAAGATTCCCCAAGAGGGGAACGACCTAAGACAGGCACAATCACTTTGGGAGGCCCCCCAAAAGAAGGACTTGGGGGGCTGCAGTAAAAGGGGGTGATGGACCCTCGCTCCTTGGCTTTGACATAGCCTGAGTTCTCATCGTCTGGGAGAAAAATCTCCTTATCTCTTGGTTGCCTTAGTTCCCTTGCTCCACCTAAGCCTGAAACAATGACAGGGGGGTGCAGCTCTGTGCTGAAAAAGGCGGATTCCCAGGGTGATCAGGCCTAAGAAAGAATATGTAAATTACTGTGAAACCTTCTTTGTTTAGAATGCTCTCAGTTGAATGAGAGGGGTCCAAGGAGGAAGTTAGTTTGTTCCTCAAAGTCTTACAGCTCTTTGACCCCGACTCAAAATAGACCGGCAGAGTTCCTTGTTTTCTAAGATTCCTTACTTCCCCCTAATGAGTACTGTACTTTACCTGAATTATTATGCAAAATGAGCTCAATAAAAGCAGGTATGGACTGTAAATCGGTGCGCTCCCCACTAGAGGGGGTGGCCATTCCGTCCCTACTTCTCCACAGAAACTAGTCTGTCTCTGTGCATGTTTTTTCTCACGTGTTTTCGACAAGCCATCCACAGCGTTCCGTGATCACTGCTGGCCGGTGACCCACGCATCAAAACATATTTAAGCAAGCACGTGGAATAAAATGTGAGAGAACAGAGGAAGAATACCGCACTGGGGGTGGGAGTAGAGGCAGAACAGGCATCCCAGAGGCAGTGATATCTAAGTTCAGAGTTGAAGGTGAATTTAATTGATTTAAACCTTTCTGTAAATCCACGTCCTGACCACAATCTGATCCTTCTTGCCTCCTGCCTGCAGGACCATAATCCATCTTGATTATAATCCATCTTGATTATACCACTTTGCCACAAACTGCTCAACTAATGACTGGACTCATTTTTGTTCTATTAGGACACTAAAATCCCTTTCTGAAGCCAACATTCTAAAATTTCTTTAATGCAATTTAGTTGAGTAAACAGCACCCTAGGATCTTCTGAGGCTGAGAGCGGCAATACAATGTTTTGGAGACCTCCACCAGCTGCACCTCCTCCAGTCAAGCACTCACGGTATCTCAGTTGAACAGAAAAATAAATCAAGTCTGCACCACAAAAAGATTGCTATGGGATGGTAAACAGCAAACATGATTGACTGATCAGCAATCTACAGATACAAAATATTATGCAAATACCTAAAATGTTATGCTTACACATTTAAAATATCTTAGGGTAGGTGAACATTCCACCTAGTAGGTTTCAATGTGGAAAAGCTAGATCCTGAAGAAGGTGCTGCTTGAAGTTGCTGGAGTTCTTGAAATCTAACACAGTAAAAACCATCCAGTGAGATGTAAGAGATAGATAGATAGATAGATAGATAGATAGATAGATAAAATGTCTTCCAGTTAGAGTTCTATCTAATACATTATGGGAAACATTATTTTAAATGTATCCATAAATTGCCTTGAGGAAGTATATAATTTTACTGCATATGAGAGCATGTAGGTATATTCTTTTTGAATAAAAAATACAAAGCGAGTCCCTGGCTGGTGTGGCTCAGTTAACTGAGTGCAGGCCGGTGAACCAAATGGCCTCAGGTTCCCAACCAGGGCACACACTTGGGTTGCTGGCCAGGTCCCCAGTAGGGGACATGCAAGAGGCAACCACACATTGATGTTTCTCTCCCTCTCTTTCTCCATCCCTTCTGCTCTCTCTAAAAATAAATTTTAAAAATCCTAAAACAAAAACAAAAACAAAAAAAGCAAGAGCTTCTCCATTAGTTTCCCTACCAGCATGTCTTTTCTCTGAACCACCAAAAGGCAAGCTCCAGCTGCCAAAATACCAATGTAAAGACATTTAATTACAGAAATTCTCACTTCTGGCAAGATAGAGGCATAGGTGGATGCACCGTACCTCCACGCACAACCAAGATTAGAACAACAACAATTTAGAGGCAGAATAACACCCAGAACTGATAGAGAATTTATCTGAATGGAAGTCAGACAGCCAAGAAGTTGAAGTAGACCCATTCATCCAGATCGGTAGGAGGGACAGAGACGAGCGCGGGTCACTGTGCACGTGGAGAGTGGGGAGAGCTGGGCGCCTAAGGCAACCGGGAGTGCGTAAGCCATCCAGGGTGCACAGTGGGTGGACCCTGAGTACGCAAGCGGCAACTGGTGGACCCAGTGAGGCTGCGATTGTGGACCAGGGCGGAGCTTGCAGCCCAGGATCCCAGGGAAGAGACTGAGATCCCAGGAGAGTGGGGCTGTCGCCATTGTTCCATCCCACCCCCACCCCTGCCCCCACATACAACGTCACAATCTAGCGACTGGGGTGCCCAGCCAAGGTGAACACCTAAGACTCCACCCCTCACTGTAACAAGAGCACCAGACTGGAAAAAAAAAGAGAGCAATGGCTCAAATGGAAGAACAAATCAGTGCCCTAGAACTCATCCTTTTGAGCAACCAAGAAATAGCTAACCTATCAGATGCACAGTTCAAAACACTGGTGATCAGGAAGCTCACAGAATTGGTTGATTTTGGGCGCAAATTAGATGAAAAAATGCAGGTTACCATAAAAGAGATGAAGGAAGATGCACGGAGAACCAAAAGTGATAGGAAGGAAACTGGGACTCAAAACAATAGAGTGGACCAGAGGGAAGAAAAAAAACAAACAAACAGGAAATAATGAAGAAATAAGAATTCAAAAAATGAGGAGAAGCTTAGGAGCCTCCAGGACATCTTTAAACGTTCCAACATCCGAATTATAGGCGTACCAGAAGGAGAAGAGGAAGAGCAACAAGTGGAAAAGTTATTTGAACAAATAATAAAGGAGAACTTCCCCAATCTGGCAAAGGAAATAGACTTCCAGGAAATCCAGAAAGCTCAGAGAGCCCCAAAGAAGTTGGACCCAAGAAGAAACACACCAAGGCACATCATAATTACATTAGCCAAGGTAAAAATGAAGAAGAGAATCCTAGAAGCAGCAAGAGATAAGGGGACAGTAACCTACAAAGGAGTTCCCATCAGACTGTCAGCTGATTTCTCAAAAGAGACTTTACAGGCAAGAAGGGGCTGGAAAGAAATATTCCAAGTCATGAAAGACAAGGACCTACATCCAAGATTACTCTATTCAGCAAAGCTTTCATTTAGAATGGAAGGGCAGGTAAAGTGCTTCTCAGATAAGGTCAAGTTAAAGGAGTTCATTATCACCAAGCCCCCATTTTACAAAATGTTAAAGGGACTTATCTAAGAAAAGAAGATAAAGAAAAAAACATGTACAGTAAAATGACAGCAAACTCACAATGATTAACAACCACACCTAAAGCAAAACCAAAAGAAACTAAGCAAACAACTAGAACAGGAACAGAACCACAGAAATGGAGATCACATGGAGGGTTAGCAACAGGGGAGTGGGAGGAGGAGAGAGGGGGAAAAGGTACAGAGAATAAGTAGATAGATTGTAGGTTGAAAATGGATAGGGGGAGGGTAAGGATGGTATGGGAAATGTAGAAGCTAAAGAACTTATAAGTATGACACATGGACATGAACTAAAGGGGGGAATGTGGGTGGGAGAGGGTGTACAGGGTGGAGGGGAGTGAAGGGGGAAATGGGACAACTGTAATAGCATAATCAATAAAATATATTAAAAAAGAAATTCTCACAAAGCAAAAACTCAGTTGTGTTATAAAATGTGTCATAAGTATAGTAAGTTTAAAATACATTATCCATAAACTCAAAAATATAATTATTGTCAGATATAACTCTTGTATCCTCAGTATTGCTATATTTTCTGCTTTTATAAGGATTAAAAGCTAAATGCTGAAAGAAGTAGTAGGATATGCAAAATACAACCTTTAAGCCACTTTCTAAATTCTGTCTATAGACTACAGGTAAAAATTCACCACCTTCTAAGTCTCTGATGTTTCTGTGAAATGAAAACATTTCTATACCCCAAAACATTAAAAGCTGTGAACCAGAAGTAACAAGTGTGGTACAAGGGCAAAAATTAAGGCCAAATATTATGTGTTGCCTTACACTTGGTGAAACCAGGAGGGACTGGCATAGCCTAATTACAGGTTCCCCTCTCCACTCTATTCCCACAGGTAAAGTCCCTTTCCAACCCGACGTTTTTATCAAGGGCAACAGGCACAGTTCCTGCTTATCCCTGAGCAGTGGTTTCAGTTCCCTGTCAACTCACAGAATTTCATCCTCCTATGGGATGCAGGGGTGTTCTACCTTGTTAATACTATGAAGCCTACCTTTGTGGCCCTGCATGACATGTGGTGTCCTTCTCATCCAGCTATGAGAATATGTGACACATAAGCTGCCATCGATCTCATCTGTCCAGTGTCGGGTGTAATGCGTTCAGCCATGCCTACAACTCTAGGGCAGGAATCCTTCCTTCACCGATGGGCAAAAAGGAGGCAATTAAAACAGCAAGCTTATTGTTCTAGTGCAAATCCACAGACTTACAGTTCATTCACACACACCATCATCATTTTAGTGTTAAGCATTATTGTCAGAAAAGGACGTGTAAGATCCAGGGGCTTCAACTCATGGTCAAAGTCATCAAAAATGATACCAAGTTTCTAGCATCACAAAGCAAATAGTTTGTACCAAATACAAACCTGGGTTTTTATGTAGCTAATATATTTTAATTTGAAAATTGGGTGCTGAGAATGAATCTTCACCATTCAATGAATATTCCCTGAAGTAATCATTATTAACCCACTTCAACTACTTTATATTAGTGTAAGTTTGGGAGAATCTTGTCTAACTGAACCATACAATTGGTGAACTATGCAGCATTCCAATAAGAGTTATCTATACAACCCACATAGTTGTGATTATATCTTAAAAACCTGTGACTTTTTCTCTTATATTTTTTTATGACTAAATAGTTCCCTACTGGTACATAAGTCAATCAACCCACATATTCACAAAACAGGAGGCCTTATTTATTTATTTATCCCAAGATATTAAATTTTTACAAGTAATTAGTCTCAATTTTTCTAAGAATTAAATACTTTAGTACCTATTGAACTTGTAGCCATTCAATAAATACAGCTAAGACCACATAGAATGCCATGATAAAGCTGAAAATACAGGTCAAATCCTATCCAATGAAGCCCTACAGATGTCCAGTTGCATTTAATAAGTTTTTTCCTATATCCTTTAGGGGGCCCATGGTATCAGTATTTTGTAACTCATTGTAAATTATGTTTATGCCAAATATCTTTCCCAGTAAGAGTCAATCCCTATATTGAAGATGTTGCTTAATGTAACTGCATTAGAGAATAGTATAGGATCACAAATGTTTGAAAGGTTCTACTAATTGTCACAGAATCATTCATTTATTCAACAAACACTTATCAGACACCTACCAGGGCCACCCAGGGAAGCTGCAAAGATAAAATAGACAGTCCCTAATCTCAAGGAATTAACATAGAATCTAGACACGGGACTTGAACTTATCAGAATAGAGGCTCCAGGGAAAGTGCTGTTAATTAACGTTCCTCACAGAGACTAGAAAGGGGCAATAAACATAGATTAAAATGGAAAAAATAAAATGAGAACGTTCCTATAAAGAGAGTAAAGTGCCATGTAAATTAAGATAGCCTAAGAATGGCACAGTGGGTTAAACTATAGTCCCCCAAAAGGCACATCCAAGCCCCAAAGCCAGTACCTGTGAATAAGACTGTTTAGAAAAAAGGTATTTGCAGATACGACTAATGAAGGATCTCAAGATGAGATCATCCTGGATTAACCAGGTGGGCCCTAAATCCAATGGCAAGTGTCCCTCTAGTAAGAGAAGGAGGCACAGACAGAAGAGGAGAAATAAAGGGGAGATGGTCACGTAAAGATGAAGAAAGAGGTAGGAGTTACGCTCTCCAGAGTCAAAAAACACCCAGAGCTACTGAGAGCTAGAAGAGGCAAGGAAGGATTTTCCCCTAGGGTTCAGAGGGAACCAGATGACACCTTCATTTTCAACTGCTAGCCTCCAGAACAATGAAAGAATGAATTTTTGTTTTAAGTTACCAAGTTTGTGATCATTGATTACAACAGCCCTAGGAAACTACTACAGGTGGAGTATCTGTATATGAATTTCCTGGTCTGAGGACAAATAGCAGAAACAAATATGGAGACAAACAAAATCAAGTTTCTAAATTGAAAAATAACATTCTCCTCTGTGATGACAAGAGATGGAACATAGGAAAGTCTATAGTGGCCGAGATCAGACACTCCATGTGTCACCACCTGGCTGTGTCACTTGAACACATTCCTCTCAGAGCCTCAGCTTCGTCGTCTGTAGAGCAAATGAGACTGAGGAAGAAAATGAGGGTATGAAAGGGAGTGTAAACAAAACCTGGACAGCAAGCAGCCTACAGAGCCACCCACCCGTCACTGCACTGGGGGATTGTTGGTAAAAATCTATACTCAAAAACATTAAGTGGAGGATCTTGTCTTATCCCAGGACCAAAGCAGGCTATAAAACTTTTATTCCCACAGGTTTCCTCCAGAACTCACCCCCATCCCCAGACCCTATTCCTCCATTTTGATGCCGAACCTTTAGGCCAAATGCAGTGGGCGCCATCTGCTCAGTATGGTGCTCTTGCCAGCCAGGATGAGTCCCAGGCCCAGTTTATCTTGTGACTTAACAGGAGGTGACAAGCCTGGCAGGACACATGTTCTCCCTGCATGATTGACTCAGCCCAGCTGACCAGCCCCATGCTGATGAGGATAGACCAGAGCCTGCAACAAAAACATTGCTGAACAACTTAAAACTTTAGAATATGATTTGTCATACAATGTGATTCAGTGTGGGTACCTTGACAGCATATACCAGCTGCCAAAAAACTGCCTGTTATCAAGATTAACTATGTAAACTGCATATAACCATATAAACTGCCTGTTATCAAAGTTAACTATATGTGAACGAACAGAGACAGTGAAGAGATAAAGCTGGCCTAAACTGTCAGGAGCTGCTGCATTATAAGAATTGAGTAGTATAGCAAATGTAGTAATTTAAAATGTATAAGTGAATTAATCAGAAGTAATATTCTCATCCATTCTAGTAGGCTTTGGTACAGATTGCTACTTATAATTTCTGGGGAACTGACTTTAATTGCTTCCCTTATTTCAGCTATTTATCTAAATAAGTTTCTTTTTACCATTCTGGCAGTTTAGGTTGCCTCCTATATACATCCTCATGTCAATGACTCAAAAGAAGTTTAATAAATTCAAATATCTGAAACATTCCTTAAAAGAGAGAATTGTCAAATATCTGTCTTCTAAGGAATCATAGCTCAAAAACGTTCTCAACAGTGTTGGCTAAGAGTTTATCAACTTGTTGGCCAGTAAGTTCGGGGTTTTTTCTTTTTAATAATAGGATCCTTTTACCTGAATATTGAGGAGTTAAGAGAAAAATAACAATGACCAGAGCTTACCATCTAGACAGAACCTAGTAGACTAGAAAGAGCACTGAGCTAAATGAGGAGCCAAATGATCAGATTTACATTTGACCTTGCACTTGTTGGCTAGGATGACGCCAAGGACAAACAAAAATCTGTTTCAGTTTCTTCATCTGAAAAATAGATTTTATAATACCTACCCAACTTTGAGCTTCAAGTCAAGTGGAATATTGTATCATAGTGTTTTACTGTGACAACAGGCCTTAATGGGATGGTAGGATATTAAGCATTCAAGCGGGTAACAATACGCTCATTTAAGCAATACTAGACTTCCATTTAAAACAGGGGTGAGAGTATAAGTTGTCCTAAAATGTTTTCCCAAGTTTCATCCACCACCAAGTGCAAGAACTCAGGAGCCTTGTTCTCACTTCCTAGTCTGAAGTTATAGCAAATCATTAGCTACTAATGAGAGGAGGCCCTTCAAGGTGACATTTGCCACATGTGCCCCACTGTGTTAAATCAACACCTCTGAGATTCCTCCAAACTGGCAGGAGTAGCACATCCTCTATTGAGTCACAGACAGCCTCACAGCAACCTGCCTTAACTGTCCTTACCTCCCCCCCACCACTGCACCTGACACAACAGCTGTCTGGGCACCTCCCCTAAGAGCTGCTGATTTCAAAGCCCTGCGCTGCTCGGCTATGCAGGCATGTGAGACTTCCGATATGCATTCATGATCCTCAACATTTGCTACACACTTTGTTTTTTTTTGAATTTCAGAAACCAAATTCCAATGGAAACCTTGCATAACAGGGTAAAGAAACATAGCTTCCATGTGAATATATAATAATTTATCTCAATTTGTTTTATGAATCTCATTGTTTAAAATCACCAGTCACAAAAGTGCTTAACGAACACCTGCTTATTGGTTAAAATCACCTAAATATTTTTTCAGCTCTTCTGCTGAACCAGATTTGAAGTTTTTGAAGTTGTGTTTTTATTAACACAGTGTTCTATAGAGTTTGAGCACTTGGGAATTTGCTAGAAGAGTTTATCTAAATGTTGCTTTATTTTTAAATAGAGGTTTAGAAAGTTCTGTGTATGTTTCTTATTATTTAATCAACGATTAAAATTTAATGATGAAATGATTCACATCTGAAGTCAACAGGGATTTTCCATAAGCAATAACTGTAAAATCAGCCTATTATGAAGAGATTTGCATATTTTAATTAGTGTGGCTTTCATCAGATAGATGCTGCAATGCATTAAGTATGATGCAGTTTTGGTATAATGTTAACTCAGTATGTAGTTAGATGTATAAATACGTTAAGATAGGAATATGCCTTGTTAGAGTAAGGCCTTCATTTACTTTAGTGAGAATGTTTAATATCTTGCTCTCAGAAGTTATTTAAAGAATGGGAAATTAAGAAAGATTAAAATGTATATAAATTGCTTGTAGATCTCAAGTTAAAACACACAAACCACCATAACATAACACCTTTGGCAACACTGCCAAAGTGGCCTCAAAATACAAAGCTAATTTCTAAAATAATCTTGACTTTGAAACCAGATTCGGAGTCAAATGCGTAAGTATTCAAACTTTTAATACTCCAGCTCTGATGACTAGATATAAAGGAAAACCAAGATAGTGAAATTTAACAATTCATTTATTCACTCATTTAAATCTTAAAGAGGGGGCACAGAACACAGACAAGTTATTTAACCTCCCTTTGCTTTATAGTTTTCTGATCTGTAAAATGGGGCTAATAGCACTTTCTACTGGGTTTCTGACAATAATTAATTGAGTCGATACGTGAAGAAGAGTCCTAGAGCCTGGCAGGCACAGACGGAGACAGGGATGACTACACAAGGGTACAGGGCTTTCAGGATTCAAAGATTTGAAAAACACTTATATTAAGAAGGTTTCCACTAAGAAGTTTCTAAAATAAGCTTTAACTCTGTGTTTCTGAAATATAAAGATTACTTTGAAATAATGTCATAAAGGATTGCAATTTCAGAAAATAAAAGTGTTTGCAAATTACTTAAATTTTCAGTGAAAAATAAAATATTGGTTGTCTAATTTCTAAATATTTGTAAAACATGCAGTAAAATAATATGTTTGTAGCATTTCTAGAAATATCTTTTTCAGAAGAAAAGAGAATTGAACATAAAATGGCCTAACTCCTAACACCAACATCAGCTATGCAGTGCAAGTTTCTGCGAAGGCTTTTCCGGAGGTCTGTGTTGAGGAAGTGAGCTCTGACATGGGAAGCACTTCCTCACTGAGCTCCAGGTCATTAAATCACAGTAATCTTGGAAATAAATCCTCAATTATTTCATCAGCCCATCAAGTTTTTGCTAATCCCTTCTACTTTATATTAATCCACTTGAATTTTATATGTGTTTGGGGGTGAGAGCCTTCTCCCCAGAAAATTCACATATGCATATCATTTCATATCCAGTCTCAGGGGCTTCACAGACCAGAGGTCCACCCAGAGAATACCCCACTCTACATGGTAACTACTGGATTTCAACCTGAAATTTAATATTTCAGTAAAACATAACTTATCCATATGAAATATAGATGAGCTTAATTAACATGGACTTAATTTTTATGCAAAAAATACTAGATTATATTATTTATATTAAAGATTTTGCTATCTATCTGTTGAAAGTAGAGACCAATTGCTAAATGTCCAAACAGGATATACTGTACTACTTTCAAAGCTGTTCATTATTATTTTTGTTCTTTTTAACTTTTAAAAATTTGTTTATTTATTTCCATCACCATTTATCCCCCCCCCCCACGTTTGTATCATTGTAAGTTGTAGAAAGCACACAGCAAGAAGTATGGGCAAGGTTTTTAAACACTGAATAAAGGATAAATTATAGTATGATTATATTGATTCTAACAACCATGTATAATAGTGTCTGAATAAGAGAGTCTTCATTTTCAAAGTCAGTCTGTTTAACAGTAAAATATTTGATAAGCATGGTAAAAGATTTTTATGGACAATTTTTGTAGTGAAGAGATTCCTGGCAATGCCCAACAGTCCTATCGGAGTACTAAAACACTAAAATGCCAACATAACAGCTGAAAACAGAAGTCATTTAGCCAGCACTACATAAAATTTATAAAACTTTTCCTATTTAACAGAACTGGAATTACAGACATTTAGAGCTCCCTCACTGTAAGAGCAGTGAATGAGGTCACACCACACCACAAGGCCATCAGACTCAGAGGCCACCTCACAGCCCTGGTGCCTACCCCAGCAGGTGTTAGGATAAATGGCAAACTTGCAGCCTCAGAAATTTTTATATTATAATGTAGAAAAGGTTTCCTATTAGCCTTTCAAGCTTCAGGCTGCTTTTCTGAGAACAGTTGAAGTCACAGTTAAAAAATACCCACAGCCTGGTTTGAACAAAATCTTTTTTGTCCCCATTTCACTGCTTATTATACTGCAACCTTTTTACCTGGTGTCAGGAATACTTAAAACAAGATTGACCTACTTATTTTCAACGTATGCAATTATTGCATACATCATCATGTGTTAATCTTTGAGGATCATTAACCTAAACAATACAGAGACAGAGAGAGAAGCCCCTCACCACTCCAGGCCTACAAACATAATGGAGGAGGCTGTAAAATAAATTAACATAACCAGGCTGTTCTCCATTTCCACCAGCATCCTGATCAAACAGTGTCAAGGATTCTGAGCTTTTGCTCCCATATCCACCTGCCACAAGTCTTAAACGAAAAAAAGAAAAGAGAATGAAAGGCAAGAGTGAGGGAGAGAAATTGATGATGAAAAGTTCATACCCATATTAAATGCTGAACAAAAACTCAAGTTCATAGGTTTCCATTCAACCGCATCTCAAGCCCCAGACACTGAGAACAAGCATATGTTTTGTAATTAGTGAGAGAAATGCAAGAACTTGTATTTTATTTTACGAGCCTCACTTTTCTGTGCTTTTCTTTCTTTTCCCCTACCCCAAATGATTTCAAATATAAAAAGTCATTTTGAAGATGATTTGACGATAGGACAAGCAGTTTTCTATCTTTATATTGATCAAAACCTATAATGAAAAATTTCAGATTCTCTAGGGGTCTTGAAAACATTTGAAACACTAATACAAAATAAAAAAGGCTATGTACTTTAAAGCATGTTTTGTCGTTAGAACTAAATGCAAAACCTAAAAGCAAAATTTTCAAGGAGGGCATAACACATATGCCAGTATGTACATTTCCCTTACTGGATTTTAATTAGGTGGCTAGAATATTCAAAACAGCATTATGATTTACAGTGTCCAAATTGAAAGGGTAAAGAATAAATTGATTTTTAAACATAAAGTATTTATGAAGCCCATATTACTAAAACCTTATACACAGCAGCTTTAAAAAATGATTGAGCTCCGGAAATGCTTTCAAAAGTTCTTTCACTAGACTTCTTTGAAGCCTGCTTCATGAAGAAAATGCTGCTGTCTAAAATTCTTCAGCTTGGAGAACACAATGTTATTATTGTCTTGCACTTCAGAGCTAGGAAACTCACATATTAATTTTCTTGGCTTTAAGTTCCCATGGCTGAGGAAGCATATGGCTTTGTTCCAGGTAGAAGTTTTCAAGGAATTTTGCTTACAAGGAAGTGCTAACCCAGGTATTTTAATTAACATTCATATTTACTTTGTCGCTAAACGAAGCTAAGGATTCTATTGGCATGAATTAGCCCTCACTCCCATTAATCCAAAACTCTCTAGAGGATTCCACTCTGGGAAGAGAGTGAGACACATTAACACTCCATTAATATCTTCCTTGGAAAACATTCTTTTTAACATTTATCTCTTCATCATTTCCTGAATCTGTAATGAAATGCTTGTGCTGGCATCTAACAAAAGGATCGTGTCCAGCGCCTAATGAAGTGTTAGACACCAAGGTAAGAAGCAAGTCTGCTGCCCTGGTTCCTACAGTCGGATACACAATAGTACTCTCTAGACTATATTTAGCTCCCAAGTCATGGTGAGCAGCCCTAAGAACTAAGGCACAATCTGAAAGAACTTCAAGTTCCAGGGCTGCCTGAACAGGCCAATCAGAGTTCTATTTTCTAAGTTATAAGCCAGACACTGAGGTAATTTCCACTTGTGCACCCTTTTCTAAAAGGAGAGACTTCCTGAAAGTGACATTCTGTAATCACAGAATTTCAGGGTGGAAGAGATCTCAGAGGTCACATGTAGCAGCTTCCTGCTTTTTGTCTCTTGAAACCCTACCACAATATTCCTGCCAAGCAGTCCCACAACAGAGATGAGGAACTCTCGGCCTCATGAGAAAACTCATTCCTTATTCATACAGCTCAAACTCTTCCACTGTTCTTTCTTTAGTTGAGATTAAACCTTCTTCCTGGGAAATCCCATCTCTTGGTTCTGATTCTGCCCTTTGGGGCCCCCAGAACTAGATGAGTCAGTGGAAAATCTTCACTGATATAAAGTGGTTTGATATTTTGAAATTCAAACATTTGTGGAGAAAAAGAAAGTGTTAGCAGTCAAAAATCTTGTTAAGGTTAAAGAAAGTCATTTTGAAAGCCATTTACTAAAAAAAAAAAAAGGTATACATAGCTTTGCCTCTTCCCCAATCATACATTTCATAATAATAGCTTAGTTTCTTCTAAGATTATTCATATCATAAGACAGCCAAAGACTTAGAAATATTTGCTTGTGACAGATTTACTTGCACCAGGCAAATGAAGTCCTTGGGCTGTACTGAATCCATGGATTAATAATAATAATGACCACTTTCATTTACTGAGCACTTAGCCAGATGAACAGTGTTGTGCTAAGTGCTTTACAACAGTCCTGCAGCATTATCATCCCCATTTTACAAATGAGAAAACTAAGGCTCAGAAAGATAATATAACTTTTCAACACTCACATAGGTGCTAAGTAGAGGAGCCACAGGTTCAAATTCAAATCTCTCTCATTCTAAACCTAAGTTTCTTCTGCTTATACAAACCTCTCTTGCCCTTTTTTTTTTTTGATAAAGACTTTCTATAGTGTTTCCTATTCTCTTTATAATTAGAAGATGCCACAGGTCTGTTATGTACTGAATATTTGTATCCTCCAAAAAATTCATATGTTAAACCCCTAACCCCTAGTGTAGCTGTATTTGGAAATGTGGCCTCTAAGGAAATATTGACTAATTAAGGGCAAATAATGTCATAGGGTGAGGCCCTAATCTAATAGGGTTAGCGTCCTTATAAGAAGAGACAGCAGAGAGCTTACTCTCTCTCTTTACCATGTGAGGACAAAACAAGAAGGTGGACGTCTACAAACAAGAACGACACTGTTCACCAGAAACCAGCCCTGCCAGACCTTGGTATGGAAGTTCTGAGCTTCAGAAATGTGAGAAAATCAGTTTATTTGTTGAAGCCACCCTGTCTCTGGTATCTTGCTATGGCAGCCCTAGCAGACATATGCTAGGCCATTCTGGCATTTGGCACAATGTGCCTTATATATGAAAGAATAACAATAAGGCATCTCTCTCACAAGTACCTTGTGTTATTGTCCCGATCTTCACATAACTCTGATCTGGTGGAACAAGAGGGAGAACCACACTGAGGTCTCCCCTCCCCGGCCCACTTGCTGACTGAATCACCTTAAAGCAGAAGTGTCAAACTCATTTTCACCGGGGGCCACATCAGCCTCAAGGTTGCCTTCAAAGGGCCAAAATATTTTTAGGACTGTATAAATGTAACTACTCCTTAACTGTTATGGAGATGAAATTACATTCAGCCCTTTGAAGGCAACCACGAGGCTGATGTGGCCCCCGGTGAAAATGAGTTTGACACCCTTGCCTTAGAGAAATCGCTTCAATCCTTTATGATTGTCTTCTCAGATGAAGACAGAACTTCTAATCTATATTCATTTGCTGATGATTTTTGCATATTTTTCCATGTTCCTCTTTTCTCAGAGATTTGTTACTTCTTTGAATTTTCAAAGTAAAAAATTTGAAGAAACATGATATAAATGGCAGAAATTTTGAGAAAAAAAACTTCTAGCTTCAAAGTTAATTTTGTTTGTGACTGCATCCTAGACCACATCTTTTATTTTATTGTATGATGCCTTTAAAAATGTCCCCACACATTTTTTCAGAAAAGTATTTCCCAAGAATGTTGTAGTAGATTCAGGGATTCTCAAAAATGCAAACAGGCTCAACAAAGACACTGGAAGCCCATCTGTGACAGTCCTTTCAAGTTGTCCTCTCCAGAAGGGCAACTCATTCCACGGTCTGGCAAATGAGACGTGGTTGTTACACTCAGCAGACAACAATATGTAGACTTAACCACCTGGGGATAATTCTGAGTCCCTATAAAGAGATGTTGGAAGAAGAAACATTATATAATGCCTGCTTTCCAGACATAAATAATCTGTTTCCAGAAGCTGATTTGATTAGAGAATGTTTCTGAGAAGATCTGAAGCCATGAATTCAACATCAGTGTATAATTTGCTCTCCTGTGGACAAAAAAACTAGACTCAAAAGTGTGTTCATCTCACAAATTCAAACTATAGATGATCTATGGAAAGTGGTATAAAAAACAAATAATGAGCTAATGTGCAATTTTATCATTGCCACAGGGAAAAAATTCTTAATGATATGGTATTGGAAAACCATTGGTGTTATTTCTTTTTATTTTATTTTTTTAAGATTTTATTTATTTGTTTTTAGAGAAAGGGTAAGAAAGGGAAAAAGAAAAGGAGGGAAACATTGATATGAGAGAGAAGCATCGATTGGCTGCCTCTCACACACCCCAACTGGGAGCCCAGCCACAACCCAGGCATGTGCCTTGACCAGGAATTGAATTGTGACCTTTCACTTTGTGGGACGATGCCCAACGAAATGAGCCACAGCAGGCAGGGCAGTGTTATTTCTCTATACCACAGAAGGTAGTATTATTATAATTACTTTCAAAATACTTGGGGACAAAAGAGAGAAACTATGGAAATAATTACGGGATACTACTATTTTTATTTTATTTTTAAATTAAATTTATTGGGGTGACATTGGTTCATAAAACCATACAGATTTCAGGTGTACAAGTCAATGAATCATCATCTGCACAATGTATTGTGACCCATTGCCCCAAGCAAAGTTACCTTCTGTCCCCGCTTATCCCCCTTTGCCCACTTCCACTGCCCTCCACCCCCCTTTCCCTCTGGCGATCACCACACTGTTGTCTGTGTCTATGTGATATATGTTCTTTTGGCTAATCCCTTTACCTTCTTTCATTTAGTCCCCTGACCTCCCTCCCCTCTGACAGCTGTCAGTCTGTTCCATGGATAGTACCATTTTAAATAATAACATATAGAGCTGTGTGTTTCTATGTGTGTGTATTCTCTCTGTGGTCATTTTGCTAAAATGTTTCTGTAGATTGGCATATATGTAGATGTATAGAAATAGATATTTAACAATCATTTCCATCTTTTGCTCTTCTCAGTGTAATATTTCTACACTTACATTTCACTTATAGTTCACTTATTTTTCACTTATATTTTAATTAATGACATTCAAAAATACCTGAATTTGAGATTTTAGGATAAAGAGTTCAGTCATTTGGCTTCTGGGTATCTAACATGATGATTAAAAGCACAGAATATGGCCCTGGCTGGGTGGCTCAGTTGGAGCATGGTCCCGTGTGCCAGAATATTGAAGGTCTGATCCCATCAGGGCACATACCTAGGTTGCAGGTTCCCACCCTCATCAGGGCACGTACAGGGGACAACTAATCAATGTTTCTATTTCACATGGATGCTTCTCTCTCTTCCTTCCTTCCTCTCTCTCTAAAATCCATAAACATATCCTCAGGTGAGGCTTTTAAATAAATAAATAAATAAATAAAATCCTTTTTCCTTCTTCCCACTTAAAATTGTATTTTGTTAAGTGGCCCCTAAAGCAACCTTTTCCAGTGTCATGATAGAGCAGTGATGGAGACACACTCTCAGAAGGAGAGAGGTCACATAACAAAAGAGAAGAGTAATGAGAAACCTAAGACAAGAATCTGCAATAATTACAAAGCCAATGAAACTAATCATGTATCACAATCCATAGATCATACCAGCATTCTCAATTCTAATGTAGGACTATAGAGCCCATGTTCCTCCCTACCATCTCTTCTTTGGTTTACAAACACAAGGGCTACAACCAGCTACCCTTTATACTGGATGCTTCTCAAGCTAGCTAGAATACTGCCCCACTCTTTTCTCTCCTCAATAACTCTCCTCCCATAGTGACTGAACTAGAAATAAATGAGCAACAACATTGGGAACAAGAAGCCAGGAACAAGTGGTAGTACACTGTGTCCTATAAGCGAGATGGGCACAGGAAGCTCTCTAAGAGCAAGGTGCTTAATACTGTAGATTTTCATGACTCCATTGGTTCACAGTGTCAGAGAAATATGGAGTGAGGGAATGCACAAGAGAAGAAAAGAAAATGTCAGACCAGCTGAGCTATATACTAGATAAAAGCCAATTAGACATGAAAAATTGAGCAAGAAGATATATCCAACTTCCAGGGAGTTGTAGATTTGAGAATGAAATCACACCCAAGTAGTGAGAGGATGGAGCCAAAGGCAACTTACTGGGAATCATCAATCATAGGCTGATCTCTCATCTCAAGACTGAGTAAAGAAAAATCAAATGTGTAACCTAAGGAAAAAGATACTGCAAAACAAAGTAAGGAGATCATCAATCTAAAGAAGAGTAAGAAGACACCTGAACATTATTTATTGAAAAAAATCCTCCATAGGTTGTAAGACACCATGTCTACCACAAAAGAGAAATTCAGAAGAGAACAGACTGAGTAAAAGATCATGGGGTGAATTAACTAGTAATAATGGCAAATACATAGAATTTGTGTGTGGAGAGAGGAGGTTTAGTTAATGAAGATCATACACAATTTTCATTCACTTTTTTTCAGTTAACATTAAAATGAATATTTTCCCCACATCATTAAATTCTCTTTTAAAACAAAATTCTTTTAAAAGATGCATAATAGTGCATCATGTATGTGTTCTATCATGTATGATTTTCTTACTGTTAGATATTTAGGTTTTTATATTTTCCAATTTTAAATCAGAAGGGGCATCCTTATATTTGTAATTTTCATAATGTCTTTGATTATTTCTTTAAGATAAATTCTCACAAGATTGCTGAGTCAATAAATATTCTCATTTTTAAGATTTTTGATACTTCTCAACAAATTAGTTTCAAGAAGTTCATTAAAGCTCTCTCTCCTATCAGCATGATCTGCTATTATCCATTTCATCAAATCTACTTCAACACTGTATCTACTTTTTAATCTTGAAACTTCATATTTAATAATATTTTGTTGGCTAAAAATTTTTACTAATTGGGCTGAGCACTTGTCTGTATTTGTCTATTTGTCATCCTCCATAAATAGTTCTCAATTACTTCACTGGTTTTTCTCTTATGACATTGTAAAATAAAGAAAAAGATATATATTGGTCCCTGCCCCCAATTCATGACACAGACTCCTGAAACCTTTGTAATTTCCTCAGTGATAAGAGCTCTAGCAGCATCTCTTGTCCTAATATTTGGTCTATGACCCAAGATCCTGACACAGAGCTACTAAAACCCTTGTGAATTCCTGAGTAATGTGTCTCTTGTTCCAATGAGGCAACTCTGGGTTGGCTCTTGGATGGGGGTGGTCACCAGAAAGACCAAGCCATGGTTAGACACCTAGAATTTTCAGCTCTGTCCACACATCCTCCAGAGAAAGGAGAGGGAATGGAAATAGATTGATCATGCCTATCTGAGGAAGCCTCCATAAAAATCCCAATAGTATGAAGTTCCAAAAGTTCCCAGGCTGGTGGATATAACCATGCCAGGAGGGTGAACCACTCCAGCTCCACAGGGATAAAAGCTCCTGCTCGGTGGACCCTCCCAGACTACACCCCATATGTCTCTTCATCTGACTGTTCATCTGTATCCTTTACCCTTCAACTAACTAGTAAGCCTGTTTCCCTAAGTTCTGTGAGCACCTCTGATAAATTAATTGAACCAGAGGAGAAGGTGGTGGGAACCTAGATTTATAGCTGATGGATCAGAAGCGCGGGAAGAAACCTGGATTGGTGATTGGCATCTGAAGGAGGGTGCAGTCCTGTGGGACTGAACCCTTCACCTGTAAGATCTGACGCTACCTCCAAGTAGTGTCACAACTGAGTTAAATTGTGGGAAACCCAACTAGTGTTGTAGAGCATTACTTGGTAGGGAAATCCCCCTGCCACACAAATTTGGTGGCCAGAACTATCAGAAGTGAAGTGTTCTGTGCAGGAGAATAGTACAGGAGACTCACAGGAGGGAGGCCTGGGTTTTTCCCTGTACAGTATTGATATTCTTTTCAGTTGAAAGAGTTTTTTGAACATTAAGTTTATAAACCTTTAATATTAGTGGGATTTTCACCCACCAAATACTTGTTTTATGCTTTTCATTTTATTTGTGGTATTTATTTTTTTTAAAGATTGCATTTATTTATTTTTAGAGAGGGAAGGGAGGGAGATAGAGAGAGAGAAACATCAATGTGCAGTTGCTGGGGGTTATGGCCTGCAACCCAGGCATGTACCCTGGCTGGGAATAGAACCTGAGACACTTTGGTTCCCAGCCTGCGCTCAATCCACTGAGCTACGCCAGCCAGGGCTTTGTGGTATTTACTAAAATAAACTGTATTTTAAATGTTCACGTTAATAAAAAACTAACAAAATAGGGATAAATATATCAAGCATAAAGGCAATAAAAAGAAAAATTCATGCTTTATAAAATATAATGAGTGATATGAAAGAAAAACATGAGATGTTCTCTATTAATGCAAAAGAGAACAAGCAGACAAAAAATAAGAGAGATAAACATATTCACAGACAAAGAATTGAGAGACAGCCAATTATTATGGTATTTTACCACAGCAATTGGAGTGGAAACAATAAAAGATTTAACCAAAGAAAAACTTTCTTAGACTAAACCAAATCACAGATACTCAAATGAAGTGGACTCATCATATTTTAGGCAAAATCTAAGGAAAGAGACTAATGTCAAGAAATATATTGAGATTTTTTAAAATCACAACATTAAGGAATATTCACTAAGCATTCAACTAGAGAGGAAAGGGGAGTACAGAGGGAGGGAGACAATGAGGAAGGAAGGAAGGAAGGAAGGAAGGAAGGGAGGGAGGGAGGGAACTAAAGAAGACAGATATATGCATACAGCACAAATACATATCCATACTTTTTTGATTTAAACAATCCCATGGCATAGGAAAACGTATTCACCAATAATATACCTGATAAGGGGTTAATACCCAAAATTTATAAGGAACTTACACAACTCAATACCAAACAACAAGCAATCCAATTAAAGAATGGGCAAAGCAGCCCTGGCTGGTGTGGCTCAGTGGATTGAGCTCCAGCCTGCAAACCAAAGGGTCACTGCTTCTGTTCCCATTCACAGCACATGCCTGGGTTGCGGGCTTGTTCCCCAGAAGGGGGTGTGTGAGAGGCAGCCACACATGGATGTTTCATTCCCTTTCTTTCTTCTTCCCTTCCCATCTCTCTAAAAGTAAATAAATGAAATCTTTAAAAAAAAAAAAAGAGTGGGCGTAAGTTCATTTCAGCATTATTTACAATCATCAAGATTTGGAAGTAGCCCAAGTGTCCATCAATGGATGAGTGGGTAAAACAACTATGAGACAATTACACAATAGAATTATACTTGGTCATAAAAAAAGAAGAAAATTTTACCATTAGCAACAGTATGGATGAACCTGGAAAGCATTATGCTAAATGAAATAAGATAGTCAAAAAAGACAAGTACCATATGATGTCACTTATATGTGGAATCTAATAAACAAAATAAACTAACAAACAAAATAGAAACAAACTCATAGACACAGAGAACAGACTGATAGCTGTCAGAGGGAAGAGAGGTTGTAGGGCTAGGTGGAAAAAGGTAAAGAGATTAAGAAAAAGAAAAAAAAAACAGAAAATTATCATAGACATAGATAACAGTATGGTGATTACCAGAGAGAAAGAAGGGTGGGGGAAGTAGAAAAGGGTAAAGGGAGATAAAAGGTGATGGAAGGAGACTTCACTTGGGTTGATAAATGCACAATACAATATGCAGATGATATATTATAGAATTATACACCTGAAACCTATATGATTTTATTAACCAATGTCACCCCAATAATTTCAACAAAAAATAAAATTAAAATAAATAGATTTAATAAGAAATTAAAATAAATAAAACAATTCCAGTGTGGGGATCAACTGATTTTCTCTGGAACATAAACAATGTAGCTTTTTCAGGAGCAAGTGAGAGACCGAAGCTGTAAGTAGAGTAGCAGATTGGTCCGTGTCTAAAAGAAAGTCATGGGTGAGATTATCTAACTTGATATGAGTAGGCAGGATGAAAATGTTTTAAGTAATTAAGTTGTACAGGCCTGAAATCACCTGATCAGCTTATTCAATTTCTTCTTGAAGAAACTATGCAATAGATAAACATAGTAAGGATTGACTAGTTATTTAGGAAAACCTAAGTATCCTAAACCTTATGATTTCATTTCTGTTTTATAATACACATCTCCTTTCCTTTCCATTAGCCTGTAGCTTTTAAAGCTAAGTGATGAGACTGGGTACACACATCATGTCCCACCTGCCATTCAGAGCTGCAGAGAGGCATCTTGCATCTGCTATTTCGAATAAAGGAGGAAATGACAATAAAATATAAGACTTTGAGAATGGCTTTAATTTATGAGCTCTGAAATTATTTTATGTCTGCTTTATGAAGCATATCATCCTCCTAGGCTATGGTAGTGTTACTCTAAAGGGAAGACGGCAAATTGCTTCAGCATTTTCCTGCAAGGTAGCTAATACACAGACCACTATCCCAAAGCAGACAGCTCCCTGGAACTGTACGCAGACAACAGTGTTTTAAATAAGCCACAAACCATGCTTCTTGGTTTTGTTTACATTGGTTGCACACATTAGGAAAACAATTGGTTTCACAGTAAATTCAGTGATGAAATAAATTAGGCATTTGCCCATCACGTTGGGGAAAATACATTCTTGTGGGAAATCAAGGACAATGCAGAGGGGAGGGGAGAATTTGTGCTATTTGACCAGGGTGACAAATTCCAACAGCTGAGGCCATGAACCCCAAACTCTCATTTTCATTCCCTTGCGTGCCTTAGAGGTTTGGTACTTGTCGCCCACAAGAAAGAGACACACAAAACACAGAGTTCAGCAGCTGCTCAAAAAGACTGAGGGCTTAGTAGTCCTCCCGCATTCAGCCACGTTTCTGAAAGCCTCTCACTAGGTCCAACCACCTTGGGCTTTGAGGACTCCTCTGTTTTCCATAAGCCACACATGCAGCCTTAAGCGTCTCTGCACATTTAGGTTTCGCAGATCCAATATTTATTGTTCAAAAGTGGATATTGTAGTTTAAATCATTTACTGACTGTTGATAGTAGTGAGAACTACTTTTGCACTTACATACATGTGCAAAAATACTCTGCTTTTTAAAATATCATACCACACATTATTGAATCTCTAAATAAGATATTATAGGAAAAGCAGCTAAGTGAGTTTATATTCTACCAACTCTATGAAATTACTGTGAGAAACAAGATCTAATCTCTATGCTAAGGGAATTTATACACTGGTACCACAGATAAGAGTCACATGAACTACTATAATCAAAGGAGACTGTGAGAACTTCTCTAAGAGAAATAAGATTAAGTATAACAGGAGTAGTGGTCAGAGAGGAATTCATCCCAACCAAGAGTGTCAAGGAGAGCTAGGTAAATTAAGGAGCCATTTCAGCTGAGCCTTTAAGGGCAAATAGGATTAGAAATAGAGAGGGACAGCAAAGGGGAATGCAGAATTTGCTTGAGACACGGGTAGCAATTTAGTGAGTTAGGCTAGAGCAGAGGTTGTGTTCAGGAGCAGTGGCAGCCAAACCTGGAAAGGCATATGTGGCCCCACAGTGGATGCCCATCAATGTCAAGTGAAGAGTGATCAAGGTGTTGCCGAAAAAAAAAAAAACTTCTCCTTAGATGAATCCCATGATTGCGTGTAGTAACGTGGTGAAAAAAATAAAGACAGGAAATCTGGGGTTGGAGTGGGATAGTAGGATAGACTTTGCAATAGCCAAGACAAGAAATGATAAGTTGACTAAAGGTGACCGGGGAAAAAGGCAGTGTTTTGGGCTCAGTTGCATCCAACCAATATTCATATGGTGAAGTCCTCACCCCCAATACTTCACAATGTCATTCTATTTAAAAATAGAATCTTTAAAGAGGTAACTAAGATAAAATGACATTATTAGGATGAGTCCTAATCCAATATGACTAGTATCCTTACAAAAGGAAGAAATCTAGAAGACATACACAGAGAGGGATGACCACATGGGGACACAGGGAGAAGACAACCATCCACAAGCTGAGGATAGAGGCCTCAAGAGAAAGCAGTCCTCACAATATCTGACCTTGGACTTCTGGCCTCCAGAATTGTGAAAAAAAAAATATTTCTATTATGTAAACCATCAAATCTATGGTGCTTTATTATGACAGTCTTAGAAAACTAACATAGGAAAGAATAGACAGATATGAAAAATTGGGGGGAGAAATTATTCAGAAAAGTGGGAAACAGCTAGAAAGAGGAAGGGGAGAGGAGTGAAAGGTCATAAGATGTGGGTTCAGGCAGCCAGGAAATAAGAAACAGTAAAAATATAGAAAACTGGAAGAAGCTGGTTTAAGTAAAAATGATAACTCAGTCTGAAAAATGTTCAGTTTGAATTCTGACAAGCATCCTTACAAAGGTAGAAATTAAGTAATGTAAATACAGCAAAGGAGCTCAGGAAAGAGCTAAATTTGGGAGTCATCCAGATGAAAGTGGACATTGAGGCTGTAAGAACAGAAAGGTTGCTCAGGAAGATTATAAAAAATACAGAAACTGAAGACAGCCTGGAAGAGAACCTAAATCTTATAGGCAAAATGAAGAGACAGAGTCTGAGAGAAAGCGGTCACAGAAGTCATCTGGTTTTATGGCAGCAAAACATAGAAGTGACTAAATCACCACTTCTACTTTGTGTTCCTGACATACAAGCTTCTGTCAGAGACCTATAACATTTCTGTGCCTTTGCTCACCTGTCACCGAACAACGGGATGCTGAGCGGGAGCTCCCTGTTGCTGCTGATCCAACTCGCAGTGAAGGCCAAAGAGGCAGCAAGCATGCCACACTGCACAGTCAGCACAACAGGCTAGATGTCTCCCCCTAGATCTTATTCAGAGCTGTAGAACCAGCCCTGCTATACCCCCAGAAGACCCCTCCAACACACACCAGCTATTTGTAAAAACTGAAAACTGGAACTGAAGGGGAGAGGGGCCTGGGAAGAGCTGAGTCACCCACCTTATTAGGGAGTACAGAGTTTGTGGTGAGAGGAAAAAGGGCACATTCCTGCCCACCGCCATTAGTGTATTGTAGGATGAGGTTGGGGGGTCATAAAGAGAAGGAGACTGGTGTATGTTGTCTAATTAGATATTCACTTAGGCAGTGGACCTGACAATCTCCCTCACCTGTGCCTGTCCAAACAGGACTGGAGAGACCTCGATTGAGATGACTGGGCAGAGAGGGGCAGCCAGTGAGTGAGGCAGCTGGACCTCTCACCATGTGGGGTAGAAAGAAAGTGAGTTATGTATGGTCCAGTGGACACTAAAAAAGATGGCAGGGCTTGAACCACCTGGCTTGTTCCCACCTGAGAGGCCTACCTACCGGAGGAGGGGACTCACCCCTTATACCCTTTTTTATTCTGCATATAAATTTATTAACCGCTTATTATATCCTTAACACTATGCAAGCTTCCTGGGACATAGCTAACAGATGTACGGAACACAGTGCTTGGCACACAAGGCTTTGCAGGGAAAAAAAAACAGTTTGTTTGACAGTCACAACTTCATGGGAACACCAACATGAAACATGGGCACCTAACATCAAGGAGTGTGAGAGTGAGAACTACAAAGAAAGCAAGAGGTTGACTTATCTGGATCCCTCATCTCAAGATGGGGTGGTGAGATAAATTCAGAGCTGTCCCCAGATGACAACCAACATCTGAACCCTTGCCACATGGGCAGCATCCAACCTCAGTCAGTACTGGTCAGATAAATGGTAACACCAACAAAGTGACGATGAGAGCTGTGCCTGCCCCTGAGGAGAGGGAGGTGTGGAGCTGGTGAGATCCAGGCCATACACATCCACCACCACCCCAAGGTGAAATAGTGGGATAAGCAGTAAAATGCAGATAGCAGCCCCCCTTCCCCTTCACATCCTGGGAGTGACACATCAAGTCAGTTACGGGCACAGGAGAGAGGATGAGATTTAAATCAACTTTGAAATCTAAGCTAGATTGGATGTTCAATAAAAAATGTAACCAGAAAATTATAATATCTCTTCAAGTTATAATATCTCTTCAAATATCTCTTCGAGAAAGATAAAAGGCAATTCAACAGAAGGTAGTGACTGGAAAATATGATTAAGTACTGAGTAAGTACCAGTTTCATGCTGGTACTCCATGAAGCTGTGGCACTCCATTAAACTAATCGTATGTGCAAATCCTTGTATGTCAAGCACTGTGTTCTGCACATCTGTTTATTCCTGAGAGCTTGCATAGTGTTGAGGACATAAGTAGTTAATGAATGTACATGCAGAATGAAAAAAGATCTAAGAGATGGTAATTTTTGGCCACCACTACAAAGAGGCAGGGAATGACACACCTTAAGAAAAGGCTTTGGATTAGGAACTTGATCTTCAGTGAGAAGTGGCAGAAGTGAGGTCAGAACCTGTAAGATAAAGGTAAAAGAGGAGGTGGAAGCTAAGGAATTAGAAACATCCTGTAAGTATAAATCACACCTTCAAGAAATCTGGCAATGGAAAGAAGAGAGATGAGATGGCCCTAGGAAGTCAGAAGATCAAAGGCTTAGGATATAATCAACTTGAGTTTTTCAGATCTAAAGAAAGAAACCACTGAAACAGAAAGAGGAAAATTTTGAGGAACGGTATTAATTAATGATACCACTTTGATACCACTTCATGCCATTTTCTTTCTTTAAAATTAGACCATTTGTGTTAAACAAGTTGTTTTAAGCACTAACTGTTAACATATTTTAGCTGTATCTTATTACTTATCAGAATCCTTAATGATAAGATCTTAAATTTAAGGGCAAGAGGGAATGATTTTTATCAGCAATAAAACCACAATTCCTCAACATGATGGATATTTCCATAAACTGTAAAGAGGCTTATGGTGGCAAAAAAAAAGCAAAAAGTGAATATTTGAACATGCATCTTACCTTCTCTTTCTGAGGCCAGAGTTATGTCTTTTACAGAGTCATATTTTACACGGTGCTAATCATAGTGCATTATGTATTATAAGTGCTTGATAAAAGTAAGCACTCGACAAAAGTGTCAAACTAATTAATTTGGAAACTATAAACAATCCCACTTAAAACTGCATCAAAAGAATAAAATACCTAACAATAAATTTAACCAAGGAAGTGGAAAATCTGTACAATGAAACTATCAGACATTGATAAAAGAAATTGGAAAAGACACAAATAAATGTAAAGATATTCTGTGCCCATGGATTTCAAGAATTAATATTTTTAAAATATCCATACTATCCAAACCAATCTATAGATTCAATACAATCCCTATCAAAGTTCCAACTGCATTTTTCACAAAACTGGAAAAAAAGTCTTAAAATTTACACAAAAAAACAAATGTCCCTGAATAGCCAAAGCAATCTTGAGAAAGGAAAACAAAGCTGAAGGCATCACACTTCCTGTTTTCATACTATATTACAAGGCTATAGTAATCAAAACAGTATGATATTTGCTTTAAAACCAACACATAGATCAATGGAACAGATAGAGGGCCTAGAAATAAACCCACACATACATGTCAAATAATTTGCAACAAAAATGCCAAGAATATAAAATGAGAAAAGAAGACTCTAAAATAAATGTTGTTGGAAAAAACTGGACAGCCATATGCAAAAGAGAGAAATAGACCCATATCATACACCATACACAAAAAACAACCCAACCCAAACTGAAGCCAGAAACTCCTAGAAGAAAACATTGCCTTGGCATTGGGCTTGGCAATATTTTTTTTGTATTTGACACCAAAAGATAGGCAACAAAAGCAAAAATAATCAAGTGGGACTATATAAAACTAAAAAGCTTCTGAACAGCAAAGGAAACCATCAACAAATGAAAAGGCAACCCACCAAATGGAAGAAAATATTTGTAAATCATATATCTGATAAGGACTTAATACCCGAGATATATAAAGAACTCATATAACTCAATTGAAAAAAAAAAAACAAAAACAAAAACAAAAAACCTGAACAATTAAAAAATGAGCACAGGATCTAAATAGACATTTTTCCAAAGATCACATACAGATGGCCAACAGACATATGAAAAGATGCTCAACATCACTAATCACCAGAGAAATAGAAATGAAAATCACAATGAGCTGTCATCTCACACATGTTAGAATGACTCTTATCAAAAAGACAAGAAATAACAAGTATTAGTGAGGATTAGAGAAAAAGGGAATACTTGTGCACTGTTGATAGGAAGGTAAAGGGTACAGCCATTTTGGTAAATAGTGGGCACTGATCCGAAGGAAATAAAATCATATCTCAAAAAGATATCTGCAGTCCCACATTCACTGCAGCATTATTTGCAATAGCCAAGATGAATAAACGGAAAAAGAAAATGTAACATACCTACTCAGTGGAACATTATTCAGCCATAAAAATAGAGAAAGATATCCTGCCAAGGATATCAAGTCCAACACGGTTGGACTTGAGGTCATTATGCTAACTGAAATAAGTCAGACAAACAGAGACAAATACTTTGTGATCTCACTTTTATGTGGAATCTAAAACAATATGTATATATGAACTTGGAGAACAAATTGGTAGGTACCAGAAACAGGGAGTGGGTGAAATGGGTGAAAGTCATCAGAGTACAAACTTCCAGTTGTAAGACACAGTCATACTAGGTACTTGTCGACTTCAGAACTCATCAAACACTGTGCTCATCATATTTTGACGAGAAAAAAATGTTTCAGCACTTGGCATTTGCCATTGCACTTGGTAGAACTTGTAGGAGTCACTACACCACCCCTCAAGAGAATGCTTCACCATTAGATACTCATTGCTTTCAGCATTCCTCAAGAGTTCTGGAATGAATGAAGATGAGTACCAAGGTACCATGGTAAATAAATCCTGGGGATGTAAGATACAGCATGATGACTATAGTTAACAACATTGTATTGTATATTTGAAAGTTGCTAAGAGTAGATCTTAAAAGTTCTCATTACAAGAAGAAGTATTTGTAATCATGTGTAATAACAGATGTTAACTTATTGTGATAATCATTTTGCAATATATACAGATATTAAATCATCATGATATATACTTAAAACTGATACAATGTTAAATGTCAACTATGTCTCAGTTAAAAATCAATTAATCTGTTATCTTAACTGACTTTGGGAAAAATCTGCCTTTACATAAAGTTCACTAATTCATTACAATAATATGCTGAGTTTTTATAACAAGAACTATTCTAGAAATAACATAATGCATAAAGAAAAGGTCATTCTTACTTATGGAGTATATAGGGGAAGCAAGAGGAGAAGGAAGATATGTAATCAAACAATTATATATCCAATCAAGTAATCAGTTGAGATGAACTGCTTACTTGATTCCATCAAGAGTATGAAAATAAGTAATAACATTTATGGTAGATTCTGTTAATTGCACAATTCCTCTACTTTGCAATTCCTTCAGTAAAGGCAATGAGGATATTTCTCTTCTCCTTGACTTTGACTTTATCCATGTGGTGTGCTTTGAACAACAGAGCACTAGTAGGTGTATATGACACTACCCCCCATTATTTAGAACACTGATGTGCACATGGATGATGGAGCTTGCCCTCTTAGACTTCCACCATTGACACAGGAACATGCAAACCCTAATGCAGTGTTCCAGGAGGAGAAAGACAGACATGTGAAGCAGAGCGGAGGGAGTCCTAGTTCCCCCAGACAAGCCCAGCCTGGATCTGCTGGCCTCCATTTGACCCACAAACATATGAATTTAGTAAATGCTGTTGGTTTTAGTTCACAGAGACAAATGTGGCTGCTCATTATACAACATTATTGTAGCAATAACTAATACAACTTTATATATATTCATCTTAATAGTTCCTAATGTTCTGTTCATCTCACTGAATAGAATAAACACTTCACATGGAGTAAAAAAAAAAATGTAGTAGGACGTGCCTAGACCTATAATTACGTATTCCAATCTCAACAGTAAGAAACTAAAGCCTGAAAATATAAATTGCATAAATGGAAGAACCAAGTGGAGTATCAGTCCAGTTCTCATTACTGGACTTATTCTGACCAAAGTGAAGTTCATGACTTAGCCCTAAGACCTTGCTAAAATTTACTATTTCCCAGACTGTCATATTGAACAGATCATGACACACAGAAGCCAAGGAAAATAAATGAAATTCGTGTTTTACTGGGTCCCACATGCTGTGGTGTTTTCAAACCCACATGCATTCACCAAGAAACACTTAGAATGTTTTATTCTGAAAACAAATCATAACAAGAATAGAGCACAGAACAAAAATCAACTCAACAAGTCACCCCATATGTTTTTCATTTTCATGTATTCTGTAAAGGAAGTGAATGTGGCATAGTATACTCGGCTCCCAGAATAGAGACTTCCAGCTATTCTTTTTAATTTCATATTTACAGAGAGCCCTGTGTTACTATTACCCTCTGTACTGCCTCAGAAATAGCAACAGAAGTAAAGGAAATAATCCACCAAGGAATAAATGTTATATCTTTCCTAGTGTAATGGGTTTGGACTCATGCTCCAGGCCTAATACAAAGATGTTCTCTGTGTATTGTACACAGGTTGCTGGGGTCTGCTGGAGAGAAGATAATATACCTCCATTACAGGGAGATGAGACCTCTTGCAAACCACTACTGAAATGCTGAAAGAAAACTCATTCAGACAGCCTTCTTTATTCTTTAAGTTAGAAGTAACGTTTAAAGGTATGTATACAGTATGGGATGCCTATTTAAAGTTAGCTATCTAAATGACAAAAAAGGGTAACTTTCTCTCAAAGTTTGGAGTATATAAAAATATAAAAACATCATATGTATTCTAATATGTGCATATATGAATATGTGTAAGTGTGTGTGTGTGTATATATATATAAGTTTTATCATAAATGTGTTTACCCTAATATGGCTGGCTGTACACACAAACACAAAGCATGTATTCTCGATTGCACCTCTACCAGGATTCTACACGGTGAATGTGATGGTACTTTCCACTTCGAACCTTTTGGAAGAAAGTTGTCATTTTTTTTAATTGTTCACAGAAATATGGAGCTTATCATTTATAAAAACTTAGTCACTCCATGGATAAAGTGAGCCATTTCAAAGCATTCTTATGTGCATGTAGAAGGACATAAAAATATGATCCATCTTACATACATTACACATCAAATCTACTACCTCTGTAGTGAACCTAACAAGAAAGGTATGGTTTTCCTGAGCAACATGGAAAATCAGTCCATTGTTGAGACATTTTGATTATCCATGTGTAAATATTAAGAGGTGTCAGAGCTATTTTAGAGAGGTTAGTCTTTGACATAATTATCATGTACTGTTAAAATTCAAAGACTTTTAGATAAATAGTATTGCTGTTTCTTGTTACTCATGGTCCTTTTAAAACCTATTAACCAGATATATACAATTTCCACAAACATATAAAGTATGTACCTGAATATTAAATATTGAAAGTCATACAACATTTTAAAATTCCATATTAAAATTTGAAAGCATCCATTGGAAAACATCTAAAATCAAAGCCTATATCCTATTTTCATAAAACTAATAATATATGGGCTGTTTCTATTTATTCCATTTAAAATACCAGGTTAACACCTTAATCCAAAATATCTGAAGCCAACTAATTTCTAAGACTTCATACTCCTGACCACATGCTGAGCACTAGTGCAGTTCCAGGTGACTGATTCAGCAGATAAATAAGCTATTCATCTGTGAAAATATTTTATATGCCATGAAATGAAATAGTTGTCAAGCATCAGTGGAATGACACTCTAATATAAACAAAGATTATTCATAACACATATGAAACTTTAACATGTCCCCAGTGGTACATCCATCCAATACATTTTCTCATTAATTAAAAAAACTATTTTAAACAAGCTCTGATCCTTGATAACAAGACATTTTATGTTTCTTGGATTATTAGATCTTAAAATTAATTATTTCTTTTAGTTTTATACCAACTGTTTGCTTTTGCTTTGACAGCACAACATTTTCTATTTTATTTTACCCCAGTTTTTTCAGAGATGAGTGTGGAGCTCTGGCCAAGACTTTCTTCTTTTGCAGACTCTTTTACCAAATGCAATATGGCCAGTCAGGTCCTCTTCAGAATAACTCATCTCGTCTCAGCTCTCTGAACAGTAAAGTCAACCTATCAACTACATCAACTTCATTCACACACATAAAAAAACACACATGTAGCTATTAATACTATGCACTTTATGAAGAGAAAACCAATATTTAAGACTCATTACATTTTCTCTCTCTGGCAAGCTTGTTGACGTCTGATTTCACTCTTTTTAAATGTTCCAAAGGAAGTTTATTAGTACTGAAGACAGAGATTCCTTTGACCCCTTAAGTTCACAGATAACTAGGTAAAACTCACTAAACAATCAAGTCCTCTAACGAGACTCTTGAAAAGTTGCAGAGCACATCAAGGAACTGGATGTCACCAAATGGAAACCTGATTGCATTCTCCACTAGCACTGAAGCCTCACTTCTTAATAGACACAGAAAAGTATTACAGATAAATCTATTTCAGCTGTGCCAAAAAAAATGTTTCAAAATTCATGAAATTACTATTCATACCATGCCCACATTTAAAATGCTTTATAATTTAAATCTTTAATATTGCCACAAATCTCTAGGATGCTTCCCTAAAGACTTCTAATATGTACATTTGTGAAGAGTCTGTCAGATTCATGAGATTATGTTGGTACTTGAGACCAGGATAATAAAGTAGAGCTCTTGCTTTGAACACTAAACACTTCCCTGTACAGAATTTATAAAGTGCAGCTGGGGACTGAATCCATGCTAAACCAAATGTACGTGGTCACTTGTACAAAGAAAGAAAATGTATCCTGCTGGGAACACGGGGAATGTTTTAAACTGTGACTGTATGGTTAGAGAGAACTGAACTGTAGCCTGAGAATTTGATCAGTGCAGCCAAGTTTAGATTTTTCTTTCATCTGTTGTTGTCTTGCCTTATAGCACTTGACATTGTTTAAAAGAATTACCAAGAATTTTTGAAGAATAAAAAGGGTCTTTAGTCAACTAGTGCTAAAAAAAAGTTTCTTAATTTTATTTAACAAATTTCATTATTTCTAGCTTTAAAGTGATCATTGGTAAAATCCATATTCCATTTATATTTCTACCACCATGGTACATAGTTGGAATTACATTACCAAAAGTGGCACTATAAATGTACATGAGCTGTCATTCAGTGGTATTTTCCCCTTTGAAGCAAATATTACTTTCCTGAAGAAAAACCTATGCCCAACTTCTTATAGAAATGAGCATAAATGTTAGATTTTTGATAAATATAATTCAGTACAGTAATACAAGTAAGTATACTCCTTATAGTAGCCATTTGGGATGTTTACAAATATTGTCTGGTTAGCTCTCCTTCCTGAATGTATTAAGATTGTACTGCCCTACCCCTGGGAATGCTTAATTTAGCTAATGAAATGTGAATAAAAGTGACTGAAAATCACTTGCACTTGGGAGCTTTAAAAGCTAGTGTACCTGGCCAAGATGGAGGCATAGGTAGATACACTGTGTTTCCTTGCACAACCAAAAGAAAGACAACAGATCTAAAAACAAACAAACAAAAAAAAACAACCAGAACTGACAGAAAATCATACTGTATGGAAGTCTGACAACCAAGAAGTTAAACAAGAAATATTCATCAGACCAGCACACAGAGACAAAAAAAAAATGGCCCAAATGAAAGAACAGATTAAAGATCCCCCAAAAATACAACCAAGCGACAAAGAGATAGCCAACCTATCAGATACACAGTTCAAACACTGGTAATCAGGATGCTCACAGAACTGGTTGAATATGCTAACAAAATAGAGGAAAAAGTGAAGGCTATGCAAAGTGAAATAAAGGAAAATGTACAGGGAACCAACAGTGATGGGAAGGAAACTGGGACTCAAATCAATGATTTGGAGAAGAAGAAAGAATAAACATTCGACCAGAACAGAATGAAGAAACAAGAATTCAAAAAAATGAGGAGAGGCTCAGGAACCTCCAGGACAACTTTAAATGTTCCAACATCTGAATCATAGGGGTGCCAGAAGGAGAATAGGAAAAGCAAGAAATTGAAAACTTATTTGAAAACATAATGAAGGACAACTTCCCCAATCTGGCAAAGGAAATAGACTTTCAGGAAGTCCAGGAAGTTCAGAGAGTCCCAAACAACTTGAACCCAAGGAAGTACATAACAAGGCACATCATAATTGCAATATTCAACATGAAAGATAAGGAGAGAGTCTTAAAAGCAACAAGAGAAAAGGAGACAGTTCCTACAAAGGAGTTCCCCAAAAACTATCAGCTGATTTCTCAAAAGAAATCTTACAGGCAAGAAGGGGCTGGAAAGAATTATTCAAAGTCATGAAAGGTAAAGACCTACATTCAAAATCACTCTATCCAGCTAAGCTATCATTTAGAACGAAAGGGCAGATAAAGTGCTTCCCAGATAAGGTCAAGTTAAAGGAGTTCATTATCACCAAGCCCTTACTATAAAAAATGTTAAAGGGACTTATCTAAGAAAAAGAAGAACATCAAAACTATGAACAGTAAAATGACAATAAACTCACCACTATCAACCAGTGAACCTAAAAAAAAATGAAAACAAAAACTAGGCAAACAACTAGAACAGGAACAGAATCACAGAAATAGAGATCACATGGATGGTTATCAGTGAGGAAGGGGAGAGGAGAATGGGGGGTAATAGTACAGGGAATAAGTAGCATAAATGGTAGGAAGAAAACAGACAAGGGAAGGTTAAGAAGAGTATAGGAAATGTAGAAGCCAAAAAACTTGTAAGTATGGGCCATGAACATGAACTAAGGTGGGGGGCAGTGGAATGTGGGTAAGAGAGGGTATGCAGGGCAGAGGGAATAAAAGGAGGAAAATGGGACAACTGTAATAGCATAATCAATAAAGTATATGTTTAAAAAATTTTTTTAAAAGCCAATGCATAATTGCCATATCTTTTTTCCTCTGCCAGTGTGACCGACAGTACTCAGAAAGAGGGCTACCCCATTAGTGTGGATCCTAGAGTAAGAAGGAACTTTGGCAACCCCCCACACTGACCCATTATGTAATATATAAATGGAGTATCAGCAAGAAACATACCTTAGTTGTTTTAATCTACTGAGATTTGGGGATTATGGATTATTATAGAACAATCTAGCCTAAACTAACAGATATGCACCTTTATACAAGGGGGATGCCAAAAACCTGGAATTATCTTCTGGCAGGCAGGCCTCTTGTAACACAGGCTTCCCCCACTAGGTGAGTGTTTAGGAACCTATTTGCATCAGTGTGCCAGCTGGCATTGTTGTGAGAGGCTATGTTTGGCTTCAGTGAATTTGTTTTGAAGACTGTCGAAGTATTTGCCCATTTCATGATGGGTGATTCACTAGCACACCAGCCCATACTGGCTGAGTGTTTAACAGTTTTTGTCTAAAAACAGCATGACCCCCATGCCCTACCCTCCCTATTCACTGGACCTCACCTAAGTGACTCTTTTTTTTTTTGTTTCCCAGATAAGAATAGTCCTCAAAGGGAAACAGTTTGCCAATATGTATATGTATATGATCTATATAAATGTATATATGATATATATAAATATACATGATCTATATAAATTTACACATAAATGTGTGTGTTTATATACACATACACAGAGTATAGTGCAAATAATGCCCCTTGTTTATTATAAAATCTTTTATTACGAAATCATAAGCACGTAATTCTATAACATAACAATTATTACACCCATATTATTACTCTACCAACCACACTCAAGTAGGCCTTACTTCTGCCAGACCTTGTCCATGTATGTACATATATAGGAGAGAGATAGATGGAGGAAGATGAGGGAAAATAAAAATAAATAGCGGCAGTAGAAAGGCAAGGGAAAGCAAAAAAATAATACTCCCTCGCCCCAAAATTCCAGAACAAAAGGAAATGATAAATTGAAAAGTGCCTCCCCAAAGTACCCACCTTAGTGACTGAATGTTACCCACACAAAAACATATCATATTGAAATCTCACAAAACCGTAGGTAAGGGAAGCTTCATAAAATTACAGATAGAAAAACAGGACATATATGGAGGTTAGAGAATGAGGAAGGCAATAAAGTTTTCAGGTATATTAATAAAAACTAGAGACAAAATGTAGCAATGTCTTCAACATTTTGAGCTAAAATGATTTTTAACTTAAATTCTTTGGTAACTAAACTAATAATCAAATATAGCAACTGAGGACAAACATCTTCAGACATGAAAGATCTCAAAAAGTTACATATCCTGTCTCAGGAATTAAGAGTGATGTAACCCACCACACTCAGAGACTCACCTGAGGAAGAGGATATGAGGTCCACGGAGGAGGGAGGAGAAGCATGCACAATGCATAGGATGATGCTGAGGAGAAGCTTCCAGACAAGCTTTCCAGGCCTAGAGAACACCAGTCCCAAACGGGAGAGAACTGAAAGCCCTGAGAAGTATGCCAACAAGAAAACAAACCAAAAGAATCCTATAGGAAGGCTGTTTGAGTTTTGATTTGTTGTTTTGTTTTGTTTTTTACCACAGTGAAATGAACATAATAGCTTTGGCAAAGGGTCTTATAATAAAGTGAATAGTAAGAAGAACATAAAAAAATAAACACAAATAAAGCAATATTTTCTTCCAAGGGGAAAATGTAATCATAGAATACTACATGGTTCAGCTGTGTCAAATTTCTATATAGTCATAATAAAATAATTATTGAGTAGTGATTGAATCACAAATAAAAAAAGAGTGATGCTGGAAGGGCGGGGCAAAGATACATGCATGTTGTGGGGAAACATTTGCAAGCATAGTAGAGTATATGAAAACAGCATGGAGTTTCCTCAGAAAATTAAAAACAGATATGCCTTATGACCCAGTGATTCCATTCCAGGGGATTTATCTGTAGAAACCCAAAACACTAATTCAGAAGAATATATGTATCCCTATGTTCAGTGAAGCATTCTTTACAATAGCCAAACTATGAAGACAACACAAGTGCCCATTTATGGATGAGTGAATAAATAATTTATGGTACATATATGCATACACAATGGAACATTACTCGGCCATATAAAAGAATGGAATATTGCCACTTGTGACAGAATGGATGGACCTAGACAGCATTATGCTCAGTAAAATAAGCCAGTCAGAGAAAGACAAGTACCATATGATTTCACTGCTATGTGGAATCTATAGAAAATAAATAAATAAACAAACAAAATTAAAACAGGTCCATAGAGAGAGAGAGAGAAGTAGTAGGTGCCAGAGGGGAAAGGGGAATGGGGCACTGGGTGAAAGAGGTGCAGGGACTAAGAAGCACAACTTGGTAGTTATAAACAGTGATGGGGAAGCAAGTAAAGCATGGGAAGTACAGTCAATGATAAGGCAATAACTGCATATGATGCCAGTTGGGATCCTGGAAATATCAAGGGGAACACTATGTAAAGTACATGATTATCTAACCACTAAGCTGTGCACCTGAAACCATCAAAAAATAAAATTAAGAAAATAAAAATAAACATGTTAATTGCAAAAATCCAGATATTAATAGAAAATGTGTGCAGACTTTTTAAAATAAAAAAAAAAAGAAGCCCTGCAAGCATATTACTCAGACACTGTGAGGTCAATAACAACAGTGAAACAGGTTCGGGTGGTTGTTTCTATGAACTAGAAATTAAGGGTGGAAAGTGTGGGACAAAGAAAAAATATTTTATTATAAGCATTATGATTTTTAAAATATATACTATAATAGCATGCTCTAAAATTTTGAGGAAAATATTTGATCCTAAAAGATCCCATAGCAAATCACAAACCTCAGGTGGAATTTGACAAAGGTTATCAATTTTGCATTATAACTTGAATAATAATTCTGAAAAATTCTCTACCAGGCAATGAGGGAAATATCCAAACAACCAGGAAGCTCTTTTCCCTCATACTTTAGGAATAATTTGGGGAAACGGCCTACTGAACACACTGTTTTACCAGGCCCAGGAAAGCAAAACACAGTAATGATGACAAAACAAAACCACCACTACCAGCAATGGAGTATTTAGATCATTTAAATCTGAAGGTTATATGGTCAATTATGATACTTAAAGAAACTGAAACCATAGGTAACTTTTGTTTTACAGGAAGAAGAGCTGCTTATAGACAAAGCATGACTACTTTGACAACATCAAACAGAAGTGATTTGATATCTTCATAAGTTTTATCCTGTGAATGAAGACATTTGGTAAGGTATGTTGAAAGAAACTTATTTGTAAAAGGTGTTGCAATACCTACAAAAAAGAGAGAAAAGGAAAATACATTCCTCCACCCCTAAACACCACCACCTGGTACTCTCTCCCAAAAAGAACTCGTTCATTGCCTCATCTTGCAGCTAAATGGTACTTCTGAAACTACCATGGCTGGTAAACTTGATTTTGTAATGTAGAGTAGATAGAGTAGATAAGTAAGTAAATTCTTAATACTTCCTCTAAATTTAACTACCTTAGTATGAGGAGGGGTGTTGAATGGGGTACGCTTACAAAATTTCTTTATCAGAATATGATTACTCCAATGCAAAGTATTAAGGAGCATGGCAAAAAGTGAACTTTCATTTGCTCTTTTAATATAGGAAATACATAATTCATTATCCTAATGATTTAGCTATATCATCAGTCTTAATTGATTTAAGGAACATGCCTCAAAAACATGTATTCATCAGCAATAGTGTCTATATTGTCTAGAAAGTAAACATGTATTTTTCAGCAATTATGTCTAGAAAGTACATTGGATAGCATTTAGTGCTAAAATAATCTTCAAGTTGGTAGATTTTAAAACAGATTAAAAATTTGCCACACTATGTTTCTATGTCAGAGACTGCTGGTTTCCCCTCAATATCCATTCTCCCTGTCTTGCTTTAGTAACTAGCCCCTCGCATTGCAGCTGGGCATATGGCTAAAGACCATACCAGGACATGCTACATGTTCTAGCCTCTCCTGAAGCCAGATGTGTCCATGAGACCCAGTCTTGGCCAATGAATTGTGATCAAACATGGCTATGCAAAACATGTGGTGTATGTACCCAAAAGTTAGCAGCAGGTTTTCTGCTGCACCCCTCACCCTCCCAACTTATTAGAATATTCACATGATAAAGGAAAATTAGAACAGTCATCTTAGATCATAAAATGAAAGGCTTGTGTTGAATATAGAAGACAGAGGGTTCTGGGTTCCTGCTGCTGTCAAGCTGCCAGACCTCCCTGACCACTTGCCCAGACTTACAAGGGAAGATGAATACTTCTAGTTCTATGGTCACTGTATTTTTAGATTCTCTGTTACCTTAGAAAAACCTATAATTTATCTAATAAAGTTCCACCTAACACTTTCCTCAAATACAATTCAGGGGGTCTTGACAACATATTTAATTTACTGAACACCTTTTTCTCAAGTGTCCAATTCACTTTCCACTATTTTTCATCCTGTTCTTCATAGCATCTCTGATGTAATGTAGTAACGATGCTTTAAATTTGACTCAAACCCCGGTCCCATGACCAAGGTGCTTGTGTCAGGCTGCTTTCTGCCCCGGAAAATAACATCTGGTTCTGCTTCACTACTGCTGGGCAGGCTAAATTTCCAGTGTTCAAGAACCAAGAACAGGATTATTTTAATCCATTTTTCAGACAGATTTGTTTTCACTCAAAAGTCCTTTCAATTCACCAGAAACAGACTGAATATATAGGAAAAGTGGTTTAATAGATAGCAACTTACGTTTTTCCCTAAAGTTAACTTATGGTACAAAATGGTTAACATCCTTTTATTATACACAATTCATCCATAATAAATGCTTCCTCATGGAATAACAATAGGTGTAGATATTTATAGAGCATTTTCACCTCTTTGGAAAGAAAAATACTACAAAACGTAAACATTCCGTGGCTCTCTAGTTTCCCTTGGCTTCCCAATTCTTCCTATATAAAAGGGGATAATTGTACCTGCCACAAACTATTTCATGCTGATGGTATGAAGATAAATGAGATAACCTATATATGAAAGCGTTTTCTGCTCTTAGGAAGAATAAATGCACCTAAATCCAAGATGGTATAATTCTTTATAATGTTTTCCAGGGACTTTCTGAACAGCCTCAGAGAGGTCATTACCCACAATAAACTTTTGGCACCAAAGGACCACCGTTCTAAAAAAGTTTCATCCCCTGCACCTGACAACACTTTTCCATTAATTGGGGGTAAGTCCAGATGCTGTTCTGTTTGGTCATCTCAGTGCTCTAAAAGGATCCAGATTTCTCACTTCAATTTCTTGCACCAATGAAATATGAACAAAAAGCCCTCTAAATCACAGGGGTTTTGGTTGACAGGTTAACAGTGAGACGCATTTCAATCAACTTCAAATGCAAAGCAGATTTGGCAAGAACCAGGGAGGGGATAAGTGGGAAAAGGAAAGCCCCAGTGGCAGTCTGACAACTCCCTCCTGTCTACTGTCTGCTGCAATATATCAACGACCCCCAAGGACACAGCCAATCAGCTGAACTTGGCCTCAAACTCAACCAAATGGGGTTCTTTTAATTGACATTCCTTAGTTGTGTACAGAAATTGGTCAGATCCCTAATTTCTGCAGAGAATTTGGAAATAAAAAGGACTACAACCGAGAAAGCCACAATTATATCAGTCCAACCCATAAATTACACCCCTTAACCTGATATCCAACACATCCTGTTTACCCTCCTGCTGGCATTAACTAACAGGCTTCTTTACTTTTCAGTGAAGTGGCAAGTGTTTGTGCGTGCCCCATGCTGTTTTAGGAAGTTGCCAAACAAAGAAATCAGCAATGACTATGCCAGCTGCCTTTGGACCTCACTGTGTGTGTATGCGCTACAGCTGAGTCAAGGCATCCCGTATCAGTTCATCAATTAGCTCTGGGGGTAGAGGGGGGAACTTGAACATCTTGGCAGTCTTCCTGGAGCACAGTTACAGTGATGTAAGGTAATATCAGAGTTTGAGTGAATTGTGAAAGGATCATTCCAGGCTCTCAGAATAGTGCTATTCTCACTCCTGATGGGTTGTCCCTGAAGCTTCCATGACTGACAAAGCAAGTAGGATATAGCTCAGGGGCTGAATGTCACTTTTCATTGAAATTTCTCAAATGCTAATTTTCTATTGCATAGTTTTTCCTTAAACAGATGTCAGTGAGAAAACAGCAGCTTATTGGTTTAGATAATGTAGGAGAAAACAAATAACAAGCTAACCATTGTTTTGAAATAAGCACTAAACATTGCCTCATAATTCAAGATTTGTCCTAATTCACAATGAGTCAGTGATTACTAGCCATACTCACTATTGTTCATTAAAGAATATTCAGGATATTTAAAAAGTGAGACACAAGAAAGTGAATATTTAATTCACAATTTATCCAAGTGTAGAGTTATGTTTTACAGATCAGCGCCAACCAATGATACAGTGCTACCAATAACAACAGTAGAGCACACTCTAGTAAAGAATTGTCTTCAGTGTGACATCAGTTGCTAAGACATCCTAAAACTCCTTCCAAAATCACTGAAAATCCTTGCCTATTTCTAAAGCAAGCCCACTGTAACCACCAAGGCTTCCAGTGAACATAAACTAGATGTCTTGCACCTTAAAAGATCCCATTGCACACCCTTTCTATGTGCTCTCAGCTAATCACAGTATAGCATGCAATCATATGAAAACCATTCTACTGATGTAGCTAAAATATAACAACTCTGAACTGAACCTTTGTTTTATCAACAATGCCTCAGTCTGGGGGTAAAACTGCTTTGACTGGAGAACTGGGCTCCTCTAGCTCTTATTAGTTACCTCTTACGCTTCTGAACACTGGCAACCCACTATGTCAAAAACAATGAAATCACTTAGCATACTCTTTCTTTGGTCTACATGCATTCATTCAAAAAACATATAGTAAGGCATTTCTTTTTAGCAGTCTTCATCTCACTCCACCCAGCAGAACTTGCAGGCAAATTTTTTTTCCAAGAAAGAAAATATTAGTCAATAAGAAAAACTTATATTTTTAGTTCTCATTCATGCTGTTTGTGATTTATTTATTTATTTACCTATTTATTTATTTGAGGGGGCTGGGAAGGGAGAAAGGGAGAGAAACATCAATGTAAGAGAGAAACATTGATCAGCTGCCTCTCACACATGTCCTGACCAAAAGCTGAACCTACAACCCAGGCATGTGCCCTGACCAGGAATTGAACCAGTGTCCTTTCGCTTTGCACGATGATTCCCAACCAATTAAGCCACATCAGCCAGGACACATTCATGTAATTTCAAAACAGGATTTTTTATTAGAAGGTAATTAACATAGTGATTTTAGGATTTAAAATATTCCAATATTCTGTTTTATAAAAAGACTATCAATTTTAGTGAAGACACTGAGAATTATGAGGGAAAGTAATAATTCAAATATTTCAGTTTCCATTTTTAAAGAGAAGGAGGCACGCATATACATGAGTCTGCACAGCTTTCCTTCATTGTACGATGTTGGATTTCCTTCATACTGAGCTACAGTCACGACAGAACCATCCCACTTGGACCACAATGTGCCCCAAGCAGGGTCATTTCCCTCTCTGTCTTATCTAGTCTCTTCGACGTGCACAAACCAGACTATTTCTTATACTCATCTACCTCCTTTCTAAACAGTGATCTGAGAAAATAGGTGATATAAAATAAACAGTAGTTAACTGAATGAAATATTTTATTATTGTACTCAATCAATATATTCAGTCAATATATCTTCCATTTTTACGATAAAGAATGTTAAATAGAGGCATCTTTTCTGAAGATTCTCTTCCACTAGATTATCTGTTGTTAAAGCAAAATGACTTTGTATTAATATTTTCAAGAAATTTCACTGCCTAAAAGTTCTGTGCAACAAGAAAGAAAATGGCCTGAAAACGATAGGTGTGTGCTGGTTCATTCTGGTACACTCAGAATAAACTAGTATCTAGTTCTGTTTCCAAAAGCAGGTGAAGCTAATCCCATAACAATAGTGAATGGTAAAGACTTTATTTTTATTATACCAAACAGCTGATAGATTATACCAAGGAAAAAAAGAAAGGTCCTGATATGTTCATATTTGTCTGGATAACACAGTAAACTCTTTCAGAGATAAAAATCTCATCCAAGTTGACAAGAGTATTTTACTTAATAAAAATAAAGGCAACATTCAAATGTAAAATAAAATAGAAAAGATTAGCTGATAAGCTCTAATTCTTTCCAAATATGTGGCAGTAAATTTCAATGTCTTCAGAAAAAATATTTCATTTACAAATCCGTAAAACAGATAACAAATGTTATCAGTAATAACATTAGTAAATTTGCTTTCTTTCAACAATCTTTGGAAAATAAAACTCAATTGTTATCTTTTCAGTATAAACTAAGAGCATTTTTATTTAATGTATCTGTCTCTCTCAAAAGATTATATGATGTTCCCGCTCTTTACTACAATGTCACTTTAAGAGCTAAAGTTTCCTAATAGTATACTCATAAAAAAAAAACCCTGCAAGTCACATAATATGGTTGTTAGAAACTCCATTTCATAGTAAACAGCTATATTTTATACTGAAATTTTCACAATTTTAATAAAAAGATGTACAGTCTTGCTCTGACCAATGTGGCTCAGTTGGTTGGGCGTCATTCCACAAAGCAAAAGGTCAAAGGTTCAATTCCTAGTCAGAGTACATTAGCCCTGGTTGAAGTTCAGTCCCTGGTGGGGATGAATATGAGAGGCAACTGATAGATATTTCTCTCTCATACCAAAGTTTCTCTTCCTCTCTTCCTCCCTCCCTTCCCCTCTCCCTAAAAATAAGTAAAATCTTTAAAAAATCTAAAAGTGGTATACATTCTCACTGAGTATCTCTGTTCTTTCTGCTAAGGTGCCTTCGTTTGTTTAAAATTTTTAAATTCACTCAATTCCAAAAGAGATCATAGTCTAACCATGTTCAAAACAGTAGCTCTCTCTTTTAGGTTTCTGTTCAGCCTACAAAGCTCTGCACAATGTACCTAGCTACACCATACCTTAGATGACAGGCAAGCTGAACCAACATAATTCAACAGGTAAAAGCTGCGATATGACTTTATTTTGTCTTCCACTGTCTGTTTAGAGCTTACACAGTGGGACAAGTTCTTTTCTGCCATGAAATGGAAACAGAGACAATCATGACCTGTTTAATGACTCTTAAGTAATTAAAATGCCTATATTTTCTCCAAGCTGAAAATAACTCAATATGATACCTAGTAAGTCCATCCCACATTTTAAGTAAGGCTGCCAACATCACTCCGTATTCCAGCTATTTCACCTAATCCTAGATAAAGCTACCACCTGGGAATGGGATAAGTGGGACTTCTCTCTCTAATAGGAGATCACCTCCTATCCTACTTTCTAGCAGCTCATTCTGACCCCTCCAGGATGGGGTCTGAGTTGGAGATTGATGACCAAAACTGTGGAGAAAGAAAAGGTATGGGGAGAATTGTATTTAATTGGCATTGTCATAAGCTGGCTCTGTGACCCACTCTATAAACCTGGAAGATGTCATAGAGCTCTTTCTTTTGCAGGGTGCTTATGGGGATTTTTTGAGACACTCCCATTGCTGGGGGTGAGGGGGATCCTTGACCCTGGCAAATATATTTCTAACCTGACTGTTTTACCTCCTGCCAAGCCCTATGGAACTCAAGGCTCCAACCAGAGTATCTACCTCCTCTGGTCTGTTTAATACCCCAGGCAACCATAATACCTAATGTTATTTCACAACGGCATGCAATCGGACCTGAAGAATGCTATAGTAAAAAGAATATGGGCTTTCACGGCCAAAAGATCTGCATTATCAATTCCAGGTCCTTTATATCCTGATTGTTTGACCTTAAAGGGACTAATTAACCTCTATGAGGATGTTTCCTTATCTATAAAGTAACTACACAAATTTTAATGTTTTAATGGAAATTCTGTAGTTATGATTCATAGTAAGGCATTAATAATTGGGAGACCTATTTAGAGAATAAGAATGATATTCTGGTTATCTACTGCCTCATAACAAACTACCTGTAAACTTAGAGACTTAAAATAATAACCTATTATTTTCTATCATCATCTTGAGGCCCAGATGGGTGGTTCTCTTGTACAGTTACAAAGGATGGTTTAGACTACAGTCATTTGAAGGCTTGGCTGGGCTGGACATCTAAGACGGTTTACTCACCTGGCAGGTAGCTAATGCCGTCTATCAGCTGAGTGTTCAGCTGAGCTGACAACTGGCACACCCACACACAGACTTGGCTTGGCATTCCCACAACATGAAGGCTGAGTCCCAGAATGGAGTATTCTAAGAGCCAATATTCTAAAAGTCCTAAGGAAGGCTGCAACCTTCGTAGAATCTAGCCTCAGAAGTCCCACAACATCACTTGTGCCACATTCTGTTGATCAAGGCCAGCCCAGATTAAAGGAGGGAAGAGGGTGAATAGACTCCACTTCCTGAAATGAAGAGCAGAGTGTTCATACCAGGAAGAAGGGATTGTTTGTAACTGTCTACCAGGTGAATAGAGAGGAAAGTGGAGAACCAAAGAAGGAGGAAAAACTAGCACTCTGGACTTCCCTACAACAAGATGCACAGACCAGGCATTTGAGGAAAAAATATTATAACTCCTTACATTTTTATCTTTTACTTTTTAAATTTCTTTTCTTTAATCCTCACCCAAAGATATGTCTTTATTGATTTTAGAAAGAGAAAAAAAGGGGAGAGAGAGAGAGAGAGAGAGATCAATGTGAGAGAGAAACATTGACCAGTTGCCTCCTGCACATGCCCCCACTGGGGATCAAACACCCAACCTAGGTAAGTGCCCTAACCAGGAATCGAGCCCTCAGCCTTTTGATGTAGAAGACAATGCTCCAACAAACTGACTTACCCAGCCAGGGTTTTAATTTCTACTGATAAAGTAAATAAAACATTTGTATTCTGGTGCATGAATGGTGCATGCTCAAAAAATTTCATTAGCAGACATACAGGCAAGTAATTATCTGCCCACTGCTGCAGGAACCATGCAGTATGAGAATTATTGATTTATCTCTACTTAACATTCTTCACCATATAAATAAAAATATTTGCTTTTTACAAGTAATAATAGAAATGCATAATCAAAAACCTTTTGGGACCCCTAACAAAGTGTGGCAGTTTCTACCTAGAAGTGGTGATAACTTCAAGTTTACTAAGAGGATATATGTGCTGGTATGTACCTAGAAACAAAAAGATACTAGAAAAGCTAGATTGGATTTCTAGAATGCTAACTATAAATTCATGGTATCTGTTAACTTCATTCTATTGTTCTGGGGCATGATTGACAAATTCTAAGATTGTGGAAGTGCCCAAGTGCCTATATTTTTACTGAGACAATGACAGTCTTCTCTACTCACTATAAAAAAGGTTTGTAGCAGATTATTGACAGCTGCAAATTATTTGACATATTTCTCATCGAGGGGTGAGACCTATGTCCCCTCCCTTTAAATCTGAGTGGGCTCTATGACTAATTGACCAACCAATATGGCACAAGGTATTGAGCCAATTTCCCAACCCATGCCTGGAGTTGCTAGTTCTTGTCTTCTGGAATACTTGCTCTTGGAATCTGGCTGCCATGCTCTTGAGAAAGCCCAAAAAGCCCAATGGAGAGGCCCATGTGAAAAGAAACTGAGAACACTCATCACAGCCCAGTTTAATTCCCAGCTAACCAACAATCAGCACCAACCTGCCAGCCGTGTGAGTGAGTCATCTTAGAAACAGATCCTGAAGCCCCAGCTGAGCTATCCCAGCTGACTCCATATGGAACAAACACAAGCTCAGTCCAAAACACAGATCTGTGAGCAAATTAAATGATCATTACCAGTTGGAGGGGGTGACTTAATATACAAAAACAAATCACCATAATATCCTAGGTGTCCAAATTTTAAACTTACATTAATACTGCCTTTGCTCCCCAATAAATTAAAGATAATGAGTTTTATCTAATATGAGAACCCATCTTATTTTATGACAAGTAAGGCAACAGAATTCTGCTATGACATTCTATACATAAATAAGAAAATTAGTGTCCTCTACACAATAACCTTCATCCGTGAAAGTGACTCTACTGTCACACATCAGAAGCTGGTGTCCCACAGTCATGATGGATTGGACTCAAGCCATCCCCACCCTTCTACCTGGATTATTTCTCTGCAATCAATGGCATGTTGGTGAGATTACTGATCTGTGATTAAAGGGACAGTGTGCGGCCATGGAAGACCATGGAAGAGAGTGAAACTTCAGACTGATAATGACCAAATCTGTTTTGTGGGCTTCACAAATAGTCCATTTTAATCAAACTAACCCCAAGCAAAAAAAAAAAAAAAGTAGCAGCAAAATATATTGAATATTTCATCAAATTAGTTTTGGCTAGTTCATCCAATAGCATTAAAATGAAATTCTATTGTAGTAAACCAAAAAATTCCTAGAGGAAATACAGATAGTATTATTCCCTGTGTTTATAATTAATATTTCATACACATATTCTACAGAAAACAAGGAGTGGCCACAAAATCAATCAACACTGTTTGTGTATAAGACAAATAAGACTAAGAAAAGTTCCAGATTACCAACTTTGTTTTAAAAACTAATAAACAGTAGTTTTACAATTATTAAAATATGTATTTTTACTTCTAAACACGACTTTGACAGCCTCAGCTTGAATATAAAAAAAAAATCTATAAAACAGGTTACATGTTGGAAAACGTCCAAGTAGAGAAAAAAAGTAGCAACATGAGGTAAAACACACCACAAAAGGGAAGCAAGGATGCATCTATCCTGGGCTTCAGTAAACCCGGGGAGCATCAGAAGTGGGCATAGTCTGTCTTTCCAAAGTGCCAGTGGAAACCTTACTAAGTGCTTAGTGAGTGCTAAGGCTTCTCTTCCTTCTCAGCATGACTGTCACAGCCCTGCTGAAAATGATCGTGTCAGGTTCCACTCTGGTTTATTCTGTTTTTTGAACTAGTAACAGATGCATTCCATAATTTTTGTTTTAACATGATATACAAGGAAATCTAAATGTACAATCTGCCTGTATGTCTGGAGATTTTTTTCCTTAGCTTGATGCATTACCTTTTGATGAACATGTAGCTCAGCAAATTTTATTTCTGTACACTAAGGAATTTTATAGTTCTAAAGGAGCTTCTAAATCCTTTGGCAGAGATTCATTCATCTTAGTAAAACAATAGCTGGCAGATATACACAGTCTACAGGAAATCATGGTAACAGCTTGGGTCAATTTTTAGGTAAGCTATTCAGCAAACTTTGATTTGTCTTCTACAAATTAAAGATTTGTTTTCTTAAATAAAAGTGCATGATTTCTTCTTATTCTATGTTCTAAAAGTCAATAAACAAATCATCATATAAAATATGGTTCATAACAGCTTTCATAATTCACATCTGGACTGTGTAGCTCATAATATTTCTCACTATATTTCTGTAAAAATAATCCTACAACATATTACACCAAGGAAAACAGTATACAGCCAACAACACTCACACTAAAAATTTTCTTAGCTCCCTATAATTCTGACACATCATCTTTATAGTCAACTAGCTATGAGTATTTAGAAAATGTCTTTTAAACAACTAATGAAATTATATTTAATTCATTTGCCAAGATATCAGTAGGAAATATATACATAAAGTCAAGTTTCAATCAACTCTTCCCCACATGCCAATGAGTTACTGGTTATTCAAGAATGGTTTCCACATTACATCAAAGTTTTGAGAGAAAACCCTATAATGTATAATTCCATGAAGGCAGAAGCTAACTTTTCCTTACCTACCACTTTGCATCCCTTGCACCTAGCAAAGTTCTTGGCACACAAAATATACTTATAGCAGTTGAATGACTGTATCAAGAGATATTCCTCAAAGTCATCTTTTCTACCTTCTAAAATCAAATCTATATTTGTACTACTCCTCTGGCTTAAGAAATTATTTTTAGAAAGATCTTTTTAATATTACATGAGTGAGTCAGCACATTGGGTCACTGATAAACAGCAACAGGTTTAGACGCATTCGTTTAGCAGCACAGGTATCTAGCACCAACCATCTTGCCTGAAATGCAGCTCCCACACACATGCCACACCTGCCTACCCCTCAATCCCTTGGTTCTCTTTCTATGCCTTATTTAACTTTGTAACAGTTACCATCAAAGATGTTTTATAAAGCTAATGTCTTGATTGCCTATCAGCTCCTAATGGAATATAAGTGCATGAGGCACAGGTTTTACTTCATTCTACCCTCTGCTCCCAGTGTCTACCACAGTGCCTGGCACATAGCAGATTTCAATGGATGGATGGATGGAAGGAAGGAAGGAACAACAGGATCCAAAGATAACAAAATAAGAAGCTCAAAATAAGAAGGTCACCATGAACAGCTTAGGAAATTAAAGATAATAATGGGTGTTATGAGCTGAATTATGTGCCCCAAAAAGAAATATTCAAGTCCTAATAACTAGCACCTGTGAAGGTGACTTTATTTGGAAATAGGGTGCTTGAACTATAATCATGCTAAGATGAGATCATAGAGGATTAGAGTGTGCCCTAATCCAACGACTGTTGTCTTCATAAAGAGAACAGAAGAGACACAGACACACAGAGGGGGAAAGTAGCCATAGGAAGAGGGAGGCAGAAACCGAAGTTATATTTCCACAAGCCAAGCAACACCCGCTTCTTCAAATCCATTGAGGGTATTTGGCTAAATGAATTTAATTAGTTAAATAAAATCCAATATAATCTAATAGTTCCAAGATATTGCTAAGGGAGCAGGTGGGGGAATGCAAATCTCGTTTTATTTAGATTTTTCACTGATGTCTCTAATAAAAAGAAAGTTAACTTACCTTCACATTTAATTTTGATTTACTTCAAATCCACCAAAAATCTGAATACCTGATGGAAACTTTGCCAATAGCATTAGCATGCCATAGCACCAGAGTGTTATGAGTTAAAGGTTGAGTTAAAGGTTGCAATTGACGCTATGATCTAGGTAAGCCCAAAAGACAGAGGGGTGGAAAGCTCAGAGACTGCAAAGGTGACATTAACATTTTGGCAAGTGAGTCAATCAAACAGATGTGTCTTGTTTTTATAGCCTATGCTGAACCCAGATAAGACAATGTCTCATAAAAATGAAATTCTGCTGAATAATAGTAAATAAGTAATTCAAGTGTATGGGGGTTTACAGAAAGGGCAATGCAGGAATTTATGTAAGTTTTACTTCTCTTTTGGAAATTATACTTGATTTTTAAGTGAATTGCCCTCTGAAATTATGAAAGTTCTCCCAATGTCTCTCAAAAGTTTTTAATATATTTTGTTGATTATGCTGTTACAGATGTCCCATTTTTTCTCCCCTTTATTGCCCTCTGCCCTGTTCCCCTCTCCCCCAGCATTCCCCCACCTTAGTTCACGTCCATGGGTTGTACATATAACTTCTTTGGCTTCTCCATTTCCTATACTATTCTTAACCTCCCCCTGTCTATTTTGTACCTACCATTTATGCTACTTATTCCCTGTACCTTTCCCCCCATTCTTCCCCATCCCCTCCCTGCTGACAACCCTCCATGTGATCTCCATTTCTGTGATTCTGTACCTGATCTAGTTGTTTGCTTAGTTTGTTTTTGTTTTTAGGTTCAGTTGTTGATAGTTGTGATTGTCTTTTTCTTAGATAAATCCATTTAACATTTCACATAATAAGGGCCTGGTGATGAGGAACTCCTTTAACTTGACCTTATCTGGGAAGCACTTTATCTGCCCTTCCATTATAAATTATGGCTTTTCTGGATAGAGCAATCTCAGATGTAGGTCCTTGGCTCTCATGACTTTGAATACTTCTTTCCAGCCCTTTCTTGCCTATAAGGTTTCTTTTGAGAAATCAGCTCATAGTCTTATGGGAACTCCTTTGTAGGTAACTGTCTCCTTTTCTCTTGCTGCTCTTAAGATTCTCCCCTTATCTTTCATCTTGAGTATTGTAATTAAGATGTGCCTTGTGTACTTCCTTGGGTGCCAGTTGTTTGGGACTCTATAAGCTTCCTAGACTTCCTGGAAGTCTATTTCCTTTGCCAGAATGGGGAAGTTGTCCTGCATCATGTTTTCAAATAAGTTTTCAATTTCTTCCTCTTCCTCTTCTCCTCCTGGCACCCCTATGATTTGAATGTTGGAATGTTTAAAGTTGTCCTGGAGGTTCCTAAGCCTCTTCTCATTTTTTTTTGAATTCTTGTTTCTTTATTCTGCTCTGGTCGAATGTTTATTTCTTCCTTCTGCTCCAAATTGTTGATTTCAGTCCTGGTTTCCTTTCCATCACTGTTGGTACCCTGTACACTTTCCTTTATTTCACTTTGCATAGCCTTCACTTTTTCCTCTATTTTGTGACCATACTCAACCATTTCTATGAGAATCCTAATTACCACTGTTTTGAACTGTGCATCTGATAGGTTGGCTGTCTCTTCATTGCTTAGTTCTATTTTTGGAGCTTTGATCTGTTCTTTCATTTGGGCCATATTTTCTTGTCTCCAAACACTAGTTATGTGGTAAGGGGAAGAGCCTTAGGTATTCATCAGGGCAGGGGAACCCACTTGGCACTGTTGGGAAGGGGTCCAAGAAGGAACAATGCCGGTTGTTCAGCACTTGGCTGGCTTTCACTCAGTTCCCCCATTACCCACAAGCAAACTGAGCCCTTCTGGTGCTGATTCCTGTGTGGGTGGGTTTGTGTATGTTCTAGGATCCTATGGGTCTCTCCAATGAACTCTCCTGTGAGGCTGGGAGTTTCTGCCACCACCACAACCCCCACAAATTTTTTAACATTAGAATTATTCCATGTCTCTTTAGTTATACAATATTTACCTTTTTGGCTACTAAAAATATCTGTTGGTTTTTATCTTTGGTAGTATATTTTAGTTTATTGTTCATTGAACGGGATTGTTTATTTTTTGTTTGTTTTACAAAATCCAACAATTCAATTATCTAATGCTATATAAGCAAATATTTTACCCTTTCATGTTAATTCAATTAAAAAATCTTGGGACTTTTAGAGTAGGGTTAGGATATACAATCTATGTAACTGAGACATTAGTCAAAAAGCAAGAGTACTCTAGATGAAAAGGGTATAGGTAAAGAAAAAAGAATTCAAGAATTCAAAGAAACCAAAAGTATATTACTTGAAGTGAATATGATAGTTGTAGAAATTTTAAGTTAGCTCGCCACACATGAATTAAAGAACTAGATATATTAAAAATTTGTAATTCAAATCCTTTTTTTTGCTAGCCACAAACAACTTTCATTCAGATTAATATTCTTCCTCTGAATGTACTATAAGAAGTAACATTTAAATAGAAGGTTAATTTAGCAATGTACTACAAAAAGGACCAAGGTTATTTGACTTAAGGAAAAAAATTAGTTTCAGCTAAGACATAAACTTGATATAGTAATAACAAAGAAACTGCCAATTATAATGATTTATCAACTGAATAAAAGATTTATTATACAATGTCTTTAAGAAAAATCACACTCAGTTTTCCATTCAACTGAAACCTATTCATTGAATTCTAGATTTCTGAAAGATATTTTGAAAAAGATATGCCAAAACTGTTCAATGGCAAAAAGACAGTTATTTTAATAAATGGTGATAAGACAATTGGATATCCACAGGCAAAAACAGCTTACAGAACTAAATGTTAAAGCTAAAACTATAAAATTCTTGGAAGGCAAAATACAGAGGAAATCTTCATGACCTCAAAGCAGGCAATGTGTTTTAAAATATAACACCAAATTTCAGGGGAAAAAGGAAAGGGTTTACAGGAACAAGTATAAAGGACACATGGACAAAAACTAGGGGCAGATGGAAATGGGAGGGAGGTGGGGAGTGCTGGGCAGGTGGGCTGGATGGGAGTAAAAGATAGAAAATTATACTTGAACAATAATTAAAATAAAATTATTTTAAAAATATAGTGCCGAAAGCACACAAGACAAAAGAAAAATAGACAAATTCATTAATATCAAAATTCACAAATCATGCATCTGTTAAGGGAGTTGTATCTAAAATAAAAAATTTTAAATTTGGCAATAAAAATATAGTCCAATTTTCAAATAGGCAAAGGATTTGAATAGCTATTTCTCCAAAGACTATATATATATATATATATATATATATATATATATATACATACATAGATTTATGTATATGTATATATGTGTGTGTATGTATATGTATATGTATATGCAGCCAGTAAGTACAGGAAAAGATGTCCACTACCAAAAGAACTCTGTTTTCTTTCAAGCAATGTAACTACAATAGATGTGGCATTCTTCCTTATGCTTGGAAGCCACATTCCATGCTGTACTTTGCCACTATGCTTTTTAAAAAAGTAATACTTAGTATGGCTTGTATATAAAATGATTGTAACAATTAATCCTCTTTACATTTCTTTCAAATGAGGTTTCAATTTTCTCTAGCCATATTTTAAGACTACTTTTGTTTCTTCTTTTGACTATCCATTAATATATTTATTTGAAATATACAATAAATATAATGTAATAGCCATTATTTTTAAGTAATTACTATATGTTACATACATTTGTGAGCTCTTTTTTGTGGGTTAGTTTAAGCCTCTAAACAATTCTAAGAGGAAGAGAACTCTTACTATCCTAATTTAGCAGACAGAAACACTGAAGTTTTGAAATGTGTAATGCAATAGGTCTCAAAAATGTCAACTTGGTTATACGTGGAATCTGATAAGCCACAAATTTTGTCTTGCAAAAGTCACATGTATCTGTCTGCATCCCCATGACTAGTAAATGGTGGAGTCAGCTTTGTACTCAGGTGTCCTGGCTCCAGAGCCCATGACATTTACACTATTATTCTCTATCCGTGTCTTCCTTTTTTCGAGGTTTGTGTTTTTCTCCATATGGGACTACTCATATAAATAACTGACAGTAGTACCATAAATTAACAAAAAGTTGGATGGTAAAATTATTTCTCAATTTTCAATAATGATGATGACACTCACCTTTAGGATAAATCCTGTAATATGGGTTGTTCTATTTGACAAAATGTGACTTGAGACCCCACATCCCTGTGTAGATTAGGAGACACGATTTATTATTGTACTATGGTAGAAAGTGTTACTAAATACTAAAGTTCTGCAGAATTGATTGCTATTTTTTGTGGGGTGCTGAACTAAACTTAGTCTTCACAGCAGCTAAACAAGGGAAACCCCATGAAGGGTGTAAACTGCATCCAAACTCAGGAGAACCCAGCCTCTGTCTAGATTGTGCCTCCACCCATTTCAGATTTTGATAAAACTTGTCACTCTGCTATGTCCTTGTTCAAATTATGCAGCCTATTCTCCTTACTTTAGGAAAATGTTGGGCACATAGTCTTACCCAATGAACTGCTTTTGAACTTTGTTGGTTTGAACCTTATATATGCATCACTAATTGGCATGTAATTCACTTCAAGAAAAAAATTCCCTCCATTAAACATACATTCCTGAATGTGGAAGCCCTGTCTGGACTCATCTCACAAGAGTGACCAAACAGTTAACCACCATATTCATAGGATTTTTGATCTAATGAGATTATACTGACCTCTAAAATGTATACCAAATATGGATTTGGGTTTAAGACCTAAGTTATCATTCTTCTTCCTTTATAATATCTGCTACCAAAGTAAGAACACAGTTAGAATACCTCTACAAGACTCTAGATGCCCCACAGGACTTCTGTAACCTCATGGTCTCCCTCAGATTGTAAACCTTGTTAAGGGGGAAATCTGACTAGCCAGCTATAAATTCCAGAAATCAGTCAGGAACGAACAAACTTACACTTACATTAATTAGTTAATATCAACATTTCTTGGGCAAATTATCTATGACTATCAGCTATATCCTGCAAGAAGAAAAGCAAGTATGGCAGCCCAGAAGACTTTATGTAGAGAATTATCAAATTGTAAAAGGCAGAATTAGGAGGAACTGTATTGATAATCTGTAAATTCATTGATTTACAGATGATAAAACTGAGGCCACAGAAGACTTTGATTTAGACATCGTTAGATTTCTGAATTCTTTTATTTCAAGTGTATTACCCATTAAATCATACTGTTTCTCACTACTCAGAAGACTGCACAGTTGACCCTTGAACCACACAGGTTTGAACTGTGTAGGACCACATAAATACAGATTTTTTTCAATAAATATGTAAGTGTATTTTCTCTTCCTTATGATTTTCTTTATAATATTTTCTTTTTTTCTAGCTTACTTTATTGTAAGAATATAGGATGTAACACATATAACATACAAAATATGTTAATCGACTATTTATGTTATTGTTAAGGCTTTGAGTCAACAGTAGGCTACTAAGACACAAAGAACTGAGAACAAATCATTTAGCCTTTAAATTACCAATTTTTAACCTCAACCTCCATTCCATGTCATCTGCCTCTTCCTCTCATTCTCCTCCCTGCCCACGCCCCAGCCCCTTGCACCAGTGCTCTCTATGTCATCCCCCCAAATCCTGGCGTGAGTTTTAAACCTCGGTGTAAGTTTTAATTACTTTTACCTCTCCTGTGCCATGCCTTCACTTTCATTAATAGCTGCCTATCATTCTCAGTGAGCTTAAGAAAAAATTACATTCAATACATTGTAGTAAAAGTCTTCTGTGACTTTGCAGTTATTTTTAGTCTGGAGGTAAAGGCTAATATGTCCTTGATGACAAAACTATAGCTATAATCTTAGTTTCTTTTTGAGATTACCATCTATATGACATAAAATTACAAAATGTCAATTTAGCGTCTAGTAAATCAACTTCTTGTGGTAACCTTATACTAAACAAAAACGTATGTTAGAAACAATAGAATCGTTTCTATTCTATTATGATCTCCTGAAATGCATGTCATGTTTATTTGTATCTCTGTTCAAAAATGTGATGGGAAATCTATATGTATTATTTGCTTTCTAATTTGAAAGTAGGCTAGATGGTACCATATGTAATTTATACCCTTACTTTTAATCTAATAAAAGCAATAGATCTATATCATAGTCACCAGTTGTTTTAAGTTCTTAATTGAGTCTTTGGATAGTCTATAAGAAAAAAAATCATCAAAATCATACTATGAGAAAATCTCAGTTTTCTGGAAGGCATATATTATGATGTCAGCCACTTGAACTGCAGTTCTTTTACTGGTTCATTACATTTTATTTTAAAGATTAACTGATTTTGCTCTCCAGTGAACCCATATTTCTGAACCTGAAGATTCCCTGAGATTAAGCAGACATCCAGTTCACTTCAGGTACGTGTGGTTTATCTCAACTGAGGAGATATTCAGAAATAACTCTACATAATAGACTTTTATGAACAAAGGCAACTTAAACTAAACACATACTATATAAAAGGTTTTTCATCTGTCAACCTGTGGTTCCCTCAGTGGAATGCAGAGATTTCTGTTATTTTTTCATGAAGATTTGAAGACTAAATAAATTGCACCATGTACCAAGTATGGGAATAATATTTTTAATATCATATATTAAAAATGTTATTTTAAGTAGGATTTTTATCAGTATATAGAAATGTGTTTTGCTATAAAAACAAATCAAACCTCACTAAAATAGTGTCACTAACATCATAATAATAGAAAAAGTTCAGAAGTACTTTATTTAAATTTAAATTATAGAAACTAAATTCAAATTCCCTTAGAGAACATAGAAACAATTTTCTTTCTTTCTAGCAACCAATATGATATGATTTATTTCCTATAATATTGTTATTTCACTGTTTTCAGTATTATGTTGTTTATGAGGTTTTTCATTTGTAATTCTTCTCAAAAGAATATAAAATAGACAAATATCTTACTGATGGTAAGAAAATTTTATCAGTGAAATGTAGAACCAAAACTGAATAATGTGTGAACTGAATGTGAGGCAGACCTTTAGAGCCAAAACTCCCTAGGAAGCAAGAGTTTTCCAAACTAGTACAATGACTTATCCATATCAAGTACTAAATAATTTGGTGTCATTGATAAAACTCTTCAGGGGAAAAAAAACCTGTATTACCCTTTCTGTGAATTAATTTTCACTGAAAACTGAGGGAGTTTCAAAATTTTAAATTTTGCTAATCTACATTAAATTAGAATGAAAATCCATGCAAATTTCTCTAAATTCTAAAAGTGTCAACTAGGCTGTTAAAATCTATACCTGTAGGGATCACAGCAAATGACTAACCTCATTTGAAATAGTAATGGATGAAATCACCAGTATTGTCTGCAAGAGTGTGGAAAAATTATCAGAACCCAGCAGGATTCCTTAAAACACATTATGTAAGTGTTTCATTTTTAATACTTAAAAACATATTCATACCTGTTACAAAAAGAAAGTGGAGTCAGAAGGAAAATACAAAATACCCCTTTCAACATGTCTATTATTTTAAGCAAGATTGTATTTGAGTATCCAGTTGAGGGCACTGCCATGTTGTTAACAGTAGGAGATCCAAATCAAAGCTCCTGTGAAAAGGGGTGCAAGCCAATATTACTGAACACCTAGCTGCCTTGGCCTTCCATTCACTGGTTAGCCCACTGAATGTGAGAGCTCATGATCATTACTGAAATGTTAAGACTTTGTTATTCAATAATTACATGTTAATATTTATATCAATCTTCAGTGTTATAAATGTTAAGGACTTTGTATGCCAATTTTTTTTAAATATCCTCAGAAGGACACTGTTAATTACCAATGATGCTGCTATTATAACCCCTTTAGAAAAAGGGGAAATAATGTGGAATCTCAGCAAATCTCAGCATAATAGATATTTGTGTAATTATATTTATTATCATGCTTTATAATTCAAGCATAGTGTTCCAAATAACTCCTTATTCTTTAAACTCAATTCTAATAATTCTCAATGTTTAAAACAAATATAATTTTTGTTATATTTACTTTTATTTTTTATTTTTAATAGTTTTTTCAATTACAGTTGACATATAATATTATATTAGTTCCAGATGTACATCATAGTGATTAGAAATTTATATAACTTATGAAGTGATCCCCAATAAATATGTATCTACTTGATATCATACATAGTTATTCTAATTAATCTGTACTCACTTGGTACCATATATACTTACTACAGTACTATTGACTGTATCCCCTATACCATACTTTACATGTCCATGAATATTTTATAACTACCAATTTGTACTTCTTAATCTCTTCCTCTTTTTCACCCATAACCACAAACCCCCCCATCTGATGACCATCAAAATATTCTCTGTATCTGTGAGCTTATTTCTGTTCTCTTTGTTTATTTATTTATTTATTTTAGATTCTACATATAAATGAAAACATCTGACATTTGTCTTTCTCTGCCTGACTTATTCCACTTAGCATAATACCCTGTAGGTCCATCCATGTTACTACAGATGGCACGATTTCATTCTTTTTTTTATGGCTGAGTCATATTCCATTGTGTACAATGTGCACCATTTCTTCTTTACCCACTCATCTATTGATAAACACTTAGGTGGTTTCCATACCTTAGCTATTGTAAATAATGCTACAGTGAATATATAGGTGCCTGTGTCTTTTAGAATTAGTGTTTGGGATTTCTTCAGAAAAATACCCAGAAGTAGAGTTGTTGGATTCTTCTTTGTCTGTTGCTACCGATGCTATAGACTTTGCATTAAAGTCTATTTTGTCTGGTATAAGTATTACTACATTTTTTTTGTTCCATTTTCATGATCTACCTTTTTCTATCCCTTTAGTTTCACTGTGTGTGTATCTTTCCATCTGAAGTGAGTTTTGTGTAGGCAGCACATGTAAAGGTCTTGTTTTCTTTATCCACACTATGTCTTTTGATTGGAGTATTTAACCCATTTTCATTTAAAGTAATTGTTGATATATATGGTATTATTGTCATTTTATTTTTCATACTTTTGATTTTTCTTTAATTTTTTTAATTTATTGATTTTTAGAGAGAGAGGGAGACAGAAAGTGAAACATCTATTTGTTGTTCCATTTGTTTATGCATTCATTTTTTCTTCTTGTATGCCCAGACTGGGTCATGATTTCTTCAAATAGGTTTTCAATTCCTTGCTCTATCCTTTCTCCTTCTGATACCCCCATGATGCAAGTTTTGGGACACCTGATGTTGCCCTAAAGACTCCTTAAGTTATTCTCATTTCTTTGGCTTCTCTTTTTCTTTTTGCTATTCTGATTGGGTATTTTCTGCTTCCTTATCTTCCAAATCTCTAATTTGATCCTCTGCTTCACCTACTTCACTGTTGATTCTCTGTAATGTATTCTTCATTTCTGACTGGTTCTTTTTTTATGTTTTCCATCTCCATTTTTATGTTTCCTATCTCTTTACTGAGATCAGTAACCATCTACATTACCAGTGTATTGAACTCTGCATCTGATAGATTACTTATCTCTATTCTGTTTAGTCCTTTTCCTGGAATTGTGTTGTTATTTCACATGGGATATGTTTCTTTGTCTCCTCACCTTGGCTGCCTCCCTGTGTTTGTTTCTACAACAGGTGGTTTCAATATATTCAGTAGAGCTGCCATGTCTCCCAGTCTTGGTAGAGTGGCCTAATGTAGTAGGTGTCCTGTGGGGCCCAGTGTTCATACTCCATAGTCACCCAAGTTGTGTGTTCTAGGTGTGTTCCTTGCATGGGTTGTGTATGCCCTCCTGTTGTAGTTGAGTACCAATTACTGTTGGCATGTTAAAGGGATGAATTGACCCTCAGGCTGATTGTTTATGAGGACTTGCCATGGTTGGGTGGTGGTCTGGTGTGATCTGCAGTTGGCCACCTACTATATTGGTTCTGTGACTTCTTGGAAGAGAGTGTGGCACAGACCAAGGTCTACTATGGCCTATTCCCTGCCCAGGACCACTTGGTATAAACCACAAAGTGATCTGCAGATGGTTGCTACTTATGCTTGGTTTGGACATGACTGGAAGAGGGTAAGTTGCACACTGAGACCAACTATCGCTAGTGTTGGAGGTGGGGCTGCTTAGCAAGAGGTTCAGGGCATGCCAAGGTGAGGTGCTGATTGTCCAGGATTTGTGAACCTTTGAGAGATTTTAGAAAAGTCCGCAGCCTAAGCCAAGACAGGTGGTTTGTATGAAAAAGCCACTGGATACTGCTTGGGTGGACTCACAAATTCAGTGGGGCAGGGTCTCAGGCAATCACTAGGGCAGGGTGAGTAGTATTAGCCAGGTTGAGGGAGATTCAGATAAGGTGTTCATCCATGCCTGCTGCGGGGGTGGGCTCAACAAAGGAAAAATGGCTTCTGCTAGCACTTCAGCCTGGGAGAAAGTTACCTCTCCAGGCCTCACCTTAAAGCCACACAATTCAGGTCCTCTCCATATGTCCCTGGTGCCTTTCCATCTGCTGCCCCAGTACTGGTGCTCAGAGCAGAGTGAATCCATCTGTAAGTCTGTATTCAGGACTCCACAGCCAGAAGTTATATGGACTTCTCTTCCCAGCACTGGAACACTGGACTGGGAAACCCAGGGTGGTATTAGTTTCCTCAAGGGGGCCCCCCACAGCCAAGATATCCCTCCCAATTTTTAACTGCCACACTTGGGTGTGGATCCAGACCATTCAGCATCTCTACCCCTCCTACCAGCCTCCACATGGCTTATTCAGTATCTTCTTTGTTATAGAACTTCTGTTCAGCTAGACTTCAAGTGGTTCTGTGTGACTGCTCTTCAGCAGTTTAGTCATAATTTTGATGTGGTTGTGGGAGAAAGCGAGCACAGCATTTACCTACTTTGCCATCTTGACCCAGCAATTGTATTTTTTAAACTTCATCTTTATAAGCTCTATCCTCTACTAAGTATTTTAAAGAATTCATGTTCTCAATAATTAACATTAAGCTATTTAATAATTAGTTACTACAGAAATATTTTAATGTTAACTTGTAAATTCCATTTCTCTTTACATTAATATTAAATATTGAACTTTGAATCCTTACTTCACACACCTAGTCAACTATTTCCTCAGTGACCCCAGAAACTTTTAAAAGGTCATTTTTTCTTTGCAGCTATAAACCAGATAGATACATTCCCAAAGGAGGCTGTCAGTCCTGGGCTCAAGATAAAGTAAACCTATATTGCTGAATTGAAAGGCTGCATTGTTGTTTTTGGTTTTTGTTTTGCATTGTTTTAAATAACTCCTTGTCTAAACAGATTCTCTATAAACCTACTTGTATACATTTGGAAAGATATGTGATTAGTTTCATTAATAAAAATCATTACATAAAAATGATTAGAATGCATAAATTTTAAAATAAGTGCTGTGAGTATATGTGTAGTATATCTGGAGAGCTAAACAGGACCATAGAAGTTGATCCTCTTGCCTTCAGTTGATAGTATACATAAACCCATTCAAATATACCAAGAATTAATTCTTGAGGAGTGATATTTCACTATCATTTCTTAGGATGCTTTAAGTTCAAACACTATCAGGAAATGCTTCTTTATTCCCAGTCATTTTCTCATGCTATAATTTTTAATTTTCTGTCACCTATAGAAATAAACTTTAAATATTAGCTTGTGGTAGATATTTACATCTTTCCAATCCATATCAGCCTATTAATCAGGCCACCATTGTGAACCTTACCCAAAAATAAATATCACTATTCTAATATATCAATTGTAACCAGGTAGGCCTCAATCATACTCTTATATTTTCCCTTAGAAATTTGAGGTGCATTTTAACATGAGAATATTAGATATTATCAGTATATTCCAAGTTCACTAAGAAAACTACAATAATGATGATTCTGTGTTTCAAATACTGACTTTAGAATCCACAAAGTTTAAGAGTGTGGAGAATCAGTTGATGGGAACTTGTAGCAGCTGGTGGCACCTAAAACCAACTTAGGGAAGAGTTCTGAGGGAAAGGAAATGGACCACATCTCTCTCACCCCCACTTTGATCTTTTTTTTTTTTAAGATTTCATTCATTTATTTTTAAAGAGAGAAGATGGAGAGAGAAAGACATGGAGAGAAATATCAATAGGAGAGAGAAACATCAATCAGTTGCCTCTTGTACATGCCCCAACTTCAACCAAACCCACAACCCAGGCATATATCCCAACCAGGAATCAAACCAGGAATCAAACCAGGAAGGTCTTAGCTTTGTGAAAGAGTGCCCAACCAACTTAGCCACCCCAGTTACAGCAAACTCCACCTTGATCTTAATAGGAAAATTAAGCTGTATCTCTATCAGGGTAAAGATGTTGATTCCCTTCATATAACAGTATAAGCTCCTTAGTCAACTCAAAACTCTATGGAACACAGAAGACTGTGTCATAGCTACTGTACTTACTTGTTAAGACATTAACCAGTCTATTGCTTAACAAAATGTCTTATATCTCACATCAGTAAATGTATTAATAAGAGAGCATTCCATGTTTATGACTAAATGTCTTTTACAGCCAGGCATTGCACACAAACTAGTGTGTGACTGCTGCTGATTAAAAAATGTTGATATTAATAAAAATATATGAAATGTAGATCTAGTATCTAGGAAGTACACCTATATCTACTGTTTTGAAATATATATCTCAGAATTTATGTCGCCCTCTGAGTAAACACCTTAAAGTGCTATTTTGGTATTTATTTCATTGTTCTAAACATATTCTGAACTCCCATTTTAGAACTTTAAATATTTTTAATATCCTCAGTGTTCTTTCATCCTTAAAGAGTGCATATGACTTTTAGAAACAGTCACAATGATTCTGAGCCAAGACTGGTAATAACAGTGATGAACCTGATAGATAATACCATTTATGTTTAAAAACAGAGAAGAGGAAGGAAGAGAAGGAAAAAAGTAATCAGAATCATTTGAGGGTACTATCAGTCAGGTTCTGAAAAACTCTGAAAAAAATATCAAAAGAAGTTATTGGAATTGCCCACTCAAGTATATGTGGAACCTCATAAGGATGTATGGTAAAACCACACATAAAGGTCCCTGGAGTGATTGCATTAGGAGATACAAGACTATATTTGTAAGTTTGGTATATATTTTTAAATGTTAGGAACCTTATTTTAAAATCCCACTTTGTGTGAGTACACAATGGAATATTACTCAGCCATAAAAAGAAGGAAATCTTACCATTTGTGAAAACGTGAATGAATCTAGAAGGTATTATGCTAAGTGAAATAAGTCAGACAGAAAAAGACAAATAACATATGATTTACTTATATGTGGAATCTTAAAAAAATAATAAATGAACAAGCAAAACAGAAACAAACTCATAAATACAGAGAACAAACCAATGGCTGCCAGATGAGAGGGATACTGGGTGGCTGGGTGAAAAAGATGAAGGGATTAAGAAGTACAAACTGACAATTACAAAATGGTCACAGGGATGTAAATTACAGCATAGGGGTATTGTCACTGATATTGTAATAACTAGGTATGGTGCCAGGTGGATACTAGACTTATTGGGGGATCACTTCATAAGTTATACAAATGTCTATTCACTATGCTATACACATGAAACTAATATAATATTAAATATCAAGTGTAATTGAAATTTTTTTAATTTTAAATAAATAAGGTAAATAAAAATATTCCACCTTAAAGTTGATTAGTATTTTCATATTAGATTTACTTATTTTGAGATGGATACACACACATATATATAGAGTGTGTGTGTAGTGTGTGTGTGTGTGTGTGTGTGTGTGTGTGTGTGTGTATTCCTTAGACATTAAAAAGATAAAACTTATTTGAGCCAAAGAATATAAATTACTTGACTAAGTTATGATAGAAATTCTGGTTTCCCACCAACTTAGTAGAAAAGAATGATTCCATCAAACTAGCGTGTACCTGGGTGTTTGTTTAAAAAACGACAGCCTCCAGGGTCATGCTCCCAGAAACTGATTTAAACAGTCTGAAGTGAGTCATTAGGGAATCTGCAAGCTTCATAATCCTCTAGTTTCAAATGTAAGTGCTTTTGAACCCCCACACTGATGAACACAGCGATCAGCTCTCATGAAGGTGAGACTCCAATTTTATGACCATACGCATTGGTGTCTGACAATAGGTTCTAAAAATAACCCACAAAAAACTTTTAAAAGATAAACTGAGGCATATTAAAAATTTTAAGAGTTTATTTGAGCAAAACTCTATTCTAATCAAGCCAAACTGGAAGTAGTTAGCAGTGTTCCAGGAACAGGAGCTCAGGGAGAGACCTTTATAGAGAAGAGGCAGAAGCAAAGCAAGGAAATTATTGGCTGGCTGTACCTTAAAGCCCACTTGGCTGTTTGTGATTAGTTGACCTTATGTTTCAATTGCATAACCTTGAGGAATTTACAGGCTTAGATTAGGGTTTGCTTACATAGGCTGCCACAGCATTAGAAATACCTTGTTTAATGAATTTAACAGAACTGTCTTCAGTAAAATAAATATTTAATATTAATTTTCCCATGGAAGTACTATGAAAAGCACTACTCAATCCCTACATATTAAGCTAATATACTCCATACTAATCAAGCCTTTTCACTTATCAATCCCAAGCAAAAATCTTTCTTAGACCATTAGAGCATGCACAAGTGAATTCTACCAGAGCTTTTACTATAACATGAAAACTTGCTATCATGCTAAAGATCCATTTTTTAACCAGAGACTCAATATGGTAGGACCATCACCCCTCTACACAGAGAGTCCACTGAAGGTTTTGACATTGGTATTCCTGATAGTTCAGTGGCTCAAGCATAGAAAAGATATTTTTGTCTCTTTGTTTATGAATAGTCTATCTTAGGTTACTTGCATCATTCTTTAAACAAAATCTTTTTTTAATGGCCCAATTGTATAACTAACTCAAATATCACTTTTATAAAAATGTAGATAAATAAGTAGTAAAATTTGAAAGGGAGAATGAATAAAATTGCACAAAAGTAATAGTAATATCTTAAGGAAAATCCTAAGAGAGGCATGTAGCAAAAATAAACAAAATAGCTTGAAGTTGTAGGGTTGCCCTCTTTCCCTAAGAAAAACTGATTACTAAATAGCTATCTTTGAAGTCTTTGTAATTATTTTGGAGGTGTTTTCTTGTGACTCTAACTATGGTATATTCTTTTTCTTTGCAGTAGTTAAGTTCTATAAAGTCACCACAAACACTAAATCAGTGAATATTGAACCATTACTCTTAAGGGAACTGTAGGGTTAGGTTCCTGTGAGCCTCTAATCACATCACTTTCATCAACCATTCAATACATAACCTTGTTTTATATGTTTCTGTTTAAAGATATCTCATAAAGATTTAATAGATACTCTGATTCATTAACATTGAACACATGGGCAACAGCACCATTATTATTCATGACGGAACAAGGTTGTCTAAAACATAGTTTCTCCATAAGGCACATCATAGCATTGGGAACACTAGACAGCCCTTCAAACCCATTTCTTGGACTGTATTAAATAAGGAAAGAGCCAACAAAAAATATAAAAATACATAAAACTGTAAACCAAGAAAGCTGAACATCATCTTCTTGGACCTTGTTGAAAATGTGAGTATTGGGCAACTCAAAATTTTCATCATTCTGTGCATGTCCACAAATAACTGAAAGTGCCACAGGTATTAGTTGGGGATTACAAATACAATTTTCGCAAGTAGGTGAATTGCAAACATGGAATCTATGAATAATAAGGATCTACTGTACTTTCACTGTCTAGTTAAAAATCCTAATCTTAGGTTTGATACACACAGCAGCAGCATTTTAAGGTCTTTTTTCAATGATATAATACTGCAATAAAATATATTATTGTACCATAAATAGTGTTACTTTAACATTTTTAGTAATTTATCTTTCCTGCCTTAGGACAATTAACAGCTGCTGCATTTCATTAAAAATTTCTAATGTAGTCTAATGACACATGTGTTTTAACACCCTAAGTGTCTAAGTGTCCAGAGTATACTCCAAAATTTACCAATGATATGTTAATAGCCACACACAGACTGCTTAAATTGTCAAAACGGGGAGCATCTTTGCCAATGTTGATAAGCAATGTCTACTTCAAAACACTTAATAAAACTTGAAAAATAAAAAGAAAACTCAGTGGCACAGAAAAGAAATGGGGGATAGGGAACATTGAAATATATTTCTATTACCAAAAATACAAAGTCAAAATGCTGATTGAAAATTAAAAGTTGTTTATTCAGCAAACCAAAATGTTCCCTCAGCATAGTGTAGGTGTTATGCTTTTTGTTGATAATGGACTGTTATTCATCTATTAATGTTTGGAAAATAAACCTGGAGTCTTAAGAAATGCAAGAAATTAAAAGTTAATGAGTGAAATTATTTATGGCCATGAGAGTTTTCAACATACTAGTATTACATACTGATTACATTTCCATATTCAAAAACCACTGAATACTTATAGTCAACTCTCATATTATGTGAAAAACTAATCTATACACCTTGGAATTTTACAGTTTAGAGTTTCCAAGATTTAGCTATTATTTAGTTCAACTTCCTCTTTTTACATATGAAATGTTAGTAATGACCAGCTCAGCTTAAGCCAATTTCAAGCTGTACCACATTCTCATTTGTGGTATATGATATTATATATCAAAGAGGGCAAAAATTCACAGAGAAATCCAGGAAAGACAACTGCAGGGAGACAGTGGCTCTTTTTACATGACATGAGGTGTGTGGTCAGAGATGCAATAAAAAGTCTATTTGGATGTAGCACTGCTTACTTTATTTTTTTTAACCTACTGAATATGTCCTGACCACCAAATCAAAGGGGATTTTTTAAAAAGGTTTATTAGTATTTAGTGAGAGAGATGTTTCTTTATTGCTGAGAACAACAAAACAGAATGGAAAAGCATGGCTTGCAATTCAGACAGACCTGGTTTAAACCTCAGCTCTCCCACTAAATGTGCAACCTTAGGCAAGTTAGAAACTTGCTAAGCTTTTTTCCTCCCATGCAAAATCAGGAAATTAAATCCTTACACCAAAAGGTTGTATTTTGAAAACTAAGGTTAAAGTATAAACAGCATCTAACATAGAATTTAGTTATATATAATTGTTTTGGCACAAGATAATGTCAAATAATTCTGAAGGTATCACCTCAATTTCTTAGGTTAATTCAGATATTACTAAAATTCCAAACATGATTGTTGTTGATTTCAGAACTCACTCATTCTATATAGAATTAACTTGTAGAGTAAATGGATAAAAAGAGAAAAATGTACCTTCAACTCATAACTGCAAATATCAATACTTTGTCAATAAACCACACCAGGAGCAGGAGAACATATAATTCCTGTTGACAATTTTCCCTCTGGGCCTTCAGTACATATACTCAGAAATCATCATGCCAATTGATTTTTCTCATATGACACACAGAAAAAGAAAGAACGAGTTAAGTACTACTGTTTCAGTCAATAAAAATTTCAAGTTGACTTCAGATATTGAATCAAAAGTACAAATGCTAAGCAACAGTCCTATAATTTTGGCAGAAATTTTGATTCACTTTTTGAACATACAGAGTCAATAAAACTTTGTCTTTAACAGAAAGACTTTCAGACTGAATTATCCTAATAGTTGCCATCATTTCAATGCACTTGTATTAACTGTCAAGAAAAAATATCAAGTCCCTAAGCCCATAATAATTCCCTAATGTAAGACTGCATTCTTCTTTACCACAAAAAAAGTCCATTCAATTGTTCTGCAGTTACATTTATAGAATTTTTTTTCTGAGAGATATTCATAGGTAACCTCTGTGACAAATCACGTAATTTGGTCTAGACCAAGGAACAATACATTATAAATCAGTGTCTCATTTTGGTATAATTGCCTTCTTAAAATAGCTGCAGCGGATCAATGTCTCAGATTCTGTTTTATTATACACGCATTCTTAAAAGCATCAATGACAAAATGCTAACTGACTAAGGCAGAAGAGCAGCTGGTTCCAAGGCTCCACAAAAGGAATGTTCTGAAAACAGTTCAAGAATGTTTGATGCATTTCACAAGGATTCTGTTCTAAAATTTCAAAGCCATGTTAAAAAGTGATAATTGCTATCTGCAGTACAAAAGAGGAAGTCCAAAATGGAAGTCCTTGGAATTGGATCAAATGTTAGCAACAACCATCTTTTGTGTACATAGTGAATTTTTCCTTCTTTCTTTCTACCATATACGGCTTTACCCTATATATTATAAATTGAAGAACTTGAGGTTGTTTTTTATTTCTTTAAAAGAAATACAACTTTTTAAAACTAACCCACTATCTAGCATTCCACTTCACTTAACAAGACAGAGAAATGTGCTACCTAATGAAAATGTAATCACTCTCATAACTAAATACTTAATAAATGTATTACTTATAATTTTATTTTGAGACTGCTAAATCCAGGTTGTGTTGCTCTTGTCCTTTCTTTATCCCTACACATTAATTAGAGTTGGGTTTCTTTCTATAGAACCCTGACTTCCATATTCATTCTGGTTCCACTAGTCCAAGATTATCTCACCTATAAATATAAGGAAACGGAATATTAAAAGACAGCATTAGGATTTTTCTATTTTCCTGATTGGTGCTAGAAATCGTATGTAAGTCCATTTGCTGAAGGAAGCTCACTGTATGGACCTTGAACAAACAGTGGAAGAACTGATTCAAAACTTACTAATATAAGCTATGTGTCTGATCTTTTGTAATGTGATTCATGTTTTTGAGCTTTAAGTTATTCATCATGTGGGAGACAGGTAATGATTATAAAAACAGTGATCTGCTTCACAAAGATATTGTTAAGAATGACTAAGAAATGAGACATCTGACAATACTATACAGACCAAGAAGCTCCATTACTGCAATGTTCTGCAGTAGGTAATTGCAAGCTTCTAGGAGCCAAAGAACATAATGTACCATGCTTAATACCACTGATAGTTACAACTCTATCACCCTTTGCCAGCTACTGAATAATTGCATACTCTGCAGATCATGCTATTGCTTCCAAACATAACAAGCACCCTTAATAAGTCTCCAACTTGAGTAACAGCAATGCAGTAAAACACTTCTCATCTTCCAATATATTCTGACCTCCTACCTACTTATTCCTTACAACCTTTTCCCCAATGGTCCATCCATTGTCCCAACCATAAAAGTCTTACTGTATGACAAAAAGAAAAAGTGGATAGAAGCCGATATAGACAAATTTTTAAATTATCTCATGGTATGATCAAAGTAAATATTCTTCCCATATCAAAATGTATTTTTACATAAACAAAGATGAAGGCAAGAACCAAAGCGAAAGCTTGGGCAAGAACTCTAGTCTCCCCTTTCTAAGATGTTTTTCTCCTTCAATAATGTGCCTTCCATTTATTTAAAATTACTCTTCAGAAATAACCCTACTGGCAGTATAGTTGACTCTCCAACACCACATCCAAATGTTTAAATCAAGCCAACTATGATCAAGTCCTCCCCCTTGCCAGCAACCAGCATTAATTTCAGGGAAAAGTTGGTCTGGGTCAATTTGATTTGCTCAAAGAAGCTAGTGCTTCTCCCTCCCCCTCCCTCTCCCCTTCCTCTCTCCCTCCCTCTGTCCTTCTACCCTAAATGTTCCTTTATGAAACTGTGGAAATATGTTGTCCTAGCTGCTGGGCAACATATTAGACAACAAGAGAAACTTGTCTCAAAATAAAGGAAGACTTATTGGTTCAGGACTTTTAAGGAAACCTCTGCCCAATCATTAAGTGACCACTCACTTGAACAGAGATTTTGGCGGTAATATATGACAGAGTACAGACCTTACATGATTCATTCAGTAAGATCATGAGACAAACAATAAGGTACAGGTAAGCCCTGGCTGGTGTGGCTCAGCTGGCTGGCACAATATCCTGTAAACCAAAAAGTCATGGGTTCAATTCCCAGTCAGGGCACATGCCTGGGCTGCAAGTTTGGTCCTCATTTGGGGCCTGTAGAAAAGAAAATCAATCAATGATTCTCTCTCAGATAGGTGCTTCTCTCCTTTTCTCTCTTCCTCCCTTCTTCTCTCCCTAGAATTGACAAACATGTCCTCTGATGAGGATTAAAAATAAAAATAAAGAGTAAGGTACAGGTGGAACTCAATTGGTACACAGATTATGCAAGTAGGTCTCAGTGTGACTTCTGTGTGGCAGAGATTTTGCACTTGGATTCGGGTGGGTGTAATACTGTATAGCGAAGCTATCTACTATTTACAGCAAAGTATTTCTAAGTATACCCTCCTACTTGGCACAGACTGGGCACTTAGCTCTAGGTATAACCTCTGTGGCACAACCTGTGCACCCTACAGTGATTGGTACAGAACTGAACACATTGGTTTTGCTTATAATGAAACACTGATTTCTTATATATTGCTTATATATATTGTTGTTATTACATTTGTATTCTTCATAAAATTGCTTGAAGATAAAAAAAGTTATATCCCATTGTAAAATAATAACTGCTCAAAAAAATCACCAAAGCACAAAATAGGGATTTATATATTTATATAACTTTGGATAAATGATTCCTTTTGTCAAAGATTTCTTCACTTTTGTAATATTGCTTAAATTAGAAGTTCCAATATGTATTTAAAATATCTAATTTATAAAATATTACACAAAATTTTTCAAGAGTCTTTGTAATAAAGCATGATACATTTAATAAGAAACTAAGACAGATTTTCTCTAAATATTGATAGGAGCTATTTTGAATTTTCTGGGTTGTCAAGCATCAGAAGCAATAGAACCTGGCAAAGAATATTATTCCTGAATTGGATGAAACCCAAAGCCATTCCCTAAACACCTGTAATTTCTCCAGTTCATTCTTAAAAGCTCTCATAAAACTTGTGGGTACAACCATAAATGGCCACTTCCCCCGCTCAATATTTCAGGAAATGAATAAATCATGTTCAGTCTATGAGCCTGACACAAAATATAGTTCATTACTAAATATTGTTTATATTGAAAAAGCTATCCTAATCCAAAAAAAGGCATTCTAACTCTGGTTCTCCTCCAAATAACTAATTTCTAGAAATGCCTTGCTATTCATTGTGTCCTACAATACTTTATATAAGCTTATTATGTTTTTGCAGCAAGCTATTAAGAAGCAGCATGCACCCAGAGTACCAAGAGAGGCAAAGCTTACACTATACTAAAGAAAACTGAGGCTTAGATAATTCATATGCTCAAACCAACACAAAGAAGTACCAGAGAGAGAATATAAACATGGATCAATATAATTCTAAAGTTTGTAGATTTTCTTTACTATATCTGGCTTTACTGCTCCAGGTTACAATGTTGACCTAGGCATCTATGCACCCATGCACCTACACACCCATACACCTATGGGCTCAGCTACCAACCACAGATAGCTTTGTATATCCTACCAGGTGGCCCTGGGGCCAGCCCTAGGCAGCAGATGACTTCAACCTGCACTGGAATCCCTCCCTAGAGGTCCAGTAGCAACACACCTGATGGCCAGCCTCAGACCACAATGGAGTACCACTCAGTTAGCTCCACAAATGGCACACCCAAATGGTGTTCTGGGTAACAAAGAGCCCAACCAGGGCAAATCCCACTACATGGAGTTAGCACCCCCTGTGGTTATGGCCGGTCCTCACAGCAGTCAGCATGAAAGTCTATCCCACCCACTGATGAGTAATCAGTAATTAAAGCTTAACTACAGCAGGGGGGTACATACATTCCACACAAGGGACACTCCTGCAGCACCCAGCCCTGGGAAACTATGCTCCTGGGCCCCATAGAACTCTTATTACATAAGGCTACCTTGCCAAGACTGGGGGGCATAGCAGATCTACCTAATATATAAAAACAATAAAAGAGAGGAAGCCAAAACAAGTAGATGAAATATATCACAAATGAAAGAACAGAACAGAACAGAATAGACACTCTCAGAATTCCGGCCAAGATGGAGGCATAGGTAGACACACTGTGCCTCCTCACACGACCAAGATAGGGACGACAACAATTTAGAAACAGAATAACAACCAGAACTGACAGAAAATTGAACTGTATGGAAGTCAGACAACCAAGAAGTTAAAATAGACCCTTTCATCCAGACCAGTAGGAGGGGCAGAGTCGGGCAGCCAGTCATGGGTCATGGTGCTGAGAGCAGAGAGTGTTGGGACTGGGAGTGTAAGGCATCCAGGGCGCACAAGACTGCAATGGGTGGACCCTGAGAGCACAGGCAGCAGCTGGCAGACCCCGGCTGAGGGGTGGCAAATGGCAGACCTAGCAAGGCAGGAATTGTGAAGCAAGGTACTGTGAGCAGCCCAGGATCACAGTGCTGGGAAATAGAGCCTTGGGACACTGATTGAAAACACCTGTGGGGGTTGAGTCACCGGGAGACTCCCAGCCTCACAGGAGAGGCCCTTGGAAAGTCCTTGGGGGGTGCACAAGCCCACCCACACAGGAATTGGCACCAGAGGAGCCCAGTGTACTCGGGGGAAGCGGTGGAAGGGGCTGAGGTCCAACGGAGAGCAGAGGAAATGCTATTGTTCCCTCTTGGACCCTGCCCCCACATACAACATCACAACCCAGCAACTGGGGGGCCCCGCCCTGGTGAACACCTAAGGCTCCACCCCTCATATGTAACAGGCGTGACCAGACCAAAGAAGAAAAAAGATGGCTCAAACAGAATTGAAAGCCCCAGAGCCAGTACTTTTAAGTGCCTGAGAGATAGCCAACCTATCAGATGCACAGTTCAAAGCACTGGTGATCAAGATGCTCACAGAATTGGTTGATTTTGGTCGCAAATTAGATGAAAAAATGCAGGCTATGATAAGAGAAATGAAGGAAAATGCACAGGGAACCAATAGTGATGGGGAGGAAACTGGGGCTCAAAACAATAGAGTGGACCAGAAACAACCAAACAGAAAAGAATGGAAAAATAAGAATTCAAAAAAATGAGGAGAAGCTTAGGAACCTCCAGGACATCTTTAAACACTCCAACATCTGAATTATAGGGGTACCAGAAGGAGAAGAAAAAGAGAAACAAGTGGAAAACTTATTTTAACAAATAATAAAGGAGAACTTCCCCATTCTGGCAAAGGAAATACACTTCCAGGAAGTCCAGGAAGCTCAGAGAGTCCCACAGAAGTTGGACCCAAGGAGGAACACAACAAGGCACATCATAATTACATTAGCCAAGGTAAAAATGAAGGAGAGAATCCTAGAAGCAGCAAGAGGTAAGGAGACAGTAACCTACAAAGGAGTTCCCATTAGACTGTCAGCTGATTTCTCAAAAGAAACCTTACAGGCAAGAAGAAGCTGGAAAGAAGTATTCCAAGTCATGAAAGGCAAGGACCTACATCCAAGATTGCTCTATCCAGCAAAGCTTTCATTTAGAATGGAAAGGCAGATAAAGTGCTTCTCAGATAAGGTCAAGTTCAAGGAGTTCATTATCACCAAGTCCTTATTTTATGAAATGTTAAAGAGACTTATCTAAGGAAAAGAAGATAAAAATCATGTATAGAAAAATGACAGCAAACTCACAGTTATTAACAACCATACCTAAAACAAAAACAAAAAGAAACTAATCAAACAACTAGAACAGGAACAGACCCACAGAAATGGAGAACACATGGAGGGTTAGCAACAGAGGAGTGGGAGGAGAAGGGGGGGGGGAAGGTACAGAGAATAAGTAGCATAGATGGTAGGTACAAAATAGACAGGGGGAGGGCAAAAATAGTATGGGAAATGTAGAAGCCAAAGAACTTATGATACATGAACATGAACTAAAGGGGGGGAATGTGGGTAGGAGAGGGTGTGCAGGCTGGAGGGGAATGAAGGGGGGGTAATGGGACAACTGTAATAGCACAATCAATAAAATATATTTAAAAAAACATAACAAAACTAAAAAACAAAAGAACTAAACAAAATGAAGGCAAGCATTCTACCAGATACAGAGTTTGAAACACTGGTTGTGAGAATGTTCAACAAACAGAAGAACTGATCAATCCTGAGACTTTCAGCAAAGAGCTTATGGGGCAGAGGATCAAATAAGCAGTTTGAAGGACACAGTAGCAGAAAATACCCAATCAGAGCAGAAAAAAATCAAAGGAAATCAAAATAGTTTAAGGGACCTCTAGGATAACATCAAACATACCAACATTCATATCATAAGGCTACCAGAAGAAAAAGAAAGAGCACAGAATTGAAAACCTATTTAATAGAACAATAACTGAAAAGTTTCCTAACCAGGCAAATGAAATAGATACAAAAGTCCTAGAAACAAAGATAGTCTCAAACAAGATGAATGTAAAGAGGCCCACAGAGAAAATTCATAATTAAAATGCCAAAGGTTAAGGGCAAAGAGAGAATCTTAAAAGTTGATAGAAAAAAGTAGTTAACTATAAGAAAATTCCAATAAGACTAGCAGCTGATTTCTCAACAGTAACTTTGCAAGCCAGAAGGCATTATCACAAAATATTCAAGGTGATGAAAAGCAATGACCTACAACCAAGATAATGCTGCCAAGCTACTCTATCATTTCAAATCAAAAGAGAGATAATAAGCTTCCAATACAAGAAAAAGCTAAAGGAACTCATCACCGCCAAACCAGTATTATAAGAAATGTTAGTGAGATCTGGGGTTTTATTATTTTATTTTTATTGAATTTATTGAGGTCACATTGGTTAATTAAATTAACATAAATATGAATAATAAAATGACAATAACTATAAATAATCACTTTAAATGTAAATGGGTTAAAATGCCCCAAACAAAACACATGGAGTAGCTGAATGGATAAGAAAACAACACCCACATATATGTTGTCTATAAGAGACCCATTTCAGAACAAAACACACACAGACTAAAAGTAAAGGGATGGAAAGAGGTATTTCATGTAAATGGAGATGACAAAAAAATCTGTGGCAGCAATACTTATATCAGACAAAATAGACTTTAAAACAAAGGCTATAACAAGAGACACAGAAGGACACTACATAATGATAAGCTGATCATTTATGTACCCCACATAGAAGCATCTAAGTTCATATTGCAAATATTAATGGACACGAAGGGAGAGATTGACAGTAATACAGTAATGGTTGGGGACTTCAGTACCCCATAACATCAATGAATAAAACACACAGACAGAAAATCAACAAGAAAACAGTGGCTCTACATGACAAAGCAAAATAGGTGAATTTAATTGACATTTTTAGAGCATTTCACTTCAAAGCAGCAGAATATACATTCTTTTCAAGCATACATGGAACATTTTCCAGGATGGACCACATGTTAGGCCACAAAACAAGTCTCAAAAATTTAACATGATTGAAATCATATACAGCATCATCTTCTCTAACAATATGGTATGAAATCAGAAATAAATTATAAGAAGAAAACTGAAAAATACACAAATTTATGGAGGAGAAATAATATGCCACTAAACAACAAATGGGTAAACAACAAGATCAAGGAGAAAAATTAAAAGATACTTTGAGACAAATGAAAATAAAAACACAATGACCCAAAACCTATGGGACCCAGCAAAAGCAGCTTTAAGAGGGAAATTCATAGCAATATAGGCCTACATCAGAAACAAGAAAAGTCCCATAGACGTAATCTAATTTTTCACCTAAAGGAACTAGAAAAAAAACAGCAAACAAAGCCCAAAGTGAGTAGAAGAAAGGAAATAACAAAAATTAGAGCAGATATTAATGAAATGGAGTATAACAAAATAAAAATAAAATCAATGAAACCAAGATATGGTTCTTTGAGAATATGAAAAAATTCATATACCTTTAATCAGACTCATCAAGCAAAAAAAAAGGAGAGGATCCATATAAATAAAATCGGAAATAAAAGAGTAGATATCACAACTGACACCAAAAAATACAAAAAAATAATAAAATACTACAAAGAAATATATGCCAACAAATTGGAAAATATGGAATAAATAGATAAATGCCTTCAAACATAAAAACTGCCAGAATACATCAAAAGAAACAAAAAATCTGAACAGACCAAAAACTACTAACAAAATCAAAGCAGTAATCAAAAAACTCCCAACAAGTCAAAGTTCTGGACCAGATGGCTTCACAGTTCCATTTTACCAAATATTTAAAGAGGAATTAATACCTATTATTCTCAAACTTCCAAAAATTCAAGAGAAGGGAAGACTCCCAAGCTCATTTTACAAGGCAAGCATTATCCTGATTCTAAAACCAAAAACGATACTCCAGAAGACAAAATTATAGGCCAATATCCCCGGTGAACATAGATGCTAAAATCATCAACCAAATATTAGCAAACCCAAATAAGCAAAACATTTAAAAGATCATTCACCATAATGAGGTGGGATTTATTACTGGGATGAAAGGTTGGCACAATATCTGCAAATCAATTAACATGATACACCGCATAAAAAATGAAGGATAAAAATCATACAATCATATCGATAAATGCAGAAAATACATTTGACAAAATCCAGCAGTCATTTGTGGTAAAATTCTCTGCAAAGTGGGAAGGGGGAACATACCTCAATATAACAAAAGGTCAAAATGACAAACACACAGTAGTATCATACTTTATAAAAAGTTAAATGTATTTTCCTTAAGATCAAGAACAAGACAAAGATGTCTGTTTTCACCATTCAGTGTAGTATTGGAAGTCTTAGACATAGAAATCAGAAAAGAAAAATAATAAACTGAAGAGAAGTAAAAGTATCATTAATAGCTGATGACATTATACCATATATAAAGAACTCTAAAGACTCAAAAATATATGTGCTAGTACTGATAAATGAATCCAGGAAAGTAACAGGATACAAAATTAATGTTTGGAAATTGGCTGCATTTTTATACACCAATAATAAACTATCTGAAATAGAAATTAAGAAGACAACCACATTTATAATTGCATCAAAAAATACCTAGGGATAAATTTAACCAAGGTGGTAAAGAACCTATATTCTGAAAATTGTAAGACAATAAGGAAAGAAAGTGAAGATTATGCAAATAAATAGAAGCATATTATCATGATATTGGATAGAAAAAAATTAACCTCATTAAAATGTCCATACTACCTAAAGCAATCTACAGGTTCAATGCAATCCCTATCAAAATACCAATGGTATTTTTCACAGAGTAAGAGCAAAAAATTCTAAAATGTATAAAGAACCACAAATGACCACCAATAGTCAAAGCAATCTTGAGAAAGACAAAGTTGAATGTATTATGCTACCTGACAGCAAACCATATACTATAAGGCTACAGTAATCAAAATGGCATGGTACTGGCATAAAAAAAGATATATAGATCAATAAAACAGGGCCCAGAATAAACCCATGCCTATATAGTCAGTTAATCTATGACTATAGATTAGTCATAGATTAATGACTAATTAATCTATGTCAGATTAGTCATAGATCTGTCTATGACCTGTCATGATAATCTATGACACAGGAAGCAAGAATATACAATAGGGTAAAATAATCTATTTAATAAATGGTATTGGGAAAACTGGACAGACACAATGCAAAAATAATAATAAAACTAGACCACCTTCTTATACCACACACAAGAATAAACTCAAAATGGAGTTTTTGAGTCTAAAAACTTAAATGTAAGATTCAAAACCATAAAACTCCTAGAATAAAGCATAAGTAGTAAGCTTTCAGGCATTGCTCTTAGTAATATTTTTTCTAATGTAACTCCTCAAGCAAGGGAAACAAAAGAAAAAAAAACAATGGGACTACATCAAACTAAAAATTTCTCGCACAGCAAAGGTAACCATTAACAACAAAAACAACAACAAAACCTACCAATTGGAAGAAAATTTGCCAATGATACATCCAATAAGGGGTTAATAACCAAAACTTAAAAAGAACTCACACAACTCAATAACAAAAAAAAAAAATCCAATTTAAAAATGGGCACACAACCTTAATAGACATTTCAACAAAGAGGACATACAGATGGCCAATAAACTTATGAAAAGATATTCAACATCACTAATCATCAGAGAAATGCAAAGTAAAACCATGTGAGACATCACCTCACACCTGTCAGAATGGCTATCATCAATAAATCAACAGTAAGTGTTGGTGAGGATGTGGGAGCAAGGAAAATGTTCTGCTTGTTAGTGGGATTGCAAATTAGTGCAGCCGCTGTGGAAAACATTATGGAGTTTCCTCAAAAAATTTTAAAAAGAGCTACTTTATATGACCCAGCATTTCCACTTCCAGGTATTTATCCAAAGATATCCAAAACACTAATTCAAAGGAATATGTGCACCCCTCTCTTAACTGAAGCATTACTTACAATAGCCAAGATCTGGAAGCAACTTAAGTGCACATCAGCAGGCAAGTGGATAGAGAGGTGGTACATATATGCAATGGAATATTACTAGGCCATAAAAATGAAATCCTACCATTTGCAACAATATGGATGAACCTGGAAGGTATTACACTAAGAAAAATAAGTTAGTCAGAGAAAGACAAATACCATATAATTTCACTTGTATGCGGAATCTAAGGAAAAATATAAAGGAACAAACAGAAAAGAAACAGTCTCATAAATACAGATAACAAACTGATGGTTGCCAGATGGGAAGGGGGTTGGAGAGCTGGGTGAAAAGGTGAAGAAAGTAGGAAGTACAAATGGTGGTTACAAAATAGTCATGGGGATGTTACATACAGCATAAAGAATATAGTCAATAATATTGTAATGACTATGTATGGTGCCAGGTGAGTACCAGACTTATTCAGGGGATCACTTGGTAAATTACATAAATGTCTAACCACTATACTATATGCCTGGAACTAATACAAAGTAATATTGAATGTCAACTGTAGTTGAAAAAAATTTTTAATGCAAATTACTAAAAAAAAAAAAAAGTATATTGTTTGTTTTTAGGACATTCTTTGATTTAATATTTTCTCTAATCATATTTACATTTTCTAAATATCAATTTAAAAACCTGTTAAAAGCTATGAATATTAAATATTAGATATTAATCCTTTCATAGTATTTGGTTCTCAGCAGAAATTGATATGGAAGATAACCACACTGCAGTGGGCTCCTTTTGTTTATCTAAAAAAAAATTTAAGTGTAAAAGGAAAAACTTCTAGAAACATTGTCATATAGTTATTTTTAATTATATTTTCCTTTTTTTTTTAAATCTTCACCTGAGGATACGTTTAGTGATTTAGATAGAGAGGACGAGAGAGAGGAAGAAACATGGATGAGAGAGAGAAACATCCATCAGTTGCCTTCTTTAAGTGCCTTAACTGCAGATCGAAACCACAACCTAGTTATGTGCCCTGACTGGGAATCAAATCTACATTTTGGTGTACAGGACAAGCTCCAACCAGCTGAACCACCCAGCCAGGGCTAATTTTATTTTTCAATTAGTTTACATTCAATATTATTTCATATTAGTTTCAGGTGTACAGCATAGTGGTTAGACAATCATATACTTTACAAAGTGTCTCTCCTGGTATTTCCAGTACCCAAATGGCACCATACATAGTTATTACAATATCATTGACCATATATCCTATGCTGTACTTAATACCCCATGATTAAATCATGTAGAATGATTACTGAAAGTGAATGAAAGACTTCAGAGTGTTTTAGAAACATGTCAAGTTAAAATCTGATAAAGAAATTATTTAAACTACTAGTTGGTCCACTGAAAATGCTACATGCCCTATTTCATAAAAATGCTAGATATTATCACAGCATCCCAGGAACAGCTCTTTGCTCTCCTTCATAGATACCAGAATGGAAATACAAAATCATGTTAATATGATCTGCACATTAAAAACGTAAGTGCTGAGACATGCTTGCTCAAATAAATGGCACAACTAGAGAAATAAAACACAAGGGTAACTTATCTGTCAGTGGAGATAAAGCATCTCATGCCTAAGCCATTATGAAAAATTCTCTTTCAGAACTCAGCATATTTGTGGAGCGGTGGAATTAGGGTTAGCCCTGATGGAACCTTTCAAGTGCAAAATTTATGAGTATAAACCTTCATTGGGACAGGAAAAAAGAAATAAAAAATTATACAAATAAACAAGGGAATTATCCTAAGGATTATTTAAAGCCAAGATTGGCAAATTTTTATTTCCACTAATGCACAGAATGCACATGGGTAAAGAAATGGTTAAATGGCCAGCTTTAAAGCAGTTATTCTGGAAGCCATTCCAACATTGCTAAAAGAAATTATGGCATCTTTAAACTTTCAGGAACATGTTTCTCATTACTGTTTGTCTAAAGTCCACCAACTATCAAAGGCCACAACCAGGGCTACTACCTCCAGCAGACCTACCTCCAACCCTGACTGACATCCACCTTGCCCCAAGTGATTTTCTCCAACTTTGAATTCCACATATAAGCCACATACCTCTTTCTTACAGTACATTAGTAGTCTGCCTTGTATACTCAGAGGCACAGTGATGTCACAGTCATGAACAGACTCTGCAGACAGGCAGACCTCACTCCACACCTTCCCACTGTCACTTGGGCTAGTGATTTAATCTCTGTGCTTCAGTTTCCTAAGCTATAAAACAGGGAGAATAGCAATAATAGTACTTTATAAGGTCATGGCGAGAATTAGATGACGTAATACATTCGTCTGTTCCATGATTTGGCAGTGCTGCTACTGTACTGTGACTGTTTATACATGTTTTTATCCCATATTAAATTATAAAACCTTTCTGAAACAGTACAGACTACAAATAATTCCTTAAGAGTACTTATTTACTTTTCCTAAAATATATTTGTTATTTGTTCATTCACATGAAGATCAATTCTTCCAAAACACTACACAATCCATATTTATTTGTTGAATTTCTGTTCACAACCTTAGTACTCATCATACCAGTCTTCAGAAAAAGAATACAAAGACAAATGAAAGACCTTTCTGTGACTCAGGGGTTAGGGGGTGGTGTTTTTAATAAATAAATTTGAAAGATTGAGCTATACAATCTCCAAGATGTATTTCAATTCTAACATTCTAAAACCCTGTAATACAATTAGAGCTGAGTCTTTCTTGCTCTATGCTGAAGCTACTCCTTTTTAGTTTTGCCAGCATTCCTTGTTTTCTCACTTAAGGCACTCTTTCTTTCAAAATGTCATGTATATGGATTGTATTTTCTGGAGTGCCACGTTTCTGTACTTTCACCTTTGTCCAATCCCTAAAATAACAGATGCCTTATTTTAATCATCAAGATCTATCGCTAAAAATTATATTAAGTCATATATACACCAGGGAGGGCAGCCTTGTTTTCTGGATGGCTTTTGAATACAACATTATTAAATCACCTGATAGCCACTTTTGAGGAAGCAGGTCATGTGCTAATTCAAATCTATGAAATATTTGTCCAGCAAAAAAATATTTGGCCTGAGGAATAAATGACTCAGATGAACACCACCAGTGTTCACCTTGGCACTCCTTTAGGCAAGTCATTGTACACTTACAGATGGTTTTAATTAAAACAAGTAGTTTCTAATTTACAACACAGGAAACACTTAGAATTTGTTGTTGAAGTAGAGTTAGTGGAACCTAGTAACCCCAATCTCACCCCCAGATAACTACCTCCATGACTTTAATTCATTTCTACAGATTCCTGATGTGTTCATATGTCTTTTTTATTACAAGTATAATACAGTTCTATTGCACTTAAAGTAAAAAAAAAAAAAAGTTGACAGACAGCACATCAAGTCTAGACTTTTTTCATAAAAAAAGTTCATCCTTAAATTGTGTCAAGTTTGCAGTGGATGCTGAATACAAAGACCGAGAGGCCAGGTCTGGAATATTAATGGTCGATGAGCTTTACCTTTCATATCAGCCACATTCCCTAACTGTGACATCAGTGCCCTGAGCCTTTGTAATGTGGAATACTGCTTGCTCTGCACATGCTTGCACTCTTGTCATCCAGTTTTTCCTACAAACACTCCAATACCTGCTGTGTTTCACAGCCACGTTCCCTCAGCTTTGTATCATTTGTATAACAAGAAGCCATTTCAACCAACAATTTTTCTAACAGTCGATTCCACTTGAAAGTCTTTGGCCTCATTTTTTAAAAGGCAAAACCTAACCCTGGAATAATGAATGTCTTTAACCCATAGGCATTCCATTTCACTCTCTACGATAATCACACATACCAACACACAATTTATCAAAGTTTTTCAAGAGGTAAAGGGGTGGAGTTGAAGGTCAAATTAAGAATGGTAGTTTTATGGTCAGAGAGAGTAGCCAATATTAGAGTTCATAAGATGGACCTTGAACTGGACAAGACTTATGGTATAATCCAAGTAGACCAGAAGTGACACTTTTTAAAATTATTCTTCCCTGTTAGTTAAAACTTATATTCTATATAAAAGGTACCTTGATAATGACATTATTTGCATTAACCAATTCACACTCTGAAACAATGAAAGTGATTGGATTCTTCTTTAAATTACATTTTATTGATTATGCTATTACAGTTTTCCCTATTTTTTTCCCTTTGCCCAGTTCCACCTAGCACCCACCATTCCCTCAGGCCATCCCCCCACCATTGTTCATGTCCATGGGTCATGTATATCAGTTCTCCAACTACTCTGTTTCCTATACTGCACTTCACATTTCCATGGTTATTCTGTAACTACCTGTTTGTACTTTTTAATCCCCTCACCTCTTTACCCATTAGCCCACATACTAATCCCATCTGGCAACCATCAAAAGGCTCTCCGTGTTTATGATTCTGTCTCTGTTCTTATTTGCTTATTTTTTTCTTTGGATTCAATTGTTGATAGATAATGTATTGACTGCCATTTTATTGTTCTTAGTTTTGATCTTCCTTTTCTTAAATAAGTCCCTTTAACATTTCATATAATACTGGTTTGTTAATGATAAACTCCTTTAGCTTTTTCTTGTCTGGGAAGCTCTTTATCTGCCCTTCAATTATAAATATATTTGCTGGGTAGAGAAATCTTGGTTATAGGTCCCTGCTTTTCATGACTTTGAATATTTCTGACCAATCCCTTCTAGCCTGTAAAGTTTCTTTTGAGAAATCAGCTGACAGACTGATGGGAACTCCCCTGGAGGTAAGTAACTTCTTTTCTCTTACAGCTTTTAAGATTCTCTCTTATCTTTAAGTTTGGCATTTTAATTATGATGTGTCTTGGAGTGGGTCTCTTTGCCCCCATCTTGTCTGGGATTCTCTGTGGTTCCTGGACTTGCATGTCTATTTCCTTAACCAAGTTAGAGAAGAAATCTTTCATTATTTTTTCAAATAGATTTCCAATTTCTTGCTTTCTCTTCTCCCTCTGGCATCCCTATGATGCGAATGTTGGAACTCTTAAAGTTATCCCAGAGGCTGCTACAGAATCCTCATTTTTTTTGTATTATTTTTCTTCTTGTTCCGGTTTTTTGTTTTTTGCTTCTTTATGTTCCAAATCAGTGATTTGATTATTGGCTTCATCCACTCTACTATTGTTTCCCTATAAATTGTTCTTCATTTCAATTACTATATCCTTCATTTCTGACTGGATCTTTTTTATGCTGTTAAGGTCCTTAACTAAGTTCCATGAGTGTCCTTATAACCAGTGTTTTGAACTCTGCATCTGATAGATTGCTTATCTCCATTTTGTTTAATACTTTTTCCAGAGTTTTGATCTGTCCTTTCATTTGAACCATGTTTATTTGTCTCCTCATTTTGGCAGCCTCCCTGTGTTTGTTTCTATGTATTAGGTAGAGCTGCTATAACTCCCTGTCTTAGTAGTGTAACCTAACGTAGTAGGTGTCCTGTAGGGTCCAGTGGCACAGCCTCCCCTATCACCCAAGCTGAGTACTCAAGAAGCACCCTTCATGTGGGCTGAATACACTTGTGGTTGAGCTTTGATTGCTGTTAAGTCAATGGGAGGGTTTTACCCAGTCCAATCAGCTGTAAGGACTGGTTGTAACCATTGACCATTGAACTCTACCCTCTGTAGAAGATCAGTTGTGCAAGAGCAGGGTGATGGTGCTTTGATGTGGTCTGTAGCTGTCCACTGGATATGCAGGTTCTGGTGTTTCCCAGGTATTGCAGGCCAAGTTCAGCTGTGACCTATGTTCTGTCTGAGGCCACCCTGCATGAGTTATAAAGCAATCTGAGATGGATGCTGCTTGTGCTAGGCTTGGAGATTCCCAGGCAAAGCCAAGCTGTGAATCTAGGCTGCCTGCTGATAGTGCTGGGCCTGAAGCCACTTAGCAAGAGGTATGGAGGCTGGGGGCTCTTGAGGCTAGCTGCTGCTTGTTTCATAGTATTTAAGAAGTGAAGCATGAGCCAAGACCAGCCATTCATATGGAAAAGTCATGGCTAACAGCTTGTGTGGGTCTACAAGTTGGGTGGGATGAAGTCTCAGGGGATCTCTAGGGAGGGGGAAACTGTCAGGCTGATGTAGTCTCAGATACGGCACCAGATGGCTGGCTCTGTGGGCGGGGAGGGGTCAGCAAAGGGACAATAGCTTTTCCCCCTTTCTATCTGAGAGAAAGCTGTCCCCTAGCTCTCTCTTTGACACCAGATACTCAGTTTCTCCCTGTATGCCACTAGTGCCTTTCAAACTGCCATTCCAGTGCTGGAGCTTGGAGGGAGGAAGTCAGAGTAAGTCTGTGTGTAGATTCTTTAAGAGGAACTGCTTGGGACTCTAGGAGGTTCTACCACTGACTCAGTCCCCACTGGTTTTTGCAGCCAGAAGTTTTGGGGACTTATCTTCCTGGCATTGGAATGCTGGGTTTGGGGACCTGGTGCGGAGCTGGGACTTCTCTCTCCCAATATATCTCTCCCAAATTTTTATCTATCACATGTGAATGTGGGACCAGCCCATTCCATTGTCTCTGTCCCTCCTACCAGTTTGGATGGATGTGGTTTCTTTAATTCCATAGTTGTTAGACTTCCATTCAGCTCAATTTCTGATGTTTCTGAGTGATGGTTTTTTTAATATTTAAGCTGTAATGTTGATGTGGTTGTGCGAGGAGGTGAGCTGTGTTGACCTATGCCACCATCTTGACTGGAAGTCAGTGTTTTCATTTTATCAAAACTTTCTTAACTCTTATTTCTCGAGCTTGAGAAGTTTTTTTACACAATGTAATTAATTATTCACTTCTTCAATTTCTCAATATTAACTATCTTGCTTAAAATATCCCTTCAACTAATAGATATATTCATAAACTAAATAAAATTTTTCCATTTTTAGTAGTAGGGGAGAAAATAGAAGCTTAGAAGGAGTATCACCTTAAAATTAAGACTTCATTTCTTTTTGACCACATGAGTTGTGAGGTCATCAACACATGTGGAAGAAATTGCTCCATGAACATGGATGGAAAAGGTCTAGGAACCAAGTCTGCTTCAGGAATGAAAGGGGCCCCTGGGTGCAGCTGTAACTCTGCCAAATATTTGTAGGACCAGATAGTTACTCTCTATTCTAAAAGAAACAGTTTTTTAAAAACCTGTACCCAATTTGCAGGGTTCAAATTTAACTCTACAAAAGTGGAGAAGAGCCACAAAATGATTAAAGGGTTGGAAACTAATATCTAGGGGGAAAGATTAAAGGAACTGAGATTATTGTGCCTGGTGAAGGGAAGGCTGATGGATGATTTAATAACATTCTTAAGGTATTTGATCAGTTATTCCAGTGACCAGCTGTTCTCTATCTACAATGAGGACAGAACCAAAGGAAATAGACTTAAATTCCAATATGAAGGACTTGGGCTAGATCTAAGAAAGATTTCTCAGGGAGGGGGTTATTTAACATTGGAATGGCCTATCCTCTCTGAAAGTCTTCAAGTCGGACCTAGATGACCATCTTCTGGGGTTGAAGTTGTGGTACTTAACAGAAGGTAGAGGGATAAGTCTTCTCCTGTCCCTTCTACGCCTATGAAATCTACGATTTGAGTCAGGCTCTCTTACTTCTATTTTAATACACAATTACTTATAAAGGGTACTGGAGGCAGTGAAGTTAGAAGTCAGTGTCAAAATAGGTCCAGGAGATAGAGGCTCTTTCCTATATAAAGGATTCTCAGACCTTACATGAAGCAGCCCTAGTCTACAGTAGAGGCACCTTTGTTGATCTTACACTCATGCAAAAACACTCTCCTCTTTCCCTAGCCTGGAATAGGCAGAAGGATATAAAAAGAAGAGAAACAGAAGCAGATTTATTTTTACTCATCATGAAATATAGCCCAAACATAGACCTTTAATTCCCTAAGTCAAGGTCAGTTAGGCATGTGCAATGGAAACACAGTGTCTATACTGTGGGTTATGTTTTTCCTTTTCTCAATATCTTGGAGCCCAACAAAATATTAGGAATAGCAAAATGATAATATCTCTAAAGTTCACAGAATTTATGAGAAAAAGTACTGTGTCACTTTGTAGGCCTTACTATGATTATGTTTCATTTAAATGTACTCACAAGATCCCGCTCTTCCTTTTCTATTACAGTAATTTGCAAAAATTTTAGGGGACTTCACAAAGTGAATAAAAATGGAGTCGAAGCATCTGCAATTCAAGGCATTTAAGCCTTAACTCACAGACAGCAGCCCAGAGAGTAATTACCAAGGCCTAGTCATTTTCTGCTACACTGCACATGAAAGGCCTGCTATCATTTTTTTAATACCCTGAGATGCTATATTTTTAGAATTGTTATAATCCCTCACTTGAGTGATTCAATAACTGTAGCACTTGCTGTATGGTCCCCAAAAGAGCTTGCATAACTAAGCACATACAATATAGGCATTCAAAATTAAGTGTCTTAGGCAGTGTATTGCTGTACAGAATATTTGATGAAGGGCCTGAAACAAATATTTTTAAATGGACTTCCCAGGAATTCTTAAACCTATGATAATATAATACATGATAAATGTGTGAGCCTTGAGAAATATATTTTGTATCATGATTTGTCCATTTTTTATTTTTATATTTTATAATCTCTATTCAAATAGCCATAAACTCAAAATCACTTAAACTATATACCTTATATGATCTGATTTTAAAAACTAAACCTCAGATTTTCTCAATATGGCACTAAAATCAACACAGATACAATGAAATTTAAAGTTCAGTACATCATATCTTAGGAAGAGGTTAGGTAATCAATCATATTATATGATATAATTTATTATCCCAACTGAGGTATTTTTGAAAATGAAGGGGTTCTACTAATGAAAAACCAGAACAGCAGGTGAAAATCAGTACTTTCCTAGACAAATGTGAAAATATGGATATCTCTATCATGGAACAACATAATCTATTTTGTTATGGACAAACATAGAAGCTTGCATGGTGTCCAGGGACTTGGCCATCTGGGTTGAGACTGGTATGCAGGAGATAATTAACTGGTATAAAGGAGTGGAAAGTTTATTTTGAAGGTCAAAGCATCTCTCAAAAGGGCACTTGGGCAATGATGGAAGCCCAACCTGAAATAACAGAGGTGTCCTACCATCTGTGTGGAGCATAGTGGTGGGTAAAGAAAAGGCAGGAAAAACTCAGACAAGCAGGGAATACAAACAGCAAGCATCAGGTTTAACTGAAATTCAAGAGCTAGATCCATTCATCCAATTACTGTAAAAATATAAAATGCATACCTACTATGTTAACATTGGCTACAGGGACCAAGGAACTAGAGCACAGTGGTAGTTACCAGCACAATGTATCAAGTAAAAACAGTGTAGATGATAATTGACCAAAACTATAGCACAAAGTAAGATCAAATCTAAAAAAGAGAAAGAAGTCTATGTTAAGAATTATGGCCACAGGAAGGGGTGGTATGCAGAAGCTGTTCCTGAAAGCTACATTTTTAAAAAACATCTTGATGGTTTATTCATTTTCCAGTTTAGTAAATGAGAATTTCTTAGATTTTGAGAAAGCCTTTATTTTTGTTTTTTGGGGTTTTTTATTTTTTGTTGTACTATTTCTTCCATTACCATTTATCCCCCTATACCCTCTTCCATCTCCACATCCCTCCCACCCCCAACATCTGACAAACAGATGACTGTCTGCAAGGAATGAGAGGAGAAACAGCCAGCAGTTGGCAAGTGAACGGTGCTCTAGTTTGGCATTATTGCATTGCATGGGTGGAGAATAATAGATGCTAGTTTTCAAGCCAGTTATGAAGACAGGGAGATGCAGATCACTTTTGTGTGGGAGAGCTCTGAAATGCTGTGTTCACAAAGGGAGCAGAGCATGAGCCTAACGATGATGCTGGAAGTGGTAGTTCTCAAGCTTTACCATGTGTTTACTATATGATTTATCATTTGCATTTACTATCTGCTTAATTTTATAATTAGAGATGAGTGTTTGCATGTGCTATCTTAAGGAAAATCTGAATATTTGATTATAAACATCACTGTTTAAGATGTTGCTTCTGAGCAGATTTACGGAATTTGAAATACCTACTTCTGAAAGTGTCTATCTTCCTTAAAAATCATTTCCTGCTACTTTGGATGCCCTTGTTGCTGTATTTTAATTTTGTATTTACGTACACTTTTTCAGTAAGATATTTGTTATTTACTAAAACACAACTAGAGTGTATTCTATTTTTTTAAAAAAAGGCACTACACCAAACCAGAGCACCAGTCACTTCCCAAAAGCTGGCTATTCCTCCTCTCATTGTAGACAATCATCTGTTTGTCAGATGTCAATCTAGCTCACTGGTGAACAGCTGATTAGTGAGGGGGTGTGTGAAATAGCCACCAAGCAGCTGCACCATGTTTCATGGACAAAGCACGATGGTTAATGCTCATGAGAAGATGAACGTAGGGAAACTAAGCAGTTAAAGCCCCCGATAAATGCAGAGGCACTGCTCCAGGCAGCAGTTGGGCAAAAATTTTCCAATTACTTCTCTCATACCCACCCTTCATATAAGGAAAACAGTTGGCTAGTGGCATGCAATTAACTGTTAAGTTTACGCACTTATTCGGCATACATTTACCAAACTACTGGGTGCCAGACACTATAGTAAGAACTAGATTTTCTAATTACTCACATTAACTAATGCATATCCACAGTAGAAACTGTTCAGAAGTATCCTTTTTTTTTTTTTTTTTTTTGCTCAAATCCAGACTGGACTTTAAGAGCCCAGCTCAAATGCCAGCTACCTTAGGAAGGTTTCCTTGGATCTCCTAGCAAAAGTAACTAGTCTTCTCTCTAAATTCTCACAGCACTCCATTTAGACCTCTTTTACAGAACATGGTATCCCCCACTGTAATTATTTGTATGTGCAATCTCCTAACAGACTATAAGTAGCTTGAAGCCAAGAATCATGTCATTTTAATATTCCCTTCATCTTCACATTCCTCAGGGCATAATGAATATATTAATGAGCTACCAGCTATCCACTTTGGCTCAACACAGATTAGACGTTTGGGAAGAAAACACTGTCTTATTGCCTATAGCATGAAGAAAAATCTTAAAATCTAGATGAAGAGACACAATAAACAAAATAGTTATATATATTATGTGTGCAATATATATATATGCATGCAATATACTAATAATCATAATTCCACTGCCAGTAATACTGAATCTATTATACTTTGATCAAAACAAATCTTAACTTCACTTTTGCACTATAAAAGAAAGGATTTATTTAAAAGGAAAAAAAATAGTAAATAGGCATGACCTGCTTAAGCTTTCTAGGTGAGCTGGTTTTAAGTATTTTAGAACATTAATTACACTTGAGTGTTACATATTCATTAAAGCAGGCCCAATAAGATTTCTACTTTCCTCTATCAACAAAACATTTGTCAGCAAGAAAACTAGGTTACTGCATATACTTTAAATTATTTTTAAATTTATGCTTACTCAAAAATAACCTATAATTCAAATAGTTTACTAATTTATGCATGCTTCTTTCAAAAGTTCTTAGTGAGAAAAGACCAATGCTTGGAGACATACTAAAGCACAAATTACACTAAGTAAATAGAAGGTAGGAGTTAAAACCCACTTTCTTTCTTAAAGAGCTGGGCATCCAGGAGCTACGGGGTATGGTATTGTGGAAAGAATAATGTGTTAGAAGTTTGGAGACCTGGGTTCTACAGTGTGCTATGTTTTATACATGTGTGTATATGTTTATACGCATATATGTGAATGTGTGTGTATATATTGTACTGAATATATGCTCCCTCATATTCACCAACCTTGGATTATAAACTCTTTTAACGCAGGAACAATGCACTCTTCTTTCTATCCTCCATAACGTCCATATTAGTGCCTTGTGTGTGGTAGATAAATAAAATTTGATTAAATTGAGCTCAATTAAATGAAATTCCTTTAAAAAGCTTGCCTGTTACTACATTTTGATCAGTATGCTTGAAAATGAGATACATTGCCCAGCAGAAAGATTTTTCTAATTTTTTGACAATGTTTCAAAACCAATAAATACAGGGGTGGGCAAATGTAGGTTAACAGCTGTGAGTATGCAAAACAGTTTATTCATGTTTTATTTATTAATTTTTGTATCATTGTCCATAAGAACAACTATAAACCTACTTTGCCCACCCCTGCATATTAATTCCTTGAAATAATTTCAGTACATCTCTTGATATCTTTTAAGAAGGGAGAAAAGGGAGAAAAAGTTAGCATTTCTTGAGCTTCTACCATGCACCAGGTATTGTGCCAGGTGTTTTCACAGAATTCTCTTAGTTTCAAAAAGCACTAATGCAAACATAAGGCTTGCAAAACCTCATCCATCAGGGATGAGTTGGAGTCACTGGGCAAAGAAAAAGCTATCTTCTTCTATAAGATAAAAATCTAGTGGTTGAACTCTTTAAAAAAATAAGTATCCTGTTTGATTGTAAAAATGCCTCTTTTCAATGAAATTTTTACTTGCAGGGATAGTTCTTTCATGTGGAACAATAAGACTATGACTGCTATAAATTTTCAAGAATTCTGAGCTTAGCCATAATGAAAAATTATTTCACTCATAAATGGTATCCTTAGAAGATTCAAATTCATATATTTCAAAAGTAATTTCATCTTATACTTCAATTTAATTTAAAAATAAAACTTAAATCATCAAACCAAAAATGTGCCACATTGCTAAAATAAACCCAGACTCCACTGAAGCTGAAAATTTGGTGCACAGCTCACAGACCTCATGTTTGGGTGCTTTCCAAATATATTTTAACTCATTGCTCCAAAGCCATGGTTCTCCTCCAGGATGGAGAATCTCAGAATGGGAAATGGGGTGAATATTTGTGGTGGGGAAGGCTACCTGGATGATTCTTATGTGCAGCCCTGTCTCTCCTCTCAACTGTATCCCCTCCCAAAGAACCACCACTGCCAAAAAACCATCACTCATTCATTCAAATAATCTTTATTATTATGTGCTACACTGTTTTAAAACCCTTTTTATCTTCTTTCTGGTTTTCCCCTAAACCAGGAAAGTAGAAATAAGAAGCTGATAAAACATCAAAATAGCAACAGCAAATAAATTCCTCTCATTAAAACACTTACTAACTTCCAAATATGGATACTTTCTGACAGTCTCATGTATGAAATCTGTCTGGAAAAAGTCCGGCCATCGTGAATATAATGAGAACAGTTTCTGTGACATGGATGTAACCTGGCAGCCAAGGAGACAGGACATGAACATGCATGAACAATGATGACCTCACTGTACTAGTCAGTGGGGGCGATAGACGCCATTGAGTGAGAATGTGCACTGTGTGGTCATCACATTCAAAACGACTGAGCAAGTACAGCAATAGATCTGCATTAAATTTTGTATTCAGCTTGAACATTCCTCCACAGATACTATCCACATGATTCAGAAGGCCACAGCTATGGGCAACTGGTGATTGGCAGCTTCATTGCAACACACCCGCTCCTGCATCATGTCTCGTGCAGAGTTTTTTGGTGAAACATCAAATCACCCAGGTGACTCAACCCCTCTACAGCCTAGATTTGGTGCCCTGTAACTTCTGGCTTTTCCCAAAATTAAAATCACCTTTGAAAGGGAAGAGATTTCAGATAGTCAATGAGATTCAGGAAGATACAACAGGACAGCTGATGGTGATTGGGAGAACTGTGTGGGGTTCCGAGATGTCTATTTTGTCAGGGACTGAGACATGATTGTCGTATGTACAATGTTTCTTGTATCTCCTTCAATAAATGTCTCTATTTTTCATAGTACATGGTTGGATACCTTCTGGGCAGACCTGGTATATTTACCACATAACTACCGCATCTGTTATACATTGTTACAAAACTTGCTTTGAATTTTGGACACATCAAAGTTTCTATTCCATTTTGCTCTTATATCATTACTTTGTTAAGTAAAAGGAGCATTTGACAGATTTCAAGTGACAGTCCAAAAGTCACAACTGGCCTTTAGAACACACCATACCCATTTCCCACATTGTCTGTTCAGCAGTGCTAATCTCATCTCTCACATGAACCTGAAGCCTTTTGAAAAGGAGCCACATAGAGAAACTACAAACAGATACAAACATTTTAAGCACTATTTTGTGTATATGTGTGTTAGTGCAGACTTAACCTAGACAGAAAAGCAAGAGTTCACCATATGGTATTAAGTGGCTGCTTTCTGGTTTTCTATTTACAATAATTTTCAAAGTGAAATAAAATTTGATCAACAGTTAAGTAGTAAGTTTTTTTTCATTCAGAAAGTGTACGGACAGTTAATTTTCTTCAGATCAAACTCACCTTGGGTGAACCTGAACTAGCTTGGCCATAAGCACCCATCGAGGCATCTTCTCAAACTGGAGTCCAGGTCCCCCAGCGGAACGTCAGCTCACAGGGCACCAACATGACACACACCCTGACACACTCATTTTGTGTGAGTATTTGAAAGACAACTGAACGTTTTGATCTTATAAATTTTTTAATTTATTTTCAAAAAATATGGAAAAGAAAAATTGATCAGAAATAATGATTAAAGAAGTTTTAGTCCCAAGCCTTATTTATTTATTTATTTGTTTGTTTGTTTGTTTATTTTTTTTTTTACAATTTAACAGAAACCTCATTTCTAGGCCAGGGTTTGGTTGAAATAATGTTTAAATGCTCATGAGGTTTTGTGACAAAGTGGTAAGAACCCAGGACACTGAGACTGAACTTCAACCTCGGACTCGCCACTATCATCATGGGGAGTCTTGGGCAAATCTCTTTCAACCTTTAGGCCTCAGTTTCTTTCTCTCTAAAAAAAAATGGTTGTACTAGGTCACACCTGAACCCACTTCTGCATTCTAAAATTATTTTTAATATTTTATAGTTTTAATATATTACACCTGAGATTTTGAAGTCCACAAAATTTAACTGAATAAAGAAAAATTCCCCTATGGGTCATTTCCAAAGCCACAACTAGAACTTAGCTAACTTGACCACTTGAACTAGTTATGCTTAGCAAATATTATCTCAGCTCATCTGTCTACAAAACAAGGTGCTTCCTGGCATTCTGTGTGAGTTAGTATTTTGCTGAGATGCATTCTCTTCACAATAGCATCTGTTCAATCGAATGAAATTCCTATTCTAATTGCTACATACAAGATCAATCATTGTATCATTCATAGCATCTGTACAAATAAAATTTCTAGATATGTAAACGGTTTTAATTTTTTATATTTCATATATTGTGGTCCCACAGCTTGTCTTCACATTGCACTTAAGAATCCAATTTGAAGATAAATTTTCACACCCAGTCTAAAATGTAATTTCACATAAACCAGTTTATTATTACATCTCTTTGTAGTTCACCTCAGGTTTTTAGAGTATTAACTCATTCCATGTTTAAAGCTGAAAGACAATCACTGTTCTATTTATCCACAAAGATTATAATGTACAGTTTAACATCTGGCAAGCAAAAGAAAGTCATAACCATTTCTCTCAATGGAGGAAGGGCCTCCATCAGGGAAGCAACTGAAACCAAAGGGAAATATCTGAAAAGGAAAGAAGGTAATGAAAGGAGCAGATACAACTTGGTAAGGGACTACTGTGCTTCCAGACTTTTCCCTAAACTCATTTAGTGCTCATAATAATTCCATAAGGTAGGTATCATTCCCATCTATAGGTGAGCAAACTGAAAACAAAGACATAGTTACTCCACAGGTAATAATGTGTAGCTGGGATTGAGGCTCAGCTTTCTCCCTCCATGAGGTTACCTGCCTCCAGATTAAAGGAAACTGAACAACATTCTCTCTCTATAAGGCCAAGTGGGCCTGTAAAAGAAAAACAAATGAGCTCCACATTCAGACATTGAAGGCTGTGCACTACAGGAAAGAACTCTGAATGAGGAATTGGGTAAGAGGAAAACCAAGATTTAAAAATAGTCTCCAACATAAAGAAGGAAAGAAAACTTCAAAAGGTTAGTCAAAATGTTAAACATTCAGAGGTTGGCTAAATATGAGGACAGACTGACTACCTGTTAATGTCACCATTAACCTAAGTAAAACACCTGTAAATCATCACTGACACCTTCTCCCCACCCCACCCACCAGTTAGTAACAGACCCCAAGTGAATGTTCCTTTCTGGCCCTTCCTTTCGAATCTGCCTGCCCCCACCCAACTTCAGACCCATATAATCTCACAGAGGGAAACTGCAGCAGCTTGGTCTCACAGCTTCCATTCTGTGTTCTTCACACCTTCTAGCTTCATCTCCCCAAACAATGTCTGACCGTATTACTCTTCTACGCTGAAATCGAATTGGCTTTCTGCTAACTATAACATATTCCCCCTCACAGTCTTTTCTATTACCCATATGCATTCTTATACTTAACTGCTCTGCATTATCTCACATTATGTGTATTATCTCCACATTATGCTGTACACTTGAAATTTACATGTCAATCATATCTCAACAGCACTGGGAAACAATGTTTTAAGTTGAAAAAATAATAAACGAATGAGTGAACTGCTCCTAAAACAGCCCTAGTTAAACTTATTAGCTCTGTGAATATTTTACTAGTTGTCTGATCTCGGGCAACTTAGGCTATCTATGCCTCAGTTTATCACATTAAGAATGAGAATAAATAATAGTACTCACCTCGTATAATTATTTTGAGAATAAATTAATACATGTAAAATACTGCTCAAAAAGAGCTCAATCAATACTAACAACCATTAATATCATTTTTATTGTACTATTAATAATAAACTTGTGAAAAAAATATTGGCTTTATTACCTTTTCAGATAAATATTATACCACACACCAACATAAATGTTACTGACAATAATGAAAATAATAGCAGTAGTGACACCAAAATTTGAATGCATGTAATCTGGCTCTAGAGTTAAGCTTTAATCAACACACTATAATGCCAAGAAGAACTGACCAGATTACTACCTCTAAACTGTTAACTTCAAGCACATCTTCTTGTTATTTCTTCTATCTGAAAGATCTTCCTATTCTCAAATTATCGACTTCTTCAATATGGTCATTAAAAATCTAGTCTAATTATGACCCTTTTAAGACATCTTCTCTGAGCTTTCCATTCAAATTGGTTATGGCCTACCAACTTTGAATTTCATTTCTAGTTAATTTTTTTGTGACACATCAACTATATATTACTAAATTTTTAGTTATACCTATAAGCAATAATATTTTCATATTAAAGTTTACAAATCACTTTGAAATGCTTCAGTTCCTTGTGTTTTATTTCCATGGCTCAGGCCCTTGAGGCCAGGACTAGGACTTACACTTCTGAGTAACCTGAGCACACCCTAGTACAGTGCCTTACAAAGAGAAGATTGCACAGATACCTGTGTGCAGGTCAGTGTTTATGAATGTGCAAGTAGATTCAACAGACTGATTGAAGAAGAAACTGAAGTAATTTTCATAATGAGAAAAATTAATCAAGGTGTTTAGATATAAATTCTGTTTAACAAATAACTTTCCAATTTCAAAAAAAATTTTCATTTAAAATGTCTCTTTCAGTGACATGAAATGACATACTAGATCAGATGGATTTAACTGATATCTTCAGAGCATTTCACCCCAAAGCAGCAGAATATACAAGCACACATGTAACATTTTGTAAGATAGACCACATGCTAGGACACAAAATAAGTCTCAATAAATTTAAGAATATTGGAATCATATCAAGCATCTTCTCTGACCATAATGCCATGAAATTAGAAATCAATCACAAGGAGAACACTGAAAAATACACAAAGACATGGAAGTTAAATAACATGTCATTAAACAAGGAATGGTTTAACATGAGATCAATGAAGAAATCAAAAGATACCTGGAAACAAATGAAAATGAAAACATAACAACCAAACATCTGTGAGACACAAGGAAAGCAGTCCTAAGAGGGAAATTCATAGCGCTATAGACCTACCTCAAAAAACAAGAAAGAGCTCAAATAAACAATCTAACTCTACTCTTAACAGAATTTAACAAAGAACAAAAAAATCCCAGAGTGAGTAGAAGGAAGGAAATAATAAAGATTAGAGCAGAAATAAACAAAATAACATCTAAATATATGATACAAAAGATCAATGAATCCAAGAGCTAGTTCTTTGAGAAGATAAGCAACATTGATAATGTTTAACCAGACTCATCATGAAAAAAAGAGAGAGGACCCAAATAAATAAAATGAGAAATGAAAGAAGAGAAATAACAACTAACACCAAAGAAATACAAAGGATTGTAAGAAAATATAAACAACTATATGCCAACAAATTGGACAACCTGGACAAAATGGGTAAATTCCAAGAAACACACAATCTTCCAAAACTAAATCAGGAAGAACTGGAGAATATGAATAGACAGATTACACCTAGTAAAACTTAAGCAGTAATGAAAAAGCTCCCAAAAAACAAAAGACCTGGACTGAATAGCTTCACAAATAAATTTTAGCAAACATTCTGGGAAGAATTAACACATCACTTCTCAAACTTTTTCAAAACAGTGCAAGAGGAGGGAAGATTCCCAAGGTCATTTTATGAGGCCAGCATTATCATAATTCCAAAAACAGATAAAGACACAACAAAGAAAGAAAATTAAAAGCCAATATCCCTGATGAACATAGATGCTAAAATCCTCAGTAAAATATTAGCAAATTGAATATAACAGTGCATCAAAAAGATCATATACTATGACCAAGTGGGATTTATTCCAGGAATGCCAGGTTGGTACATTTGCAAATCAATAAAAGTGATACACCACATATATAAAATGAGGGATAAAACCCCCACAATCATATCAACAGATGCAGAAAAAGCTTTGGATAAAATCCAGCACCCATTTATGATAAAAACTCTCAGCAAAGTGAGAATAGAGGGAATATACCTAAATATAATAAAGGCCATATATGAAGAATCCACTGCCAACATTATACTTAATAGGCAAAACCTACAAGCATTCCCTTTAAGATCAGGAACAAGACAAGGATGTCTGCTTTTACCTCTCTTATTCAACACAGTACTGGCAGTCCTGGCCACAGCAATCAGAAAAGAAGAAATAAAAGGCATCCAAACTGAAAAGGAAGAAGTAAAACTGTCTTTATTTGCAGATGAACTGATTCTGTACATAGAGAACCCTAAAGATTCCACCAAGAAACTACTAGAACTGATAAATGAATTCAGCAAAGTAGCAGGATACAAAATTAATACCCAGAAATCAGTTGCATTTTTATATGCCAATAATGAACTATCAGAAAGAGAAATTAAGAAAACAATCCCATTCATGATTGCTTCAAAAGGAATAAAATACCTAGAAATAAATCTAACCAAGGATTAAAAAAAAACTGTACTTGGAAAACTATAAGACACTGATGAAAGAAACTGAAGAAGACACAAATAAGTGAAAGCATATACCATGTTCACAGATAGGAAGAATTAACATCATTAAAATGTCCATACTATACAAAGAAATCTATACATTCAACGCAATTCTTATCAAGATTCCAGTAATGCATTTCACAGAAATAGAACAAATATTTCAAATATTTATATGAAACCACAAAAGGCCCCACATAGCAATGGTGATCCTGAGAAAAAAGAACAAAGCTGGAAGAAACACATTCCCTAATAACAAACTATACTATAAGATCATAATAGCCAAAACAGCGTGATACTGTCATAAAAAGAGACACATAGATCTATGGAACAGAATAGAGAGCTCAGAAAAGAGCCCATGCCTTTATAGTCAATTAATATTTGACACAGGAAGCAAGCACATACTATGGGCTAAGATAGCTTATTCAATAAATGGTATTGGGAAAATTGGACAGATACACACAGAAAAATTAAACTAGACCACCTTCATATGCCACACACAAGAATAAATTCAAAATGTCTTAAAGACTTAAATGTTAGACCCAAAACCATAAAAATCCTAGAAGAAATCTTAGGCAGTAATGTCTCAGACATTGCTCATATTAATACTTCATCTGATACATCTCCTCAGGCAAGGGAGACAAACAAAAACATAAGCACACGGGACTGCATCAAACTAAAAAGTTTTTGCACAGCAAAGGAAGCCATCGGCAAAATAAAAAGACAACCTATAAAATGGGAGAACATATTTACCAATACATCTGATTGGGGACTAATATCTAAAATTTATAAAGAACTATTAAAACTCAACACCAAAAAAACAAACAATCCAATTAAAAAATGAGCAAAGGACCTGAATAGACACTTCTTCAAAGAGGACATACAGATGGCCAATAGACATATGAAAAGTGCTCAACATCACTAATCATCAGAGAAATGCAAATTAAATGAGATATCATCTCACAACTTTTAGAATGGCTATCATCAGTAAATCACCAAACAAGTGCTGGTGAGGATGTGGAGAAAGGGGAACCCTTCTGCACTATTGATGGGAATTCAGATTGATGCAGTCACTGTGGAAAGCAGTATGAAGATAACTCAAAAAATTAAAAATGGATCTGCCTTTTGACCCAGCAATCCCACTTCTAGGAACATATCCGAAGGAACCCAAAACAATAATTCAAAAGAACATAGCACCCCTATGTTCATTGCAGCATTATTTACAATAGCCAAGATAAGGAAGCAGCCCAAATGTCCATCAATAGATGAATGCATAAAACCATTATCAGACATTTACACAATGGAATACTACCTGGCCGTAAAGCAAGAAGAAAATTTTACCATTTGTACAGCATGGATGAACCTGGAGAACATTATACTAAGTGAAATATGTCAGCCAGAGAAAGTCAAATACCATATGATTTCACTCATATGTGGAATCTAATGAACAAACTGAAGTAACAAGGAAAATGGGAACAGACTCATAGATAGAGAGCAGGATGACAGGTAGTGGAGGGGGATAAGGGGATAGACGGAGTGAGCAAAAAGGAAAAAGGACCCATGGACATGGACAACAGAGTGGCGCTTACGGGGGATAGGGAATATCAAGGGGTTAAATAGTAATGGAAAAAATACAATAAATAAATAAAAGAAAAATTATAGGAAGTGCCAGTTGGGCCAAGGATAGTTCTCAACTGTCTAGTTTGGACAGGGACCACAATACACTGAGAGAAGAGCAGAGGGATGAGCAAATCAAGTGAAGAAAGTGGAATAACAGATCCAGTCTGAGTGATTTTTAGTTTGAGATGCCCAGCTAGAACTCAGGCCTGCTGATCAAATGCCTCTAAGGAGATTTCAAAGGAAACCCAGCAAACGTGGTAATATTGGCAACACCGGGCTGACAAACATTTGCAGCAAACCCACTCAGGCACACTAATGAGTTCTGACTTCTGTTACTTTGGACTATGTAGTTTTTCTGCCACTGACACTGGGTAATTATATAATTTTTTATTATATTTTAGAGAGATCCACATCACCTTTGTTGAAAGAAGTAAATGTTTTCTAACTCAGAAACAGTCTTTCTAAAAGACAGGGTTATACACCATAATTTCTGGTTAATCTATTTATAATGTCTTTTTTTAATAAAGAAATTTGAAAGCAAGTTCAAGTTCAAGTCCATGAATCATGCTCTTGTTCAGACATTTTTGACGTTTCCAATTTTAACCATGTCACTAAAATGGAAAAATTTGTGATTTAGTAAGCTGAGCAAAGCTGACTGATCATCCAGTATTTAATTAGAAAATCCTCAAGTTTTCAGTGCAAACCATAAACTATACTGGTTCAACTCTTCTACTCTAATCTATTAACCTATCTATTAAAGTTTGAGAGCTGAGACACTACAAAGTGTTCAGTACAGGCTAAAACTTTGGACTAATAATCATATCTGCAATAAATACTCTGAGCTGAATGCCAAGGAACAATTTAAACAGCGCTGCTTTCTTTGAACAAACCGACTGTGCTTTCCCTTTAGTATTTGCTTTCAATTAATAGTGAAATTTTCCTTATACTTTTTTCATTAAAATGAACTTATAATGAAGGCAATAGTTACCTATTCTTGTACATTTTTTCTTGATGTAGTAATATTGTATACTAAAGGCAGAAAGATGTGTTTGTGTTTTAATGCCATTTAAAACACATAAAGAATGAAAGATATAACAACTTAAGAATACCAATGTTAGGATTCTTCTACAGAATCGCCACTGCTATGGCCCTATGCTAAATACTTCTAGACCTTCCTAAATTTTACTTTCTGCTTTTTCTGATCATCTACCTGCTATTAAAAACAAGCAATATTAGGAGGATAAGCACTCAGAAAGTCAACCTAAAAAAAAGGAAAGAAAAGAAAAAAATTAAATGATTCAACAAATTGCACTGATATACCTGTTTAAAACAACAGAAACTATAATCAAGTCACATCAGGGAATACAGCCCTTTCTCTGGGTTCCTCTCATGATGAAGGAATGCTTTTCCACAGTCCTTCTGGTCTCCTGGGTAGTTTTCTGCTCCCTACACATCCTTCCTGCTAATACTGACTCCAATATTTCCTTTCCTAAAAAAAATTTAATAGAATCTTTTCCTCAGAAAAATAGGCTTAATAATCACAAGCTAAGAGCTTGAACTCTGGAATAAGACAGAACTATCATCCACATTAAAAGTTACATGATCTGTGAAAGTTATTTAACCTCTTTGGGGCTCATTTATCCTACCTATAAAGTGTGTGAATAGAGTATTACAAGGATTAACTGAGATAATACATGAAAAATACTTAAAACAATGCTTGGTACTCAGCAACATGAGTGTCAGCTATTGTTTTTCTTTTTTGCTTGGAAGGCTATGGATGAACAGCTGAGGAAGTGCACCAGCTACAATTATTCTCTGAAAAATAATGAGGTAAAGATGAATGACCTTCAGAAATCTGCACTTGACAATGGAGTGGTTTGAAGAAAGAATGGCAAGATCAAGCTTACGCCTTAAGCAGTGTAACTTTCAGTATCCTAAAAAGGCCCCACTGACCACCAAAATATCTTTTATATATTGTTTATGTTGTTGGCATTAAACTTAACAGGATATGGAGACCAAGGGAAATATACTAATAATCTAGGGCTGGCTTTTGTAAATAAATGGTTGCCTCCTGCCCAGTCAGCATGACCTTCTCAGCTTATAATGTTTACACACACTACTACCATCTAAAAAAGTATTCATTGTAGGAAGAGAGGGTAAAGATTATTCCCAACCTTGAGAAAAAATGACATAAAAAATGTGGATACAAGTCTTTTTCTATACCATTGAATTACATGTTTCTTTCAAATGAAAACCAAGTAGCAATTATAGTTTTAAGGTCAGCCCATGACTTCTGTACTGTCAGCCTTTTGGGAGTCCTTGGAGAGTCTTCCCTATTGCACTCCAAGCTTATTCTGCACTATGTCCTAATTAGATTAACTGCATCACTTGAATCTGAGATCATCATAAATCACATGGTTAGAGAAGCTAATGAACCCAAATGCTGAGATACAGCCCTTAAAATCAGATGGGAAAAGTCTGCAGAGCTTTTGAGGGGAGGGGAGCGGTTAAAAATGATCAATTTAGTTTGAGGATCCTTTCCAAATATTCTGTTGGAAACCCCTATTCATTTAGTACAGCTGTTGACAAATTCTCATTTCTATAACTGGCAAAATATAAGAAGGCAAAATCCCATTATTTACCTGTTATTTGAATAAAAGTTTTCCAAACTCAGAGTAAACAAAAATATTTTCACATTCAAAATACTAAATGTTCTTTTCCTATTCAGCTGTTCTTTCCCATTCAGGGATCTAAGAAAGAAAAAATAAATAAAAGAAACTAGAAAATAACCGAATTAAAAGAAAATGTTTAATGTCCCTGGTCAAACTAAACAAAATTACATTGTAACTTTTGTGCAGAATAATCAAACAAAAAAATTTAACTCCACTTTTTTTTCTTTAGTCAGTATGACTTTGTATATCTCCCTTATGGATAACACAGTATAGAGCCTAAAACACCTTGAATCAGATCTGATTTTACCTGAGGTTTGGATTTAGCCCATATTGTCTTTTCTTACTTATGATTCCATTCATTAGATTATTTCACTAGTGTGAAAAAAATGTGCACTATGGGAGAGATTATTTGGGCAGGGGGGAATCTAAAACTTTAAAATGCTAAACTTAATTTACCATAAAAATCTGGATGCAAGTAATGTATCAAACTGATTGAAACTTACTTCTGACCATTTTTTAAAAGAAAGGTGTGAATATCTGCAATATACTACAAAGAGAACATTGCTTTGACAAAACACAATCATTCTCACAATAGCATATGTGTTAAGAGAATTGGGGAATTAAATGGTATCTGCAAATATTGGAGCATTTTCCTTTTATCTTTGTCTTATTTTCTTTTCAAGAGACTATTATAATTATAAAAATATTTATGCTGTAAATTACCATAATCATGAGGTCCGGAAGTGGTGACCATTGCCCAAGTTCATAAAGCATGTGAAACATACATAGTCACATGCACAGACCTCCTCTGGAAAGAACGTTACTGTGATTTCTTCTGACTAGTTGAGCAGTTTAGCTTAGGGATGGGGTGGAAAAATACTTCTTTCATCTTTTCTATTCTTGTGCAATGAACCTGTGTAACCTATTCAAAAATAACAAAATATTCTAAAAATGAAACATTTAGAGCCAAAGATGTGCATAATCTTTTTGATTATGAAACAGAAAGATTACAAGACAATCAGGACAACCTAATATGTATGAACTATAAAGGATGTTTGCTAAATTAGACTATGTTGACTGCTCAGGAAGACAAATCCAGATGCCCTGAGGCTCAGCAAAATGCTGACTCTATGGTGTAAGTTAGCGGCTCAACAGAAGGAAACACTGCTCAGCCTCTGAGATCTGAAGGCTCCTTCTCTCTAAGGAGACCATTTCCTCAACCAGCAGGTTTCCATTGGTCCCTTCCTTCACAGCTATCTCACAGCTGCTGCCCCTCCACCCATCCTACAAATATGTAAAGCCTTGAGGGGCAGGTCCCTCTCCTGGAGCCACCCCTGCAACATGTAATCCAGCACTGCTAAATGACAGTTCAGGGATTTTAGGCCACTTCTCCACTCTCCAGCTTTTACTCAACTACCCCTATTTCATATGAGGTCTGTCAGGAAAAAGTCCAGCCATTGTTAATATAATGAAAATAGTTTGCATGACATTGATGTAAACTGGAAGACAAGAAGAGTGAACTGGAAGGCACATGTATGAACAATGATGACTTTGCTGTACTAGTCAGTGGGGGCAGTAGACGCCATTGAGTGAGCATGTGTACTGTGTGGCTGTTGCACTCAAAATGACTGAGCCAGTACAGCAATGAATCTGCATCAAATTTTGCATTCAGCTTGAACATTCTTCCACAGAAAACTATCCAGATGATTCAGAAGGCCACAGCTAATGGGCAACTGTGACTGGCAGCTTTACCACGACAACATGCCCACTCCTGCATCATGTCTCATGCAGAGTTTTTTGGTGAAACACCAAATCACCTAGGCAATTCAACCCCCTCTACAGCCTAGATTTGGTGCCCTGTAACTTCTGGCTTTTACCAAAACTAAAATCACCTTTAAGAGGGAATAGATTTCAGACCATCGATAAGATTCAGGAAACTATGATGGGGAAGCTGATGGTGATTGGGAGAACTGTCTGAGGTCCCAAGGTGCCCCCTACTTTGAAGGGGACTGAGGCATCATTGTCCTATGTACAATGTGTCTTGTATCTTGTATCTTCTTCAATAAATGTCTCTATTTTTCATAGTACATGGCTCAATACCTTCTGGACAGGCCTCATATTTACTGTGTGTGACACTAACGGTATATGTGACCAAGTCCTTTTGTACAAAATCACACTAGTTTATTTACTCAGTATGTATTTATGGAGACTCTGCCATGTGTCAGGTCCTGTGTTAGGCACCAAAAAATCTATGGCATATAATTCTTTCTATGAATTTAAAAACCATAAATTCTAAGACTAAGCTAGAGCAATCAATCATTACATTCCATTTATTGAACAGCCTCCTATGTGCCAGGATCATGTTAGATGCCTACTATACATCATTTCTAATTCTTAATGGACATTAATAGATCTGTTTTATAAATGAGGAAACTCAGGATGGACGGATTTAAGAAATTTACCCAACACCAAACAGTTGGTAACAGCTCAGCCAGAATTACAGCTAATTCTATCTGGTTCCAAAGCCTGAGCGCCTCCTGATGGCTGGACCACTGCTGCCCGAGTGGGAAATAACCAACATACTATTTTGTATTGATTTAAAATAAGTGCTATTTTTCTTTTGTATTATTATTTTTACTCAAAAACACTTTGATGCAAAATTCCTAAGAACACAGGAAAGCAAAGATAAAATCTAAATTTAATGAAGGCAAATAATATAATGTTGACTCTTCAAGCAAGTTGGTAGAGAAAATGCAAAATTTTACAGTGCACTAAATTTGATTTTACCTAGTTGAAAATATCATTTTTTCTGACCTCTTTTTGGCTTCAAATAAGTGGCATTAAGGAGAATAGTATTTCCCTTGCTAAAATAAATTAGGTGAATATAGCTCTTTCATTTATGTGATGAAGTACCCCCAGGAGACCAACTATGTCAACTTCTACCTTGTCTTCATAGTAATGTGAAAATCCCATCTACCATCTTAGATATGGTCTTCAGAGGCCTAAATTTTCAAAGCCTCCGTAATTCATTATATTAAATATTATTGAGTGCCAGTTACAAGTCATGAACTATACAGAAGAGAAATCCGACCAGCACCTTTCAGGGGAGTTCTTTATATAAAAAACTTCAACCCTGGACACCATAGTTATTTTTCATACTAATGAGTTACTTTTTACTTAAAATTTTAAGATGGGGTTAAGAACCTGGGGAGAAAGTATACACCTTTTACAACATCCATACTAAACTTTCTTAAAGAATTAGCAGGGGGCAAAAATCCCAAATCCTCTCAAAATTCTATGAGTGTTTTCATTGTAAATGCTTTTTTCAGGAAATTCTCAACTTGGCATGCAGTACATTTTTGTAAATTCTTGAAAAGTTAAATATCAAGGAGTCTCTTTCAGCTACATCACAATAAAATTATGGAGGGGATGAAGGTTGTCATTAATGTGTGCAACAGTGAGCAAAAAGTGAAAAGATTAAGAAGTACAAATTGGCAGTTATGAAAATAGTCACAGGGATATAAAGTACAGCATAGGGAATATAGTCGATAATATTTCATTAACTATGCATGGGTTCAAATGGGTACTAGACTTATCGGGATGATCACTTTGCAAGTTACATAAATGTCTGACCACTATGCTATACACATAAAACCAATATAATATTGTATGTCAACTGCAATTGAAAAATATTTTTTTAAAAAAATAGGGGCAGATATTGGATTCAGATGGGAACAAAGATCTGTTGTCCGCAATAACGAAAAGAGAGGAGAAAAGAATAGATAGAACTGCAGATGCATTGGTAAGTTGAGGGAAGGGGCCTGTCTACTGGCCTCTATTTCCTCAGTGAAGCACGAGACAAGGTTATCTGCTGACACTGGAGGGAGGTGGAGTTGTGACGATCATGCATTTGTCAAAACTCAGCAAACACACTGAAGACTTGTACATGTCATTATATGTAAATTTTACATCAAAAGGAAAAAAATATAAATACTGGAATCTAGTTTTAACACATGAATGTACCGATCTAACCCAAATCTCTATCAAGACATAGAATGTTGGGGGTCATAAAGATGGTAGCTTTACTCCAGGCAGTGTGATTCTCGGCTTCTGTGAAGAGGAGGGAAACTCGTGGATCGGTGGAGGAATAGAGCAAGTGGCCTAGGTTACCGAAACATTTTTGAAAACAGGACATCAAAAATTATAGTGATCATTGAAAAACCAGACCGTAAGGAGACTGCTTCAGGACAAAAGGGACCCAGGGATCAGCGCGGGAACCAGGGGCATTGCAGTCCCCAGGCCCCGTGCTCCCAGGTCTGCCTCAGGGCACCCGGGAGAGCGGAGTCACTGCTCCCTCCCCAGACTACGAGGTTGAGCAACACCAAGGTTGACCTTGTGGCTTGAAGGCACAGAGAGGACAGTTGGACTGGGAGAAAATCACCCAGGGTCTGTGAGCACCCACCCATAGCCCTGGGAGAAGTGAGTGCCTCCAGCTGGCACAACCAGGGGTGGCCTGGAAGTACGCCCGCACCACCAGCCCGGTGGGAGTGTGGATCGGTGGAAAACCTAGACTTCGCAAGCCCCATCCAGGAAAGGGTGCCGGCGATCTCAGGTTTCTGGAGCCTGCAGTGCTGAACTGTGGAAGCGCTCGCCCCATTGGGAATCCTCACTCTCACGCTGTAAACCCGGAAGGGATGAGGTGCTTAGTGGATTCCTAGAGCCCGAAACTTAAAAATTTGGTGGATGGGTGCACCCTTTTATGATCCCCAGAGATGGCACTGTGAATCCAAAAAAGTCATGGGTGCTTCCTGAGATCTTAGAGCTCGCCACGGTGGAATTTGGGGGAAGAGCACATCTCCTTGCAATCCTGGGAGCTTGCATCCTGAAACCGAAAAGACGCAGGAGCCCTGCGGGGCCATGGAGCCCGGGGGACCGTGGTTCCAGAGAGCTCCGGAGAGCGTGCTCAGGAGCACCCAGGGTCCTGTAGGGGAAAGTCAGATTGGCCCTGGGGAGAGCGCCCTGCTGGCCCTGGGGATAGTACCTGAGAGACTTACTGAGATTTGGCTGGGAAGAGTGATAAGCATTTCAAATGCCCCTCAGCCTGCTGAAGCCAGCAAGATCTGAAAAACTGGTCTGGACAGTTAGAAACCAACAAGAGGTATTTTTTGTTTTGTTTTGTTTTGTTTTGTTTTTTGGCTGTTGTTGGTTGATTGATTTTATCTTGTGTTTTAAGTGACTTTTTATTTTCCAATTCTTATTATTTTTATACCTCTCAATCCCTTATGTTTCTCTTCCATTCATCCTAGTATTATTCCTTCCACTCCTAATTTATCTCTCCTGCACTCCATCTTCTGTTTTTTTCCCCTTTTTTTATCTTGCAAATTACTGCAAATTTGTATTATCTCTTTCTCACTTTCCGACATTTTTTATTTTAATATTATTTTGGTATTCTTTTTCTTTCTGTATAATCTTCTTTGCTTGGCTGGTTATACTGTCATTTGATAGGTTCCCCCTGTTATCTCAGTCAGTGTGTTGATAATTTACTATCCTTCATCTATGTTCCATTAACACACCTCTCAAGGTTCTATACTCCTTATTCTTGTTATCTAGATCTCATTGATTCTGCCACAAGTTGCTTTAATATTACTGTAAATAAGACCTAGTTCATACACTTGCAAATACTACTCAACACCCCTACCTGATCTCAGCCCACTTTACAATTTCCTGAACTATACTATTGTGGGGGTTGTCTCTATTCTTTTACACACTACTCCTATTTACTAATCTTTATTCCAACCCTACCTTAGATTCTGACCTCCCACAGCCTCACAGCTTTCTAAATCCAACTAACAATCCTTTCATCCCCAATAAGAATCTTACCTTCTTTCCATCCTTTCTAAAACGTGGATATTGTGGTGGAGGATCACAGTTACCACTATAAGGATCCAAAGGATAACCCATCTCTTCTCTACTGACTGCTAATGTAAATATCATAGTATACTGTTTTGCTGTCTTAAACCATTTTGCCTTACTCCTCCAACTGATCACAAAAAAGAGTAGGGGGAAGTTGTGAACACCAGGATACATGAAGAAGACTGCACCACTGAATCTCACAGGTATCCTACCACAGAAGTTCACACCATAATCACAGGGAACCAGAACAGATCAATTTAAGAAACAGAGGCTAACAAGAAGAAACCCACGAACAATGAGAAAACAAAGAAACAATCCCCAATTGAAGGGAAAGAAGGAAGCCTCAGGAAAAAATGCCTCAGAAAAAATGAAAGAGAGGCAACTCAACTATCAGATATTGAATTCAAAACAATGATTATCAGGAAATTCAATGAACTCACAATGAGCTATCAGAAACTAGAGGGAAGCAACAATGATCTCACTGCAAACTATATAAACATTAAAAAGGAAATAGAAACTCTCAACAAGGGCCAAGAGGAAATGAAGAATGCCATTTCTGAATTGAGGAACACAGTAGAAGGAATGAAAAGCAGGATTGATGAAGCAGAAGATTGGATTAGCGAGCTAGAGGACAAAGTAGAAAACAACACCCAGAAAGAGCAAGAAAAGGAAAAGAGGCTCAGAAAGAATGAAGAGGGATTAAGAGAAATGCAAGACAATATGAAACGTAATAATATCCGTATAATAGGGATACCAGAAGGAGAAGAAGAAGAGCAAGGGATTGAAAACCTAGTTGAAAAAGTAATGAAGGAAAACTTCCCTAATTTGATGAGAGAAAAAGTCACACAAATCCAGGAAACACAGAGAGTCCCAATCAAGAGGAACCCAAAGAGGCCCACCCCAAGGCACATCATAATTAAAATGGCAAAATTTCAAGACAAAGAGAGAATCTTAAAGGCAGCAAGGGAGAAACAGGAAGTAACATACAAGGGAGCCCCAATTAGGCTAACAGCTGACTTCTTAATGGAAACACTTCAAGCCAGAAGGGAATGGCAAGAAATACTCCAAGTAATGAGAACCAGAGGTCTCCAACCAAGGCTACTTTAACCAGCAAGGCTCTCAATCAAGATAGAAGGCCAAATAAGAAGCTTCCCAGACAAAAAGAAGTCTAAAAGAATACACTTCCACCAAACCAGCTCTGCAAGAGATTCTAAAGGGACTGCTTTAAGGAAGGGAAGGAAAAGAGAGAGAGAGGAACACATGAACATAAAAGACAATGAATAAGTACCTATCAATAATAATCTTAAAAGTAAATGGATTAAATGCTCCAATCAAAAGACATAGAATAGCTGAACGGATACGAAAAAATGACCCACACATATACTGCCTAGAAGACACCCACATCAGGATAAAAGACCTGCACAGGCTGAAAGTGAAGGACTGGAAACAAATCTTCCAAGCAAATGGACAAGGAAAAAAATCCGGGGTAACAATACTCATATCAGACAAAATAGATTTCCAAAAAAAGTCCATAAAGAGAGACCCAGAAGGTCACTTCATAATACTCAAGGGAAGAATCCATCAAGAAGACATAAATATTGTAAATATATATGCACCCAAATACATAATGAAAATCTTTGAGGACTTCAAGAAAGATATGGACAGCAACAAAATTATTATGGGGGATTTTAACACACCACCATCAAAAATGGAAAGATCTTCCAAACAAAATATCAACAAAGATATTGTGGCATTGAACAATACCCTTGATGAAATGGGCTTTACTGATATATACAGAACCCTCCATCCCAAAGAAGCTAAATACACATTCTTTTCAAATGTACACGGAACACTTTCAAAGATTGACCACATGATAGGACACAAAACAAGCCTCAAGAATTTCAAGAAAATTGAAATCATACCAAGCAATTTCTTGGACCACAAGGGACTGAAGCTAGAAACCAACACAAAGGAAAAAAACCCAAAACACTCAAAATCATGGAGATTAAATAGCATGCTATTAAACAATGAATGGGTCAAGAATGGTATTAGGGAAGAAATCAAAAGGTTTCTGGAAATGAATGAAAATAAACTCACAACAACCCAAAACTTATGGGACACAGCCAAGGCAGTCCTGAGAGGGAAGTTCATAGTGATACAGGCCCACCTAAAAAGTTAGAAACATTCCAAACAAACAACCTAACCCTATGTCTATAAGAACTCGAGGAACAACAACAAAGGCAGCCCAGAGGAAGCAGAAGGAAGGAAATAATCAAGATCAGAGCAGAATTAAATGACATAAAGACTAAAAGCACAATTCTAAGGATCAATGAATCCAAGAGCTGGTTCTTTGAAAAGATAAACAAAATCGGCAAGCCTTTAAGCAGACTCAAAGAAAAAAAGAGAGAAGACCCCAATAAACACAATCAGAAATGAAAGAGGAGAAATTACAACAGATACCATAGAAATGCAAAGGATTGTAAGAAATTACTACAAAGAACTGTATGCCAAGAAATTTGAAAACCTAGGTGAAGTGGACAAATTTCTAGAAAAATATAATCGTACAAAACTCAATGAAAAAGAAGCAGAAAGCCTGAATAGACCAATAACAGCAAAAGAAATTGAAGAAGTAATCAAAAAACTCCCAACACACAAAAGCCCTGGACAAGATGGTTTCACAGGAGAATTCTACAAAGCATTTAAGGAAGAGCTAACCCCTATCCTTCACAGACTATTCCAAAAAATCCAAAAAGATAGGAGTCTCCCAAACTCTTTTTATGAGGCCAACATCATCCTAATTCCAAAACCAGATAAAGACACAACGAAGAAAGAAAACTTCAGGCCAATATCGCCGATGAACATTGACGCTAAAATCCTCAACAAAATACTGGCAAACCGCATCCAACAGTACATTAAAAAGATCATACACCATGACCAAGGTGGATTCATTCCAGGGATGCAAGGATGGTTCAATATTCACAAATCATTAAATGTAATACATCACATAAACAAAAGCAAAGACAAAAACCACATGATCATATCAATAGATGCTGAAAAAGCATTTGATAAGGTACAGCACCCATTTATGATAAAAACGCTTGGCAAAGTGGGAATAGAGGGAGCATTCCTCAACATAATAAAAGCCATATATGAGAGACCTACAGCCAACATCATACTCAATGGCCAAAAATTAAAATCTTTTCCACTAAGATCAGGAACAAGACAAAGCTGTCCACTTTCACCACTTCTATTCAATATAGTACTGGAAGTTTTAGCCACAGCGATCAGACAGGAAAAAGAAATAAAAGGCATTCAAATCAGAAAGAAGGAAACAAAACTGTCACTGTTTGCAGATGACATGATAGTGTACATAGAAAATCCTATGGACTCCACCAAAAAAACTGCTTGACCTAATAAATGAATTTGGCAAAACAGCGGGATACAAAGTCAATATCCAGAAATCAAAGGCATTTCTGTACATCAACAATGAAACAGCAGAAGCAGAAATCAAGGAAAAAAATCCCATTTGAAATAGCAAAAAGAAAAATAAAATATCCAGGAATAAACCTAACCAAAGAGGTAAAAGACCTGTATTTAGAAAACTACATAACACTCAGGAAAGAAATCAAGGAAGACACAAACAAATGGAAACATACTGTGTTCATGGATTGGAAGAATTAATATCATCAAAATGTCCATACTACCCAAAGCAATTTACACATTCAATGCAATTCCTATTAAAGCACCAATGGCATATTTCACAGACATAGAACAAACACTTCAAAAATTTATATGGAATCATAAATGACCCTGAACAGCTGCTGCAATTTTGAGAAAGAAGAGTAAAGTAGGAGGGATCACAATACCCGACACTAAACTATACTACAAGGCCACTGTAATCAAAACAGCCTGGTACTGGCATAAAGACAGGCACATGGACCAATGGAACAGAACAGAGAGCCCAGAAATAAACCCAAGTCTCTACGGTCAATTAATATTTGACAAAGGAGGCAGCAACATTAAATGGAGTAAAAATAGCCTCTTCAACAAATGGTGTTGGGAGGACTGAACAGCCACGTGCAAAAAAATGAAACTCGAGCACCAACTTACATCTTATACAAAAATAAATTCAAGGTGGATAAAAGACTTAAATATAAAACGTGACACCATTAAAGTCCTAGAGGAGAACGTAGGTAGGAAAATCTCAGATATTTCACGAAGAAACTTTTTTACTGACATATCCCCTAGAGCAAGGGACATAAAGGAAAGAATAAACAAATGGGACCTCATCAAAATTAAAAGCTTCTGCACAGCTAAAGAAAACAGTATCAAAATTAAAAGAGAACCAACTGTATGGGAAAACATATTTGCCAACGATACCTTAGACAAGGGTTTAATCTCCAAAATATATAAAGAACTTACATGACTGCACTCTAAGAAGACAAGGAATCCAATTAAAAAATGGGCAAAGGACTTGAACAGACACTTCTCCAAGGAGTACAAACAGAAGATCCAAAGACACATGAAATGATGTTCAATATCGCTAGCTATCAGAGAGATGCAAATTAAAACCACAATGAGATACCATTTCATACCAGTCAGAATGGCCATCATAAACAAAGCAACAAACAAGTGTTGGAGAGGTTGTGGAGAAAAGGGGGTCCCTAGTGCACTGTTGGTGGGACTGCAGACTGGTACAACCACTATGGAAAGCAGTATGGAACTTCCTCAGAAAACTAAAAATGGATCTGCCTTTTGACCCAGCAATTCCACTGCTGGGACTTTATCCTAAGAACACTAAAACACCAATCCAAAAGAACCTATGCATCCCAATGTTCATAGCAGTACAATTTACAATAGCTAGATGCTGGAAGCAACCTAGATGCCCATCAGTAAATGAATGGATCAAAAAACTATGGTACATTTATACAATGGAATTCTATGCAGCAGAAAGAAAGAAGGAGCTCCTACCCTTTGCAACAGCTTGGATGGAGCTGGAAAGCATTATGCTAAGCGAAACAAGCCAGGCAGTGAAAGACAAATACTATATGATCTCATCTTTAACAGGAACCTAAACAACAAAACAAAGAAACAAGCAAAATATAACCAAAGACACTGAAATACAGGACAAGCTGACAGTGACCACAGGGGAGAGAAGAGGGAATTTCAGGGGACAATGGGAAGGGTTTACGGGAACAAATTTAAAGGACACATGGACAAAAACTAGGGGGAGGGTGGTAATGGGATGGAAGAGGGGAGGGTTGAGTGGGTGGGTTGGATTGGGAGTAAAAGGGAGAAAACTGTACTTGAAAATGATTAAAATAAAATGGGGAAAAAAAGACATAGAATGTTACCATTACCCCAGTGGCTTTTAAAACTGCACTACTTATGTCAACTGTTTTCTTTTCTAAGATTTTTCTTTATTTTTAGAGAGAAGGGAAGGGAGAGATAAAGAAAGAGCAACATTGATCGGTTTCTTCTTGTACACACCCCAACGGGGAACTGAACCTGTAACCCAGGCATGTGTCCTGACTGGGAATTAAACTGGCAACTTTTTGGTTTGCAGGTCAATACTCACCCAAATGAGCCACATCAGTTCGGGCTCATATGTTTATCTTATTCACTGTTGTATCCTCACTACCTATACCAATGCCTGGTACACAGCAGGTGAGTAAATTAACATGTGATATGATTTGCATTTTAGAAATATCCCAATATATGCCTGACTGTGGGAGTGGAGGCAGGAGAGGAGAAAGTAGATATCTGAACTACGAAAAAGAGGATGAAGAGAAACCAGATGCCACATGTAGGATTACTTCCTCTGTAACCCCCACCCCAGAACCTATCAGCCCACTAAAATACCTCATGCTTACCAGATTCTCAACTTATACAAAAACCAAGATCATAGCAATTGTCTGATTTACTAAGCAAAAGTCTTCCAATTGAAGGTAATGAGATTTTTAAATTCAAAATGAACTCATTATATAAGAAATAAATGCCATTTTTTATTAAACTAGATGCTAATTAAAGTTTTATTTAGCTCAAATTAGCTAGGCACCACCCAGAGCCTTAGCTACGTAGTCCTCCTAAAGGGCCAAACTGTCACCCGACTACATCAGTAAGTCAGGTCACTGAACAATCGCTAATATACAGAAAATTAATGTGAGCTTTGCATTTATTGCTTGCCAAAGGACAGTAAAATGCCAAGTTTTCAAAAATATGTTTTCATATGATTGTTACTTCTGAATAGATATAATTTGTTGATTAAAAGCAATTGTTTGACCCAATGGTTTCCAGAATTATCAAAAGTTCTAAAGCCCATCTTTCTCAGTGTATCAGCAATTCTATTTTAAGGAAATAATCACTCTGTGCATCAGCCAAAGACCCACCCAAATAATTAGGAAAATAAAGGGCCACACCTCCATCTTGGGTGAGTGTTATGGCCTCTGGGTCGCAGGGTTTTCTATATGCAAATTGTGATGACAAAGCTTGTCATACCTTCTGTCCAGGTTGCTATAGAAAGCAGATGACATAATTAATGTAAGATCAATTATAAACTGTAAAAAAGTAAAACTAAAGTATTTTTAAAGGGCATTTCTTCTTTATGTGGCAAAAGGCAGATGACCTGACGCAAGCACGCATACCCTCCCCTCTGGACCCAGAGCGCGTGCAGCCAGACACGACCTGCTGTGAACGTCCACACATATCCTGTCCTGGGTCTTCACACGCATTGCACAACCCCAAATTTTTCAAAGCATCTTTTACTTTCCTGTCAGTCAAGTGTTCTAATTATTCTTTATTTTAAAAATCTTGATAATCAAAACCCAATTCAAAAATCTACTTTTCTGATTCATTATTTTAAAAAAATACCCTAACTTGTTCTGCACAGATTACTTTCATCTCAAATTTCCAATTTTGGATATAACGAAAAGAGATAAAAAGAAATTTAGTAAGATTCTAACCATTCAATAAGATTCTAATAAATTAACAGCTATTCTTTTTACCTTTAGACTGTTTAGACTAAAGAGGGAAAAATTATTCCACAGATTAGTTGACAACAATGAAAAGCATATTATTGTCTTCAATATAATAAATACATAATAAAGATCCTTTTACTTAATATTTCATTTGACATGGTTGAATGTGTGGCAAATATGCCAAAATATCCTAGAGGAAAGAGGCAATTACTTAAAATGCTAAAAAATTGTTTCACCATTTAATTTTGGTTAAAACAAATAGTTTAAGAATTCAGAGAAATAAAACTCTTTACATGTTAATTTTTATTTAAAATTTAAAAGCAAGTACTTAAGACTTGAAAATATTAATGGAAAAATCGTATTCTATATATAATTGGAAAATAATTCCTAAATTCAGCAAGTAAAACTGGTATAACAGATACTTAAGTAGCTTAGTGCAGAACAAATAAGTTGTGTGGGAACATTATACTGTGTACTTATATAATACACAGATGATTCATTTTGTCTCTGAAAATTTTCAGTATGTTAGCACAGTAAAAACCACTGATTATATGTTACCACAAATAATTGAGACCCAGAATTATTACTTGTTGAACTTCTTTGTGTTTAAAATACAAAATTAGTTTTTACACAGAAGATACATGTATACACAATGGCCCTCTTTATGGAGCCAGTGTTTTACTAAGTCCCCTTTTTGTCACTCTACAAAAGGGCAGTCCTAGCTTACCAAGGAAACAGCTGAAAAGAACAGTATCCACAGTAAATGTGCCCCCCCCCAGGTGTATAAAAAGTGTATGTTCCCATATGAAGAAGGTGTGCCTGTAGCACAGTAGGGAAGCAAGTCCTGAATCTGTTGTGAGTTGTGCATGATCTCAAGTGGAGAAAACCATCTGTCCTTTTGCCCTGAAAAAGGACCCCCTGGGAGCCTCTTCTCATAGCCCATTATAGTTCCCTTCAACTCTGACACTGCATATAGGCTTTGAACTGATGACCGTCTGTCACAAAAAGTTCGTCTCAAGCCACTTTTCCCCAGCAATTTCAGAGGGGTTACTTGGAGGTGACCAACCATGGCCTAACTCATCTTTTTGATAAGTGTGTCTAGGGCACAAAGCAAGACAGAGATGTGTCTCTCTTTGTAGCATCTTGCCACACACTGAGTGTAGTCAACTATAGAATGTGCTCTAGAGGTGCCTGAGGGAGAAGAAAGGACTGGAGAGGAATTCTGTCTTCACTTGGAAACAAGTGCTCTTTAATGCCAACAGCCATTTTCCCAAAGAATATTCATGATTCCATTTCTTTGACTGTTTACACAAGAAATATTAATAGAAATGGCAATTTCAATTTAACCCCAGGCAAAATTAAGAATAGAGTACAATGTCAGGTTTCTCTCGGTAAAGATTTTCAGAAGACAATCACTAGCTGAAACTGTAGAATTATAATAGGCCTACAGGGTTATATAACCACCACCCTAATGCAAAGTGGCAAAAGCCTTTCCAAAAGTCATTGACCGGAAGCCATGCAAGTGGTTTTCCTTCCTCTCCACCTGCCTCCACTGGTCAAACGCCTACACATTGTTCAGTGTTAAAGACAATCTTACCCTGGCTAGTGTGGCTCAGTGGATTGAGTGCTGGCCTGCAAACCAAAGGGTCACCAGCTCCATTCCTGGGTTGTGGGCCAGGTCCCAGTAGGGAGCATGCGAAATGCAACCACACACTGATGTTTCTCTCCCTCTTTTTCTCCCTCCTTTCCCCTCTCTAAAAATAAATAAATAAAATATTTTTTAAAATTTAAATGTAAGAAATTTTTTAAAAATATAATCTCTTCTATAAAGTCTTCCCCAGCTCACTCTTCTCCACATATATCACTCTCATAGAACTGATAACATTTAAATACACTTATTACACATGTGTCTCCTCTTACTGGATGATAAGCCCTCAAGGATAAAGATTTGTACACCTAACACAGTGCTTGACATAGAGCAGGCACTTAACTATTTGTCCTGTAAATGCTTGAGTTCTTCCACGGATGGAGAGCTACCACATGAAAACAGAGACTCCTAAATAGTCTTGTCTGGATCCAAGTTCCACCTTGTAGTGCTAAGTAGAAGTGGTCTGCCGCGCACCTGAAGACCACCATCCACTCTCCTTTCACATCACCACCACAATCTCTAGCTCTTGTCTTTTTCGAGCTAAATATCCCCATTTTCTGTTGCTATTAGCACTCCAAGATAAATTTTAGATGCTCTTCTCTTCATCCTTATTGCTGTCCTCTAGAACTTCTTTAGTTTGCCAATATTTCTTTTATGACTAAAAAAAAAAATACTGCATGCATGGTTCAGCCTGTGCATCACACAGCAGAACCACCACCTAACTCTGTTACAAGGCAAAATAGTATCGTTAGTATAGCACTACATGTCTCCCGTTAGCCTTCTCCTTGGTATCCCTCCATCCATGCTTCTGAAAGAGATGATAGAGAACTTCAGTGGGATTAGGACTTCTGTTTTCTCCATGACTGATGTATTTAATCAAACAGACAGGAAACCCCTCTGTCATTATCCACACACTCATACTAATATAGAGCTTTTCTGAAAAGCCCAAGGCTATAGGCAGTTGCTTCAAGTAATTAGCCTGACTGAAAGACAGCCAGGAGTGAGGTGGGGCAAGGGGTGGGTGACAATCTTGCAGATTTCTTCAGTTTTGAAACTGAATTTTTTTAAATATCTCCTCTAAAAGAATCTAACAACTAATATGGATTTTTTTCTGCATATAACTGTCAGAACATTATCCCAATGAAAACATGTGTTTTCATTCACTTGAAACAACAAATAAGAGTCTCTGTTAAAAATACTAACACATAGTCCCAATAGGTGTGGCTCAGTTGATTGGACATTGTACTGCAAAGTGAAAGGTCGCCAGCTCAATTCCCGGTCAGGACCCATGTTCGGGCTGCAGGTTCAGTCCCTGGTTGGGGCACATAGAAGAGGCAACCAACCAATGTTTCTCTCCCTCTTTTTCCCCCTCCCCTCTCATCTATCTAAAAGTAAATAAATCTTTTTTAAAAGATAAGAAAATATTAACACATAGATCACAGAAAAATTTCACTCAGTAGAAAGTACCTTGGGAGTCTTTCAGATAACTTAGATTATACATCATTTCTATGTATCTAGTTCTGTTCTACAGTCCAACATTTACAGTTTTCTGGCTCAATTAACACATTTTAATATTATCATTATGTTACAACATGTCTTGTATGTTAATATTACTTCTCATTTCTGGAACTGCCGTATGTGTTATTATTTTAATGAACTTGAGTTGAATTAGCACATCAGTTCAGGCTACCTCTCTGCAGCACAGTAATAGAACCTGATCTGTGTAATTTCAAACCTTGCATAATATACTACTCAGACAGAATGAAACAATAAATGTACAAGGATTACACCCTCTATCCAGGATTCATTTTTTCTCATATGTTATGATAGTATATTAAAACAAGAAATGTTTAGCAGTTTCATCAAAGAAAAAGGCTGCATGCCTTACCCTATTAATTTTTATTGAATTTAGTTCTATAATTCCATTTACCAGTTCTTACAGTACTCTGAGAACTAAATATATTGCCAAATATATAAGAAATGCATTTCTTAGAAAAATGTATAATGTGCCGCACTGAGGACTTAAGTTTGGCTAGTTGTAGAAATTGTCTTCTATTAATGATATAGTTAAAATGAGAACAACTTCCCCATGGAACAACTTCCAGCTTCGATTCTATCCAAGAAGAATTTGGTGACTTGGACCTGATATTCATTTCCACTGAAGAATTTCCACTTGACAAGTAATTTTTTTAAGAAAGTAAACTAATCCTCCAATTTGTTATAATTGGTTTAATAATCAATTTCAAATTCTACCTTAATTATAACTATAAGATTTTCACCATCAAGGACCAAGAAATGCAACCAACTTAGTGTTTAGGCATAAAGAAGGTAACTTCATGGATTTTTTAAAAATATACCTCTCCCATGATCAAAAGTAAACAGTGAGTTCTTGAAAAGTGAAATGTGGATAAAAGTAAATAACCTAATATTAAAGATACTTTACAACACATGTTTTCTGCAGACCAGACCAATTCTTAAAATCCTAAAATTAAGAGTACAAACATGAAATTCCAATCTCTATGGGTAGTAAAGGATAGTGCAGGGTCTAGGATCTAGCAAAGAGTTTATAATACATCATCTTATGAGAAAACTATGGTCCTAGAGCTCTTCCCCAAGTTGATCTGCACCCCTAGTTTCAGAATAAGCATATTTTCACAATAGCCTTCAGATTAGAGCCAATGCAAAAACACTTCATTATACGGCAATATAATCCTCTAAACACTAAAATTTAAGTATTTGCCTTGGCCTTAAACTGGTGTCTTTCATACAATGAATGCAAACTCTCTGTGTATCCTATAGGACAAAAGAAAACAAAAATATTAAGCACTTTAACAGGATTTAATAGGACTGAACAAGGAAGATGAAAATATAAGCAAATTTTGACTACTGCCTTCTCTTCACTAGAAGACATTACTATATGTTTAAAAGAGGTTTAAAGGCAAGAAACTCCCCAAACATCCATCCTTTGAGAGTATTTTCTAAATTAGAAATCCAATCTGTTAAAGCCACAAAAGATGAGTCACTGTCACCTATAAAATATTCTTGCCTTGTAACCTGAATCTTATCAATTTTACAGGAAACACACCCTTTGGCTCTCTGAAGAGCACCATGGCTATCAGCAAAAGCAAGCACTTTACAAAAGGGAGCATGAAAGGAGCCAAGATGAAAGTGGTTGGACCATTTTTTCTTGAGAGCTTGTTTGGTGGTTCTAGCAGGGAGCACAGCTACCTGTGTACCCTTGACCAAAGATCGGTCCTCCCCTCTGGTTGGGAAGGTTATCCTCTTTGACTGAGCACACAGCCTCAGGAGGGACGCACAAGGATTGGTGAGGGAGGAAGGGGACACCCGCTGAGCCAGCCAGATCAGCCAAATCAACCCTGGTAATCAGTGAGGTGACAGGTGTTGCAGCCACTTTGCCCTCACATCCAGTTGATCCATTTTCTAAGAAAGATTGATGTGATATGCAAGTACCAGCTAAGTTCAATATAAGAAATACTGGGAAAACACAGTATTTCCAGTCATGGAAATACTACTAGTACTTCCATGACTGGAAATACTACTAGTCATGAGAACTCAAGGAACCAAAATAGTATCTGATGGCATCCAGAGTTCTGTTTTTGAAGTGAACTTTGCTAATCTGAAGAATGGTGAAGCTGCATTTAGAAAATCCAAACCAATTACTAAGGATGTTCAGGGGAAAAACAAACACCCTAACTTCCATAGTATGGAACTTACCCATGATAAAATGTGCTCCATTGTCATCAGTGACAGACTATAGTTGAAGGTCATGTTCGTGTCAAGACTATCTACTGATAGTTATTTACTTTGTCTGTTCTGTGTTGGTTTTACCAAAAAAAAAATGCAACAATCAGATTCAGAAGACTTCTAATATGCAGCACCAATAGGTCTGCCAAAATCAGAAGAAGACAGAAATCATGCTGAAAGAGGTACAGAAAAGATACTTGAAAGAAGTAATCAATGGACTGATTCCAGATAACACTGGAAAAAAAACATGGAAAAGTCTTGTCAGTCTGCTTATCTGCTTCATCATGTCATTGTTAGAAAGGTAGAAGTGCTGGAGAAGCCCAAGTTGGAAATGGGAAAACTCATGGGCCTTTATGTTGAAGGTAGAAGTTCTGGAAAAGCTACTGGGGAGACAGGTGCTAAAGTTGAACAAGCTGGTGAAGATGAACCACCAGTCCAAGATTCTGTTTAGAATTCAGACTTGTAATGATGTAAAAGTCTTATGTGTGTGGGTGGGGGTGTGGGGTAAGGTTCACAGGAAACACAAGAAATAGAGGAACAAGTGAAATAACACCATGCACAAACAAATAAGTAAATTTGGAATATGGAACATTCTACAAGACAACTGGCCTGGTATCTTCAAAAAGGTAGCCATTAAAAACAAAACAAAACAAAACAAAACAAAACAAACAGGAAATCCCCTGACCAATGTAGCTCAGTTGGTTGGGTGTCATCCTGCAAAGCGAAAGGTTGCCAGTTCGATTCCTTGACAGGGCATATGCTGGGGATGCAGGTTCAGTCCCCCATCAGGGTGTGTACAAGAGGCAATGGATTGATGTTTCTGTTTCTCTCACACATTGATGTTTCTCCCCCTCTCTATTTCTCCTCCCCTTCCCCTTTCTCTAAAAATAAATAAATAAAATCTTTTTTTAAAAATCAGGAAAGAAAATCTTCTACCATAAAAGGAACTGAAGAAACATAGCAACTAAACTCAGTGCATAAATCTTGAATTGACTTTGGTTAGAGGAAAAAGCATTAGTTAGAAAAGACATTCTCATTGTGGGACAAGTTTTATCATAGTAATATTTATAAGGAAAAAATTGGAATTGATCTAAACATACAATAATAAGAAAATATTTAAAAGACTTGTAGTACTTTCATAACATCAACTATTTATTATTATTAATAATCACAACTAACTCTTAAAACCTAGAATAATAGAAAAGGATGGGTATAATTTTATATATAAAATCCAAGCTAATATACAATATAAGAATCTATCTCTGGATTATGTGTTGTGTTTTTCTTTATATTTTTCACCATGTCTGAAGATTTTTGTTTAATGGAAAGAAAATACTTTTATAATTTTTTTTAAAAATGAGTTGATTTTTTTTTGAACAAGAAAGTTTGGCCCCTACAAAAGACTCTTCTCAAAAAAAGTAGAGATTCAAATATAATACATGGATATTAGATGACATTAGAAAATTATCAATTTTTAGGTATGACAAAAGTATTATTTATTCTTAGAAAAATCTATGCTAAAATATTTAGTGATGAAGTATCATTTCTACATCTTACATTCAATGGTTCAACAAAACACATACATACAACTATAGAGGTATATACATGTAAATACATAAAGAAAGCACATGTGTGAAAATATTAGATTTAGATATTAAATAGAAAACAAGTGAGACAGTAGAAAAAACATTTTACAATATTTATGTGTAAAAAAATAAGTTCCACTTTTTTAAAGTCTCTTTAAATAAACATAGTTGACTAAATTATTACATACTAGTCAACATTCACTATTTTTCAAATAACATTAAAATGAAAACTAAAAGTATTAATTAACTTGATTGTGATAATTACTTCACAATATATACGTCATAATGTTATTCACCTATAAAAATCACTTTGTGTAATCTACATATACAGAGTCCAACACAAATAAAGCCCCTTTTTATTACAAAATCATAAGCATGTAATTCTATAACATAACAATATCACACTCAAGCACACTATATGATATTTTAGGTGGAATGTTCAAATTAAAACTATAAATTATTACACCCATATTATTACCCTACTAACCACACTCAAGCAGGCCTTACCTCTGCTGAACCCTGAATATAATTTTTTTATCAATAAAGCTAAAAACTGAAACTTTGCAGAACATGACTTATTTTCCTTGGTTATTAAGAATGCAGTCAAGCAACTATAGAGTATAGGAGGTTGCTATCAGTTGACTTTGTGTCATGCTATAAAAATTTCTATCCTGAACAAATCCCCGACATCAGCTTGTTATATTTTTAAAATTCCTCTCCTATTCCAAAAAAGGCTTTAAAAACCCTGAGATTCCAAATAAATATTTTAGAAAATAGTAGGTATAGGAAGGGCATTTATTTTGACATTTTAGCTTTCTTTTTTATCAAACAGTAGAAATTTTAATTTAATAAAGGACTAGCACTCCACCTCTCAAACTGATTTTATGCACCTGGATATGAGCTAGTTGTGACCTAAGGAGACAACTTAATAGTTTTTAACTACTAATAACTTACAAAAAGCCATATTTTACATTCAGGAAGTGCAATGGCATTGAAGAACAGGAAAAGCCACCTCCAAGTTCTTAAATGGTCATTTTAAAAAAAATGGTTTAAAAGATCATATCCAGCTAGTCAATAAGGGCAACACTAAAGCAAAGGAACTACAGAGGATATTTTCTCCTAAGGACCATAGCTTTATTTTACAGCAATATAAGCAATTTTGCTAGTTATCCTACTATAACTTTCTTCCTTGAAAACACTTCGCTTACTTGCAAACCCCTAGAACAGTGACTACTCTTTCCAAGTTAGAGGAATACACACTGTCATTAATATAATCATCAATTCTGCCAGCTGAGCCTATGGGGTATGCCAATACGCCACCCTGCAGACAGCAGAAAACCAACTTAACAAGGAAACTGATGACTCACACAGTTAAATTATAGTTTTGCTTCAAGTATGTTTTTAAAACTAGCTCCTCTCTCAATGAAATCATGTTTTTATATGAACACTAAAGTTCATACTAAGCAATTCTTCAGCTACTCCAAAAATACAGTAGAATGTTGATGGATTTCTGGCTGGGTTTTACATCCAGCTCCCCAAGAATAAAAGCAACAGAAACAGTTTCTACAAAGCCTTCTAGGCAAAACTTCACAAATAGCAAAAGTACTTCAAGAACAATTATTATAATTAGAAGAATCCTTTGTACTTAGAAAGTACAATATTTTTTCCCTTTATAGCACAAAAACTGAACCAGAAGCCAGAAGTGGAAAGAAATAAAGTCGTTACATTAAATAAGAAGGAAATACATATGTATATAGTATAAAGACTGTGCCTACCAAAAATTATTGATTTGAGCTAAATGGTGAAAAAATCTATCCAAATCTGTTTTGGAAGAAATTCTGAGAAAACTTCACTTAACTATTTATAGAATCAAGAACAGTTAAAATATTCTTAATATCATCTGTTAATTTCTTACATTAGTTTGATCACCCCCTTTAAGAGTTCCTTACAATGTCAGTGAGAATACCAGCAGATATCACTTTCATTCACTTTCTTTTTTTTTAAAAGACTTTATTTATTTATTTTTAGAGAGAGGGAAAGGAGGGAGAAAGAAAGGGAGAGACACATTGATGTTTCTATCTCACATCAACCTGCAGGTTCCCAACCAGGGACCTGGCCCGCAACCCAGGTGTGTTCCCTGATCAGGAATCAAATGAGTGGCCTTTCAGTTTTCAGGCCAGTGCTCAATCCACACAACCCAGGGCAATTCATTGTTTTATATGCAACTTAACCATATGCATTATGAGCTGTACAAATGTTCGTAAGTTTGAATCACCAATTCCACTTATAGGTAATTATTAGAAAGGAGTGGACAAACAAACATATATCACATTATTCATTGAAAAGTTATTTATAAAAGCACTGAAAATAATCTAGAGCTATAAAAAGAGAATTGTCAAATAATGGACAATCCATATGAATATCATACAGAGATTTAGCTTGATTTTACAATGAGTATATACTGCCATTACAAGAAAGTATTATTTCTACTTTTACAAGAAAAAATTGTTTAAGTTTGCTGTGTTCTAGATATACCTTTGAAGTCTTAAGAACAATCATTTGAGCTATATATTATTAGGTTACTTAATTCAGACCCTGCATAACAGGCTTTGATATAACTTAAATACTTATTGAACCTAACTATGTCTGGTTACTATATAAGTTCTATTAGTTTTGCTCAACTCATGGTGGAGCATCAAATAAACAAAAGATGATAATTGTACTTTTAAGGAAAGCAAACTTTTACATTTTAATCAACATAAGAATAGTCTGAAAGCCTGAAATGCTCACACACACACACACACACACACACACACACACACACACAAAGCTGAACAGCATTAACTAGGGAGGACTATGGCACTATGGAGGAACAAGTTGACTTCTGGCCAAGATGGAGGCATAGATAGATATTTTGCCTCCTCCTACAACCAAAAGAAAGACAACAGCCACAGCATTGGTGGTATACTGATTAGCATAGCTGCCTTCCAAGAAGAACAATAAATTTAGAAACAAAAAAATAACCAGAACTGCCACAAAATTGAACTGTATGGAAGTCTGACAAACAGGGAGTTAAAAAAAACATTCATTCAGACTGGTAGGAGGGGCAGAGATGGACAGCAGGGGCAGAGAGGACCCAAGGCAAGGTGGCAGCTGGCAGACCAGAGGTCCAACATTTCCATGCGGATAACCCATGGGAACAACTGGGGAATGAGACAGACTGTGCAACCCAGGGTTCCAGAATGGGGAAATAAAGCCTCAAACCTCCTGCTTTGAAAACTTATGGGGGTTGTGGTGTCAGAAGAAACACTCAGCCTCACAGGACAGTTTGTTGGAGAGACCCATAGGGTCCTAGAACATACACAAACCCATCCACCTGGAATCAGCACCAGAAGGACCCAATTTGCATATGGGTAGTGGGGGAAGTGACTGAAAGCTGGCCTAGATCCAAGCAAGTGGCATTGTTCCCTCTCAGACCCCTCTCCCACATACAGCAGCACAATGCAGCCAAGTGGGTTGCCCCATCCTGGGGAATACCTAAGGCTCTGACCCTTACTACATAACAGCTGCTTGGAGGCAAAAATATGGCCCTAATGAAAAAACAGATCAAAGCTCCAAAACTAGAACTAAGCAATGAAGAGACAACCAACTTCTCAGATGCACAGTTCAAAACACTGGTAATCAGGATGCTCACAGAAATGGTTGAATATGGTCACAAAATAGAGGAAAAAGTGAAGGCTATGCAAAGTGAAATGAAGAGAAATGTACAAAGAGCCAACAGTGATAAGAAAGAAACTGGGACTCAAATCAACAGTATGGACCAGAAGGGAAAACAAACATTCGACCAGAATAGAATGAAGAAATGAGAATTCAACAAAAAAAAAAAAATGAGGAGATGGTTAGGAACCTCTGGGACAATTTTAAACGTTCCAACATTCAAATCACAGGGGTGCCAGAAAGAGAAGAGAAAGAGCAAGAAATTGAAAACCTTTTTGAAAACATAATGCAGGACAACTTCCCCAATCTGGCAAAGGAAATAGACTTCCAGAAGTCCAGGAAACCCAGAGTACCAAGGAAGTTGGACCAAAGGAAGCACATACCAAGGCACATCATAATTACATTACCCAAGATTAAAAATAAGGAGAGAATCTTAAGAGCAGCAAGAGAAAAGGAGACAGTTACCTATAAAAGAGTTCCCATAAGATTATCAGCTGATTTCTCACAGGCAGGAAGAGGCTGGAAAAAAGTATTCCAAGTCATGAAAGGCAAGGACCTACATGCAAGATTACTCTATCCAGCAAAGCTATCATTTAGAATGGAAGGGCAGATAAAGTGCTTCCCAGATAAAGTCAAGTTAAAGGAGTTCATCATCACCAAGTCCTTATTATATGAAATGTTAAAGGGACTTATCTAAGAAAAAGAAGAACATCAAAACTATGAACAGTAAAATGACAATAAACTCACAACTATCAACAACTGAACCTAAAAAAAATGAAAACAAAACTAAGCAAACAGCTAGAACAGGAACAGAATTACAGAAATGGAGATCACATGGAGGGTTGTCAGTGTGGAGGGAGAAGGGAGAGAATGGGGGAAAGAGAACAGGGAATAAGAAGCATAAATGGTAGGTACAAAATAGACAGGGGGAAATTAAGAATAGTATAGGAAATGGAGAAGCCAAAGCACTTATATGTATAGCCCACGGACATGAACTAAGGAGGGCGGTAATGCAGATGGGAGGGAGGGAGCAGGGCAGAGGGAAATAAAGGAGGTGGGGGAAATGGGATAACTGTAATAGCATAATCAATAAAATGTATTCTAAAGAAAACAAAAAAGGAAGAAATTTATATCAAATATAAGTTACTCGATTTTTTTCCAAAAATGAAAGGAGTTCTTCTGTATGTAGGTGAGTTAGGTAGCTGCTATCATGAAGTTCAGCCTTTAAACCAGACAAAATAACACCCAAAGATTTGCTTTATTTGGCAGAATACTTTAAAAAGTTATTTGAATGCTTTTAAGTGGATTTTACACTCCAATCTGATGACAAGATACCCTAGTCTAACAAACATGATGTGTTCCTTGCCTGGTATTTGAGTTTACCTTCTGCCTTTACACTTAAGTCCTACCTGAAAAACCCCCACTTACTCTATTTTGTGTTTTCTTTCTTCTCCTCCTTGTTGTCTTTTCTACAAGCTCATCAAGTTTTAATACTACAAGTTGGGAACCATTGTCTTAATTAACCTTGGACAATCTCAGCAAAGTTCAGAAAAACTCCAAACTATTTCTCTATATTTTGCCCTGATGAAAAACTTTATCAACCACAAAACAATTTTCTGCTACCCATATTATGTTATCTAAAAAGGAAAGAGTGCTCCATGACCAAAAATGTTTAGAAAATATGATACCTGTATTCCCCATTCCAGAGATTCACAATACATAAATCTTATGCTCAGCATCACTAGCCATCAAAGAAATGCAAATGAAAACCACAGTGAGATACCACTTCACACAGGTCAGAATGGCCATCATAAACAAATCAACAAAGAAGTGCTGGAGAGGATATGGAGAGAGGGGAACTCTGCTGCACTGTTGGTGGGAATGCAGACTGGTGCAGCCACTGTGAAAGTCAGTATGGAATTTCCTCAAAAAACTAAAAATGGAACTGCCTTTTGACCCAGCAATTCCACTGCTGGGAATATACCCTAAGGATCCTGAAATACCAATTCAAAAGAACCTATGCACCCCAATGTTCATAGCAGCACAATTTACAATAGCCAAGTGTCCATCAGTAAATGAGTGGATCAAAAAACTGTGGTATATTTATACAGTGGAATACTATGCAGCAGAAATAAAGAAGTAACTCCTACCCTTTGCAACAGCATGGGTGGAACTGGAGAGCATTATACTAAGTGAAATAAGCCAGGCGATAAAAGACAAATACCGTATGATCTCACCTATAAGTGGAACCTAATCAATAAGACAAACAAGCCAGCAAAAAATAACCAGAGACATTGAAATAAAGAACAAACTAACAATAACCAGAGGGGTTGGGGGAGGGGGATAATGGGGAAAGAAGGGAAAGGGTCATCAAGGAAAATGTGTAAAGGACCCGTGGACAAAACAAAGAGGACTAGGATTGAAGGTGGGAGGCAGGGGTGGGTGGGGCAACAGAAAGCAGAGGCAGGAAAATGGAGACAACTGTACTTGAACAATTTTTTTAAAATACATAAATCCTACAGTAAACAAATCTGTTTAAACAAGTATGCCTCTAATTTGTCTGGAAAACTTTCTTCCTCAGAACATTCAACATGAAAAAGAAGTGGTACTCTGAGGAACACAGCTGGATGCACTGTAATGTATGAAATACAACAGAGTGGATGGAAGTGGTAGTAAGACAATTCTAAATGTCTCATAAATAGATTAACAGCAACCAAAAGGGAAAGACCACTAGAAAGCCACGATGCTCTGTCCTGATCTCTTATGCTCACACATTTCATCACAGAACCAGAAGAAAACACAGTTGGTCTGTTCATCAAATTTCTAAATCATATAAAGACAAGAAGAGTAAGAAATTTATTAAAAGAATCATGATCCCAACAAATCCTAACAAGGATGGAGTTGAGGTCTATATAGATAGATGAAATTTTATTAAAAATCAATATAAAGTCTTGATTTATCTTCCCATTCCAAAAAAACTCACACATACACAATACCATACAACCAAGAATAAGGTGACAGGACTTACACAGTAGCATATACAAAAACACCTGGCAGCTTTCATCAACACTGAACTCAGTGTCAGTCAGTAGAATTATGGGACCAACAAGACAATTATTGTAATTTTAGGTTGCATTAGTTAGCAGTATAGTATTTGGAATTAGGGAAGTTTTCTTTTCTCCCTCTCATACATGCCTATCAGGCACCCTCTGCAGCTGTACTCAAATCAATGTGCAACACTTTAAGAAAGACAGAGGCCAACTGGAACACCCAAATGAGCTAAGGACATTTATTCCAAAAATAAAAATATCAACAGGAAATATAATAGGTGACTTCAAACATTTGAAGAGCTGTCATACTACAGAAGTATTCAATTCATTTTTTATAATGTAGGGGGAATAGAGTATAAAATATTTGTCATCAGCACACCACATCAGGAATGTATTTAGGCAAAAAGTATTTATTAAGCCCCCATACATACACTTGAGGTGTGTGGAATAAAAGTAGGAATCAAAGGACAACCAGCAATAGAAAGCAGTATCAGAATTTCAAAGCAATCTGCCTTCTTATTGCATATACTGTGGTACATTTATACAATAGAATACAGCCTTTAAAAAAGGATGATGTGAATTAGTATTGGGAAGACACACAATAAACTTATAACATTAGACTCCTCTACACAGAGAAATGAGATATTAAGTACCATTTATAACTCAAATGTTTGCATTTTTGGCACATGCATGTATTATTTTAATAATAACAAAAATGCTGTAATCAAACACAAAGAAAGGGATCATCCTTGAGCAATACCTTTATCAAAAGGCAACAAATAGAAGCATCTACAAGGCAGAGAAGAGAGGAAATAGCCTTGACAAAGGCAGAATCTTAATCTTCCCATTGAGGGGAAGACAGTCATCCCCCAATCCTCAGTCCTCAGGGAATATGTTCTAAGACCCTCTGCCTGCCAGTGGCTGACTGAAAACATAAATAGTACCAAACCTGATATTACTGTGTAGCTGTGTAGGCATATATATATATATAATGTGCCTACTTTATAAATTGCCCTTTATCTCATTCATATATATATATGTAAGTATATATATATATATATATATAAAAGTATATATATATATGAATGAAATATATATCTCACACACAGTAAGAGATGAATAATAATAAAATAGGTGTGTGTGTATATACTGTAATAAAAGTTATATGAATGGCTTTGGACCATTTTAAGTAAAATAAGTAACTTGAACACAAGTACGGCAACACAGAGAGAGTCTATCTGATAACCAAGACAGCTTCTAAGTGACTAAGTAAAGCGTCTGCAGTGTGGAGATGCTGGACAAAGGGGTGGTTCACATCCAGGTGGGAAAGTACAAGATTTCGTCATGCTACTCAAAATGGCATGCAATTTAAAACTTATGAACTGTTTATTTCTGAAATTTTCCATTTATTATTTTCAGACTGTGTTTGAGCGTAGGTAACAAACTGTGGGAAGTGAAACCATGGATAAGAGAGGAGAGATACTCTACATCCTGATTGTTCTGATAGCTCTCCACTTCCTGCTCTTCTAGGGCAGCCTTCATGCAGTTTATATTCCTGCCTTCCTTAGTCACTGGGTATTCTTAAAAAAAAAAAAAAAGCTCTCAACCTGGACAATTTTAACCCCTATGAGACATTTAGCTATTCTGGAGACATTTTTAGCTGTAGAAATTGAGAATACAACTTGCCGCTAGTTAGTGGAGGCCAAGGATGCTGCTAAACATCCTACAATGCACAGGATGGGCTCCCACAAATGATGAATTATCCAGCCCAAAATGTCCATAGTCACAAAGTTGAGAATTCCCTGCACCACTGTTACTTAAGGCCACCAGAGTAGATCTCTGTTCTTCATAACCCAAGACAGTCTAGCCAGTGTCTTCACTAGAAAATATGGCCAAGAATTTGAACTGATGTTTAAGAGAGCCTGCAAGGCTCCTTAAAAGCCACTGCCACAGAAGGTAGCCTGGGGAGAGGTTAAAAATCTTACACTTGACCTAACAACTGACAGAGATCATTTTTCTTCAGAAAAGCCATCCAAATGGTGTGTCACCAGCATTTCTGCAAAGTATCATCATACTCATTAGAAAGCTTTTCCATTTTCTTAGAAAAAAGTTAAAAAATTCAAACACCAACTTCTCTAAGTATACATTACTATTTTTGAAATCATAGAAGGTAAATGAACTGTATATATGAGTTCAAATATCAATTATCATTATAGTTTTAAATCATAAGAATTGGATACAGTTGGCTACAACTATACTGTTATAGCTTTTATTTCTTTTGCAGTCTTCAGTCTGCATATCTGATGCCACTATTCCTTCATAAGGGCTTAGCAGCCTACTTATTTCTTTAAATAGTAATGCATATGGGAAACAGTCTCATCCACAGTAAATCACAATAAATGTGTTATTAGTTAATTGAATGAAAAGATTTTTTTAAAGACTATGATACACATGACTGACTTTTGCCAGAGTTGAGTTATGTAATACCAGAGGTCAGTTACCACCCACAGTATATAATTTTTAGATACAAATATCCAAAAGTTTTTTAATATTAATAATGAACTCTCTCCTTTACCTAGTAATATGAAGCTATCAGAACATAAGCTGCTTTGAATGGAGGTAAATATTTCTCTACAAAAACCACTTATTAGTGTGTAGTTTCCATGTATCTTCACCCACCCTCAGCCCCATTCTGACACATTGTCCTCCTAGGTCATATAGGCAGGTCCATTATCTAGCTTCAGCCATTCATTTACCAAAACCCCAGTGGGCTCAGACAAAAGGTGGCAACACTGAAAACAGGAAGGAGCAGAGAAGAGCATCCATATACCTGGGCAGTGGAAGGCTGTGCTGATTGAGGTGCTAGTAAAGTGAACATTGTGCATAGCTAACATTAGAGGTAGAGATCAAACAAGGCAGGGGCCTCAGGGAGAGATAACTGGCCAAGAAAAGAGAAATAAACCTTAGAAGTACTGACTAAGATCAAGTAGTAGGAAGTATGAATGAAAATATTGGGAATTGGTTGAAAGTGTCCAAGGAAAAGCCAAAGTAGTAGATAAGAAATATGAAGTCAAAGCCAACATCACCAAAATAGCAGAACAAAATCCCAAAGGCAAACACACATTCACACCAAGCAAATGTGCCCTATTTAAATAATATAATTGCCTAGACAGAGTATCAAAAAACATAAGGGCACCCTGACTGGTGTGGCTCAGTTAGTTGGGCATCATTCCACAAAGCTAAAGGTCACCGGTTCAATTGCCAGTCAGGGCACATGCCTGGGTTGCTGTTTGCTCCCTAGTCAGGGCACATATGGAAGGCAACCATCAATATTTCACTCTCACATCGATGTTTCTCTCCTTCTCTTTCTCCCTCTCTTTCTCCCTCCCATCACTCCTCTCAATAAATAAATAAATAAATAAATAAATAAATAATTTTTAAAAACACACACAAGGACAAGGTCAGCAACTCTTTAATATTTGTGGAACTACTCATTGATATCAAAACACAAGAAGCTGAATCTTTCAAAGTGACCTCTAAACAAAATTTTAGTATTAGAATTTTAAAGGCCACTTATGTAAGTCATGCCAGTAATACACAGGCATACCAATCAGCACTACCCCCATAGAACATCAAAAAAAATAGAATAATAACCATTGCTATGCTGAAGAGTAAAAACATTTTTTTTTTACCTAAAACATACTCTCCTGTGTAATTGCTTCAGGAATACAGAGGGAAATGTGTCCCTAAACTATGCATCATCTGGAACACATCTTTCAGGCTTACCTGATTCTGATTCTTTGGGAGCCATTTTAAAGCTCTGTAGGTATCTGTTAACATGCAAATTTTTTCTGACTGAGTGAAAGTGACTTCCCCCCTTACTGTGGATAAGTTCCGTTTTGCCTCCACTGTTACACTGATGTCAATATTAAATGTGTCTGTCTTTAAATTCTCAATTAACATCTTACCAGTTACTTCTTGAATAATTTAGTAGAATCTTTAATATGTGTTTACTTTATATCTGCATGAAAGTCATAATTTTACTTTTTTGAAAATAATCTTTGAGCAGTAATTTTCAAGAAAACAATTAGTCACTTTTTCAAATTTGGGAGAAGTATTGATATTTACCATGATGTTTTCTTAGTTATGCTGCTGGATTTAATTATAAGTATAGCTATTGCCCTGGATAGGCCTAGAGTCTGGGAGAAATCAGAGGCAAACAGTAAATCAGGTAGAGTGTCATCACTACGATGAAGGCAAGATAGAGTTTCTATTTATACTAGAGAGGGGGCGGAGGGATAGAAAGAAGAATGGCCTGACTAGAATGAAAGTTCTTCCTCAGTAGCGTGGAAGATCTTCTGTTTTTGCAGGTTTATAAATCCATGACTGCATCCGAAAACAATCCTGTCCACTCTGTTCACCAGTAATAGATTGCAATAGGACAATGCCTGTTAATTGACATCCTGACAGAGCATCATTTATCTGCCTATGGATGTGCTTGCTTGTGTTCACTCTTGGTTTTCAAGAGTTCAATAAACATTAATATCATCACATCTATAACCATGTCATGTCAATATTCAAAATGCTAGTGGCAGACTTCTAGGCAAGATAGTAGTGTATGTAAATGGAGGTACTTGCCTCCTCACACAAACTCATCAAAATTACAACAGAACTACAGAACAAGGATGATTCAGAAACACCTGAATTCTAACTGAATGGAAGTCTTATAACTAGGGATTTAAAGAAGAAGCAACCTGGAGGCTGGTAGGAGAGGCAGAGATGTGGAACAGGCTGGTCCCAACCCATGTGTGGCAGATAAAAATTGGGAAGGATATCTCAGCTGCATAGGTCCCTGCTGGGGAGCAAGGGATCCATGCCCTATACCATCCCAGGGTTCCAGTGCCAGGAAGAGAAGTCCTCATAACTCCTGGTTGTAAAAACCATCAGGAGAAATGAGGCTGAGGGAGATGGGAATGGCTGAAGTCCCAGGCATTCCTCTTAAAGGGTCCACACACGGACTTACTCAGACTCACTCTCTCTGAGTTCCAGCACTGGGGCAGCAACTCAAAAGGTACCACAGACATAAAGAGAGGAAATAAATTACTGAGCTTCAGGGAGAGAGCTGGAGGGGCAGCTTTCTCCCAAACAGAAGTGCTGGTAGAGGCCATTGTTCTTTCGATGAGCCCTCCTCCCACAGAGCTGGCAGATGGGTACCATATCTAAGAATCCACCAATTTGGCTCACACTTTTTTGCCCTGCCCCAGTGATTACCAGAGCTCTACCTCACCCAACTTTCAGGACCACCCAACCTGTGTTTAATGGCTTTTCCATGCAATGGTCCACCTGTCTTGGCTCATGCTTCAGATTTTCCTAATCTCTCCAACAAGCAGTACCTGCCTTCAGCATGCCTCATGGCCCTAGCCCTGGTACTAGTAGAAACTGGCATTGGTGTTGCAGTTTGGCCTCACCTGGGTACCCACAAGCCCAGCACAAGTAGCAACCATCTGCAGATCACTTTATAGCTCATTTCAGATTGCCCCAGGCCAAACACAAACAGTGGCTGACCTTGGTGTGCACCTTCCAGGAGGCCCCAGAGCCAGGACATCAAGTGGACAGCTTCAGACCACATAAAAGCATCACCACCCAATCACCTCCACAGGTGACACACTCAAGGGGAAGACTCACCAGAGTCTTAGTGTGGCTAAGTGTGACTCTTGGTGTGCACCAGAGCCACACTAAAGTAAGTCCTGCTATGTGGGGTGGTCCCCTGCACAGCTAGACATCCATGATGGTCAGAGGTCAGTGGTCACAGCCAGTACTTGCAACTGATCAGCCAGAAAATAAATTGTTCCCATTGATGTTCCAACAGCAATCAAGGTTCAGCTACAACAGGAGGATGTGTATGACCCACACAAGGGGTACATCTTGCGTGCTCAGTTGAGTGATTGAGAAGACTGTGCCACTGGGCTCTACAGAACACTGACTACATTAGACCATTCTACCAAACCTGTGAGATGTAACAGCTCTATTTAATACATAGAAACAAACACAGGAAGTCTGTCAAAATGAGGAGATAAAGAAACATGGTCCAAACGAAAGAATAGAACAAAACTCCAGAAAAAAAAACAAGCAAAATGGAGACAAGCAATCTATTAGATGCAGAGTTCAAAACACTGCTTATAAGGATGCTCAAGGAACTTAGTGTGAACCTCAATAGCATATAAAAGACCAATCAGAAATGAATACACTAACTGAAACAAGAATAATTTACAGGGAATCAATGGTAGAGTAGATGAAGCATATAATCAAATCAGTGATTTGGAATGAAAGGAAGCAAAAAACACTCAATCAGAACAACTAGAAGAAAAAAGAATCCAAGAAAATGAGAATAGTGTAAGAAGCCTTCAAGTATACCAACACTTGCATCATGGGGTGTCATAAGGAGAAGAGAGAGAGCAAGAAATTGAAAACCTACTTGGAAAAATAATAACAGGAAGCTTCCCTAACTTGGTGAAGTAAATAAACATACAAGTTTAATAAACACAGAGAGTCCCAAACAAGTTGAATCCAAAAGGCTCATACCAAGACACAACATAATTAAAATGCAAAAGGTTACAAACAAAGACAGAATCTTAAAAGCAGCAAGAGAAAGGCAGTTAGTCACCTACAATGGAGCTCCCATAAGATGGACAACCAGTTTCTCAACAGAAACTTTGCATGTCAGAAGGGATTGGCAAGAAATACTCAAAGTGATGAAAAGCAAGGACCTACAACCAAGATTACTCTACCCAGCAAAGCTATCATTTAGAACTGAAGGATAGATAAAGAGTTTCCCAGACAAGAAAATAACTAAAAGAGTTTATCATCACCAAACCAATAATTGTTTTCTCTCAAAAGGCAAAAGGTATTATATGAAATGTTAAAGGGTCTTCTTTAAGAAAAAGAAGAGGAAAACAGATTTAAAAATAGGAACAAGAAAATGGCAATAAATACACATCTATTGAACTTACACACAAAAGCAGAATAGAACCAGACTCATAGATACATTGATGATTGCCAGATGAGAAGGGTATGGGGGATGGGTGAAAAAGGTGAAGGGATTAAGAAGTATAAATTGGTTGTTACAGAATAGTCATGGGGTGTAAGTACAGCATATGAAGTATAGTCAATAATATTTTAATAACTATGTATGGTGGCAGATAGGTGCAAGATTTATCAAGATGATAATCACTTAGTAAGTTATGAAGTGTGTAATCACTAGAGTGTATACCTGAAACTAATACAATAATTTATATCAATGTAATTAAAAATAAAAATAATTTAGAAATGAAAAAATAAATGTTAGTGGTAGATGACTACAATTAAACAGATTTATAAAAGATTGAAAATAAAGAAAAAATGATGTATGAGATATATATACATAGGGGATAAATGTGACTGATTATTACATTTTTCTACCTAGACTTGCTTCTTGAAGATTTTCTTTTTGCTGCTGGAAGCAAGAGTTTTATGTCAAGCAGATAAAGGCATAAAAGAATACAACACATTCTGAGTTTCATGTGTCCTGGGCTCACACACAGAGAACAGAAAGTATACTTCAGACCTCTCAATTCAAGGATACTTTTTGCCATAAAATATATTAAATGTTTTAATAATCCAAAAATGATAACATACATTTTACCATCAATACATAGCACTCCTCATACAAAACTTGATTGTGAACAAACCAATATTCAGGAAGGTATCCTCAGAAGTAGCTAAAATATAGAGCATTAAATAACTTTGCACAGAAGGAAACTATATACAAGAACATAAAAGCCCTGGTTTCTTTACAGATGTAATGTCTCAATGTTAGAGCTTTTCTTTTATTAAAAACTTCCAGATGCATAACATGTATAGCAGTACTAAGCCATACAGTCAGGCTTGCTGCTTAAACTCCTAGGAAGTTGTCAGCATGTCTGGAGGGTTTTGGAAGAAAATTCAGGGGATACAGTTTGCTTGGTTAAACCTGGTTTGCAGCTTACAATAGCTTTGGCTGGCATGTATGACCTTTCCAGCCTTCAGTACTTGGTCAGACTTCCTGTCTTTGCTGCTTTACTAATAATTGTTTTCTCTCAAAAGGCCAAGTAACTAAAATAGTTTTTTAAAAAGTAATTTTTCTCTTCCAGACTTCCTGGAAGCCCATAGATTGAGACTGTGCATTAAGGAGAAAATAAATTGCTCAACAAAGCTCAGTAACTTTTACGGATGCTGTGTCATCCTATTATCTGTCCAATAAGACGACTGAGGAAGGTGTTGCACTTGGCGAAACTACTGTCCACAAGCTACTCGAACAGTAAATAACATTGCTGACGACAGAGGACATTTGTTTCAGTGGGAGGTAGAGTATTGTTTTCCAAATTTCCATTTGCAGTACCTGTCACAGTATGACTGTACCCAAATTTACACTTTCTCTTGATATATATATATTTTAATAGGGGGTAAAATGTTAATTCCGAAAGATTTTTCCTATCATTATTTAAACACAGATGCACAATTCATATATTCTCATTGTACAGTCAATTTTAATTTCAATAAATAAACATCATCAGCTTAACACAATTAAGAATCAAATCAGGTAAGAAAGTCTCAAAGATCTTAGAAACATCTTTAATAACAACTTTCTCACAATATAAATTACCTCTAAATAACAGAATTTGGGGGATAGATGTTTTTCATAAACTACTTTCCAATCTAAATATTAACAGTCTAAAAACCAATAGTTTTAAATAAATATATTTTAAAGGCAATGGATTTCTGTAACTTGGTGATAAAGCCCCACAGTAATATCTAGAATTAAAGAATAAAAGAAAAAAGAAAAAAAATTAAAAACACAGAAACTGTCATAAAAAAAAAACAAGATCTATATTGTGACTTGAAGCCTTAAAAAATAAGTGACTAAGAAAAAGGCTGAAGCTGATTTCCTGATTTCCTGAACAGTGCCATGCTCAGTCACATGGTGCATTTGCCCAGCTTTCCGGTGTGACTGCTGTTTTTATATCTCCTTTGCCAGACTACTATAACCCATAATAAAACAATATTATATTAGAGTAATTTCAGGATTATACTCATTTTAATAAATAATTTTGCTTTCATTATGCCTAGTAATGTTTCCAGTTACAGACTTTTGGAGATGTGTTCAGTGTTGACAAGGGTACGGTATCTCTAAACACAAGAGCTGGGATCACGCTGGGAACTGAACTTCAAGTTATTTTCTAACAGTATCTTGATTTTCTAACAGAGTCCTATGAATCTCTGGAGATACCTCATGGGCCATCATGGGGAAGGAGGTTGAGCAGCAGAAAGAAATAGCTTAAAGGGTTTTGGCCTCTGTCTCCTCTGACCTTCAAGGTCAATCAGTGTGTAGTTAACATTGCATCCAATTTCATATACTTGGTTTTCTCATAAGATTTCATTTTTAAAAAAGCTCAGCCTCTTTAAGAAATGTTGAAAGAACCCTGAACTACTTGAACTCCAAGATTTATATTAGCTTTAATAGGTTTTGGCTCACAAAGTCCTCAGAGAAAAAGTTTAAAAAGGGGGATGGGGGCTTGTGGATAGGAATATTGGTGTGTATAAAGAGATAAACCACATTAAAAGTCCTCAACCAAGTCAAGCTGACAGATCCTCATTATGATCATTAGGAACTTTCTAGATAATCTTCTATAGAGTACTCAGAGTCACCAAATTCTTGACCCACTTAACTCACTGGACCCTCAACCAGGCTGATAACCATCCTTAGAAAGGCAGTTATTTTAGCAGCTTGTTTCCGTTCAAACTTTATCAGCTCTGACCTTGGGAACCCCAATTCTTTCCATTAAAAAAAAAAGAATTTATAGCATTCCAAAGTTCCCTGGCAAGGCCCTAGAATTTGCCAGCATTTCTAATGTGACTTTCAAGTCAAAAGGTTGTTTTTTATGTGATTTGTGGAAATGTTTTATCTTCTGATCATACCGTGTATATCTAAAAAATCCCAGCTGGATTCTGGAGCCTCTGAGATATAAATTGGAGTTTCATAATTCCTAGAAGAGTAATACAAACATCTTACCTTTCACAATTGCCAGAACCAACTTAAGATACAAGAACGTTGGAAAAGGACTGTGTCAATTTTCCCGGCATACTTAATTCTAGTATCTTAAAAATCAAAAAGAAGAACACCATTCTTGTCCTGTAAATAGACTTGAAGGAGAAGCTCTTATAAGAGTTTTCTCCCCCATCAGCTGCTACAAGAGCCAAAGAGGCTGTAGGAGACAGAGCGATAGTGAAGAATCCCTCTGACTCTCAAACCATTGCCTCCACTTTCAAACCATTGCCCAGAGTTACGCTATGGCAGGAATGCTAAAACAACAGCCTTGCCAAATAAGATGGTGAGGAGATTTGGTTCCCAGAGATTAGGGAATATTGTAGTTTCTTCCTTCTGCTTTTGCTCTCCTTGCATGTGAACTCTTAGTAAAGAAAGGAAAAATAGGCTCTGCCCCTAGCAGGACCAGACTACTTCTAGTTAGACATGTTCTTCATCTCAATACTACCATAATGCGCAAACTAGAACTGGCTACAATTCATATAATTTACTCAGCCACTTAGCCTAAATGTGAAAATTATATTGAAATGTGTGCTGACTATAAACTTTGTGTATATAATCCAGAAGTCTAGAGCTCCTAAAATATAAATTGTTCATATCCAAATGTACAAGTTTTTGGCATTCCTGGCTAATCAAACTAAGCAATCAGACTAAGAAACACAATGTGAAAAACAAGGAACATATTTCAACTATCATTATGTGGTAACTGAAGTTGAAATGGGGACTCCAGATGAAATCATGTCAAAGGCACGATAGTGACTACAAATGATTGTTGATTCTGAGAAATTATAAAACATAAGCACAAAATCTCCAATTGGTAAATTCAATTAAATTTAGTTCTTTAATTCTAGCTATTAGACTACTACCTTCAAGTTCATATCTGTGAACTAAATAACTAAAATTTTTGACTAATACAAATGTGAAATTTACTAGATCATTTTAAATATCTTAAAGCTTGTAGGTAGGACATTATAATCTTCAAATATAGATGGAAGAAATTACTTTCTTCCTCTATAAATCTTTTCCATTGCAAGCAGAAGTCAAGAGATAGAAGGTAACTAGGAATTTAATTGATAAGGAGCTGGTGGAACAGTTCCTCTTCCTTGTGGTCACAAAGGGAAGGTGCCTGCCATCTGGTGGCATTTCTTCGGGGAATCCTATTATTTAAATGTCTTACAGAATAGTCATTTGAAGGAATGGATGATGCCAATGAAAGGAGCTCAATTTTAACTTGCAAGTGATTTCCACTTCTGCTTCCCACTCTTGTGCATTTCCTTCTTTTTAAAAGTCAATTTAAAAATATTTTTTAATTGCAAGATTGCTGAACACATCTCAATGAAACAGTAATTATGCATGTCTAAGAATTCAGTATGTGGGTATGCCACAGACATTTCTAACACAGATGGAAAAAAAGTGTTAAATATCATGGTGCATTAACCCACTGCATGGAACTTCACCCCTTTTGGCAAACCGGGGAGTGTGCGACAGCTTCTGCGTTTCGCAGTTCCGCAGTGGGCTACCGCCTGCAACTCAGGCTGACTCATACATTGTTTTCAATTCTCAGCTTCCAACAAACCACGGAGTGGTGTTTATCAAGTGGAAAAATGGAAGAATAACACTTTTTCATAATACGTTTTGGATGGTTTCCACTCGAGATAACAAAAAGTGATGTTATTTTGATGAGTGTCTTGTAAGTTTCCCCTACAACAGGAAATGCCCCCTGGACTGTAAAACAGCCCTAATTCTGGAATGTTTTCCCCATAAGCCCTCCATTTACCTGATCTTGTTGATGAAAGGATGCCCCCCTTCTCCATCCCTAGACCTGATTCTTCACCTCACATAACTGAAAATCCAGCATTATGCCCTGACTGGATATACTCTTTCCATTCAGTGTGAGGCTGATTAGAAAAAATGCACAACACAGTGAAAAACCATGTTAATAGGGAATACAAGTTTTATGGGCATAATTTGTGTTAGCAAGGTAAGTTAAAGGTCTTCTCATATGATGGGAAAGGGTGCACAACCTATTTCCACCCCAAATTGATAAGATGCCACAAAGCCCACCACCAGAGCCTATATCACTCACATTTATAAATCACAGGGGCTTTAATTACCCATATTTATTCTTATTTTGTATACAATCATTTTCATAGGCTTGGAGGGTATGTAGGGACCTTAGAAATTATGTGGTATATCTCTTTTATCTCTAGCTAAACTCTGAGCAGATGACTAGCTGTGCTACATTCACTGATGTGAATGCCGAAGGTCCAGGTCCTGTTCAGTACCACCAGGCAGAAAGTTTTGACTCTTATTCAACACAAATCTCACTGTTTCCAGGAGAAAATGAAATAATAAATTACCATCCTATCTACTACTAATCTTTACAAGTGAAAGCCACTTTTTTGGTTCAGTGGGTATCAGTGTAGGTAAAGTAGGTGTCTGAGCACCTTCACCTGACCATAAATTCTTGGAAATCCAAAAGCTGGGTAAGGTTATGTCAATCTTCTTTTTATCCATTGCTGCAGCTTTATAATTAGAAGCCAGGTTTTCTCATATTATGATTTTATCCTACTGTGATTTTCTGGGTTTTCCCCAGAGAAAAATTTAAGATTTATCCTTGGTATTTACAACATAGAAGAGATTTTGGTCACATGCCCCAAAGCACACTGTTCTTTTCCCTGGTTGCACTTGTTGCACCTGCAAATTCATGCCAATTTTTAATAAATGTCTGTCCTCCCTATTGCAATGTAAGCTCCATGAGGGCAGATTCCAAGTTTGCCGGATCATCAGCTTATTCAAACTATCTAGCATGATATTTGACACACAGAGGCTCTTTATACCTGGAGACCTGGAGAATTGACAGATGCCCTTCAACAAAATCATTCTAGTCCAACACTGCTTTGGGAGGATATAAAAACTGAGTAAAAGTCATTCTTAAAAACGACTTGATGCCCTGGCTGGCATAGCTCAGTGGATTGAGCGCGGGCTGTGAACCAAAGTGTCGCAGGTTCGATTCCCAGTCAGGGTACATGCCTGGGTTGCAGGCCATGACCCCCAGCAACCACACGTTGATGTTTCTGTCTCTCTCTCTTTCTCCCTCCCTTCCCTCTCTAAAAATAAATAAATAAAATCTTTAAAACAAAACAAAAAAAAAAAAAACAAAAAAAAACGACTTGCCCCAGATTGTATAACATGCTCATGACAAAGCCAGGATTAGAATTCTGGATCCTTGATTGCCCATTCACATTCTTGGTCCATTACACCATAAGGTTCTTATACCTCATACCCTGGGCAAGCAACACTGCTGATGAGTAAGGCACAGAAACCTTTGTGCTCTAAACATCATTTGGTTGGCTGCCTGGCTCCCAGTGTTCTTTTTTTTTAAGTTGGAACATAGAAATCCTCCCATACATATGCCTGGTTTATACATACTTTTCTGTTGGACTCCAAGAACAAAACCCTAACTAGAATTCTATAGCCAGAGTGAAAAGCTGATTTATTCACAACTATGAGAGTCAAGTATTACAGAGGCCAAGCCACAGATGCCAGCTGAATTTCCATGGTTCAGCTACTGCAGAATCAAATGTTCTGCTATCCAGAGCTCCATTTAAATGTTATTTTATTTTATTTTATTTTATTTTGGGGTTTCTTTAATGCAAATATTCTAAAATAGAGCTTCTGAGCACATGAAAAAAGTAAACATGAATTTTCAGAGGTGACAAAGGTGATCTAAAATTGGACTATGGTGATGATTGCCTAACTCCATAAATGTGTTATTTTAATCTTTAAATTATACACTTAAAGTGGGTAATTATTATAAATTATACTTCAATAAACCTGTTAAAATAAGTGTGAAAATGAGTCAGAAAGTTAAAGTATTTCTTTTTGTAAACATCTGATATAAAAACTGTAAAGAAATTTTTCAGTATCCCCATACTCTTTTAAGCCCAATTTTTATCTACTTCAACCATGGTTTACCTACATATTCAACAGTTTTTCCTGCAATTTGGGTAAAAATAATTTAGTACACTAGTATAAACATCTTGTGTACACTGAGATACTGAGTTGTTTGATTATCTGCAAGAATGATCAATACATATTTTTGTTTAGTGAGGCATAGTGTTCTAGTCCAAAACCTGTCATCAGCCATTAGACTTTCAGCAAGTTACACATCTCCAGACCTCGGTTTCCCCACCTCTATCATGTGTCCTTATGGGCAAGATTAGAATTAAATAGCCTATAATACAGTAAAAAGAATGATAACTGCTATTATCTAATGAATAGCCACCAATATGCCAGACTGTTTAAATTATCATCCTATGAGGAAGGTATTATTATTAGCTACTTTTCTGCAGATGAGGAGACTGTAATATAGAATTCAATAGTTTGACAAAGTTCATACCTTGTCAAACAAAGTTATTTAGTAGGAGACCCAGGATTTCAATCTAGAGCTGTCCAGCTCCAAAACCTGTACTCATTCTCTATTCCTCACTAAACCTTGGATGTTTTTGATTCTACCAGATGTGGGCATGAATCCTGACCTTGCCTTTACTATGTTAAATTTATCACCTTCTGAGTCCTGTTTCCTAATCTATAAAATGAGATCACTAATATTTAATTCTCGGGGTTGTTGCAAAGATTAAATGAGAAAGGACTTCCCATATAATTAGAAATTATTCAATCGTATTCTTTCTCATCCCTCTCCCATAAAAGCTCCTTCCTGTGTTTAAAAAACTCTATTTAAAAAATCTATAAATTTTATGATTTCCTTGTAGCCTACCTGGATAAACCTCACTGGCACTGAGTTCTATCAAAAGCACTTAAAGGGAACACAAACAACATGGCATTAATCCTTTGCTATCAGTCCTTGGCTCTGTGACGGAGACTGTCAACAAGAGTGTCAACTTCAAGGGGTGGGCATCTGTCCACAGGAACTGAGCAAGCTGAGGTCACAGACTTGTCTCACTCTGCCCTACAAACAGATGTCTGTGTGACAACATTTAGTCACTGCAAACCAGGGTTACAGCCAAAGCCTGGCTCTCACAGACCAGGTGGGAAGTGCTGTATCTCCTTTCTAATCCTCTTAGCTAGCCCGTCCGTTCCCTAAAACAATAACTCACTGACCATAACTCGAAATAACTAGTTTTCCCCCCGGACTCTACTTTGAACATAATGCCTTATTTTGATGATATCTAATTATTCCACAAGCAGCGATTTGTCACCAAGAAACCTGTCTGATTCTGTGCATTGAAATGTGCACCTTCAAATATTTACCTCTCAAGTAACCTGGTGAAAACTGATGTAATGTGGAGCTCTAGTGGTGGCAAGAAAGTAAAGCAGCCATGAGTGAGGGCCAACAAAACAGCCAAGGAGTTTACCCTTTATTATTTATTTGTTTGTTATTGTGAAATCACCACTTATTATTCAATTAACATGTTAAAAAGAAAAACGATCATCCAAGCAAATGTAAGGTAAACTGTAAATATATCTTTCTTCCAGATTACACTTGAGACCTCAACAACTAGTTTATGTCAAACATGATGAAGGAGTTAAATTCAAAACAAAAACAAAAACAGCACAGTTATGTGGTTGTCACTTTTCTACTTTTTTACCCAGTTCACTAAGAATCCTTTTAATTAAACACTGGTTATTTTTCACACAGCTCACAAGTACTGAATAGAAAATGCTGGACTCTAAGTGGTATGACCAGTGAAGTCTTATACCAACTGTTTTGGGAATTTAAATAATCCTTCCAAGCTGATGAGGCTTTTACGAGTTAATCCCTACACTAGAAAAGTGCTTTCCTTGAATTTCTGACTTCTGAGGTCTTTTCCAACTTAAAACAACCAAGAATGAAACCCACAATGTCAAAACAAACATTAACTTATTTCCCTATTACCTAATGTATATGTCTTCTCAATGGAAAGGACTTCATTTACAAAAAATACAGCTCCATTATGGTCAACAATGTAGCAGAACATAAATAGTAAAACTTTTATGATGTACAACTGAGAGTTCACATTTAAAATTTCTAAACATTTAGCTGATTTAGCTGTGTTATCATGAGAAAAAAAACTCAGAATATGAAAAAATACAGGAAGTAGCCTTTCCGTACATAAGTATCTAAGCATCATATTACTGAATGGTACAGAAAATGTAACAGACTCACTCTTCTATAAGTGATGGTAAAAGAAACGGAATGTTCATAAACACATTAACTATTTATCTGAAATAAATATCTTGACTTCTGAGAGTGTTCCATGGCTTTTATCACTTGAATCCACTAGATGTTTTCCAACAGACATATTCCCAGGGCTTCTAAAATTGTTAGGTCTACAGATCCCTAGCCTCAAAGCTAATAAAGGAAAATTTGATGATTACCTAGATGTTTCTTTCTTTGATATCTCTTTTTCACCCTTATACTAATGTGCTGTCATTAATATAATCCCCTAAAACTGCACACCAAAAAAAATGGTAAAAATATAAGAGCTTTTCTTGAGAGGTCATTGAGAATGCAGTAGTTTGCAATGGAAAGCTCAAGATAAAGAGCTACTAATTTCCCTGTGCTATAGGATAGGAGAACCTTTTTGATAGACAAGAATAAAAGCAGGAGAGGAAGTTAAGGTTGTTTACTAACATATGTCAAAAGTAGCAAATGTAAACCTGTACTAATCCAACATTCACCACCAGGAAATTCAGAATGTAACATGTTCTACAGTCCTTTTCACCACAGACAGTAAAATTGAATACAATTGGACAATATTTTCTATCTATGACTCTATGAATTTCACCTTTGTACATCATCTTGCCATATTTTCCTTGGTGATTATCTCTCTTCTTTGCCCTCCATAACAGACTTTGGTTTGCTGCTTAAATATTTGGGGCTTTATTTGCCATTCTTTTGACTGGACTGAGACATGTTGACTTCATTAAAGTAAGTTAGGTCTGCATTCTTTCTTTACTATTATTACAGGTAGACTTGACAGACACAGGACTTTTCTTTTAAAATGCTCTGCTATGGAGCCAACCTTATTAAATAAGTTCCATTTTACCTGCTGGGCAGTTGCATTCTGAAGGTGCTTCTCTTGCGATTCTTATTTTAGCCATATGTTCATAGGATTTCTGCAGGGCAAAAAAGAGATATTAAAAGTCATCAGTAGTATCATAGAGAAATGGGCTCCTTAGGGATTCTCTAGCCATATGCTTGGTTCACCAGCATTTGATAGCCTGCATACTAAAGTTTACATATGTACTTGGACTTTAGTCAAAAGGTAACAGTACCCAAGCCCTAAAAAAAGAAAATGATTATTGACATGATATCAAGACTGCTGGACCTGCATAACATCTTCTGTTGTTCAACTACCACCACCTTCTCCCTCAGCTCAAATATGTGCAATCAATGCAAAAACCTGGTACTAACATGTTGCAGTTCTAGGTTAAGTTATGTATTTTAAAGCATCCCATATTTTATACATGAAGATCAAGTGCCTATCATATTGTGCTGCAACTGCTGCCAAATAGGCTCTTGTGTTGGAAGAGCAAGTTCCAGAAAAATCTCCTAATTCTCATTTAAAGCAGCCCCTGATTTTGATATATAATATAGATTATTTTGAACTCTCAAGTCAAATGGCACTTTTACAAAAAAAAAATTCAGCTACTATATTTTATTTTTAAACATTTAATATGAGAACATTCAATGTATGAAATGACTGGTCCGAAATCACATGGACGGTTATTTTACTTCCAAGAGTGACTACCATATGTTAACCCTATGGTCCTAACCTTCTTAGAACATATGAAGAACATAATGTTATCTCTGCAAGGAATATTCTCCACAAAATTGGGAAAGATTCAGATCAGACTCTGGAAAACTAAAAGAAGATTAAATGCCACCCTTCCCTCATTTAGAGCTCCATATATGTTTAACGTGCAAGCATTCAGAAGAGTAAGGGAAGATGATACACACAGAGAGGATCATATCAAAGGAGGTGCACATACAAATATATTCTACACTGAGATGGTCGCCTAGCATATGCACACACAGCCACACCAAGTATGCGGACAGTAAGGGTAGAGGTTGATCATATACACAGAATCACGCGTGTGCCAGATGTTATCCACGAGCAAAATACCCCAGCCTTTCACACCTGAGCCAGAAGTCGCTCCACTTTCTCTTGCACCATTGCATTCAGCTGATCCACGCAATCAGGAAGCAGACGGATGGAAGGATCCCCTTTGGCGGATTCGAGAGCGGCGATCCTCGCCTGGAGGTCGTTGGTTTTCACCCCCAGGTACAGACAAGACAACACGGCCACCACTGATAGGAGGGCCGCCAGGACCGCGCACGAGGGTACGGTCCTGGCACAACGCTGCCCAGCGGGGCTTGGGTCCTCCGATCCCGACTCCCGGGCCCCTCCTTTCGCTGCAGGCTTCTTCAGCAGCATCGTGGCGGGGTCGGCTGCCTCCCACCCTGTACCACTTCCAATAATCTTAAAAGGAAAGAAAAAGGACGTTTCCTTCAAAGTTAAATCAGCGTGGCTGTACAACTAGTTGGTGTAGTGGGAGCAGGGGCGCGAGGAGGTGGACCCCCACTCTCCTCAGCGCCGAGACCAGCAGTTGCGGACCGTCAGTCCTTTGCCTTCTTCTCCCTTCCCAGCCGGGGGAGAAGAGCACTCTCAGTCTAGGGACTGGTGGCAACGAGGTGAAAACCGGAATGAAACCCACCAGGGTGGCCCTGCTGGCCCCTAAAGGACAGACACCTAGTCCGAGGTCAGGGAACAGTGGGCGAGGGCTGCGGTGTCTGCCGCTCCCCTCGCCCCGCAACGGGGACCTGTTGCGTTTCTGTTAGTTCCCCTGATTTCTATCTAGTCCGTGTTTCTCCGCACGCCAACTGTTTCCCACCTGGACTCAGTTCCAGGCAAAAAGGCTGAGAGCAGTGGTGGGAGACCCGCGGCAGGAGCGCAGGGCAAAAAGCGTAGCGGAGGGTCAAAGAACAGAGGAAACGAAATGGCCCAGGAGGGGCAAAAGCGAACGGCAAAGCCCAACTCGCGGCAGCCCCAAGGATCTCCGCAGCCTTGCGCGTGCGAGCCTTAAATACACTTCGAGATGCTTGTGTGTGAGTGTGTGTGAGAGTGCGCGCGCGCCCGGAGCCGACGTCCCACCCCCGCCCCCGCCCACTCTCGGTGTGGGCTGGGTCTGCGCCCCCCGGCAGCGCGCCCCCTCCCTTGCCAGGCCCAGGCCTGCCTCATTATCCTAAGATATTCACCTTCGCCTAGCCCGCTAGGCCTCCAAGGGGGCGGGGAAGCTAAGCCGGGAGGTTCATTAGCATAAGATATGCAACTCCTGGAGCGGCCACAGTGATTGGAGATGAGCTTGATGACCCCTCCCCCTCCTCCAAGTTACTTTAGCGTCCCGAGGGCCACTTCTCCCGCCTAGGCCAGGGGCTGAACCAGGGGCTGAACCATGGTCTGCCCGAAGGCCAGGCTGCGACAGTGGCTTAGACTGTCTTTACCCAGTGCTCCCTTTTTATTACGGTTAAATCTAGAGAAATGGCCTCCAGGCGGGAAGAAGTGGAGCAGAAGGCTCCAGCTCTCCAGATCTTCACTCAAAAGCAGCAGCGGAAGCTCTTGGGGTCTCGCTCTGGGCAGCCTTTTTCCCTCCTCCCTCACTTTTCCCACATGCCCAGAGGCAAAGTGTCTGGCTGACGCCCGAGGTACATTTCCCCACTTCCCTTCTCTTCCCATGGCCCTGCAGATTCTCCACCTAAAGAAGTTTTTTTTCCCCCTCCCCCAGTTTCCTTAGGTCTTGACGGGCCGAGTCGCCTCCCTGCTTTGTGTTCCTAGTCTGTGCTAGGGTGCTAATGCGTTTTCCTGATTCCCTGGTTTGTGGGATTGAAAAAGGCAGCGTTGAGGTGCACATTTCTCAGCATTTAGAAAAGGACTGAAGAATGAGGTCAATTTTTCCTCTTACCTGACTCTACTCATGCTGCTCCCTCTGGATCAAATTACAAGTTCTTTAATGGGATTTTTGAAAGTAGGTAACAAATAGAATTCTACATCTAACTGACTTTGAAAAAAATAAATCCCACCTCTTACTCCAAAGAGTTTCTTATCACCTCCTCCCCAGGAAAAAAAAAAATACCAAAAATTTTTCCTATTCTTAATCAAGCTATGTAAACAATCAACACAATACTGCAATAGGCTGATCTTTCAAATACATAAATGAATATTACTAGGTACCAAGAGAACAAGGATGTTTCAGAAACATCTGTTGATGGAAAGTATAGGAATGAAAAAAAGATTAGAGGATGAAATAGCCACAACATTGGAGGAAACAGTGAATTTTGCTGTAAAATCAAAAGCATAATGTCTTACATTTGTTTTACACAGTAGTTCTCTAAGGGTGGTCCCAAGACCAGCAATATCAGCATCAGAGTCTCTGTGCAAAATTCAAATTCAGTAGAATCTAAAATTACTGCTATTATTAAATCAGAAACATGGCAATCTGTGTGTTTGCCAAGTCTTCTTAATGATTTTGATACGTATTCATGTACCACTGGTGTATAACACTTTACAAAATATTTTCAAATACATTTTTTTTTACTTCAGCCCCGTAACCCTGTGATGCAAATAAGAAATTATTGGTCCCATTTTACATATAAGGTAACAATTTTCAAGTCACATTTAATTGTGATTAAACATGTTTCCAATAATAGCACCCAAGGAATGGGTACAAATTTTTAGAATATGTCAACTCTTTCTGAATTATGAATTACCTCTCTAACCATTCCTTAGTCTCCTTTGCAGGCTTTTCCTCTCCCTGTCCTCTAAATGTTGGTGTTCCTCAGTTCTCTATCTTATGCCATCTTCTCTTTTCCAGTAGTGTTCTCAATTACCATCCTTACACTGATGAGTCATAAATCCAAACTACAAGCCCAAATCTCTCCTCAGCCTAAGACCCATATAGCCAATTGCATGTCAGCCACTTCCAGTTGGATGACCCATAAGCAATTCCAACTTAACCTATATCTTACCTACAAACCCTGCTCTTCTTTTTTTGTTTCCCTCCACAGTAAATGGAGCTTACCCACATCCAGTGTCCCCAAGCCAAAATACCCAGTGATAACCCTGGACTTCTTCCTAGCCCTCCTCATCTACCCAAAGTCCTTGGATATGTCCTGTTATCCTTAGTGCAGAATTGTATATATCCTGCAAGTTACCACATGATGTCTGTCATCTTTCTCATTGTTCATCTTTTTCCTCACCCTCTCCATGCCAGTTTCTCTAATCAAAGTATGGAGACAAAAAGAATGAAGAACTTTTGGGATGAGGCAAGATCTTTCTCTTAAAATTTCTGTAGAAAGGCCTTTTTCTGTGCTGGCTGATGCTGACAGTAAGTCACACATTTAATTTGATGATGCAATGTTTTTATATTATTCTTTGGGGAAATTGGCATGAGCAGGCACATTAACAACTCTTACAAGCTCTCAGAACTGTCAGATCTTAGTGGAGAGACAGAATTGGAATTTTGTATATTCAACATCTTCAGCCAGAAGACTGATTTTGATTTATATGATTAGTAGGCACAATAGCCAAGAGATTTCAAAACCCAGGGGATTCCCTGCATCAAGTACAGAGAATGCATGAACCAGGAAGGCTCTGGGCATTTGAACTCATGCTGATCTGTAGATTCATTAAACTACAGTTGTTCATTCTTGCAAGGAGGATTCAAAAAAGTTAAAATAGCAGTAAAAATGGTGCAGTCCAGCCAACTTCAGTTTACCTAAGACTGATATCAATAGTAGTAAAAGCAAGCAGCTGGTTGTAGAAAAGTTATGTGATTAGAAGAATGGCCCCCCCAAAGATGTTCACAGTCAAATCCCCAAAATCTATAAGGGGGGGCCTTAATTGACAGATGTAATAAGTGAAGGATTTTGAGATGGGGAGATTTTCTTCAATTATGTAGGTGGGTCCTATGTAACCATGGGGCCCTTGTAAGAGTCTCATAGTCTTAAAGAGCTGTAATGACATCTCTCTGAAGTCAGAATGATGTTAATATTCGCTTTAAAAATGGAAGCCAAGGAATAGGGGCAGAGTAGAAGCTAACAAAGTCGAGGAACAAGTTCTCCCCTAGAGCCTCCAGAAGGAATACAGCCTTACCAACTCTTTGATTTTACAGCTTCTGACCATCAGAACTGTAATTAATAAGTTTGTGTTGTTTAAGTCATTGAGTTTTTGGTAATTTCTTATAACAGCAATGGGAAACTAATAAAATCACAGTCACAAGAAATCGGTTTTCATCTGCTACAGCATTGTAAGTTGTATTTTAACCACCATAACAACCTGTAACTCCAGCAGGCCCTGCCATAACAATCCCTGTCTCTCACGTGTTTTCGCATTCCTATTTTACTGACATGCCCAGTGGGAAAGAATTGGAAAGATATGCCTTCCCCCTTGTCATGTAAAATTAGGATGCCCTCTACTGAGGCATATTAAACTGAATAAAATATGTTCTATTTCTCTGATGTCTCCCATTGGTGCAACTCAAAAACAATAAACCAGTCAAACTGTGCAGCCTCTCTCCCCTCTCCTCCCTGCTCACGCTGGCCCGGCCGGGATCCTGACCTGCAGGGACTGCAGGCACTACTGTGACCAGTCTCCAAGACCCAGGAAAAAGGAGATAAACAAAGACATCTGACAGAGAGACATGGCAAGAAGTTAAAGTGAGAAAGGAGGTGACTGTGAGAAAAGCAAGACAGAGAAAGAAATGAAGGTCAAAGAAGAGCTTTTTAAGTAAGTAGAAGTGATCATTTTTTTAAAAGACACAGTTCACACCTGTATCTAAGAGGCTGAGCCATAGAAGAAATATAGCATAGAGGTAAACTAACACACACTTAACATTTTGATGTCATATGTGTATTTTAAAAGATTTTCTGACCCCAGTAAGTAACTGGGATAATCATATTATACTGTGTTTAGATATTAAGTACATGACAGAAAAAATATTTCAGTTTGGTTAGAAAATATCATTTTGCACTAACAATTTTTGAGGCTGATTCATTTCCTTAAACCACACTTTTAACCAGCATTCACCACCAAAGTTATCAAACAGAAACAAATGTCTAAGGGGATTTGTAGCTATCTTTATACACACAACCAGCTGCTGTGTCCAGTAAGTACCTTAATAAAGGAAACAATGGCCCTGGCCTGGTAGCTCCACTGGTCGGAGCATTGTCCCCCGCACCAAAGGGTTGAGGGGTTGATTCCCAGTTAGGACACATGCCTAGATTGAGGGTTCAATCCCAGTCCAGCCCCATACACAAAGCATTTCTCTCTCTTCGTCTCTCTCTCTCTCTCTCTCTCTCTCTCTCTGTCTCTCTCTCTCTTTCTCTCTCTCTCTCTCTCTCTCTTCCTCTTTCTCTAAAACCAATAAACATACCCTTGGGGGAGGATTTAAAAATAAAAATAAGAATATAAAATAAAACAAATTTTTTTCAAAAGGAAAATAATAGAATGAATTCTGTGCTGTATTGAGCATGCTATTTCATAAGCTTCAGATGGAAATATGCTCTCAGAGAAACAGCTTTTAAGAAGATAAAGCTTCCCAAATAGAATGAAGTAGGCAGTGAAGTGAACTTAAAAGATGCAGTTCTCCCACAGGCAGGCAAATTTCAATAAATCACAAAAATATATAAATATCTTTAGAAGCAGGAGAGAAGGATTTGGCTCTTAGTGACAGGCTGAAAAATTCTCTTTCAGACAGATCAAGGACCTGATCCCATTTACACAAGCCTGGTTAAGCAAGAGGCTTAAAGCTCTATGAATCCAATAATCTGGATAATACAAGCTCTCCAAATCCCATTCCTCTCTGCAGAGTCAGTTTTATGTTTGTTGGTTGTTTTGTTTCTGTTTTGTTTTCTTTTATTTGGAGGGAAGAGGTGAATTTTTCTCAAATCTTAAAGAACAAGATAATAACCACACTTAGATTTTTCCCCAAATTTCCCAATTATATTGCTAAGGCTAACAAGTGACAACTTTTCATTAATTTTACCAAATTAACCTTTCGTTGCAGTGCGATGAAGACAGAACATGTCTGCAGCATTGATTCAGATCGTGGTTACAAGCACAGACTCCAAAGCCAGACTGCAGCTCTGCCATCTAATAGCTGTGTGACTTTGTGTAAGTGAGCTAACTTCTCTGTGCCTCAGTTTTTTCATCTGTAAAACAAATACTTACCCATTAAGTCTTTCGTGGTGAATAAATGAAATGATAGATGTAAAGCACTGCAATGCCCAGTAGATATTAAGTGCAGTGTAAGTTGTAGCTTTTACATGTGCTTTTACTACTGTCACTATAAAACTGTCAATTTACTAATCCATGAGTGCTGAAGGGCAAGAAAATGTGTATTCTTGTACTATGAGGCACCTGTATATACTAACCATGATTTTAGTTCTATCCCAGTTTAAAAGAACAGAATAGTGCCAGGGCCACCTTTCAACTATTAGATGATTTGAAGAACTCCCTACTTCAGTCAATCATTGATGGGTTTTATGTCATTTTAGTTTAGTTTTGCCTATTCTAGAACTTCATATAAATAGAAGCATAGGGCATGTATTCTTATGCATCTGACTTCCCTTGCTCAACATAATATTTTAGAAACTTATCCATATTGTTGTATAGAACACTATTTTTTTCTTCAAGCATGTCACATTTCTTTCTTTTTTTATTTTATTTTAATCTTTGTTCAAGTACAGTTTTCTCCCTTTTACTCCCAATCCAGCCCACCCTCCCAACCCTCCCCACTTCCCTCCCATTACCACCCTCCCCCTAGTTTTTATCCATGTGTCCTTTAAATTTAGAACACTATTTTTTAATTGGAGAATAATATTCCATTGGATATCACAACTTCTTCATGTATTCACTTATGGGTGGACATTTGAATTGTTTCCAGTTTTTTGGTATGCAAATAAAGCTTCTATGAATATTTATATATAAGGCTTTTATTTTGCATATTAAAAAACATAAAAATATTTCTTTTCATATAGAGATGGCTAAGATATTTTCTATGAAGAAATACAAAAAGAAGACTTGATTCTATCAGATACCAAAATATATTAAAAAGGTGTAGTAATCAACACAGTTTGGGATTTCTGCAGGGACAGAAATTATATCAAAGAAGTAGAATAAAGAGGCTAGAAACAAACCCACACACAGACATTAAAATGGGAAAGAAGTGATACTGAGGAGCAGTGAGAAAAAGATGAACCTTGAATCAATTATGCTGGGACAGTTGTACATTCACACAGAAAAAAATGGAAACTGAGTCCTTTCTTCATAGAATAAACAAAAATTAAAGGGAGATGATTTATAAACATAAATGTAAGAGATAATAACATAAAGCATTAAGAAGGTAGTGTAGGAGAATATCTTCATGACCTGAGACTAAGGCAGGGTATTTAAGATAAGACATGTAAAGCACTAGCCATAGAGGAAATAACTTGGTAAATGGAATACATTAAACTAAGAGCTTCCATTTATTAAAAATGAACAAACATCTTACAATGAGTGAAAAGATTAGCCAGAGAATGGGAAAAGATATTTGAAGTCTATAGGACTGAAAAATACATTATCTAGAATATATAAGAATGCCCTCAAATCAATGAGAAAAATCTCCAACCCAATAGAAAAGTGAGCAAATGCTTGAATAAGCCTTTTGACAAAAGGAAAACTAAAAATAGCCAATAAATGCTTTTAAATGTTATTCAACCCATAAATCATAAGAAAAATGTGCATTGAAACCACCATATTTACCACTCACTATCCACCTACAAGAGTAGCAAAATGAAAAAGACAGACAATAACAAATGTATTAAATGTGGAGCAACATTGCAATACATATTTAATACATATATTATACAGAATATATGAATATTATATATACATAATATATACATACACATAATATATATTACAATGTCTGCCAATATATAGTGGCAGCCATTGCAACACTGTTGCCGGTGCTAGCATGGAAAGTAGAAAACTGAACTTAATGATCTGTGTGACTTAGCCAAGAATTTTCCATTCAAAATATTGACAGTGCCAACAGGTTCTTTTCTTTTCTTTTCTTATTGTGTAGTTACGTGTAAAAGGAGATGGATAAGCTAAAGGAATGACTTTTAAACCAAAAGAGGCCAGGAGTTGTTGGGATTAAAAATCCCCATCCTCGCCAGATGACAATTGATACTTATATTAAGAAATGCCTTTGGGACAAGATCAAATCCAGAGACTTTCAGAAAAACAGAAAAGCTGAAAGTTTGACTATAAAATATCTGAAATGATACCTCACACAACTCTTTAATAAGACAACAGAGCATATAAGAAGCTTAAGGATGCTGTCCCTCAGCAGTCTCCACAGAAAAACAAAGTGAAGGATGGCTTATCTCTTTGGAATGCACCCCAGTAATAATTATAAGAGACTAAATGGGATTTCTGGACCCCAGTGTCCACGGAGGCAGGGGAGAGAGTCTGCCATACCAACAAACAATTCTCAGACACCGGCAGGGTGTCCAAGAATTCAACTCAGTTCTGACAGTACCTGGAGATAACATCAGATCCTATAGGTCAAGGGTTCAGTCCCATTAGACTTCCCCCACACAGCCACACACATGCATTTCAAACACCCGCCACAAGTCCAGGCATCTACAGCCAGTTGTAGATTAAAAGTTCTAACAACCCCCCTCCCACTCAGAAGGTTTAAGTGGGGCAGGTGGATTCATTATATCCACATGCTTGGCAATTTGGTGCTGGTTATTGACAGGAAGCTTCAGTTCCTCTCCCAAAGCCTCCATATTCTCATCATATAACAGCATCAGCTTTAAGTCAAGGCCTTCATCACCTAAGTCAGGTCCAGGTGTGAATGAGGCTTTTCAGGTGTGGCTCCTTGATTAGGAACCTCAAGTTCTTCTAAAAAATAGTATCTCTGTATATAACAACCAGTGAACTAGAGGGTCAAGTTGACTGCCCACATCCACCCAACATACAATGGGGGGACAGGCATAGGATAACTGCTGCAGTCACTCCTGTTTAAATAAAAGTGGGGGGGCAGGGGAAATATCATCAGAAGTCACTAGTCCATAGAGCTTCTGAAATTTAGCTAGAAAAAATTTAGAAGTCCTTTGATTAGAACTAAGGATGATTTCTTCCTGAGAATGATTCTTCATGACCCTCGGCTCTATCTCCTGGCCCTTTGGTTCTGTGCTCTAAGTTATTTTTTCTTTGCCACGAAAAATATCCTGCATGTATGCAGCTCCTGAGTGTATGCACACACATTGCCATGTGTGTAAAGCTTTCTCACCCTGCTTCCTGACTGCACAGACCTGAGAATCCAAAGGCCTCTCTTCCTTCTGTGCTGTCTCTCTTCTTTCAGTTCAAGATGATGTTTGCGCCAGCATAATTTTCTTTTGTTTTTAATTGAAATTTACATTTCATATTATCCTATATTTACATTTCATATTATCCAGGTATATAGAATAGTAGATAGATAATCGCATACTTTATAAATTGTATTACCCCCAATATTTTGCCCACGTGGTCTCATACATACCACAATATTGTTGACTATATTCCCTGTGCTGGTCTTTACCTCCCTGTGACAATTCTGTAACTACCAATTTATACTTCTTAATCCATTTACCTTTTTCACACAGCCCCTAAGACTCCCTCCTCTCTGGCACCATCAGTCTCACCACCAACAGAGCTGTGAGTCTGTTTCTGTTTTGTTTGTTTGCTTATTTTGTTCTTTAGGTTCCATGCATAAATGAAATCATATGGTTCTTGTCTTCCTCTGACTTATTTCACTCAGCACAATACCCTTTATGTCCATCCATGCTGTCATAAAAGGTAAGGTTTCATTCTTTTTAAGTAATATTGCATATGTACCTCATCTTCTTTATCCACTCATCTTTTGAAGGGCACTTGAATTGCTTCTATGTTTTGGCTGTTGTAAATAATTCTGCAATGAACATGGGGGTGCATATATTCTTTTGAATTAGTGTTTTGGGTTTTTTGGACATATACTTAAAAGTGGAACCACTGGGTCATAAGGCAATTCCATTTTTAATTTTTTGAGGAACTTCCATACTGTTTTCCATAGTGGTTGCATCAATCTGCATTCCCACAAACAGTGCACTAGGGTTCCTTTTTCTCCACATCCTTGTGAACACTTGTTTGCTGATTTATTGATGATATCCATTTGGACAGGTATAAGGTGATAACTCATGGTGTTTTGGATTTTTATTTTCCTGAGATGACTAGTGATGTGGAGCAACTTTTTATGTCTATTTGGCCATTTATATGTCCTCTTTAGAGAAGTATCTAATCAGGTCTTCTGCCCACTTTTTAATTAGATTGTTTGTTGTTCTGGTGTTGAATTGTCTGAGTTCTTTATGAGTTTTGAATATTAACCTCTTATGGAATGTGTCATTGACAAATACCTCCTTCCATTTAATAGGATGTCTTTTTGTCTGTTGATGGTTTCCCATGCTGTGCAAAATCTTTTTTGATCTAGACCCATTTGTTTATTTTTCTTGTTTCCTTTGCCTGAGGAGATATGTCAGAAAAAAATATTGTTAAGAAAAATGCCTCAGATTTTACTGCCTATGTTCTTTTCTAGGAGTTTTATGGTTTGGGGTATTGCATTTATGTCTTTAATCCATTTTGAGTTTGTTCTTGTATATGGTATAAGAAGGTCATCTAGTTTAATTTTTTTGTACATATCTGTCCATTTTCCTAACACCATTTATTGAACAGGCTTTCTTTGTCATAGATTAATTTACCATGTAGAACATGAATTTATTTCTGAGCTCTCTATTCGGTTCCATTAACCCATGTGTCTATGTTTATGCCAGTGCCAGACTGTTTTGATTACTATTAGCCTTATAGTATAGTGTAATATCAGATAAAGTGTTACCTTCCACTTTGTTCTTTTTCAAGGTTGCTGTCACTATTCAAGGTCTTCTGTGGTTCCATGTAAAATTTTGGATTATTGTTCTAGTTCTGTGAAATATACCATTGGTATTTTGATAAGATTCTGGCACTGTTCAAGCCTGCCCCAACCTCTTCAAGAGCTCCTCAGCAAGGGCTGCACTGCTGGTGTCCATCAGAAACCTCTCCACTGGGAGCTTTCCCTGAAGGGTGGGGCCTCTGGGAGTCAACAGGGAGGGGCTACTGCCACTCTCTAGGCTGATGTTGTATGGCACGGGATGCTCCACTCAGGAAAGATGGCATCTGTGGGGATGTGGGAGAGGGACCCAGCACAGGGACGTCTGCTGCTGTGACTCCAGCCTTCTCCCCATAGCTATGCCATCAATTTCTCCCGTTATGACTCCAGTCCACTCCACTTCCAGCTGCCAACCCTCTGCTAGAGCCCAGGGTGAGTGCTGTGACTGAGATTCTGTGCACTGGCCCTTCAAGAGAGCCATCCCCCTTCTCACCTGGGTGGGTGCAATTCCCACTGATTTTCACCTCCAGATATCATGTGGACTCCTCTTCCCAGGTCTAATGCTCTGGACTAGGGAGAGTGGATTGGGGCTAAGGCCCCTTGTTCTTAGGGAGGGCCACGGGTGGGGGAGTGCTGCAGAACCTCCTCAGCTTCCATATCACTCCTTCCTACTGGTCTCGACAGGAGATCCTCTGGAAATCCTTAGTTATAAGATGTTTAGCTAGTCTTTAGTTGGTTTTTCAGGTTGATTGTTCCGTACTTTAGCCACTATTCTGGTATGGCCCTGGGGTTAGGTGAGTGTAACTTCCACCTACTCTGCTGCCATCTTGAACCTCCTCACATCTGTCGCCAATAATTTTCTTTTTTTTCTTTAAGATTTTATTTATTTTATTCTTAGAGGGGAGGGGAGGAAGAAAGACAGGGAGAAAAACATCAGTGTATGGTTGCCTCTTATGCACCCCCTACTAGGGACCTGGCCTGCAACCCAGGCATGTGCCCTGACTGGAAATCGAACTGGCGACCCTTTTGTTCGCAGGCCAGTGCTCAATCCACTGAGCCAACCAGCCAGGGCACTGATATAATTTTCTTTAAAACTGTGTAGTTCTCTAAGATTTATAACTTATTTGGTTTTCATCCACAGTTCCTGGCTCAGTTTCCCATACCCTTGGAATTTCCCAAATGGTTAATGTCTTTTTTTATGTTAATGAGGTGACTTTTGAACCCGACCCAAGTGGGAGCTGGTCACTTGAAAAACTACCTATGGGATTAGAGGGTTGGAACTTTCAGTCCTATACCCAGCCTCTGAGGTGGAAAGAGGAGCTGGAGGTTGAATCAGTCACCAATGGTCTTGAGTTCATCGATCATGCCTATGCCATGAAGCCTCCATAAAAACCCAAGAAGATGGTGTTCAGAGCCTTCTAGTTTGGTGAACACATGGAGCTGCAGGGAAAGTAGTGAGCCCAGAAAGGGCATGGAAACTTCTAAGATCATTTCCACATACCTTACCTTATGCATCTCTTCCACCTAGCTGTTCCTAGTTACATCCTTTTACAATAACAAACACATGATGTAGTACATAATATGTTGCTCTAAATTCTATGATCTTCTATGAACCATTCTAGCTGTTAGCTGAAAAATAATATCAACTAGGTGTTTAGTCACCAAAAAGGATTTGTTTGGGAAAAGGAAAGGGCTTCAGTCCAGCACCTGCTGACAGGACAAGCCAAGTGCACGCTGTGGCATGCGTGCTGAGACAGAGAGGCACTCGTAGAAGGGAAAAGTAGGAAAAAGGAAGAAGTGAGAGCCATAGCGTGTTATTGTAAGCATAGAGTTCTTCTTGTAAGGATCTCAAGTTCAGGGTTCTTGTGATTATGTAGAGTTCGAGAGCTGTCATCAATTGTCGCTTCTCCCATAGACTCTTCCAACTGATTATGTTTGCTTAAAGTAGCAGTTAGCTTTTATCATAGCAAATTAATCAAACCTTATAAGAGGGGGTTGTGGGAATTTCTGAGTTATAGCCAGTTGGTCAGAAGTACAGGGAACCTGGAATTGGGATTGGTGTTCCGAGGAAAAGAATTGTAGAAAGTGGGAGCAGGCTAAGACCCTGCAGGTGTGTGTACTGAGTGTGCTTGAGGAGGCCCATGTAGCAGGACAGAGAAGTAGGGATGATATAGGAGGTGTGGACAAAAAATGGGCCACGTACTAAACCTGACAAGCTCAGGGAGGCCTGCGTCACCTGGGACTTACAAACTCAGCAACCAAAAGTAACCACCTAGGAACAAAATAAACTGATGAACAAAATAGAAACAGAGACATGGAAGAGACTGCCAGCTGTCAGAGGGAAAGGGGGACAGCTGGTGAAAGAAGGTGAAGGGATTAGCCAAAGAACATGTATGTATAGCCCACAGACACAGACAACAGTGTGGTTAAGGCAGAGGGAAGGGTTGCAGAGTCCGGGAGGAGCAGGTGGGCAAAGGGAGGAAATAGGGACATCTGTAATAGTGTCAACAATAAAAATAAAGAAAAAAATAACCAAATAGCGTATTCTGAACATAAAAATTCCTAACCGGAAGAGGGTCATGGCAAGTAGTTAAGTCCTAGGTAGCTTTCTTGACAAAGGTCAATCTTTACCTTCAGTGAGACTGTCTGTTTTGTTGCATCTAAGACAACATTCCTCTGAAGTTTCAGAGTCATCTTGTCCAGACTCCTCCAGGTGCACCCACACACCAGGGCAGAGACTACAGAACCCCGTGTTGTTATCTAGTTCCCTGAGGACCATCTCTGTGTGCTGTAAACGTTAATTGTTAACTATCCTGTACCCCCCAATGTAAAAGCTGTTTCTCTATTTTGCCTTTTTATCCAGTCCCAGAGATTTCCCACCATTATCTGAGTCCCTTGGTTCTACCACATGTTCCCTCAGGGCCTCTACCTCTCCACTTCATCTCTTCGTGTGGTCTTTCCACATGGTCTCTCTAGCAGGACAGCTGGGCTTCATAAAAGAAGTGATAGGTATCACGGCAAAGCTCCCCAGCTAATTCTAATTAAGCACTAATTCTAACTGAGGACCTTGGAGGCAAATGACTGAGATAAGCTGCACATGATCATTAGATTAAATTTAAAAATGAGACCCCAGGGTGTCGGGTTAATCATCCACATGGGCACTGAAATCATGAAAACGAATTTTTGAAGGGAGTAGTGATAAAGAGTGGTGAGCCCAGGGAAAAAGTATCCAAGGAAAGAGGATGAGTAACGCCAGGTTTCTCATTTGGGGAAGAGTGATAGTACACTTGCAGAAAGAGAAAAGATGGCAGAAAAACTTGTTTGTAGGGGAAAAGATCTATTTTTAGAAAATATAATATGAACATAAAATATGACCTAGACAACTGGATATCCATATGCAGAAAAACAAAACTGGATTCTACTTCACACCACAGTACAAAAATTGACCTAAAATAATTAAAGACTGAAATCTATAAAATCCTTCAAAGAAACAGGGATCAATTTTTATGACCTTGGTTTGGGCTACAACATAACAGCACAGCAACAAAAGAAAAATAGGTAAATTGGGTTTCATCAAATTGAAACTTTTGTGTTTCAAAAATCAAGAATATGAAAAGACAATTTACAAAGTAGGAAAACTATTTGCAAATGGCATATCTGATAAGGGGCTTGCACTTACAAAATACGAAGACCTCTGACACTCCAATAATAAAAAGACAAATAATACAATTAAAAAATAGGCAAAGGCAGAGTAGTGATTGTAGGGGAGAGGGAAGTATAAGGGGGCTAAATGGTAATGGAAAAAATACAATAAAAATATATTTTTTAAAATAGGCAAATGTCCCTGCCTGGTTTGCCTCTGTGGATTGACTACTGACCTATAAACCAAAAAGGTCACCAGTTTGATTCCTGGTCAGGGCATATGCCTGGATTGCTAGCCATGTCCCCAATTGGAGGAGTGCAAGAGGCGACTGATAAATGTTTCTCTCATACATAGATGTTTCTCTCCCTCTCTCCGTCCCCTGCCATTTCCCCCAAAATAAAAAATAAAATCTAAAAAAAAAGGCAAAGGATCTGAATAGACATTTTTAAAGAAGATACACAAATGCCCAAAAAGTACATGGAAAGATGCACATCATTAGCCATCAATGAAACATAAATCAAAACTGCAACAAGGTACCACTTCACGCTCACTAGGGTGACTATAATAAAAAAGATAATATATGTTATTGAGAATGTGGAAAAATTGGAACCTTAACACACTGATGATGGGAATGCAAACTATTACAGCCACTTTGAAAGAGTATGAAAGTTCTTTAAAAAGTTAAATACAAAATTACCATATGAACCAGCAATTTTACTCCTAGGTAGATTACCAAGAGAATTGAAAACCTAGGTCTACACAAAACCTTGTACACATGTGTTTACAGCGGCATTGTTCATAATAGCCAATGAGTAGAAACAACCCAGATGCTGCTGATGGGTGAGTAAATAAAATATGGTACATCCATACAATGAAATATTATTCAGCCATTAAAGAAATAAAGACTTGATACATGCTGCTACATGAATGAACCTTGAAATCATTATGCTAAGTAAAAGGCACCAGTCACAAAAGACCACATAATGTATGACTCCATTTACATGAAATATACAGGACAGGCAAATCGCACACCAAATCTACCAGACCTACCAAACCTACCAAAGAAGATTAGTGATTGTCTAGGCTTAGGAGTAACGGAGGGCGGGGTGGTTAATTGCAAGAGTACAAAGTTTCTTTTGAGGGTAATAAGTGTTTTAAAATTGTGGTGATGGTTTTCCAATGCTGTGAATATACTAAAAACCATTGAATAGTAACACTTTACATAGGTGAACTTTATGGTTCATGAATTATATCTCAACAAAGCTGTTAAATGATACACTATGTTGTTTAAAATTCAAAGTTACCATAATCAAAGTATCCAAAACTTGATTGTATTTTGGCAGTTCCTCAAAAAGCTAAACATAAAATTACTATATAACACAGCAATTTCACTCTTAGGTATATACCCAAGAAAATGAAAACACATCCACACAGATACTTGTATATGAATGTTTATTGCACATTCATAAGGAGCCAAGGAGGAGAAACAATCCAAATGCCTGACAACCAATGAATGAACAAACTGTGATATATGCATACAATGGAATATTACTCCACCATAAAAAGGAACAGATCACTGATAAATGCTACAACTTGGATGAAGCTCAAAGGCACTATGCTAAGTGAAAGGAGTCAGACATGAGGTCACATGTTAGATGGCCCCTTTTATGTGAGAAGTCCAGACAGGCAAGTCCAGAGGCCAAAAGCAGGTTAGTAGTTACCAGAAGGTGCCAGGAGGTGCCAGGAAGGGAAATGCAAGTTATTATTTAATGGGTAAACAGGTCTTTTTCCTGGGTGATGAAGAACTTGTAAAAACAGAGAGAGCTGTGGTTGCACAACATTGTTGATGCACTGAATGACACTGAATTGTACGCTTGAAGATGGTTTCTATGTTTTGAAATTTTACCTCAATTTAAAAAACTTAGATATGAAAGCTCTTTTCATTAAACAAGTATTCAACAGAGTGAGAACATTAAAAAAAATCAAGATTTAGCATCTCATTCATACAACATATCTATCACAGATACGTATCAAAACTGAAGTACAAGAGAATAGAGTTTGCAATTTTTAGGAGAAAAAAAATTTTAAGAAATTTTATTCAGGGTGGGAGGGGGGACTGGATTGGGAGTAAAAAGGAGAAAACTGTATTTGAACAATGATAAAAAAAAAGAAATTTTATTCAGTTCCCCCTCCGTGATGTATTCAGCATGTTATTCCAGCATTCCTAAATAATTATTAAGACAAAAAGGCTTGTTTGGAAAAAGCATATAATTTTTCTGAAGCATGTTAACATCACAAGGACTATTTGAGGTCTCGCTTTTTGAGATGCCATTTACTATAATTTAACTCATCACTAACATGTTGCATGTGTTCTTACCCACTACCAGTATGTCTGCATCTAAGGTGTGACCCCACATATTCCAAGAGAGTATTAGACAGAAGTTTCTGCAAGTGAGTACAGAGTGGCATCAGGAGGGGCTTGTCTGGCTGTGGGGTCTGTCAGTGGGCTGTGAGCAAAGATCCAAGCAGGCCATATATTTTAATCATCTCATTTAAGTTTTCCAGGCCACCCTTATATAGGCACCTATGACACATCCCACACTTGAACAAAAACTTGCTCTGATTTGGAAACCCAAGTCTTACAACAAGGCTGATGTTAAGCGCAATTCGGTCAACATGAGTTGGCTACTCTCGAGTTATCCCAACAGTAAGTCCAGTCCAGGGAGTCTTGTGCCTCAGCTTCCCCAGGTTCCTAGAATGACTGTTTATTTCAGTAACCCATAATCAAGCACCATGTGAGATGTTGTGGGTACCCAACCCCTCCACACAGACACAACTACTATAACCAAGCAGCATGGGGTTCAGCTGCTGTCGCCCTAATACATGACCTGAAGATTTGTGTTGAGGGGAACAGGTTTTCACTAACAGGGTTCTAATTCTGGGAGGGCAGAGAGTACTTCTGCTCTGAGCTCTTCCCCCCTACGATACCCAGGACTTCTCCTGTTCCACAGAAGATTACAAGCAAAAACCACTCCCCCAAATTCCTTATTTGTCCTTTTTGGAGTTCAAGCCAGTCACACAACCAGATCTCTGTCCTCTCTGGAACGTGCACTCATGGGTTTCAGAGTCGTCATCCTCTTGCACCAGCTCTCTCCTTCAGAATCTGGGGTGTGCTGCTCTCAGTCTCCCCGTAGCAGTACCGGACCCATGTGCATGCTGCACTGGATCACAGTGTCCCAGAGGCTGGAGCCCAGAGGTGAGGAACACATCATGTGGGACCTGCCTCTAGGAGTGAGCTTCCAACCATGCGGGGCCTAAGCCCCTGGTGGGCCCGGCATCGACAGGTCCCAGGAGCGCTCTGTCATTGTAGGGAGTGAGGGCCAGACACCCAGAGCATCCAAGCGCACCAGTGACCAGAAGTCTGGAGCCAAAGCTACGAGGGAAAACCTTACACTCAGCATCAAAAGCCCCAGAGCTTCTTCCCGCCTCCTGTTTAAAAAGTCCTCTCTTCCAGAATCCCATGCACTCTTAAAGCCAGTAGGAGTGTCCAGCTTTATACCCAATGGCCAAGTTTGTCTTTGCCCCTTTTCTGGACAAGGGCAGAACTCTCCAGCCACCCTGGGTGGGTCATCCAGCCCCCACAACTCAACCGAGTGGAGGACTGGGTAATGGGCTTCGGCACCTTGTGGCAAGGAATCCTACTGTTCAGTACCCTGAGTTCAGTCGGGGATGGGGACAGAGAAAGACCCAGCACTGGATAGGCACAGGCCTTTGGCCCAGAGGACCCTTCACTTAGTGGGGCAGCAACTAGCTGCCCGAGGATCCAAACAGGGGCACTGAACAGGTGAGGTTTGTTAGGTAGCTGAGATGGCTAAGAAAGGACCTGGAGCCAAAAAGATCCAGCTGAGGGCTTTTCCTTGAGGCTGGCTGAGTCCGAGCAGGCCCTGCAGCAAGGGAAGGGGCAGAAGGGCTTTTAAGCACGTGTAGCAGAGCCCCAGGGAGGGTGGGTCACCCTGCTGATCTGCCCCAGGTATCCTGGGTATAGGTGTTTGCAAAACAATGTCCTCTGATCAGGCATGGCTGATTCAGCGACAAAAAGTTGGGGAGATTTATGGTCCTTGTTTCTGGAAAAATCTCAAAGGAGAGGGAAGGGACAGTGAGGATTCACCCTGTTTCCAGCAGGAGGCTCAGGTGCTTCCATAATGGGGAATCTCCCAGCCAGGTGTTCAGCCAGTGACACATGCCGTCTCTGTTTCAGCACAGGTGGAGGCTTAGGTTCTCCCTGTCCCAGTACGTTCTAACAAGGCCCAGAAAGTAAGAGTGGTACCACCTCAGGCTAATGTTCAGCACACTCAGTGAAGCTTTAACAGTTCCACTGACCACAGATTCAAAAATCATGTGATTTAGGTTTAGCCTTATCAGATTGAGTTACAAGGACCAGAAGCTGAATGGGGAAAGTCAAGTCACCAACCTGTCCCAGGACAAAAGTTATGTTACATGAGGTTTCTGACCTCCAATGTTTCTGAGCGTTTGCTCCTGTCCCTTGAAAGCCCAAAGCCTTTTTCCCAGGAAGGTCACATATTGAATATTGGGCGTAGGGAAGGCGAGGGCATGGGCAAAGTCCCAGCCAAGAAGCAATAGGAGGCTCCAAGGCACTCATCTTGTTCTCCGGTCCCAGCCCACCTGTGATCCCTGGCCCCTCCTCTCCATCACCTCCTAGGTGCAACAGACGCCTCAGGATGAAAGACATACCAGTTCACCAGTGTGTGCTCTTACACTCTGCCTTTTCTCTCCACCCAGTTCCTCCCCACCTTGTTAGGTCTTTGATGCTATTAAGAAGATATTTTCTATATTTTGTCCAGATATTTTAGTTTAATTGGCAAGAAGTTAGGCTGAATTATAGTCAACTATTACTAGAAGTAGAAATCCCAAATGGCTTTCAGATATTTATTTTTTGGCAAATTGTGTTTCAGTGAATGGACCACAAGTAGAACTTCAAGTTTCCTGTGACTAGCTTTGAAAAGGACTTATTCAACAAATACTTATTTTATTGGCAACTTACTGATTGTTTCACTATTTAAAACACTAGAGTAAACCATGGAGTAGATACAAAATTGAAAAAAGATGCAGTTGTACCATCAGAAGAAGGTATAACTTTCCATGGCCCTCAGACATACACTGCAAAGGAGGAAGGCGAAATGCAGAAAATGAACCGAGGCTGAAGCAACACTCCAAGATTACAAATTGGAACAGAAATGTCATGTTTTGTGAGGACTATAAATCAAAGTTCTCACAATGGTAGGTCACACACAGAATTCAGCCCACAAACATGTTTGGTTTGGCCCACACAGTGTTTTAAAAATAGGAGATTTCCCATTTTTAAAAAATCCGGATTTCCATCTTCTGAAAACTCAGAAGATCTGGCAACTGTCTTCATTGCCAACTGGCAACCATCAGTGGGAGCTAAGTTGAAGTTGCCTCCGTAGGGAGAGCTTAATTTCTGCACCTCACCGCATTTCCCATCAGCCTTCCATCGTCATCCTTCACACCGCGCACGCTTCCCCTTCTCAGTCCAGTGAAAGGGCTGTGTAAATGTGGCTCCCAGCCCTTCTCCTTGGAGTCAGACAACTTTTAGGCCCTCAAATCATCACCCCCTACACAAGCATGCACACACACACATTTTAACCCTACTTTTCCTTATAGAAAGTCTGTACAATAAGGTGTCACCACCACCATTTTCAGTCATTGAACTGTCCTTCTGTAGATGTTTGAATTTATGATCTCTCTGTGTTTATCCTGTTCCCACAGAGATGAAGATAAGTAGATGAAGTCTCACCACTCCTTGTTTTCCCCACAAAAAAAAAATTTTAAAAACATCTATTTTTCATAGACTGTTAGTGAGAGAAGAGTTTACAGCTTGCCTTGAGGGGTGAGAACTGGGAAACTGAACACTGCAGGTAGGAGTGGGGAGGTGAAGGTCTGTGGCACGGAGAGGGTGCACTCCAGTGCACAGGTGCTGTACTGTGTCGATAGCTTTGCCTACTGACCATCTAGTTTCCACCAGAAAACTCTCCCACAGCCTCCATTACCTTCAGAATACTTCCTGGGGATATGCTCCAGCTTTCATAATTGATAAAAAAGGCTCTAGCAGGGTGTGAGATGGCCGTCTCTTTTGGGTAAGGACAGAACTAAGGGAGACTTACAGGTACATTTGCTGAGATTTCAAAGCATTTTTAGGTATGGTGGTTAATATGGCAGACACGATAAAACAGCATAGTGTGAAGTCAGACTAACCTGGCCTTGAACCCTAATTCTGCCCCTCATCACCATGTACATTTCCCCCTAAGTTTCAGGTTAGTAGTGAGGATTAAATAAGACAGTATATGTAAAGCGCTGAAGAGAGTACCTAGTATGCAGCAAGTACTCACTAATTGTTTTTGTTACTGATCCACTTTATTACTGATTCATTTTAAATAGGATCCATAAATCAGTATTTTATTTTGGGTTTTTGCCAGTCTTAATTCTACCGCTGCATTGATCAGAGACTGGGAGTCAAATGAATAGATGAAAACTGCTGCACTTGTTACATGTAGAAGTCAGAGCATAGTTTGAAAAACGGGAAAATTCACAAGTATAGGGCATGACCAGATGAGGAACTGATTTATAAATAAAATGGCTAACCATGTTATTTTGTTCTCTAGCCTTCTGTGTAAATCATACCATGTTGCCAAGACCTCAGGGAAGAGAACTTGAAACCCAAGCAGGGTTTGGCGAGTTGTTCCAAGCTATTGTATGACACATTGTTCATACCTCAATAGTTATGCTTCCTGGACTCGCATTCCAGCCTGCCCCTGCCTCTGGCCCATGATTGTGTCTATTCTGACTCAAGTTAGGATTTCCTCAGATATTGGAATATTAATGGTCAGGCTATATTCTTATTTATCATGACGTAAGGTTTTACCAAAATTCTAATTCTGTTCTCCTAAGTGATTACAGACTGGATGCAGTGACCTTACCACCTTCCCGCCTTTTCTTCTTGTTTGAAGCTCTACATCACCCCTTCTTCCTAAAGTTCTTCCCTGACAGAAGCTGAGTTCCCAAGCTCTCATGAAACGTATACTTATTTGAGGAGGAAGGCAAACTTTTTATTGAAGGTTAACATGCATGTAAAAATAGAAACTGCACAAGTTTTATGTGTACAGGTCCACACATTTCCACAAAATGAACATGCCTGTATAATCCGTCCCCCAGTGAAGAAATAGTCACAACTCCTTCTGCCATTCTCCACTAGAAAACTACAATCTAAACATAGTTCAGATTCACCTGCTTCTTTTTAACTTTCTAGAAATGGAATCAAACAATACAAACTTGTCTTCCCCTGACTTCTTTGCTTCATGCCATGTTTGTGAGAGTCACTCATACTGTTGCACATGGTGTTCATATTTATTCCTATTACCATACATATTTCCTTGCTTGAATATAACACAATTTATGTACCTATTTTACTATTGATGGATTTGGGGGATGGATCCAATTTTTGACTATTATACATATTGTTGGTATAACATACTTACTCAAATCTCTTGGTGAATGTCCACACATTTCTTCTGTATATATACTTAGGAGATGACTGGTTCATATGATTTGCAAATGTTCAGGTTTAATAGATACTGCCACAGAGTTTTCTAAATAGTCACAACATTTTAAACTACTATTAATCGTGAATGAAGGTTCCAGTTGCTCTAGATCCTCCCAACACTTGGTAGTGCAGCTCCCTTGTCATTCCCTTTCGCTTCTGCCACACCGCTCACCTGTCTCCACTGTACTGAGACCTTTGCATGCTCCCGTTCCACCCTCTAATCCTGCACTCCTGACAGCCCCATCTTAGCAGCACTGCTGTACTAATTACTATTTACATTAAAACTAAATTCACCTTTCTGGTTCAGGTACTACCTTATATTCACCACCAGTAAAGAAATGACACTGCATGTTATATAGTCTTCCTAGACTTCCCAGATTTAACTTTTCCCAACTTAGAGAAAGTTGATATTAAGTCAGGCACATAATACACCTGGTGCTAGTCTTGTGAAAATGCAAATTCTACAAACCTTCTATTTCAAAAATACTGCTGTATTAGATCCTTAAATATAAAGAACTCTTTAAAAATTATTAGAAATAAATTGAACAGGGAGGAGATAGCAATATTAGAGATAATACTTTACAGCACGAAGTATGACTTCAGTGCCATAATATTGGAGCCATCATAGAGTGAAGGATTAAAGTTTAATGCGAGTATATAATATCAAGTCCTTTTAACATCCTTCTAAGATCTGCTTCTTATTAAACTCAGCCAAAGGAGAATTCACTTACATTCTTCTTCCTAAATGTAGTTCCTTTTACTAGAATAGAGATCACATACATTCTTATGTATTTAATTTCCTTCTAAAGCATGTCTCAGTGCTAAATTCAACTTTTTCCAAAAGCAGAGGATAAATGACACACTTCAGAAAAAAAACACTTTAGGTAAGGCATGGTTTTTTTTAATCCATCTTCATGTTCATGTATTCTTTTTACTTAAATGTTTGGATACCTGTTTAATACACATAGAATTATGAGGAGTAGAGGATTACAACATGCCTGGTTTGTAATAACTTATGGCTTACAAGACATAAGTAATAAATACTCATGAAGAAAACCTTTATTGTAATCTCCAACTTTTTTCAATAGAGAAATACATCCTTAGGTTTCTGTCTCTTCTGGATAAAAGAACTTCACTGTTCACTTGAACTCAAACAAAGTAATCTCAAATTAATCTTCCAGAGACAATCTTCTCCCTTAATAAAAAGATTTCCATCTACCAGTTGGTATACAATTAGGCATTTAAAAAACAAATCTGGTTTGATTATACTCCCTGATGTAAGTAACCAAAGGTGCACCTTCTCTCCCTCCTCTTCTTTCTGACTGTGAAGGCGAGGAAAAATGGGCAGTGGATTTGAATTCCTTATATAACCCAACATTCCAATTTGAATGCAAATTATAAATCTTCCACAAGGGTCAGTTTTACCATCTGGAGTGCATGACTATATCCCTTAACTTTAAGCAATGATTTTGAGAGCTAAATTTGGGCTTACTTTCCTTTGCCATTTTCATAACTTTTGTCTTCAGCAAAAGAAAAATGCACTATTGTACTGATTGAAATTAAATGCCTCTCTTACAGATATCTCTAAGTTGATTAGACTTCTAAACTACCATTTGTGGTTTTTAATTGACTTTTCTTAGACTTCATTTAACCACATACACACAAGTCGTCACTCTATTCTCCCCTCGAGCCATGCATTTAGGTCCTATTAACACTAATGGAATTTATATGCATGCACGCTGAGGGAGAATAAGCTCCTTAAACACCTTTTTAATGGAACGGTTTTGTTTCTTTCCATTCCTCTTCACACGCCTCTGTTTGGACTTTCTCTTAGCAGTGTGTGCTTCCAAATCATGTAGTTCTGATTTCTTTTTCAGCTTTTATATTTTATTCTTTATTGAACTCCAGTGCTCAAAGTAGGCCTTGACTTCCCCTTTTTTATTGATCATTCCTGGAAAAAGCAGCATGACTTAATCATTACTACTGCACGAGATTTTCTGGTTTCAGAGTGCAATTCAGATGTTGCTTTCGTTCCAGCCCTGTAGTTTCCAGCAAATACATTTAACCCACAGACTATTTTTTATCCTCCTGAAGACTTGACTAACCAGAAGTCAGTTAATATAATGAATATTTACCCAGGAGGCTAAAGGTTTTTCCACCTTAACACGAAAATAAATAGGCATGTTTTCAGACTCTCCCACTTCATAATGTTTTTATTTGTTTACACTTTAGGGAGGTCTTTTTCCCCCCTCATTTTTTGAGTACCTATGACATAAGACTTCAGCGACATGTCCAAGTTTAGAACAGGAAAATAAACTGCACCGTAGGAACCATAAATCCACAGGAAATAAAACTATACCTCCAATGCATATACTAACAGTCATGTTTTTGTTTAGCTCTTAGAAATGTATCATTCTTTATTGTTCATATAATAGCTTTATCAGTGTACTTTAAAAGCCAGCTTTGTTTTTCTTTCTCAGTTGTAGAGTGAGGGGTTGGGTAAGACTGCTATGAGTCAGGGCCTGGTGGAGTGCCAGGCATATAGCGTTAATTTGAATCACATGAAATTGCCATTTTGGAAGATCAAAAAACAGTTGAAAATAGTTGGAAAATATCTGTTGAAACTTCTGTTAAAAAAAAAATGAACGAATGACATTTCTTTCAAGTCCAGATTTTAATTTTTATTCTTTTTTCAAAAATTAAAAATATAGACTAATTAGTCTAAGGTAGTAAAAATATACTCTAAGCATGGGTTTTTTTCAATCATTTAATGGAATAAAACTCTTAAACTGACTAGTCTCTGTTGATTACTCCTTCATTTTTTTGGTACAACACCAGAGTATGGCAAACCTGGTGTTAATTAATTTGCCTCTCTGAAGCTAAGCCTAAACTTTATGTTATAAAGAGATGATATTCTGATATATTTGAGCATTTGGGAAATCAAATTTATATATGGTACATCTGATGGCTCATGTGGAAGGATTTGAGGATAAACATCTGAAAAACTAAAAGTTCATTTAAAAATTATGCAAGGAAGGAACCAAAATCATACTGTTCATTATTCAGTAAATAATATTCAGATACCACAAGAATATAATACTGTTGATTTATCCTAAAACATTGCCTAAACATGTAAATGTCAATACCAGCAGGAACAGCTTAAAATGTTGGAGGAGGTTATGTCTGGGAATTGGAACTAGGGGTATGGGAGGTCAAGGAGGGAACTGCTGCTTTTACTTACAAGTTATGGAGCTACAGAGAAGCCCCTTGTTGACACACCCCCCATTCACAGGAATTCCAAAGTAATTGAATGGACTGCTGATTGGTGCCTACATTCTGTACTAGACTCACCCTAATCATTTATTAATTTCACAATACTGCAACACCATATTATGTCCAATTGAAATTTTTGGACTTAGTGTAAAGCATTACCTGGGATTTTATATCATTTGCATTTTAACTAAATATATATGTTAAACTGATAAAAATAAAAAATAATTTAGAAAAACTTGAATTTCATATTAACCTACCCAAGTTTTATGCTCTTAAGAACACAACTCCAAGGTGAAAGGTGAGAGGTTACAGTAAGAAAAGAGAACCCAGGCTCCTCCTAGGTGACTTTAATATGACTTTCTCATCCTACCTTTCTTTGTCCAATTCCTCACTATTTCCAACCACCTTCTTCTCTCAGCTGTCAATCAGGATGGATTGGGGCACTTTAAGTGGTATGGACAGAATGAATGAAGGAAAAAAAACAGTTAAGTTCTCTTTAGTTTTCATTCTGTAAGCTTCAATACAACCTCATTATTTTGACATTAAATATTGAACCATCCCATTTCCCAGCCCTCCCCCCTCACAGAGCCACAGGGCTGTGATATGGGTTGCCCTGCCCTGGTGATTACCTAAGACTCCACCCAATACAACTTACAAGTGAGCTTTTCCACAATTGGCCACACTACCAAGACAGGGAGTCAAAGCAGTTCTACCTAATACACAGAAACAAACACAGGGAGGCTGCCAAAATGAGGAAACAAAGAAATATGGCCCAAATGGAAGAACAGAACAAAAGTCCAGAGGAAAAACTAAATGAAATGGAAATAACACAACCTATCAGATGCAGAGTTCAAAACATTGGTTATCAGGATGCTCAAGAAACTCATTGGGTACTTCAACAGCATAAAAAAGACTCAGGCAGAAATGAGGGGTACACTAAGTGAAGTAAAGAAAAAGCTACAGGGAACCAACAGTGGACGGGATGAACGCAATAATCAAATCAACAATTTGGAAGATAGGAAGAAATAAACATTCAACCAAAACAGCAGAAAGAAGAAAAAAAGAATTAAAAAAAAATAAGGATAGGCTAAGGAAGTTCTGGGACACCTTTAAACATACCAACATCCAAATCATAGGGGTGCCAGAAGGAGAAAAGGAAGAGCAAGAAACTGAAAACTTGTATGAAAAAATAATGAAAGAAAACTTCCCTAATATGGTGAAGGAAATAGACATACAAGGCCAGGAAGTACAGAGCATCCCAAACTAGTTGGACCCAAAGAGGGCCACAACAAGACACATCATACTTAAAATGCCAAAGGTTAAATATAAAGAGAGAATCTTAAAAGCAGCAAGAGAAAAGCGGATAGTTAACTACAAAGGAGTTCCCATAAGACTACCAGCTGATTTCCCAAAAGAAACTTTGCAGGCTAGAAGGGACTGGCAAGAAGTATTCAAAGTGATGAAAAGCAAGGACCTATATCCAAGATTACCCTATCCATCAAAGCTACCATTTAGAATGGAAGGGCAGATAAAGCACTTCCCAGAGAAGTCAAGTTAAAGGAGTTCATCATCACCAAGCCATTATTATATGAAATATTAAAGGAACTTATTTAAGAAAAAGAAGACCAAACTATGAAAATTAAAATGACAATTAATTCACAACTATCAACAATTGAATATAAAAAACAAACAAAGCAAAGAAGCAGAACAGAATTATAAATATGGAGATAATTTGGAGGATTATCAGATGGAAGGGGAAGGGGGAGAATTCGGAGGAAAGGTGTAGGGATTAAGAAGTACAAATTGGTAGGTACAAAATAGACAGGGGGATGTTAAGAACAGTATAGGAAATGGAGTGGCCAAAAAACTTCTGTGCATAACCCATGGACATGAACTAAGGGGAGGGAACTGCTGGAGGGAATGGGGAGTGTCAGGTGGAGGGGGTCAAGAAGGGAAACATTGGGACAACTGTAATAGCATAATCGATAAAATGTATTTAAAATAAAATAAAATTAAAATCTAATAGTAAGAAAGCATCAAAATTTCCAACTTTTATCTAACAGAGATTTTCCTCTGCCCCAGCTTGAAACTCTTGAGGCCTGGAAGGCTTTGCGTATTAGACAGAGTGGGAGGGAACGTAAGGCGAGCTCCTGCTCTCCACCCAAACTTTACCTCCTTCCCTCCTTCCTCTTGTGGAAGTACTGGTTACTAATACTACAAGTCCTCTGAAAGAATTCTTTCCTCCCAGCCTCTCTGATATCCATCCTGCAGCACATCCTGACAGGGTGATCTTGCACCTTCCTTGGTGCAAAAGGTGACTGGGCATGTGTTTGCTGTTTTAGTCTCAGGTTTTGGAAACTCAGCCAAAGCTGTAATTGGAAATGTCCTATCTCACACTGTGTCACACTTGTTTCTATAACCTCAAGCCACTCTCCACATCCCCTGAAGTGCTGGATCAGTCTTCTGCATCTTAATGCCTCGTCCAGTAGAGGGATTTATTGGGTTGGCCAAAAAGTATGTTTAGTTTTTTCCATAAAATAAAAGACATATTTTTCATTTCACCAATAATTTTATTGATTTGAATACTTTGAGTATTCCCACTTGGTAGAACATTGGTTGCTTTCAGTTAATGTCTTGATTTGGTTGCCATCAACTTCAACTGGTCTACCCAGCCATGAAGCATCATCCGGTGAAAAATCTCCAGCAGGAAACTTTGCAAACCACTTACGATATGTTTGACCAGTCAAGTCACAGCACCTTGTCCATACACTGCACAAATCTTTTTTTGAGTTTCAGTTGCATTTTTACCTTTCTTAAAATAATAAAGTATAACATGGCAAAATGTTGCATATTTTCTTCCATTCAATATTAAAACAACTACACAAAAATTCACCAATTTTGATAAGGTTTTTAATGCACACTGATATGACAGCTGTCACAATACAATCTAACAAAACTGTTTTGAATGAAGTTAAAGACAAATAAGCACTACTAGAGCCATCTTAAGAAAAAAAACAAATGAAGTTTTTGGCCAACTCCAACATTTGTAAATTTATTTACACTCATACATGCCCATAGAGCAAAGGATGGGAGTAGTGAAAAGATAAATAACAATTTAAATAATGCTTGTAGTTCTGTGGCCATTTCTCTCAATGAATTTATAACCCCATGAAAGGTCAAACTGGAGAGAGATCTACTACTTCCTAAGACATATTCTTTTCCTGACACTTTCTCATACTACGAGCACCTCATCATCTTGACCATGAGTCTATTATTTAAAGATACATGTTTTTCATACAAAGGCCCCTAAAGGCAAGTCAGCTATTGAGTGTGATTCTTAATGATGAAAAACTGATGTGTTCTAAAGATGGAGAGAAAACTGAAAATTCACTTGTGTAAAATATATAGAGAGAACCGGAGTAGGATGAACAACTCATCCTGGTTTGCTTAGGACTAAGTTGGTGTTGTCACTAAAATGTTCTTGTCCTGGGAAACTCCACAGCCCCAGGCAAACTGGAACCAGTGATCATCCCGCCAGTACAGCTGAGGCATTAGGCAGAACAGAGGTTCTTGGGAGAGTGTGAGACTGTGTCCAAGCCCACTCCAGCCCAGGCTCCAACCCTCCTCTTCAACATCACTCCTCCCACGTCTCCTCCTGACTTTCTTGTTGCCTTTCTCAAGGATGAGTGATAGAAAGAACAGTAAGTCTTAGCTATGTCTTAACTTCAGCCAAAGGACTAGAGAGCTGGGTTACTAATATATGTTACGCAGGTTTTTTAGAACTTTTCACTGTGTATTTCTCAGGCTCTTTTACTGCACAAGGAGGAAAAGGAAATGAACCACAGATAGCAAAGTGGTCTGCCTCAGCCACACAATAGTTATGGGGAATTTCTACAGTTTCCTCTTTGTGGCCTCGCCTACTCAGCCATTTTGTCTTGGTAAGTTACTGAACCCAATTTGGATGTTAGTTTTATTTTGTTCATTTTACAATTTTTCACTTATTTAAAAAGATATCATCTATCCCCTGGCTAACCCACTGAGTGATGGGGAGGATCATACAAGAAGAACAGGATAACTCATGCAAAAAATCCCTACTCAGACCTCTTGTCTCCAACTCTCCAGGCCACTCACGCTACCGGCTCACTATGGCCTAGTGTTGTGCTTATTTTCTATATCCCAAACATTAAAACTTGCTTGTCCAAGATCCCTTAGCATTCGTTTCATTCTGCATGTCAAAAGAAAAGGAAAGTGAACCCTTGGCTAATGGGAAATGGTAAATAGGTCTCACTCTCCTTCTAGTTTATATCATGAGCTTCCTTCTGCATTTTATCTGGTCCAAAAGAGTGGTATCTATTCATGGTAATATCACAATGAGTAGGAAGTGGTGGCAAAAATAGATGGAAGAACTACTGGGGGACAGAGAATTATGGAGAATATTCTGAAATGGCACTTTTATCCACCACTGATTACACCAACTCCTGGTTAACATCCTGAAGTGATGGAAGGAGGCCTCAGGGCTAGAAACCCAATGGATTGATCTAATAGTCAAGTTGAGCAGATCAGGTGAGGTTTGTTCTACATCTAACAAATATACACACTAGCATGAGTGTTTCTAAAACCATGGTCATTTCCAGGGACAAGTATAACCAAAAATCTGACAAAAGTAGATAATGAATTCTGAAATTAGAAATAATGTATCTGAAATTTTCACTTGAAATGCTAATCTGCAGCCAGGTTGGGAAAATTAATGTCGACAAGCATTAATTAGTAAAAATGACTGAGATGTGGGTCTATTTAAAAATCTTTATACATTGTGCTGGTTATTCTTCATTTACCTTGCAGACCTGTTCTGTAATGGGAAGGACTGCCAGGAAATCAGAGAGAACTGGAGGAGGGAAACATTGGGGATACCTTCCTCTTCCCTTCCAACCCAACTCCCTGTTCTCTGCCAGGCTCTAGTTCAGCTTCTTTACTCTGTGCAAGGCCACAGCACCTGTGGAGTGGTCCTTGTGCCATGGCTGCAGCTCTCACCAGCTTCCAGGAGAACAACTTCTTCCACTTGCCCCTCAGGCCTCAGGGTTGTGACAGCTAGTCCTGGGGTAGTTACCATTTCTGCAAGTTCTTGTGACTATACAGTATTAGTCTGCTAGTGCTGCCATAACAAAATTCCACAGGCTGAGTGGTTTAAACAACAACAATTTATTTTCTCACAATTCTGGAGACTGGAAATCCAAGACCAAGATCCAGTAGGGTTTGGTTTCTGGTAAAAGCTCTCCCCTTGAGCTGCCCAAGGCTACCATCTTGCTGTGTGCTCACATGACCTCTTCTTTTTGCTTGGATGGGGGGCAAGGGGAATGAAAGAGCTCTCCGTGTCTCTAATAGGGACACTAATCCTGTAGGATCAGGGCTCCACCCTTATGATATCATTTAACCTTTATTACCTATTTATAGGCCTTATCTACAAATACTGGAGGTAGGAACTTCAACTTATGGACTGAGGGTTGGGGGCAGCACAAACATCTCATCCATAATGCATGCCCATGCCTCTGTAAATAGTCTCTCCATTAAACTTTCTTTAATTCACACCTTTGAGTGTGTAATCTACTTCTTGCCAGGACATTGATTGATATCTATACAAATCATAAAATGTCAACCCCTGGAGTGACGCAACCCCTGGATTACACAGGTTTTAAAAAAGAAAAAGAACGCTTTATCTGAAAATTTTATATAATTAAAGTGCCTGGATTCCAATTTCTTTTCAGTGTAAACAGTACAAAAATCAATTCCTTTCAAAAAAGCTGATTTATTTTTTCCAGCTTTTTTTAATACAGGCTCTTAAAAATTTCTTAATTATAATATTGTATTACATTTTAACTACCCTCCAACAGATTATTTTCATCTCTGCAGGGCATTATAAAAGATTTCATTTAGTATAATGCCAAAACAGAACATTACATTAAAAAAAATTTTTTAGGTGGCCACAGCCACTGACACTTTCCAATGCCAGCGCCTCCTCCAGCTCGCTGAGCTCCAGAGGAAGAAGTGGGGAAAGTAAAGAGGTCTCTATATCAAGGTTCCTGCAAAGCAGACTGCTGCAAATCAACCAGTGGTGAAGTACCAAGGAAGCAACTGGCTACCAAAGCTGCTCACAGAGTGTGCCCTCTACTGGAGAGGTGAAGAAACATCAATGTTACAGGCCTGGTACTATGGCACTCCGTGAAATTGGACGTTATCAGAAGTTCTCTAAACTTCTGATTCACAAACTTCCCTTCCAGCATCTGGTGCGAGAAATTGCTCAGGACTTCAATATAGATCTGCCCTTCGAGAGTGCAGCTATTGGTGCTTCCAGGAGGCAAGTGAAGCCTATCTGGTTGGCCTTGTGGAAGTCACCAACCTGTGTGCTATCCATGCCAAATGTGTAACAATTATGCCAAAAGACATCCAGCTAGCATGCCGCATATGTGGAGAACGTGCTTAAGAATCCACTATGACGGGAAACATTTCATTCTTAAAAAATATTCTCTTCTTCCTGTTACTGGTGTTCTGAACTTTAGATCTTTTTTCCATGGGGTCAAAAGATACCTAAGTATATGACTGCAGGTGGAAAATAAGGGACAGAAATCAAGTATTGACAATTTTTCCATTTTCATTTGTGTGTGAATTTTTTAAATATAAATGCAGGGACATAAAGTATTAATGCAAATCAAAATGTTTCAGTGAACAAGTTTTAAGTTTAACTTTATAACAAGATAAATAAACCTTTTAAATTTTGCTGGACAATGTCAGCATTTGGATTTTTTTAAGCAAGTAAATTTCTTATTGATGGCAACTAAATGATGTTTGTAGCTTTTTTATCATACAGTAGATTCTATTCACTCACCATACTTTTCTAACTGAGTTGTCCTATATGCAGGTATGTTTTTAATGTCTGTCTGCTCTGCTGTCCCTGTAAGTTTGTGATTAAAATATATTAAACTATTAACAAAATATTTTAGCTAAAATGTATATGAAGTCGCCCTCACCAGTGTAGCTCGGTTGGTTGGGTGTCCTTCCACAAAGCGAAAGGTTGCTGGTTCAACTCCCAGTCAGGTTACATGCCTGGGTTGCAGATTCAGTCCTCAGTCGGGGTGTGTATGAGAGTCAACCAATTCATGTTTCTCCCTCACATTGATGTTTCTCTTCCTCCTTTTTTCCCTCCCTTCCCCTCTCTATAAACTTAAATAAATAATCTTAAAATAAAATAAAATATATGAAGTTATATGAAGTTATCTGGCTCTCCCAGTTTCCAAAACACATCAAAGAAGATGAACCTAAATTCAAGGATAGTGGAGTTGCTAAAGAAACCAAATAAAAACCCTAGACTCTTAAAAAAAACACACCACAATAGACATGAAGACCATCAGACAATAGATTTAACATCAAGAAGTAGGTATAATCCAGTTATATGTGATAACATGTTTTTATTTTTATAAAGCTGTTTGAGGGTAGAAAACCTTTTTAACAAAAACCCTAGCCTTGGCTGGTATAACTCAGTGGATAGAGTATCGACCTGCAAACCAAAGGGTCACCGGTTCGATACCCAGTCAGGGCACATGTCTTGATTTTGGGCCAGGTCCCCAGTAGGGGGTGTGCAAGAGGCAACCACACATTAATGCTTCTTTCCTTCTCTTTCACCCTCCCGCATCCTCTCTCTAAAAATAAATAAATAAAAATCTGGAAAAAAACAAATTCTAGAAAAAAAGTTGTTAACATCAAACTTGTTGTTACCAGAGGCAGAGGGTAACATCAAACTTGTTGTTACCAGAGGCAGAGGGTAAAGGGGAGGTAGAATTAGAAGAAGGCAGTCAAAAAGTACAAACTTCCAGTTATAAGATAAATAAGAACTATGGATGTATGTAGAACATAATGACTATAGTTAACACTGCTGCAGGGTATATAGGAAAGTTAAAAGAGTAAATCCTAAGAGTTCTCATCATAAGGGGAAAATTTTTCTTTTCTGTTTTTCTTTTTCCCTTTCTTTTTATTATATATATTTATTTATATGAAGATGAATGTTAGCTGTGCCTAGTGTGGCAATCATTTCACAACATGTATATGTAAATCAAACCATCATGCTGCATGCTATAAACTTATATGGTGACGTATGTCCATTATTTTTCAGTAAAACTGGGTGTAAAAAAAGAAAATGTTTTTTATGTATGTGGAAGCTTGCTAATCGCTTCCCAAGTATATTTCTCCTCTTTTACCTTGGAAATAGAACCAGAAATCTGGGCTTTAGCTGAGCATGTAGCCACTAAGCCAACAACAGACTTCATTTCCCAGCCTCCTTTGCAGTTAGGTATAAACACGTAACTTAGTTTTGGTAAATAAATCGTGAGATAACTGTGGAACTATAGAAAGTCTCTTTAAGATGAGGCAGATGTGCCCTTCCTCCCTCTCCCTCCTTTCCATTAGCTGGAATGAAGGCAGGACTCTTGGAACCTGGGCCAGCTGCCTTGGACCATGAGCAGCATGGTAGGCTGACAGAGCCGCCCTATAGAAGAAGCCTGGGTCACTGATGACTGTGGAGTTGTCCTACTAGCACAGGGTCACCTTCCTCCAGGCTCTGTTCATGTGAGGGAGAAATAAATTTCTACCCATTATTTCTATCTGTTAATTGTATTTTTTAAGTTATATGAAGCTGATCATAATCCTAAACTAATTATCTAATTGTAAGTTAATTATAAATTATATGAGGACAGACCATGTCTTTCTTCTCTGCTGTATTCTCATGGGACCTGGCACACACAGGCACAAGAAAACATTTTTCTAATTGAATGAATGAATGAATGAATGAATGAGCCATGATTTAAAAAAGGCTTGTAGAAAGTAATATAAATGGAGCCACTTTAAAATGGAGCCAGAGCTACCATCCCAGGCCTTGCATATCTTATGCCTCAAACCTTTGGAATATTAATACGGGCAAAATAACCTTTGGACTGACTTCAAGCAACTTTGTGTCTCAAAGGACTCTTTGCAAAGATAATTAAAAAGTCATATTATATGACTACTAGACTAATGGATAATGAACTGAAAATTTAAAACACTTTTAAGTGTTTTAGTGTTTAGAATTAGTGTCACTATGTTAGCTTATCTGCACCAATGGAAATGCTGTCCTTCTATGGATGTCATTGTTCCCCTCTCATTCTCACAAACGCCCTGGGCTTTCCTCTCCTAATCAGGACATTGTTTGGGCTTTTGACTTGATCAGTGCTTCTCAAATAGCTGTTTTTTTAAAATAATCTCAAATAAATTCTTTTGCCTCTCACTTTGAAAGGCCTTTCACTTTTAGACTAACAAGCCTCTTAAAAAAATAGATTATTGATTGCTTGATGTTTCCCAAGAGGAAGAAGCACAGCACTGTGGATAAATGTGCGGGCTCTGGAGCCACTACGCCCAGGTCCAGCCCCTGCTCTGATGCTTACCAGCTGTGGACCAGAAAGCTCACTTCTCTCTGTAGTATGTAAAATGGAGAAAATATTAATACTTGCATTATAGAGCTTTTATGAGAATTAAATAAGTTAATACATTTTATTATTTATTGATATTTTTAAAGAGAGAGACAAACATCAATTTGTTGTTCCACTTATTTATTCACTTATTAGTTTATTCTTGTATGTGCCCTGACCAGGAATCCAACCGGTAATGTTGGCATTTTAGGACAATGCTCCAGTCAACTGAGTTACCCGGCCAGGCCCTAACTTAATACACTTTAAAAACCTAAAATAGTTACTGTCATTAGCAAGCACTCAACAAATAATAAATAATAATAAATATGTATTTAGTTGATCTTCATTATTCCTGGATTCCATATTTTCAAATTCACCTGCTCATTAAAATTCATTTGTTACCCCCAAGTCCATATTTGCAGGCTTCTACCATTATTCCAGACGAGCAGACTGGAGGAAATTTTGAGTCTCCTGACACACACATTCCCTGCTGAGTCAAATAAAGTGACACTCTGACTTAATGTTTTTGGCTCTAAAGCCATAAATAAGTGTCCCTCTCTCAGTCTACTTAGTTTTTCACATCTTTCTGCTTTTTCTTGGAAAGTTTGCTGCTTCAAATGACCCCAAAGCACAATAACTAAGTGTTGTCTAGTGTTCCCAAGTGCAAGCAGGAGGTTATGTGCCTTACAGAGAAAATCATGTATTACATAAGCTTTATTGAGGCATGAATTATAGTGATGTCAGCTGTGAGTCAATGTCAGAGAGCCAATTATATATTAAAGTGTCTTTAAACAGAAAAACATATAATACAACATTATGTTTTGATTCGCTGATGAAGATGTTGTGACCAGAGGCTCACAGGAACCTACCCCTGCATTTTCCAGGTTCAGTACTCACTAATTCAGTGTCTGTGGTGACTTTGTAAAACATAACTACCACAATAATGGGAACTGACTCTGAGTGTGTATATGTGTGTGTGTGTGTGTGTGTGTGTGTGTGTGTGTGTGTGTACATGTATATATAACCATAAGTTTTTTCCCTAGGACCAACGTGTGACTGCCTTCAGTTGACATACTTTGTACCATGAGTTTTAAAAAGATGGGGCAATCCTTTCTGTGGCAAGGACCGAGGGCTGACACACAGAGGATGAAGCTGCAAAATCCAAATGGATTTTTAGTGAAAATAAAGATCAATAGGTAACTGATACAGAGGAATAGCTGGTGGACTGAGATGACGGCCAGAATCTGAAAGAAAGTAAGGTTTTTGTGTGTGTGCTCTTTTAAACTTCTGTCAAGTTACTCAACTGACATGAAACTCCTTGTGAAGTACATTAACTCTGCACTGTCCTTATCCAGCACTCGGGGAAACAGTAATCAAGTCCCAGAATTGGCAGTGTGGGTGGGAGGCAGGGTGAATGGAGCCGATCTCTGGAAAGAGAAGGCAGAGCAGGACTGTGAACTCAGACTCGCTGTCATAATTATAAGTCTAGTAAACTTTTAATAAATTCAGGGCCCTGGCCAGGTATCTCTGTTTGTGAGAATGTTGTCCTGATACGTCAAGGTTGCAGGTTCAATCCCGGGTCAGGGCACATACAAAAATCAACAAATAATGCATAAATAAGTGGAACAAATAGATGTCTCTCTCTCCCTCTTTTTCTTCCCCTCTTCCTCTCTCTCTAAAGCCAATAAGTAAAATTTTTTAATAAATAAATTTAGTAGGCTGTTCCTCAAAATAAAAGAATGGATGTTGTTGCTTACCAGCATAAGCTTTGGAATCAGCAGACTCAGCTTTGAAACCCCAGCTCCACAATTTCTTAACTCAGGAGTCCCAGGCAAGCTGCTCAATCTCAGTTTCCTTATCAGTAAATTCAGGAACTAATACCTACCTCAAAATATAGTGTACGTATTTAAAAGGGTATAATCTGTGTGGAGCAAATAACACACTGCTAGGCCCGTGGTAAGTTCTCAGTAAGTGGCAGCCATGACATACACTCCTTAGCTTTGTCTTTCTCTTTAATAAAGAGAAATTCAGTGAACATGTAAACCAAGATACAGTTATTTCAGCAAATATTTTAATACACTTTGAAAATAACAAGCATTTGGTGAATTTCATTTCAATTATAAGAATCATATTAGTATTCAATCCCTGGGCCTGAATATTCAAATCAAAGGAATGTGGTAAGGAAAACAAAAATAACTTATTTTAAAAGTTTCTAATTATAGGCATTTGGAAACCAACTCAGAACACCTTCTCCTAGAGAACTCTGAGGAAAGCATAATAATTTCATCATTAAGGCTAATGGTCATATTTAGAGGTTAAAAATCTAAAACAAAATGGACTGATGTATTCATTTATTCATTCATCCCTTCAGCTCTCACTCACTGAGCATTTACTGTGAGCCAAATCTTGTCCTTGCACTGGGGAACCACACAGACCTGAACCCTGCCTGTAGTCTTGTGGGGAGGGAAAGAATAAGAAAGCATAAAACAATTACACAAACAGCTGAATAATTATTTACGTGATTCACCCCAAAACGTGTCATTCCCACACAGACACATGTGATCCACTCTCAGCATTGTTGCAAAAAAAGGAGTCCAGGAACCAACATATAATTCCATCATAACAACAGGAAGAAAATACTCATCTTCATCAACACTTCCACAAACTCTGTCCCCTCTGTCACTGGCCTCACTCCTTGGAGCCACAAACCAGCCCATCCCCTAGCCTGACGCCACATCAGTCACTTTATTTCTACTTGTTCTCCATTCCCCACTCCTGGGTTCTTCCCCGCACCCACCTTCTGCCCACAGTATCCCAAAATTCTCCTTGAAGGTAGGAGAATGGAATGTAGCACACTCTTTGGCAGTTGAGAAGGAAGAGACCAGGATCATTTTATGATACAAATTTTTATTTCTTCACATAAGGAAAATTTTAATAGAAGTGTTCAATAAGAAGACTTAACCAGTCTAGTAAAAAAGAGAAAAGTTCCTGGGAAAATAACAGTTAGGTGGAGACTGGGAAGAGAAGGGGTTAGCTGAGAGAGAGAAGAAAGTCAAACACCTTGAACGAGAGAGAAAGGAGTGCTGTTCTGGGGGAACAGAGCTTTGCAAGATGAGGCTGGATAGACAGGGAGCAGCCAGATTATACAGGGTTTTTACCCCCCAAACAACAGGAGGCCATTCAAGAGTATTTATTTTATATTTATGAATGTAAATATGTTTATTTCTCAGATCAAATTCTATTAGTATTTTTGGTAATATCATTTTTTTAAAAGTCAAGTTCTCAGATTTTGTACTCTGAACCTCTCTTTTCCACTGTCCTAACATTCGCCAAAGTTTTTTTATTTCGGAGTGAGAATGATCTGTACCCATTCATTTTTAAAATTCATTTTTCTTTAAAAAAGTCACATGGGAAAAAATAAATATATCATACATCTATGTACAAACTTATCCCAGTTTGAATTGCTATAGAGTGTGCACTGAAACAGCCAACTAAGAGTGTTCCCAAAAATAAAGCATAATTCTAGCTCAAAATGTAGCCCTCCATGACTACACCATGAAACTCAAAATGGACTGCGACACAGGTTAGTTTTTAAACATTTACATACACACATTTTTATCTTCCTCTATGCTTGTAGCAAAGTTTCTTGTAATTCTCATAAAAAATCTCGTAACAAAGATTCTTTTTCTCTGTGTTCACAGTGAATGGCTGTGTTCAGCAGGAAAGAAACCAGTCTCTCATACCATTCTTTTCCTAAACACCTGGTTGTTCAGTTTTAATAAGGTGACTGGTTTCCACCATAACTCAGCTATTTTTCCACTTGGCTGGGTCCCCCTGGACCTTAAAGTAAAAATCTATGTAACATTAGCTTTCCTACTAACACTACGTGGGGTTTTCCACCTACACCGTGCCATTAATTTATGAGTAATTCTGTGAATAATGCAAATGGGGATTCCTTCCTCTGCTCTTTCTTTTGCATTTCTGAAAGATATACCAAGAGGCAATGTTATTCAGATCTTTTTGGTTCTGTATTCTATCTCAACTCATATTTCTCTGATTTCTAAGCACAGGTAGGACTTTTGCATTTGCTACTAGTTCCTTCCCTAGTTTATTGTATATTTGAAGTAGGCATGAGATGAATGGCTTTTCCAAGTTCCTTTATATACAGGATTAGAATAATGGTTGCCATTCACCTTTCAGACCAGAGTCCTGTCAAATATAACTAACTACAAGGACATCGTCCCACATTTGCAGTCACCCCTCCAAAGGCTACAGAAATGCAGGGGAAGAATGATCTCCATGCTGAACCATTGGGTTTCATATTTTATGTGCAGCAGTAAAGAGTTTACCTTGTCCTCAATGAAATCAGTCCTAGTTTGAGAGCAGATGGGTCATAAACACCAGGTAAGTAAGTACTGGCTTTAACCATTCTTAATTAAATGGAGAACTTAAAAGTTAACCACAAAGTCTTCTCCCTCTCTGGCCATAGTGGGAACAGTACTATATACTGTGAGGTTTGAAAGAAAAGCATTGTCCTTAGACCCAGGTGAAAGAACCCTTGTCCTGAGCCCTGTGCTGCTCGGCCCCCTCCAGCCCTCCTCTTCCCCATGTCGCAAGCCGAGGGGATGTGCCCCCTTGCAGCCTGAGCTTTTCCTTCTGGACCACGTTCTGATTCTAGGACCACAGAATTCCTTGCCCCAATAATCCTCAACCTGCTCCCCAAGGGTGGCCAGGGGACAGTTGTCTGCAAAGGGGTGTGGATGGAGCCTGGCTATGTGAGTTGGGGTGTCCACACATACGTGCAGAAAGCCCCTGGCAGTGTGGGACAGAGCCAGTGAAGGGAGAGAATGTGCTCCCTTCACGTCTCCAAGCTCTGGTGGGAAACTCCAGGTTAGGAGACAGAACATGTCCTCCTTAACAGTTTGTTCATTTGACTTATAACATAGAAATGTGTAGATATGTGATATAGGGGCTTCTATTTATAGCCTTGCCCCAAATCTCACAAATGTGAGGGGTGGGCCTTAGAAGAACGCATTGAGTTCAGAGAAATCACTGACTAGCGATAAATTGGGACACTTTATCTTCTTTTCTAAACATAAATCACTAGGCTTATAATACAAAAGATGTGAGGGAGGCAAGGGGGAGTAAAGCTCCACCAGTTAGATCAAACAGTAGCTTCAATCTCTTAAGTTGTGCTCTTTGTTCATAAAGCACGGGGAGCCAGATAGAACATTCTTCTCTCTGCCACAAGAATTCCATCTGTACAACAGTGGCTCCCAAGCCGCCAGCTGCTCTTCACTCCCCTGTTGTAAGAATGCAGCTGAGGTTGAAAACTTGTCACCAAGTTGGAACCAATATCCACCTGTCCCTCTTGTCAGTCTCTTTCTATAAAGACTCTCTGGGATTTAAAATCTAAAGCCATAAAAATGGGATTTGCCCTGACTCTTTCTAGAACAGCTACCCACCACTCATGCATCATATGTCCCAAGACAAAGGTGTCCCTTTAAAATTGTGATATTTAAATAAAATAACAGCTGTGCAGTACTATGAACAGCCATTACACACATTCTTAGGAATTGTTTCCTTACTCAGTTCATTGGGTGTGGATTTTACTTTCCAAATAATCACCCCCCCCAAAAAGATGATACAAGGAGTGAGATGTTCCCAGGTAATTTATACAAACAGCATACCAGTAAATTAAATCTATTTCTCATAAGTAAAGTGAATATTTATCATTATATATGTCATGAGTATAGGCTTTTTCTTTTATTGGAGGAAAGGAAATGTTTTGTATAATATACTTATTAACATACCATTACTTTAATACCAAATATATTTTGAAAATATATAAATCCTTAGTGGAATTTGTTTCAATTTTTTATTTATATTTAAAAACATGCCTCTCTTTTCCTCAGATCATTAATAGAAAGAAATTATTATGACATATACAAAAAATAAATGTTAAACTCTTTGGGAGATAAGTAATGCATAAAGATACTTTACACAATCTCAAACCTTGTGTCTAAAAATCAAAGGGTGGCCCTGGCCAGATAGCTCAATTGAATAGAGTATCATCCTGATATGTCAAGGTTGAGGTTTCAATCCCCAGTCAGGGCACATACAAGAGTCAACCAATGGGTTCATGGATGGGTGGAACAACAAGTCTCTGTCTCTGTCTCTCTCTTTCTCTTTCAAAATGAATATGAAGTGAAATAAAATGCAAAGAGTGGGTGTACCTGAATTTGTAAGGTAAACAAACTTCCTTTGAGCTCTAAAGAGTGCCAGTGGGAAGTGAAGAATCAGCCTAGTTCCAGCTGTGGATCAGCATGCAATGCCACTGTGCAGAGCTGGAACAGGCAATCTAAGTTTCATTTGAGTCATTCACACATTTTGAAGTACTTTACTTGTTCAATAGCTGTCCCTCTTTCTAATAAATGCTGCTGCTGCGGCTGCTGCTGCTGCTGCTGCTGCTGCTGCTGCTGTTTAAAATAGGTTTGTAAAAACAGTCATGTGTTCAAATCCTTTCAATGGAGAATTCAAGATGAAAAAAATGAGTTCTATACTTCCCAGTACCATATGGCTCTTATTTAGAAACTGAAAGTGATCATCAAATTAAGGATTGTGGATGGTGGCTTTATTAACTTTGAGATCACACAAAAATGGATTCCCAAAAGGATGTCCATTTCATGTTTCTTAACAATATTCAAGCCCAAGCTACAAATCATAAGGATTATATACCATACCATTGGAATAATTAAAATACAAAACAACGATAAGAGCCAATAGAGACACTAATGCAAGATACAGCGCACATACCGACACAGAACTAGCAGAACACGAAGTTGTCAGGAACAGATACTTAGCAGAGCATGGTTTGATCTCCTTCAGAGTAAACCTTTAAAGATGGTGTGCAACTGACAGATTTTGATTGAGCTCTACAAATTACTAAATAATTATACTTATCCAATTTGGGTATACACTCTTTGAAGATCTTTCTAATTTTTAAGAAAGGAAACATATTTCTATATTTGAGAGGTTACAAATTGGCACGCCTTGGAGAAAACATACTGCAGACTCACAGAGCCTCTTGAGCATATAGTTTCTGTTCTGCTGACACTGAGACCAGGAAGTAATAAAGGAAAGCAGTTACATGCATTGATTCTACGTAGCTTAGTTCTTCCTGCAACAGCTTGTCAATGAGAAACTGGATAGGAAAAGTCGCTTTCACTTTTCAACACTTCAATCAGAAAGTAATGCAAATGTCACAGGCTGCGATTTTTCCAACTCACTAATTGGTTTTCCCTTATGCATACCACTGTTTCCTTTGGAGAGGAAGTAGCAGCTGGAAGCCAGCAGCTGAAGGTTAGGCCCTTTCAGTTCTTCCCCTCACTTCACACTCCTCATCTCTCACTTTCCAGTCTTATCTGTCACCTCTCACTTCACCACTGCCTTCACCTTGAATGCCATGAACTTCTCACATATGCCTGGGAGTCAGGAAGAACTTCGTGGTAGACCTTAGGTTTAGCAAAACCTAAGCCTGTTATATCCCTTCCTGAATCAGAACATGTAATTCCACCTGCCAAGGAACCACATTAATGTTTAAATTACACACTGTACCCAGGCACAATTGAGCACTCAGTGCCACACATGCATGTTAAATAGTAATAGCTGAAGCATTTGCTCACCATAACCTCTGAGTATGTTCAAATATACGGGCTACTACAATTTCACTGCGCATGGACTTTCCTACGACCTCTATAGCATAGAAAGCTCATTCAAATTTAAGTCTTAGGAACATTGGAATGTGTTTATTTATAAGATTATTTTCCAGTTTGGATGGTGAGCCAAATTATACACTTTCAATAATTTCAATAAATAGACTGTATCCTTCCTGTCACAGTCTTCATTGTAAATACATTTTTATACACAGCAAGACTGTTTTATAAATGCTGCCCATGAAACATCTGTGTCTGTGTGTGTGTGTGTGTAAATTGATATGGATATAGATGTAGATGCAGATGGCTACAATTCATTAAATGCTTAATATATGCCAGGCAATGTGCTAATCACTTTACTCATTCATTTAACAAATATTTGTTGAATACCTCTGATGTGCCAGGTGCTAGGTTAGGTACTAGGTAGGCAGAAGCTAAAGAAACAAACATGGCCCTAGTCCTTATGAAGTTCATATTCTAGTGGAGAAGACAAACATTTAATACAAACAAGGCATCTAACCAGAGGATCTGACTCACTGACAAAGCAGCATTTAAGCTGAGACCTGAAGAACAGTTAAACAGGTGAAAAGTAGGGGCAGAATGATCCTTCAGAAACAAACACCTGAGAATGCAAAATGACTTTGAGAAGGTGAAAAGAACTCAAGAGGAAGCAGGACAGTGGTTAGTGGTGATGCTGGAGGAATGGACAGTGGCCAGGTGGGACTTTTTAAAGCAAATCAAGGAATTCGAACTTCAGCCTGAAGACATTGGGAAGGCAGGCAAGGAATTTAAGCAGGCTACTGTCACAATCATAATTTCATTGTATATAATTACCCTTGCCTCAGTACGGAGCAAGGATTAAATACAGAAAGACCAATTAGAAGCCATTTGCAAGAACCCAGCCTGGAGATAACAATGAGCTGAACTAGAAGATATTGATTGGTAGAACTCCCCAGTATAGAGTTCAAATCCTTGTCTTGTGTAACAGGGGACAGATACATACTGGGAACACCCAGGGAATGCTCTTTCTTATTCTACAAATAATTCCCCCAGATAGTGCAATGCTGGTTCATCAATTATTTATTGAGTGAAAACAAGGAAGACCTTGGGGATAGAATGAACTGTGGGGGTGGAGAGTAGGGAAGATATGTAGAAGAGAGAGGACTGAGAGTCTCAACAATTGCCTCATAGGTATAATTGTGAAGAGAGCTGAAACAGATCATCCACTCAGAGCATATGTTGTGTCTCAATTACCTTAGTTCTCTCTTTGGATGACAGATACTCCTATGAAACCTACAATGAGGAAGACACAATGCCTTTCCAGTTCATGGGCATGCACTCTCTTCATTTCACACATGTGAAAAACATACTTTATAAGAAAGGATTATCTGTATGTTTTTCCTTGGCCTCATCTGAACCCTTTGTGAGGGCATGAATCAAAATTAAGACTCATCCCCCAAATGAGTATGTTTTCCTAACATTTTTCTTCATCATTAAAATTGTCTTGTTTTGCTTCACAGGCACTCTGGGTTCTGATGTTAATTTGAATAATTACCAGGAACTGGAGAAATACGCAATTTTGAAAGTCCAACAAGCAGACTCTAAAAACTATTTCGTGGCTCAGTGATCATGCTCATAGCACCATAAAAGCTATAGATGCTGAGAAGCCAGCAGAGTCTATTTCAAAATCCAGCACAGATCTATCTCAATAACTTCTTGTCAGCTTCTGAAACTTGAAAATTAGCCCTGAAAGGCCAGTAAGGGATTGATGTGAAAGGAAAGATTGGAAGTGCCTGCACAAAGCACACTTATTACTAGGATAAAGTGTCATTTCATCTAAGCATAGCTAGAAGTCCTGTAGATTAGATGTGGGAGAAGAAAAAATAAAGTAAAAGGGTGACATCTGGCACACTGACAATGCCATTTTCTCTAAAAACATACAGAAAATCATTGTCATAATGGCTTGATGACGTCTGTTCATTCTAGTGATGTCATTTTAAGAATAAACATATTTGTGAGAACTCCCCACTATAGAGTTCAAGTCCCTCATGTGACAGGGGAAAGATACATATGTACACAGTGGGAACACTCAGGGAATGCTTTTCCTTATTCTACAAATAATTCCCAAATAGTAATAAGTAGTGCAATGCTGGTTCATCAATTATTTATTGACTGAAAACAAGGAAGAATTAAAATTTAGGACGTCATCCAAATGGCACACACAGGAAAAACAAACAAGACAAGAAATTAAAGTGTTGTACCAAGAGGACAATATATTAAAAACACTGTCTAAGAAACTGATGAAATGGGCAAAGACAGATATTGTTTATGTAGAAGAATATGGAATTATGAGGTGCAATAGTTTGCAGAAAAATAACAAATACAAATGGCTATGTGCTCTGACAGTTATGAAATTCAACAGAATTAACTTGTTCCTGTCTTACTTTTTAACAAAAATGTTTAACTATTTGTACTTATGTTATTCTTTTATAAATGTGGAAATATATGAATTATTCTGGGAACCAATTCAAAAAAATCGTCCCTGGTGGATTTTATGTGTGTGGAGAAGAGCAGGTGTCAGAAGAACAGAGATTGCAGTCCCCACAAATGGGGATGAGAGACAGTAACAAGTCTGCCCCCTGGGGGAGACCACAAGACCTCTTTCTGTTCCCTGATAAACTGATGTAGAGATCTTTTCTAGGACACGTACATTAAGCCACAACCTACTACAAGCCGAGATTCCAAAATATTATTAACATTGATGAGTAAATTCACCACGGGCTCAGTCAATATAACTTTAGTGCTGGCAGAAAAGGTCATAATGTCAATACTTCAACACGAGAAAGGTGGATGGAGAGAGGGAAAGAGAGGAAGAGAGCAAAGGAGGGAAAGGGGTGGAAGAGAGGAAGGAGGAGAGAGGGAGGAAGGGAGGGAGGAGGAAAGAAGGGAAGGAAGGAAGGAAGGAAGGAAGGAAGGAAGGAAGGAAGGAAGGAAGGAAGGAAGGAAGGAAGGGAAGGAGGGAGGGAGGGAGGGAGGGAGGGAGGAAGGGAGGGAGGGAAGAAGGGAGGGAGGGAGGAAGGGAGACAGGCTATATTTCCTATCTGTTTTTGCTTCCAGGAGTCCATGTTACCATTCAAGCCAATGTGACAAAAGCAGTTTTGAATTTCTGGTATTTAAATACAGAAAATGCATTTCTTTTCATCATTTCCTTCTCCTGGCATGAAATGGGTATGATGCTGGAGGCCATGAGACAGCAAATAGGAGGATGAAAGCTACGTGTCAAGGATGGCAATGAGGAGCGGCAGAGGAGCCTGGTATGTCATGATGTGGAATGCTGCTCCAGCCCTGAACCACCTGCCTTGAGACTTCATATCATGTGAAGACTCCAAACCTGCTTTGGGCTGCACCACTAATGCAGAATTCCTGTTCTGTGCAGCAGAATTTAAACATACATACATGGATAGGATCTGGAAAGCTGCCAGTCACCAGAACAGCCCCAGAAACTGGCTGTTCTCTTCATCTCGGAGTCCTCTCCCAACTGCTATGTGGTCCATTTCCCACAGTGCATTCTTTTCCTGAATATTTACTTTTCTTTCTCTAACTATTTTCTTATCTGATCACTATATCTGTTCTGTAGGCCAAAACTTCTACTTACTAGTAATTTTTGCTATCTCATAACTTTAGTTTACCCACAATCCACCATAACCTTTCCAACACATCCTTATATCATAACTTTTAACTTTCACTTTCCATGAAAATGGTCTGGAAAGAAGGAATATGATTGTCCTGTTTTGTTTGGGCCATGGGCCAACCTATTGATTGGCCACACCTGGGTCTGCCTCTACATCTAACCCAAGTAGTTATGGTCTGGGGGTTGGATGGGTTTATAAATATGTAGGAAAGCTGGTCCTCCACGGCACTTCTTGACAGGGACAATGGGAAGTCAGGGTTGGCAGAAGGGATATATATAGCAAGCATCAAGGAGAACCTTAGGTCTGATACATTGTGCCAACAGAAATTATAGCCACCTTTGAGGGCCAAAGCCAATCAAAGTCTCATTTTAAATTACTCACATTTCAGAAAATATAACCTTTTAAACTGTTCAGGCTGGGAAATTCCAGGACTCAAGTCTTAATCCCAGTTTTTCTATTAACACACTATGTGAAAGTTTGAAGATCTCATTGTGCCTTATTTTCTTCATCTGTAAAAATAAGGAACTCATATCTATTACCTCTTGAGGCTGCAGAGAGGAACAATAAAATTGATTTGCAAAGTGTTTTATTGTCATAAAGTGCTATGTTGAAAAAGTCCTGTATTTAAATAGCCTGATTTGTTGTAGTATACAATAAAGAGAGCTATTTAAAGAATATATTTTTAAAAGAATGTATTTGAAATAAATACATCTTCAATTTTTCTTTCTGTTGTTACTTTTGTGAGAGTCATTAAAATCAAGGAGGAATATATGAGATGCTAATTAAGGTCTTCAATCACTCTAAATTTGTTCATACCTGAAAGATGATATTCTAGCCCTATATCCTCAGTTTACCCTCTCATGAGTCTGTCAGCAAACATGAAGTCCTAGACTTTATGCTTAAATGTGTAGAATCAAAATTGCTGGGTTAAGCAAGTCAACTATGCTCATCTCTTCTCATCTCCACTTTCAGTGATGTCATGTTGGTACCTTGAAACTGGCCATGAGGGGAATATTTACAGCATAGAAATAAGCAAATCCTGTATATGAAGACTTTATTTTTTAAATATTTTCCCAGGTTGCTGGTTGCAAAACATTTACCAGCACACAGCTGGAAGTGATGTACCTAGAACTGAAACACACACACAAACACACACACACATCATCATCATCAAGAACAAAAGCTAAATGGGCCTAATAAGCATCAAACTGAGATTAATTTTTAACAGGATATACTGTCTTCTTTTTAAAAATGTTTCCATGGAAATCTACAGGAACATTTTGAATATTTGATGTAAATGGAGGCAGACGTTTTCTTAGCCTAAAGCAGTAATTTCAAACCTAGCATGCTACCAGAATCATTCAGAGGGTGTACCAGAACCAATTGCTGAACTCCAACTCTTGAGCTGCTGACTCAGTAGGTTTGGGGTGAGTCCCTAATTTGCATTTTTAACAACTTACCAGGTGATGCTATCACTATTGGCTTAAAGATATGTGGAACAGGGCCCTGGCCAGGTAGCTCAGTCGTTAGAGCATCATCCCCATATGCCAAGGTTGCAGGTTTGATCTCTGGTCAGGGCACATACAAGCATCAGCCAATGAATGCATAAATAAGAAACACTGAATGCACAAATCAGCGTTTCTCTCTCTGTCTCTCTTCTCTCTCTTTCAAATCAATAAAAATATTTTTAAAAGATATGTTGAATAGTATAAAACAAAATAATAAATAATAAGGTATTAAGAGAATGACATAATAAATATGGGTTGGACTAGCACAAATTTAGTGAAACATACAGACTTTAAATAAGTATATGTTTGAAACTCTGTAGAAAACCAGTTTAGGATGCTAGCCACCCAAAAGGCTTCTTTGCAGGCCTCCTCACAGCAACTGAGGTTACTAGCGATTGCTTTTGATAGATCTTGAAATGCTGTGAATCTGGAGGCAGGGTGTTCTCCTCACTAAAAACTCACTTTGCTTCACCAGGTCTCAAGTTCTTTGTATCTTTAAAGTGAGAATTTAATTTCTCTTTCATATCACTGTGTTAATCAGCTTTAAAATGGAAAAAATTCATCACATTTCCTTAATTAATGAAGGTTTGTTTTAAAATAATAATAAAAATAATACCCCAGGAAATAAAAAGAAAATAAAATCTTAGACCCCAAATACATACACAAACAGGACTTAGAGCAGAGCCAGCTTTCAGAGGCAAATGAAGTTTGGGAACTAGGTGGTCCTTAAGAATCCAATGCAGCTTCTACAACCCAGTTACTTTGCCACTATGTCATCAGCAGGCTTCTGGGATGCCACTTCTAGAGTCCTAACATTGCTATGACTTTGCCAATCGCTGTTTCTGCTTCTGTCTTAACTTCTCCCACTGAAAATAAGCATAAATCTCTTTTTCCTGTGGCTTCTACATTCCTGGGACCTATCCATTGTGCATCTCCCAGCTTTTGCTGCCATTTCCTGCTTGCCATCTCTATAAATGTTGCATTCGAAGCCAAATAGAGGGTAAATTTAGATCTGCCTTGTTCATGGCTACATCCACAATGTCTAGCATAGTGGTTGACACATTGTAGAATAATAAATATTCTTGAATGAATAAGTGAATGAATGAATGCTTCATTTATGCCAACCCATAGATTAGTCCATTCTAGATCTATCTATATGTGTAGCCAAGAATGAAAGGTTACATGGTATAAAACGTGACTGATTATGTGTAAAAAAGTTTGAAAATCTGCTGTGCTTAGCAGGGGTCTGTGGGATGGTCCTCAGAAATGAGTATTTATCTGTGGACATTTGCCTGTTGAAATTTCTAACATTGTTTGGGTCCAGCAGAAGAAATCAAAATTGGATTGAGTAAGCAGCGTTAGGGGACACAAAGGGGTTCATACAATTACCCTGTCAACTATCTAAGATCACCTGAAAGCTTCCACCACTTAACCACCCTGTAGAACTCTGTGAGTCAAGTCTCAGAGTGATATCACTGGAAGAGCAGAGGAAAACCTTCAGGCCATCAGACTTCCGCCATAGGGTCTACTATAAAGGTAAGATGAAGAGGAACTGGGCCAGGCACTGACAGTGGTTGTTATAGACTCTCTTCGATCTTATGACCATGCCTGAGAATTTCACTCACTCAGAATATCAGAATTCCATAAGTAAGTGCATAATTCTGTTTTGTTTCTAATTTCTCTGACCTTCAATACCAATACCCAGCAACACCTCCATTGGTCATGAGCCCCCCTCCCCAGCCTCCATAAATTTTAGTAGCTACACAGCTACTGGGTGCCTGCACCCAAAATCCAAATATAGAAAATTAAAAATCATTATAGCAATTGCCATATGCTAATGCAATTTTATGCTTACTTGCTCTCCACCCAAACTTCCCCCCTTCCCCCATACCTGCCCCCGCACTGTGAGCTCAATGAGAGAAAGATGTCTTTGTTACTCATGCTTAAATCTCCAACATCTAGAAGAGTATTGGGAACTCAAATGTTTCTTGAATGAATTAATGAAATTGACAAGCCTAGCTTGGATCCATGGATTCACGAAGTCTAGCCTCAGAATCCCACACATGCTATTCTGGCCATTTAGTTCCCAAACAGAGCGTGTTCACTGCATGACAGGGATACTGCTTTGCCAGATTCAAACCTCAGTTCTGATACCTGAAAATATTGCTGCTTTCTGTCAAAGCCATGTTGCATGCTTTATAAATTAGGAACTATGGAACCATGGTGCTACATTTACCACTTTTAGGGAAAGAGAGAAAAAGCACTAAGAAGACTTTGTTTCCTGAACACCTAATAGTATGTGTTACTAGTGCCCTTGGCACAGGAGTAACAACACCTCAGTTCCTAAGGACACCAAGTACACTAGCTGAGTTTTGTTTCATCTGCTATATTTACAGGCATCTGTGTTTTCTCCGGTTCTCTCCTTAAGTCATGAACTCCCCAAGAATTTACAATTTAAACTGTGTCTTCTGTGTCTTTTGTAATTCTCTTTTTTCAGTTTTTTTTTCTTTTATAATTCTCCAAAGTACCTGGTGAAGTGCTGCCCATAAAGGACCATTAGTAAACCATGGCTGATGAATAGAATTGTACACATAGGTGGAACAACCCGAGGCAAGCCTTAATCATTAGAATTTCTTGAGTCTTAAAAGTAGTCAGTGTCTAAAACCCAGAAACCAGGCTACTCTGGCCACATCAGTATTCAGAAATAACTAAACATTCCATTTCTGCAGTGCTGAGTTTTTTTAAAGTCATCTTCAAAAGCAAGTGAACACACAGTGACTTTAATCTTTCATCATAATAATAAACTGTAATCACCATAAGGTAGGCTCAATGCTTAATAATAGATGGCATAAAGTAATTTATTCTAACAGTAGGGGCTGAGAGACTAAAGCTGTGGAAAATGTAACTGAATTCTAATTTCATAAGAGTAACTCCTGCACTGTGATTTGATAGGATCAGGAGCTAGAAGGAAGGATTCAATTCTCAGCAGCCCTGCTCTGTCCCCGCAGCCTGCCATGTGTTCCCTTGATCTGCAGCCATCCCTGGGTTCTGTGTGACAGACAGCTGTTCCCTCCCGGCGCTCTGCCACCATTCCTTCACCTCTCACACCGACCCCGTGCAAAATGAGGCACTTGCGGAAACTGCAGCCCCACCTCAGCAGTAGTGTTTGTCTGGAATGCCCTGTACGGCACCACAACTGATCACCAGAGGGTCTCCCAAGGGACAGATAACAAATCAGGCAGAAAATTCCCTGCTACATAAGACTACCAAGAAATAAGCTTACCTACTTGTACTTTTTGTCATATTTGGCTCTAGTTTCAGCTGTTAGAGTTTTCCCTTCACCTGCTGGGCTCTTTTTGAAACAAGAGACCCCAGGAGAGGGATCTCAGTGCAGGTCATGATTGAGAGCTCCCTGCAAGAGCACGCAAGTCACACCTGGGGCCCGGGGCGCTGTTGTGTCTAGCACATGACTGCTGTGTATAAATGTGCATTCCTCGCTATCAGGCTCTACAGTCTCAACACCACATTTTTGTGTAATATCTTAAACATTCTTTACAAAAGTAATTTGAGGTATCTTGAAATAAAGTATAAGAATGAGTGTGTGTGATTCTTCATTGACACATGTGCCTACATGTGTGTATTCTTTATTGGAACACATGTGTATGCCTTTAGAACAAAGAGTAAAAATTAACACAATAGAAAGAAAAGCAAACGCCAATGTTTTCTTTCCATTGTATAAATATAAGAGATATTTTTCAACATAGTATTCTAGTTTGCTTGCGTTTTATGTGTTCTGTTTCTGGAAGACAATGATTAAAATGAAGTTGGAAGGATTTTGAAGCCCCAAATACAGAAATTCATCTTTTTCCTTAGAATGACTTATTTTCTCACTTTGAATGATAAACATCTACTAGAGGGACTGTGAAGGGAATGCCTGCTGCACCTGGGGGGTGGGACCTCTGGCTCCCCTGTTCCTCCCAAATTAGCAATGCTATGATCATGCACTGGGCAAATTGCTCTTAAAATGTTTTTCCAAGAAAATTGTCAAACTCAAAAGCAGCTGATTCATACTGATAATTGCTATTACTGTTAGTATCTTTTGTGTTCAGACAGGAAGAGAAGAGTTGGGAGGAGCAATTCCATGTGTCTTGAAAGCAGAGAAATTCATTCAGGCGGCGACTGAGTCTGTATCAGCTTCACACTTGCAGTACTGTTGTTCCACAGTTGAGTTGCACTATCCATTACAGGTCCCACGTTCAGACCTTTGTATTCATGCCTAAATTGACACCATGAACTTCAACCAGGAAGAAATATTTCCGTGAAAGGCCATAAAATTTATTTTGCCATTTGCTTTAGAGATGAGAAGACTAATAGATAAACTAAGAGCAGAGAGGTGATTTAAAATTTCAAGAAAGCTCTTGTCCTGGCTGGGTAGTTCCATTGGTTAGAGCATCATCCCTCTATGCCAAGGTTGTGGGTCTGATCCCCAGTCAGGGCACATATGAGAATCAACCAGTGAGTGCATAAATAAATGGAACAACATATCAATGTTTCTCTCTCTCCCCCCTTTCCTCTTTCTCTCTAAAATAAATAAATAAATAAAATCTCTTTATTATGTGTACTTTCATTAACATACCATGGACACTTGGGTCATATTTTCAATTAACAAAGGAACACATAAAAACAGCAATAAACACCCAAAGGGAGTGCAAGACGAGTTCTACTATAAGGACCCCCATCCTAAAACATTTTTATGCCAGTAAAACCAGATGAGAATAAAAATTTGGGCAGCTTTAAAGAATGAAAGAAATTTTATTTCTTTTAATGCAACTAACTCACCAACAAAGTGGATGAAGGAGGGTAAGGCTGTTGCTAACTGCTAGTCCCAACCCTGGGGCAAAGCAAGTCTAAAGGTAACTGTATGGACTGTTTATGATTGTCTCAGATTATTTTTAGCACCAGCTGGTAGAATCAGCTTCCTCACCCTATAACGATACTCCATAGTATCTATCATAACACAAGACCTGGTTGAAAATAATCATGATTAAGTACTTCTACCATATCAGACACTTTAAAATATACTTTCTGGCACCCTGAAGAGTAAGTCTTACATACCAGAGAGTCAAATAATTGATTTTTTTCTCCTATTACACAAATGAAGAATCTGAAGCTCAGAAAGATTACTCAACTTGCCCAAGCTGTGCTGCTACTATTGGCTGCTATAAAAGTTGAAACTCCATTTGGCTGATTAAAGTTCATGCTCTTTCCACTACACCAGACTGCCTTTTAACCATTTCTCCCCATTGAAGTGAGAGCTCTGTGTAAAATTTTTGTCACTAATAAAAAGTCTGGGTCTGCATTCTATTGGAGTGCATTGTTCTTAAATCAAAACAATTAGTGGAGACTATTTTCTATTTTAAAGCAATAACTCTAATATAAAAATCTAAACATCAGAAATTAACATATTAAAATAGTTGTTCACTTAACTATGGAAGCATTTCTATGGACAGAATGGAGGTTTCGAGATACAAAATAACTGCTAATTTTAGTAATGATATTAAGCAGCATTGCTTAAAGTGAGAACTTTCCTGGTAAAGCTCAATTTGTTTTGTTTAACAAACAAATGAATCAAATACATTGAAAATTGGATTACCACCTCTCAACTGATGGTCCCTGGTGTCAATTTAACACCAATAGGATTCCCTAATTTGAGGTACAAAACAGCTAAATTACAATACAGCATGGCTGTGAAATCAGCTGTGAGACAGCCCTGGGGCAGGGCAGGGCTCCTCTCTGGCTGGAGAGCTCTACTCTGCACCAGTTTGTTTTGTGCTGCACAGTCTGCTTTGTTCTACTGTGCGCTGCTCTGCTCAGTTCTGTCTATTCCGTGAGGGAAACAGTCTTCAGTCTTGGAAGGAAAAGCACGCTACCCAGGTGAAAGGGTACCCAGAAGTCCCTGACTCTGGTCCCTGATTGGTCTGTACTCATGCAAATGAGGACTCCAAATCCTCACAGTTTAATGGTTCAAAAGGCACTGTCCTGACTGATTGGAATAGAGCCACTCTGGTCAGCTAGAACTGTGCAGCTCCCATTGGAAGAGAAAGCCTCTGTCCTATTCGCTGAAATAAGATTCCAGGCTGGCCCAGATGGCAGAAACAGAGTGCAGGCTGGCAGTTCAGTGCAGAAACAGGTAGTTCAGTGCAGGCTTCTCCCTGAAGTACAGTTTGTGTAAAAGACCTCTGTGCAAAAATGACTACTAAGCTCTGTTTTTAAAAATATAAGCCCAGTAAGCAACCAGGAGCCTTTTTTAGTAGGTATCTTCTTTCTCAGATTTCACACACACAATCACAAATGGGATTCATGAACACAACTACAGTGAGTAGCAAGTTTCAATAACTTGGTGCAAAACAAAAGAGAGCACTGGGCAAGGAATCAGGATGATGGGGGGTCTAATCTTGCCTTTCCACTGACTATCATAGTCAAATTCCTTAAGCTCAGTAAATCTAAACTTCTTGTTCTGGAAAATGAACTAAATATCTAGCTCTACTTAACTATAAATTTCTATGATATATTCAACACATCCACTCACTGTGTAGAAGTTTTGGTTAGAGACCACCTTTGAACAGTATTATTTTTTTAAAAAGAATAATTTCAAGAATTCATCACTGACACTTTGATTGTATCCACATGTTCAAGTAATACTGCATTGTCTAGCTTAAATCAATGAACATTATCTCTCAGGTTTAATAAAAGGTAGAATGAAAACTACTTAAAAGTTAACAAACTGCTGTCAAGGCTATCTGTGGAGCCCCTGCTCACTGCTACCCCTCTCTCCATTTCCCACATACACACCAGTTAAAAATATATTAGTTTCATAATTGAAGGATATACTATAAAATACCTGGCTTGCATGCTTCAAAAATGCCAAGATCAAAGAAAGTTTGATGAAACTGTTGCAGATTAAAGGAGAATAAAAACAGTTGATAATTAAATATAATGCATCCTTCTAGATTAAATCCTCGACTATGGAGAAAGTAGCTATACAGGATAATTCATAAAATTTGAATATGGTGCCCTGGCTGACGTAGTTCAGTGGATTGAGTGCAGGCTGCAAACCAACGTGTCGCAGGTTCGATTCCCAGTCAGGGTACATGCCTGGGTTGCAGGCCATGACCCCCAGCAACTACACATTGATGTTTCTCTCTCTCTCTTTCTCCCTCCCTTCCCTCTCTAAAAATAAATAAATAAAATCTTTAAAAAAAGAAAACTTAAAAAAAAAGAAATTAATTTTTAAAAAATTTGAATATGGTTCAGGAAAAATATATGAGAAAGATATATATACATATATAGAGAGCATGCATCTATATGTATAAAGACATATATGAGTGTGTGTCATTTGATCCTTGAACAACATGGGAGTTAGAAGCACTGGCAACCCTCCCACACCCCCCCCCCCCCACCAATCAATAGAAAGTCCAGGTATAACTTTTGACTCCCTAAAAGCTTAACCACAGTTGGCCCTGGACACCAATGGGTTCAATCAGCTGCTGATCAAGAAGAGCATTTTCTACTTAAAGTTGGAAATCCGTGCCTGGGAATCTGCAGTCAGGAATGGAAAAATACTGTTTTCTATCTGCAGTTGGTTGAATATGCAGATGTGAACCCTCAGATACAAAAGGCAACTGTATTTATTGAAAAATATTCAAGTATAAGTGGATCAGTGCAGAGGGAGATGTTTAGAGATCAAATAGAGATGATAGGGATAGAGAGATGTGTATGGGTATATACACATATACACAGAGAGAGAGAATATTAAGAAAACAAATGGGACATATACAAATATCAAATCATTATGTTGTATATCTGTAACTAATATAATGTTGTATGTTGATTATACCTCAATTTAAAAAAAGAAAGAAAGTGAAAAATTAAAATAAAAAAATTTGAATGGGACAAAATTTAAAGCTTTGGTAAATTGGGGCAATAGGTATATGATAGCTCCTCATACTATTTTTGTAGCTTTTCTGTAAATTTGGAATTATTTTAAAACAAAGGTACAAAAATGGCTCTGTATAAACATGTCATAACATATGCTATTAGCTATCTCATGGGTAAAGTCCTACTGTTTTATATACCCAATAATGCATCATCTCAATGTATATCTTCCCTTTTGTAAATAATATCCTCCTATATCTTAGACCTGCTCCTTTCCTCCACTCCCTTTAGCCCCGACTCTCTACTTCATCCCTTATTCCAGCCGTGTGATGGCTACCATGTCCCTGCCACACAGCTAACAACTGATTGGCCCATGTGTAAACACTTGATCCAAGACAAACCATTCTAAAAATTTCTTCATGATTTTTGCTGGGTCACAAAGGAAACCTAAATCAGTTACTCTTTGGTGGTCATCTTAGTTTGGATTTCACCCCCTCTGCTCCCCCAAAATTCTGAAACAAGGATTTAGGTTCAAGTCGTTTATTTGGCAGATGATCCCTGGGAGTATGGTAAGAGTTTTGGAAGGAAAACAGGGAAAAGGAGGCCGTAATGATGAAAGGTGTTGAGTCCTGCTGGAGACCCCCTATGAGACCTATAAAATAAAACTCAGGATTATTCCCTCAAAGAATGTGGAAGTAAGGTATTTATGCACCAGTTCCCATCCTTTTTTGGCTGAAGGTTACTCCTGGGCATATTAACCACTGGGTACCTTTGGCCTGGCCCTACCTGCTATCGCAGCCCACTCCCCTAGCCACTGTCCTCAGGCAGAAAGATACAGGTCCTTGAGGCAGGAAGCCTGGGACAGATAGAACAATTCCCCAACTGTTAGAGACATCGTACATGGGCCAAGGAGATCCATATCAAATGGGCCAGGGCAGCAACAGCATCTGGTACAGAGGCAAATGACAGAAATTTTAGGGAATTGTCAGTGGACTGTGCTTCCTGCCACGTGGAGGAGTCTGGTCTACAGCTTAAGAGAAGGAAGCCTACTTGCAGTTAAAGAGATAATATAGTGGCAGCTGGAAGCCCTGGTTCCAGCTGTTTTTAAGGCCCAGGCCCCAGCCGTTGTCTGTTCAACCTTGTTGAAGATTCAGTGAGCAATTAAGTTCACCTTTGTATCTCAACAAATTTGAGTTGGATTTCTATCATGTAGCCAAAAAAAACCCTGACAATTAAACACACTATGATCTTATCATCTACATTCCTATAATGAGATATCAATAATTTCACTCTAAAATCCCATTGTATAAAAGTGTTCAAAGTAGAGTGACAATTATGAAAACTTTAACACTGATCTCCATAGTAGAGTAGTGCTTTACTTATCTTTAAATTGAGGCCATGTTTTAAATTTTCTCAAATATTTTCTTCATTTATCCACTGCTATTATATACATATTTGTACAACCAAATATATTAGACTCAGTAAAATAGTCTCCACCTATCTTGAGGATTATTTTGTGAAAAAATAGTATTCAATGACTTCTATCTCTAGAAAGGTCTTTATATTTTCCCAACTGTATTTGCTAGGTATGAATTTTACAGTAACTGAAAAAATACTGGTGGCAAAAAAATCTAAAAGGAAGTGAAATACAACTCAGCTTAAAACATTGTGGGGGGCAGGAAACAAAAGCATATGCATATTTATTTCCTGATTCTGAGAATCCAGCAGTGGTTTGAGACCTACGGAAGATGATTTTAATGTGCAGTTAAGTTTTAAAAAAATGAAACAAAAAATATCAAGATATATGCAATACACAGGGATGCACACACTTTATAGACAACCCATTAAAAACATTCCCCAGAGCACATTTTGCATTTCTCATGTTGTTTTTCTTTTGCAATTTACACTGAAAAAGCACGTATGGGATATAAGCAAGCTAAGACATAGTCAAATCAAGGCGCAGCAATGCAGATCACAGGATGATGGCCGGCGTTAGTGATCTCACACTGCACACCAGCTGTGAAGAATCTATTCTCAAGGCTCATTTTTCCTTCCTAGAGTAATATTTTAAATCATTATATAAAATATTTCAGTATATAGACATACCTTCAAAGTAATACTTGCAGATACTAGCAGTTTAAACAAGGAGCTCTATTTCATAACTTTTCATAGACCAACCATCCTTTTTCCTTTGTAATTTTCATCTTATCTATCTCATTGTTCTTGTGTTTATATAAACATAAAATTGAGAATTTTCTTGATTTTGGAAATAGGTAACAACCTTACTAGATATCAAAGCAATTCTCTATTTTTTTGAAAGGCAACTCAAAAGCAAAATGTTTTCCTGAATTATATAGATAGCTCTCAACCTTATAATTCATTGTGTTGGAATAGAAATTACCTGAATATAATTTTTATTGTATTGCTTCTTGAATGGTGAATGATAAAAATTAATGCCTACCTCTTGCTTTCTAGACAACCAATGTGAACATGATTTTCATTTCTCTTATTTTCCATTACCTAGAAGTCTCCTTTGGAAAACAGTATAGTAAGCTATCAAACATGAGAGTTCTAGAATTATAATTAATTAGTTACTTAAGCTCTATGTACCTCAGTTTCCACATCTGTAAAAGTGGGATATTAGAGTACCTGATTCATAAAGTTGTAGTAAACATCAAATGAGATAAATCCAGTAGAATGCTTAGAGAGTAATGGAAAGCCTGTGTCTTAAAGAGGTAACTGCACAGTTCATGGCAGCACCGTTCACAGCCGCTGAAAGACAGAAGCAGCTCTCATGCCCAACGATGCAGAAGCAGGTAAACAACATCTGGTTGATACACACAGTGGTGCATCTTTCAGTCTTAAAAAAAAAAGGAAATTCTGATGCATGCTAAAGCACAGATGAACCTCGAGGACATTCTGCTAAATGACATAAGCCAGTCATAAAAAGACAAATACTATCTGGTTTCACTTACATGAGGTATCAAGAGAAGTCACACTCATAGAAACAAAGTTGAATGGTGGTGGCCAGGGTCTGAGAGGAGGGGCAGTGAGGAGTTGCTGTTCAGTGGCTGTGGAGTTTCAGTTTCGCATAACAAAAATGTCCTGGGGATCAATCATACAACAATGTGCATGTGCTTCACACTACTGAACTGTACACAAAATGTTTCAGGTGGGAAATTTTACATGTATTTTACTATAGTTTTTTAAAAAAATGAATAAATGGAAAAGAAATTTTAAAAAATAAAAGACTGTATTTTTACCTTAAAAAAAAAAAACCCGCTTAGAAAGTGCATGGCATAGAGAGCTTTCATAGAAAGAGGCTATTGTCTTTGATTTTTCTCACATTCTGTGGCCTCACATAGGTATTTAATTAATATAGGAACAATTCTCTGGGTTCAAATGGAAACAAGCAATCAGTTTTCTCTGGAGTTGTTCAGGGGGCCCTGGGTGGGGACAAGCCCTGTGAGGGAGGAAGTGCCTGGGATCAGATATCCAAGCAAGGATCAGAAGCACAAGTGCTGAGCTCTCCGTGGGGCGACACTAAAAAGCTGGCAGCCAACCAGTTAGCTGTTGGTGTGAATGAAGAAGAGCTATTACAGATTCTCATCCTTGGTCCAGCAGTGGGTCACTGAAACTCTCTACAGGCCATAAAAGGAGATTGAGAGGTGGCCAACTCGAGCACAAGAAGAATAAATAATATCCATCAGACCTACGGCATTCAGAGCTCCCATCAACCACCCTGACAGCAGGGGAACTGACTGCAGGGAGCTGAGGGAGGCTGAGTGATAGAATATAACACAAAGTTGAAAGAGCGCAATAAACTAATCTAATCATTGGGGAGAGGGCCATAAATTCCAAATACCGTGGAGTACACTTAACAAGAAATCTGAAGTCCCAACCGATGTGAAGAAAAATACAAAATTTTACTGAGGAACATAAAAGTGCTCCTAAATAAATGGAATAAAATATCTTGTTCTCAGATGAGAAGAATTAATATAAAATTTCAAATCTCCTACATTTCACTATAAATTTAATACAATTCCATTTAAAGTTTCAATTCCAAATTATACAACAAAAAAATAAAGAATGGAATTAAAACTCTTTTTTTAAGATTTTATTTATTTATCTTTAGAGAGAAGGCAAGGGAGGGAGAGAGAAAGGAAGAGAAACATCGGTGTGAAAAATATTGATCAGTTGCCTTGCACCCCTACCAGGGACTGAACCTGCAACCCAGGCTAGTGCCCTGAGGGGAAATCGAGCTGGTGACCTTTCATTTTGCAGGACGACACCCAACCGAGTCACACACGTTAGGGTGGAATTAAAACTCTTAAGCAAAATAACTAAATGTAATTCTGGCCTAATGCTAAATAGATAAGTCAATAAAACAGATTGTAAGATCTTTGCTACATCCATGAATACTTAAGAATTTGGAATTAGTGAAGCACTTTTAGAATCAATACAAAAAGATGATTTTTAATAAATGGGTCTTTGTTAATGTTGGAAAAATCCAGTTAGAATCCTAACACTTTATATTAGCATATATTTGTATATTTCAATATGTTTTGAATCATGTATCATAAAATGCAATCACTGTATTATTTATATAATTGAAAAAAACAAAAAAAATTAAAAAGGAGCTCAAATGACCAAGGTAACTTCCAGAAAGTGTTCCAAAACATTACAGTTTAGAATGTACAAATAAAATAATGAAGCCTATCAAGTTGGAATTTAAAAAATGACACCACAAGTGCCAATGAGAGTTCAAGATGAGGGGCACTTCCATAAGCGGCAGGTGAAAATGTAAATTAGTTAATCTTTCAAGGAGCAGTTTGGCGATCTGCTTCCAAAGTGTTAAAAAACACTGTGACCTTTTCACCAAACTTCACCCTCCAGAGAGATGTTAAGAAATACTGAGAATTTCACTATCTAAAAATATTATGATCTATGTAACCTGAAAATATGAAATATTTTTCTGTTGCAAAACACCATATGTTGAATTTAAAATAAATTTCCTTTTTAAATTCTAGGGGAACAGATGAGGAGAGGGAAGGCAAAGTGGGGGGAGAACTGTGAAACAAAACAAATTTACTTGTGAGCTAAGATTCCAGCAGCCCCAGAGGGGTTCATTGGTATCAGTAATCAAGGGTTTTCCTGGGGAGGGGGGAGTTCAGCTTTTGTTGTTCGAATTTGACAGTTTCAAATATTTGTGGTGGTGGGACCATCATCATACAAAATGCCACCTAGCAAAGTTTTAGGTGGCCAATGACCTTGTCAATTAGGTCTGCTGGTCCTGATTCCTAGGACAGTTTGAGAGTTTGGTGCAATCTGAGTATGTTGAGCATCCTGGATTGAATTTATAGCCATTCTCAGCATTTTCTCATGGGTCGGTACCTCAATCAGATTTTCTTCATTAGGGGCTGGGACCACCACTCCTGGCTGGCCACAGTAGTCCCACTGTTTGAGCAAGTCAGGGTTTCTCCTTTCAGTTTGCTTGTAGGCAGAAACAGGAGCATGAGGAGGCAGGGCAGCCAATTTTCCTTTTCCCACCTTTAAAGTCATTTAGAACCACAAGAATTAGTGTGTACTCCCCACTCTCTCTTAACTTGCTTCACTTCTGGTCTCCGTGTCTGCCTCATTCACTGAGTCTTGGGGATCGTCCCAAAGCGGACACAGAGGCCCCACCCAGGCATGTGCTACGAACTACTCTTGTCTGGCAGCCGAGATGAATGCACCAGGATGAGCCAAACATTCCCTAACAAGGACTTGGAGACCATCTAGAGCACCTCGTCTCTGCCTCACTCAGGTCTAGGTTCTTCACTTCTGAATAGCAAACACACTTTTCAAAAGGCTTTTTTTCCCCCCCAAAGAATATAAGAATCATTGTCTGCTTCTTGTATGTGTCCTGATTGGGGAACACTCAGCCTTGGTGGATTGGGACCACACACTCACCAACTGAGCTGCCCAGCCAGAGCATCAAGAGCTTTTTTTGAATTATCTTCTGGAGGGCAGGCCCCTTGTAATACAGTCTTCCCCCAACTAGATGAGTGTTCTAGGAGTCCATCTCTATCAGTGCCCCAGCTGGCGTGTAGTAAGAGGCTGTGTTCAGCTTCAGTGAATTTTTTTTTTGAAGACTCTCAACACCTATTTCATGATGGGTGATATAGAGCAAACCTGCCCACACCGTGCTGAGTGTTCAGCGGTTTTTGACCAAAATAGCATGACTCCTGTGCCCCACCCTCCCTATTCACCCCATCTCACCCTGAGCAACACTTTGTTTGTTTGTTTGTTTGTTTGTTTCTTTAGATGAAGAAAATCCTCAAAGGAAAATGTTTTGCTGATGTGCAAGAAGTGAAACAAAAAACTAAAAGGCGTCAAAATCGATGAGTTCAAAAACTGTTTTGAGCAGTGGGAAAAAAGTCTCAATAGGTGTACTGTATCAAATGGAAAGTGCTTTGAAGGTGACTGGAGTTTAACATACAAGAATAAATATACACAATACTTTATAAATAAATTCCTTTTTGGAGGGTCTCCCCTTGTATGATGGACTTTCTCATTCTGTTTTACCAATTTCACCAATCTCCTATGGCCAAGCATTTAGACTGTGACTGATCTTAAACTATTACAAATAAAACTTTAATGAATAATATTGAACATAGGTCATTTTTCCACTTACACAAGTATGTCTGTAGAAAAAAATTCTAAGAGGTCGAATAGCTATGTAGCAGGATACAGCTTCAGATACATGTGGTCAAGGGATCCTTCCCACCTATTCATCAGTCCATCCACTGACCATCTATGGGGAAACTGCCTGCTTCCCCAAACTCAGGCCAATACGTGTTTTATGAAACATGTGGACATTTGCCCATTAAAGAGTGGAAAAATAGTATCAGTGATGCTTTAATTTGAATAGTTGTTTTAATGAGTGGCATTGAGTATCTTTCTTTAGGTTTAAGAGGAGATCATAGTTCCCTTTTCATGAATTGCTCATATCCTTTATTCACTTTTCAGCTATGTTTTTGTTTTTTGCTTACTGGTGTTTTTGAAGATTTCATATTAAAAAAGCCCCTTGCTTATGGTTTAAAAGTATTTTTTCAGTTTTCTTTCATCTCTGATGTTTTAACAGCTTCAGATGTAATTGATTTATAAGAAACTACTTATAAAGTGTACAACTTGAAAAGTTTTAAACAGTTTTATTGGAGTACAATTGACATACAATAGACTGTATTATATTTAAAATATGCAGTTTGGTAAATTTTTACTAGTGTTTACCCTCATGAAATAATCACCACAATCAAAATAGTGAACACATTTACCCCCCTAAAAAAGTTCTGTGCTCCTCTCAGGCTCCCATCCCATCCCCCAGGTGACGGATCTGCTTTCTGTCACTACTGATTGGTTTGCCTTTTCCATAGTTTTATGTAAACGGAAACATTCAGTATTTACTTTTTTTGTCTGGCTTCTTTCACTCTGCATAATTATTATGAGATTCATCTAATGTTGTGTGTATCCATAGTTTTTTTATTGTTGAGTAGTACTCCACAATTATCTCAAATGATTTCAAATGGATTCAGGAAAGGTATATGCAAACATATACATACTGTGTATATATGTATGTACCTTCACAGAGAGAGACCACTTAGCTGAGCACAGCAACAGACCTCCTGGAACCCTTTCTGCTTCTGCGCAAACACTGGTTCTCCCACACAGGCTGGCACCGGTGGGAAGAAGGGGGTCCTGTGGCCCAGACATATGCAACCCTCCAGTTCATCCTCAAAGACCTGGTGTCCTGTCACCAGAAATATGTGGATGAAGATTCAAGAAAGAGATAAAAGACATTTGCATCCAGTATGGCTATACCCTGCTGGTGGCTGACCCCTGTCACTGCAAATCCAAGAAGTTTGGAGGTCCCGGTGTGTGCCCGGCTGCTGATAAGCCCACCACCAAGGAACAAGGTTTACCTTTATATTATGCAATGACTATGGGATTTTAAGGTTAATAATTGGGGGGTGGAGGATTCTTCCAGTTTAAGATGATGTGAACACACACATCTATTTTTCTTCCTCCCAAAACCCCACAAAAGTATAATAAATAAGTTTTGTGGAATATGTAAATCCACAGGTGTGGGCAAAACAGTAGAGGAAACAACAGCAACAAAAATTTGGAAACTTGAACCCCAAAAAACCCAATTCCCAAGCTGGCAGCAAAGGAAAGTTCAAAATCAACATCATTTGTACCACAGCTTCAAAAGGATCAGAAATTGCAACATCAGAAAAATCTGAAACAGGTTGTGAAAGAGAGTTCCCAAATAAGGAGGTAAACTTTGTTTGAGTAACAGTGTGACCCCAGGTCCTTACTCCAGCCCAGATCAAAGAGGAGAGGTGCGTGAGATCTCACGGCTCCCTAATCACTGATGCAGACACCTTTCTTCCCCAACATGACGCCCAATGTGCTGGCCAGGTATTTATCCTCCAGAAAATAAACAGGAAAACTTTCCCACAAAATCTGACCTGCCTCAAAGTGAAACCTGAAGACACCGACTTGAGACATTCCCTATAAAACGTTCCCCCAAATTCCACTTTCATGAAGCTCAAGGTTAAAAAGTCCTTCCCACAGGCTTAGTGTGATTCCGTTTTTAGTGTCTTGATCATGAGCAGAGAGCCAAAGATTAAAAGCCCAATGAAGAAAACATCTACCACAGAAGATGAAACCAAAATAAGCAAACAGAAAAAAGAAAAGGAAAAAAAACTTGGGAGGAGAGAGAAACTTCAAAAATGTATCATTCTGTTACTTTTTTAAAAAAAGAAAGAATATACAAGTATTGCATCTGTGAAAGAAAAACAAGACACCGAAAAAAGCAGAGAACATAGGAAAGAGCTCAAAGACATTAAATGCACAATAGCAGAAATTAAAACTTTGATGTGTAGATAGGAAGGTAAAGTTGAAAAAGCCTCTCAGAAAGTAGAACAAAAAGTCAGAGATGAAAAACAGAAAGAAAAGTTAGAGCACCATTCGAGGAGGTCCAGTAACTGAGTTATGAGGCAAGAAGTCATCAATGAAACAATTCAAGAATAGTTCTTGAAATTGGAAAACATGTGACTGCAGATAGAAAGGGCCCACAGGACCAGGACCAGTGAGCATTTCATCATCAAGTTTCAAAACTCTAGGAAGAAAAGTAATTTCCTACAAACTTTCAGAGAGAATCAAATAAATTACATATAAAGGACGAGATACATGAACCTTTACCTCTTTTAGAGATGAATACTGAATATTCACAAATGAAACAGTATTATGTCTGGATTTTGATTCAAAATAATTGGAAGTTGGGTAGGAAGTGGGGGTAGGGCTACAGACGCAGTGTGATTGGCTGTGAACTGACCACTGTGGAAGCAGAGGGAGAGTTATAGGGAATTTATCATATTATTCTACCTTCATAGATAGATATTTAATTTTTTCTAAAATGCAGACATCTTTAAAATGAATAAGAATGGTTTGGATTTCTCAGCAGCACTGAAAACAAAAAGGCAATGGAGTAATGCCTTCAAAATTCTAAATGAAAATTGTTTCCAAACTAGAATTCTATCCTTGAACTATAGATCAAGTACAAGGGAAGTGCCCCAGTAAACAGAATGGCCTTGGATGAATCACAGACAGTCTATTCATTGTACGAGGAAGTAAGTCAGAGAATTTGGGTGTAGATAACGGTAGGCTGGTTCTTTTGATAATGCAAATAAGAGCCAGTTCTCTTCAGTTTGCCTCTGACTGCTTTCCTTTGAGAAGCTCTGAGTCTAGTGGAGGATAGGGATAGTAAGAAGATAGTGTTTATGTGTAATAATATAAAATAAGTTCTGTAACAGAGTTATGCATGATATCTTAGGGGACCCCAGGCTTGTGGCTCAGGAAAGGCTCTGTGGGGTAGGTGAGGCCTGACGTGAGTCTTAAAGAACAAGTAATGGTTACACCAATAAAGAAGGAAGGGAGAAATTTTCAGAAAGAAAGACTGACATTAACAAAGGCACAAAAGAATAAAACACTATAATATATAGAACATATCACAGAACCAAGCACAAGAAAGCATTCAGGACTTACTGGCCTTAATTAAGTCACCGGTGTTTTCAAGGACTTGACATATCCATTGTGACTGGAGAACAGAGATGAAACCCGAAAGTACTGTGCAGCTGTCTGTCATCCAAGAGTTAGGTCAATCACTATGAAACAGCAGAGCTGAGAAACAAGGTACCAAAAACTCTTCTGGAAGAGGTATTAAGCATCTGTAAAATTTAGGAAACAACCAAGGTGATAAGTTCCTTAGCATCTTAAATACTTCTCCTATTGATGGACTATGGCACTTAGTTTTAGGAATATTCTGGTTGATTCACGGTTTACAAATTATTTTTGAACTAAGATTGAATTTATCCTTACCTGATATTTCATTTGTTTAATTCAACAACGTTTATCTTTATTTATTCATTTGTTAGCACATACTACAAAAAAGTTCTAAGTATCTATTAGACAAATAGATACAAATAGATACTAAATGCTGCTTATATGAAACAGTTCTAAGGATGTTTGTAGATGAGTAGGAGAGACGGATGTTAAAGATATATGCACAAGCCCTGACCAGTGTGGCTCAGTTGGTTGGGTGTTGTCCTGCACGGCAAAGGGTCCAGTTCAATTCCCAGTCAGGGCACATGACTGGATTTTGAGTTCAGTCCCCGCTCGGGGCGCACATGAGGGGCAACAAATAGATGTTTCTCTTCCTCTCTTTCTACGTCCCTTCTCCTCTCTCTAAAAACAAACAAACAAATAAATAAATAAAATCATTTTAAAAAGAAATTATGTACAATTAAAAATATAAATGGTTATTTTTATATGTACAAGGTCTCTGCCATATGACACACCAGAAGGACCAAATATTTTCATACCAATAAGGTTAGCTTCAACCTTACAAATACTTTCAAAGCATAATAGTAATTTTCAGTGCATATTATAAACAAGGTCCAGGAAACAATTTAATTTGGATTTTATGCTTGTTAATTTCTAATGAAAATACTAAACACTATTTACATACTCATGAGAAGTTCTCAATTTTTACTCAAGATGAGTCCAGACCTATTGGATAGACTTTGAGAATTAATAAACGGACAGAACATATTACAGAGAAAGCATAACGACATAGAGATTTATTTCTTTTAAGTTTGAAAAAAAGGAGTCTTTAACTCAAATGGAGCTTCTGTTTGTCACATACATCACCATAACCAAATAATTGTAAGTTACAATTTAACTAAAAACCAGAAGGATAAAAATAGAAAAGACTAAACATATAATATCCTTCTTTCTTCATCCTTGCTTCTGGAAGGTGTGTCTTTCCTGAACTATGAATCACCGCCACAGACCTTGCAAATTTGTTCCATGAGAGGGAAGTGCCAGAGCAGCAGTAATGGTCTCATTGTGAGCTTCGCTGCCCAGGAAGGAAAGGCACACAGCCTGCAGTTTGCAGAACTCTCTTTCCCCATAAATTGCAAAAATCAAACACCGATGTTAAATTTTTTCCTTTATTGATGTGCAAGAGAAAGAGAGACAGACAGACAGACATTGACATTCCACTTATTTATGCATTCACTGGTTGACTCTTGTATGTGCCCTAATCATCAAACCCACAACCTTGGTGTATCGACACAATGCTCTGAGCAACTGAGCTACCCTGCCAGTGCTGGGAACTAATGTTAAAAGAGAAATAATCCACATTGTTTCATCTTAACCTTTCTATAACCACTGTGGTGACTATATTAATATAAGGCAAGATCTTACTGTCTCCAAGCCTTCTTGGACTAGCCCCGGGGGTTGTCAGAGCCAACACCACTACTGAACTTTCGACATGTCGACCCTGAAAGGTAAATGAAAGCATGGTTCATAAAACTTTCAGCTTCCACTTGGTATTTTGGCAAATAGCACCTTTCTATAAGCTTGCAAATAAAAATGAATAAGGCTTAAATTTTGAACCAGAATCAAAATTAAGTTTTTTACTTTCTTGCAAGACTTAGCTTGATTGTCACAGAATTTTACCAAATTTCCAGATTAATAATTATTATATAAAACAGAAGTTTTTTAATATTGTTAAAAGCATAGCATTGTCAAATGTCTATGTGAGTACTTCATCTCTGATATTTTTCCATTCCTTAAATATTCTATTTTTATATATTCCTTTTGGTTGTTTTATTTAAAAATAAAAATTAGTGTTGATTTTTTAGCTTTTCTCCTAAAACATTTTTCTTTCTATATATGAAACAAAAGTTGCAAATGATGTTGTCTTCAAAACTATATAACAATAAGTTATGTACTGCTTATTTCCTTATTTGCCTTTCCAATAAAAATTGCTCAAGCAATTATGATCACCAATTTGTGGGTGGAATTTAGTGTTACTTTCTAGGCTCTTTTGGCTAATTCAGTGTACAGCAGCAACACCTAGTGGACATTTTGCTCTTCTCAGGGAAGAATCATTTCACTGCCTTTCAAAATATGAAGTTTTCTTATGTATAGGAATGGAAATTGTATGGATATTGCTGGTGATTATATATCTTAATATTACTCTGGTGAGTAAAAGTGTGCATTTACAGAGTCCTCCTAACATAAATAATAATAATCAGCCTCAATTATTGAGTATTTAAAGCGGAGAGTATTTAAAATAAGTGTAAATATATAGCTTGTGCTTCCAATTCAGTATGCCATATTAATTATTTTGTAAAATAGACATTTTAAGGGGAGCAGAACCAATGCCTGAATTGTCAATAATAAACTTGCTCAGAGTTAAACCACTCATTCTCGCTTTCATTGTTGTGTACCGATGGAAAGCTACCTAACAGAGGTCATTGATGCTCTTGTGATGCTGTCCCAGGAGTTGATATGTAAAAGCAGTGAGCAAGGGAAAAGCTATGCTAATACCACCATTTTCACTTTCTTTTGCTACACTAAGGTCAGATCTGTCAGGCATGTCGTTAAAACCAGTGTGGGAGAGAGAATCTTACACATTCGTGGAAAATTAGAAATAGCTCCCTTCTAAATGCAATAGTGTTTAATATTGCTCTAACACTCTCACCACTCTCTTCCCTGGAAAGATCTAACCTCACTGACTGTGCACAGCTCCCTTGCTGGACTGGATTAGGGACGATCTGCCAGCCCAGACAGGCACAGCTGTGTGAAGGGGCAACTCACCGCTGACTCTCTGCTTCAGGGCTTCATCCAGCGGGTTGTAGGATCAGACACCCTGGAAGTAGCCTGGACTTTGAGTGGTGCAGGAGGGAAGGGTGCAAACTGGAGTCATTTGTGAAAGGTAAAAAAGAGCAGAGGCACTCAAGAGAAATTAATCATGTAATCGCTCATTAATTAATCACACAACTTCTCAGTTAACTTCTATGACCCATGGAGTACTGATTTGGGCACTGCGAACTGCAGAGTAGGGATCTGCAAACTGCAGTCAGTCTGTGGTCTGTTTTTGCATGGCCTGCAAGCTAGGGATGAATCTGAACATTTTCAGAGGTTATAAAAAAGAGAAAAGAAAAGCAAAACAAAAGAAATAGAAAAAATATCAGTATTTGAAAAAACTCTGTTCTTTCCCTCTGAGTCCCCTTTATATTCACATTGTTACCACACTCACAACACTTCTGACACAGAGTGTGTGGGGATTTCTCCACGCCAAACAATTCCCTGCAGAGAACTGGATGGGCGTCCTATAGTTTAACTCAATTCTGGCCCTCTTGACCCAGAGGTAGTGTCGGATCCCACAGGTTAAGGGCTCAGTTAGTGAGACTACCAATCACATTGGATGCCAATCACAAGCAATACCCACCTGGGTTACCCACAATATTTATCTGGTTTGGCTACAAATCGAAAATGTCCACAATCCCTCCTTGTGTTTGATTAATTTGTTAGAGCAACTCACAGAACTCAGGAAAACGCTTACTTACATTACTAGTTTATTAAAGTATCTGATAAAGGATACAGATGAACAGCCTGCTGAAGAGAAACACAGGGCGAGATCTGGGAGGGTCCTGAGCACAGGAGCATCTCTCCCTGTGGAGCTGGGCTGTGTCACCCTTCTGGTGCAGATGTGGTCACCAGTCCGGAAGCTCTCTGAAGCCTGTGGTCTTGGGATTTTATGACAACTTCTTCATGTAGATATAATCAGTTATTAACTCAATTTCCATTCCCTCTCCTGTCCCTGGAGGGTGCGGGGGCAGAGTAAATTCCAAACTTCTAATCTGGTGACCAGCCCCCATTCAGAAGCCCACCCAGAGTTGCCTCATTAGAACAAGAGACAATTATATCCCCCAGGAATTTACAAGGGTTTTAGTAGCTTTGTGTCAGGAGTTGGAGTCAAAAAAACAAATATTGAAATAAGGATGTTCCTAGAGCTCTTACCTATTGAGAAACTACAGCAGTATTTGTAGCCCTGTGCCAGGAACCAGGGAGAAGAAAGGAGGCAGAGACCAATATATATTTTTGTCCTGTTATTTCACAATATGTGACTGAAATATATGTTGCCTGCAAAACCTAAAATACTGACTGTCTGGCCTTTTACAGAAAAGGTTTGCTGGTGCTTGCTATATAAAGAATTAACCCTCAAATAAGTTAGGGTCTAGAAAGGAAATTAAAACAATAAAAATAATAAGCACACTACCATCCTTTTACCATTTCCTGTGTAATAAGCACAGAATTAAGTGTATTACATTTATTGTCTCATTTAATCTTCCTCAGAAAAACCTATGAGGAAGTTACAGTTATTGTCAACTTACCAAAGAAGATTCCAAGACTTGAAAAGATTAATCACCAAGACCACATTAATGATCAGACCTGAGATTAAAATCCATGCTGGCTGACCCAGAGCATTAAAGCATTCATTTCGGGTATACAGGTAAGAAAGACAAAAGATAGAAAGTGGTAGGTATCTTGGGGAACACAAAACACCACATGCCGTAGAAAGCACAGAGGCAGCAGATAACACTTCCAGAGGGATGTTCTGGGAAGAGTCCACTGACAAGGCAGCTTTTCAAGTGGGTCTTGAAAGATGGGCACGATGTAGACGTGTGACCTGGTTGTGTAGGACAACAGCTAAGGGACAGGATGGAGGCAGAAGCATTTGACAGGTGTTGGGGAGCAAGGATTCCCATTTGACAGGAAGAGAGTGTGCAGGAAGGGATGTCAGAGGGAAACCTAGATTAGGGGGAGATCCTAGGTAGTGCTAAATGCTGAAGGGAAAAGAGGGAATTTTAATAAATGAGACTGAACATTTGCAACTAAACAAATGGCACAATCAGTGTGATGTTCCAGGGAGATTACTCTGACAGGAATGTGTTAGGTGAATTAGAGGAAGGAGAAACAGAGGTAGAAAAGTAAATTAGAAGACTATGAACAGTAATCCAGATCCAAGACTAGTAGGGGAATAACATAATGTAAGAGAGAGATGGAAGGAGTGTTGTTAAGGTCTCTACCCACATTTTGTACAAAATCAATACTTAATGCACACAAAAGGGAAGTGTGAATGGCCTATCAATGGCCTGGCAATGACCCCCTTTCAAGCTAACTAGTGCTTTTTCATGGCATTATCATTCTAATTCTCCAGCCTTGTGTCAACACATGCACGTACACATCAGTTGTACTAACTAAAGGTTCCGGTGTCGGTTCTTTTGATAAAGTCATTACTTGATTTTTGTTTTCATGGAATTTTACTGGAGTAAATTTTTACTCCAGTCAGTGGTCTGGGGTTAGGTGGGGAGGTGCAGAGAGTAACGCCCATGTAGTTTGATTTACCAAGTCTGCAACCCACAGGGATGGTCTTCTGAAGGGCGGTGATGTCTGTAACAGATCAACAGCTCACACTACCTGATTTGGAAGTCAAAACTCGAGTCTTGACGCATATTTTGAAGCTCATATGCCAGACCCCCTTTGCTATTGTGGACTCAGATTGCCTGATCGCCAACAGCAAGCTTGGGCTCCTTTCCGCCCTATTGTCCCTTTGGATCCCAAGTCCCACTGCCCTCAGTACGTGAATCACAATGAGGAAAGATTTGAGTAGAGGAAGCAAGCAGGATTGTTAGAGGAGCTATTCTGGGCCTTCTTGTTATTCACTGGGCACTGCTTATTTCACTTCGTGATTTACAATGCAGCAGCTGTGTTTCAGTTTCTCCTGTAAGGCGAGCTGCAGAGAACTCTCACTAATTAAAATGGACAAAAGAGACCACAAATTACTTTACCAGTTACCACCAGGTTGACAGTCTATAGATTACAACTAAATCTTGGTCAACTGCATCATGCCGTAGCTCTTCAGTGTCTGTTTGAGGACCTAAAGCAGGTGATGTTTTCGGCTCAGATCCAGAGTTTAAACCTTGTGTAATATAATGTAAGCCTACCTACAGTTTTATGAGAATTTCTGTTAAGTTTTGGGGGGTTTGGCCAGAATGCTGTCATATTTCATTTTCAAAGAATACATTCTGGGGGAATGGTGTTTCCTATATATACTCCCCATCATCAGCAACATCCATCCCAAGTTATTTACAAACTGCAGCCAAAACTCTCAAAACTTTTGGACTTAACAGCATACTGAAGTTGATTCTTTCTCCTCTCTTTCAGTTTCATGGTGGGTGGAGAAACAGATAATCACAAAGCTTCGAGAGGCCCTTGGTATGTTTGTGTGGTGGGAGAGAGCTTGTGGGAAGAAAGGAGAAACTGGAGAGTTGAGAAATAAAAACAGTTCCTGGCAAAACGGCTGAGCACGGGAGTCACTCCACTGTGTGGTAATTCTGTGCAGGCCTGTAGGGAGAGAGGGCTGGCAGCGTGCCCCACCACAGGGCTGGACACTGGGAAACAGTGATGGTTCCCCAGGACTAGCGCAGGACTGCACCCTGCCTCTTCAGTATGCTGTCGGGAGACTTATTTGCCAGTGAAGGCATCCTTGGGCCACTGAAGAAGAAGTGAATCCACATGTATGACTTCAGGTAAGAGGCACCGAAAAAAGGTTCCCTTTTCCCTGTATATTGGAGACCTGGGCTCTAGCTTTGCTCTTAACTAGCAACTAGATGTGTGGCCCAGGATAAAATCACTTAGCATCTATGAGTTCCAGTTATGTTTTATGAATAAAGAGGGGATCTGAGGAAGAAATTCCCCCAGGCCTTAACATTCCTGGGCCTATAATCTACCAGCGTATCTGGTAGCAGCGATAGATGTGGAAGTCGGGTGCAGTGGTTCTTCTAAAGTTTCTCTGTCTAGTCATGTCTATAATCAGGCCAAGTCTTATAGTTTGTGGTATTAACACAAGGCACAAAATAACTGTGTGTCATCAGAAACAGTTTGGAAAAGACATTTCCCCTAACTAAATTAAATTTCACTGCTCAAATATAATAAAATGCTATAGAAAGAAAATATCAACGCTGCCACAAATCAGCATTGGAGGAACAGCTCTAGAAAACATCTGGAAAATAGCCTTAAGTTAACAAACCACTAGATAAAATGTTTGATTTCCCAGTCACTGATGCTACTAACTGCAAAAGCAGTTAAAAGGTTTTATGAGGAATGATATCTTGGCGCTGGATGAACAGCAAGAAAGCCAGCTGTTTGCACTTGCTGAGGACCAAGTGCCAATGTACATACTATAATCCACACTGTCAGCAGAGGAGGTACGGGCAAAGCGGACAACATGGGGGAAAGCCCTGATTGGGCAGGAGTGATCAGACCGCTGGGACTAAATAGCAGGCAAGTGCCTCTTTTTACAATAATAGCTCACTTCCAGGGCAACTTCCTTGTGAAATGTTGTTCCTTGCTATATATGCATTCAATTGCTTTTACTAGAAATTTATATCACTACCTGGAAAGAACTTCTATTTCCAGGCAAGAGTCCCTCTAAACTATAACAGATGTTGGAAACCCTCCGAGACCAGTCTAAAGAGAAAAGAAGGAGAGGGTATCAACAAGGACCGTATTAGTGACAGACAGAAAAGGGACCCAGAGATGAGTAATGTGAAGACAGATAAGCTGGTAAATGCACTAAAGCAAGATAATATGAAGCCTTCAAACTTCTCACTTTAAAGAACTGGAGGATTATATCCATCCTGCAACACATATTTTGAAAGAGACTAAGGTAAACTTGCAAACAAAGGGGAAAAAAAGGAGTGTTCAGACACCAGGACAGCATGTCATTTGCAATGCTACTTGGGCACTCATTGAAATCAGCACTTCTGTGGCATTTAAAAGGAAAAGTCTGATCAAGTTTGCCATCATTCATTCAATGATTACTTGTTGAGCTCCTTAGTATGTATTAGGAAAGCTTTTTCTCTCTTTTTTTTAATTTTAAGATTGTATTCCTTTATTTTTAGAGAGAGGGGAAGGGAGGGAGAAAGAGAGGGAGAGAATGTGCAAGAGAAACATGGATCAGTTGCCTTTCACACTCCGCCAAGCAGGGTCATGGCCTGCCACCCAGGCATGTGTCCTGACAGGGAATTGAACCAGCAACCTTTCTTTTCACAGGCCAACACTCAATCCACAGAGCCACATCAGCCAGGGTGTACCAGGAAAGTTTTTAAATCTGGTGGAGGGAATAATGATAAACAACCAGACATGGTCTATGTGGAGGACACATTATTCAGGTAATCTCATGAACAAATGATTAATCACCACCTACAAAAAGTATTATGAAAACAAAAAAAATGTGGAGAAGTGGTTTCTTATTTTTTATTTGTATACTAGCAAAGATAAGTAGAAATCAAATAATCACAAAAAAAATAAAAATTGCTATTCTTTTTAGTGCTACAAAGAAAGGTAAATGGTTCTATGAAAGAATAATTAGATTTGAACTCGTCAGAGGTAAGAGATGGCTTCCCTGAGGAAGGGGTATTTGAACTCTAATCAGAAGGACGAATGGAGTTTAACTGGGCGAAGGAGGAGCTGGGAGGGAGTTGGGGAAGGGTTCTCTAGGAAAAGGTCAGAAGGAAGGGAGTAACTGAAGAGCGGCAAGGCTGGTGTGCAGGACTGGAGAGTGCTCACATAGAGCATGCTGCACACCGAAACTAGAAAAAAATGCAAGCAAAATTTGTGAAAATCTAGAGGTCATATGAAGGAGTTTATCTTTATTCTCAAAGCATTAAAGTGTTTTTATTCGGAGAAAACATAATCAGATTTGGTGTCGGTTCACTCTGGCTGCACTCTGGTGTCGGTTCACTCTGGCTGCAGTGACTGGAATGGATTACAGGGACAGGAATGGCTGCAAACAGACTGGTCAGCAGATGATTCCAGTAGTCCAAGTGATGGAAGATGGCGGCTTGTCCTTGAGTGGGGGTGATGTGGGGATGGAGTTGCAGCTAGACTCAAAACCTGTACAAGGTAAGCATTTTATGTTTTGATTGGGTAGAGAGAGGGGCTGGCAGGTCCAAGAAGCTGCACTTTTCGTTCAAGCAAGAATTTGGTTTGAATGCTGAATGTAGAAAGAAGGCAATGGCACTCTAAGGAACAGTCAAGGAGCCGTAGCATGTCCTTTCTTGTTCATGCAGCTTCCTGGTATTAGGCAGTCACTTACGCTGAAAATACCATAATGACATAGAAGGAGGGGGAAATATAAGGGGGTCCAGAGTTCCTTTTCATTTTGGTCCATCCTTATTCATCAGGAAACTAAAAGTAGAGTATTGATAGGATTGCATATATAAATAAGTGAAAAACAAAGTTGAAAAACAGTTGAGTTGGTTTTGTGGAGCATTTTCACTCTTCTATTAAGAAAAAAATATATATGTATGAGCTAAAAAGTACAAATTGTGTAATTTTGGTGTTCCCACAAGTTAAATGCTCTTTATATTTCATTTAAACCAGTATTGTACAATATAAAGATAAATGGTAAATTTTATGATAATTAAAATTTTTAATTTTTCTTTATTTAGAATGATGTTAAACTTTAAAAAAGACACCACAGCAAGTTAAAAAGAGACCATGGAAGAAAAGGGAAACATTTTAGTACCTTTGATAACAATTTTTCCTTGCACTTTTGAACCAGGCATTGTGCATCTTTATTTTGCACTGAGTCCCCAAAATTATGTAGCAGACCGTACATAATGCATTCCTTAATAGTTTGTAATTGGCTATTTACCTGCTAAATTCCTACTAGATTGTCGCACTGCTGAACACATGGTAGGTGGGAAGGAAATAAAAAACAGATCTGGACGTAGGTAAGGAGGGACTTTACTTAAAAGGAATATTGTGACAGGAGGAGAATGACCATTGCAATAGAGAGAATGGTTTGACCCTACAATGCACAGGTGTCTCCGTGGTCTTTATGAAAAGAAGATTTTGGACACAGACAGGTGTGCCCAGTGGAAAGATGACATGAAGACACAGAAGGGAGGTGCCATCTGCAAGTCAATGAAAGAGGCCTTAAAAGAAACCAAATCTGCCAATGTTTTGACCTTGGACTTCTAGTCCTCACAACTGTGAGAAAATTAATTTCTGTTGTTCAAACCTCCAATTATGTAGCATTTGTTATGGAAACCCTAGCAGACTCAGAAAATCTTGTTTTTGAGATACTTTACATATTTTGTATACAGGTCCTTTGTCGGGTATATATATTGCAAATATTTTCTACTCAATTGACTTGTCTTTTCATTTTCTTTCTTTTTTATTTAAATACCCTTTTTAAAAAGATTTTATTTATTTATTTTTAGAGAGAGGGGAAGGGAGGGAGAAAGAGAGGGGGAGAAACATCAACTGGTTGCCTCTCATACAGGGGACTGAACCCACAACCCAGGCATGTGCCCTGACCAGGAATTAAACCAGTGACCTTTCACTTTACAGGACGATGCCCAACCGAGTCACACTGGTCAGGAGCCCTTTCATTTTCTTCATGGTGACTTTCAAAGACCAGAAGTCTTTAATTTTCACAAAGTCAAATCATTTAATTCTTCTATGTTATTACTTGTGCTTTTTTGTAATCATCCCAATGCCTCCCTCTGCCTCATTATATCAGCCAAGATCCAACCAGGAAAAAAACCACGTCAGTTTATTTAAACAGAAAAGGGTAATAGAAACTATTTTAAGTAGTAAATGTGGTGAACCAGGAAAAGAGATAAAAGAGGATTCTAAGGGGTATACATAGCCACTACTACCTCTAAAGCCAATAGAGAATGAACAAGGAAGGACGATCTAAAATTTAATGGAGGCACCTCTCTACCAAGGCTGATTTTTCAGACCTCAAAAGAGAGAGGTGTGGCTGCCACAGGAACCTTCAGCCTGCTGGTGAAAGTGGGACTGCTGGGGGACACCAGCTACAGCAGCCCACAGCTGGGGTACAGAGACATGTGGCAGAGGGCACTGACCTCAGCTCAAGTCTCAAGATATGTGCTTGTTAGTTAAAACACTCTTAGCTAAGGATGTCCTGACTAGTGTAGTCAGTGGGCTTGGCATCACCCCACAAAACAAAAGGTCACCCATCTGATTCTCTGTCAAGGGTACATGTCTGGGTTGCAGGTTTGGTCCAGTTGGGAGCATGTGAGAGGCAACTGATAGATGTTTCTCTGGAACATAGATGTTTCTCTCCCTCTCTTTTTCCCTCCATTCCCCTCTCTCTAAAATTAAATACATAAAGTCTTTTTTTTAATATAGAAAAGAGAACACTCCTATCAAGGGAATGAGGAAAGAGAAGGGAAAGGAATTCAGGACCAAGTAGACAAGACAGAAAGAGCCAAACAGGTAAGAAGAAAAACAGAAAAGTAGAGTAACAGAATCTGAGTGCTAATGGCAATGGTACTAAGAGAACTGCCTTGATCCTAGATTTTTACAATATATTTGCAGTTTCCTCTATGAGATTTTTTTCTTCTAGCCCATCTTCAACTAATCCCATTTAAGCTTTATACTTCTTTTTTAACTAATTTTAGTTTGGGGGTATTTTTTCTTTTTTATTGTTATTCAATTACAGTTGCCCTAATTTTCTCCCATTGCTCTCCCCTGCCCTGCCCCCTCCCTCAGTCAGCCTCCATCCTGTTGTCCATTCCCATGGGTCCTTTATACATGTTCCTTGACTAGACCCTTCCCCTTCTTTTCCCGTTATCCCCCGTCCCCATGCCCTCTGGTCACTGTCCGTTTCTTCTTTATTTCCATGTCTCTGGTTCTGTTTTGCTCACTTGCTTGTTTTGTTGATTAGGTTCCATTTATAGGTGAAATCCTATGGCATTTGTCTTTCGCTGCCTGGCTTATTTCACTTAGCATAATATTCTGCAGTTCCATCCATGACATTGTGAAGGGTAGGAGCTCCTTCTTTCTTCTGCTACATAGCATTCCATTGTGTAAATGTACCACAGCTTTTTGATCCATTCATTAACTGATGCACACTTAGGCTGTCTCCAGCACTTGGCTATTGTAAATAACACTGCTATGAACATTGGGGTGCATAGGTTCTTTTGAATTAGTGTTTCAGGATTCTTATGGTATAATCCCAGCAGTGGGGTTGCTGGATTGAAAGGCGGTTCCTAGTTTTCTGAGGAAATTTCATACTGTTTTCCATAGTGGTTGTACCAGTCTGCATTCCCACCAACAGTGTACTAGGTAGGGTTTTCTGTTCTCCACAACCTCGCCAGCACTTGTTGTTTGTTGACTTGGTTATGATGGCCATTCTGACCAGTGTGAAGTGGTATCTCATCATGGCTGTAACTTGCATCTCTCTGATCGCTAGTGATGCTGCACATCCTTTCATATGTCTCTGGGCCCTCTGTATGTCCTCCTTAGAGGAGTGTCTGTTCAGGTCCTTTACCCATTTTTTAATTGGATTGTTTGTCTTCCTGAAGCGGAGTCATGTGAGTTCTTTATATATTTTGAAGATCAGACCTTTGTCTGAGTTGTCATTGATAATTATATTTTCCCATATAGTTGGTTTTCTTTTCACTTTGCTGATGTTTTCTTTAGTGGTGCAGAAGCTTTTAAATTTGATATAGTCCCATTTACTTATTCTTTCCTTTATAGCCTTTGCCCTAGGAGACATATTGGCAAAGATATTGCTGCATGGGATATCTGATATTTTCCTGCCTATGTTCTTCTCTAGGACTTTTACGGTGTCACAACTTATATTTAAGTCTTTTATCTATCTTGAGTTTATTTTATTTTTGTGTATAGTGTGAGTTGGTGGTCTGGTTTCATTTTTTTGCATATAACTGTCCAGATCTCCCAGCACCATTTATTGAAGAGGCTATTTTTACTCAATTTTATGCTCCTGCCCCCTTTGTTGAATATTAATTGACCATAGAGACATGGGTTTATTTCTGGTCTCTCTGTTCTGTTCCATTGGTCTATGTATCTGTTCTTTTGCCAGTACCAGGCTGTTTTGATTACAGTGGCCTTGTAATACAGTTTGATATCATGTATTGTGATCCTTCCAACTTTGTTCTTCTTTTTCAAAATTGCTGCAACTATTCAGAGTTGTTTATGGTTCCATATAAATTTTTGAACTATTTGTTCTATATCTGTGAAATATATCACTGGTATACTGATAGGGATTGCATTGAATCTACAGACTGCTTTGAGTAGTATGAATATTTTAATATTAATTTTTCCAATCTTTGAACATGGTACATGCTCGCATTTCTTAGCATCTTCCTTAAGATGCTAAGAATTTCTTTCTTCAGTGTTGTGTAGTTTTCTGAGTACATATCTTTTACCTTTTTGGTTAAGTGTATTCCTAGGTACTTTAGTTTTCATGCTACTATAGTAAATGGGATTTTTTCCTAGCTTCTGTGTCTGATATTTCATTGTTGGTGTACAAAAATGGCTTCAATTTCCTAATAATGACTTTGTATCCCACTTTTTTGCCAAATTCATTTATTAGGTCCAGTGGTTTCTGGTGGAGCCTATGGGGTTTTCGTTGTACACATCATTTCATCTGAAAACAATGACAGTTGTGCACTTTTCAGTATCAATTTAGCTATTTCCTCTTCTGGATGCCTTCTCACATCTGCCACCTTCCACTCCTGTCTGCAATACATAGTTAGGGGTTTGACTGCTAAATGTACTTGCACTTACCCTTGTGATCAAACCTGAGCTCCTTAAAGAGATTATGTTTTATTCTGCACTGTATCTCAGGATCATAACACATTTCTCAGAATGCTGTTAGCATTTCAGCATTTGATAAAGTTTTTTTTAATCTAAGTCCATTGCTCTCTTTTCTGTATTCCAACCCACTTTACTCATAGTTCTGCCATGTAATTTATTACTTATTCTCATTTTGTATGTTGTTTCCTCTCCCAAAGAAACTATTAGCTCTTACCGATCTTTGCACTCCTATGCTTGACAAGTGCTGTGCATTGCACAGAGTAAGAACATTCTGAATATTTGCTATATTAAAGGCCACCAAACTCATAAAAGGTGGTGATAATACAGTAAAACTCAATTTGGCTTATGAACTGGTTCTAAAGACATTTCCTTTTATAACTTTGTCAGAAGGCATGCAGGAACCTTGGGGATATTGTTTAAAATTCATTTGGCTGCAAGAAACAAATTAGCTTAAATAGAAAACAGAAGTGTTTCTTACTATAAGGAGTAGGATTGCTGTTAAAACTCTGGAATGGGATAGACTCAGGCACTCAGTCTCTTGCAGGAACAGCGTGTGTCACTCCTCTCCACTGCCTCTGTGCTTCAGTCCTCCCACTCACCATGATCTTCCATTCTTTCTTTCATCCTTTTGCTTCTTTTCTTCACTCATAATGATGGTATTACAAGGTATAGGAGGGAAATGCTGTGGACAGGCATTCCCTAAGGTTGAAGATGGCTTCCTACAGCTCCAAAATTTGCAGCTCCTCCATTCAAGAGAGATTCCACACTGAGACTGGATTGTGTTATTCAATCCCAAATTGAAAGTGAAGGGACTCTGATTTATCCAGTTTGTGTTGAGTGCCTAGTCCTTGTTCAATCAACTGGAGGGTCATGCAGCAAAAGCATAACTAAGAGTCATCCCTGTAAATATGGGGTGGGCAGTAGGGACCAGAGGTTAGGAAGGAAAGGAAACTAAATTGAACTAGACAGAAGGAGGCTAATACATTATCTACTACACCAAGCCACCCAGGAGGAAACCAGGTCAGTGGCAGGGGGCAGGGAATTAGGTGAGGGGAAGAATCCCATACAATGGTAGGACTGGCCCTAAATTTAATAGTCAGCAATACCATGTAGGTAGGGTGGTGTGAGGTTTGATGCAACTTGGAAGACATGAAAGGGCTAGAACTCATCCCTAATTGCATCAGATATGACCATTTATGGGTCTGGGCTCCTTTGGCAGCTCCAATCTTGCTCAGTGGTAGCTTGTCAAAGAGTGAAATTTGGCCAGCAGGGGAAGGTATTGGGGCTGGGGACAAATGGAGGCTCATGATTTCTTGTGCGTTTTGTGTACCAGCTGAATATCATCACCCAAACTGACTGCTTTAAAAGGCAGCACTTATTTATGTAGTTAAATGTGTTTTGGTATAAAAAAATGAATTTCAGTATATTCCATCACATCTCATACCACTTGTCATGTATTTATTATAGGAGAAGATGACATTGAGCAAGCTGTATATTTAATGTCTCATTTGCTTTACTAATGGAAAAATGACAAAGGAAATCAACAACAACAAAAAAAACCCCTAAATATTCTGATCTACCCTGCTGCCTATTGTCAATAGTTAACTACCTTTCTAGAGTCATGGACTTTTATAATCTGAACTTACAACTCATTGACCAAGAGGGGTCCCACGGCCGATCGAACCATGTGCTGAAAGGCAGTGTCAGGACTACTTAGTGACCAGCACTATGGACTGCTTGTCTTCTGTCACACCTGCCCCCCAACCAGATCTCTGCCTCAACACTAATGATGTGTTATACCCACAAGGTATTCTGACATTAAAGCACATAGGATAATCTTACCAGAAAAAGTAAACACTTAATATTGAAATTTTAGGTGTAGGACAAGTGTGATTATAGAAATAAAAATGGATGTAGATACAGAACTTCCTGTCCTTTCAAATGAGAATGCTAGATAAACATCTTTATTTAAGTTGACACATTGTACTGGAATTGTTTTTGAAGTGTTAGGTACTACAGAATGTGGGTAAGGAAAGGGGTTCTACGGAAAGTAACAGCACAGGGTGATGGGATCATGAATTTCTAACTGGGCAGGTCCTGGTGGGTAGGCACGCCCCAGGCATAAAAGTTTTTTGTTTTTTTCATTTTATTTTTTACTAAAAGTCTTATCTTTGCCTTAAGCTCACTCTGCCCACTGTTTCTGGGTATCTAGGTTAACAATGCACCCTTTCAGACCCCTGAATAGAGCACATAATCTTAACTATCCTGCAATCTCATCCCCATGTTGCTTCCTCCTAATTTCAGGTAATCTTTCTTACATTCCCTCCATCCATAATCTAAAATGCATAAAAGCAGCTGCACAACTGTTATTTTCCAGAGTGTCTGGGATCTTGCTTCCTAGCATATGTAGTCAGTTTAGCTCAAATAAACTCTTACAAAAATTCTCTAGGGGTCTCGACAATTCTTACATCAACAGGGATGTAACATTGAAGGACTGTAGCAGAATGAGTTAAGAAATATTTTCATTACCTTGGTTCTATATCTAACACCTAAAATTTTTTCCTTTCTAATTATCAAGAAATAAACTATTCTTTATCCATTTAGTTTTTAAATTCTCATGCATTCCTCTCAGATTAATTGCATGACTATTAAACTCTTCCTAAATGCACTCCTCTCCAAGCCCGGTAGTCTTCTCAAGTCAGAACATAGCCAGTGTCCACGAGATGGCAGTGAAAGCCCACTGACACTTCCTACCAGCGTGGAGGAGAAAAATTAGTCAAGAGAGATGGGGGAGGTAGGCTTTCTAATCTGGGGCTGTTATATTTTAGAATCTCAGAAATTGGGCTTTTTAAAAAGCCCAATTAAAAAAATTTTTGAAAGATATGTTAATGACAAAGTGCTTTTAGTAATCTAACTAGATTAGATTTTCCGGTGATCCCTCCCCACCCCCCACCAAATTATAAGAGAAAGTTTATTTAGAACAGAAGTAGTACAATAGATATGAGCCAGCTGGGCTGTGTATGCTCAGGAAACAAGTTACAAGCAAAAGAAGGGCCCTTGGAGCTCAGGAGAGAGAGGAAGGCAAAGCTAACGATGCACCTGGGGAACAGGAGGGGGAAGGTAAAGCCACAGGGCGTGCTCCAGACAGGGATAGTGCACTCTGGCAATTCTTTTAATGAAACAAAATGGCTCTGAACACCACTGCCTGGGTAAAGCTTACTAAGATATTTTTTAAAGTTCTCAGCCCCCTGGCTGGTGTGACTCAGTGGATTAAGTGCCCGCCTATGAACCAAAATGTTGCTGGATCCATTCCCAGTCAGGGCACATGCGTGGGTTGTGGGTCAGGTCCCCAGCAGGGAGCCGGCGAGAGGCAACCACACACTGATGTTTCTCTCCCTCTCTTTGTCCCTCCTTTCCCCTCTCTCTAAAAATAAATAAATAAAATTAAAAAAAAAAATAAAGTAAAAGAAGTTCTCAGTAATCTGTTTAGTGAAGTTTCTTGCCTGGGAAGGAAATAGAAAGTGAAATTCCTCAATATGCTTGAAAACCCATACTGTTTCATGCCCAGCGAAGGTGAGCAATAGAAAGTCCTCTCAATGGACATGATCAGCTGCTGGCAACTGGATTGGCTTTCTACCTTTGCACCTGGATACTGGACTCCTACAGGCAACCCTCTCCTCCTCTATGACTGCCTCCACTTCTCAGCCCACTCCCTGAATTATTGAGATAATTGTGATCTTAATCTTTTGGAGTTTCTGATTTCTCATGCATACATTTAAAAAATGTCTATTATTTTATGGGAATAATGTATTAACTTACTCAAAACAATGCCTGCCATGTAATAGGTGTTCAAAATGTCAACAGTTGTTTTTACCTCCAGCTTTTACTTTATTTTGAAAGTGAATATGTGATTGAATTGTAGTGATTTGTGTACTGTTCCCATCATTTGTGCCAAATCATCATGGAACAAAATTATGTCTATGACTATTGTTTATATACATGCAGAAACTATCAAAATTTCTATATTATGTGTCTATAAAAACTCATGTAATTGCAGCCATTACAATTTTTGTTGGTTTAGCCTTGTTGGCTGGTTACAACATAATACACACATACAATACATATTCACACAAAAAACAAATGTTACTTAGCCCACAGAGTGTCTGAATGCACATTTTTTTCCAAACTTTGGTTGAGGGGCAAATGAAGATACCAGACGTGCTTTCTTTGCCTTTTGTTGTGGAGAAAATACATGGATTATATACCTGGTTTTAGCTATACATCTTATAACTCCAGTGGAGTTCCATGGAAGACAAACTAAGATCTCTTTTTGTCTTGGAAAGTAGACAAGAAATCCCTACTTCACTCATATATCATAAATCTAGACCTAGGAAATAAGAGGAGCTAAGACTAGAAATGCCTTCTGAATTAAGTTTGTACAAACAACCACTGGGTACCATGTGATTCAGTGTCTGTGGGAGTCTCATTCAAAGATAATGAGACTACAAATAAAATCAGAAATGAAAGAGCAGGAGTTACAATGGACACCACAGAAATACAAAGGATTGTACAAGAACAATATGAAAGGTTGTTGAGATCCACTCTGCCTGGTATCAGAAGCTGTAACCCCCACCAAGGCTAAGGCTGAGGGAACAACCTTGGAACTGTAAACCACCAAGGAGACAAGCTTGTCTCCCTGGCAGGAGCACTGCTTCTGCTACTTCATGCATAACTGGCCCCCAATGCTTGGTCGGTTAGCCAATGACGGGTAAGATTCCCCAAGGGGGGAACGACCTAAGACAGGCATGATCACGTGGGAGGCACCCAAGGAAGGACTTTGGGGGCTACAGCAAAAGGGGGTGATGGACCCTTGCCCCTCAGCTTTGACAAAACCTGAGTCCTCATTGTCTGTGAGAAAATCTCCTAATCTCTTGGCTGCCTTACTTCCCTTGCTCCACCTAAGCCTGAAACAATGACAGAGGGTGGTGCAGCCCTGTGCTGGAAAGGGCAGGTTCCCCAGGTGATCAGGCCTAAGGAAGAACATGTAAAATCCTGTGAAACCTGCTTTGTTCTGCAATGCTCTCAATTGAATGATAAGGGTCCAAGGAAGAAGTAAGTTTGTTCCTTAAAGTTTTTTACAGGTCTTTAGCTATCTGACCCTGACTCAAAATAGGCCCTTCGAGTTCCTTGTTATTTGACCCTTGCTTCCCAGCAATGAGTAATGAGCTTTACCTAAATTCCTGTGTAAATGAACCCAATAAAAGCCGTTGAGGAAAAGGCTCTTGGTCCTTCTCCTGTGAGAGATCGGCCACCTTTCCTCCCCAAGCAGATCATGTCTTGGTAGACTTATTCTCATCCGTGGCAGCCAGGGGGCAAAGGGGTCCCTGCGGGTGGAGCCCCCTGCCTCCCACAAAAGGCTATATGACATCAAATGGGATAATCTGGGAGCAATAGACAAATTCTTAAAAATATGCCATTTTTCTAGACTGAATCGTGAAGAAATTGGAAAACATAAGTAGACCAATCAATAGTAGGAACTTGAAACAGCAATCAAAAACCTTCCAAAAACCAAAAGGCCAGGATCAGATGACTTTACTCGTGAATTCTACCAAACATTCAAAGAAGACAATATCATAAACTCTTCAAAATCAGTAGAAACTTGTTCGAATTTAATTCGTTCTGAAGGCTGTTCAAGAAGCGATTTGTTCAAAAACCAAATCATGCCTGAGAGACATGGGACTGATTGTACAGGTAACAGCATGAAAGGGTGGTCATGATGAGAACTGAAGTTTTGTTTGAGGACCAGGTCATTTTTTCCATGAACAGCTTGGCTGAGAATCAAGTTGTTTGATAAGGGAGACATTCCAAAACCAAGCCTTGACTGTAAAATGAAGAAGAGGAAATACTTCCTAACTCATTTCACAGGGCCAACATTATCCTGGTACCAAAACCATGCATGAACAAGACAAAAAAATTAAAATTACAGGCCAATATATCTGATGAACATGGAATCAGAAATCCTCAACAAAATATTAGCAAATCAAGTACACAGCAACTGTGGGCAGGAATCTGTTTGATATATCTCTTGCGCGTGGGTCACCGGCCAGCAGTGACCACGGAATGCTGTGGATGGCTCGACGATAAACATGCGAGAAAAAACACCACATGCACAGAGACAAGCTAGTTTCTGTGGAGAAGTAGGGACGAAATGGCCACCCCTTCTAGTGAGGAGCGCCCCGATCCATCGTCCATACCTGCTTTTATTAGGCTCATCCTGCATAATAATTCAGGTAAAGTACAGCACTCACCAGGGGAAGTAAGGAACTATAGAAAACAAAGAACTCTGCCCGTCTATTGAGTTGGGGGTTCAAAGAGCTGTAAGGCTGAGGAACAAACTAGCTTCCTCCTAAGACCCTTCTCATTCAACTGAGAGCATTCCAAACAAAGAAGGTTTCACAGTAATTTACATGTTCTTTCTTAGGCCTGATCACCCCCGGGAAATCCGCACTTCCCAGTACCGAGCTGTACTACCCTGTCATTGTTTCAGGCTTAGGTGGAGCACAGGAACTAAGGCCACCGAGAGATAAGGAGATTTTCTTCCGGACGCTGAGAACTCAGACTTTGTCAAAGCCGAGGAGTGAGGGTCCATCACCCCCTTTTGCTGCAGCCCCCCAAGTCCTTCTTTTGGGGGGCCTCCCAAAGTGATCGTGCCTGGCTTGGGTCGTTCCCCCGTGGGGAATCTTACCCGTCTTTGGCTAACCGACCAAGCTTTTTGGGGTTCAGCAGCAGAAGCAGCATTCCTGCCAGGAAGATAAGCTTTTATCTCCTTGCCGGCTCACGGTTCCAAGGGCGTTCCCTTAGCCTTAGCTAGGCGGGGGTTTCAGCTTCTGATACCAGTCAGGGCGGTTCCCAACATATATCTACTTTTCACTAGTGCAGAAATTTTTACAAGAGAAAATATTTTTGAAATAGATTATAAAGCAAAAAAAATCTACTTCAATCCTTGTATAAAATATAGAGGAAAGTAAGGATCCCACAGGAAGGGCAATTTATTAGTTTGCTAGGGCTACATAACCAAATACTACAAACTGGGTGACATAAACAATAGAAATTTATTTTCTCAGTTATGGAGGCTAGAAGTCCAAGATCAAGGTTTCATCAGGGTTGCTTGCTTCTGGGGCCTCCCTCTTGGCTTGCAGATGACTGCCCCTGACTGTGTCCTCACATGGCTTTCCCTATGTGTACATGTCTGTGTCTTAATATTCTCTTCTTATGAGGACAGCAGGCATATTGGATTAGGGGTCCACTCATCTGACCTCATTTTACCTTAATTACCTCTTCAAAGGCCTTATCTCCAAACATAGTCACATTATGAAGTATTAGGGGGTAGAGTTTTCACATATGAATTATAAGAGGACACAATTCAGCCCATAACAGAGACATTTATATTAGGATTATAGCTGGGTATACCTTTGAGGACTTTAAGGATAGTAATAGAGGTTTTTGTAATTACTGAAAATGCTGAGCTAAATGAAATCCCAATGGCAAACAGAATGACAGGTTTGGGATCTTGGTTTGGGAGAAAGCTTAGAGTGCAGGAAGTTGAGCTTCCTTCTCAATGTGGAGATACCTTTTCCAGGATTCCCAGCTCCTTCTGTTTGAACATAACTCATGTATCAAAGTCCAATCACTTGTCCTTGTTCTGTAATCCGAGGCAACATACTTACCACTCTTCAGAGACCATCATTCAAATATTTTAGGAAGTTTGTCGTTTTTCCATGATCTTATCTTCTGCAATCCAGCTTCCCCCAACAACGCCTTGATATTTTTTATAAAACAAGATATTTAAACATCTTGCCATGACAATGGTTTTTAAAAGCATATCTTCTCTAACTGAATTCATACGTTCAGTATTTTTTTGATTTGGCATTTTTGAAAAGAGAATTGTGTTTCACACTATTGATTTTTTCCATGTACTTAAAGGTTATCCTTATTTAAAGTTAAAAAAAAATATATATATATAACTAAATTCTCTATAGTACAGAAACACCCCATTCTTAGGACATTTTAACTTACACAGTTTCATAAATAAATAAAAATAAATGCCATTGGATCAGCAGTGTGTAAACTTCGCCTGCCTCCAACAGATGGCACTGAAGATTGTACACAGAAACATTAGTGTAAATTAGTGCTTTCCAGCTCTTTGTGCCATTTCTGGAACAGCTCGAAAGTGAGAGTATTTTTGTGGGGTGAGTAAACAAGGCTGCAGTGGCTGAAGAAGACTAGCCTGGGGTCACCCGAAGGGCACCCCTGGCTGTCCCCAGGTCTGAGGAGGGTTGATATTTTGATATATGTTTTCATGCACTTCAGCCCACAGAGTGCCCTGGTATCTTAGTTGGGAAATTTTGATCTAGGTCATTTTTAAAATTAATTGGGAACCTATAGTAGGTTTACATTTTTAAAGTGTATTTTTATTAGTTTTTAAAAATATTTTATTTAGCTATTTATACAGAGAGGGGAACAGAAGGAGAAAGAGAGAAACATCTCTTGGCTGTCTCTCACACACCCAGGGACGTAGCCCAAAACCCAGGCATGTGCTCTGAATGGGGACTGAACTGGTAACCATTCGGTTCCCAGGCCAGTGCTCAATCCAATGAGCCACACAAGTCAGGGCTTTAAAATGTATTTATAATTATTAATCTGAATATTTATATTAGTGCAAGAACACTAAGAATTCTGAAGATATTTTGAGTATGAAGGATTTGAAGATGATGATAAAAGCAGTGATTTAAAATGGAAACTCATAAATATACAGTGAAATGGGAAAAACCACTTGAAAGTAGAAACAATTTTAAAGTGCAAAAAATAAATCATGCCATTGAGAAAATGCCATTTACAAGGACTGTGATGTATTACCCCCAAATTTCGTATGAAGCCCTGATCCCCCATCTGACTGTATTGGACATGAGGCCTTTAAGAAGCTAATTGAGGTTAAATGAGGTTATACGAGTGGAGCCTTGGTCTGACAGATCTTATAAGAAGAGACACCAGAGAGAAATACATCACTCCCTACCATGTGATGACATAGTGAGAAGGCAGTCATCTGCAAGCCAGGGAGACAGCTCTCTCCAGAACCTGACCAATGCTGGCATCCTGATTTTGAACTTCCAGTATCCAGAACTTTGAGAAATAAATGTTGTTTAAGCCACCCTGTCTGTGGTATTTTGTTTTGGCCACCCAAGCTAATACACCATTTTCCTACAACAAACAATAATCAGTAAAAGTAATTCACGAACAGAAACACTGCTGAATGTGTCAAGATGTCCAGTGTCAATATCCACCTCCCATTAACCCATTAGGTGGTTGAGTATCTTAAAGCCCTAAGAAACTACTACTACTGTAGGAAGCCAGGGCAATGCCAGGCCCCTTTTAATCTGCACCACATCAACACGAGCAGTGGTGCATTTTGGGAATACAGTGCAGCAGGTAAGAGGCTCCCTTACTATCATCAAGAAGGGGAATTTCTTTCTCAATAGACTTTCATATCTTCTTTAATGAAGTGCATTAAAACATATCTCAACCTGTCATAGCTTTCACATAAATAAAAATATGCCTTCGGGACCCTTGCTACTCAGAGTTTGGTCCATGGACCAGAAGCAGCAGCATTACCTGGAAGCTTGTTAGAAATGCAGGATCCCAGGCCTTTCCAAACCTAAGAAATCATAATCTGTATTTTAATAAGATATTCAAGTGATTCATGTGCACATTAAAGTTTAAGAGGCACCCCTTTACAACTTATATCAGCAAAAAAAAAAAAGTAAGCTTGGTTTTAAAACTGCAGAGAACTGGTTCACCTTTCTGTTTGGTGGAAATGGAGATGTGGCCTAGGAAGGTAACTTTGACTTACTCTAGACTCATGAATGTTGGGACTTGTAAACAACGGAGCTTTTGGAACCTAAACTATTCATATGTAAAAGTGTCTAAGTTTCAAAAAATAGGTTGTACAGCTCTGCTATCTTCTGGAAACAGAGTGAAGAGTATAATTTAGTTTCTCTTTGTAATTAAGTGCCAAAGCTATACACACCTGTATATTGTTTGTATGGAAAAGAATACAATAATTAATAAATAATAGAGCAAGAATAAACTCTGTTTTGCTTGCAACTACACATCTATTTTTGCCACCCATAATTATTGGTGCTCAGTAATATGCATTCCCTCCACTCAATTCCCTTCAAGTACCAGGTTAGAAATTCTCAAAGGGCAGGGACTTTTGGCCTGTTTATCATATTTCCACATAGGGTTCTTTAGCTTGATTGCTTCAGACTACTGTGCATTTTCAGTTATTCCATTTTTTCAATTTTCTCTTCTTTCTTGTACTTATTCTGCTAATAGTGACTGTGGCTCAAAGTGCTTACATCAACAGCATTTTCTTCCTCTGTGTTGTGATTTATTTACTTCTAACTCACTATGAGTTGTGTAAGTGGATGACTAAGAAAATTACAGTATATTTAAAATAACAGCAAATATTGTGAGAACTTTAGATAATGTCCTGTAAGTGCATGCATTATTGTGCAAAGGTTGGCTATGTGGTAACTCTTTGCCTAATAATCCCATTCTTTCTTTTTTTCTTTTAGGATCCTACTTGTGTCATAGACAGTTGAGACTTAACAGTTAAAAGACATCAACATAAGTGATCAAATCATTTCTGCCCATCATAATGCAAATGGTGAAACTCAACTTAGAATGCCTCATTGAAAAATCAAAGATTCACAAGAAGCAGAAAAAAAAATAGCAAGTTTGTAGAAATAAAAATCAAGAAAAACAAATATAAGAAAGATGCAGAAATGTATCCTCACAGGATCTTTGGGGATGGATACCTTATTGTTGTAATCCTAACACCTGGCCTACTAAAAATGCAATGTATAAATAGATCGGATAAAGGAGATGAAAGAAGAAAATTATTCCTACTCATTGGGAAAGGGACAGCTAGTAGGGAATGCCACTAAAAGGTATGAGGTGCAACAAAGGTTGAATGTGCAGGCACAGCTCTGCCCCCTCACCAGCAGTCTGTGCGGGTGGGCTTGCCCAAGACACACATGCCCTGAGCATCTCCATGCTACCTGGCCGGCAGATGCCTGAAGAGGACCACCCACCACTATCTCTCAATGTGTGGCCTCCTGAGAAAGTGTTCGTCTAGCCAATACAAGTGTTGACACAAAAAATTACCCACTGGGTGTACACATTGCACAGGAACAAGAATGTTTCCCTTGGAGTGGAATGCTGAAGGTCTGCTCAGGTTAGAGCAGACATGCAAGGCGCTGGGTGAAGCAGGCACTGCTATGGCTACCGCAGAGTTCACTCTGAGCCACAGGTCTTTTCAGGTAGGAGGTCCTTGGTGACTGGGCATCCACTCACTCCACGTGCACCCGCTACCTACGCTGGGCCCTGCAGTTTAGCGTTTCTCTGCTTCTGAGCCCTCTGCTGCAGTCATCCTTCACCAGATCTTCAGTCAGGCCAAGAAGTATCCAAGCATGACCCTCCTCTTTGTATTTATTGGAGCTGGAGATACTAGGGTAGTGCTCTATCCGTATGCCTCGCATTGTTCAATACAGATGTCTGTTGGAACAGAGAATAAACCAGAACCCTGGAACAAACTGGGTCCCAATGTCAATATAAGTTCTACTCAATGAATGTAGATTATAACAAACTGAAAAAAGACGGTCCAAACCTTTAAATGCCATGGTTTCACCATCAAGCTACTTGGAATTGTGTCTTCCAGAAGCCATTTGCACAATTTTCCACTTTACTAGGATATATTTCTCCTCCAAATGTAGGAAATTATGTTCATTATTATGTTAGGGTTTATATCAATTAATAACTATGTTACACTTGAAAAATAAAAGGTCAAATGTGACTTAAAAACTAGATAATTTAAAAACTGGCTGAGAAAGATGTGAAGCAAGGTTACAACAAAATAAGAACTGGACTATCATTTTTCGAGATAGAAATGGGTGTTTAGTTGTCTAAGTCTTCCACAACTTATGTTATAGAGACTATGTGTCCTAAGTTGTGGTGACATAGTGGCATGCTGTCACAATGTGACACAGAAAAATGTCCCTCTTGCACCTGTGGCAGGAATTAATTTCAAAGATTGCACTCTTTCCCACTGAACATAGACTTGGCCTTGGCATTTGCCTCAACACTGCCTGCCAATCAGAATTAACACAGGAACGATCACATTTGACATTGCTGGTACTTTAATCACACATCCACAAACTATCACTTTCAATGACTGGCAAAAGATTGGAGAGATATCCTGAAGAAAAGGACCATCATGTTCCAATATTTTTTAAAAAAAAAGAAAAGGAAAAAGATGAGCTTAATTTTGTTATTCAAAAGCAGTGGTTCTCAAATTTTTCTGTGGATCAGAATCCTCTGGAGAGCTGCTGGGTCCCACCTCCAATGTTAATAGGTCTGGGGTGGCACCTGAGAATTTGCATTTCAGAGACTCTCAGATCCACCATTCTAAAGAATACTGGATCATAGTCTTTGTAAAACTGAAAATCCTTTGATGCAAAATAGTACATCATGTAAATTAACCCACTATAGTTTGTAATGAATAGAGCAACGGTTTGGGAGATAAACAGAGCTTGGTTTGATCTCTGGTTCTGCTATTACAGGTTCATGATTTTTACTAAGATTATTTGAACTCTATAAGCCTTAGTTTCCTCACTGGTAAAATGGAGATAAAAAAAAAAACCCAAAGTTATTGTGAGGACTAAATGGGAAAAAAAAATTATCTAAAGAGACTAGTACAGTGCCTGGTATGTGGTAAGCATTCAATCCTTCATCCGTTTCCTTTTTTTTTTCACTGATGATAGTCATGGAATGTAAAGCAATAGAGTGAAATAACATTTTCATAAAAGTTGTGGGATCTGTCATGTAAAAGGTTTTTATAAATATGCTAGAACAATACTAGGGCCAATTAGTGGACTAGTTGGAAGCAGTTAAGGTGATAAAGATTGTGGGGCAGATCTGTTAATACTGTCTCAGTCCTTCTCTTCAGGAGTCTCTCCAAAGGAGATAGGAGGTCCACCTTCCCTCCACACACATCTAATTAAAATGGGTTTCTTACACTCAGGAGGATACATTCTAGGGGCAGAAAAGCAATTGTCTAGGCACTCCCTTATGCACATAATGGTAGCCTTTAATCCAGAGCTTTTTTTCTGAACCATTTTTTCAAAGGACTACTGAAAAGTGTTGGAATTTGTAATTGTGTCATCTTGATGAAACAGTGTGATCTTTGGTTCATTCGGGCTTAGGTTTCTGTGAATTTGGAAAGCCTGTAGGAAAGGGCTTGCCCTTTTTGTACATATGGAGCATGATGTAGTGTTGAAATCGTAAAACTCAAAAAGTTTTCCAACCACTGAAATCCTTTTGTAATTCAACCAAAAGGAAGCTCTGCATTATTCTAAGATGATCAACACACTTTGTTTTGCATAATCATTTATTTTGACTTATTGTTCCAGAAGTATCATTTTGCTAGATCCCATTCTGAATACGATGTTTCTGATCAATCTCATTTCTAATACAGAGTAATGATGGCACTCTCCAAGATTCCAAGACTGCAAAAGAACTTGGGTAATTGTAGTCCAGAGGTTGCTTGCTAGTTTCACAAGTGTAGACAAAGCAAACCGAGTTCTGGCTTTAAATTTTACATCTTCTGACACCAAACCAATGAGCCAAACCTTGACAAAAATCATGAGGAAGATTAAGTTTGTGTTCTAGTTTCCCTTACTCCATTTTCCCCTTTCCTTTCCATAGAGTTAAGTCAGTGGGGAAAGTTTTGAATAATTCTGTTCTGATTGAGATTTGTGTTTATCAAACCCAGGGCAGCTCTATGGAGTAAAGGTGGGTGGGGTCAGTCTGGTCTGGGCTCCGGATGTCACCCCGCTGCCGGCCTCCGCCCCCGGATATAGCCAGCCCCGAGTCCCCTGGTCCTACCCAGCTCCATCCCTCCAGTCCCGGGCTGGTTGTGAGGCCAGGGCCCGCCCCGCCTTCGGTCATGGGCTCGCGGCTCCGGCCTGTAGGGGGCGTGGCGGCGACGGGGCTCTAGCAGAGCCCACGGGGAGTCGCCGGGTGTGGGAGTCCCGTGGCTTGGGGCTCGGGCCGGGAGAGGTGGGCCAGCTTCCCCGCGCCCGCGGTAGCTAGCTGATCTTGGCGGCAGAGTAGGACCCCTAGCCACGGTCCTGGGTGACTCCCACGGTGACGCCGGCACGTTCCTTCCTCTTCCTCTGCCTCTCCGGCCCCGCCTTCCCTTCTCTCCGCCCACCTCCTCGCAGCGGAGCCACCGTCGCCGCAGCCGCCAGCAGCGCCGTCATGTCGGGCCCCGCCGGGTCCCCTCATCCCGCCGCCAGCGCCCGCATCCAGCCCAAGCTTGGGGGAGCCGCCGCCTCAGGAGCCGCTGCGGGCCCCGGTGCGGGCCTGGCGCCGTACCAGCAGAACGGTGAGGCAGGTGGTCCTACGGAGAGCCGGGCCTAGGCGGGCTGAGCGGCCTGCGCCGCCACATCCATCGCCCGGGGCGGGGCGGGGCGGGCCGGGGCGTCCCGGTCGGGGCACTCTGTGGCACGGGGCGGGGACCAGCGTTTAGAGGGGCACCCTGCATGAGGAAAGGGTCGCCCTGGAAAGCCGGGGCCGGGACTGTTTACGTAACGTAAGCCTAGGCCCGAAACCGCTGGGGGCCTGGAGTTGCCTAGTGCGGGCCACCATTTCTTGAGTCCCGTCCGGGCACAGCGAGTTGCCTAGAGCGACCCCCGCCCGGTGAGGGTGAGACCGTGTCTGGAGCGGAGGCCGCCGAGTGCGCGGTCTGGGGAATTCTGGGGTGGCCACCGAGCTGGGAGGACTGTCACCTTTCCCGACTCAGGAAAACTCTGATTTCTGCGGCCCGGCGGGCACAACGCCTTGAAAGGAGCTGCAGTCGAGTTTGTGGACAAAAGTGTGTAAATATGCAGCCTAAGTGTAACTGTAACCCTGACCCACTTTGGCCTCCAGATCAGTCGTTGCTGCTGCGGCTGCTGCTCCAGAGGTTGGAGTTCGCTCGTCATCGTGTTTGAAAGCGAGCAGGTGTCAAACGGGTTTAAACGAATGCGTTTAGATTGGGTGGGCACCCCCACCTCCACCCCCAGTTTCACGTTCGGAAATACATAAAACGTGCCGGAGTTGGCCCTGCTTTGAGGCCAGGCCTTCTTACAGGCGGCAGCCAAAGCAACGTGAAAGCCGCTTTCACACTGAGGTCGTAGGCGGTGAGTGTGCAGTAGTTTCAAGTGAAGAATGGTCATGTCTAGGATATTTATTTCCTAGTTTTGAGATGTGGAATGTTCACGGATGGGGCAGGAAAAGGCGGGACTCTATAGACTTCGTAATATTTCAGAAGAGAACCCTCCAAAATTGACCGAATTGACCGAAAACTTTAGAAAGATATCTGTCCTGTGTTTGTAAGAGAACAAAGATACCCTGGTACTCTTCAAAGAATTGTAGGACCAACCTATTTTATCTGAGTTGTTAGTGAAAATTTGCTGGGCTTTGTAAATAAGTTCAACCAACATTCTAATTTTTTATAACAGATGCTTTTCAAGCGTGATGTGTATCGATTATCCAGGGAATTAGAGATTGAATTTTTTTTTCCATAAGTCAAAAATGATGGCTTAACCTTAGTATCTTTTGGGTCAGCCATACTTACCAATATTGCATGCTTTACCTCCTCAGTTGCTGTTTAATGGGTTTGAATGTGAACAGTGTTGTAGGTTTTGTACTGCTGCCTGCAACATGCATAAAGATATTTGTGAGGATTTTTTTCTTGTAAACTTGATGTAAATTCTTGTTTTTGTTTTAAAAGTAGCTTTGTGTATGAAGGAACTGAAACATGATAATTTAAGACGAGATCCCAAGTCTTTTAGAATATTGTAAACTCATGTGATCTAAGGATTGTGTCTTTTCTTGATTTTCTGAATATGCATTATTGTCTTAATGAAAATTTTTTTTTAATTTTATTGAATTTATTGAGGTGACATTGGCTAATAATTAATGAACAATTTTTAAGTGGCAAATATTTGTCTTAGACTTACAAATTTTACGAATGCTCAGGGATGCCAGGATATTAATGGTATTGGAATGTTAAATCGGTAAGGACAAATCAGTTCATATATTTGGAAGTCAGATATATATTATGCTTGATTTCTACTGTTGATATAATCATTCCATTTCAACATTTTTGCCTGTTTACCAGTTGGGAACTCAAGATTAGCCTAGTAGGTAGGACAGAAGCTCTGCCTTTCTCCTAAATTGACCTGTATTTCGGTGGCAGTTGAGGTGGTTACGATCTTGAGGGATTTGATGGCTAGGGGTAGGAGGGCAAGTGTTATCTCCACAGAGAGGTTACAGCATGAACAAAAGTCTGGAAATATGAAAGTGCAAGGCTTGTATAGAAACCTAGCATTCAAGAAGCAAAAATGGTGTGGTGCTGGGTGGTGGGGAAAACCCAAGGCATTTGAGTTTAAAGGAATACTTTAAAAGGACCAGATTCAAGAAAGACCTTAAATGTTATTCAACAGAATTTGAAATTAAAATAAAGAACTAATGTCAACTTTTTGTTTTCTTTCTAGTGGAAGAAAGTGGTTTAACTAGAGAAATAACAAGATCAAGTCTGTTTTTGTTTTGTTTGCTAGTCTTAGAAAAAAATAGTTTTTGCTACCAGGTATTGGCATCTGTAGACAATGGTTAAGCAGTTGTGATTTCTTTGCCCTACATAAACTAGTTTGGCTTTTCATGTATATCTTTGTGGAATTCCAGACTCAGTGAAAAACAAATAGGTCAGAAGTATAAGCATGAAACATCATAGAAAACAGAACTGTAAAACTGGAAAGTACCTAGAGAGCACTTAACTGGTTATCAAACCTTTTAAAACATTTGTTTTCCCAAAAGAAATTGGGTGTGGAGCCCTGACTGCGAAAGCAATAAAAAGCAGAACTATTTTGGTTAAAAAAGAAGTGGAAGTCCAGGTGTTTTGGAATGTAATCTGAAAAACATCTAGTCTACTTCCCTGATTTTACAGATTAAAATCACTACCCTGAGCCCTGGCTGGTGTGGCTCAGTGAATTGAGTGCCAGCCTGCAAACCAAAAGGTCACCGGTTTGATTCCAGGTCAGGGCACAGGCCTGGGCTGCGGGCCAGGTCCCCAGTTGCACACATGTGAGTGGCAACCAACTGATGTATCTCTCACATCAATGTTTTTCTACCTCTTTTTCTCCCTTCCCTTCACTCTAAAAGTAAATAAAATCTTTTTTAAAAAATCATCACCCAGAAAGATTAGTGATGTTTTCCTTGTGTAAGCTGTGTGAGAGTAGCAGTTTTTTTGTCTTATCTCTTGTTCACTGCTGTATATTCAGGGCCTTGAACAAATTCTAGGTGTTCATTAAACATTCGTTTTATGAAGTCTAATTTTCACCCTAATTCCAAGTCCAGATCTCTTTCGCTCCTTACAGTTTCTTTTTAGAACTTTGACATTGGAAATATAGGGAATAGAGAGGCAGAAAACTGAGACTTCATTATAACTTTTACTTGTTTTCCAGGTTTAACTGTTAAACATGCTTTTCCCACTTATTTGAAGATAAAAGTTGGCTTCTTTGAATCTATGAAATGTTTCTCTTAAACTTTGTTCCTTGGAGTTGTATTTCTACACTTTAGTTTTTCATTTAGCAGAATACAAGCTTTTAGAATTATTTGTGTTTCCAGATGAAGTATCAGGTGGCTATTTTTTTCAACCTTTACTCTTATTCTCACTTTTGAGAATCCTTCCAAATCCAAATCCTCAAACAAGGGAAGATGGTGAAATAATACACTGGTAATGATGATGTAACTCAAAATTTCTTCCAATTGACTTGAATTAAAAGGGGCTTTTAAAATTTGGTGGGGTGGTAGCAGGTGGGCCAGCTAAATTTAACAATAAACCATCATTGTTGAATTTTACTTTTAAGAAGTAAATGGTGCTTATTTCTTCCTTCCATATACCTTTTCTAAGAACGACACTGGCAGTTATCTTTTTTGAAATTTTCTCTTTATTTACTTTTAGAAGGTGAGAGGGAGAGAAACATTAATGTGTGATACATACATTGATCCTTTGCTTCTCACACACCCCCAACTGGGGACCTGCCCCACAACCCAGACATGTGCCCTGACTGGGAATCGAACCTTCAACCCTTCAGTTCACAGGCAGCCACTCAGTCTACTGAACTACACCAACCAGGGCAGTGGCAGTTATCCTTTTAATTGTCAGTAATGAAAGAAAGATAAGATAGTAATGGGAATTATTTGAATTCATTAAGGAAGATGTAAATAAACATCCCATTCACTCAGCAACACTATCTGGTCAGTTAATAGGAAACCCTTCAACTTTGAGAGCACATGTAAAATTTAAAATGATATAAACCTCCCTAGTGTGTCTGAGGTAAGTGCCTTTTGATCGGAGAGACATTTGTCTAGGTTTCCAGCCTTCCTTTATAGCTAACAAGAGCATTGGGTCCCCTCTTGAAGATACTGCCTTGGTATTATGTAACTATTTAGATACACAATTTCCTTTTAGGTTGGTTAATAGATATCTCAAGGGACTTAAAAAATGTTCACTCCCTAAATAAACAAGTGTCTTTTGTCTAAGTTTAATCTTTTTGTCTGTTGCTATACATATTTGCAGTCTTTTCATTCCCACCTCACCTCTTCTCCCATAGATTTCTGAGATTATATGTGTAATAGTTTTTGTAACCACATTGATTGCCACTGATCCCAGTATTTCAGCTAGCTTCATCTTTCTAATTTCATTTACAAACCCTGAAGTGTTAGATTCTAAATATAGTGAAATAGAGCAGATTTTGAGCCAATCTTCAGTGGACTTCCCTGGAAATGAGAGCCATCTTCAGTCAGTACTGTATGTTAGCACAAATCATGTTATATTCAGCTCTGGAGAAGCCAGTGTTTCCCATAGGCTGGGTGTACTCAGAATTGTCAGAGTGTGTGGGCTAGTGAAAAGGTTGTAGGGTTTGATTCAGCCTGGAGAAAATTATATAACATCTTTGAGCTTTCTTGTTGGATTGAGGGGATTACAATAATTGAAATACTATTTTGAAAGTACCTGGTGTTTAGCAAATGAGAGTCCCTTCATTCAGTTTCCTTCAAATTGTTCAAATGGCAGAGACCTTGTGAGTTTTCCTCATCATATTCCCAATAGAAGCATGCAGTAGGAAATCAAGTGAGCAAGTGAACTTGGCTTCGTATTTGTTACTGCTTTTGAAAACTGGCCATTGAAAGGATGTGTGTATGGTTACCTCTCCCTACCCTTTTCTTTTGTATTTAAGGCTCAATCACTATTTTAGTCTTTCTGTTATTTTCTTACACTGTCCAGCCCTCCCTCCCTCCTACTAATCCACTCTTGGGAGGTTTCCTGTAAATAGGCCATCTACCTCAGCTAGCTGGCTTGCTGGAAGTTTTCTAGTTGTGCACTAAATACTGCTCATATTAGAACTGAGCAAAATAAGAATGAAGTAAGGAGGGGAGAGGGTGTAGTAAGATGCTTTGCCTAGCCAGTGGCCAAGTCTGAACTTGCTTGTTTTTTCTAGTATTTCTGAGAAACAGGTATTGTGAAATGAGTTTTGGAACCTGCAGTGCTTGGGTTCTTCACTACTTACCAGCTTTATGAATTTGTATGAATTAGTGAGCTTTCTTGCCCCTGTTTATTTGTCTCTAAAATGACAGTAGTGATACTTCACAGGATTGTTGTGAGAATCATATAGAGTGATATATAGAAGAGCAAATAGTATTGTCCCTGGCATGTAAGTATTGCAGGAAAAACTATACTTAATGCAGTGAGATTTCATCCAAATAATTGCATAGGCTGCATCTGTAGACTCTGTCTGCCAGCAGGGATTGCGACAGTTACCTTCGTAACCATTCATCTTCCTTCAGAAAGAATGATCCGAGGTATCCAGATGTGATTGGGACTCCCCATTTTTTAAATCACTAAGGTTTCAATTGCGGATCTTTTTCAGTGGTGTGTAGATACATGTGTGTACATATATATATTTCTTATGCTTATAAATAAGTCTGTCCTTTAGCAATATTATTGCTACTTTATTAGCAGGGATAATATACTTCAAAATATTCAATAATCAGTACTACATGTACTGACAGGACTCTGTAAGCCTGTAATATGCCAGGCATTCATTCATCCTGTGGTTGCTGGATCATGAGAAGGTCTTGAGGCAAGGCGCCAGCGTGGTAAGGCTTAACAAAGAAGCAGGGTCAGTCAGGGCTGACTACTGACTGGCTCAGAAGTATTTTAATATTTTATCAGGAATGGTTGTTAAAATGTATACTGAGTAAATATTGACCTACTTCTTGATAGTTCAGTGATGAATGAATTATTGGGTTGGTCAAAAAGTCTGCTTAGTTGTTTCCATAAAATAAAAGACACATTTTTCATTTCCACCAATAACTTTATTGATTTGGATATTTTGAGTATGTCAGCTACCTACCTCCTCCTATTGGCTTCTAGTGGGTAGAGGCCAGGGCTGCTGCTAACCATCTTCCAGTGCATACGACAGCCCCACAGCAAACAATTATTTGGTCAAAATGTCGTTAATACCAGGATACTTAACAAACCACTTTTGACACATTCAACAGTCACAGCACCTTCTCTATATCCTGCACAAATCTTTTTTTGCATTTTGGTTGTGTTTTTACCTTTCTTGAAACAATAAAGCATAATATGCCAAGAAAAGTCTATTTTCCTCCATTTTCAATATTAAAATAGCTGCACAAAAATTCACATTTTGATAAGCTTTTTAATGCACACTGATATAACAGCTGTCACAATGCAATCTAACAAAATTGTTTCAAATGAAGTTACAGACAAATGAGGTCTATGAACTTTTTGGCCAACCTAATACATTCCTAGATCTGATACTGCCTCTCCAAATACAGGATAGAGGAGCTTGTACTTTGCTGACTTTGATATTCTTTTACAGATAATGAAAACCCTTAATCTCACCTTTAAAAAAAGTACTGAAATTTGATTCAGGGAAAAGGTAATGAAACAAACATTCTTGATATTTAGAATGTTGCATCTCTGTTAAGTGGTGGTGGTAGTAAGGAAACTCATTAATTTAAAGAAAGCTTATGACTTATTTTTTGTACAATGCCTCAGTGTTCCATAAAATATGTGCTTTGTAAATTTTGATATTTATGTCAAGTTTGCTTAAAGTGGGAATAGAATCAGTTTTCCTTTGATACAAATCTAGTCTCCGGAAGGAGATGATGCCAGTGAGGCACACATAACTTGGAGTAAATCTTGTGAATTTAGTCTCGTCAAGCAGCCCCATTGAAAAGGTATATAGATGATTTATTTAAAAAGATTTTGTTTACTTCTGAAGTCAGATTGGTACCAGTGAGGAGATGCATTAGAATAATCTATTTCCCTCTTTTATATAGACATACCTCACTGGAAAGCTAAGAATTAAAATTCTTTCAGAGAACATAAATAACATGATATTCTGTTTTTTTTGTGAGGCACTGTTAGGCTGTTTTGGATGCAATGATTAAATTACTTCAATGATTCTGAGACTTTTTTCCCTCACATTTTTACCTCTGAAATTGTGGTGCATCTTAGAATTGATGTATTTATAAAGTTGGTTTCACTGAAGTGCAAGTCATAATACAGTTCTGTGAAAGCCTGCCATTGGCATGTGGTGTGGGAGGCTGAATAATGCCCCCTCCCTCATATGGCCCCATTTTAATCTCTGAAACCTTTGCAGCTGTGATTTTGAGCTGGGAGATTATCCCGGATCTCAGTGGGCCTGATAAAATCACAGCAGTCCTTATTAGAGGGAAACCAGAGGATCTCCCAGCCAACAGAGAAGAAAGTAATTTGACTACAGGAGCAGAGGCTGGAGTGAATTGCTCTGAATATAGGACTATGAGCTCAGGAATGCAGGTGTCCGCTAAAGCTAAAAAAGGGCAAGGGAATAGATTCTCTCCTTAGAGCCTTAAAAGGAGCCAGCTCTGCTCATGACACCTTGACATTAGCCCATTGAAACTGATTTTGAATTTCCGGTCTCCAGAACTGTAAAAGAATAAATTTACATTGTTTTAAGCCACTAAGTTTGTGGTAATTTGTCACAGTAGCAGTAGGTAACTATTGTAATACACCTGGTAAGATTTAGAAAAAGAAAAAAAATGGCAGTGTCAAAACACCTTAGAGTAATGAAATAGGTTTTTCTTTCCTTTTGTTTCAGACTTTTTTATACTTGGACTTCTACAGAGTAAAATGTGTAAAATACCAAGTAAAAATACTAGGGTATAAATTACATAGTGAAAATAGTTTAAGTTTTGTGTTCTTTCTGTTTTAGGGGTATTCAACCTGCAGCCCAACACAAAATCATAAATTTACTTAAAACAGTATGAGATTTTTTTGTGTTTGTGTGATTACATGTCACAATGCATTTAATGTGTGGCCCGAGACAACTCTTCTTCACTGTGGCCCAGAGATGCCAAAGGTTGGACACCTCTGGATCATACAGTTCTTGTTGATACATTGTGATAAGGTAAATGCCTAGTGTACAAGTATTTGATGATTTTTTTACCAGGCTTTTTAAAAAATGTATTAATGGTTTCCATGAGCCAAGCACTATGCTAAGCCTTAGGGATGTTATAGAGCTGAGAGCAAACTAGACCCAGGTTTTTCACTTCCAGAGTTTACAATTAGGCAATTACAGTTCATGTGAAAAATTATCCGTAGTGGCTCAAGATACTGCAGATCAGGGTCCCTGACCTCCTCCTTCCTGGCTGTCCGCTCATTACCACCTGAGCTCTGCTTTCTGTCTTTCCCCCACCCCCACCAACCCTGGTCCATGGACAAATTGTCTTCCACGAAACCAGCCCCTGGTGTCGACCCAAAAAGGTTGGGACTGCTGCTATAGATGCAACATTAAGCAAGCATTCATTACAGGGTTAGAGGAGGCTTTTTAAAGGAAGAGCTGAGCTGGTGTCTGAAGAACAGGTAGAAGTTGGTCAGATGAAGGGAGAAGAGGGAATTTTTGAAGGTTCCATGGAAGAGCCTGTGTGCAGGATCAGAGGTGAACAAGCATGCCTTGAGAAAAAGGTTAATGTGGTAAGAATGTGTGCACCAGTGATACTGTGGCCTTTTCATACTCATGGCTCCTGTAGTGCTAACATTTTTGGTGCCATTCTTGAAGGAATTAAACTTTGAACACCTGTGTTTTAAAAAAGCAAGTTTTAGAAAAGTATCACAGCCCTGGCTGGAGTAGCTCAGTGGATTGAGCATGGGCTGCGAACCAAAGTGTCACAGGTTCGATTCCCAGTCAGGGCCCATGCCTGGGTTGCAGGCCATGACCCCCAGCAACCGCACATTGATGTTTCTCTCTCTCTCTCTATCTCCCTCCCTTCCCTCTCTAAAAATAAATAAATAAAATCTTTAAAAAAAAAAGAAAAGTATCACATATTTACATGGCAACTTAACTGACTTCTGCCCTAACCAACCTCTTAGATGGCCTCTTGAGGCAGAGCTCTAGCATACACTCTTACCTAACATTGTGCTGTGGTTTCTGTGTGTGTGTGTGTGTGTGTGTGTGTGTGTGTGTGTGTAGCAGTTATACCTCTTCTTATGAGGTCAACATTCTGTCACTTTACCGTAACAATAGACATCCTAAATTGTAGCAAAATTACATTTTATTTATTGATAAAACTTTAGTAGACTCATGTGAAGGATTTGTAGTACCTAGTGTATTGAGGCATACATGTTGAAAATCTTTGTGGGAAGGAGTGGTGAGGATGAAGCAGAAGAGGTAAAGAAGGGGTCAGGTCATGAAGGACCTTTTTGCAGTTGTTTTCTCTTTTCATCTGTAACAAATTACAACAAATTGGTGGCTTAAACCTACATGAATTCATCCTCTGTGGGTTAGAAGTCTGACTGGGCTAAATAAAGTCAAGGCATCAGTAGGGCTGTGTTCCCTTCTGGAAGCTCTAGGACAGACCCATTTGGTTGCTTTTTCCAGCTTTTAGAGGCTGCCCATGTTCCTCCACTCATCCCGCTCTTTCCATCTTCAAAGCCAGCAACATTGCATCTCTGAGTTGTCTTCTGTCTCATTTCGGTCTTCCACTTGTAAGGGCTCTTGTGATTACGTTGAGCTCACCTGGATAATTGAAGATACTCTCCCTATTTTAAGGTTAGCTGATTAACAACCCTAATACGGTCTGCAACCTTAACTCCCCTGTGCCATCTAACCTAACATATTCACGGGTTCCAAGGATTAGGACGCATGGGATGGAGGAGAGGTTATTGTGTCTTCCACTGTCTTACAGGCCATGCTGAACAATTTGAATGTTTTTCCTGATGGCAAGAGCAACCATTAGAAAACTTTAAACAAGGAAATAAAAATCCTGTTTGATTTTTAGGAAAAACACTCTGCTATGTTTGGTGTAGCCATTTTTCTAAAAAACTCTCAGTCGATATAGTAGTTAATTTTTAGCTCTTTTCTGATGTTTTAAAAGCTTATGTTGCAATAATTTTAGATTTGTAGAAGTGATGCAAAAATAGTACAGAAAATGCAATATCCTCACTCACCTTCCTCTAAAGTCTTGTATCTTCCTCTCCTGTCTTTCTCCTTAATCTGCTCTGGTCTGTGACAGGTTCTTCGTGTTTTTTGTTTGTTTGTTTGTTTGTTTTAGGACCTGACAGTACTCGTTAGTTATTTTGTAGATATTCCCTCACTTTGGGCTTGCTAATGCTTTGTGATGATTAGATTGGGTTTATGAATTTTAAGGAAGAATACCACAGAGGTAAAGTGCCCTTCTTATTACCTGATATCAAGGGGTTACATGACATCAACTTGTTTTATTATTAGTCATGTTAACCATGGGCACTTGACCGAGGGAATTCCTAGTCAACTTGGGCTGCCATGACAACATACCATAGATTTGGTGGCCTATGCCATAAGACATTTGTGGAAACTGGAGTCCAAGGTCAGGATGCCGGCATGGTTGGGTTCTGGTGAAGACCCTTTCCTGGCTTGCAGATGACTGTCTTTTCTCTGTGCTCAAATGGCTTTTCCTCAGTTCATGCATGCGGGGAAGGGATCTTTCTCTGTTATAAGGACACTAAGTCCCTCATGAGGATCCTACCCTAATGACCTAGTTAAAACCCTAACCCCCAGTTTGATAATATTGTATTAAGGGGTGGGGCTTTGGTGGGGGTAATAAGGTTTTGACAAAAGAAATTGAGGTGGCACATTCAGTCCACCTGCCAGCTGGCTTCCCCCACTGTAAAGTTACCATTTTTTTCTTTTTCCTATTGTGTTTGTTAGGAATAATTCACTTAACTGCAATCTACATTTAACAGAAGAGGAATTCAGCTCTCCTAGAGTAGAGTGTATCAAATAATTTGTGGGCATATGTTAAAATCACCATAGTATTAATAAATATTCGTGGAGAAAAGCTTTGAAGTCACTATTCCTGTTTCTCCTTAAATTTTTACTCAAAATTTTATCATTTTTAGTGACTCTTGCCTGCAGTAATTATTAGTGTGGAATTCTAATGGTGACTTCTCTTTTTCCCTCATTCCTTCTACATTTATTATTTGGAATTTTTCTGTAAGGAAGATTTGTTCTTTTTCTCCCATTTTAAAATTTATTCAGTCATTCATTTATATTATTATGGACTCATGGATGTTTATTTTATTCTTTGGATTATAATCCAGTGCTATCATTTATATATGTTGCTCAAATTATTTACAGCTCTGACCATGGGAGCTTTTTCAGGTTGACTTGGGTTTTTGAGCAGTTTTTTATTTTCTGGCACAAAAATTCTCCATCTTCTAATTGCCCTACATTAACACTAGAATCAGCTCTTTGTCCAAGTGATCCTACTTCCTTTTGCTGGGGCGTGGTATTTAGAAACCAAGAACTGTGCCCTGGATATGCTCACTGCTGCTTCTAGGCTCTCTAGGCAGACAGCCAGGAGATACATGTATGTCTATATATGTATCTCATGTCTCATATGTATCTCATATGTAAACATGTCTTTACTTATATTTCTGCCATCCATCTGTATGCATTTTACCTCAGTATCTTTCAGATAGGTTGTCATACTGATTTGTCAGAGTCTGCAGTCCATTCTAGATTTTCTTGAAATCCTGGTTGATTTTTTAATCAAAATTTGAATATAATAAATTCGCATTTATTCTTTGTAGTGTACAGGCCTGTGGGTTTTGGCAAATGCATGCAGTCAAGTATCCAGTACTATAGTTTTATCATCATAAAAAAGTCCTCATGTGGTCCCCTTATAGCACAGGTAGCAAACACAAGGCCTGCGGGCCTAATCCAGCCCTCCACCTTCTTTTATCCAGCCTGACACCTTGTTTCTACTTGGTGGCAGCATCAAGCTCCTTGCCCCTAATTAAGGAGTAGTTACATTTATACAGCCCTAAAATTACATTCAGCCCTTTGAAGGCAACCTCAAGGCTGATGGGGCTCCCGGTGAAAATGAGTTTGACACCCCTGCCTTATAGTCATCCACTCTTCCCCACCAGCCCCAGCAACTGTTGCTCTTTTTTCCAGCCCTGTCATTCCACCTTTCCCAGAATGTCATATAAATGGGACCGTAAAATACATAGTCTTTTTAAATATGTAATTGTATTTTACTTATTTGTATTTTTATTTATTGGTTTTTTTAAAGAGAGATGAAGGGTGAAAGACAAAGAAACATAAATATAAATATATGTTGTTCCACTTATTCATGAATTCATTGGTTGATTCTTTTATGTGCCTTGACCGGGGATTGAACCCCCAACCTTGGTGTATCAGGATGATGCTCTAACCAACTGAGCTACCCAACCAGGGCCAATATGTAGTCTTTTGCATCTTTTTTTTTTTTTTTTCACTTAGCTACATTTATCCATGCATGAATCAATGTCTGCTCCCTTTTATTGCTATGTAGGATTGTTTTGCTATGCAGTATTTTTTTTTAAAGATTTTATTTATTTACTTTTTTTTACACAGGGGAAGGGAGGAAGAAAGAGAGGGAGAGAAATATCAATATGTGCCCCGCCCCTCCCACCACTGGGGACCTGCCCTACAATCCAGGCATGTGCCCTAGATTGGGAATCGAACCAGCGACCCCTTGTTTTGCAGGCCAGTGCTCATGCACTGAGTCACACCATCCAGGTCTCTCCCTTTTTTTGAATTGGATCATTTCATTGATCAGTCTTCAAGCTCATTGATTCTTGCTGTACTGTTGAGGCCCTCTAATATATTTATTTTAATTTCACTGTAAATATTTCATTTTTAAAATAATTTTCATTTCTCTGTTGATATCTATTCATTCACTGATGATATTTTTTTCAATTCTTTGAACATGTATTTTTCCTTTTTTTGAACATATTATAATTGCTAATTTGAAGCCTTTGAATGTTAAATTCAACTTCTGGGCCCCCTCTGATCCTTGTCTCTCCCTGGCTGTTTTTATGCTGAGCATCTGGTGACTCTCCTATGTTTGCACAGCTAAAGTGCCAACTATAGGGACCTGACCCAACAATTGTAACTGATAGATTACCTTTAGAAAAGGAAAGTATCAATACATATGATAAATCCATGTAATAGAATAATACTACTCAGACATTTAAAATGATGATGGTAAGATATTTAGGTAATGCTAAATAAAAAAAATCATATAAAAGTACAGTGTAAGCCCACTTAACTAAATTGGGCAGTTTTATACAAAAATAAAATATTGGGTATAAAAACATCAAAATAGTAATCAGTTGATTTTTATTTGATCATTTTCTATACTTGTTTTTGAGTGACTCACTTTTGTAATAAGAAAATACTTGGGACTTCCGGCAAGATGGAGGAATAGGTGGACGCACCGTACCTCCTCGCACAACCAAGATTAGAACAACAATAAAATACAGTCAGCATAACACCCAGAACCGACAGGGGATTCATCTGAATGGAAGTTGGACAGCCAAGAAGTTGAAGTAGACCCGTACATCCAGACTGGTAGGAGACAACGAGCCGAGCGGGCGCGGGGCTGGCGCGGGTCGGCAGCGCACGGAGGTCGGGGGAAAATTTGGCGCGGAATCGGCGCGACAGCCATCGGGGCGTAGGAACGCAGCGGTGGACCCTGAGTACACAAGCTGCGGCTGCCGGACCCAGTGGGGCAGCAATTGTGGACCAGGGCAGAGCTCGCAGCCCAGGAGCCTGGGGAAAGGTCTGGGCCCAGGAGAATTGAACTGCCGCCATTGATTCGCCCCCGCCCCCGCCCCCACATATAAAGTCACAATCTAGCGACTGGGGCACCCAGCCCCGGTGAACACCTAAGGCTCCGCCCCCCACCTTAACAAGAGCGACCAGACCGAAAAAGAAGGAGAGACAGGGAAAGACATAAGACATGTGTGCAACAGAGCAGATCAGTCCCCCAGGACTCATCCTTTTGAGCGACCAAGAAATAGCCAATCTATCAGATGCACAGTTCAAAACGCTGGTGATTAGAAAGCTCACGGAATTGGTTGATTTTGGGCGCAATTTAGATGAAAGGATGCAGGTTACCATAAAAGAGATGCAGGAAGATACGCGGAGGAGAGCCAATAGAGAAAGGAAGGAATCTGAGTCTCAAAACAATACAGTGGACCAGAAGGAAGATAGAATCAACCAAGCAGGAAAGCATGATGAAATAAGAATTTAAAAAATCGAGGAGAGCCTTGGGAACATCCAGGACACCTTTAAACGTTCCAACATTCGAATTATAGGGGTACCAGAAGGGGAGGAGCAACAAGTGGAAAAGTTATTTGAACAAATAATAAAGGAGAACTTCCCCAATCTGGCAAAGGAAACAGTCTTCCAAGAAATCCAAGAAGCTCAGAGAGCCCCAAAGAAGTTGGACCCAAGAAGAAACACACCAAGGCACATCATCATTACATTAGCCAAGGTAAAAACGAAGGAGAGAATCCTAGAAGCAGCAAGAGATAAGGGGACAGTAACCTACAAAGGAGTTCCCATCAGACTGTCAGCTGATTTCTCCAAAGAGACCTTACAGGCAAGAAGGGGCTGGAAAGAAATATTCCAAGTCATGAAAGACAAGGACCTACATCCCAGATTGCTCTATCCAGCAAAGCTGTCATTTAGAATGGAAGGGAAGATAAAGTGCTTTTCAGATAAGGTCAAATTAAAGGAGTTCATCATCACCAAGCCCTTATTTTATGAAATGCTAAAGGGACTTATCTAAGAAAAGAAGATAAAGAAAAGACATGTATAGTAAAAGGACAGCAAACTCACAATTATTAACAACTACACCTAAAGCAAAACCAAAAGAAACTAAGTAAACAACTAGAACAGGAACAGAACCACAGAAATGGAGGGCACATGGAGGGCTAGCAACAGGGGGGGGTTGGAGGAGGGGGAGGGGGGGAAAGGTATAGAGAATAAGTAGCATAGAATGTAGGTTGAAAATAGATAGGGGGAGGGCAAGAATAGTACGGGAAAGGTAGAAGCTAAAGAACTCATAAGAATTGCACATGGAAGTGAACTAAAGGGGGTGGGAGAGGGGGTACAGGGTGGAGGGGAGGGAAGGGGGGAAAAGGGACAAATGTAATAGCATAATCAATAAATTAAAAAAAAATAATAAAAAAAATACTTGAGTTGTTTTTCAAAAATTTAACTATCCACCTATGTAACTAATTTATTCTCTCCTATACAACCCTTGTTGCTGTCCATTTTAGGATATTAAAATACCAGCTGCCTTTCCATATAGGCTGCAAAATCATTTAGAATCCAAAGAAATATCTAAATTATCCCAGAAAGCCAGTTATTTTCCCCTTTTCCTTAGAAATTAATAGCATTAATGAAATTTGGAAATATCTCAAAATACTTTTTAATTAGTGTTTATACTAATGTCTAATTTAAATATTTAGGTCTAGGTGGAAAACTGGTATTAATTCCCTTTTTCACTTGATATTTTTCTGTCTTTTAGCAGCATTCTGTAGTAACTTAATGCAAGCTGCATGTATAATTTAAATTGTCTGAAAGTTTCATTAAAAGAAATAAGTATTATCAGTTTGAATTTACCCAATTATCCCACTGTGCAGAAAGTGTTATCATCTTAACATTTATTCAATATTTAAAATCACTGTGGTCCTTTACCCTTTTACATACTATTTTTTCAAAATCTATTGTGTATTTTATACTTATAGCACTTCTCAGTTCCAATTAACCTGACTTCAAGTGCTCAGCAGGCACAGGTGGCTAGTGTAGGTCTCTAGCACATCTGTGATTGCACTTGCTGTTGTCTGTCATCATAGACCTAGTTTTGAGCCTTAAGTTGTTTATTTCTTTTTTTAGTATATGTACTTCATCTCTTCCCATATTTTACTTAACGCTCTCTGCTCTCAAATATTATATTCTAGGAAAGAACTACCATATTTTGCCATGTATAGTGAGCAGCCACGTTTTTGTTTGCATTATGCACTGGATTATTATACTCATTATTATAACCATGGTGTGCAGTCATTACACCCATGTGTATTGCACGCTTTTATTTTTCCGGCAAAAACTTGGGCAAAAAAGTGCGCATTATACATGGCAAAATACAGTATTTTCCTAATAGAACAAGTTAGTGCATTCCGTGTGTGTATGTATGTACACACACACACATTATATTTAACATCTTATTTGAAGATATAATTTTTTTACAATAATTATTGGAACTGTGATGTGTAGATTTTTAAGAATATAATGCATTTTTATGCTCGGTAAAGATGACTGTATTTTAATTTTAGAATCTGAATTCAGATATTTAAAAAAAAATTGTAATTGCTGTTTTGGGTACTATTGCCACATAACAAATTACTCCAAAACTTGATGCTTTAAAACAGCAATTTTATTATGCCCACAAATTCTATTAATCAAGAATTTGGACGGGGCACAGCAGAGATGGCTTTTCTCTGCTTTAAGGCATCTAGAGCCCGAAGTGGGAAGAGTCAGAGGTGATGCAGCGGCTGGAGATTGGAATGATTTGGACGGCACCTGGGCTAGAATCAAAAACTCTGGATTTCAGACCAGAACACTACCCAAGACCTCTCCATGTGGTTTGGCTTCTTCCGACTGTGGCAGCTGTGGAGTAAATGGTCTTCTTACATCGCTGCTGAGGGATCCACATGCAGATGTTCCATCACCCAGTGTAGGAGCTGAGTGTCCTATGCCTGAGCCTGGGAAGAACCACAGCTTTGCCTCTGCCATTCTTTATCAGTGGAAACTGTGATAGTCTGCTGATATTCAAAATGAGTAGACATAGACCCCACCTTTAATCAGCAGAGTATCAAAGAACTGGGGAATTATGTTTTAAAGCTGCCACAGTTGCTGAGGGAATTATAGGAAATATAGGCAAATGAAAATGTTAATATTATAAAAATTTCCATAATTTACTCTACAGACTGCATTTTTAAAAATCCTCGCTTGAGGATATGTTTATTGATTTTAGAGAGAGGAAGAGGGACAGAGAGGAAGATGGAAACATCTATCAGTTGCCTCTTGTATGTGCCATAACTGGAATCGAATCCATAACCTAGGGTATGTGCTCTTATCAGGAATCCAACCCGCAACATTTTGGTATAGGAGACATTGCTCCAACTAACTGAGCCACCTGGCCAGGGCCCCTGTAGACTGTTCTTTAAAAAGCATATAGGTCTATGTAAACTATTATAATATTTGTCAGGCTCAGTTTTTAGTACAGGCAGAAGAAATAAAACTTGAATATTAGTTTGGTCTATTCCCTGAGAGAAAATTAGGAGAGTTACCTAATTTTATTTTATTTTTTATTATTTTTAAAAGTAGTTTTTTTTTTTTTTAAAGATTTTATTTCTTTACTTTTAGAGAGAGGGGAAGGGAAGGAGAAAGAGAGGGAGAGAAACATCGTGTGTGGTTGCCTCTCGCACACCCTCTACTGGTGTGGTTTCCTCTCGCACACCTTCTACTGGGGGCCTGGCCTGGAACCCAGGCATGTGTCCTGACTGGGAATTGTACCAGCAACTGTTTGGTTCACTGGCCAGCGCTGAATCGACTGAGGTATGCCAGCCAAGGCTTCTAATATATTTTAAAGTAGAAGAAAAGAAAACATATTTCTTATTGAGTCACAGTAAGATAAAACTTTTAAAGACACTGTATTTTACTTGTTATAGATACTATTTATTTTCCATTCAGACTGATTTTTTATTTTTAGTGCAGGCTTTTAAAAATTGACTTAAAATATTTCAAAGGAAACATTTCACTTTCAAAATAGTCTTGATTCATTTATCATTTTTGATGAAATTATTTCCGTACCCTTCATGCTGTTGGAACATTTAGATGTGTAAGCACTGACATACAATGAACTCTTTCCCCTTCTCCCCTTATCCTCCAGGCAAGGTACTTTTCTTTGATGGACTGAAAGTACGCCTCCTCTGATGGATAATTCACTTCTGATGAATTTCAGCAAATACAACATTTCTGTTATTTTTAGAAGAATGACATTTGAGTAGCTTGGACATGATGATTGTTTTCCTGTTTTCAGACATGTAGCATGGATGAGCCAACTAAATTATTAAGTGATTAAGTGGGAAGATATCAGAACAGATTCATCCAGCTCTGACTTGGATCTTCTTTTGATTGATAAACTTATAATGTTACAATTTTCTAAGATTGTAGTGAATAGTAGCAAATCTATTTTTTAATATATTTAAGTAAAGGGGAGGGAAAACATTTCACTTTTTTTGACATGTTAATGAAAGATTCCTATTGCACTTTTTTCCTTTTAAGTAAATAAATTCTTCCAGGTAAACCATGGCCATGTAAAATATACTGCAAGAAAAGTCAACTGGACACCTATTACAACAGTTTTATCTTAATTTTGGTTTTCTATATACTTCTTAGAATTACAGAAGTACAGGTATTTTTCCTTACAACTTGATTGTGTAAGTTACCTTTGTGTCGGCCATAAAATATGTATTTATATAATCAGAGATCAAGGTTCTACTACATTATTTAGTAGATGTTAAAAACAGAATGAGGAAATGTTGAGCTTTATTCATATATCTTTTATAAGCAAATATTTTTTATATTTTTGTACACTGTAGCAAGGAATACAGTGGCTTGTGTATAATTGTTTTTGCTATCTTTTCATTTGAGATATGGTACAGATACCTATTTTCTTTCACAAGATTTGAACATTTGATTTTAGGGTAAAGTTTGCCCTTGCTGGAAGCAAGATTTCACTGTTTGGGACAATTGACAGATATTTACTGGGCTAAAGAATGCCAGCAAATTTTCTTGTAGTGAGGGGCTGCAGATGATTGTTTAAAAGTATGGACTTGAGCTACATTACTTGATTCGAATCCCAGCCTAGTTACTTTCTATAATTGTGACTATTAAATAACTTAATTTCTGTACCTCGTTTACCAAGTTTATAAAGTAGGTGTAATGGCACTATTTACTTCTAGAGGCTGTGAGGAAAATTAAGGAAATTAATGTATGTATAGCATTTAGAACAGTGAGTGTCACATGGTATGAAATGTTTAATATTAGACTAATAAAATTAATGTTTAATGTTAATTTTTTAAAAGATTTTATTTATTTATTTGTAGAGAGAGGGGAAGGGAGTAAGAAAGAGAAGGAGAGAAACATCAATGTGTGGTTGCCCCTCACATGGCCCCCACTGGGGACCTGGCCCTAACCCAGGAATGTGCCCTGACGGAGAATCAAACTGGTGACCCTTTGGTTCCGTAGCCCACACTCAACCCACTGAGCTACACCATCCAGGGTGATTAATGTTCATTTTAATAATGATAAAGTAACTATCTTCTATGGTGATCAAAGATATAAAAATATGAATGAGAAAATATTAAAAGCATCAGAGGAAAACATGAGTATATAGTTTTATAATACTGGAATGTGAAGGTTCTACTAAGAATGATTTTATCAAGCATGAAAGATATTACTACATAATCAAGATACTGTAGCAAAAGATACCATGGATAAAGTCAAAAGACAAACAATAACCTAAGGGAAAAATATATGTAGCAAATAAAAATAACAGGTTAAATTTTGTAATAAACAAGAACACTTATAAAACACAGCCCTATAAGTTGGTCCAAAGGTTGTGGTTTGTTGTTAAGCTCATTAAAACACAACCCTGTAGAAAAGGGCAAATGACAGAGGAAGACACAGAATGACTCAGAAATATTTGAAAAGATTTTAAGCATCACTCAAAGTTAGGTACTGCACACTAAAATGTTTTTCGCTTATCAGAATGGCAAAGATTAAAATGCCACTCAAGCCCTGGCTGGTGTGGCTTAGTGGATTGAGCATTGGCCTGTGGATCAAAGTTGCTGGTTTGATTCCCAGTCAGGGCACATGCCTGGGTTGCAAGCCAGGTCCAATGTAGGGGGCGCATGAGAGGCAACCACACATTGATGTTTCTCTCCATCTCTTTCTCCCTCCCTTCCCCCTCTCTAAAAATAAAAAATAAATCTTTAAAAACTCTTTTAAAAAAATAAAATAAAATGCCACTCAATCTTGGGAAGATGAGACATTCTTAAGCACTATTGATGGGAGGTACATATTGATAGATATTTTGGAGAGAGATTTTGTCAATGGTCAATTTTAAAAGCACAAACTTTGAACCTCCAATGACCTCATAGATATATATGTATTAGTTCACTCCCTGAAATAAGTATCCATCAATGGGGATTTAGTAAATAATGTTATATATCTGCAGTGAAATGCTACATAGATTTTTTAGGAGAATAATGAAAATTTATTCTAACACAGAATGATATCTAGGATAAGTTAAAAACAGGTTACAGAATTATATGAAACATATACGTTTAAAAACATGTATGCTTATATATACATTACATATTAAATATACATAAGTAGGCCTATAAAGGATGCACAAGAAACCATTAGCTGTAGCTGCTCCTGGGAAGTAGCATATCAGATACCAGGGAGAGAAGGGGCCTTGAACTTTTCACTTTATAGTAGTCATCATTTGAAGTTTTTTTTTACACTGGGTATATTGTTACTTTTAATAGTGTTTTTATAAAGCTAATACGAAAGGTTTGAACTTTTTCCATGCTAACTATGTTAGTTATCAATTGCTGCATAACAGTATACCCAAAACTTAGCAACTTAAAACTGCAAATATTTACTCATAGTTTCTGAGGGCTGTGAGCTTGGAAACAGCCTAGCTGGGTGGCTTTGGCTTAGGGTCTCATGAGACTGTAGTCAAGCTGTCACCTGGGACTGTAGTTATCTCTAGACTGCTAGGTAGGAAGGATCTGCTTCCAAGCTCATTCATGTGGTTGTTGGCAGGCCTCAGTGTCTCTTTGGCTATTGGTCAGAGAGTTTAGTTCCTCACTGCATGGACTTCTCCATAGGGCTCTTCACAATTTGGCAGGTTTGTTCTACCACGCTGAGTGATCTAAGAAAGAGAAAGCCAACACCCAAGGCTGGGCAAACCTTGGAAGTGTTGCACTACTACCTTTGCTATATACCTGTGGTCCACAGTCCTGGGCCATGGAACGGTACCTGTCGTGCCGTTAGGAAATGGGCCACATAGCAGGTAGTGAGCTGTGGGGGGAGCCAGCGAAGCTCTGTTCCCTTTACCACCTGAGCTCCTCCTCCTGTGTCATCTCCCCAAACCCCCCACACCCCTGCTTCCGTGGTGCCACGAAAGCTGGGGACCTCTGCTATGCTCTTGGTCACACAGAGCAATTCTGGTACAGTGTGGAAGGGTGTGAATACCAGGACATATGGATCATTGGAGGCTATCTTGGAGACTAGCTACCACATTGGGTCCAAAACAGTATATATCTTTTCTAATAATTTGTGATTATAGGGAAGTAAATTAATTAGACATCATTTAGGTGGGAACTGTGCTTTAAAATGATCTCCTTAACAATCTTTATTTGCTTTTCTTTTTCAGGTCCAGCACAGAATCAAATGCAGGTTCCATCTGGGTATGGATTGTATCCTCAAAACTATAGTGCTCCCTCAGGACATTACTCTCAAGGACCTGAGAAAATGACCTCTTTGCCATTGGATGGCCAGTGTGGCGACTACTACTCTGGTCTCTATACAGTACCATCGCAAAATGTGGTGACTTCTAAAACAACAAACCAACAACCAGGAGCACAGCAGATGTATAGCAGGGGTCCTCCTGCCCCTCACATTGTGGGGACCACTCCAGAATATTTCCAAGGTGCCACATCATCAGCATCTCATTTGCATACGAGTGCCTCCCAGCCATACTCCTCTTTTGTGAATCACTACAATAGTCCAGTCATGTACTCTGCCAACTCTCCTGCTGTTTCTCAGGGATTTCCCTCTACTTGCGGTCACTATGCTGTGTCAACTGTATCTAATGCTGCGTATCCTAGTGTTTCATATCCCTCTCTGCCTGCTGATGATCCATATGGGCGACAAATGTTTACCTCACAGAATGCTTCAACTATCAGACCTGATAGAGATAATTCATTTTCTGGTCAGAATACCACTCTCAGCCGTCCATCACCACTTCCGCCTCCACCATCACAACAGTACCAGCAGCAGCAGAGTCTTTCAGGATACAATACTGTCTCATGGTCAGCTTCAGGCCTTCCATCAGCTCAAGACAATCTCATCCAAAACCACACTGGCTCCCTGGCTACAGCCAACAACAACCCAGCAGATACTGGTAAGTTAAATGGAAAGTTCACCAAAGCATGGCTGAAAATCAGTGCATTTCTGTTCAGGTTTTTATTTGTATAAAAATTACAGATGATATAGCTTAATAGAAAAATTGGAAATTAGCTCACCTCTGTAATTAATTTCCTTTATTTCTTGTGGTATTTTATAGCATCTCCTTGTGCCCTTCCCCTTTACCTAGTCACATTTAGCCACCCAACCATCTCTGTCACGCAGCCTGATTCCTTGCCGTGATTGGGATTTCATCAGTATCTATTGATTTTTTTCACGCCTCTGCAGTAGTTATCTTTAATATGAAGTATAGGGCAAATGGAATGGTCCATTTGGGGGTATGCTTTGTTAGCCACTACTTATTTATTTTGTATTTTTTAACACTGGTTCAACTTTGGGACAGTTACTATCCCAGGCAGAGTTTAATTTACTGTAGAAAAGTTAATGGGGGAGAGATGCATAAAGAATAACCTTGTAGTTAGTCTTTCTGTCCTTCCTAAACCAAGATCTGGTTAAACTTATTAGTTTAAAAATTATAAATGTAAATATGTAGTCTTTTTAGTTGGGGTTTCCATAGGATATACTCATTTTAATTCACCTTGTGAATTTTAACCTAATAATGTGCTCTTGAACTGAGTGAAAATGTATGGAAAGAATGGGACTTGGTAAAGCTGTGGTAGTCTTCTGAATGATGTCTGCAGATGTACTTCAAAGTCTGGATAGCCATATGGCAGGGCTGTTGTTGTGGAAGAGTATTCTTTCCTGGGCAATTAGTTTATTTAAAGTCAGTGCATTAGAATATTAGATCTGAACTATACATTTGAGATCATCTGGTCATTCATTGCTGTACCATTTACAAACACTTTTCAGCTTCAAGCAACTAGAAGTGATTTAAACGAAGGAGGAGGTGGTGTTTTTCTCACATAACAAGCAATCTAGGGGAATCCAATAGATCCAGATCTCCTCAGTGTGTCTCTTCTGTCTTTCCATTCCATCATTTTTGGCATGTTTGTTCGTAAAAGAACAAGATTGTTTCTGTACCTGTGGATATCAATCAGTCAAAAGCATTGACTGAGCCTTGCATAAGTCAATGTAAAGCATCGTCCTAGTTCCCAGACCTGGCTGCACACCAGAATCATTTGCACAGATTGTGATCTTCAACCCCAGCCTGCTACTGAGCTAGACCAGAATCTCCAGGGTAGTCTGGGAAATCTGTATCTCTGACTCGATCTCGAGGGATGCCTAGTATCAGATCCAAACTCTACAGTAGTTCTTTCCTTTTGTTTTACAAATGAGGAAAGCTATCCAAGTTGGTTTGCTTGTGGTTATTAACATTAGAAACAGCTTGTCCTGGAGCTTGGTTTCAGTCTGCCCTTCTCAGAACCAGGGTTGTCTGTCCCCTAGAAATTATGTTTTCTTTCTCTTTTTTTAGCAGTCCTTTTACAGATCAGCTTATCCAAAGGTCCCTCTGACCTAAGGATTTTGTAAGTTTTGTGACAAATGAAGAAATACAGGCAATTCTGTCTTATTTCTGAGATGGAAATGGGACCCTGGATAGAACCAATTTATACTAACATGTAGGATCAGGAAAATATGGGGCCACTTGGCTAATGAACAGAATACCTAATTGGAAAGAGCTTATTGAAAAAATATTGAAGAGTAGGAATAATTACAAAGTTACCTCCTGTTTGAATAACTGTAGTAATTGGTTCTTTAGGCAGAGAGATGAGATACATTTTCACTCTTAATCCCAGTACTGTACTGTGAAAGCCATAATATTAAGTGTTTTTATTTTTTACCTTTAGATTGTTAAGTTACTTTTATATAGAGAGGTTGAGAAATACATCTCAGGTTAATGTGACACTTGCACTATTACCATTTTGAAAGAAATAAAGAAGTTACTTAAAATCTACTTTACAGTTAAATATTATAGAAATTCCCAAATTTTGTCCGCTGATGTATCTCAATATTTTTTTAATAGTACCCCAAGCAACTTAGTAGTGATAGTTCATAAGGTATTTGACAGATGGCACTGTGTTTCTATTGAAAATTTAAAAATTCCCTTCAAACTCTGAATTTGTTGCAGGTGCAACTTCAGTGCCCTAGTGCAAAGTTTGGGAACCATAGGAGTGTTGATTTTTATTTTCTAGAAAGATAGGCAACTCAGTTGCTTTGGAACTCTTAAATTACATCGTCATTAACATTAGAATTTTAGATATTAAACATAGTTTTGTGTGAATTTTAACTTTTGAGTAATTGACAAAATAATTGCACTTTTTAATTACTTGATTATACTCATTTTATTTTCAAGTACAGTAAGAGTTCTTAAGCCTTGGCCAGGTAGTTCAATTAGAGTATTGTCCTGATACACTAAGGTTGCAGGTTCAATCCTGTTCAGGGCACATACAAGAATCAACCAGTGAATGCATAAGTGGAACAACAAATTGATGTTTTTCTCTCTCTTCTCTCTCTCTCTTTAAATCAATAAAAATAAAAAAAAACTTAAGCAGTTTGCAAAGGGTTGAGATCCAAAAGCGTACACCTGAGTTAAGTGATTATCAAAAACAAGCCATTATTGTTTAGTCAGTTGGTGAATTCATGTGTAGAAACATGGAATAAAAAGATCTTTAAATGTTATCTCATTTAAAAAGAACTTCAAATGTTATTTTCCTCTGTATTTTATTTTTTAAAGATTGTATTTATGTATTTATTTTTAGAGAGAGGGTAAGGAAGGGAGGAAGAGAGGGAGAGAAACATCAGTGTGTGGTTGCCTCTCATGTGCTCCCCACTGGGGACCTGGTCCAAAACCCAGGCATGTACCCTAGTTTGGGAATTGAACCAGTGACCCTTTGATTTGCAGGCCAGCACTCATTCACTGAGCCACACCAGCCAGGGCAAAAGAACAAAAAAGCACCTAGTTTGTTTGGTTTTTTTTTTGCTTTTTTTTAATTATTTTCAATTTTAGTTGGCCTTCAATATTATTTTATATTACTTTTAGTTGTACTGCCTAGTGGTTAGACATTTATAAATTTACTAAATGATTCCCCCAATAAGTCTAGTATTTACCTGGCACCATTCATTTTTATTACAGTATTATCATCTACAGTCCTTGTGCTGTACTTTACATACTCGTGACTATTTTGTAGTTTATCAATTTATACTTCTTAATCCCTTTAAATTTTACAACTAGTCCTGAAAACCCCCTCACATCTGACAACCATCAGTTTGTCCACTGTATCTGAGTCTGTTTCTATTTTTTATTTTGTTCTTTGTATTCCATATGGTATTTGTTTTTTTCTGTCTGACTTATTTCACTTAACATAATACTTTTAAGTCAACCCATATTGTTGCAAATGATAAGATTTCATTTTTTTAAAAATGGCTATGTAGTATTCCATTTGTGTTTGTTATGTACCACATTATCTAATCATCTATTGATGGACACTTAGGTTGGCTACTTTGGTAAACAGTGCTGCAGTGAACATAGGAGTGCATATATCTTTTCAAATTATTGCCTTGGATTTCTTTGGATAAATGCCCCAAAGTGTAATTGGTGTGTTATAAGGTGGTTCTGGTTTTAATTTTTTTGAGGAATCTCTATACTGTTTTCCACAGTGGCTGCACCAATTTGCAGTCCCACCAACAATGCACAAGGGTTCCCTTTGTTCCACACCTTTGCCATACTATTTTTTGACTTATTTATCATAGCCATTCTGAAAGGTGTGAGGTGATATCTGATGGTGGTTTTTAATTTGCATTTCTGATGGTTAGTGATATTGAGCATTTTTTCATATGCCTATTGACCATCTGTATGTCCTCTTTGGAGAAATGTCTTTTCAGGTCTTCTGCCCATTTTTAAATTGGATTTTCATTTTTTGGTGGTAAGTTATATGAGTTCCTTTTAAATTTTGGATATTAACCCTGTATTGGTTGTTTCATTGGTGAATATCTTCTCTCACCTGGTAGGCATTTATTTCGTTGATGGTTTCCTTTGCTGTGCAAATACTCTTGAGCTTGATGTCGTTCCATTTGTTTATTTTTTTCTTTTGTTTCCCCTGCTGAAGGAGATATATCAGAAAAAATATATTACTAAGTAATGTCACAGAACTTACTGCCTGTGTTTTCTTCTGGGAGTTCTATGGTTTGAGGCCTTACATTTGAGTCTTTAATTGGTTTTTTACTTTATTCTTGTATAAGGTATAAGAAAGTAGTCTAGGTTCTTTTTCTTTCTTTCCTTTCTCTGTCTCTCTTTTTCTCTTTCTTTCTTTTTTTCTTACATCTTTCCAGTTTTCCCAACACCATTTATTGAATAGATTGTCCCATTGTATATTCTGGCCTCCTTTGTCATAGGCTAATTGACCATATAAACTTGGATTCATTTCTAGGCTCTCTATTCTGTTCCATTGCCATTTTGATTACCGTAGCCTTATATAGTATAGTTTGATATCCAGTAGCATGATACCTCCAACTTTGTTCTTTCTCAAGATTTCTGTGGCTATTAGGAGATCTTTTGTGGTTGCATATAAATTTTAGAATTATTTGTTTTATTTCTGTGAAAAATATGTTTGTATTTTGATAGGGATTGCATTAAATCTATAGATTGCTTTGAGTAGAATGGACATTTTAATGATGTTAACTCTTCCTGTCCCTGAGTGTGTTATATGAAAAGCACATAATTTTAAAAATTAGGAAGATGAATCTTGTTGCTGAGAAATAGAATTTTTCCAGAAAGAAATACTTTTACTAAAATTATTTTTACTAATTCTTGCTTAATAAGGATCACATTGATAGCATATCACAAAATAGTACTGTGATTAATGTACAATTTAATTTTTTAATTTTTTAAATTTATGTATTTTTTAAGAGAGAGGGGATAGGAGGGAGAAAGAGAGAGAGAAACATTGATGTGAGAGAGAAACATCAATCAGTTGCCTCTCATACACTCCCCAACCGGACCACAACCGGCAGCCATTTGCTGTGTAGGACAAGGCCCAATCAATTGAATCATACCAGTCAGGGCTAACAATTTTGTAAAACAATAAGCAGTTAAAAAGCCACTCATATAATAATCACTGTATGTATCACTGTATAAAATCTATACTTGAAACTAGCATATAATCACTAATAAGTTAATATTTATATCTGTTTTCTCAAGGTGGTGATGTGCCTGAGGAAAAGCAGAATAAATACCCTGTAGGATATGATTTCTGGACAAAGAAATCCAAGTTAGAAATAAATTAGAAAACTACTTTGCAGGTTTAATATACAGTAAAGAGAATATTTTCAGCTTTGAACACTTGTGAGGTTGCAGAGTTGTAACATGCAGGTAACAGTTTTGCTCCTTTGGAAAACACTCCTCAGTTTTTCCAAAGCTACCCTTAAGCCTTACCATCTTTTCTTAACTTTGTATCTACCACTTGTAAAGTTTTTCTACTTTCACTCCTTCTCTAAGCTCAGAAGGTGAAATGATTATCTTCAGAAACACTTTCTTCAGACTTTGGGTTTTTTGGTTATCTCTTTTCCTCTGTGTCGGTTCCCTGGGTTCTAGTGGGCTGTGCCATTACAAAGGTGAGAGGAGTTGATGACGAAAAACATAAGCTTGGTTTTGTATGGTCTAGGAACCATCAACAGTTTTAAGCAAGGTGGTGACACTATCATATTTATGTTTCAGAAGCTTCTATGCACGGTGTGGTAGGTAGACTGGAAGACGAAGAACTTGGAGATAGACAAGTGAGGAAGGAATTACTAAAATTATCTAGATGAAGGATGATTTGTGCCGGTATTCATTTAGACATAAGACAGATGGCAGAGGATGATTTTAAGGACTTATTAATGTAGTTTATGAAGAAAATGGAAGAATAAAAGATGCCTTTTAAATTTTCCAGGTTGAATAACTTTAATGGTCAGTGGTGTATTAGCTGAGAATTATTTAATCTCCTTAGTGTTGAAAGAATTTTATCCACAATTACTAAAGGGATACAGGAGCTAACTAGGGAACTACCTTAATAGCCCGCCTCCAGAAAAAGATATATTCTTGAATCATGAGTTGTCTCTAACCATCCCTTACACTAGCCAGTAGTATCGCAGTTCATTTTTCATAGTGCCAGTTACATGTTATTTTCCTACCAAATTCTGTTGTGCAAGGGATACTTTCTGTTTTGGCTGGCATGCTTCTATGGTCCTTAATGTCTATAGAATTTTTCTCCATTCATTTGGCAAATATTTGAAAGCCAACTATCTGACAGGTATTGTTTTAATGCTAGCTGGGAGATAAAACAGTGAGTAAAAAGGCTTGATTCTTACCCTTATGATTTTTGCACATCTGTGTGAGGAAGCAAACATTATCCAAATAAACAGAAATGAGTGTAAAATTGCTGTTATTATTTAAATACCATGAAACAGAGATATATGGTGCTTAGCAAGGATACATTGTTACATCTGGCCTATTAGTTATGAAGCTTAGGAAAGTTTTCCCTCATATTTGACATTTGAGCTACAGTCTGAAGGATGAATTCTCCACATGTAAAAGAAATATGTGAAATGCAAAAAGGCAACACTTTAAAATATAGGAAGCTGCCGCCTGAACTTAAAAAACAAACACAATGCTAGCTATAAAGAATAAGCATGATAAGCTTGAGTAATTCCTAAGTAAGAACTTCTCATCATTGAAAGACAATATAAAGCAAACAAAAAGGCAAACCATTAGCTGGAAGGGAAAAAAATACGGTATTTATCAAGAATACACAAATAACATACGTAAATTAATAAGGAAATGACCAACAACCCCAGAATAAAAATACATGAACAAGTATTTCACAGAAAATTAAATATATTCAATCTCATTAATAGAGAAAAGCAAATTAAAACCAGAAAGGGATATCTTTATCTAACATCAAAATGATAAAAATTTAAAAGTCTAACCATACTAAGGGATGACAAAGATGTGTTATAACAGAAACTCTTAGACACTGTTTGGAGAAGGGTTTATTGGTTTGGTATTTTAGGAGAATTCGGCATGTGAAGTGAAGTAACCACACCCTAAAATGCAGCTATTCCATTTCTGTATGCTCTGACTTTGTGCATCAGTCACCTGGGATCTTGTTAAAATGCAGGTTCTGATTCACCAGGTCCAGTACAGCCTAGCCTAAGATACTTTGATCAAGTTTCTGTATAGGTGTTGCTGGCTGGTAGACTACACTTGACTAGAAAGGCCCAGGAGCACCCCTTCTTGTTTTAGATACGTAACACTTACAGCAAATGATGACATTTGTTTGGGACACGGAGCTAAAGGGACTAGTCTACTCTCTAGGCCAAGTCATTTCCCACAGGCTGCTACAGGATTGCTCAAGCCTTCACTCACACCTACACCCATTTGAGCCATGTGTGCCACAACTTTAAGAAGCTCTTCCCAAGAGAAACTTGCACATTTGCACTAGGGACATGTTCGTGAATATTCATAGCAGTACTGTTGGTGAACACAAAAAATTGGAAATCCACAATTCCATTTATAGTAGAATGGATAAAGTATGTCCTTCCAATGGACTCCTGAACAGCAGTGAAAATAATGAGAGAAAACTCTGGAAATGTGACATAAGAAGTCATGGAAGAATACATACAGTGTATTTTTATAAAATTTAAAAAAAAACAAGCAAAAATAATGTTTAGGATACCTGTATATGTGGTAAATGTTATAAACAAAAGTGAGGGAATACTATTATTTAGGAGAGGGGCAGGGGAACATCAAGAGCTTTAACAGTATTGGAAATATTGGGTGTTGAGTTCGTGAGTATTTTATTTATTATGCTTTCGTTATATGTATATATACATATGTTCATACATGTATGTATCACATATCCTTTTATTTGTATTGTTTATTTGGTTCAAGAAAACAGTTTGTAATAGCAAAGGGAGAGTTTTTAAAATTACATTCTCCTTTAATAGGAAGGAGCATGGGCTAGTTCAAGGGATTGAAAAAAGACTGGTGAACCTAGAGGAGAATCACAGCAGAATGAAGCTAGGGTTTTAGGATGATTCAGGCAGGACCTTGTCAATCATGTTTAGAAGTTTTATCTTTATCTTCAAGCACTAGCAGAATATTGCAGGATTATAAGATAGATAATGCCATGTGTCAGGTTGGAGACTGGTTGTAATGTGCCACAACAGAGAAAGGGCCCTTTTCAGAGCTAATCTTATCTTTGACTTTGTGCTTGAAATTGTTTTTGGAAAAATTATTTGTGGGAATAATTTGAGGCCTGGGATGATGGAATTGTTCTCCAGAAAGGTTTTGTGATTCCTCTGTCGCTTGCCTTCAGGTGCTACTAGATGTGATCATGTTAATCCAGGTTCAAAACTCTACATTTACTGGACTGCGTAGGTTTTCTGAATCAAAGCTGCTGGCATTTGTAAGGATTATTTTCCTAGTTTATACTTCTGACATTAATAACCCTTCACAGTACTATTGTAAAAGTGGACAGATAGGGTATCTTGCCAGGTACCCTGTCTTTGGTGTGTCTAACAATGTGTCTTCTGTTGGCCATGCCCTGCAAGGCCATGGCAAACAGTGGGTCAGGTTTGCAGCTGACGTCCACAAGGCGAAAGCTGCTTTGAGTGTGGGACTTTTTTCTCTGAGTTTTTAATTTCTTATAGATTTTGGCCCCAATATTTGTTCATATCACACTTGGTTTTTGATGATTTTAAGAAGGTATTTTTAAACATAGTTTTTAAAGTTCTCTTTAGTAGAAGGTTTGGTCCTACTTACTAGCCATTATTACCAGAGGCAGAAATATTCTCTGTGTTTTCACATAGTGCCTTTTAATTTGTGTTGTAAGCAAGGGTAAAATTAGTATATATTTATTTTCCACCCTCTCACTTTTCTTCCACCCAATTTTAAATGATTATATCTTTCTTAGTTTTTACTTTGTACTGTTAAATATACTTATCACTCTGTTACTTGAGCAGTTTTAATGATTATATCAGTTAGCTAATGCTGATTTAAAACAAAAGTAATGTGTTATTTTTCATGGTTCTGTGAATGTGTTGGGCAGTACCTCTGTCCTTTTTTCCTGGACACTCAGTGTGACTCATTTAGCTGGGAAGATGGCCGAGTGGGAAGATCATAGGGCTTCACCCACATGTCTAGCAGTTGATGCAGACTGTTCACTGGGTACCTCAGTTGACTCTCCACTTGACTAAACGTCCTTCTGTGATGGTCTCGGGGCCACATTAGAAGAGTAGAAAGACATAAGATTGCAAGAATATTGAGACTTATGGTTCAAAACTTGCACACCATTATTTCTGCCACATCCTGTTGATTAAAGCCGGTCAAGGTCAGCCCTGATTTAGGGGGTGGGGAGATAGACTCTTCTTCTTGTTTTTTTAATCCTCACTACAGGACATTTTTTTTTTCATTGCTTTTAAATAGAGAGAAACGTCTGTGTAAGAGAGAAACATTGATTGTCAGCCTTATTGTATGCACCCCAACGGGGTATTGAACCCTCAATCTGGGTATGTGCCTTGGTAGAGAATCAAACCTATGACCTTTCCATCTATGGGACCAACTAAGCCACACCAGCCAGGATAGACTCCACTTCTTAATGAGAAGAACAGCAAAATAATGTGACAGTGTTTTTAGTCTCCCACAGTGTTTGTTCCTCCTAAAAATGGTGAGGCAGTCAGCATATGTAAGCTACCTTCAACCTTCTTTCCCCATTCTCCATATTTATACCATTTGTACAGTATTGGGACACGTTTTATTCTGCCACCATAGTCCTACATTTGTTTTAGTCTTAGACCTAAGTTATTCACATAAATATGTATCATGCATGTATACACATACATATATACATGTGTTCGTATATGAATGTATATGCACATACAAGTTTGTGCAAAAGTAGGTTTACACTTGTGAGTGTGTGAAATGGAGTTTATTCTTATTTATTATATTATTTTACATATGAACAACTATAAACCTACTTTTACCTCACCCTGTATATGTAAGTGTTCAGTATATATTAATGTTTGCTAGTCTTTCACCCTAGGTTTTTTACTCAGATTTATTGAGATATAATTAACATACAAGTTCGAGATATACAGCATGGTAATTTGATACACATATATATTATAAAATGATACCACAGTAGAATTAATTGATACATTTGTCACCTCATATAATTACCCTTTCTGTGTGTATAGTGAGAATATTTAAGATCTATTCTTTTAGCACCTTTCAACTGTATACTGCAGTATTGTTAACTATAGTCAACCATGCTATACATTAGATCCTGAGAACTTATTCATCTTATAACTGGAAGTTTGTATCCTTTGACTGAAATCTCCCCATTTCCCCCACTCCCCAGTCCCTGGCAACCACCATTCTACTCTCTGTTTCTATGAGTCCAGATTTTTAAAATTCTACATATAAGTTAGATCATACACTGTGGTCTTTCTTTGTCTGACTTGATTTACTTTGCATAATGCCCTCAAGATCCATCTATGTTGTTGCCAAGTGGCAGGATTTCCTTCTTTTGTCATGACTGAATAATGTTCTCTGTGTGTATGCATGCACCAAATTTTTTAATCTGTTTATCTATTACATGCATACGCATACACACTGTGTGTGTGTGTATCTATCTTGTGTTTTCTTTAATCATCCATTGGTAGACACTTACATTGCTATCTCTTGGTTAACTGAAGATTGTCTTCTGGGCCAGGCAGTTTGAGTTATCATAAAGGCCTACTGTGAATCACATGTACTTTTTTTAGAAATCCAATCAAGTGTTACCATCAGACTCTAACTTAGTTATAAGTGAAATAAGGCATCTGATTAGAAATAGCAAATAAGAAATGTTTACACTACACTGATGCAGTTTGTACTACAAAATGAGATCTGAGCTGGGTACTAGGAACAATTGTAGAGTTCATGAACCACATTACTGCAGAAGCAAATACCAGTACTCCTATTCATCTTCCTGTCTGAGGTACCATTGCACAGTACAGTAATTAATAATAGTGATCATTAATTAATTAAGAAACATCATTTTGGTTTTCCTTTGTTGAAGAAGATAAGGAAGCTTGTGAAATGTTTTAGGAAATTTTCCATAAAGATTATTAAAATATTTGATGAGTCTTCATTTTTTTTTTTTGAAAATTTCTTTGGACCACCTTATTTTCTACATATAGATATACAAGATAAATATGATGCTACTGAAGTTTTAAGAACTCCAAATGAACTGTATTCTTTTATTATTTTAATATACTTTTATAAATTAAATATATTTATATTAAACTTTTATATTTAATATAAGCATATTGCTGTGGATGAAACAGACTTTTTTCTACCCTCTACTTTTTATTTTATTTTATTTTTTAATTATATTTTATTGATTATGCTATTACAGTTATCCCAGTATTCCCCCTTGCCCCCCTCCACCCAGCACCTGCCAGTCACTTGGGCAGTCCCCACACCGTTGTTCATGGGTTGTCTGTGTAAGTTCTTTGGCTACTCCATTTCCTATTCTGTATTTTATCCCCATGGCTATTCTGTAACTACCTATTTGTACTTTTTAATCTACTCACCTCTTCACAGATTTCCCCCAAACTCCCCCTTCCACCTGGCAACCATCAAAATGCTCTCTGTATCCATGACTGTTGCTGTTATTCTCATTTGCTTAGGGTTTTTTTTAGATTCAGTTGTTGACAGATAATTATTTATTGCCATTTTATTGTTTATAGTTTTGATCTTCTTTTTCTTAAATAAATCCCTTTAACATTTCATGTAACAATAGTTTGGTAATGATGAACTCTTTTAGTTTTTTTCTTCTCTGGGAGCTCTTTACCTGTCCTTTGATTCTAAATGATGTCTTTGCTGGGTAGAGCAGTCTTGTCTGTAAGTCCCTGCTTTTCATGACTTTGAATATTTCTTGCCAGTCCCTTCTAGCCTGCAAAGTTTCTTTTGAGAAATCAGTGGACAGTCTTATGGGAGCTCACCTGTAGGTAACTAACTGCTTTTCTCTTGCTGCTTTTAAGATTCTCTGTCTTTAACCTTTGGCATTTTTAATTATATGTCTTGGAGTGATCATCTCTGCAACCATCTTGTATGGGATTCTGTGCTTCCTGGACTTGTATGTCTATTTCCTTCACCAAATTAGGGAAGTTTTCTTTCATTATATTTTCAAATATAAATATAGATTTCCAATTTCTTGCTCTTTCTCTTCTCCTTCTGTCACCCCTATGATGGGAATGTTTGAATGCTTGAAGTTGTCCCAGAAGCTGCTTACACTATCCTCATTTTTTTTTATTATTACTCTTTTTTCTTCTTGTTCTGATGGGTTGTTTTTTAGTTATGTTCCAAATCATTGATTTGATTCTCAGCCTTATCTGCTCTACTGTTGTTTCCCTGTAAATTGTTCTTTATTTCAATTACAGAGTTCTTAATTTCTGACTGGACCTTTTTTATGTTCTTGAGATCTTCACTAAGTTCCTTTAGCATCCTTATAACCAGTGTTTTGAACTCTGCATTTGATAGATTGCTTATCCCTGTTTTATTTAGCTCTTTTTCTGGAGTTTTGCTCTTTTCTCTTATTTGGGTCATGTTTCTTTTTACCTCATTTTAGCAGTCTCTCTGTGTTGGGTAGAGCTGCTCTGACTCCCAGACTTGGTAGTATGGCCTAAGGTAGTGGGTGTCCTGTAGGATCCAGTGGCACAGCCTCCCCTATCACTCAAGCTGGGTACTCAAGGTGCGCCCTTTGTGTGTGCTGAGTACACCCTCCTCTTGTAGTTGAGCCTTGACTACTATTGGCAGGTCAGTGGGAGGGATTTACCCAGGCCAGTCAGCTGCAAGGACTGGCTCTGACCACTGACCACCAACCTTCAACCTCCAGGGAGGATCAGCTGTGCACGGGCAGGGTAGGGTGGTGGTGCTCTGATGTAGTCTGTAGCTGTCCACTGGGTGCGCAGGCTCTGGGGTTTCCAGGGTGATGCAGGCCAAGGTCAGCCCCCACCTGTGTTTGTCCCAGGCCACTCTGACTTGTCTGTAAAGCAATATGAGGCAGTTGCTACTTGTGCAGGGCTTTGAGATTCCCAGGAAAAGCCAAACTGTGAATCTGAATCTAGGCTGGCTGCTGCTAGTGCCATGCCTGGCGCCACTTAGCAAGACGTATGGGGCCTGGTGGCTCATTGAGGCCGGCTGTTGCTTGTTTGAGAGAATTTAGGAAGTTGTGAAGCATGAGCCAGCACCAGCCATTCTTATGGAAAAGTCTCTGTTAACAGCATGGTTAGGCCTGTAAGTTGGATGGGACAGAGACTCAGGGGGTATCCAGGAAAGGGCAAACAGCATTAGCCAGGTTGATAGAGCCTAAGATATGGCACCAGCCTGCTGGCTCTGTGGCTCTGTGGCTTTGTGGGCCTCCGCCCATCTTTGTGTAAGAGAAAGCTGTTCCCCAGCTCTTGCCTTGATGCCAGACACTTCACTTCCTCCCTGTATGCCACTGGTGCCTTTCAAGCTGCAACCCCAGTGCTGGAGCTCAGAGGGAGTGAGTCTGAGTAGGTGATCCATGTGCTAGTTTTTTAAGAGGAACTGCTTGGGACTCTAGGAGGTTCTTCCACTGAGTCTCCACCAGTTTTTGTAGCCAGAAGTTATGGTGACTTACTTTCTTGTCAATGGGACCCTGGGCTCAGGGGCCTGGTGTGGGGCTGGCACCCCTCACTTCCGAGATATCCCTCCTGCATTTTTATCTACCACATGTGAATGTGGGACCAGCCCATTCTGTATCTCTGCCCCTCCTACCAGTCTGAATGGATATGGTTTGTTTAATTCTGTAGTGGTAGGACTTCCATTCAACTTGATTTCTGACTGTTCTGAGTTATGGTGGTTCTATAATTTAGTTATAATTTGGATGTAGTTGTGCGAGGAGGTGAGCCATGTTTGCCTATGCCACCATCTTGACTGGAAGTCTAAAATAGCTCCTTATCTTCAGTTGCAGATTCTTTATCCTGTCCTGTTATGCAAAATGTTCAGCCTCCAAAGTCCAGCCCAGTGATACCCACTGTTGTGTCAGGAGCCTCATCAGTGAGAACTCCTCCTGCTGCAGACCACTTCTCGGAACCTGTGGCCTCAGTCACACGGCCGCCAGAGATGCCACAACAGAAAGGTATTGGAGAAACTCACTATGTGTGCAGAACACATATCCACACAACTCAAATAGGTGATTTTTAAAAGTCAAACCGTATAACCACAATTTTTAGGACATATGAAAATAGTAATATATAATCTCAGTTCAAATACAACTGTTTCGTTTTCCATATGTTAACTTTCAGTCTCTATGAATACATTTTACATTATTGCAATCATAGTTTAAATATTATTTTGTATTTTGCTTTTACATTTACTAAATTATTCACACTTCTTCATCTATCTACATAGTCTTTGTAGTCATTTTTCCGGCTAATAATTCATTGAGTCAATGAATTATAATTTATTAGTCCATCCCTCTATCATGGAACATTTATTGCCTATTTTTAAAAGTTGTTATAGTTTCTTTTATAATAAATACCCAAGATTTCCTTACTTCATGTATTTCCATATCCTATTTGATGATCTCTATGCTTTGTCATTATTATTAGTGGAAAAAGCAGCTTTTGACCCAGTTTGGTGAATGAGAGGGGCAGAAATGAAATTGTATCTTACTTCGGAGCATTGACAAATGATAGTTTGTTCGTGTGCTTGTGATAAGTGACAGGCAACTAAAATGTGTTGTTTTTATCCTGTCTTCCCACATTTTCTTTCCTTTTGGAAGTATTCATGATTATTTTCTGTCTGGTTAAAATTCCAAATCTATTGGTATTTCAGGTTAATATATTGTAGTTTTCATTTGATGAGAGATGACCGAACTGTTTTAAGAAATCTACAATTTGTATTTCCAGAGCAACAAGTAGTAATGTTTTTAGGGACTGCACGTACTGTGTAATGAAAACTTCTGACTTTGCATAGGAAGAGCTCTCATGTTCTGAAACTCAGAAAAACATCATAAATCCTTAGGCTGATTTCACTGCCTATGTCTGCTGAGTATTTGTGTAGTCTCCAGTGCCTTTCTATCATTTGATCAGATTATACATTACAAATTTTCTATTTGGTTTTATAGGAAAACCAACTCCAGCACCAGGGAGTGTCCATTGATTTCCAACTATCCAGTGGGTATATTAGGAACAGAATCTAGTTTTTTTTTAAGCGTTTGCCTTCAAAGTAAAGGGCTGGTAGGCAAGTTTTGCTTGTCATGAATGAGTAAGAGTAGGTTGAACCCCTAACTGAATGAATGCTGTCTTTTGTGGTTTTCCTTTGCATTGATGACTCATTCTTTTTCGTAACTATTTTGCTTGTTTTGACCACTTAAATTACCTCTGCTAATTTTTTTCCTATCATTTTCTTTTTGGTCGTTTTACTTTAAATGCCATGTTGTTATCTTACTGTCATTTTGTAAACCATTTTCCTACTAAACAATCATGTTTCCTTTTTTCCTTACTAAGTAGATTTGGAAAGAGAAGGAGCTACCATTTATTGAGCACTTACAGTGTGCCAGTTACTTTATATTTATTAATTCATTTAATCCCCATATCCTATGATGTAGATATTACTTGTTTTACAAGTGAGAAAAGTGAGATTCATAAAAATTTGTAACCTGCCCAAGTTATAAATTTAAGCAGTGTAATGAAAGATTTCTAAATCAGACCTTTCTATCATTATGCTCTTTCTATAAAATGAGGCTGAATTTTTTTGTTGTTGGCTGTTAAACTCTTGATTTTCCTAAAAAAGCTCCTGACTTGAATAAGTAACAGAAAAGATAATACTGGAGACATTTGAATTGTAGCTTTTCATATTCCTTTTTCTTAAGTAGGAAGTTGGAGTCTTAGTGGCCTCTGCCTTTGGCCAGTCTGGGGTACACAGCTGATTGTTGGTGTGCGTTAGGGCTACTCTTTATGTTGTGCAAGTTGTAGTTTGCGCAAATGGTGCCTCCTGCAGTTGTGCAGTGTATGGCCTGCATAGGACCTGGTGTGGGTCTGATATGGCTACTAAAATAGTACTGCCTAAAGGAGGTGAGCCTTTTCCTCCCAGCTTCAGAGATACCCTTGCTTAGTTATTCTCTCTAGGACTCAGCAATTTTTACTGGTTTTTAGAGGAGAGGCTTCATATTTTTGCTCCTAATAGTTTTTTTTTTTAAAAACCTCTATAACTACTTAAGCATTTTTCAGATTGCCATCTAAAATTTTTCACCAAAATTTTAAAGTTACAGCTACGTAATTTTCAAATATTGCATATGTTGACTTTTAAAACAAAGATGTGACATTATTCTTTGTATCCACTGGAATGTACTTACCTTTTTCCCTTAAAAAATACCCAGATGAGCCCTTTTTTAACATTTGAAAAGTTTATATTTTTTTCCTTTTTCTCCTTTATGTCATACCCTCTCCTCTGAATGTAATGATATAGTATATTCTTAAGCTAGAAACTCTTTTACCCACTTATATCATACTTCTCTGCCACAATGATACCATCTATATAAATTGAAATTTTAAAATTTTTTTTTATTGTCTATGACCAAAATTCTAAGCATTCACATTTTTTCTTCTGATTAAATAAGCAATACAATATTATTAGTATATAGTTGGTCAGAACAACATAAACATCAAGACTTTTGGTATTTTTTAATGCAATGTACATTTTTATTGAAAATATATATTTCAATGAGCTGAATCCCTCTGCCTTCTCCCTGCTTAACTTTGTGTATCTGAGTTGTATATGATTCATTGTTAGACTAAGATAAACTTTAGCTAGACTTTATTCTTTGTTATTTTTATACATATAATAGAAACTTTGTTAATGTAATATAGATAAGAATGATATTTGAAGGGCTTTATTAAAGCAATATTTATTCTTTTGGGTTTTTAACCTTCTGAGTTACATGTCAGAAATTTTTATTGTTGTTTGTTAGATTTTATTTTCCAGAGAGTCACTGACATTATTATTACTTTAATGTAGCATTTTACAGTTTGAAAATACCTTTCATCTGTCTGTCACTGGATCATCATGTGAAGCGGGCATATCATATTTCATTTTCCATTTATAGATGAGGAAATTTTGGTTTAGAGAGGTAGATCTCTTACACAAAGATACACAGACTACCAAGGAGGGGGCAAGACCTACTGCCAATCTTCTGCCACGAAACCCAGCGCTCATTTTACTGATTCAGTAATTCAAAATATTGTGAATTTCATTATGCCATTGCCAGTATCTTATCCTTTCAGTGTATTTTTATCAAAACTTCAAGCTGTGATATAGGTCATTTATTTTATGGATGGTATCTCTATATAATGTAATTGGTAAAGGCAATCCTTATTTTTAAAACAGTGAGACAAATTTTATTCATTGTGAGAAAGTCTGACTTAATTTTCTATTCCAAGGAAATGTTTTCATATAACTGCAATGGGTATCATAAACTCCACTGAGAAATAAATGGCAGCATATATCATTTAAGCCACGTTACTGTATAGAATCAAATTTAAATATGGAAGCTCTAATATGGTTTTTTTATGGTAGGTTATAAAACCTACACAATGAGTAAATATACTTTTTCTCATTACCAAATTTGAAATAAAGCAATGCAATGTGTACTGAATATTAAGCAATTTATGAAGAAAGGATTATCTTGAAAAGCATTGTATTCCTGTGGTAAATATATGTGTATCAGACTCTGGTTATTTGACTTTTTACAAATATTTACATTAGGGATCAAGTATAAATATCAGAAGTAACTTAATTTTAATCAGTTATTGTGATAAAAAAAAAGGGTGTTCCTATGTATATAATAAAAAGAAAGATGTACATTGCTAGGTAGTAATAAGTTTATCTGCTAGTAAACTTTTTTTTGTTAAAAGGTAGAAAGAATGAAATACTGTATAACATGAGGTAGGAAGTGATAATCATAAATATGTTATGATAAAATAGGTTGAAAAGTACTTTATTGAACATCTCATATTGACTTTAAAAGAAATCACATAGAATTTATATCCATGAATTTTATTCAGTGTATCTTGAAAAAGTCAGTAGTCCTAGAAAACATTCTACTTGTTTTTAAAAGAATAAGCATTACTAAGGATACCACTCAGGTTGGTGAAGTTTCTTTTTTCTAACTAATGACTTGCCTGAGAAATAAGTATTAACAATAGATGAAGATAACTTTTAAATTAAATATACACAAAACATGTTTTTAGATAATAGTTAATATTTATATATTTAGTGTATTTCAGGCACCATTCTAAGCTTTGTACTATGGATATTGATTCATTTAGTCCTCAAAACACTATTTGAAGTAGTTATTACCTCGCTCACAGATGATGTGTTGAAGAACAGAAAGATTAGTAACTTGCTCAGGGACACACAACCAATAAGGGGTACACCTAGAGTTGAACCCACAGTCCCCATCTTTATCCCCAGTGTCATGCTGCTTGTCAGTCAGTATTTCTTAGTGTTTTTGCTTTGGTCTCAATGGGACTCCTTCCAAAGCAGTGAGTTGTTTAACAGTAGTGATTGGAGACCACATACATGCAGAATTATTAAGTAAATGTCTCACCCTACTTCTCAATATTTCTGAGTTAATTAATATTCTAGTGAGAACCAACCCTATTTCTAACATGTGTCATCTTTAACTGTAACATGTATGGCAGGGTAAAAGAAAGTCTGTAGATTTACAATGCCTTAATTATTTAAGGAAGGAGGACACTTTCCCTTTAGCCTGAGATTTTTGTACCTCAGAGCAATGTGTTAGAGTAAGATTTAGGTTAAGTTAAGAATACGTGTTTCTCCTAATTCTGGCAAGATGGAGGCATAGGTGGACGCACGGTACCTCCACGCACAACCAAGATTAGAACAACAACAATTTAGAGGCAGAATAACACCCAGAACTGATAGAGAATTTATCTGAATGGAAGTCGGACAGCCAAGAAGTTGAAGTAGACCCGTACATCCAGACCGGTAGGAGGGGCGGAGAGGAGCGGCCGGGCGCGGGTCGGGGGGCGCAGAGAATGTGGAGAACTGGGCGCATAAGGCAACCGGGAGCACGTAAGGCATCTTGGGGGGCGCAAGATCGCAGCGGGTGGACCCTGAGTATGCAAGTGGCAGCTGGTGGACCCAGTGAGGCAGCGATTGTGGACCAGGGCAGAGTGTGCAACCCAGGATCCCAGGGAAGGGACTGAGGTCCCAGGAGAACGGAGCTACCGCCATTGTTCCCACCAGCCCCCGCTTCCGCCCCCACATACAACCTCACAATCTAGCGACTGGGGTGCCCAGCCCCAGTGAACACCTAAGGCTCCGCCCCTCACCGTAACAGGGGCGACCAGTCCAAAAAAAAAGAGAGAGACATGTCTCAAACAGAAGAACAGATCAATGCCCCAGGACTCATCCTTTTAAATGACCGAAAGATAGCCAATCTATCAGATGCACAGTTCAAAACACGTGATCAGGAAGCTCACAGAATTGGTTGATTTTGGGTGCAAATTAGATGAAAAAATTCAGGTTACCATAAAAGAGATGAAGGAAGATGCACAGAGAACCAATAGTGATGGAAAGGAAACTGGGACTCCAAACAATGGAGTGCACCAGAAGAAAGAAAAAAAACAACCAAACAGGAAAGAATGGAGAAATAAGAATTCAAAAAAACAAGGAGAAGCTTAGGAACCTCCAGGACATCTTTAAATGTTCCAACATCCGAATTATAGGGGTACCAGAAGGGGAAAAGGAAAAGCAACAGATTGAGCACGTATTTGAACAAATAATAAAGGAGAACATCTGGCAAAGGAATTAGACTTCCCATTCTGGCAAAGGAAATAGACTTCCAGGAAATTCAGGAAGCTCAGAGAGCCCCAAAGAAGTTGGACCCAAGAAGAAACACACCAAGGCACATCATCATTACATTAGCCAAGGTAAAAATGAAGGAGAGAATCCTAGAAGCAGCAAGAGATAATGGGACAGTAACCTACAAAGGAGTTCCCATCAGACTGTCAGCTGATTTCTCAAAAGGCACCTTACAGGCAAGAATGGGCTGGAAAGAAATATTCCAAGTCATGAAAGGCAAGGACCTATATCCCAGATTACTCTATCCAGCAAAGCTCTCATTTAGAATGGAAGGGCAGATAAAGTGCTTCTCAGATAAGGTCAAGTTAAAGGAGTTCATCATCACCAAGCCCTTATTTTATGAAATGCTAAAGGGACTTATCTAAGAAAAGAAGATAAAGAAAAAGCATTTATAGTAAAAGGACAGCAAACTCACAATTATTAACAACCACACCTAAAGCAAAACCAAAAGAAACTAAGCAAACAACTAGAACAGGAACAGAACCACAGAAATGGAGATCACATGGAGGGTTAGCAACAGGGAAGTGGGAGGAGGAGAGAGGGGGGAAAGGCACAGAGAATAAGTAGCATAGATTGTAGGTTGAAAATAGATAGGGGGAGGGTAAGGATAGTATGAGAAATGTAGAAGCTAAAGAACTTACAAGTATGACACATGGACATGGGAGAGGGTGTACAGGTTGGAGGGGAGTGAAGGGGGGAAATGGGACAACTGTAATAGCATAATCAATACATTTTAAAAAAATACGTGTTTCTTTTGTGAAGTGAGAGAATTACCGTTGTTAACAACGGCACTTTCCTAAGTAGATAAGTTTTAGGAAAGAGAGTAGTATGGAAATTGATTCCCTTAAAACCCTCCTTTTTTGAGAACCCTTGGAAATCTTTCCAGTATGCGTATCTAGTTTGAAGACCAACTTAGGCAAGATAACATTTGCTCATAAATCTCAACGCTTGAATTTTAAAAAGCGAACCTCCACAAAGGATTTGTTGTCTTAAGACTAGTTTTATTTATTTCCACCATAGCTGTATCTAGGGGGCAGTGAAGAAACCTTTTATTAAGTAGCCCCAAGGATATAATCTCTTGGAGAGTTTTGCCTGTAGGTACTTTACACCAAATGCCCTTTGAAAATTATTGGAGCCCTGTTAGTTGTAAAAGTCCTAATAATGTCAAATTCTATCTATTATGGTTTCTTGCCTCTTCATTTAATATAGTCATACCTTGGAAGTTCGGATTAAGACAGAATAAGTTAGGATATAGCATTTCCTCCCCATTTGGTGGTGTTGGTTGTGATTAGGGTGGAAGGTACTCATGTACAATTTTGCAGTGGGTTTTGGGTTGAGCTCTGGAAGACACGACGTGTTCTTACAAATGCAGTCTGTGTTGTACATAGGTTCTGGCTGTGGAAGGGGGTCTCAGTAAAGGCACTTGGGAAACTCTCATAACCATTCACATGTAGCAGAGCAGTAACTTGGCTGAAAGTTCCTTTCTAACTGTAATTCTGCATTTGTTGCCTTTTGTATGTACTGGACCCAATCTAGAACAGGGCACTTAAATTTGGATTGATTGTTATTCTGGAGCTCTTACTATTCCTCTGTGAATTTACTAAAATGTCATATCCTTGTGCCATTAGTATTAACCAAACTTTTAACTGAGTTTACTTGAACAAGCAAACGAAGGCTAAAATCTGAGCATATTGTTGCATTTGAGGAAGGGCTTAAATCTTGATACTTTCATATCCAGCACTTCTTTAAAAGAATTGCATCTTTTTTCAGGAAATTAAGTTTTGAGTATTTTGAGTGACATTCTGGTAATATAGTAAATTGACAAGTATAGTGTAATCTGAAATATAATAAATAGTAATTGTTTTATGCTCTTATTTATAAATATCTTCCAGTGCATTGAGTAGTTCTATAAATCTTTTTATCATTGTATAGGCATCTCATATGCTTCTAATTAAGCACTGGATATTTTCCCAGTAAGTGAAATAAATCCATTTTGATTCATTAAATATGGAGAAAAGGAAAATATTTATCTTATAATACATATGGTGTTCCTTTGATTATAGAGTCAGCAACCTGCATATTCATTCAGTCATGAAAGAATGAACTCTCTTCTGATTTTTCCCCTCATTATTGGCCTCTCTAAGCTCAGCACAGTAAATGGAATTTCTTCCTGTTTCTTCCTTCTCTTGTTTCTTTGTATCATATATATACATACACATATAGGGTAGGGAGGGCAAAATTAGGTTTACAGTTGTGACCACGTGAAACATGGAGTTTATTTTTGTATTTATTTTTATCATTTGTTTTCCAATTACAGTTGACATACAACATTATATTAGTTTCAGGTGTACACCCTAGGGATTAGACATATAATATACTAAGTGATCATCCGATAAATCTGTACCAATCTATCACCACAGATAGTTATTAAAATATTATTGACTATATTCTCTATGCTGTGTTTTACACCCTCTGTAACTATTCTGTAACAACCAATTTGTGCTTCTGTTCCCTTCACCTATTTTGCCCATCCCCCCAAATCCCCTCCCATTTGGCAACCATAAAAACGTTCTCTGTATCTATGAGTCTGTTTGTTCTGCTTTTTCATTGATTTTGTTTTTTAGATTCAATTGTTGACAGATGTGTATTTATTTCCATTTTATTGTTTATATTTTTTATCTTCTTTAAGAAGACCCTTTAACATTTCATGTAATACTAGTTTGGTGGTGATGAAGTCTGTTAGCTTTTTCTTGTCTGGGAAACTCTTTATCTGTCCTTTGATTCTGAATGATACCAGTTGCTGGGTAGAGTAATTTTGAATGTAGGTCCTTGGATTTCATCACTCTGAGTATTTCTTGCCAGTCCCTTCTAGCCTGCAAAGTTGTTTTTTGTTTTTTCTTTTTTGGAAATCAGCTGACAGTCTCATGGGGGCACTCTAGTAGGTAACTAACTGCTTTTCTCTTGCTGCTTTTAAGATTCTTTGTCTTTAACTTTTTGCATTTTAATTATGATATGTTTGGTGTGGGCTTCTTTGGGTTCATCTTGTTTGGGACTCTGTGCTTCCTGGACTTGTATGTCTGTTTTCTTCACCAGGTTAGGGACATTTTCTATCATCATTTTTTCAAATAGGTTTTCAGTTTCTTGCTCTGTCTCTTTTCTTTCTGGTACCCCATGATGTGACTGTTGGTATGCTTGAAGTTGTCCCAGAGGCTCCTTAAACTGTTGGGCATTTTTTGTTTTTTGTTTTTTTTTCTTCTTGCTGTTCTGCTTGGGGGTTTTTTGTTTTCACATAGTTCAAATTGCTAATATGATTCTTAGTTTCATCTACTGTACTGTTGATTCCCTATAAATTATTCTTTATTTCAGTTAGTTTGTCCTTCATTTCTTACTGGTTCTTTTTTTTATGTTTTCTATGTCCTTTTCATGCTTCTGAAGTTCTCACTAAGTTCCTTGAGCATTTTTGTAACTATTGTTTTGAACTCCATATCCAGTAACTTACATGCCTCCATTTCATTTTTTTTTTTTTTTTTTTTTTTGGAGATTTCTCCTGTTCCTTCATTTGGGACCTGTTTCTTTGTCTTCACATTGTGCCTGCTTCCCTATGTTTCTTTCTGTGTATTAGATTAGCGCTGCTGTGTCTCCTGCACTTGGTAGAGAGACCTTGTGTAGTAGGTGTCCTGTAGGGCCCAGTGGTGCAGCCTCCCCAGTCACCTGAGTTGGGTGCTCCAGGTGTACCCCTCTGTAGGCTATGTGCACTGTCCTGTTGTAGTTGAGCCTTGATTGCTGTTGGCGTCACTGGGTGGGATTAATCCTGGGGCCAAGCTGCTAACCAAGACTGGCTGCCACTAGTTTCAGGCCTGAGGCCACTTAGCAAGAGGTACAGGTTACGCAGAGGCCATATGCCATATGTTTGAGAGATTTGGGAAAAGTCTGAAGCATGAGGGAAGACAGGCCATTTGTATGGAAAAGCCACTGGAAACAACTTGTGTGGGCCTACAAGGTTGGTAAGGAAGAATCACCAGCTCAGGGCAAAGAGTGCTAGCCAGGTTGATTCAGATATCATACCCACCTGCCATCTCTGTGAGGGGAGAGCTCATCAAAGGAACAGTGGCTTCTGCCAGTGTTTTTTTTTTGTCTGGGAGAAAGTTGCCCATCACCCCACCTCTCACTGATGCCCAACAGTTGTTCTTCCCTATATGCCCTTGGTGCCTTCAAGCAGCTGCCCCAGCACTGGAGCTCAGAAGGAGTGAGTCCAAGTAAGTCTGTGCCCTTTAAGAGGAACTGCCAAGGACCCCAGAAGTACTCCGTCTAACTCAGCCTCAATTCCTGCTGGTTTTTTACAGCCAGAAGTTATGGGGACTTCCCTTCCTGGAACCGGAATCCTGGGCTTAGGGGCCTGGTGTGAGGCTGGGACCTCCGATTCCTCAGGGGGGACCTCCGCAGCTGAGATATTTCTCTCAATATTTATGCAACACTCATAGGTGTGGAACCAGCCCATTCTGTTTCTCCACCCCTCTTACCAGTCTTTATGTGGCTTCTTTAATTCTCTAGTTGTAGGACTTCATTCAGCCAGATGTCAGTGGTTCTGAATGTTCAGTAGTTCTGAGGTTCAGTTGTAGTTTTGATGTGGTTGCAGGAGGATATGAATACTGCATTTACCTAGGCTTCCATCTTAACCTGAAGTTATTATTTATTGTTATTGTATTATTTTCCATATGAACAAATGTAAACCTGCTTTTGCCCCATTCTGTACTTTTTAAAGTACAATGCTAATTGCATTTTAAGAAAGTACTTCATTTTTAAGGAAGTCCTTAAATTGAAACATTTAACTAGATTTTCATTAGAGGAACATGGCCCTGAGAATTTGGTCTTTCAAGGTATCAAGTTTATTTCTTATATTTTCTGGAATTATTTAAATTGATTTTTATTTTCTCAAATGAATTTGTAATAACTGCCACTTTATCTATATTTAGATGGTGTTTCAGTGAAGCCAGCAGATTTTTTCATGACTCTTTTAGTCAGAGTGTGGAGATTGCAGCTTTACTCCTGTGCAATTTAAACTTTCTTCCCTTCTAAGCTCAAATTTTACTCTTTAATAGTTTTTTCTTATAGACATGATTACGTTTATCCGTGCTAGTTTAAAAGATCACCTAAAAAGTGCATCAAGGGACTACCGTGTGAGGTCGGGCTTCATTGTGCCTCCAATATTGTGAAATGTTTGTGAAAATTCACTCTGTGTTCCTGGGTTTTTCTTTTTTAAAGCTGATCTATAAGATTTTCCTTACAGGTGGTTTATTCTTATTTATAAAGTGTTTTCATTAAGATTATTTTATTTTCCCCCTTAAAATTTCTGTGGATGTTAATTTTTTAAGTATTGATTTTACCACATTAATTAAATAATGAAAAGTCCCAATCAGATTTATACAGGGAAGTATTAAACAGTTACCAGCTGCTGTGCCTTTTCTACAGAATCTGCCTTCTCATGGTATATCTCACCGAGGACCACTTCTTCACCACCTACATCAGACTCACAAGCAGGCAGTAGACTGAAGCTGGGATGATTGGCCATCTCAGAAAATACACTTTTCTGTAATTGCCACACTTGCAGGGTCATAATTAATAACCTCCCTCCCCTTTCTTTGAACATCTGCTGTGAACAGAGAACTATGCTGTATACAGTTCTTTTCTTTAACTGTCATTCTTTTTCCGTTATGAGAAGTGAGTTACCATCAAGGTGGCATTAGCAGAAGGAAGGTATCAAATATCTATCTACCTGTGTTGTATGCTGAATACATTCATATCAGTATAATGATCACTGCTCACCAAGAATGCACAGTCCCAAAGGAAGTATACCACAATGGCCCTAAGGTTAAAGAAGGTAAACATTTATAGAGCTCAGAAGGATTCTCAGACATTATCATTGCAGTTTCCTGTTAATTATCAGTGTAATTACATGGTACTTTTTTCACACTTAAGTCAGCCAGTTCATATTAAAGCTGCTTTTACTAAACTGCTTTCAGAGATTTTCTAACAGTTTTGGTTTTGATAATAAATTTGCTAATATTAATATGCATGCTGGGGTGCTCTTTGGAATGTCAGAGTTCTTTCTCACTTTTAATGCAATGTCAAATTTTATTTCTCATCTTTCCTGTTGGTTTGACTCTTGTGTTTGTGCTTTCCACTTTACAGGCATGCAGTATGGTGAATATGTTAATAATCAAGCTAGCTCCGCACCAACTCCCTTGTCATCAACTTCCGATGATGAGGAAGAGGAGGAGGAGGATGAGGAAGCAGGTCTGCTTTAGCTTTACACCAGTTCTTAATCTTTTCCTACTCAAGGTTTTCTTTTTCCTTTTTTTTTTTTTTATGTCCACAGTCTTACTAGCCTCTTTAAAAAGTATCTTTGTAGATTTAGCTCAATGAACATGCGTGGTTTAGGTTATATAGAAGGTTGGGATCACTTGAAATGAGGTGCTTTGCTTGTTTGCTTTGTTTTTCGTCCTTTAGACATTTTGCCATGTTTGTTAAATAACAATGCATCTTTCATGGTGGTAGAGTGCTCTCTTCTTGTAGAAATGCATTTCCTCTTACATCATGCGAAAGAATGAGTATTGATTGAAGCTTTTGACTGTTGATTGCTCTAACACCCTTTTAGGAGTAGCATTTTATTTTCTCCTTTGCATGCTACTATAGTCTAATCAAAATGAACCATTTAGATTTTATAACAGTGATAGAGAAATAGGACATTATTTTTTTTTAGGTCCCTTTGGCACATATTATATATTTAAAAAGCCCCAAATTTACAGTTATTTTCCTACTTCATGTAATAGTTCACATCTTGTTACTTGAGGAAATTATATATATGATTATGTGTTGCAGCCTGTTTAATTTTTTTCTGCCTTTAACAGAACAGTGCTGAATGTTAAGCAGTTCAGTCTCTCCATTAATTCTAATAGTTTAAGACTGAACCAGTAAATGATGACCTTTTCAAGTTACTGTATGTATGACCATGATTCTCCTTCTGTTACCTTTATTATTGAATGGAAGGATTTGCTTTGTATGCAGTCCATTAACTAAGTTTCAATTTCTCATGCATTGAGAGTTCCAGATGAGGAGTAATTTTTCCTTCTCTAAATGTGTAACTGCCCTTCTATCTGAATTTTATGTAATTTTTATCTTATATAACTTCAATCTTATAGAAAAGTTGGAAAACGAGCAAAAGAAACTCCCATATACATTTTCCCTAGATAGATATTTTTTGACCCATTTATTTTATAATATTTTATCTATACAGTTTTTTCTACATCAATTGAAAGTAAGTTGGGGATACCATGAATCTTTGCCCCTAAAATCTTCAGTATGTATTTCCTAATTGTAATTTTTTTAATTGTTGTACTTTTTTATGAAATAAAACATTTATTTGAGCAATAAGAACTGCAGTCCAGGAGGGAGAGATCAGGTAGCAACCTAAATTCTGCTCCAAAGGAGAGGCCACTTCTTATAGATAATTTGCCTGCCCATGGTTCCCACTTTAATGCATTTCATGTAAGTGAGGTTCCCAAATTGTGAGTTCTGACTTGTTTAAATCCTGCAGTTCTGATTGGTCAGTATAAATGCAAATGAGGATATAATTTGCATAGTTAAGATTGGACAGGGCATGTCTCAATCCATCGATCAAAAGATGAAACCAGGGCTTCCCTGCAATAGTTGACAACAAGCTGGGCATAGTGTGGGAAGCAGAAAGGTCAATCTGAGGTCCCTTCCAGTACACCAAGCAGACAGGGATCCCATCAGCAAATGGCCAGTGGACTTTTATTATTCAATAATTTGGACCTTCGGTTGACCATAGGGAGTCCCCTGTAGATTACTTCACAGGGTGAGATAATGTTTTATATAACATAAACACAATACAGTTATCAGGAAATTGAACACTGATACGGTAATATCTGCTACACAGTACATAGTCAAATTTTAACAGTTGTCTCAATAAGATCTTTTATATCTAATTTCAAGGCCAAAGGATTCAATCCAAAGTCATGCATTGAATTTAGTATTCATTTCTGTTTAGATTGTAAAGAAATAGTCCTCAACCTTTCTTTCTCTTTTCCTCACTTTAATATTTTTGAAGAATATAGGGAAGGTATTCTGTACAGTGTCCCTCAGTGCAGATTTATCTGATGGGTCCTTGTGATTAGGTTCAAATCATGTGTTTTTGGCAGGATTTTCACTGAAGTAATGTCCTATGAGTGCATTCTGTTGGAGGCACATGGTATCAATTTGTTCCCATGTTAATGATGTTAATTTTGATCTGTTGATTAAGATGGTATCTGTGTAGGTTCTTTAATTTGTCCTACTTTTCACTCTTGAAATTAATAAGTAATTTGATGCTATATAAATATTCTGTTCTTTATTAGGCCGTCATTAGTTTTAGCATTCATTAATGATTTTCTAATTCCAGTATTCTTTATTTATTAGTGAAGATTTCATTATGGAAGAACTTTTCCTTCTCCCTTGATTTCTTTGAGTTCATACTGACTTGTGGATTCTTATTTTACACAGTAGGTTATAATTCATTACTATCATTAGTTATTTTGATAGCTACTTATCCTAGACTTGGCCAGTGGCAGCTCCTTGACACTGTCTTTTTAAATGTTCCCATGAATTTTTAAGCACTTACTTAAATACCTTAGGCCTCAGTAAGGTGTTCCCAAATAGTCTGGTACTTACACTGCTGCATCCCTGGAGAATGAGACATTTGTCCAAGCAGTCCTGGTTCCTTTAATAGAGAACGGTATTTTAGAAACCAAGATTTGATTGTAATGTATTATCATTACTACTATTGGCCCTGAGATGAGATCATGTTCTAATCTCAGTTTATTCTTCTGTATAATTTTACAAGGCAGAGATAATTGGCTCCATTTTATAGATGAGTTGATTGTGGTCTGAACAAGTTAGGTAACATTTGTCTGGTGGTACAATACTAAGTAGCACAGTGGTGATGCGCACTGAGTTCTCTGTCTCCAGAAAGGTATGAAGAGAAAGGCTTCTCCATCTCCTACTGAGAACACAGCACTGGAGTAGGAAGGAACTAAAGGACATGTGGCAGTATGTGGTCACATAGTGTTTCACATGTTACCGTCTTCCTCTGCCTTTTTTATTTTGCAGCAAAATAATAAGACTGTACTTTGGACATTTTTGCTAGAATCCTGGTGTTCTCTATTCATGATTTCTTAAAAAATCATCTGTTGATTGAAAAATGAGCAGATGTTGTCAGTGAGGAGAATGAAAAGTGGAAAGAAAATCTAGCTTTAAAATGAAATTTGGTTTTATTTTTTAAAACCATACTCAGTTACAATAATTTTTTATATGAAAAGAGATAAAATAAAGTGGCTTGTATTGGTTTGGGGATTACATAAGTATTTTTTAATCTTTTTATAGGTTTTTAAATTTTTAGTTACAGTTGACATATAATATTAGTTTCAGGTGTACAACATAGTGATCATACTTTTATATATGCCAAATTGGTTACATGTAAGTATTTCTATAAAGTAGAGATTTGGAGTGCTCTAATTTTTAAACATTTCCGTGTTGATTAATTTTCTGTATTCATGAGATTTTTGTGTGTTTAGGTTATGTGGAATTTTTCTCCAATTTTGAAAACATTTATTGAGCAGTAATGAAATATCTACTAGCAGGTTTGGAAATCAGTAGCACTACTCCAGAGTTAAAGTTACTATGTACTTATTGTAGCTTTTCACTTGTGCAGGCGTGTAGTTTCCTTGACAGCAGGTCTGTCCAGCAGCCAAGTACAGGAATATTTTAAATTTTCAGTTTTAAAAGAAAACTTTTTTTTTCAGATCTAATTTTATATTAAAACCATCTAATTATATTTTTAAATTACATACTATAACTAGGCTTTCTTTTTAAACTTTCCTCATCAAATTCATATTTGGAAGCTAAAATAGGATTTTGTACTAGGGACAGACGTATTTTATTAGAAATGTCTAAAAATTCAGAATTGTTGGAAAATAAATTTAAAATTAAAGAAAATGGTTTTTATTTTAAATTCTTCTCTCCTTTTTGAACTTATTCAGCCCACAACTATTTGCTCCTTCAGTTAGTGCCAGCGTAAAACTTCCATTAGTTTTAGGTACAATAATGCAGACAAATACTGTCATACTGGTAATGGTAAGGAATACTGACTTGAAAGTGGGAATGAAAGGGAATAAACAGTGAAAGAAAAATTGAGAAGTGAAATAAAGTAAAAGGGAAAGAGGGGAAAAAACAAAGTCTAAGTCAGACTCCAGGCTGTGACAGCTCTCGTCCCTAGATCAGCTAGTGTTCTGTTACATGCTGCGCAGTGCTCCCAGTCGCCTGCCCTGTGGGGAATATTCAGGTTGGGAAGAGGTCAAACAACAGGAAGCTCTCTCCTGTGGTTCTGGGAATGCTACATGTTGTAAGTAATGTTGGGGAAAAAAAAACATTTTTTATTTTCCATAATGAGTTTTTAAGATGCTAGTCAGTTTTTGTTTGACTTTCACGCAAGGTAAGAGTAATGATTCAGCGCCAAGCACTACGTCAGAGATAATGTTTATGGTTTGCTCAGTTATGTTAAAGGCAATGTAATTTGATACAGAACAAGTTAATTTGAATTCTATAGATAATCAGACAATATTGTCCTACTTAGCTCTAAATTCCAAAGAGAATTTTTTTAAGTAAGTAATACAGTATTATTAACTATAATCACCATGCTGTAAATTAGATTCTCCCATGCTTACTCATCTTTTTTTTAATACTTCATTTAACTTTTTTTTATTGATGTTTTTTTTAGAGAGAGAAACATCAATTTGTTGTTCCACTTATTTATGCATTCACTGGGTGATTTTCTTGTATGTTCCCTGACCAGGGATCAAAGCCACAACTTTGGCATACCTGGACAACACTCTAACCAACTGAGCTGCTTGGCCAGGTCCCAGACTTACTCATCTTATGACTGGGAGAATGTGCTTTTTGACCAACATCTCCCCTTGCCTCCCCACCAAGAGAATTTTTAAAAGTGTTCAATCCTATCTTTCCCTTTAATGGATGTACTATTTTATTATTTAAACAAACAAAGATGCATTAAATTCAATGCATATTTAATATATATATATTTTAATATTCCATTTCTTTTTTTTTAAGATTTTATTTATTTATTTTTTAGAGAGGGAAGGGAGGGAGAAAGAGAGAGAGAGAGAGAAACATTAATGTATGGTTGCTGGGGGCCGTGGCCTGCAACCCAGGTATGTGCCCTTACTGGGAATTGAACCTGCGACACTTTGGTTCTCAGCCCGAGCTCAACCCACTGAGCTACTCCAGCCAGGGCTATTTTTTTTTAAATTTTATAAATGTAAGCCAGTTCCTGAGTCTGTAAAGGATATAAAAGGATATTCATGCTATCAAGAAAAGTATTAGTTTGGGGGGTTTTGGTATTCATCTACATTCAACAGAAAATGTGGCAATGTATTTGCAGGTAGTACCTGTTCCATGAACATGCACTTTGCAAACATCCTGTGTATATGATTGCTGTAGGTAGCCGGAAACTCCATCTTTCTGTACAGTGAGAGCGGGCAGACTATTAGGGCTAAAATGGCAGGGGATTTGGTACCTCTGTCTAGAGTAGAATTCAAAAGGTATTTTCAAATAGAAATTGCATTCAAATGGTGATTGGATGTCTAGGCTAGCTTGTAAATCTAGTTAACTGCAATACTAAACATTTTCAAATGCTGTATTGTTGCCAGCCTGCTACAGATGTATAGTACTTAATCAGTATATGGATTATGTCTTTATAAAAGACATAAAACAAAATTACAGTGAGTCCTATGTTAATGATAGTGTTTTATAGAAATATATAGGAAAATCTGGAACCAGATGTAGGGTAGGATGACTTGGAAGATTTCTTGGGGATGTTAGTAGGGGATATCTGAGCTGAATCTAAAAAGAGAAGTTGTAACTAGGCAGATCAGGGATCTGGGGAGAGACAGGGATACTTCTTAAAGCAAGAAGATTGAGAGAAGATGGCCCATTTGGGGAACTTTAGTGAATTTGGGACGTATGGTCTGCAAAGGACAGTGACCAGAAGAATTGTATGAGTCCAGGCAGGATGGCTGGGGAGATCTTTGAGAACCTTGTACAGCAAATCCTTGCATAATATCATTTTATTATAAAGTTAATGAGATACCAAAGGAGCTTAACTCTTGTTTATATCCATTAGCCTGTGGTCAAATTGATGTCATTATACGTTGTTTCACTTAAAGTCACAGAAAATAATGTTAAGTTAGGATTAACCGTCCTTATTACTGTCCTCAGATTAAGGTGTTTGGATTTTATCTTGAAGGTAATAGGAAGTCACTGAAGGCGTTTACTGGGAAAATAACAGCCAAATTTGTGTTTTAGAAACACCTCTTACAAAAGAATTCATTGGGTCATATTGAAACTCGAGGCTCTCAGATTAATCTGGTGAGAAAAATGAGTTCTTAGGCTAAGGTAGCAGGAAGGTTGAAGAGGGAGAGTGAAATCATTTTGACAAATCCAGAGTAATTCAGTTAGCAGTGATAAGTGTTAAGGGATGTTTGGTTGGAGCCTGAGAAAAAACAATTGGCTTTATCAGTCAGGGGGCTCCTGTCTTGTTTTTTGTTTTTCCTGCATTTGTAGTGCTGTTTGAGGGGGGAGGTGGAGGGAAGAGAGAAAATGAAGACCATTTCCTGAGTCTGGCTAACATCTGTTTAATATTTATAGTAGCCCTGTGGAGTGGGTGCTAGTTTAAAATCTGTTGTTACAAGTAAGTGTCTCAGGTGTTAGGTGTCTTGTCCATTACCTTTCAAACGATAAGTGGGGAAGATAGCATTTGACTTAGACTTTTTCCATGTTTTATGCAAGTTGTGAGGAAATAAAATGTCAAATTATCTGGCTAAATTAAAGTTGAGTAACACTAGTCACTACATTGGACACCTTTGAGCCATGTGGCTTGTGTTTTACAGAGAAAACAGCTTAAGTCTTTTTTATTTTTTATTTTATTTTCAATTTACTGATTTGAGAGGGAGAGAGAGAGAAATGTCCATTTTTTTTTTTTGTTCCACTTACTTATGCAGTCATTGGTTGCTTCTTGTATGATCCCTGACTGGGGATGGAACCTGCAACCTTGGCGTATCAAACAAACTCAGCACCCTGGCCAGGGCCTAAGTGATTTTTAAAAGATTTGAATGCATCCTGACACTACCCCCCCACCCCCTTCAAGCATTCTGAGCTATTTTTACGATCTGTTCTCCTCCTTACTTCCTCAGATTTCAGCTCTTCCTGTCTTCCTCCTCCTCCTTTTCTTCTTTCAGTGTGGGACAGGGAGCCAGTAAAAAAACAGGGAAAGTTCTTCCCAAGTACTACGTTCACACTCCCATTTGTTCTCAGAGTATTTATCATCATTAGTTGTAGTGTGAAGTGACTGAGGTGAATTGGGCCAATGTGAGGTTTAAGAGTGAGGACAAGTGCCAAAGCCTGTGTTCCACTGGACCCAGCTGGTACGGAGAAAGCAGTATTTTGCTTGGTATAATTGTTCCAAAGATTATTACTCCTCTGTTCTAAGAGTTTTATAGTTTTAGTTACTTACATTTGGGTCTGTGATCCTCTTTAAGTTAATTTTAGTGTAAAGTGGAAGGAAGGGCACCTTTCCTTTATTCTTTATTCTTTATTCTTTATTCTTGTACATGTGGATATCTGGTTTTTCCAGCACCATTTGTGGAAAAGAATATTCTTTCCCCATTAAAATATCATGGTGCATTGTTTTGTTTTTAGGTGAAATTCACATAATAATAAAATTAACCATTTTAAAGTGTACAATTCTGTGCTATTCCATACATTCACAGTGTGTGCAGCCACCAGTCAGCTCTAGCTGATTGTATCATTTTGGTTTTTGTGCAGTTCTGTGTAGTTCTAACTTTATGAATGTACTAACTAAACATTTCATTATCCCACAAGAAAACTGGAACCATTGAGTAGCAACTTCCCATTTCCCCTCCTGTCAGCTTCTGGAAACCACCAGTTTACTTTCTATCTCTAAATTTACCTATTCTGGATATTTCATATAAATGAAATCATGTAATGTGTGACCTTTCGTGTCTTAACTTGTTTCATTTAGCATGTTTCAAGGGTTATTCATATTATAGCATGTATTTGTACTTCATTCTTTTTTATAGATAAGTATCATCCCTTTGTATAGATATACCATATTTTGTTCATCCATTCATCTGTTAATGAAGATGAATATTTAGGTTTAGGTATGTTGTTTTTGAATGCTATTACTTTCAGATTTGGGGCTTATTCTTTAGTTAAAAATTCATTAATATAAGGAACAAAAAGGAAGAGCCATTACTTCCCATTCTTAAGAGTGATGACATATGTACACCATTTTTCTAGTTATCACAAAGAAAGCACTTTGTGTCACCCACTTACTACTTTGTAGTCCTCATAATTTGACTAGGTTACTTCATATCTAGTGTCTCATCTAAGCCTTAGAAGAACATTTAAAAAGGAACAGAGGGCATTTTTTAAATTGTTCTCATTTTACAGAAGATAGTGTTGATGATTGTCACTTACCCAAAGTTATATAGCAAGTAAAAGACAGAGTCTAATGTAATTGCAGTCTTTTGCTCCAAATCTGTTCTTTGCTGGTAGTAAAATCCTACACAAAAAGCTTTAGCTATTATGCCATGAGTCAACATACTTAATTCACATGGTTTTCCCACGTTATTTAATAAGATAATTATGCATACATATGCTTTTTATATCACAGTTGAAAATAACCTTAAACTGGAGTTTACACCCCATTTATAATATTGTTGTTAAGAGGTAAGAATCAGCTCTGGCTGGTGTCTCAGTGTATTGAGTACTGGGTTGCAGGCCAGGTGCTGATTGATGCAAGAGGCACCAATCAATGTACCTCTCACACATTAATGTCACCATCTTTTTCTCCCTCCTTTCCCCACTCTCTAAAATAAATAAAAAATAAATAAAAATGAAGAGCTAAGGATCATCTCATTACCGCAGAATTTTGTTTTACGGTGAAAAGACCAATATCTCTGACAAAAGAGACAAACCATGTGCATTTTTTCTTTTATTCTTCACTATATACACTAGCATATTTACCTACAATAACTGTAGGCTGTCAATAAATTCTTTGTTGAGTGAGTGAAAGAAATATATTGTACTATTATCTGTATGACCCATAACTAAATCTCATCATAAATTGTCACTGAACATTTCTCTTTATCTTGCAGATTACAGATTGACTGAACACACATAATAATTCTTATAGTCTGATACATTGAGTAGAGTGCCTTTCATATATATTACCATCTTATATATGGCAGGCACTATGTAATCTCCATTCTGCAGATGAATAAATTGAGGCATGAAAGTTTAGTACCAGGCTAGGTAGCAACCCAAGTCATAGACTTCTCTTTTATGAGGGTTTTATATGCTGTGCTATTAGAAAAGTCATTAAAATGTAATAATCTCAAAATATCCTAATACAGATAAAATATATTTAATAGCTTGCAGTTTAGTAGATGCAGTTTTTGAGATGTAACTGTATTAACATGTCTATCAATCTAATATTTGTATTCGTCTGAGTAGTTTGATATCTGTTCTCTACCATGTTACCACATGTGTTTGATACAGTTTTATTCTACTCATCAGCTCTGTATTCTCCCTACTCATTCCATATCCTTATAGCAGAAATTTATGTCTGTTTTAAAATGTCTTTAAACATCAGTCATCATACATTTTCACTAGAGTCAGCAAAGCTGCTGCTTTAAAAGTGCCAGAGGCTGCTCTAAGAGACATTGTCACTGGAAACTTAATGACATTTGCTTTTGCTTCTAGGTGTTGACAGCTCTTCCACTACAAGCAGTGCTTCTCCACTGCCCAACAGTTACGATGCTTTGGAAGGAGGCAGCTACCCAGGTAACTGGCTCTGTGCTTATTTAATGTTTATTTGGAAAGTTACCATCAACTGCTTTCAAACATGAACATATATTATACATAATTACAAGGTAATTTTTTTACAGGACAAAGAGACATTTTTCTGTTATTTCTCAACCTTAATAGAGTTAATTGTTATATAACTATGAATGTTGTTTCTGGAAAGCCTAAGGAAATTTATTATTTTATTTTTGTTACCATGCCCTTATCTTTTTCCTCTTTCTGAAAGTCATTCATAGCGAATAATTTTTCTCTTCTTTTCCCTTTTTTTAAATGCTAATAATTCCTTAAATAAATTTTATATTTCTGTTCTTACGCTTAGGTCCTTGAATTCCTTCACACTAGCCTCTGAATATAGTAGTCTGTGACTCTTTACTCCCACTATGGCTCCTGGCCACCTCTAGCAGGATTAACCAACTTGGATGTAGTTTTTGGAGGCATTACTTTAACCATATCTGGAAATAACTTTGGTCATTATATAGAAATAAGAATGGTGGGTAGTATTGAAAGAAAAAATAAAAACTTAACTTTTATAATTAAAGTCATTTTTACTGTAATATTTTGTACGGTTATTTTCCTGATAGGCCTGTCTCCTGTCACCTGACCACCACACCTGCCCTTCCTCTTTTTCTTTCACTCTTTCTCATGAGTCTGAATATTAGGATGAACAGAACAAGTGATTTTGCCCTTCTTTTTATTTCTTACCACTCTGGTAATAATTTAGTATTAAAATTGGAGTATGCTGTACTTAACACACTATCTTCCTGTCATTATCCTGTGATTCAGTAGAAAACTTGAATCTTTTCATCTCAGTACAGAATCATCCTTTAATAGTTCAAGAATAATTTAATAAGCAACTTAGTCTTTCACAGTTAACAGATTTTCCCCCCTAGGAACCACTGTTTGTGCATATGTTTGTAAGAAGTCGACCATTCCAAAAGCAGTTGCTATCATCAAAATATTCTAAAAGAGTTACTTCATTCACTTAAAAGATAAATACTCTAACTGTACAGTATTTCATGAGCTTCAAAGTAACCTAAGTGAAATGTGCAGTGTGGTGTAGTTAAAAGATCATGCATGGCCTTGGAGTTAGACCTTGGTTGGTTTGTACTCATTCATCAACAGATCTTAATCTTATTATGAACTGTGCTTTGACAATGAGTGACCTATAGCAAGTTTTCTAGCTATTTAAATTGCACCAAAATTAAGGAAAATATGCATGTTGTAGCAATAAGATTAAGTGAATTGAAAGTTTACTATATGTCAGGCACTAGGATAGATCTTAGAACTGTAGAAATGTATAAAATATTGTACAGTTCTTAAAAAGGAGGAAGTTTTTGACCTCCATGTTTATGACTCTAGTTATTTATTTCTGACATTGATGTCATGTTAAGAGACCTTGCTGCTTACATTCCCATCACCATGAGGAGAAATGAGCAGCACATTTAAGGATGATACTGTATTGACCTTCATGTCCTTTTAAGTGATCTGGGAGGTTACTACAAAGCCACTGAGCCAAACCTTGCCAATTTGCATGTGATGATAAATGGCAGAACATTTAGGAATGGGTCTTTAAAATTAGAGCCAACAGAGTCAGTAGAAAGATGTGATTCCTCAAGAAACTTTTAAAAAATAAGTTTTATTAAATCAGATGTTTTTGAGAACATATTATTGGCAGAGTCTTATCACTGGTAAAGAATGTAATTTGTATATGAAAGACAGATTTAAATATATCTGTATTATAGATTTGACTTGAAAAAAGAATAATAGGCCCTGGCCACATAGCTCTGCTGATCAGGGCGTTTTGTCCTGAGACACCAAGGTTGCAGGCTCGATCTGCAGTCAGGGCACATTCAAGAACCAAATTTTTGTTTTAAATTTAAATAAAGGCACAATTTCAATTAATTAATTCATTAAATTTTGCTGGCCATCTATTGCACACCATTGTTTTAGGAGCTGGACACTATTCTTGATCCTGTCTTTCATACTTTCAGTTTTACCTCTACAAATAATGCATGCAGATTTTTAGAGATTATAGAAATACGCTACTCTTTTCATGGACTTTTTTTTTTTTTTTTGTTATAAATAGCAGGGTCAAATAAATAGGCAAGTTAGTAAAAAGTTGTTGACATCATTTTTATTGCTTTGCTTTGTTTTCTGTTTTTTAGCCTGATTCCTGCTGAGAGAATAAAAAGAAAAACAATTGTATTTTATATGTATAATGAAACATAAAGGCATTATTTATTAGAAATAACAGCTGAAGTATTTGTGATAAAATGATACAAAATGAGGTTTACTTATAAATAACTTCTGTAAGAAATAAAAGATGGGGTGGGAACATATAAAACAAGATTAGCAAAATATTGATGATTACTAAGGCTGAGTGATGAGTATGTGGGGTTTATTATTCTAGTCTTTCTACTTTTGTATATGTTCAAAATTTCTCATACTAAAAAGTTAAAGGGAAATGCTAAGGATAACAGGTCTCCTTGGAGTCAGGTCTTTATGTAGTCATGTTTTCAGGTGTTAACACCATGTTTTTCCCTTTGCTAGATATGCTTTCCTCATCAGCAAGCAGTCCTGCTCCTGATCCTGCTCCGGAACCTGACCCTATTCCAGCTCAAGTGCCCGCTGCCTCTCAGCCTTCAAAAATGGCTAAACCATTTGGATACGGCTATCCTATCCTTCAGCCTGGTTATCAGAATGCTGCCACACCACTGAGTTCTGGAGGACAGCCCAATAGCCCAGCATATTCTGGGTTCCAGCAGTATGCTCAAGTATGTATTAGTCATAGAAAGACATCGCCTTTCTGAAAACTGTGAAGCTATTATCAATTCTAACAAATCCCTGGCGATGCAAATGGATCATAGATACAATACAGATATGCCTGGATCAAACAGGTAGAATTTGATTCCAATTTTTATGTGTGTGCATAAATAGAAAAAGATAAAAGGAAATATAAATATTAACTTGTTAAAGAGGTTAAATTTGGATCAACATATTAGCTGTGATTTTTCTTCATTGAACTTTTTTCAGAGTCTCTCAGTAATGTTGCATTATATTAATTTTATAATCAGGAAATTAAACATTAAATTTTTTTTAGAAAATCTGCACCACTAAACTGGTTCCCTCCTCAAAAAGAATGATACAATGTAAATATGGTTTAGGATTTTGGTTACACCTATTAGTTTAACATATAACTGATGAAAGCCACCCCATACATAAGTGCTTCGTTAACTACTGCTGTGACCCATTCTGACATGACCTTGTTTAGATTCATCTCTTAAGTACCATCTCAATTTAATACAGAACAGTAAGTATTTTACACTTATATTTATTGAGAAAAAAAATAAAATACAAGGAAATGATTGAAATGGCAAAAGTATTTTACTTACAATTTTTAAGAAACTGCAAACTGCTCTTAGTAGATTAACCTTATAGAAATACCATCTTAAGTGAACTAAGACTAAATCAGAAAATCAGCCCTGGCTGGTATGGCTCGGTGGAGTGAGTGCTGGCCTGGGAACCAAAGGGTCTCCGGTTTGATTCCCAGTCAGAGCATATGCCTGGGTTGCAGGCCAGGTCCCCAGTGGGGGCCACATGAGAGGCAAGCACATATTGATGTTTCTCTCCTTCTCTCCCTCCTTTTCTCTCTAAAAATAAATAAATAAGATCTTTAAATAAAAAAGAAAGAGGTAGTAAAATCATTTGTTTCTGGAGTTGAACCATAGAGTTAAGGCTCAGAAGGAAGAAGAAAACTGGGAGAGGCACTGGAGAAATATAATTAGTACGAACTCCTCTGACTACCATTTTCTTAGATTTTCTTTATGGCTTTATTGGTCCAGATGAAGCATTTTTTTTAGCCATTCTCATCTGACTTGTGCACTTTAGGCAAATTGCTGCTTGAGGTCATAATATATCATTTATTTGTACATTTTAATGAGAAGAAGACTAAGTACAAAAAAGAATTTGGCTCTTGAAGGAAGTGTTGGGCAAGGGAAAAAATACTGAAATAGAAAGTGGTCTTTCATAATGACATAGGAAAAAGTTCTTTAGCCAAATCTGGCCTGCTGCCTACTTTGGTAAATAATTTTTTTTTTTTTATGTATTACCTATGACAGCTTTTGTACTGCAGTGCTCGAGTTGTGTAGTTGCCAAAGAGACCATGTGGCTCTTAAATTTTAAAATATTTATTATCTAAGCCTCAACAGAAAAAGTTTGCCAACCTTTGACATAGGAGAATGGGAAATATCATTCATGTCCCATTGTTTTTGGGCAGTTATTTTGGAAAAGTTAAGAGATTGTCTTTAGAATAAAAGTAAAAATTAATACTTAATATACTAGATTTTAAAATATAGCCTCATTGTACTCTGTAATCAGAAACGCTTTCATACTCTAACTTTATATCAGGAGTTTAGATAAAGGGAACAAAGACAAGCTGAAAAATAACTTGAGTTATTAATCATAGTTGAAATGAGCATGCTAAAAAGCCAAAGCTTTAGAAATAGAAAGTTAGAGATCATCCTACTCCCAGTTTTTTTATTTTTTAAACTTTTTACTGAAATGTAATCCCCATTATGTAAAAGTACATAAGTTGACAGCATACAGCTGGATACATTTCTACAAGTTGTACACTCCTGTAACCGACAGCCAGAGGTTCCTCGTGCCTTTTCTAGTTACTGACCCTCCAAACGAGAATTGACATTTGTCTTGACTTCTAATAACCAGGTTAGTTTTACTTGCTTTTAAATTTTGTGTAAGTGGAATCATACTGTATATACTCTTAGCTACACTTTTTTGTTCAACAATATGCTTGTTGTACACTTTAAGTTTATTCATTTCATCATTGTATAGTACTCCATTATGTAAATATATCACAACTTTTTTGTAGTTGAGGGGAATTAGGGTAAATTTACAGTTGAAGGCTACTGTTAGTAATACTATTGTAAATATTTCTTTTCGTATCTTTACAGCAAATGTGTATATCTAGAAGTGGGGTTTCTGTATGTTCAAACTCAGTGGTTACTACCCAGTGGTTTTCCAAAGTGGGGGTTCCGATTTATGCCTTCATTAGCAGCGTGTGAGTTCCAGTTACTTCACATCATTGGCAGCGCTTGGAATTTTGGTGTTTTTTATTAGACAGTTACCTTCTTTCAGTCATTTAAGTGAAGAAAAGGAAAGTCAGATAAGTGAAATCATTTGTCCAAGACCAGGTTTAGTATACTAAACCTGAATATACTAAAGTCCTTGCAATTCAGAATTAAACACTTTTTTTCCCCTCTTTTAGTACCACCAGCCCTCCCCACCCCAACACCCCCAGCTCCTCCTTCCACACCTTTTCTTGTGGAGGATTTAAAAGCTAATTCTGGGGAAGGGGTTGCGGGGGAGGTGGGAAAAAAACGTTTCTTGTATAACCACACTATCATATTCAACAAAATTAACAATAGTTTCTACATGTCATTTAAAATTCAGTTCACTTTGAGATTTGTTTCAGAATTGATTTTTTTCATTGGTTTGTTCAAATTAAGATCCAAACAAGATTTACCAATTGTATTTGTTTATGTCTCTTAATTTTTTAAAATTTTAAAACCTCTACCTCATTTTTTTATGCCTTTGATCCTTTAAAAAATGTGGGTCTGTTTTCCCGCTTTTTAGAATAGAATGTCCCTACGGTCTGAATCTGGCTGATTACCTCAAGTGGTGTCATTTAACCTCTTCCTCTGTTCCTTTTTCTATAGACTGGATACTTGATCTACTGGCTTGATTACATTTGGGTTTATTACTTCATTTATCTATTTACCTAAGCCAAAATATGATATATTTTGGTTCTGCTTACCTCATAGTACTATCTGGTTGTCTCACTTTCAGTGATGCTAGGATTAATTAGTGGATTCATACTGTGACAGCCTGATCCCTTCATTATGTAGTCCCTCATTAAGCTTTTACCTAGTGGCTTTACCATCTGTTGCTGTCTGTTTATCATCCAGTCCCCATTACCTGAATTGTTTATTTCAGTATGAGTTCTAAAATGCTGATTTTTCTGAATTTATTATTCTGCATTTAGCTGGAATTCTGTGGTACATTCTATAATGGAGTGCTTGGTAACCATAAAAAAAAGGATATGGAGGATTTCTGTATACAAACATAGAGAGTTATTGCCCCAGTTTTTTTTTTTTTAAGATAAAAATGGGGTCATATTTAGAACAGTATATGTGTTAGTTTATATTTGTAAATAGAAACAATGGAAGGATGAAACCAAAAATAATAAAAATAGTTAACTATAGAAGGAGGGATCAGGGTGAAACAAGATATTTTGGGATGTACCTTATTGTAAAGTTTTGACATTAGAATTACAGAAATGTTATATTTACTCAAAAACCCTTAAGTCAAAAAGACAAAATGCAATCTTTATAATTAAAAGCAAACAAAAACAACTGACCTTGCTTATCAAGTTGATACAGTCTGATACTGATAAAAGCATTGTTTTAGTTAATCTTAAAACCCTGTATGTTATATGTTCTCAGTGAGATATAATGTAAGGAAGAAAGAACTACAAAGAAATCTTCATCTAATTTAACAACTTAACATTTATAATAATATAGTTATTTTGAGGCTATTTTAGTATATTATAGGATAAAACAAGTAATGATGTTGTTACCATGAAGAAAGATTTTCAGCAAAAGAAGAGAGATACAAGGTATAAAATGAGTTTATTTTATTTATTTTTTTTCTTTTTCTTTGAAAGAATTTAAATTAAAATGTCAGCATCTTAAATTTGAATAGGAAATTTCAGTGTAAACTTATTATTTTCACCCCTATTTTAAAATGTATGTTTTGTATCTCTACCTATTGTAAAAATTGGAAGGAATAAACCCTGGCTGGCATAGCTCAGTGGATTGAGCGCGGGCTGCGAACCAAAGCATCACAGGTTCGATTCCCAGTCAGGGCACATGCCTGGGTTGCAGGCCACAGCCCCCAGCAACCGCACATTGATGTTTCTCTCTCTCTTTTTCCCTCCCTTCCCTCTCTAAAAATAAAAATAAATTTTAAATATCTTTAAAAAAAATGGAATCTCTTGATTCCCTCACCAAAGCTTTAAATAAATAAACAAACAAATAAATAAATAAAGTCAACACTAAAATCTATTTTAAAAAATTGGAAGGAATAAACAGCATACTAGCATTGAACATTATTACCTAGATTACTTTCTCCAGATGCCATCTCTATTTAAAAAGAACCAAGACTCTTTTCTGTATAAACAATTAATTTGAAGTCTGAAGGAGGAATAGTAGAAACTGTTATGCAGGGAAGCAAGGAAGATTAATTGGTCTATATCAAAAGGACACTGGGGCCAGCTCTCACTTGCCAAAGTTGGATAGTTTGAGCATCAAAATGAATAGCTGAAATTCATTAAATCACTTTGACTTAATAAAAAGGTATGAATTCATAATAGTACTAAAAATACAACACCAAGCCCTTATTATATGAAATGTTAAAGGGACTTAGCTAAGAAATTGAAGATCAAAAACTATGAACAGTAAAATGTCAACAAACTCACAACTACCAACAACTGAACCTAAAAAAAAAATGGAAACAAATATTAACCAAACAACTAGAACAGGAACAGAATCAGAGAAATGGACATGGAGGGTTTTCGATGGGGAGGGAGAGGGGAAGAAGGTAGGGGGAGGATAGATACAGGGAATAAGAAGCATAATTGGTAGGTACAAAAAAGATGAGGAGAGGTTAAGAATAGTATAGGAAATAGAAAAGTCAAAGAACTTAATGTACAACCCATGAACATGAACTAAGGGGGATCTTGGAGGGTTGGGGGGTGCAGGGCAGAAGGGCGATAAAGGGAGAAAATTGGGAAAACTGTAATAGTGTAATCAACAAAATATACTTAAAAATATGACAAAAGTAATACAGAAAAATAAGCAAAGCAAATCTCATTAAACATCACTATACATTTCTATGACAATTATCCTCATTATCCTGAAAAACTATAATGGAAAAAGGTTGAAAATATACGCATGATGCTGCCTTCCCAGTAGGAACTGTATTCAGAGAAACCAAATTCTTGATGTTGAAAACCATTGTTGCTGAAATTTTGTTTTGTGATGTTTAGCCATGCTAATTAGATTTTAATTTATTTAGTATTTGTACTTTGAGGCTTTTTTTCAAGAATGCTTTAAATTGAACTGCCCTATTAAGTCATTCTATTACCGAGACAAGTTTAAATTTTTTTTCCTTTCTATTAAAATCCTTTCTGTAGTATAATGCATTTTACTCATGTTTGTTGTATTGCTCCTGTGTTTTGTTTTGAACTGATCTCTCAGCAGTACCCTGGTATGAACCAGCTGTCCGCCAGTCTGGGAGGGCTGAGTCTGCAGAGTTCTGTACAACCAGAGAGCCTAAGACCTGTGAACCTCACTCAAGAGAGGAATATTTTGCCCGTGACTCCTGTTTGGGCTCCTGTACCTAACTTGAATTTAGACCTCAAAAAATTAAACTGTAGCCCAGAGTAAGTATTTATTTCATAATCTTTAGTAAGTAATATACTTTGTCAAAAAAGACTGTATGTCTCTTAAAAATAACAAAAATAATGCGATATTAATTCCTTGATTGGATGTTTTGTTAATGTGAACACTTCTTTTTTAGTTTGAATAGACATTCTGGATGTAAAATTGAGTTTAGGTTGTCTGTTCCTGTTCCATATCTGTCTCCATCCAATTCCATTTCCATCACCTAATGCCTGGGAATTTTTTTTTTTTTATTTTTGAGTGAAGAGTATCAGAAACCCAAGTCTAACTATGTTCTTGTTTTCTTAAAATTTTTTCCTCACTTTTCACCAGTAATAATTTCTAATGTCTTTTAAATAAGGTGGAATCTTTACACTTTTATGACCTTTAATCTTTACTTGAAAAGGACACAAAAGTTATGTAATCCTAAAAACAGGTTTAGATAAATGGTTTATCTCTGAATTTTCTTTTCCCACTTAGTGTAGAACAGAAGATTGGTACCCCTAGGCTTACTTATCTAGCCTGAGTTTAGATTTGGATTTCCTTTTATGGAGTATTTCCCCACCTCGTGGGGATGTTCGGCTTTGCTTCTTGTGGCTAAGCTCTGGTGTAGCCTCTGAGTGTGTGAGCTGTTTACTTACCTCACAGTGCCTCCAAGACAGACAGTTCTCTGTTATTGTCTGCTTTCAGTACTTTTGTGTTTTGTAGGATATTTATTTCTCTACACCCAAAAGATGTCCTCCTGCTTCCAGAGTCTCTCCTCAAAAAGTAAACTCTTGATTCACAGAACATTACCTTCTTCTTGTATTAAGAGAGCTAGTATTCTTCCTTAGAGCCAGTATTTTCCCTTTTTAAGGCAATAGGTTTCTCTCTCTTAAAAGAAAAAAAAACTATAATGAGCTTACCTTTTTTCAACCAAAATCTTACATAGTTTCCAGTACAGAAAACAGAAAATGGATCTGCTCTCAGTGTTCCCCCTCTTCTGTCACAGTCGACTACCAACCCTCCATCAGTGCCTAAGGCAGTGCCAAGGCCATCTTTATAAAAATGTTCAGTTGTTGATTCTAGGTTGAAAATAGCTGCCCATCCTTCTGAGTGTAAGCTGCTGTGGAGTCTGTAAATATGTGGATTGTGGCCTTGTATTATGAATGGTTAGGCATTCCCTAAGTAGGTGAATGTAGTATGTGTATATGTATGTATGTATATATACATGTATATGTATAAAAGCGTCCATAGGTAAGGAATGCTATGTATGTTTCTACTTAGTTATATGTTTTCTGTGAAAATACCTCTCATCAAAATAGCAAAGCAGAGTAATCGGACATACCTAGGTTCTTACCAGGCTCCACAGATAAGTAGCTGTGAGACTTTATGCCAGTTACATAACCTCTCAAATTCTTGGTATTATGAACTATAAAACAAGAATAATAATTGTGCCTACATATTAAGATAAATCATTCATCCAATAAATACATACTGAATGCCTTCTAAGTTAAGTGCCAGGCACTAGTTCTGGTGCTGGGAATGAACCAGTAAACAGAACAGTTCCCAATCTCATGCAACCTGTATCCTATTAAGGAAGACACACTTTGAACCATCAAACTAATAAGTATGTAGTGAAAATGTCAGAGTATTACTGTGAAGAAGGGGATACTAAAAGTGGAGGGTGACAATTTTTAATTGAGGAGTCGGGACAGGTTTTTTCAAAGACTTGACAGTAGAGTGGAGATCTAAATGAAGTTAGAGAGCAAGCCGTGTCACTCTCTGGGAAGGGTGTGCCACGCTGCCTGACCAGCAGTACAGAGGGCCCAGAGCGGGAACCAGCTTGATGTGTTCAAGCAACACCACCAGCCTGGACCAGGACGTATCTGGCTGTCTCTACATACTATCAACCACTCTAATTAAAATTTCTTTCCTGGTTTTCTGTGTGTCTGCTTTTTACCTCATTGGTTCTGTGTCTGCTGACCTTAACTTACAACTTAATAAGTTGTAAGCACTTACTATATGAGACAAATGGTGCTACGATGACACAAGACACAATGATCTCTGATCTCAGGTAGAAAAGACAGACAAGGTACACAACCAGCTAGGCAGATCAGACTAATTGATACCATAGAACACAGGTGGCAAACACAGGGCCAGTGGGCCCAATCCAGCCCTCCACCTTGTTTTATCCGGCCTGGTGCCTTGTTTGTACCTAGTGGCAGCACTGAGCTCTTAATTGACTGTTAAGGAGTAGTTACATTTATACAGTCCTAAAATTACATCCAGCCCTTTGAAGGTAGCCGTGAGGTTGATAAGGCCCCCAGTGAAAAAGAGTCTTAGACACCTGCCAGGTATCAGCGCACAGAGAGAGAAGTCATTCCTTCCAACTGGTGATCAAGGGTGAGGGTGGTTTCAAAAGAAGCAATAACTTGATCAGTCTCAGAGTAGGAATTCAACAGGTAAAAAATGGGGAGTAAAAAAGGAACAACATTATTAAAGTTGCAGAGGTATGCCTTTTCACTCAAGTTTCCTGCTCCCTCCTATTCATGCCATACATTCTAGTCATAATGGAGTAAGAAGCTACCTACTTCACGATGGGGTTTTTTTTTCTGATAACTAATGTAATCCTTGTTGTTTATATTTTTTGCAGTTCATTTCGGTGCACTTTGACAAATATTCCACAGACACAGGTTTTACTGAATAAAGCTAAGCTTCCTTTAGGATTGTTGTTACATCCCTTCAGAGACCTAACGGTAAAGTAACATGTTTCAGAATATATGTGGCTACTGGCATGGGTTTTTATGTGTGAAGTATTTAGATTGTATATTTTCTTATACTTTTTTCATCTTTTATTTGAAGTTACAAGTAATCTTCTGTTAAATTCAATTCAGCGAACATTTTCTGAGCACCTGCTGTGTGACAGGCCCTAAACTAAGCAGTGGTAAATACAGAGGTGATGAAGGCATTGGCCTCATCCCTAAGAAATTCTTCTCTAACAGGGAACAAAAATGTAAGAGCAAATAATTACATCCAAGATAAGTAATGCAAATTGTGTAAGGTATTTAGGTAGTGAGTACAGTACGGGAAGTAACTTCCTCTGGATACAGTAGCAGAAGTTTTCTATGAATGATGAGGTCTGAGCTGGATTTTGAAAGATTAGTTTTGGAAAAGGAAAGGCCATAGAGGATAAACTTCATGAGTCCTTTACTAAACATAAAGGAAGCACCAGCAATAATATGCAGTTAGGGAGGAAAACTGTGTGATTGTTTCTAACTGTATTAAACAAATAACCTTCGTACAAATAAAGTCCAAACACTTTTAGTCTATTGAATTAAAGCACTGCTTGTTTAAGTTTCCACAATCTTCGTGGTTTAATACCTAGCTTACTGGATTTTACTTCTGGTATTTCATGCAAATATGTTGTATTTAAACTAAAATTTCTAAACTTCAGAACTAAAATCTATCCAGATACATTTTATTTATACTTTACAGCCTGCATTTCTCCCTCACACTTTTTTACTCCTGTGGCTTTCTTACTGCTACTGAGTTTCTTTTGCTCTTACACATCCATACAATATGGATTTGCCTACCATTCATGCTATGTGCTGAGGATACAAAGGTCAGTAAGCTTCTTCACAGAGCTTACTTTATACTAAGATGTACAGAAAGGAGCAAAGTGAATAGAAAATAAAATAATTATGCTATGTAAAAAAGGATCTTGAATTCGTTCAGAAAATACTATTTGGTAACCTGTAATATTGTTACAGCTTTTATCTCTGAGCCAATATAGTTAATTTCCCATATACACAGGTGAGAATTTTTATCTAAATACAGAGTTTATATGTAACACTTTCTGGAACTATATACACTAAATCGGCAATAGTGGCTTCCTTTGGGATATAGAATCCTGAGTAGTTTTTAGTTTTCTAATTTTTGTTAACTATATTTCCTAATTTATTCACAAGTGACATATAGTTATTTACATAATAAAACTTGTATATGTGAAAAAATTAATACAAAGATACAAATATATATAGATAAAAACAAAGAAATACACTAAGATGTTATCTGGGATTAATTCAAGGAGACAGAATAATATATGATTTTTTAAAAATCTTTTCATATTTTCTAAATTTCTTAAATTGAATATAAAATTCTTTTCTCAAACTAAGCATGAAGAGGTGTATATTTTAAAAGGTACATTGTGTTTGTTTTCTTGTGGACTTGGTTCCCATCAGCAATTTTGTGGCTGTCTAATTAATGAGCATTGCCTGATAGCACCAGATGCAAAGACAAAGGTGTTTTTATACGGCATATGTTTCATTCTCACTGTTATTTCTTGAATCTAGCTGATGAGCTTTGAGCTATATTATTTTTTGACCAAACAGGCTTTTTTTGTCACCCAGTAACTTTTAGTGCATTTTGTTTGACTTTATTTTGGTGTTATTTTACAGAAGTTTATGACACAAGAGGGAAAAAACTTGATAGTTGCTTGTGTTAATCAGCACATCACTGGATTTTATTAAAATGATTCCATTTGAAAACACAGTTACAGTTTTGTTCTGAATGCGAGCACAGCAGCATGTGTTCCATTTTTTCTGGGGTGTTTTTCTGCTGCAACATCTTTAATTTTACTTCCTAGCAATTACCAGTGATAACATCAAATACCATTGTGAGGTGCAGATCTTGTCGGACATATATCAACCCTTTTGTGTCCTTCATCGATCAGCGTCGATGGAAATGCAATTTGTGCTATAGAGTCAATGATGGTGAGTTTCAGATTATTTTTTTAGTTTATGGATTTTTAGAGTCAGAAAGAAAAACATCAATTTGTTGTTCCACTACTTATATATTCATTGATTTTGTATGTGCCTTACTGGGGATCTATCAGCCTTAATGAATCAGGACAATGTTCTAACCAACTGACCTACCCAGCCAGGGCAAGATACTTAAAATAAGTATGTTTAATATTATTTTTGACATTTTGGCATTTTTGTCATTATCTGGTCTCCTCCTCACTGCTTTCAAAACTTTCGTACCGCTTTTAATGGAGAGAATATAGGCTAGCAACACTTCATTTTGGCTAGCCAAGGAGATCATTGCTAATGAGGAGAAGTCCTCATTTAGTTTGACAGCAAGGTCAAACTAAAAAGTATTCATAAAACAAGCAGTGAAGGGTGTGCAGATAAGGTCACACCAACTAATTGTGCTTGACCCTGACCAGTTAAAATTGTATTCTGTTGATACATTATGTTCATTCAACTCAGTGCATGTGTGTGTGTTTTCCCCTTTAGTCATTTCTTAGGCCATCTTAGTATGATAGCTTTCAAATTTGTGTTTCTGTGTGATTTTTTTTTTCATGTCATGAGATGTAATAAATAGAGCCCAAATCTAAAAAGCAAGGTCACCTGTGTTCCAGTTTCTAACCTAATTTCAGAAAAAAAGTTTTTTAATCCTTCTGATATATATATATATATGTATTTTTAAAGAGAGGTAAGGAATTAGTTTTCATCATTAGATGCTCACAGAACTATTTGTTAACCTTATATAAATACCAGTGATAGAAATAAACACTTTCCTAGGAGTTTATATGTGTGTTTAGTTACAAATTATGTTACTAAATTTTTACTGGATTCCTAATTCTTATCTAGTTCCTGAAGAATTTATGTATAACCCCCTTACCCGATCTTACGGAGAGCCTCATAAACGACCAGAAGTTCTGAATTCAACTGTGGAGTTCATTGCCTCTTCCGATTACATGGTAAACTATTCAGTGTTAAAGCTAGTCACAGGATATGTAATTTGCTATTCATTGAATTCTTGACCTAACTTTGAAATTTTAAAAATGCATTTTTAAAAATAATGCAGAAAGTTTATACTTAACAAATAGAAAACTCTTTGTAAAGGTTACAATTATATCATTAAGACATGTTAGTAATGTTTTATGATGAGCACTAACATCTACAATTTGTTGCCATTCTAATTATATTACTTACATGGAATGAATATAAATATTCTTTTATCATTTAATATGTAAGACCTTCCAACAGAAAAACTCATGTTTTTGTCAAAAAACTGCAGTTTTCAAGCTCTTGAAGATATAATTGTGCTGCTTTACCTACTATAGATATCAAGATAAATGAATACTGACTTCACTATAATCTTTGTTTCCAGTTCATCTTAAACTTTTACCTGCTCTTTAATTATACTGACTCCAATCTCTCATTCTAATTTTCTACTTACAAAAACAAATTCTTGACCTAAATTCTGCTCATCTTAATTATCAAATCTACTCATTCTAAATAAGTTTATAATAACTTGTTTCTTCCATACCCTTATTTCCTTATTTTTATCTTTGTTGAGTACAATAATACAAAGTGAAGAGGAACAGCTAATGTGTATTCTATTCCTAATGCTTGACCCATTTCTTTATTTTTATAATTTTTATGGTTCTTTTTGTCCAACGTAGCATCTGCCTACTTAACTACTATTTTCTTGTCTGTTTCTAACTGTAGTAAACCTGGTTACTATTACTCTCAACTTCTTACCTCCTTTACAAATTATTTTGTTCCCAACTCTTCCCTGGCACTTTAGGAACTTTAGTCTAAATGAGTGGTACAGCAAAAAGTAATCTTTAATTTTTGCCATATGACCCATGTGATCCCTGGTTGATTTTTTTGTTGTTATTTTTTATTTTTAAGATTTTATTTATTTTTAAAGAGAGGGGAAGGGAAGGAGAAAAAGAGGGAGACAAACACTGGTGTGAGAGAGAGAGAGAGAAACATCAGTCAGTTGCCTCTTGTACGTGCCCCAACCGGGAATCAAACCCATAACCCAGACATGTGCCCTGGGAATCAAACTGACATCCAACCAACTGAGCCAACACTGGTCAGGGCCCTGCTTGATCCTTTTTTTTAAAAAAAGGATTTTATATATCCTTTTTTTTAAAAAAAGGATTTTATATATCCTTTTATTTTAACTTCCTACAGCAGTAGTTTTCAAGCATACTTTAAAGAAGAAAAAATAGTATAATGAGCCATCATTTACCCATCATAGAGCTTCAATAATTATTAACACTGTGCTGTATATATTTCATCTATCCCCAGTCTACTCCAGTCCCTTCTCCCCTCACCCACTCTGGAGTTTATTAAATGCTAATCCTACATTTATTTTATTCTATTTAATCCTTTCTCGAGGACATGGGTTTTTGGGTTTTTTTTATTGATTTTAGAGAAAGAGGAAGGGAGAGAGAAAGAAACATTGATGTGAAAGAGAAACATCAGTTGATCAGTTGCTCCCCATACACACCCCTATTGGGGACCAAACTCACAGCCCGGGTATGTGCCCTGACCTGGAATCAAACCTACAACTTTTTGGTGTACAGGACAATGCTCCGACCAACTGAGCCACCTGGTAGGGCACTAAACCTACATTTAACCCATTAATACTTCAGTATGCAGTATATCTCTAGCAGAGCAGGATTAAACATACTTGGAATGCCATCACAAGGACTTTATACTTCACACCTAACCCTTGGGGTGTGACCACCACCAGGTGACCCAATAGCTAATACTAATAATGGTTATTGAGGTAAAGAAAATAAATTTTAAAAATGTTTTTAGGGGTAAGAAAGGGATATAGAGGTTGATATTAAATAAGTTTAATTTTCACTTGAAAGATATCTCATCCACGACTCTGTCAGGAAAATATTTAGCCCATCTATTTAACCATTACTGTGTAGTGGCTGCCTTAAGCTTAATTCACAACCAACTTTCAAATAAGGAAAAAAGTTAAAGGAATGTCTCATTTTTTTTTTCTAACCTTACCCGAGTACATTTATGTTACTGCTTTTAGAAAGAGGAAAAGAGAAATAAAGAGAGAGAGAAATATTGATGGGTTGCCTTCTCATATGCACCCTGAGTAGGGATCGAACTCACAACCTTAGATATATGCTCTGACCAGGGTATCAGACCCATGACCTTTCAGTCTATAGAACGACACTCCAACCAACTGAGCCACACCAGTTTGGGCTGAGGAATGTCATTTTCATGAGCTCATAAGATCTTACAGAACATCCTCTATGTGTATTTTTTTGTATAATATACTCCATAAGTATCCAGTAGTTATGGTGATGTAAAAAGATTACATACCTACTAAATAAATAAATTATATCATTTTTATTTCTTTCAGCTTCGTCCTCCTCAACCTGCAGTTTACTTGTTTGTTTTAGATGTGTCTCATAATGCAGTGGAAGCTGGGTATTTGACAGTTTTGTGCCAGTCACTGTTAGAAAATCTAGACAAGTAAGAATTATTTTTATTCATAATATGTGTGTATATGTATAGAAATGTGAAAGATTTACTAGCGGCTCATAGTGTTGGTTTTTAATAAATTTGATTTTATTTATCTACCACTAAGAGTACTTCCTGTCCACCTTAGAATATGGATCCTGCTACTTGGATTGTTATAACTTATGAATTGTCTGAATCATAAAATCATAAAAGTTGTAATGATGTGGACCCCGACTCATGGGGTCTACCACATTATGCATGAGATACAAGACAAATTTACACAGACTACCGAGTCCTATGGAAGAAAAGGGACAGCATGGCTTTTTCTCTCAAGGGGAGCAAAAGCAGTGGCCTCCACCATGACAGGCCTTTATTTCTTTTCTGGGCACATTACATGATGGTCCTCATTTACTATGCACAGGTTTGCTTTAGGTGATTACCTTTTACAGAAAACAAAGGAGATTCTGCTGCTAATCACATCACAGAAGAAGGATATTTGCAAATGAAAAGGGAAAAGTGATTGAACTGGTTACATTCATCCTTGGAAGATTTAGCATGGATTTTAGGAAGTTACAGTAAGCACTAGCTGTCTCAATTCAGGGTGAAGGAGTTTTAGCAAAAGCAAGTCTCAAAGCGGCCTAAGTACAATGCAGGTCTAGGACAAAGGAGACGATTCCCCACAGGAGAACCTATCCATGGGCGTGGGTCCTGTGCATTGGACCTTGCTTTCCACTGGGAGCTGGGCCTACGCCACTCAGAGTGGTCTTCTACATTTTAATACTTAGAAAGGAATTTAGATCTCATCTAACTATCTCTGTGACTTAGCAGATCTGACCAGAGAACTCAACTTCGTCAGGGTGTAAAGAATCTGGGTGAGGCAAATGTAGCTATAGAAATGGAGTTTTTCATAAGGTAGTTTTTATTTATTGATTGATTTTAGAGAGGAAGGGAGAGTGAGAAACATTGATTTGTTGTTCCACTTATTTATGCGTTCCTTGGTTGCTTCTTACATGTGCCCTGACTGGGGATCAAACCCACAACTTTGGTGTATTGGGACAACCCTCTAACCAACTGAGCTACCCATCCAGAGATTCATAAGATGGTTTTAAATATGCTAATAAAAGGATGAGCCAAATAAAGGGGGAAAGGGAATTGATTTTCTGCTGAATATTTTGCAGGAAGTCAGGAACAGAGCTCTTCATTTTGGCACATTAGTAATAAACCGTATTGTCAAAGTGGAACCAGTATTGGATAGATTGCTTTTACCTGGCTTTAATTCCTTTCTGTGTGTCTGCAGATAGTAGTCATGAAGGAGACCCTCAATTAGCTTTAACAGTGAACCTTCCAAGTCCCATGAAAACAAAGTTGTTTGTACATTTCTTTTTCTACTACAACACACATGAGAGAGAAGACGTAGGATTGTTAGTAAGGGTGGTTCACACAGCATTGGTTTTTCGTATGTGCAAAAGTGTAGGTGGTTATGTATAAATACTTTGTCAGAAGTACTCTTGGTGATTCTAAGAGGTTCTCCCCCATCTTCTATTGAATTTGAGAGTCCTTGCTCTGATGAGTGCTAGCTCTGGTAATCATAGTCTGCATATCACTAATCTTGGCCTGTGAATAAAACTGATAACATTGGCACCTGCAAAGACAAAAAAAAAAATCCAGAGATATTAAATTATTTGCTCTTAGTTTCATAGTAACTTAGAGCTTTCGTATTTTTCTCCTTGATTGAAGCATTTGCCCTATATTTAGTTGCAAGTGCTTACTTCATATACAGCTTTAGCAGTGAGTGGCAGTGGAAGACCCTCTGCACAGAAATTGTTTTTAAGACTGAAGAGTGAATGTACTGGAAAAGATTGAGGATATAGCCCTAGGAATAGGAACAAGTGCAACGTGCAAAACCAAAAGAATAAAATTGGGAATGGAAAATAGTTGTATTTATATAAAAATAAATTTAGTTTTATTTATAAATAGTTTTATTTATATACTATATATAATAGTTTTACTTATACATATATAAATAATTACAGGGGAAAATGGAAGCATTAGGAAAGTTAAAAAAGTAAAGGTAATAGAATAGCAACAGTATAGTAATATGTTTTTGGAAAGAGCTGTGGAAGTAACTTTGAGAAAGGGGAATTTGATGCTGGAGCAGTTCCAGATCAACTCTGTGTTTTTTGAGTTTGGGGCAGAGCAGGTAAAGTCTCCATTTTGATTGGTAGCAAACAACCCTAATATATTTAATGACTTTAGAAATCTCAGAGAGGTGAAGATTGGTCTGCAGAAACATGATAAATCTTGACCCGTATTGGTAATCCAAACACCCACATAACCTGTTGCATTCTGTTCTATGAAATACTTTTAGACATAGTTTGCAGACTATATCTTAGTGACCTGATCGATCATGCATAGTGGTGATAATTCTTTCTTTCATGCATACTGTTTTGACATTCTGTAATATTCAAAAATATTTTAAAAGCTTTACTAAAACAAATTACATAACAGTAGTTAACTTAGTTGGTGGTACTTAGGAATACACTTCTGTAAGATTCAGCATTTATTTTATTCATAAGAAAAGCTTGAGCAATGGAGAGTTAATTTATTCTTTTATGTTGTGGCATTGACTTGAATATACTGAGTTCTGGGAGAAAAATTTTAAAAGATGGATGATAAAATATCTCAATCTTCTTAAATGTGGTTTTTATTTAAAACTTTATGCATTAAAATCTGATATGCATTGCATTCAGTCTTTTCTAGGAAAGTACTTGTCATTCTGCCCTTAAAATGTTTAAACAAGATACACTTTTTGTAATATTGGAATGGAAAATATGAGTAATTTTTTACTTGAAAAGAATGTGTTTCAAAGCAAAGCTAGCAAGAAGTCTTTGTTGTTTTTTTTTAATAACATAAATTCTTTTTTTTTTTTTTAATTTTATTTATTTACTTTTAGAGAGAGGGAAAGGAGGGAGAAAGAGAGGGATAGAAACATCAGTGTGTGGTTGCCTCTCATACACCCCCTACTGGGCACCATGCTTGCAGCCTGGGCATGTGCCCTAGATTGGGAATGGAACCAGCAACTCTTCAGTTCTCAGGCCAGTACACAATCCACTGAGTCACATGAGCCAGGGCTTTTTTTTTTTTTAAATCATGTCATTCTTAGGTTTGGTTTATTATTTGAATATAGTTCAGTTTCCTGACTTACGAATTCGAAGTGTCGAAATGTGTCAGTGTTTCATCTGAAGATGGAGTGTTTCATCTTTGCTCTTCTTTGATTATTTAGATAGGGATGGCTTTTCTGTCCTCCATGAAAAAGCCTAAGTAATTATTCTTAGACTTAGTTTATTATTTCATTATTCATTTAAATATGTTACCAAACACTTTAACTTTAAAATTGTCATTTTTATCTTTAGGCTTCCTGGAGATTCACGAACAAGAATAGGATTTGTGACTTTTGATAGCACTATTCATTTCTACAATTTGCAAGAAGGTTTATCTCAGCCTCAGATGTTGATTGTGTCTGATATCGATGGTAAGCAGTGAATAAAATAAAAATCGTTTTAACTACAGAATTTGGAGTTGATACTACTTTATTTGACAATGCATTGTATCATAATGCTGTAAGGATAATTTGGTGCACTTAGATATTTGTTTAAAAATAATTGTTTCCTATAAAATAACTTGATTCTAAGTTTTTTACACCCATGTATGTATATTTTTGCATGTATACACGTGTATAACAGATACAGAGAATATATATTTAATAAAGCAGTATTATAGTACTCATTACATGGATGGCCTGATGAAAACTAAGATTTTTTTATATTGTAATCTTTAGACTTGATTTATCTGTTGATTAAAATATGTTTTCCCTATAGATGTTTTTCTGCCTACTCCGGATAGCTTACTTGTGAACCTACATGAAAGTAAAGAGGTGAGATTGATTTTTCTTTTTAAAGTATTAAAATATTTCTGTTATTTCAACTGTTTACTGAAATGTTTAACATTTACTTGGTGTATTAACACTTCAAAGACATGAAATAGACAGCATGGTAACATGTCCATTCACTCCTCAGCTTATAGTCTCCCAGAATGTAGTGGTACATACTACACTCTGCGATGTTTTGAAGAAGAATATTGCCTTGCCCTCTCAGTAATTTAACTTTAATCTTTGTTTTCCCAGCTTATAAAAGACTTATTGAATGCATTGCCAAATATGTTCACCAACACAAGAGAAACACACAGTGCCCTTGGTCCTGCGCTTCAGGCTGCCTTTAAATTAATGTCTCCAACAGGTGGCCGTGTGTCTGTATTTCAGACACAGTTACCCTCCTTGGGTGCAGGACTTCTGCAGTCCAGAGAAGATCCTAATCAGAGATCGAGCACAAAGGTATTTTATATTTTGTTTCTCTGTCGTATTCAAGATGCTGTTTTTTGCCTTTAGAGACTGTGTAATTTTTTATTTATCTTACTTCATTAATAGTAATGGTGAAATGGGACTTGATATTCTGACTCCAGTGCTCTTTTCTATTACACAAGTGATATGCTTACCAAATCTGATATGTTATAATGTAACATGCTCATACTAGTAAACTTTTAATATGAAGGTAACACAAATCATGATATAAAACTTGGAAAGTAGAAACAAATGTAAGCCAATAATCTCATTATCAAGATATACAAACACATACAAATAAACATAAATGAATACCATACATATGTACTATATTTTTTAACTGACCTTTTAATCAAAGAGTATATTGGGAGCATTTTCTGAGATGCCTAAAAGTTATCTTAAGAAATCTTTTTTAGTAAGTGTGAAAGTACTCAATTTAATTCACTGCCTCCTAGCTATTGAAAAGTTGTCTGCAGTATATGTAACTAAATACATATATATCAGGCTGAACATTACATGAATATTTTAATCCATATTTTAAGTAATAAAATAACTGTAATAGTCATTTTTGTTCTGTACATAAGTCTTTTCTGGCTTCAACTTATATATGAGAAAATGCCATTACAACTAATTCTGGATATGAACCAAACACTTTTAATAGTGTCATAAATATTTAGTGTTATGTTCAGTTTTTCCTTGGGATAAATTTTAAAAAGTAAAATTGTTTGGTCAAAGCATATAACTTTGTTTAAATTATTATTGTATTTTAGTGATTGGGCTTTTTATTTAGTTCAAAGATTTTGTTTGTTTGTTTGTTTGTTTTTAGAGAGAGAGGGAGGGAGGGAGACAGGGAAAGAAACATTGATGTAAGAGAGAACATCAAACCCTTGCCTCTTGTATGCACCCCGACTAGAGGGCCAAATCCACAGCCTAAACATGTGCTGCTCTGGCTGGGAATCAAATTGTCAGCCGTTCACTTTGCAAAATGATGCCCAACCAACTGAGCCATGCTGGTTGGGCCTACTTACTGGGCTTTTTATTAACCTGTACTCTTCATGACTCTTATCATCTAGCCACTATTAAATATTGTTGCTTCTCTAGTTTTCACCAGTTTGCTAGAGAAAAATAGCACCATATTTTACTCTTCTTTAAAATTGATTTTAGAGGTAGAGAGACAGACAGAAAAATATACATCAGTTTGTTGTTCGTCTTATTTATGCATTGATTGGTTGCTTCTTGTATGTGCCCTGACTGGGAATCGAACCTGCAACCTTGGCATATCCAGATGATGCTCTAACCAAATGAGCTGCCTGGCCAAGGCCCATATTTTACTTTTTAAAGAAATTGTGTTTTTTAATTGCTTTTGTGAAAGAAGCTAATTTTAAAATAAATTGAAGCAAAGAGATTTTTTTAAGCTCACCAACGGGTGCAGCTAACATTGAGTTCATTGTTCCATTGCAGCCTATTATAGAATACTGAGGTGTTTTGAACATAGGAAGGTGTTTTGTATTTACTGAATTATTTGGTACAGTTTTGTTTTTTCTCATTTAATTTTCAGAAATATTCTCTACTTTTTCAAGACTCAAAAACTTCATAATTTTTTTTAAAGAGAGGGGAAGGGAGAGCAAAAGAAGGAGAGAAACATCAATCAGTTACCTCTCGCATGGCCCCCAGCCAGACACCTATCCCACAGCCCAGTCTTGTGCCCTGTCTGGGAATCAAACTGGCGACCTTTCAGTTCCCACACTGAACCACACCAGCTCTGCAAAGCTTTAAATGTCTGTTCTGGTTTACATATTCCTTCACATTTGAGTGTAATAACCATATACTACATAATGTGACTGAGAGGATTGAAGCATTTGGTTAAGCAGTATAGCATAATAATTAAGAACTTGGAGCCTGGCTCTGGCACTTTTAAGTCTTTCTCCAGTGCCATCTCAGCTCGAATCCTCCTACTATTAGGAGAACCGTTCCTTAATCTAACGGCTGTCTCATTGTGATTTACCACTGTAAAATAGCAGCACTCAATCTGCAGCCCAAACTTCTTGGGTTTATATTCCAGCATCTGCTACTCAATAACTATGTAACTGGTCAAGTTACTTAATTTTTTTGTTTCAGTTTTTCATCTCTAAAATGTAGATAACCCATGAAATATATGTTATTACAAGAGTTAAATAATTTGTATAAACCATCTTGAGCAGTGCTGGCATATAAATGCTTTATAAATGTTAGCAATTATTAGTCTCACAGGAAATCTGTGCTAACTGCCTAGACATTTGTTAAAAACTCTTTAGTTTGCTGGGGATTTGGGGAAAGGATATCTTCGGCTTTACTGTAAGAAAGACATAGAAATATGTGCATAATTTAAGGTTTCCAGCACTTACTTTATGACATGTTGACTTAGGTTGTACAGCATCTTGGCCCTGCAACTGATTTTTATAAGAAACTCGCTTTAGATTGCTCAGGGCAGCAGACTGCAGTGGATCTGTTCCTTTTAAGTTCACAGTATTCTGATCTGTCTTCTCTAGGTAAGGAGCTATCATTGTGTTTATCTGTTTACATAAACAGTTTTAACATATAAATTAATACAAAGTCTTCGGTAAGGTTCTCAGTATTTTGGAGAGAGAGACATGTGGATTAGATAGACGATATCTATGAATATTACCAGTAAACTTTAAAGCACTATACAAATATCAAATGCTGTTAGTATTTTGTTCTTAAAATATGATTTCTTTATCATTCTGCTCAACAATAAAACATATGTTACATTTTACAAATGTTTGTGTTTTCTCAGATTTGTATATTATCCTTATTTTGACAGCTTTGATATTCTCATCATGACTTAGATTTCTTGATAATATAGAATCTATACTATTATTGGACAATTAAAATGTTATTGTTTCTGTAGTTAATACTTTTTCTATTTCTCTTTAAAGCTTGCATGTCCAAGTATTCAGCAGGGTGCATCTATTATTATCCATCTTTCCATTGTACTCACAATCCTTCACAAGCAGAAAAGTTACAAAAAGAACTAAAACGTTATCTCACAAGAAAAATTGGATTTGAAGCTGTTATGAGAATAAGGTGTACTAAAGGTATGAAGTTATAAAAACTATGCTTTATTATTAAGTTAATAAGCATTTACCTATTGACTAGTTATGACTGCTTATAATGGTTGTTCATCATAAAAGACTTCATGTTTGATCCAGCTAGTTGTACCATGCTTTTTATATATAGTTATTGAATAATCATTGCCCAATTTTTTAAATTATTTGAGTAAGTCGGTAAAAGTAATGTTTTGCTTTATTAGGAAGAACTTAAGAGAAAGTGTGTATTGGGGTAATTTTAGAAGGAGAACTAGAGAAACGGAGGATCTTAAATGAAAGTGGTCAAATTCATGGTCTTTCCCTTCATGATCATTCACACAGTCTTCAGCTTGCATTGCCTTGGTTTTCTGTGAATGTTTGCAGGAGGGATTCTGATCCCTTATTTTAATTCCTAAATGAGTTTTATAGTGACCCTCACTTTTAAAATTTTGTGCGTTAAATCTTTTGTATAACCTACATTGATTCTTTGGTGTTTTCGAACTCTACCAATACTTCAATGCTACCCCCTAGTTATCCTTTTGATTCAAAATCAGAGACTTTTTTTTACTTTACAAGGTAGGTTTAGCCTGAGATAAAGATACTACCATTGCTTCATCTTTTATAACAAGTTTTTCTTCTCTAGGTCTTTCAATGCACACTTTTCATGGAAACTTCTTTGTTCGTTCCACTGATTTGTTATCGCTTGCCAACATCAATCCTGATGCTGGATTTGCAGTGCAGCTGTCAATTGAAGAAAGTTTGACAGATACTTCCTTGGTGTGCTTTCAGACAGCCCTGTTATATACATCAAGCAAAGGTAGTATTAAGAGAAATGAAATAGAACTTGCAGCAGTAATTCTTCCCCCCTTTCACATGCTTGGGAGAGTGGGGAGAAAGGATGAACATACAGTGGGAAGTAATGGGATTTCCATCAGTTAATCAGATATATGTTCTGTTCTTTTTTTAATCTTTAAATGATATCTTATTTGACTTGTAGAAGACTTGTATTCCCAGGATCATGTGTGTCTGGTAAACAGTCCATGCTAAATTCAGTCATGCCATTTTTAGTAGTATTTCTTGTCCCATAAAATAAAAAATTCATCCCAGCACTTATGGCTACATTTGTTAATTGGTGGTCTTAATGAGTTTTCTGACATTTTACTATGCTGGATATAATTTAGAATATATATATATTAAAATAAAAACTAAAATTTAATACTCAACTATATTCAAATATAGTATGTGTTCATAGTACAAGTATATCTTCAGATTTAGAGAATGTTTAATGTTCTTTAAAACATATTCACTGCAGAACTTTGTTTTTACATGACAATGTCCTGTTGGTGATTTAATCCAGTCAGAACAATAGCTTAGTTAATATTTGGACATGTTTTCTTTGTTTCCTGGTCTAATGTGTTTTGCAATGTCCATCACTTTGTTCAGGCGAGCGGAGAATTCGAGTGCACACACTCTGTTTGCCTGTGGTGAGTTCGCTGGCAGATGTGTATGCGGGAGTGGACGTGCAGGCTGCCATCTGCCTTCTGGCAAACATGGGTGAGTGAAAAAGTGAGGGAGATGCACTTTTCCATCCTAAAAACTGAAGCTTGGGCATTTTTTTAACCCTAGAAATCCCTTATTTATAAAGTGTATGTTTTACATTTTCATTTACATCAGTGTGAACTGGACTGTTCTTATATTTCTCATTATTTCTTTGGGTTAAAAATCTTCTGGGGGATTCATAATCACTAAGAGTTGGTAACAACCCAGATTCCATTTAGCTGGTGAATGTATGCACAAATTGTGATACATTCATGCAATGGACTGCAACTCCGCAAAAACAGAGGATTGTTGGTACATGAACAGATGTGGATGACTCTCATGGGCATTATGCTGAGTGAAGGAAGCAAAACACTACCTACATAGGATTCCATTGACAGGACATCCTAGCAAAGAAATAATCACAGGGATGAAGAGTAGATCAGTGATTATCAGGGTTGGGGTAAAAAAGCATTTTACTACAAAGGGGCAACCCAAAGAGACGCTGTGGGGGTGGTGGCACTGTTGTGTGTCTTCCTTATGGTGATCACATGGCTTTGCACTCGACATAAAACCACCACCATGGAATTGTACTTGAGAATGTAAGTTTTATTGTATGTCAGTTTAAAAAAGTCCTTTAGGGAATTAGTATAACACTGAGTGTTTTGTTTTTAATGAATGTATCTTTTAGCTGGATTTAAACATGAAATGAACCTGGTTATTGCCCATGAATAGAACAGTATTTTTAATACCTAGGCATATGTGTAGGTTATTTGTATCTTAATAAAATATGTACTTGGAGTTTCACACTAATACCTGGCTTTTCAGTATCTGCATGAGGACTTATGTCCAGTGGTCTTTCTTTGTTGAACTGGGGATGCTTTGACAGGCCTGTTAGAGGATCACAGGGGTCACTGAAACTGCAGAACTTACATTGTTTATTCTTTACAGTTTTGTTGGGTTTTTTTTTTTTGGAAATTTAACATTGTTTGGCCAGGAAAACAAAATATACATGTGACTTTATTTGAGTAATGGAAATATCCCCAGAACTTTCTTAAAAGTTGATGGGTGGTGCATGTTTTCTAATACCTTTAGTAGTTAAGTATTTTTATAAAAGAGATTAAAACAAAAAGTCCAAAACAACCTAAATTTGTTCTTACTGTCAGATTTAGGACAGAAAAAGTGTGTAATAACCAGATATTTTAAAAATGAGGATGCAGGTGAAATGTATTTTTTATCCTAGAAACAAAATTGATGGTTTCTTAAATAATGAATGTAAATCTTATTTCTGACAACATTCATTGGAATCTAATGGTTAAGTACCTTTTTCTTTTGGTTGCTCTCTAGCTGTGGATCGATCCATTTCATCAAGTCTGTCAGATGCAAGAGATGCTTTAGTGAACGCTGTGGTGGATTCACTGTCTGCTTATGGCTCCACGGTCTCAAATTTACAGCACTCTGGGCTCATTGCACCCGGTTCCCTCAAATTGTTTCCTCTCTATGTTCTGGCCCTTCTCAAACAGGTATCTCTCTGTACACTGTGACATATAATAAAGTTTTAAAATCCTCGGTACATACCCAGTGCGGATATCCCCAAGTAGGCATTCTCCCTGGGCCCTGTCCAGGCGCCACAGGGGAGCACGGGGCTCTGACTGTGATACACAGCCCCTTTCTACAATGTTGGAGAGCATGCCAGGCCTTGAGTCTGACTGCATATTCCTGTAGCTTCTCAGAGTCCTGGACAATGATTGAGGAGACAAACCATAAAGGGAACATCTAAAAAATAATAAAATTTTGATACATAGGTAAAGAAATGAAATCTAGCTTTTCTAGATTTAAAAAATAATATATTTAACTAGAGGATTATGCCATTTAGCATTGGAAAAGTTTTGAAGAACAGGCAAAGATGAGTGGAAGGCGTAGGTATACAAACACAGGATGACTGTTGTGAAACCCTATGCCCTCACTCTCTAAGATGTGGGAGCCGCTTGCATAATGGGGTAGTTATAGCATACTGTGGATGTGCTTCTGGGAAGAGACTAAGGAACGGATTAATATTCACTGAACATCTTTCCATGCCTCCGGCACCATCATGTTCCATGAACATACATCACCTTAATTAACTCTTACAGCAGCTAGAGAGCTGGGTATTGTTTTCCCTGTTTGTTGGGGTTGTTTTTTAATGGTGACAGTATAGCTTTGAGAAGCTAACTCACTCACTCACATACTTATCTATTAAATGTCAGATCTAGGTAGGTCTGATTTGAAGGCCGTGCTTTCTCCATGATAATGTTGTCTATTTGTTTTAATGATTGTCCACTGTATTTATGTTTTATGTGAAATTTTTTTGTCTTTTTTTAATGTAGAAAGCATTCAGAACTGGCACAAGCACACGCCTGGATGACCGTGTGTATGCCATGTGTCAGATAAAGTGTCAGCCACTTGTTCATCTGATGAAGATGGTTCACCCCAACCTATACAGGATAGACAGATTGATAGACGAGGTACAGTTTCTTTTAGTGCATTTGAAATTTTTAAATTTGATTGTATTTGAGTGTCTTGATTCTGTAGGTAAGGTAGTAGTGTATTAACTAACAATTTTTAACCCACTTTTCCCTATTAATATATTAAATATGGACACTAGGACTATCAAGTGTCCTATCTGTGGTTACGAACTATCTGTGGTTACAGAGTTTGAAAAAAAAAGTTTCATATGGGGATTAATTGCCTTATGGGTTTGCTTATAATATTTATTACAAAGCCAAGTGGTAGAGTGGACGTTTCTATCTTTATTTTATAGATACTGGTGGCTTCTGATGTGGTCACAGTGCAGTTGTGATTACATTGTAAACTGGATCTGGTGTTCGTCAGTGCTTTTTAAGATTTTATTTATTTATTTTTAGAGAGGGAAGGGAGGGAGAAAGAGAGAGAGAGAAACGTCAATGTGAGGTTGCTGGGGGCTGTAGCCTGCAACCCAGGCATGTGCCCTGACTGGGAATCGAACCTGCGACACTTTGGTTCGCAGCCCGTGCTCAATCCACTGAGCTACGCCAGCCAGGGCTCGTCAGTGCTTTTAATATGCACATATGTAGTGTGCGTTTTCCTCCTCACATTAAAACTTTACTTTTTTGGAATCTGCTCAGTGTAATGTTCATAGAGAAATATAAAAAATTATCTTGCTTTACAGCAGATTTATTAGTCATACTTTTAATATACCCAGATTCCAAAAGGAAGTAATGGACAGATTGTTTTACATATTTGTGTTTTTATCTTTTCAATTTGAATACATCTGAGTGTCTTGATTGAACAGCAAAGTCATAGTGTATTATCAATAATTATTTGCATCCTACAAAATCCTCAGGTGTTATTTTTCAGTATTTCATAAAGGGCTAGTGGCCAGTAGCTTTCAAACTATGATGATAGCAGTGTACGTGCGTTCACATTGCTTCTGTTTCTGTTTCAGGGTGCAATACATGTTAATGACAGGGTCGTACCTCAGCCACTTCTTCAAAAACTGTCTGCAGAGAAGCTGACAAGAGAAGGTGCTTTCCTTATGGACTGTGGCTCTGTAAGCACCCTCTACTGACAAAGCCTAATGCTGATCCAACAAAAGGAGAAACACTTACAGGGTCCAGCTCTGTTCTCACAGATCAGTCAGTGAAAGGTGGATTAGGAGCTGAGAGGCAGCACATTGGTAACTGGCACAAGGGGTTAATTCATTTTAGACTTTTCTAGTTGGATATTACTTTATTATCACAGATTAATAAATTTTGTTAATGTGGTTTATTTACTGTCCTAGATTATGTATACTTGATAAAGAGAAAAGTTCCTGTCTTGAAAGATTTTATCATCTAGACAGGGGTGTCAAACTCATTTTCAGTAGGGGCCACATCAGCCTCGAGGTTGCCTTCACAGGGCCAAATGTAATTTTAGGGCTGTATAAATGTAACTGCCCCTTAACTAGGGGCAAGGAGCTCTACATTTGGCCCTGTGAAGGCAACCGCGAGACTGATAGGGCCCCTAGTAAAAATGAGTTTGACACCCCTGATCTAGAATCATAAAATTCGAGTGGACCTCGAGTTTTTCTAGTTCAGGTTATATCCATTGTCAGAAATGCTGTTAATGATTAGAAGTTCAGAGGAAGTCACTGGGCAAGGTGGTGAGGAGGGGTGTCAGAATGGTCGCAGTGGCTTCAAAAGTGATGCCTTATCAGCTGGAAAAGGATTCCAGTAGTCACAGGGGGAGTACATCAGTGAAAAATAATGGACACAGTCATTGAAATAGTGGATAGGAGATACTGTGAGTCAGTTATCCTGGTTAAAACAATTACATTCCTGTTGTGGGGGGAAGAAGAAGGTAAAACACATTCTATGGGAAGTCTTGAAATTTAAGCAAAGAAGATAAGAAGCATTGTAGATTCATGGATGTAGAATGTAAACGTGCCAATTACATTTCCTTTTTACATTTATGTTCCTACTTTATTTGAAATAGTATATTTCACCTCTCTATGCTTCATAATTTTGAAAAAATGAGCCATAGTGGGCTTCTAATTAAGGAGGTATTTTAATGTATATATTTTTGTTTGTTTGTTTTTAGGATTTTTATATTTGGGTTGGGAAAAACTGTGACAACAGCTTCATAGAGGAAGTGCTTGGGTATCCTAATTTTGCATCAATTCCACAGAAAATGGTGAGTGGGTTTTTATACAGTTTTACTTTCTGTGTGCTTATTTGTTTTAAATTTTTGTTTATTGAAATAAACTACACATAAGATTCACAGTTTCACAAAATTCACATAAGATTCATTAGTTTTTAGGGTATTCATAATGTTGTACAACCATCACCAGCATCTAATTCAGAGCCCCAAAAAGAAACCCATGTCTCCCAGGTTTCCCCTCCTTTCCCCAGAAAGCACTGACCTCCATTCCATAGCTGGGGGGTTGCCAGTTTTGGACTTTGTATAAATAGAACCACACAGTATGTGGCCTTTTGTGTCTGACGTCTTTCACTTCTCACAGTGTTTCAAGGTTCACTTATGCTGTAGCATGCATCAGTATTTCATTCTTTTTATGACTAAATAATACGCCATTGTTTGGATATACCATACTTTGTGTATCCAATCATTCGTTCATGGACATTGGGTTGTTTCCACTTTGGGGCTGTTGTAAGTAGTGCTACCATGAATAGTACATGTGTTTGTGTGAACATGTTTTGGTTCTCTTGGGTGTATAACCTGGGCTTGGAATTGCTGGATCATATGGTACACTCTATGTTTAACTTCTTGAGGAACTGCCACACTGTTTTCCAAGAACTTTACCTTCTAATTTAAATTACTGTGCTGATGCACTGGCCAGGTAGTTCAGTTGGTTTGAGTGTCATCTTGATACACCAAGGTTGCGGGTTCAATCCCCAGTTGGGGCACATACAAGAAGCAACCGATGAATGCATGAATAAGTAGAACAACAAATTGAGTTTTTGTCTCCCTCCTTTCTTCTCTCTAAAATCAATCAATAAACAAGAACTTTCAGTATTATTTTGATGATAGTAAATATAAATTTTTCAGTTGGCCTTTACTGTATGTGTGTTAACCAGTAGCAAAGAAATATTCCAAAAGCAGTTCTCTACATTTAATTGTAAAAGGTCTACCTTATTTTTGGATATCATAATTATGTCATTCTCCTGAAATTAATGTAATGTCAGTGTAATTTTTATCATGCTCTGCTGTTGTTGTTTGACTCCACAAATGAGGATAATTAGGGAAAGTTTTAAAAAATAATAACAGTGAAGGGAAAAGCATATGGAAAATAAATTCTCCTAAATAAATAGTAAGCTTCATTTTAAAGCTGTAGTTTATTAGGCAGTATGATACTTGCATAATAAACATATCAGTGTAACAGAACAAAATTCAGAAATGGTTCTAATTCCTGAAAAACAATGTGGTAAAGGTTACATTTCAAATCACTATAGACAAAAATGGAATATTAGAAAAAGAATCTTTATTACATTAAAATGGGCAAGGCCTTTGTAAGTCAGTGATGAGAAAAGATTAATAAATCTGAAGCATAAAAATAAAACATCTCTATCTGACAAAATAAATAATTAAAGCCAAAAGACAAACAACAAAATTGGAAAATTATCTGTACCTCAAATGACTGAAAAAGGAATGATTTCTCTAGTATATAAAATTCTCTTACAATCCTTTAAGAAAAAAACCATCTCCTAAAAGCAAAAGAAAAATTTAAAAATGGGCAAAGGATTTGAAGAGCCAATTCATAGAAATGTTTTTTGATCTTTTACTTTTTAAATGTTGGCATAAATTACAAATATAACCCAAACATTTCCATTTAAATTTTTTACAAACTATATACTTTGAATTTCTTAGTTGACTATTAAATTGACCTTGGCAGGAAAAAAAACTCATTCTGTGTGTGTGTATCTATATAAAAAAAATAGATTTTTGGAATCTTAGCATACACATAAAATGTCAGTGATGTACTTACCATTAAATATGTTTTGTTGACTTCCAGAAAAATACAAACAGACTTCTCAGGAATTTACATTTTATTTGTTTAGTGGCTGCTATTGGGGCTGGGAATAGAGGACTGGCAGTTGGTGATAGTGGAAATTATGATTTGATTCAAAATAGTACTAAAGTCTATGAGAAAGAAAATAACTTCCTAATTATATTTCTTTTACCAGACACATCTTCCAGAGCTAGATACACTTTCATCAGAAAGAACCAGATCCTTTATAACTTGGCTTAGAGACAGCCGACCGTTGAGCCCAGTTCTTCATGTGGTAAAGTATGTACTTCTATAACTTAACTATAAAATTTCCTCATCCTGTGCAGTCTGTAAAATTGCTTGTCCTCAAGGCAAATTTAAAATAATATTATCAAAATATATTCTAGTGGTAGAGTGTTGCTATTTGAATAATATCCCCTATGTGCCATTTTCCTAAAGTCCCCGTGTATCATATATTTTGAAAATGTATAATCATTCTTGTTAATAATGTGAATTTTTAGGTAAATACTTTTTTCTCTTTTTCAGAGATGAGAGTCCTGCCAAAACGGAATTTTTTCAACATTTGATTGAAGACCGGACAGAAGCTGCATTCTCTTACTATGAATTTTTGCTTCACATTCAGCAGCAGATTTGTAAGTGAAGGGGAATAAAGTTGAATCTAAGAAAAAGACCTAGATAAAGCATGATCTGTCCGAGAAGCACATTGGACATTTGAAATGAAGGCATTTGTCATCACAAGACATTGATGCATAGCATTGCCCCTGTCTGAGGCAGAAGGGAAACAAGAAAAAGAACCCAACAGATTTTCTTCAGCCTAAATTGGTGGTGGTGACGATTCTGTTTCACCGAGTATATTTTGAATTGGTTTCGACACATTTCCAGTAGTGCAGCAGTACAGTGCAAGCCAGCAAATTTATGTAGCTAATGTGGAATGATGTGTAATGTAAAATTAGATAAATTTTTTTTTCTTATAGTTGACATGACATTTCTGGGCTGGAGCTTTGACAAGAGATGCCAAAAGGCAGTGGGTACCATGTTATTTATATGAATTACTTTTTAACAAGGAGTGATTCGTATTCATTAAATGAATTCAATATTTTCCCTGTAAAAACAATAGAATTTCAGTACATGAACTATAGAAAAAATATATATAATGTACATAAAAGTTACATTTGTAAAGAAAATGTAAAAATGTAACTACAGACTATGAATTGCTTAAACTGTGTTGCATTGTTGGATGACAACTCTTTTTGTCACGGTTAGAGAGTAAGGTTGACTAATGTGTATTATGAATTGAGTCCACAGAAGAAACACAAAACTCTTTGTAATTCTGTTAAATCTTTTATGTGGATTTATTTATGATCAGCCTACTAATTAAAAATATTTTGCTTGACAGCATGGTTTGGTGTTTTTTTGTGTGGGGGGGATGGGAATTGATGGGTTTTTGGGCGGGGGGTTGGTTTGTTTGTTGTTGTTTTCACATAGAATGTCCTGAATTCACTACTTGGGTGAAATGCAATGATATTGAATCCATAAGTTATTAGTTGTGGACTTTACCAAGTACTTACCTCATTGATATTATGAAAAGGAATGCTACTCTCAAAATACATATTATTTATCGACTAAGTCTAATCTTAATTCATCTTTCTCAATTAGGCATTTTCTGCATATTCATATCAAAAAATTTTCATAACATATGTGACTACCCAATTTAATTGACTTTAAGACTACCATCTTGAATTTTGAGAGATTTTATTCTGATGAAAAAATCTCTAATTTACTAATAGTTTATTTACTTTAAGAACTGTTAAGGACCCATTAGATTGTGGGATGGAATTTTATACACTGTGAATGTCCCATTGATGAACTTCAGGAGGAAAATTGCTGTTGGTGTGTGTGACTTTTACAGGTTTTGTGTAGTACATCTCTTTTCTTTGGATAAACATAGAAGTACTCTCTTACATGCCCTGATAGAATCGAGAAGTTAAATGACTCACCCCAAATGACATTGCTAATTAGTGGCAGAGCTAAGAGTAAAAGCCAAATGTTCTACCCACTCACTGCCTATGGCGCCCACCCCCAGGACTGTACTTGTTCCTATACTGAGCTGCCTCTAGCAAGAGGAATCTTACTGAACACTAGGAAGAACTGTAGCACTCTAAGGGCAACTACATACTGTGACTTTATAATGAAAAGGATCATGTTTCTACTTTAAGAAAGACAAAAGTCCTTTGTCTCTCTATATTTCACTTTTCATTCAATAAATATTTATAAGCACGTAACACCTGTCTATTGTTCTAGGCATAAACAGATCAAACCCTGCTTCCACAGTGCTAGCAGTTGAGAGTGAGAGTGGGAGGGCCGGGGGAAAGATGGTACGTTTGTGTGTGTCAGCTCTGGTGAACGCTGTGAAGCAGCAACTGGGTAAGGGAATTAAGAATGCTCTGTTGGGATAGTAACCAGAGAAGGCCTTCTGAGAAGGTGACCGTTGAGCAGAGAGTAAAGCCACGTGGACATCTCGAGGAGGCATCCGAGTAGAGGAACTTTGTGGTAGTTACCTTCTGACTGCCACTGTTTCCCTGTGAAAGAAGCCGAACTATCCACTGAGAAAGGGCGAAGAGCATGAGAGGTTTCGTGAAGTGGTCCCCTAGGAGGGGGAGACATTGAACTAACTGGTGGCATATATTAGGATTGTCAAGCAGCACTGAGGGCCCATCTTAGGATGCGGCTCATGAACTTAAAAGTGAAACCAGTTAACATAACTGCCTCTTTCCTCCAGCCACATCTGGCAGCTGGGTGGAAAGTTGGATTTCAACAGCATTGGTACAAAGAACGGAGGAGCATGGGACTTAAGGTCATATACAAGGGAGTGACTCATTTAGTGAAAGGAACACAAAATGAATGATGGATAGAGAAAAGATAGTAGTGGTCCTGTTGAGGTCAAAGAGCTCAGGAAGTGGAGGTCAGGATATGGAATGCTCAAAATTGAGATTTGGGGGAAATTTAGATACTGGTGATGACGAGATCTAGGGTCTAGGGTCCCTGGGAGTGGGTAGTTGAGGTGGTGTTAAGACATGATTGGAGGCGAGGAGGTCAGAAATTAGAACCAGGGTGGATCATTTCTTTGACCATTAAAATTGCCAAGAAAAATGACTGGAGTTGTAATGGAGAAATGGGGACTGTATGTAAGGAAAAGCTAGGGATATGTTGTGATCCCGTGGTATGAATTCAAAGGACCTGGGGTAGGGAAGGATAAAATAGTCTAGGTGTCTACAAATGAGGAACAGAGGGATTCCTGCCTCGGTTCTAAGATCGAAAACGGCCACCCTTCAAAGGTTTACAAGGGAGGTAGCGTTCGTTGAAGAAAGCTAAGTTGAAGAGTATGTGGAGACTGACATCAACAAGAATGTGGGCATGATGAGATTAACCCTGATGGGTGATGGATAATCACCCATTACCTCCTTCTGGTGACAAGTCTTCAGTCATTTGCTTTGTGGCACAGAGTGACCCGAGGAAGGGGCATGCTTCCCAGGAGTCCTATGAGTCAGCTTTCAACTAATTGAAATTGTCATTAAAGTCGCAGGTTCCTTTTTTCTTTTTTTAATTATATTTTATCATGCTAATACTATTGTCCCAATTTTTCCCCCACGGTCCCCCTCCACTCAATTCCCCCCCACGCTCCCTCAGGCGGTCCCCACACCATTGTCCTTGTCCATAGGTCATGCATATGTGTTCTTTGGCTACTCTGCTTCCTGTACCGTGCTTTACATCCCCATGACTCTCCAGTTTGCACTTCTTAATCCCTTCACCTTTTTTCTCCTATCCCTCCAACCCCCCTCCCATCTGGCAACCATCAAAATGTTCTCTGTATCTATGATTCTTTTTCTGTTCTGCTTGTTTATTTTGTTTTTTAGAGTTAGTTGTTGATAGGTATGTACTTACTGCCATTTTATTCATATTTTTTTATCTTTATATTAAACTAGTCCCTTTAACATTTTTTATAGTAATGGTTTGGTGATGATGAACTCCTTCAGTTTTTTTTATCTAAAGGGAAGCTCTTATCTGGCCTGTGATTCTAAATGATAGCTTTGCTGTAGAGAGCAATCTTGGTTGTAAGTCCTTGTTTTCAATCGCTTTGAATATTTCTTGCCAATCCCTTCTAGCCTGCAGTTTCTTTTGAGAAATCTGCTAACAGTCTTATGGGAACTTCCCTATAGGTAACTCTTTGCTTTTCCCTTGCTGCTTTTAAGATTCTCTCTTTATCTTTAACCTTTGGCATTTTAATTATGATGTGTCTTGGTGTGGGCCTCTTCGCATCCATCTTATTTGGGACTGTCTGTGCTTCCTGGACTTGTATGTCTATTTCCTTCCTCAAGTTAGGGAAGTTTTCTGTAATTATTTTTTCAAATAAGTTTCCAATTTCTTGTTGTCTCTCTTCTCCTCCCAGCACCCCCATGATTTAAATGTTAGAAAGCTTGAAGTTGTCTCAGAGGCTCCTGACACTATTTTGGTTTTTTTAGATTATTTTTCTTCTCGTCCTAATTGGTTGGCTTTTGATTACTTGTATTCCAAACTGCTGATTTGATTCTTGGCTTCATCTACTCTACTGTTGATTCCCTGTAAATTGTTCTTTATTTTAATTAGTGTGTCCTTCATTTCTGACTGGATCTTTTTTTTTTCTTTGCTGTTGAGGTTCTCACTAAGTTTCTTGAGCATCCTTATAAGCAGTGTTTTGAACTCTGCATCTAGTAGAATGCTTGTCTCCATTTTGTTTAGCTCTTCTTCTGGAGTGTTCTATTCTTTCATTTGGATCATGTTTCTTTGTCTCATTTTGGCAGGCTCCCTGCATTTGTTTCTATGTATTAGGTTGAGCTGCTACATCTCCCAGGCTTGATCGAGTGGCCTAATATAGTAGGTATCCTGTAGGGTTGTGGCATAGCCTCCCCTATCAACCAAGCTGGGTACTCGAGGTGCACCCTTCTCTTGTAGTTGAGTCTTGATTGCTGTTGGCACATCCAGGGTCAGCCACCACTTGTGTTCTTTCTGGGATCACACAGCATTAATTACTGAATGACCTACAGATGGCTGCTACTTGTGCTGGGCTTGGAGGTGCCCAGGTGAGGCCAAGCAGTGAACCAAAGCTGTCTGCTGCTAGTGATGGTCCTGGGGCAATTTCTTGAAAAGTATGGGGCTCACTGAAGCCAGATGCTGCTTGTTTGAGAGAATTTAGGAAAATCTGAAGCATGGTCCAGGACAAGTCATTCATGTGAAAAAGCCACTGGAAACAGCTTGAGTGGGCCCGAAAGTTGGGTGAGTCAGAGTCTTAGGAAATCACAGGGTGGGGCAAACAGTGTGAGCTAGGTTGATGGAGTCTCAGGTATGGTGCCCACCTGCCAGCTCTGTGGCTCTGCTGGGGGAAGGCTCAGAAAAGGAAGAGTGGCCTCTGCCAGCACATCTGTCTGGAAGAAAGCTGTCTCCACTCACCCCCCTGCCAGAAAATTCAGTTTCTCCCTACATGTCTCTGGTGCCTTTCAAGCTGCTGCCCCAACACGAGCACAGGAGTGAGTCTCAGTAAATCTGTGTGTGGGCCCTTTAAGAGAACTGTCAGGGAGTCCAGCAGTCTCTATCTTCCAGAGCATCAATTCCCGCTGATTTTTACAGCCAGAAGTTATGGTGACTTCCCTTCCTGGCACTGGAGCCCTGGGCTCGGGGGGCCTGGTGTGAGTCTGGGTCCCTTCGCTCCTGAGATACCCTTCTGATTTTGTGTCAGCCACTTGGGTGTGGGTCCAGATCACTCCAGTGTCTGCCCCTTTACCAATTTGGATGTAGTTTCTTTAATTCTGTAGTTGTGGACATCATTCAGCTCGATTTCTGATGGTTCTGAATGATGGTTGTTCTATAGTTTAGTTGTAATGTTGATGTGGTTGTTCGAGGAGGCGAGCTGGGTTTACCTACGCTGCCATCTTGACCATAGATCCTTCGTCAGTGGATCTCAGTGTTCATTGTGGGGATGGGCGGACATTTCCTGGGAGAGCTTCCTGAGGCACAGCTGTTTCTCCTCAAATCTGACAGTCACCCCCTGGGGATGAGGCCGACCAGAGACAAGTGTTTTGAAAGAGTATGCCTGGTGATCTAAAAACCTCCTAATACACATACTAGCAAAGTGTTAAGAAAGCCATGAGTCCTATTCAAAGTAACTTTTGAAGACATTAAAAATAGTTTTAAAGGCAAAAAACCCCCACTAAAAACACTGTAGGCATTGTTTAGGTGAAAGCACTAACAACTGAAAGAAGACAGACTTAAAAAAAAAAAACAAGGTTTGGCATATGAAACGGAGACCTGAAAAATAAAAATGGTGGTAGATATTTTATGCTTTACTTATTTTTTATCTCTGAATTTAGAGACAATCCATATCAGCCAGAAAATTGGGAATCTTCCTCCTCTCTTCCCTACCTACAATACCTGTGAGAACTGGCACTTCACATGAAACAAGTGAGTGGGATGCATGTGTCTCTTTGGCTGGAGGGGAAGGCAGTCAAGGCCAGGGCTCACGAGAGGGCCTTAATGTATTGCCTTCTGCTGTGTCATAAGCTGATCAAAAAATGAAGGCCCTTTCTTTCATTACAGAAAAGGGAAAAACAGTTTGGTCTACTCGTGTTTTTTCCTTTACTCTCACATTACTACCACACAACACTTAAGACACCAGATTCAAAGGGGAAACTCCCAAATACCTGGAATTTATTTATTAAAAATTGTGTATTTATCCTTACATGATTAAATTTCAGTCACCTTCAAAGTACCCTCCATTTGATGCAATACACCTATTGAGATGTTTTTCCACTGCTCAAAACAGTTTTTGGACTCATCAATTTTGATGCCTTTTAGTGCTTCTGCCATTCTTTGTTTCACCTCTTCCACTTTAGCAAAACGTTTCCCTTTGAGGACTTTTTTATCTGGGGAAACAAAAAAGGTTGCTTGGGGTAACAGCAGATGAATAGGGAGGGTAGGGCACAGGGGTCATGACATTTTGGGTCAAAACTGCTGAACACTCAGCATGGTAGGGTAGGTGCACTCATAAATCACCCATCATGAAATGGGCAGTCTTCAAAAAGTTCACTGGAGTCTGACCCAGCCTCTCATAACAATGCCAGCTGGTACACTGACACAGATGGGTTCCAAGCACACTTACCTAGTGGGAGAAGCCTGCACTACAAGGGACCCACCCCCAGGAAGATAATTCCAGGTTTTGGGGATCCTCCCTCATATGTGGGGGTTTTCCCCACACTAAGCAATTCTCTGTGACACCAGGTGGGTGTCTTACAGTTCAATTCCGACACCACCTGAACAACATCAGATCCCACAGGCCAAGGGCTCAATCTCACAAGACTGCCCCTCACTTCAGGTGCCAGTTGCAAGAGCAGGTTGTTGGTTAGCCATGCTTCTGGCCCACCATTATAGATCAGAGGTTTCAGGGCCCCCCACCTCAGGCTGGATTAATTTACTAGAATATTAATTAAAGGACATGATAAAGGATACAGATGAACAGCCAGGTGAAGAGACACACAAGGTGAGGTCTGGGAGGGTCCTGAGCTCAGGAGCTTCTGCCCCTGTGGAGCTGGACTGTGTCACCCTCCTGGTGTGGATATGGTTACCAGCCTGGGAGCTCTCTGAACCCTGTGCTTTTGGGTTTTTACAGAGGCTTCCCCTCACATAGGTACAATCAATTATTAACTCAGTTTTCTCCCCCTTTCCCCTCTCTGGAGAATGGGGGCAGGTAGGACGGAAAATTCCAGGCTTCTAACCATGGCTTGGCCTTTCTGGGGACCACCCCCACCCTGGAGCCCACCCAGAGTTGTCTCATTGGAACAAGAGATGCTGCTAGAGCTCTTATCACTTTGGCAATTACAAGGTTTTAGGGGCTCTGTGCAGGAACCAGAAGCAGAGCTATTATATATATATTTTTTCTGTTATCTTACAGTTACCATTAGTAAATAATGCACAGTTCTGTCAATTATCATTTTGGGGGCTAAAAGGTATTACTTACTAATAACCCACTAAATGAGTTGTTAAGAATTACAAAAATTTGCATCCGTAAATGAAAATCAGTGCTTTATTAGAGTTTATTTGGGATTGTCCATCTATTCTCCTAAGAGACCTGGTTCCTCTGCAAGGTTTACAATTTTGCAAAAGCTCCCCAAAATGCCTATACAAATGTACGTTCTGTCTCATAGACATTTGTTAGACAAATACCAGTACTCAACCATGCTCTTACGAGTGTATCATCACCGCTCAGAGATGTTCATGGGCTGTGCTGCTGTGTTTGCTTTTCAGGTACTTATTATTTTAGCTCAATAATCATTTAGATTGTAGGTAACTTGATTAGTGGTAGTGATAGATATATATATTTATATTTACGCTTAAATTGTCTAATTTTTATAATTAGATTTTTTAATATATTTGGGTAGAAATAAAATGATTATTCTTTCATTGCTGAAACAAACCTCTGTAGCCAGGGTTTTGGAGCATAGCCCTACCCTTCTGCAAAATCTCTCTTTTTTTTTTAGAACAGCTCCTAGATTGCTCCGAAGTGCCCGCAACAAGCTTTCCAGTGCCCTAGTGACAGTGTGAACCGGGCAGTAAAGTTGAGCGTGCCCAGCAGCCGTCTATCACTAAACGAAAAGAGTAAGTATCAGGCGCAGCTAATCCTCAGGTGAGTAGCATGAGCGGGCAGCTCAGACTCAGGGCGCCTGCCCCTACTGCGTTGCCACCTTTCCCTCAGTCCACGTCTGTGGCCTCATGAGGCATTTCCCTGGGATCAGTCAGCTAAGCAAGAAAAGCAGTACCTACTTCTAAGACAAAATGCTGGCACCACCTAGACTGCTTACACGGTCTAGTGGCACAGGGCAGTCCTCGTGCATCAAGCCAGACATTTGTCTGGACTATACAGATCTATACAGCTTCATTTTATCTCCAACCGAGAATAATTTAAAATTGATTCAACAAACGTTTAGAGAGTGCTTACCATGTGCGAGGCATGGTGGGGACACTGCCACACAGAACAGCTGGCCTGGCAGAGAGTTGGGAAGTTCTAGTGGAGACAGGCATGGTGACTGTGGGCATGCATCCTCCAGGGCAAAGTCTGTGCTTGGAGTCCGTGCCCAGTGTGTGTCTGCCCCAGAGCACGCGGGCCTGAGAACGGAGTGGAAGTGGGAATGTTCCTTCTCAACCTCTTCACTGAATTTCAGGGTCTTGGTTCCCAAAGGGGAGGTGCTTCCACCAGGGGACACAGTGATGTTCCTGCTGACTTGGAAGTTGTGACTACCTCCTGGCCCCTTGGGGCTCCTTACACCAACAGCCAGAAGGGGATTGATTTTGATCGTAAAGAGGCATTAATTTGCTGCTATCTATTGTAACAGCAGGGAGGAAGGGCGGACTACATCTGGGATTTACAGGATTTTCCGGAGTGCCTCTTAATACTTCTATATTCCATTCTAAAAGTTAATGGAATATTATAGCAACCCAGTAAAAGAAGAGATCACTGATGTCTCAAACTCTTTAAAAATTAAGATTTTTGTCTCCCCCTCTAGGTAAAGAATGACAACCAGCATATACTGGGCTGAACAGAAATTGGAAGATGACCCGAAAGGTACAGTGTGAGGAAATTCAATCATGGAGGAAAAAAAAAGTTCTAGCCCTGGATCTGGCTGGCACATTTTATTAGACCAACTCTAATACAAAAAATACGGGTTTCAGAGCCAAACAGAACAGAATTTGAATTCCGGTTCCTCTGCTAGCTGTGTGGCCTGGGACAGGGCCCTGAACTCTTCTGAGCCTTAGCATCCCCCCTGCAACAGTGATTACATGGTGAGAGTTTTGTGAGAATTAAATGGAACAAAAGTGTGAAGTTTCAGTGCAGCCTCTGGCACGTGGTAAGTGCCCAGCAACAGCAGGCAGTGTCACGGTGTTACGCGGCACAGCGGCAATAGTCGCAGTGAGCCTCCCATAGTGCCCTGCCCTTTGCCCTGCAGTCACTAGTTTTCATTTGCCTCTGAGCTGCCAGATTCTACCTTCACTGAAATTCTTCCCTGCTTGAGAGCAAGAACTAAAGGTTTTAATGCTGGCTACTGCCACCTTAACTCCCTTTTTCTCTGATTGATTTATTAACCACACTTATATTTTTAAAAATATGTTTATTGATTTTTAAAGAAAGAGAAGGGAGTGAGAGAAACATCAATTAGTTGCCTCCCATGCGCACCCTGATTGGGGATTGAACACACAACCTAGATGTTTGCCCTGACTGGGAACGGAACCCATGACCTTTCAGTTTACCAGATGATGCTCCAACCAACTGAGCCACCTGGCCAGTGCTAACCACACTTACATTTGCATCAGACCATCCGGCACTGCTGGATATACAGAAGCAAGCAGTCCTAGTCCATGATATCCACACACCATCTATCAGGCTTCAAGACTTGATGCCCACCAGCGGGCTACAATTGTTTTGCTAACTTTTTATTCATACCAAGTTTTAACTTTCCACCTGATAATCTATTAGTAGAGAGTTATGAACTCTTATACCTCTGGACCTTTGAACATGCTGTTCTCTGTGCTACAAGCACGTCTTCACCAGTTCACTTGGCTTGCTCCCTGTCTTTAGTCTGTTAAATGTGGGTATTGATGGCAGCTTGCCTCTTATCTGCAACCCTGGGGGGGTCTCCCTGCTATATTGCCCATAAGCCCTGGTACCTTTCCTATTATAACATTTATTCCACTTGATTTAATTACTTGTTCTGTCTAACTTCCTCACTGTGTTCTGGACAGGCAAGAAACTCATCCTTTTAAACCATCACCCTGTCCTTAGAGCCCTGAACAAGATCTGGCACACCCCCTTCCACACGTGTGTTTGTGTTATTTTTAAAGGTGGTTGCAGTTCTAAAATTAGAAGTTCTGTTTTATTTTTCATCCTTTAATTCATTCATTCAACTAATATTCAAGATCCTACTATGTGACAGGCACTGTTAGGTGATGGTTTCAGAGCAGTGAATAAACCAGACAAGGTTCCTTGCAGCTTGCAGAGAAAAATGAAACAGCATGGGGACTCCAGGCAGGGAGCAGGAATTAATGTGGCCGAACTCCACTTTTAGGACCTTTGCAGGCTACGGTGAGGCCTGTGGGTTTCACTCCAAAAGTGGCACAGAGCCTTTGAGGGACTTTGAAAGGAGCAGGGAAGTGATCTGGCTCTAACAGGAGTCCGGCCAGCCTTCCATAGGCAGCTGAAAAGGGTGGGGTGGAGACAGTGTACAGTTAATGAAGAAATCAGCTCCTGGGCATAGTTTAGATGGGACATGCTTGGATTAAGAGAATGTGAAATTCGGGAATTGGCCCTGGCAGTGTGGAATAATTCTACTTGATCATTCTGCTATACTGCTGAGTTCCGTTTGTCAATATTTTATTTAGGATCTGTTTTACTAACTTTTATAGGACAGGTCTGTCATTTGCTTTTATAAGTGTTTACTTAATTTTGATATCAGCATTATGCTAGTTCTATAAAATGAGTTGGGTAGCTTCCAGTCTGTTTTGATACTTTGGAACAACTGATAGAATCTAGCTAAAATTTTTGTATAAAAAATAGGTATTATCTATTTTGAAGTTTTGGTTGAAATGGCCCATTAAGCCTCAGGGCTTGAGATGTTTTTCCAGGTACATCACTAACCGCTGTTTCAGTCTCTGACTATTGATCTATTCAGGTTCCCTTTGTTGGGCCAAATTTGGCCTTTACTGTTTTAAAGACTAATGTAAGCAATTATTATCAAGGGCTAACTTTTTCTATCCTTTCTGTTATGCTTATGGATTCCTTTTCTTGATCATTCTTGTTTCAGGTTTGCCTGTCTTTATGCTTAAAAAAAAAAAACAACCTCTGGTTTCATTGATTCACTCTGTTTGGGGAGGTACAAGGGTGTCTCAAAAATTTTTTGAGATTTTTTTTGTGATTACTTGTCACAATGTATTTACTGTGTGGCGCGAGACAACTCTTCCTCTCCCAGCGTGGCCCAGAGCGACGCCAAGGGTGGACGCCCCCGCTAGAAGACGTGTCGAGGAAGCACGGCTCTTTCTCTGCCTTTACCTTCCCACTGTTGCCTTTGGGTTGATTTTTGCTGCTGTTTTTCTAGCTTCTTGGATTATAAACTTAGTTTATTTTCAAACTTTCCTGTTTTCTAATAAATGCTTTCTCTTGAGTAATGAAGTTTTTAGCAGTAAGTGCTTTCATTGCTATTGAGTTTAAGATAGTCCTCCATTTCTACTTATTTGCTCTTAAATCCATGAGTATTTGTAAGTGTGGTTTAAATTCCCTTGGCTTTTATCCTTTTGTTAATTTCTAATTTTATGAATATAGTTTATATGTTCTTAGTAAGTTTAAAAAAAATTGAGATTTCTTTAGAGGCCTAATATATATATGGTCATTATGTTGTGAATCTTACATATATGTATTTGAAAATAATATGTATTCTCATTTGGGTACAAACTACTTTATGACTCTGTTAAAAATGAAGGCCCAGGACCTGGAGGCAGAACAGGGGAAAGGAATACCCTTCTCTGATTGCCAGTAAAATTCGGAGTGGGGCCTCCAAATAAGATACCTGAGGGGAGCCCTCAGGCGTCTGCCTGTGCCCCTTAGACCCCAGTGCTGCTGGCCTCTGCAGAGGGTGTATGAGAGGTTGCTCAGCTCAGATGAATTTACGAGTAATGCCAGGTGACATAACTATACTCTGTAAATTAACTGTCCTTCTGCCCTAGCCCAGGCGAGGCCCTTTGCCAGTGGCAGGCCAGAAGTACCAATGTGACATAAGTGAATAACATCTTTGAAGTCAATAGGTGAAATCTGGAGACAGCCTTTATTAGAAGTCTAAGCTCAAATGTGACTGCTGGCGTCCTAATTAAGGATGTGACACAGGGCCAGAATACCATGAGGCGAGTGTGTCCTTGGCACAAAATTTAAAGGGGCCCCCAAAACTCAGTCATTAAGATAAATACTATATTTTAATGGAATACTTTTAAAAATCAAATTTTTAATGCAAAACATCTACAATAAATGTAATATCAAAATTTTGAATAAAGAAAAAGCTTGACCCTACCCTGCACATCAAGGACTCACCTCACTTCTCCTTTACCCTAAACCCTAGCTGGGCTATGGGAAGGGCAAGTTGTTAGCTGATGACAGAAGACTTAGGCCAGGTCCTGCCACCGGGCTCCATGACCTCACTCCTGCGCCCTATTTGGTCGCCCGGAGGCGGGTTGCAGTAGGGGCAGGGAGAGGAGAACAGGGGAGGTGTGCTGGGCAGAAGGCGGAAGGGGACCTAAATAAGGCCTTGAGGGCACAGAAGGGCTGCTCTCTAGCGTCACCTGTCCCTTGGCCGGGAACCTAAGAGGTGGCGTCCTGCCCTCAGGCAATGGGACTCAGCTGGTGGCTGGGCAGCGCTCTTCCTCTGGACGCTGCTGATAATAGCGCTGCTGAAGGCCCTGTGGACTGTGAAGACTCCTCTGATTCTTCAAACAGAAAGCCTTCCTCGCTTCTTGGAACCACTGTTAAACCAACTGAGAATACCCCACCTGTGCCTTTCAGCCATACAAATGGATCTTTCCAAAGCACCATGAAGCATATACAATTCGGTTTCCTTAGTGACAATCATCACAACAAAACCATCAACAACTCCAGCTTCCTCACAACCAAAAATGTGACAGTCACTACTGTGAAACCCAAAGCAACATCTAAAATGACAACGCCAGGGGTCTCAATAAATATGATTTCCACCACCTTAAAGTCTATACCCAAAATAACAAGTATTTCACAAAACACAGCCCAGATGTCAACATCCACAATGACCACAACCCACAGTAGTATGGTGACATCTGTTTCTTCAGCAGTAACAATCACATCAACTGTAAATCCTAAAGAAAATAAAGGACGAAAATATGATATTGGCAGTTTCGCTGGTGGTATTGCATTAACACTTAGAATTTTATCTATATTTTTCTTTTCTTTCTTTCTTCCTTTCTTTTTCTTTCTTTTTTTTTTTAAGAGAGGGTAAGGGAGAAGGAGAGAGAGGGAGAGAAACATCAGTGTGAGGTTGCCTCTCATACGCCCCCTACTGCGGACCTGGCGGGCAACCCAGGCATGTGCCTGACTGGGAATTGAATTGGTGACCCTTTGGTTGGAAGGCTGGCATTCAATCCACTGAGCTACACCAGCCAGGGCTTTATCTATATTCTTAATATTGGATGAAAAATGTATTTAGGAAGAGGCATTTGATATAGAACCATGGAAGACCATGATGCTATCATATAAGGAAATCCAGGGACCAGTGAAAAGAAGATTGGTGCAACTCTCTCATTTAGTTTAGGACAGAAATCTCCTTTTCAGGTTAGTGTGCATATAATGCACACTTACAAAATTATGTAAAAACTCCTCCTTACTAAAAGTGAAAAGGGGTTGGCATGGGCTTTTAATGAAATTTGGAACATACAGTTAATGCAATAATTATATTTACTTTTAGAAAATAAGTAGAAAAACACATCCCATTTTCTTGTGGCACTGGCCACAAGGGCCAGTCACTAAAAGACTTCATTGCTGAAGGGCACAGTGTCGTCCGGGCAAACAAACAAGGGGCTGGCCACAGAGCTCAGGGGGTGATTGTTTTTGCTGCTCACACAGAGAACTTCAGTGCTGTTCAGAGCTGCATATATCCTACTTACTAATGCCTCACAGCAGAACTTTTATAAGTAAACTAGTTCTTTTTTTTCTTTTGAGATTTTGGAGTTTATCTGAGCCAAACTGATGACATATGCAGGGAAGCAGATCTCAAAAGCTCAAAGCCAGGTCTTAAGCACAATTTTAGTATAAGTGTCTCTTCAGAACACATCAATATTTTACCATTTAAAGCTTAGTACTTGGTGTAGAAGCAAAATGCACACACCTGCCATCCAAAAAACAATACAACTAAAACCAGAAACAATATATGGGCTTATCCCTGTTAGAGAGCCACTGAAGAGCATGGTTTTTATTAAAAATGTCTTCCTAGCTTTCAGTGGCAGTTGATATAATTATCTTTTTTCTTGGTGATTTTATTAAATTGTAGTGTTTATCATGACAATTTTTAAATTTAGTTGTTAGTAATTAATAAGCTATATTATTTGCTAGATTATTTGCTCTATGAGAATATGGTCACCACTGGAAATTGGTTTATTTCATATGAAGCTATTATTTATATAATATTAGTGAGTTTTTAAAGAGATGTAGAACTGCTTTTAATATCTACAAATGTTCAGTGTAGTGAAAATGTACCTAATTTGAAAAAAAAACACCTTATAAGATTTCCAAAACAATATTAAGAATTCTATGTAGGGAGACTTCAGGTCAATATGGAGGCATAGATAAACATGACTTGCCTCCTCAAAGAACCACATTAAATTAAAATATAGAACAACTAAAATATAGAACAACCATTACTCAGAACCATTGGAAATTGAGCTGAATGGATGCCTGACAACTATGGAATTAAAGGAACCACATCCATCCATACTGGTAGGAGGGGCAGAGATGTAGAATGGGCTGGTCACACATTCACATGTGGTAGATAAAAGTTTAGGAGGGATGTCTCAGGAGTGAGAAGTCCCAGCCCCACACCAGGCCCCGCAACCCAGAGTTCCAGTGCCAGGAAGATAACTCCCCATAACTTCTGGCTGCAAAAAAACTGGGCTTTGAGTCAGTGGAAGAAACTGTTGGAGTCCCAAGCAGTTCCTCTTAAAGAACCTACTCACAGACTTACTCAGACTAACTCCTTCTGAGCTCCAGCACCAGGGTAGCAACTTGAAAGGCACCAGTGGCATACAGGGAGGAAGTGAAGTGGCTAGCATCAAGGCAAGAGCTGAGGGTCAGAAAGGCAGGCAGAGGCCATTGTCCCTTTTCTGAATCCTCCCCCGACAGAACTACAGAGCTGGCAGGCTGGTGCCATATCTGAGACTCCATCAACCTGGCTAACACTTTTTGCCCCTTGCTGGAGATCCCCAGAGACTCTGTCCCACCCAACTTATGGGCCCACCCAACCTGCTTTTCCATATGATGGCTGGTCTTGGCTCATTTTTCACAACTACCTAAATTTTCTCAAACAAGCAACAGCTGGCCTCAATGAGTGCCCAGCCCCTGTACCTCTTGCTAAGTGGCCCCAGACATGGCACTAGCAGCAGCCAGCCTAGATTCACAGTTTGGTTTGCCTGGGAAACCCCAAGCCCAGCACAGCAGTAGCCATCTCAGATTGCTTTATAGCTCAGGCAGGGTGGCTCTGGACAAAACACAGGTGGGAGCAGACCTTAGCCTGCACCACCCAGGAAACCCATGAGTCTGCGCACCCAGTGGACAGCTACACACCATGTCAGAGTACCAACACCCTGCCCCCACACTACTGATCCTGCATGGAAGGTGGTGCTTGGTGGTCAGTGGTCGAGGCCAATCCTTGCAGCTGACTAGCCTGGGTAAATCCCTTCCATTGACCTGCTAAAAGCAACTAAGGTTCAACTACAAGAGGAGTGTGTACTCGGCCCACCTGAAGGGTATACCTCAAGTACCCAGCTTGGGTGATAGGAGAGGCTGTGCCACTGTACCATACAGGACACCTACTACATCAGGCCACAATACCAAGACAGGGAGTCACAGTAGCTCTACCTAATACAAAGAAACAAACACAGGGAGGCTGCCAAAACAAGCAAAGAAACATGGCCCAAATGAAAGAATAGATAGAAACTCAGAAAAAGAACTAAACAGAATGGAGATAAGCAATCTATCAGATGCAGAGTTCAAAACATTGGTTATAAGGATGCTCAAGGAACTTAGTGAGGACCTCAACAGCATATAAAAGATCCAGTCAGAAATGAAGGATACAGTAACTGAAATAAAGAACAATTTACAGGGAAACAACAAAGTGGATGAAGCCTAGAATCAAATCAATGATTTAAACATAAGGAAATAAAAAAGTAGCCAATCAGAACAACAAGAATAAAAAAGAATCCTAAAAAACAAAGATAGTGTAAGTAGCCTATGAGACAACTTCAAACTTTCTAATATTCACACTGTAGGGCACCAGAGAGAGGAGAAAGAGTAAGAAATTGGAAAACTATTTGAAAAAATAATGAAAGAAAATTCCTCTAATTTGGTGAAGAAAATACACATGTAAGTCCAGGAACCACAGAGTCCCAAACAAGGTAGATGCAAAGAAGCCTACTCCAAGACACCTCATAATTAAAATGCCAAAGGTTAAAGATAAAGAATCTTAAAGTCAGCAAGAAAAAAGCAATTAGTTACCTACAGGGGAATTCCCATAAGACTGTTAGCTAATTTCTCAAAAGAAACTTTGCAGGCTGGAAGGGACTGGCAAGAAGTACTCAAAGTCATGAAAAGCAGGGGCCTATAGCCAAGATTGCTCTAAGCAGCAAGGCTGTCATTTAGAATCAAAGGGCAGATAAAGTGCTTCCCAGACAAGAAAAAACTAAAGGAGTTCATCATCACCAAACCATTACTATATGAAAAGTTAAAGGGACTAATTTAAGAAAAAGAAGATCAAAGTTATGAATAAAATGGCAATAAATACTCATCTATCAACAATTGAATAAAAAAACAGTCTAAAGAAACAAGAGGAACAGAAACAGAATCATGGATATGGAAAGTGTTTTGATGGTTGCCAGATGTGAGGGGCTGGTGAAGAGGTGAGGGGACTAAGAAGTACAAATAGGTAGTTGCAGAATAGCCATGGGGATGTAAAGTACAGTGTAGGAAATGGAGTAGCCAAAGAACCTACATTTAACCTATGGAAATGAACAATGGTGTGGTGATTGCTTGTGGGAGTGGGGTTGCTGGGTAGAGATGGACAAAGGGGAATAAACTGGGATAACTGTAATATTATAATGAATAAAATATAGTTAAAATTAAGAAAAGAACTCTATCTAGTCAGAACCAGAGACTAATGTTACGTTTATCAAGCCAAGGATTTTGAGGCTCCCCTCAAGCTACTAAACCTACAAGAGGGAAATGCTGCATTTTTCTGCACTGTTGATTTTATTTAAAAACTGGGGAAACAGCATTTTTTTTCACTAAAATACTACTGTATTTTGGAATAAAATCTTATGAAGTTTTAAAACAAGAATCGTTAAGAACAGGAAACTTGCTGCTTCCTTATTTGGGTAATCTTCAGACTACTCCTCTTCCTCCTCTGCTGAAGGGGAAGCACTTTTGATATATTACGTTATTGGACAGAAAATGCACAGTATTGTAGGTACAAAAATATTAACCAACGTATTTGGGAGTGTTTTCAGTTTTACAGTTTGTATTCCAGCACTCAAAACTCAGGGTCAAGTTTTTCTTCATTTATTTTATTTATTTAGACCGTATTTATCTTTGGAGAGACAGGAAGGGAGGGAGAAAAGGAGGGAGGAAAACATCAGTGTGCAAAAGATACATGGATCTGCTGCCTCTCACACGCCTCCACCCAGGGACCTGGCCTGCAACCCAGGCATGTGCCTTGACTGGGAAACAAACCAGCAACCCTTTGGTTTTCAGACTGGCACTCAATCCACTGAGCCACACCAGCAAGGGCTCAGGGTTATGTTTTGACAAAGAGGTATTTAGGCATGCTAAATACGAAGACACTAATTCTATCTTAGATTGGTCAAAGTAAATCACACCAATTTCTAATAGTCTAAAAATGGGCCAAGATGTCCTAATAAACATGCACCTACATTTAATAGGAATTAAATTACCTTTTCTGATTGTGATCAGCATTTGATTTTACAGAGAATATCATACATCAGGAATTTTTATATAAAATGAACATTTCTAGTCACTGTGCATTATGGTCTATTGATACGATGAATATGGATAGTAAGTTATCTAAAATGTGGACATGACAGGATGTATGTGACACATGCAGTATGGAGAAAATTTATAAAACACATGTATTTACATTAGTGTGCAAAAAGATGTGGGATGATAGTTAAGTTGTAGGCTACTAACTCAGCCCTACCTGGTCTTTCAACTACTCCCACATCTCTGTGAAATACACTTAGAGATATATTTTATAGTAATGGGGGCCTTTCACATTTACGTTGTTTGGTCCTCTGAATTCTTGGTATTTCATTACTTCAACTCAGTCAGAACTTTGTAAATAGGCCTGAAATTTTCCTGAGTACTTGTTTCTGTAGTACTTTGAAGATATAACACCACTTTTTAAGTACAAAATGTCACTATATACCTTTAAAGTTTCCTGTACTTTGGGTTTGAAATAATTTAGTTATGTCTTTTCTGTGTATATATGTTCATAATTTGTACTTTTGTATACCAATACATTGATATGCTCAGTTTTTTGTTTTGTGGGGTTGTTTTATTTGTTTTGGTTAGGTGCAGAAAACTGAAGGACAGGGATGTAAACCAGCATTTTGCTTTGGAGCACATTTCCTAAGCATAAATATATCTTCCTAATTATGTTTACTTCAGCAAATGTTCAACTGTTTACATTCCTGGAGAATATATTTACTTGAATATAAAAGCAATCCAGATGTATGTTTATATTAGGTAGAATCCAATCAATGATTTAAAATTTTCCTTGGATAATCCACAAAATGAATAATTTAAATACAGATAAATGAAAGTTAACAGTATATTACAGTGATAATTTTGTATTTTTCAGAAAAAAATTAAAGCAAATTTCTCTTTTTCCTTTTTATTATAATGACCAACTTCTGGTACTTCATTGTTGCCAAGATCTATTTTCAGAATAAAATATTGTTGTCCGAGACAAAAAGAAAGAGGAGATAGGCAATGTAAGGTCAAGGCTAAAACCTTGGGGTCATAGTTATATAATTCCAGGCTTGAATTCTGACTATGTGAATAACTTAGATAAGTTACTTAACCTACTAACATACAGCTTTTTCATCTTTAATAGAGAAATAATATTATACGGTTTTTGTGTTGATTAACAAGGTAACACAAAGTGCTTATGCCTGACTCCCAGAGGCAGGCCCAGGTTTTTTGGACCCTGAAGTTTATATCACTTGGGCAACCCTTTTAAAGGAAAAAAATTAAAAATTAAGAATACAAAATTGGCATGGCAATGATATTTAGAATGAGAAAATAAGTCATAAATAACAAATTTTATAAAGGCACAAACCCATAAAAATAAAATATTTTAAAGGATTGGTTGCCCCTTCACATCATTGTGATCATTTTTTTCTGACAATTTTTAAAACCAGTTTATTTTTATTGTATTTTCCCATTACCACTCATTCCCCTAATACTTCCTTCCACCTCCACCCACCCACTTTGCCCCCACCATCACCACACTGTTGTCCGTGTCCATGAGTCCTTTTTCTTTTTTGCCATATCCCGCTACCCCTCAATCCCTCAGCTAGAGCTGTCAGCCTGATCTCTGTCTGTGAGTCTGTCTCTATTTTCCTTGTTAGTTCAATTTGTTCATTAGATTCCACATGAGTGAAATCATATGGTATTTGTCTTTCTCTGATTGGCTTATTTCACTTAGCATAATATTCTCCAGGTCCATTCAGGCTTTCAAAAGGTAAAATTTTCTTTTTTGTATGGCTGATTAATAGTATTATCTACGATAGGATTCTTATAATAATTAAATGAATTAATACATGAACAGTACTTAAAACTACCTGACATAGCAGGCAACAGTGATGATTATATGAGGTCTGTCCGGATAAAGTCCAACCGTTGTTAATATAACAACAATGGTTTGTGTGACACTGATGTAACCTGGCAGCCAAGGAGAGTGGACTGGAATGCACATGGGTGAAAAATGAAAACTTCACTGTACCAGTCATTGGGGGCAGTATGTGTCATTGAGTTAGCATGTATACTGTGTGGCCATCACATTCAAAATGACTGAGTGTGTAGAGCAATGAACCTGCATCAAATTTTGCATGAAGCTTGAACATTCCTCTGTGGAAACTATTCAGATGATTCAGAAGTCTGCAGTTCTGGGCACTAGTGATTGGCAGGTTTGAGACAACAATATCCTGCTTGTGCATCATGTCTCGTGCAAAGTTTTTTGGCGAAACATCAAATCACCCAAGTGACTCAGTCCCACTACAGCCCAGATCTGGTGCCCTGTGACTTCTGACTTTTCCCAAAACTAAAATCACCTTTGAAAGGGAAGAGATTTCAGACTGTCAGTGAGATACAGGAAAAAATGACAGACCAGCTGATGGCAATTGAGAGAACTGTGTGAGTTCCCAAGGTGCCTGCTTTGAAGGGGACTGAGGTATCATTGTCCTGTGTACAATGTTTCTTGTATCTTGTATCTTCTTGAGTAAATGTCTCTATTTCTCGTATTACATGGCTGGACACTTTCTGGACAGACCTCTTTCAAACTAAACTTTGGTTTTCTTCAGATAAATTCTCAGAAGTTATATTCCTGGGTCAAAAGACAGATCGTTTTTAATTTATTGAGGAAACTCTATACTGTTTTCCACAGTGGCTGCACCAGTCTGCATTCCCACCAACAGTACAAAAGGATTCTTTTTTCTCCACATCCTCACCAGCACTTGTTGATTTATTGATGATAGCCATTCTGACTGGTGAGAGATGATAACTCATTGTGGTTTTAATTTTCATTTCTATGATGATTAGTGATGTTGAGCATCTTTTCATATGTACTTTGGCTATCTGTGTGTCCTCTTTGGGGAAGTGTCAACTCAGTTCCTTTGTGCTTTTATTAATTGGATTATTTGGGGGGTTTTTTGGGGTCGAGTGTCATAAGTTCTTTATGAATTTTGGATTTTACCCTTATCATATGTTTTGGTGAGTATGTTCTCCCATTTAGTGAGTTGTCTTTTTATTTTGCTGATGGTTTTCTTTGCTGTGCAAAAACTTTTTAGTTCAATGTAGTCCAACTTATTTTTTCTCTTGTTTCCCTTGTCTGGGAGATATACCTGAAAAAAATACTTCTATGAACACTGTCTAAAACTTTATTACCTATGTTTTCTTCTAGGGTTCTTATGGTTTAAAGTCCAACATTTAAGTCTTTGATCAATTTTGAATTTATTCTTCTGTGTGGTGTAAGAAGGTAGTTCAGTTTCATTTTTTGGCATGTATCTGTCCAATTTTCCCAACATCATTTATTGAAGAGACTACCTTTAGCCCATTGTATGTGCTTACTTCCTCTGACAAATATTCATTGACCATAAAGGTGTGGGTTTATTTCTGGGCTCTCTAATCTGTTCCACTGATCTAAGTGTCTGTTTTAATGTCAGTGCCATGCTGTTTTGTTTACTATGACCTTATAGTACAGTTTGATATTAATGTTATTCCTCCAAATTTGTTCCTCCTTCTCAACATCACTGTTGCTATTCTGTGTCTTTCATGATTCCATATAAATTTTTGGAATAAGTGTTCTTGTTCCATGAAATATGTCATTGGTATATTGATAAGAATTTCATTTAATCTTCAGATTGCTTCAGGTAGTATGCACATTTTAGTGATGTTAATTTTACCTACCATGAACATGGTATATGCTTCCACTTATTTGTATCTTCTTCAGTTTCTTTCTTCTGTGTCTCCTAATTTTCTGGGTACATGTCTTTTACATTCTTGTTTAAACATATTCCTAGGTATTTTATTCTTTTTGAAGCAATTGTGAATGAGTTGTTCTCTTAATTTCCCCTTCTGATAGTTTATTGTTGGCATATAAAAATACAACTGATTTCTGGACATTTATTTCGTATCCTGCCACTTTGCTAAATTAACTTACCAGTTCTAGTATTTTGGGTGAATTCTTTACTGTTCTCTATGTACAGTATCATGCCATCTGCAAATACTGATAGTTTTACTTCTTCCTTCCCAGGATGCTTTTTATTTCTTCCTCTTGTCTAATTGCGGTTGCAAGTACTTCCAGTACTATGTTCAATAAGAGAGCCTAAACTAGACATCCCTGTATTGTTCCCAGTCTCAAGGGGAACAGTTCTGGGGTTTGCCCATTGCTGGCATGATGCCGGCAGTGGGTTTTTCATACAGGGCTTTTATTATATTTAGCTCTGTTCTGTCTATTCCCACTTTGCTGAGCATTTTTATAATAAATGGGTGCTGGATTTTATTAAATGCCTTTTCTGAATCTCTTGATAGGATCGTGGGGGGTTTATCCTTCATTCTGTTTATGCGGTGTACCACATTTATTGATTTTCAAGTATTATACCAGTGCTGCATCCCTGGAATAAATCCTACTTGATCATGTTGTATGATCTTTTTGCTGTATTGCTGTATTTGGTTTGCTAATATTTTGTGGAGGATTTTAGTATCTATGTTCATCAAGGATATTGGCTTATAATTTTCTTTCTTTGCTGTGTCTTTATCTGGTTTTAGAATTAGAATAATGCTGGCCTCGTAAAACAAGCTTGGGGGCCTTCCCTCCTCTTGTTTTTGGTCTTTGTTTTTTTTTGAATAGTTTGATATGAAAAGGTGTTCCGAGATGTTTGTTCTCAGAATGAAGCCATTTCGTCCAGGGCATTTTTGGTGCAAGTATTTGATTACTGCTTCAATTTCACTAGCTGTGATCTGCCTATTCAGATTCTCTGATTCTTCTTGCTAACTTAGATTCAGAAGATTGTATGTTTCTAGGAATTTATCCATTTCATCCAAGTTGTCCAGTTTGTTGGTGTATAGTTGTTCATAATATTTTATTACAGTCCTTTGTATTCCTTCAGTGTCAGTTTTTATTTCTCTTCTTTTATTTCTGATTTTATTTATTTTGGCCCTCTCTCACTTTTTCTTGATGAGTCTGGTTAAAAGTTTATCAACTTATTTATCTTTTCAAAGAGCCATATTGTGGATTCATTGATCTTTTATATATTTTTTTTACTCTATTTGGTTTATTTCTACTCTGATCATTAATATTTTCTTCCTTCTACTCACTTTGGGCTTTGTTGCTTTTTTTCAAGTTTCTTTAAGTGTAAAGTTAGATTGTTTATCTCAGTTTTTTGTCTGTTTGTTTTTTGAGATGGGCTGGTAATGCCATGAATTTCCCTCTTACGATTGCTTTCTCAGTGTCCCACAGATTTTGGATTGCTGTGTTCTCATTTTCATTTGTTTCAAGGTATAGTTTGATTTCTTTGATCTCATTGTTGACCCATTAATTGTTTAATAATGAGTCATTTAGCCTCCATGTCTTCGTGTAGTTTTTTTTTTTTTTTCAGTTTTCTTCTTGTGATTGATTTCTAGAATCATGACATTGTGGTCAGAAAAGCTGCTTGATATGATTTAGATCTTCCTAAATTTTTTGAGACTTGCTTTGTGTCCTAACATGCAGTCTATCCTAGAAAATGTTCCATCTGCACTTGAAAAGAATGTATAATCTGCTACTTTGGAATAAAATGCTCTGAAGATATCAGTTAAATCTATTTGATCTAGTGTGTAGCTTAAGGCTGCTGTCTCCTTGTTGATTTTCTGTCTAGAAGATCTATCCACTGAAGTCAAAGGGGTGTTAAAAGTCCTGACTATGACTGTATTTCTGTCAGTCTCTCCCTTTATTTCCATCAAGATTTGCTTTATATATTTAGATGTTCCTATGGTAAGTGCATAAATGTTTACAAGCATTATATGCTCTTATTGAATTATTCCTTTTATCATTATGTAGTGTCTCTTACTTTAGCCTTAGTTTTAAAGTCCATTTTTTCAGATATAAGTATTGCTACCCCAGCTTTTTTCTCCTTTCCATTTCCACGAAATACTTTTTTCCATTTGTTTACTTTTAGTCAGTGTGAATCTTTGGTTTTGAGGTGGGTCTCTTGGAGGTAGTGTATATGTGGGTCTTGTTTTCTTACACATTCTGTTACCCTATCTCTTTTGATTGGAGCATTTAAGCCATTTACATTTAAAGTGACTATTGATAGACACATGTTTATTTCCATTTTATTTTTAACTATATTCCTCTTTATATTCTTTTAAAATAATCTCTGTAACATTTGTTGTGATACTGGTTTTGTGGTAACAAACTCTTTACCTTTTTTTTTTTTTTGTCTAGGAAGCTCTTTATTTCTCCTTCACTTTTAAATGATGGACTTGTTGGGTAAAGTTGTCTTGGTTGTAGGTCCTGACTTTTCATCACCTTGAGTATTTTGTATCAATTCCTTATGGCCTGTAATGTTTCTGGTGAGAAATAAGATGACAGTCTTATGGGAGCTTCCTTTTAGGTAACTAACTGCAGTTCTCTTGTAGCTTCTAAGATTCTCTCCTTTTCTTTAAGCTTACCATTTTAAAGTATGATTCGTTTTGGTGCAGGCCTCTTTGGGTCCATCTTGTTGGGACTCTCTGAACTTCACAGACTTGTGTGTCTTTTTCTTCACCAGGTTAGGGAAGGTTTTTGGTAATTATTTCTTCAAATATGTTATTGATCCCTTGCTCTCTCTTGTCCTCTTCTGGTGTGAATGTTGTTATGCTTCTATGCATTTATAATCTAGCTGGAGAGCCAGACATAAGTGCAAATAAACAAAATGTGATATATGCTATGAAATAGGCCGGTACTAAGTGTTACGGAACAGTTTGGAGTAATAATAATAGCATTTATTGAGGAATTATGTGTCAGCAAAGTGATTTAGCTTAAGCTTCAGGGCTTTTCACTTGCTCAAGCCTCTTCCAAGGCACTTGGAGGGGGTGTTCCCAGGATTGTATTCACTTGGTGATATTTTAAAAATATTTCTAAAAGTAAAATATTTTAATTGAAATCAATTAAGACCCCAGTCTCTTTCTTGTGCAACCACTCCTCTGCCAAACCCACCCCATGTATCAGGTGGCTGAGTGGCCATGGCCATTTTCAAGATCCAGCAGAGAAAGTTGAGTTGGAGATACATTTAGTTTGGGTTTAGTGGCATATTTTATGAGGCTTACTGTCATTTTCATGTATTATTAAATTTTTGGTAGCCATGCTCCTGTAGGAATAGCTTCCAAGAATAATCCTATCACCTATTGGACAAACTTACCAAGTGCTGTCACCCAAAAGTGCAGGGCCAGATATTGTACTGCAATATGAATGTGACATACAATGCCAAGTTACCCGAAGTAAGTGGCTAGTGAAAATGTGATGCCATTCGCCCTGGCCAGTGTGGCTCACTTGGTTGGGCATTGTCCTGCAAACTGAAAGGTTTCCAGCTTGATTCCCAGTCAGGGCACATGCTTGGGTTGTGGGTTTGGTCCCTGGCTGGGGTGAGTACTGAAGGCAACCAATCGATGTTTCTCGCTCGCACAGATGTGTGTCTCTCTCCTTTCCTCCCTCCCTCCCTCTTCTCTAAAATAAAAAATAAAATAAATTCTTTTAAAAGAAATGACATTTGAATTAAAGGACCCTGAAACTAGTTTGTGGAATATTCTTTCAAATATTACTGTTCAGCTATGAAAAACACTTGATGGAAGTTTCCCCAAATTTAAGAACAGTCATCAGAATGACACAACATTACCAATAATGAGTGATAAAGCTTAGAAACACTTTTCTAAACTATCAATGACATAAAACAAATAAACATGCTGCAGAAAAGACAGTTATCTTTTCTATTTCCTCTATAGAAAGTATTAGAAAATTGTTATCCTATGAAAAGGCAATTAAAGGGAATGTAGCCCCCCCAAAAAAAATCACAGTGATGTGTAGGGGCAGATTCTGTATTCCAAAATGGACATTTTCTCCTCCTCTTCATTTCCTTTCTAATAAAATGCTTTTCTTTCTGTACCCCCAGCTCTATTGAAGTATATTTGACAAATAAAAAGTGTATATATTTTAAGTGTACAATGTGATACCTTGATATGATAAATAGATAGCTAGTGAATAATTACCACAACTAAGTTAATTAACACTTCTATCACCTCACATATATTTCTTGGGGGGTGTAGTAAGTACAGTTTATATATACTCTGTTAGCACATTTTAAATATATTTTACAGTATTATTAACTTAGTCACAGTGCTGTACATCAGATCGCCAGAATTTATTCATCTTATAACTGAAAATTTGTATCTCTTGATCAAACTTTCCCCACTTTCCTCATCTCCTAGCCTCTGGTAACCACTGCTCTATTCTCTGGTTCTATGAGTTTAACTTATTTAGATTCTACATAAAAGTGAGATCATAGTATTTGCCTTTCTCTGTTTGATTTATTTCACTTAGCATACTGACTTCCAGATTCACACATGTTATCTATCACAAATGGCAGGATTTCCCTGTTTTTATTTTTAAAGATTTTATTTATTTCTTTTTAGGGAGAGCAAGGAAGGGAGGGAGAAAGAGAGGGAGAGAAACATCAATGTGTAGTTGCCTCTCACACATACCTACTAGAGACCTGGCCGGAAACTGAGGCATGTGCTCTGACTGGGAATAGAACATGCAACCCTTTAGTTCAAAGGCTGGCACTCAATCCACAGAGCCACACCAGCCAGGGCAAGATTTCCTTCTTTTTATGGCTGAATAATATTCCATGGTATATATGTATGGTATGTAAAAGCATATACTATGATAATAGAGAATATATAACATATAGTGGATATATGGTTATATATCACATTTTCTTTTTTTTTTTATCTTTGCGGAGGTAGAGGAAGTGAGCCAGTTGGGCTGCGTGAACTCAGAAAACAAGTTATAGAAGTAGGAGAAGGGCCCTTGGAGCTTAGGAGAGAGGAAGAAAAGGTATGTGCCTGAGGTAGGGAAGGGGGGAAGAAAGGAGGGAAGAAGGCGTGGTGTAGGCATGGGGTGAGAGAGGGTAAGAGAGAATGAGAAAGAGAGTATGAGCGAGCTATCTCACATCTTTATCCATTTTTCTTGATGGACACGTAGGTTGTTTCCATATCTTAGCTATTAGAGAAAAGGGAACCCTATACACTGTTGGTGGGAATGTAAATTGCAGCAACTACATAAAAAAACACTATGTCAGTTCTTCAAAAAATTAAAAATAGATCTACCATAGATCCAGCAATCTCACTGGGTATATATCCAAAGGAAATGAAATCAGTATCTCACAAATTTATCTGTGCTCCCACTGTTCATTTCAGAATTATTCACGATAGTCAACATGCAACTCATTTCTTTCATTTGGAGCACTAGCTAAAATAGAAGGGAAGTACTCAGGTAAACTACCTTCCCATGTGGACTTAATGTTTACTGTGTCACTATCTGCCCAGGGCAATTGTATTTTGAAATGCAAATGCTAGTTAACACAAGTGACTCTGTCTTTGAGTTGAAAGTTTTTGCTGTCACAGAAACCACCATCTTTTTTCTATAAAGAAAAGAGATCATCATCAGGAGAGATTTGCTACTTGTTGCAGTGTTTGTCAGCTTTGAATTACAGATAAACAACAAATAATTTAGTATAAGTATATCCCAAATATTTCATATTTTGTTTCAAAAAGAGTAAGTGTGACCCATTCAATATTTGGGATATACGTACACTAAAAAAAAGTTATTAGCTGTTGATCTGAAATTCAAATATAACTGGGCCTCGTGTGTTTTATGTAACAATTTACTGTAAGTAAACTATGTGATGGCTTAGATTAGGTTGCTCTTAAATGGTTGATGTTTATTTGTTTTTATAAACAAAAAGTCTCCAAGAGTCCTGACCAAGTGGTTCCATTGGTTGGAGCTTCCTTCCGTATCCCAAAAGGTCCTGGGTTCCATTTCAGTCAGGGCACATACCTGGGTTTCAGTTTCCATGCATCACCGAGGTTACTCTCTCACGTGGATGTTCCTCTCTTCCTCTCTCTCTCTCTTCCCTCTTCCTCTCTCTCTAAAATCAATAGAAACATCTCCTCAGGTGAGAATCTTAAAAAAAAAAAGTCTCTAAAACAGAGAATTATACTCCCCAGGTGTTGGGAAGACTAAGTTCCAGTTCTTTAACAATTAAAAGCATGGTTTAAAAGAGAAGCCAGTTAGGTTGTGGGACGGTCCCAAAGAGCTAGGGGTGGGCCACCATGTGGCGAGTAGGACTCCTCAGGCCAGGCAGAGATGGACCTCCTAGAGATGGGCCTCCTAGAGATGGGCCTCGGGCTTACTGTCCGATCGCCCCCCGGCGGTCACTTGTAGCAGAGGTCAGCCAGGGACCCGGGGGCCCAACCCCCAGACAGCCCTCTGACGTGCCCCGCCCCTTTATCGCTCTTAAAATTTCTTTTTTTCCCCCCAGTAGTTATTGATTTGAGAGAGAGACAGAGACAGCCAGAGACAGAGGCAGAGAGAAACCTCGATTTGTTGTTCCGCCCATTCAGGGGTTCCCTGGTTGACTCCCGCATATGCCCTGACCGGGGATCAACACGCAACCTCGGCGTATCCCGACGGAGGACGCTCTAACCAACTGAGATAAGTGGCCAGAGCAGAAGGGCCGCTCTCAGAGCACAAAGTTACCAGCGGGCTCCGACCTCGAGCTCTCCCGCTCGCCAGGGGCAGGCGGCGGGCTGTCACTGCCTCCGCGGGGGCTTCCGCGGGAGGAGGGGAAGCTGCCCCGCGGCGCGCCGCCCTCGAAACCTAACCTGCTGTGCGTCAGGCGCTCAGTCCTCGCGCTCTTCCTCTTCCCCCTCCCCACTTTGGTCGGAGGAGAGAAAACAGTCTCGCGCTGGGGCGTGTGCACAGAGGAGAAGTGGAAGAGCGGCACACCCTCCTCCCGCCCGCCCAGCCAGCTCGGGGCGGGGAAGGGGGAGGCGGGCGACTCGGGACGAGGCGGGGCGCCCGAGGCGAGCTCGCTGCAGCCCCCACGCCGAAAAGGCCCGCGGACCTGGAGGGAGGATGATGCTCCTGAGGGGCTCCTGGTCCTGGCGCCCGCGGCGGCCGCCGACTCTCAGCACCTCGGGCGGATCGGGGCCGCGGCCGCTGATGCCCCAGGTAAGACAGCCGGCCCCGATGCCGGGGTCTCGGGGGCAGGGGCGGCGGCTGGAAAAGTTTGGGGGGCCACTTCTGTGGAATGGAAGCCGAGTGGCCGGGAAGTTCACTTGGTTTTCGCGCGCTGGGGGACCCGACAGTGGGGCAGCGATGAAGGCCGGGGTCGCGCCCGGGGCCGAAGTCATGAAAGGCCAGGGGTCAGGAGGCGCGTGGGTCATCACCTCGGCCTGGTTGGGGTGCGGGGACCCTGGGGCGTCCGGCCTTGGAAAAGCAAAATACCCCGGGAGGGGTTTCTCCGTGTCCGGACCCTGATCCGGAGTTAAGTTTCAGAGCCCGCTGTGCCGTGGCTGGGTGGTCAATGCCCGAGGGGGCTAACGATGAAGCCTAGAGGACTGACTGCTCGAGTGTGGACTGTGGTCGGAGTGACGTTTCCATCCTGAGAACCGCAAGGCCCTCCCCTCCCTGGAAGAGGGAAGAATAACTAGCGTTTTTTGCTCCGGGAGCCGAGTGGGGTGAATCATGAGCGTGTGCTGTGAGTAACAGTTGGCCTGACACAATGGCCCCGTGGACTGCGTGGACCATTGCTTGGAGGAGGGAGGAGAGTGAATGCGCACTGAAAAAGACACAGGAAGCAGGGGACAGTGCTGCGTGTCACTGGGGCTGTGAGAAGGAGCTTGACCTCAGCCCACTACGTAAAGATAGCCTTTCAAAAAGAGCCTTCCACGTGTGTGGTTCTGAAGAGCGTAGTTTTTGAGTTGTAGTTTATAACTCCCATCCCCACCCGCTAATTAGTTTCAGTTGTCAAAGAGAAAAATATTTTTTATCTCTTAGCTTGCAATTTGAAAGAAAAGCAGAAAGCAATGCCATAGTCTTTTCACTTTCACTTCCTGTTTATGTTTTCTCTGCAACTATCCCAGGGCTTCAGAGACTGGATTGATGCAAGGAAATATTTCATTGCATTTTAAAAATGCCTTCCTATGTTTGAAAGAGAATGAGGAAGAGAAGAGTATTATGTAACTAATACCTAGGAAAACGGGTGCAGCTTCTTAAAATGTAAAATGGTAGATTTAATAGGGTAATTGGAGAGATATGCTTTTCCACTTTGCAAATTGTACTTTTATAAGTGTAGTACTCTACAGTCAAAGACATACCAAACAGTAAAACAACAATACAAGGAATACCCTTCACCATACACTATTTAAACATAAATGAACGATTTGGTTTTTTATTACACCTAAGATTTTGAGTAGAATATTTATGGAACCCAAAACTGCCCTCTCTCAAATGACCAGTCTAAGCCCTTCCCCCTCACCCCATTTCCCTCCTGATGCAGCATCTAGGGTAGTGCCATAGCACACTCAACAGTGGGGAAAAGACCAGTGATGTTTGCAACCTGACAGCTTGCAATGAGTTGTCATTAATAGTATCTCAAGTCAGTATTCCCGATTATATTTGGCCTTTTCTGAAATTATGAGTGTGCCTTATAGGAATTTAGTAACTTTGAAAAATATAGTTTTCACCCTTCGTATGGTAGGTACACCAGTGTTTTTGTGGGGGGAAGAGTTTGAAATTGATTTGTTAGTGTAGCAAAATTGCATTTTAAAGAGCACATTGCATCTGGAGCACAAGAGAGCAGGAACATGTTGTGTTACATTTGACCAAGGCTGGCCTAGTGTCCATGGTCACGATTTGGTGACAGCACCTGTGCCTGTCAGCACGGTTGTCAAGGTAATCTGTGGCTTCTGCTGGTCTTCCCATCCTCCAGGGCTCAGCTCTAAGTGGTTATGACCCCTGTGAATGCTCTCCCAAAGAAAGCCCTGTCCTGACTGCACCTTTCTTAATTTTAGTTTTTTTGCTGTTTAGTTTGAGAAACTCCCTGATGTAATTTCAAGCACCCCATATAGCATTTGAGTCCCTACATAAGCTATATTAAAAACTTAAAACAATCAGCCCTGGCTGGCGTAGCTCAATGGATTGAGCAGAGGCTGGGAACCAAAGTGTCCCAGGTTCGATTCCCAGCCAGGGTACATTCCTGGGTTGCAGGCCATAACCCCCAGCAACCCCACATTGATGTTTCTCTCTCTCTCTCTCCCACTCCCTCCCTCCCTAAAAATAAATAAATAAAATCTTAAAAAAAAAACTTAAAACAATCAAGTGTACTTTGCAGAGAAGTTTAAGTATTAAGTATACCTTTTTAAACTTCTAGAAACAAAACATGTTTTGCTTTAGGTCCCACCACCAAATGTTAATTCACAAATTGTTTTCATCTTTTGAATTGCATAGACACGTCACTCTTGTGTGATACTTCCCTACCATTCTGTCTAGTGCTTGTAACTGGCATATTGTATTCTCTCTCCTGAGGGGAGTGATTAGTCATATATTGGTGATTGTATTTACACTATAGAAAAGGCATTTGATGCTGTGGTCTCAAAGTAATTCTAGACAGGCTTGTCTATTAAATATTAAACATTACCGTCCTCTTAACACTTAGGTATGAGTACTAGGTTTTTTTGTTTTGTTTTAGTTTTTACCGTTTATTGAAGTTTAACAGTATCAGTGCTATTGTGCGGCAAACTAAGCTAGGAAACCATTTGGTATCTTGGTAGATAAGTATTTGTTGAATGAAGTACCTATGAGACTTAAGGTAGAAAACCTGAAGCTAACATTAGTTGATTTAATAGCTATATGAACTAAATATGTTTACATCACAGAAGAGAAATGAGCATCTCAGTTAGTGGGCGTTATGTAATTGGGACACCGAGTTTCAGACTGGCCCTGCCACCGCTTAGCTCTGTGAACATAGCCAAGTCATTCAGTCTGTTTGGGCCTGATTTGCAAACAAAGTGACCTGCTCAAAATTACGACTAAACTACAGATCAACTGTCATTCAGAACTCCCCAAAATCTAGCTGAACAGAGGCCTATAACTCTAAGGGTATAAAGGAGAAGCCACATTAAGACTGGCAAGAGGAGCAGAGATGCAGAATGGCTGGTCCCACACCCATGCGTGGTAAATAAAAATTGGGAGGGAGAGCTCGGCTCTGGAGGCCCCCCTTGGGAAAGGAGGGGTTCCAGCCTCACAACAGGCTCCCAGCCCAGGGTTCCAGTGCCGGGAAGAGAAGTCCCCATAACTTCAGGCCATAAAAATCAGCAGGGATTGTGGCTGAGTGAGATGGCGGGCTAGAGTCCCAGGCAGCTTATCTTAAAGGGCCCATGCACAGACTTACTCAGAGTCCCTCTCTCTGAGCATCAGTACTAGGGTAAAAGCTCAAAAAAGCATGGGACACACGGGGAAGAAATAAAGTGTCTGTCATCAGGGTGAGAGTCTGGAGGGGCAGCTTTCCCCCAGACAGGAGTGCTGGCAGAGGCCATTGTTCTTGTCTGAGACCTTGCCCCACAGAGCTGGCAGGTGGGCACCATGTCTGAGTCTCCACCAACCTGGCTATGACTGTTTGCTCTGAGCTGGTGATTCCCTGACACCCCACTCCACCAAGTTATAAGTCTACCCAAGATGTTTCAAGTATTTTTTCCATACAAATGGCTTGTCTTGGCTCATGCTTAGTACTTCCCTTAAACAGGGGTGTCAAACTCATTCTTACCAGGGGCCCCATCAGCCTCCCGGTTGCCTTCAAAGGGCTGAATGTAATTTTAGAATTGTAGAAATGTGACTACTCCTTAACTAGGAGCAAGGAGCTCGGCGCTGCCGCTGGGTAGAAACAAGGTATGGAGTGGGTAAAACAAGGTGGAGGGCCGGATTTGGCCCACAGGCCTTGTGTTTGCCACCTGTTCCCTAAAATTTCTCAAACAAGCAGCATCTGGCATCCGCATGCCCATACTTCTCCTTAAGTGGCTCTAGGCCTGATACTAGCAGCAGCTGGCATTGGTTCTCAGCTTGGCCTCACTTGGGCACTGCCAAGCCCTGCATGAAATATTCAATGAGATGAAAAGCAAGGACCTACAACCAAGATTACTCTATACAGCAAAGCTGTCATTTAGACTTAGAGCTTCCCAGACAAGAAAAAGTTAAAGGAGTTCATCACCACCAAACCAGTGTTATGCGAAATGTTAAAGGGTCTTCTTTAAGAAGAAGAAAAGGAAAAAAGATCTAAAATATGGACAATAAAAATGGCAATAAATATATATCTATCAACAGTTGAATCTAAAAACAAAATGAATGAACAAACAGAACAGAAATAGACTCATAGATACAGAGAAAATTTTGATGGTTGCCAGATGGGAAGGGTTTGGGGGGGTGGGTGAAGAGGAGAAGGGATTAAGAAGTACAAATTGGTAGTTACAGAATAGTCATGGGGTATAAACTACAGCACAGGGAATGTAGTGAGTAATATTCTAATAACTATGTATGGTGTCAGATGGGCTCCAGATTTATTGGGATGACCACTTCATATGTAATGTAATGTCTAATGTCTAATGAACTGATACAATATTGTTTAAGTCAACTGTAATCAAACAGTAAAAAATGATTTAAAAAAAGAAAAGAAAGGCACTTGTCTAATTGGTCTCAAAAGCCTTTTCTATGTATAAAATTGCTGTTTTGTTATTTTACCAGGGGATATAAGTATGCTGTCGAATACAGTATTGTCCATGTCAGGTTGGTTCTCTTAATGGCTGAAAAATCCTGTTATGATCTTAGATGGTCAGTAGAGTGGCAGTTTTACCTAGTGGTTGTAATAACTTTTTCCTTTTAAAAGAAATCAGAATTTATTTGATTGGGTGAGCAGGTCATAATATAGTAGATTAAGTTTCTCTCTAATACTCCTGCTGTTATTATCAGTGTTTCCGTCGGTGAAATGTTGCTGACCTGAGAGTGTCTAGCATCAGAACCCTAAAACCATGACATAACGGGCACTTTGAGCTAACCTACAGGTTGCATACCAATGTAGAGTAAAACAGCATTTATACAAGACATATTCTAGAACTGTCTTCTTTCTTGACCCTGTTTAATTTACCATAGTATTAATTTTCCTGGGCTTCCAAACATGCCAGCTCTCTGTTCTCTGAGCCATGTCTTTCGACTGTGTAGTATTGGACCCCACCCAAATGTTTTCACTGAATTTTCCACATCATCATCCCTTCTAAGAAACATCCCTGTGAAACGGGACAGTTAAAAGGTGCCCTTTAAAAAAGGACTTGTGGGACAAATTGCTGTCTAGTATCAGAATTGCTGAGTTTCTCCTGAGCGGACGTGGGCTTTCTTGTCCAGACAGTGAAGGCAGTGGTGTTCTCTCTCTGCACGTGCTGCCAGGAAGTCAGGGGTCAAATCTTAGACGCACCTTCTAAAAATTGTGAGAGACCTTATGATATGCATTTAATGTGTTTGCCGTACTCCTGGTTTCACCTACTCTGCCCTCATTTTTCCCTCCATTTGTGTCATCGTCCATTTTTCTGTAATTGCGTTTTAATGGGAAAAAGTGATACATGAAGAAGATTTTAAGACATTTTAAAAATCAGTTCTTTGGTGTTTGAGCAAACATATTCTAAGTAGTTGCGGGTCAAAGTGTGGAAAGCCAGTCTCTTTCTTGCTCAAGTAGTTTCCTTGGTGTTTTGCCCATAGAAAGTGCCGAGTATTGATGGCACTGGATCGACTTGCTGTAAGAATTTAATTTTGATGCTGGCTCTCTGAAGGAAATGTGATGGTGCCGAAGTTGTTCACTCCCCTCTCACCCTCCTTTTCCCCTTCTTACTACCCTCACCTGCCCTAAGTCTTCCTGTTTCTACGTCCCCACCTGAGTTAAAATACAGTTTGGGACAACTGCCAAGGCCTATAAATCTCTTTATTCTGAGAGTTTCCAGAGTATTTTGTTAACTCAAAAATGGTGTTATTTGATTTTAAATAATTTTTTACCTTAGTTACAGGTCTAAGCTTTTGTTTGACAGCTCTTTTGGGGATAGATAATTAGATTTTTGTCTGGGATTTAGAATATTGCTGAGAGATGATGTATGAAATCTGCACTATAAATCCATCCACTGAAGAGAATTTCTCTGAATAGGTTTGAGGGCAAGAAATAGGGAACAGTGAAAAGAAAGGCAAGAGATGGAACCACAGTTGAAATATCTGTAGCCTGTGAGCAGAAACAAAGAGTGAGGTGAAACATTAAATCTCATATCAAGAAACTGACAGGTGTGCAAAGCATATTGTGTCAAATTTTAGGAAGAGAAGTCTTCAACATTGACAAGGATCAGCCCACAGTATGAGTTTTAAGATATTAAGATTGAGTAGATGATTTGGTTTGTACAACTGCCATAGACAGAGGTGGTGATCCTATTATATTCAACTCCACTGAGAATTCTCAGCTATTGTTGAAAGATGTGGTAGGAATATTTTTATAATGAATGCATTACTCACGTCACAGTTCTGGGACCTAAAAATGAATTAGCTTATTTTCAACCTCGTAGGCGCAACAGTGAATAATGAATGCCGTGAATGTGTCTGGAGGAAGGAAGAAGGTATCGTTCTGTTTGACAAATCCCTGTTGTTCTCCTGATTCTTTGTGTGTGTATGTTTGTGTGTTCATGTTCACGTTTGGCTGTCTTTTTTGCTAAACATTTTGTTTGTCTTTGGTATAGCATTTTCCTCTTAGTCTGTGTAGGATACACAGAGGGGATTTTGAAAGGTGTTGATAAATAACTGCTTTTTTCTGCCGGTAATGCAGCTAGAATCGAAGCATGCATTTTTATTAGAGAGACTGACAGTAATGTGACCATAAACCTGGAAAAAAATTACTTTTAGAAAACGTTTCACAAACAGATCAACATGGCATTGGCTGACTTAAGCCTTGCTGGAAGATATACTTGTAACATTTTATAGTCTGATAACTTCTTTCTGTAAGTCTGCTTTCACAGTGTTTCAGATAATGTATAATAAAGCAATTTTTGCTTTTCAGGAGAAGGCATGGCTTCTTATGACCTTGCGCAACCCCGTTACAGCTTTGCTATTAGTGAAGCCAAGCTGAACGCGCTGCAATCCATTCAGAAATCCTGTCCTGGCCTCAGCCCTCCAGGCGCACCCTCTGTCCCATGCCTTCTGTATCCCAAACAGTCAGCCCTGCTGGACTGGTACCTCCTCCCGCAGCTGGTCATGTATTTTCACCCCTTCCGCTTAGTGTTTATGGTGTTCCCAGGCGGCGTTGTCTCCCTTGGGTCACCCTCTTGAATTCTATTCTTGCTCCGAGGCTGAGTTCCAGTGCCCACTCAGCCTCACCCCGCCCTACCCCAGTTTTGATGCGGTCTCTGTAGGTTGAGGCCAGCAGGAGTTGCACGTTCTTTTTCACTCCCACAGCACTTCAGTGCTCACCTCATTTTACCATGCATCATAGTTAGCTGTGCCACTGTGATCCCCCACCCCCGAGTCTCCCAGCCCTATTTCTCCCCTTCTCTGATGGCCTGTGCCCTGCCACAGCCCCTGCACAAGAAAAGCTTGTTGGGTAGAGGGATGAATGAATGGATCATGAAGACTCCAATATTATATGGACTTCCTCAGTGGTGTGTTCTCTTCAGGTCTTACCTTCTCAGTTTCCTCTTTTCCACTTAATCTAGCCAGGGGATCACCTAAAGCCTTTTAATCTACTTTTTATGATATAAGCCTTGAATAATTGGAGATTTTTAAAAAGTTAACCAAAATCACCTGTATGCATACTGTATTTTTCATGAAAAGAAAGCAGTAATCTTAAATCATATTTTGGTTAATTGCTGTATTTCTACCTCAGGATTTTTGGAAGCACAATTAACATAATGTAATGAAACAGATTCTGTAAGGACAGGATGTTGGATGGGCACCTTCTGGCCTGTTCTGAAATGCGGTGTTGATTCAGGATGATTGCATGGGAAGGCGGGTGACACTTCTCTCCACAGACAAGGGCTCTCTAAATGGGGCTCTCAGAGCATTAGATCAGACTGGTTCTACATTCGTGCAGTGTTGTTTTGTGATTGCCAAAAATTATCTGTTAGTACTAAAAGCTTAATCATTAAAACTTAAATAATTCAGAACATTTTCAAAATCAATTATAAAAATACTTATTTGTAAGATGCAATTTCTGGGCAAAATATAAAGTTAACCTTTTGTAAAATACTGCCCCACCCCACCCCGCCCCAAAATGATTATAAATTTTGATTAGGAAACAGCAGGTCTTTTCCTGTAATAATGCCTCCATTACTATCCAGAAGCAGAGCGTACTCTCCTTTGGAGGATGGAGTGGCCGTCAGTGAAATGATCACCTGTTGGGGCCCCAGTGCTTGGGAATGGGTCAAGGGCAGCCCTTAAGGAGGGTGTACAACAAAATTTGTTGAATATGGTTGAATGTTCAGATACTGGATAGGTAATCCCATATAGAGTTTGCCATTTATTTGTTTTACAGCCTAAAATCTGAGGCTTTTGAATGTGAATAGGGACTTCTTAAAAATCTGTAAGGCTCATCAGTGCCTGTGGCCATTGTGCCAATATTTCAGGTTTTGGGGGCAAAATGGATAAGCAGGATGGTAATGGAGGGTCCAGCTGTCACCTGAGCCTTTGCCATTATGTGTCCTGCTGCCACCCTCACCAACTCCAGGAGCTGGTTCTGGCTTGATTCCTAAACATGGTTTGATGGGAAGTTTGGCTTCTCTTTCCCCATCCTGATTAGGGTACTCTGCTTTCCCATGTGGATGCCACGTTTCATGCTTCGGGTTCTTCATAGCTAAGTCCTAGCCTGTGACATTTTAATTGCCAACAGTTTTCTTTCCCCAAGGGTGGGTTTTGCCTTTTTTTTTTTTAATAAGAGGAAGTCTATTTAGAAAGTCACAGAGAAGTGAGTCAGTCATAGAAGAAACAGGCTTAGGAAACAAGTTAAAGAGGCAAAAGAAGGGCTCTTGGAGTTTAGGAAAGGGAGAGGTGAGGAAAATGTACCTGGGGGAGGGGAGAAAATAGGGGCGTGCTCCGAAGAGAGCCTGACTGGGTCCTTCATTTTGAGGGTATTTATTTGGAGGTCTCAGGGGAGGATCCTAATAGAGTATTCATTAGCTTTCCAGTTGTGTCCTTTCTGGGTTGTGTTCTCTACTGATTGGTCGGTGCCGGGGCAGGGGGTCATTAGTCAGGGAAGCTGGTCCTGGTGCCAGCCATGGTATCTTTTGTCTGGTTTTGCTGCTTTTCTGGGCTTGGAGCTGGGGTTTTGCCTTTTATCTAAGCCTGAGATTCCAGTGGAGGAATTGTGGTGGCTCATGATAAGACTGAAAGCTTATTTCCAGCTGACTCATGAGGATCAAATAAATATCAGAGACAATAAACACTAAAATGATTCAGGGAAAGAACATTATTTTACACTGAAGAGTTGAGAAGAGGTGATATTTCAACCAAGCTCTGAAAGGCTAAGGGGTAAAGGTTTAGCAGACATATTTCAGTGGGAAGACTGGGCATAAGCACACCAAGTGGAGCCCAAATCAGATTTGGGGGTCTAGTAAGAACTCTGATCAGTCTGATCAGGCTGCAGGAAGTATTCCCTGTGAAGGGCACTCTTTGGCCTGACTTGGATTAGAATTTTTGAAACACAGTGTCTTAAAATCTTATAGGACTTATGTTTATTGAGTTAAATTCTGTCACAAACTATTATCCTGTAAAGAATTATTTCTAGATAAAACAAAATCTCTTGTTCTTATTAATTTGAATAATTCTGCACTAAGCCACACCAAATTAAATGCATTTCTTTACTACAGACTTCCAGGAACTCATGGGCATTGGCACAATCTAGGAGTAAGAAAGAGGCTGATCACAGACCTTTTTTATTCTAAAGCATTCCCAGTAACTTCACCCAGAAAAGTAGCCTCACAGTACAATTTGGGAGATACTACATTAACAAATTAGATTGGGGATGGATTATGTTGAAAGACACATGAAATCCTGTTAGGTCCAGCCTTACTTTCTGAGGCGTAACTAATATTCCAGCTCCGGTGTGTTGGACCAATCCTACGTGCTACATTCTTCAGCCTTCTTTGCAGCCAGCATGTGACCAAGTCCTGGATATCCTCCACAGTACGGAAGTGCAACTTTTAGTTTTCGTCCTTAATTAGGAACCTGATTTCTCCCTTGCACCCTTTTCTCCCACCCATGGGCTGGAATACATGTGTGGAAGAAGTGAGCAAGCTGGACCCTGCAGGGGCATACAGCCCTCTAGGTGAGGGGGGAACAACTAGATAGAAGGGCCCCAGATCCCTGGATGACCTTACTGTCGTCTTACTTGCCCTCAACTGCCTACCTATTAGAAAAGCAAACATATCTCTCATTTGAGTCCCATGTATTTTTAGGTCTCTTTTTTAAAGATTTTATTTATTTATTTTTAGAGAGAGGGGAAGGGAGAGAGAGAAGGGAAAAACATAGATGTGAGAGAGAAATGTTGATCTATTGCCTCTGGTACGTGCCCCAAGCAAGGACTGAACCCGCAACCCCGGCATGTGCTCTCACCAGGAATCATACTGGGGACTTTTGGCTTTGTGGAACGATGCCCCACAAAGTCACACTGGGAGTGTCACAGTGGGAGTCACACTGGTTAGGGCTTCAGGTCCCTTTTTAAAAGCAGGTTGGCTTGTGCCTTATCATGTCAAGTGGAGGACCAGCCCAACCAAAAGTCTCTGACTGGAGAGGTTAAAGCAGAAGAGCAGAGACATTATGACATGGATGCTTTGGGAGGCTCTCAGAAAACAATGCTACAGAAACCACGTGCATGAAACAGCACAACAGCCAAATACTTGGATGTAATGTGCTTTCCAGAGTGTAACAGTTTACCTCATACTGCCTCCACTTGTCACGCACCAATTCTATTTCCACTTAAAGTCTAGCTTTGAATTGACGACTTCCATAAATAAATGCTTTCCCGATTACTAGATAGAAATCAGATTTCCTCCCTACATCTGTGTGTATGCTTCACTCATTTCACTCTTCATTTGGCACTGGTATACTCTCCCTTGTATCAGGGCTTTTTGTGTTTCAAGCTCACCAGCATGCCAGCCTCCCCCATTTTTTCTCCTAACTTCTGAAGTGCGGGTGTCTTATATCTTTTATATTTTCAGGCATATTATGTGTTTGTGTTTCTTTTTTTAATTATATTTTATCAATTATGCTATTATGGTTGTTCCAAGTATTCCCCCTTTGTCATCCTCTACCCAGCATCACCTGCTTCCTCAGGCAATCCCCACACTATTGTTCAGGTCCACAGGTCATGGGAGTAAGTTCTTTGGCTACTCCATTTCCTAGACTGGACTTTACATTCCCATGGATATTTTGTAACTACCTATTTGTGTTTATTAATCCCCTCACCTCTTCACGCATTTCCCCACACCCCCACCCATCTGGCAACCATCAAAATGCTCTGCATATCCATGATTCTGTTTCTGTTCTTCTTGTTTGCTTAGTCTGTTTTTTAGATTTGATTGTTGATGGATATGTATTTTAAGTCATTTTGTTCATAGTTTTGATCTTCTTTTTCTTAAATAACTCCCTTTAACATTTTATTATTTTTTAAATGTTTATTTATTTTTAAAGATTTTATTTATTTTTAGAAAGGCAAGGGAGGGAGAGAGGTACAGAAATATCAATATGTGGTTGCCTCTCATGTGGCCCCCACTGGGGACCTGGCCTGCAACCCAGGCATGTACCCTGACTGGGAATCAAACCCACAATCCTTTGCTTTGCAGGCCAATGCTCAATCCACTGAGCTACACCAACCAGGGCTCCTTTAACATTTTATGTAATAATAATTTGGTGATGATGAACTCATTTAGTTTTTTCTTATCTGGGAAGCTTTTAATCTGACTTTTGATTCTAAATGATGTCTTTGCTGTGTAGAGCAATCTAGGCTGTAGGTCCCTACTTTTCATGACTTTGAATATTTCTTGCTGAACCTTTCTAGCCTGCAAAGTTTCTTTTGAGAAATCAGCTGACAGTTTTATGGGAACTCCCCTGTATGTAACTAACTGCTTTTTTCTTGCTGATTTTATGATTCTCTCCTTATCTCTAACCTTTGGCACTTTAATTATAAGGTGTCTTGGAGTGGGCCTCTTTGCATCCATCTCATTTGTGACTCTTTGTGCTTCCTCGACTTGCATATCTGTTTCCTTCACCAAATTAGGGGAGTTTTCTTTCATTATTTTTCACATGGATTTCCAATTCCTCTTTTTCTTTTCCATCTGGCACCCCTGTGATGTGAATGTTGGAAAGCTTGAAGTTGTCCCATAGGCTGCTTACACTATCCTTGCTCTTATGGATTCTTTTTTCTTATTGTTCTGATTGGTTGTTTTTTTTTTTTTGCTTCCTTATCTTCCAAATTGATTTGATTCTCTGCTTTATCTACTCTACTGTTGTTTCCCTGTAAATTGTTCTTTATTTCAATTAGTGTATCCTTCGTTTCTGACTGGATCTTTTTTATGCTGTTGAGGTCCTCACTAAGTTCATTGAGCATCCTTATAGCAGTGTTTGGAACTCTGCATCTGATAGATTGCTTATCTCCATTTTGTTTAGTTCTTTTTCTGGAGTTTTATTCTGTTTCATTTGGGCCATGTTTCCTTGTTTCCTCATTTTGACAGCCTCTCTGTGTTTGTTTCTGTGTATTAGGTAGAGCTGCTATGACTCTGTGTCTTGGAAGTGTGGCCTGATGTAGTAGGTGTCCTATAGGGTCCAGTAGCACTGCCTCCTCCCCTATCACCCAAGCTGGGTACTCAAGGTGCACCCTTCATATGGGCTGAGTACACCCTCCTCTTGTAGTTGAGCCTTGATTGCTGTTGGCAGGTCAATGGGAGGGATTTACCCAGTCCGGTCAGCTGCAAAGATTGGCTGTGACTGCTTATACCAATTTCCGCCTTCCAGGGAGGATCAGCTGTGCAGGGCCAGGGTGGTGGTGCTCTGATGTAATCTGTAGCTGTCTACTGGGTGCACGGTTTCCTGGGTGGTGCAGGCCAATGTCAGTCCCCACTGTGTTCTCCCTGAGACCACCCTGCATGAGCAATAAAGCAATTTGAGGTGGTTGCTACTTGTGTTGGGCTTTGAGATTCCCAGGACTGTGAAGCCAAATTGTGAATCTAGGCTGGCTGCTGCTAGTGCTGGCACTGGGCCCACTTAGCAAGAGGTATGGGAGCTGGTGGCTTGCTGGGGCCAGCTGTTGCTTGTTTGAGAGGATTTAGGAAGTTGTGAAGCATGAGCCAAGACCAGCCATTCATATGGAAAAGCCAACTTTCATAGCTTGAGTAGGCCCGTAAGTTGGGTGTGATACAGCCTCAGAGATCTCCAGGATGGGGCAAACAGTATTAGCCAGGTTGATGGGATCTCAGTTATGGTATCCACCTGCTGGCTCTGTGACTTCATGGAGGGAGGCTTTAGAAAATGGACAGTGGCCTCTGCCTGCCTTTCTGTCTGGGAGAAAGCTGTCCCCAGCTCTTGCCTTTATACCAGACACTTCAGTTTCTCCCTGTATGCCGCTTGTGCCTTTCAAGCTGTTACCCGGGTGCCAGAGCTCAGAGGGTGTGAGTCTGAGTAAGTCCATGTGTGGGTTCTTTAAGAGGAACTGCTTGGGACTCCAACAGTTTCTTCCACTGACTCAATCCCTGATGGTTTTTGCAGCCAGAAGTTTTGGGGACTTACCTTCCTGGCACTGGAACCATGGGTTGAGGGGCCTGGTGTGAGACTGGGACTCCTTGCCCTAGAGATATCCCCCCTGAATTTTTATCCACTACATGTAGATATGGGACCAGCCCATTCTGTGTCTCCGCCCCTTCTGCCAATATGGATGGATGTGGTTTCTTTAATTCTGTAGTTGTGAGACTTCCAGTTAACTTGATTTCTGATGGTTCTGAGTGATGGTTGTTCTATAGTTTAGTTGTAATTTTGATGTGGTTGTGCAAGGAGGCGAGCCATATTTACCTATGCCAACATCTTGACTGGAAATGTTCTTTGTGTTTCTTATTCTGCCCATATAGTTGCTTATAGTGGAACTAAATGATGAGGCCTAAGAAGGTAGCTGCCACCACCTTTATGAGTGATGATGTTGTTCTAGACCGGGTGCTGGTAAACATCTCCCATAAAGGTCCAGAAGCAATGATAGAGAATGGAAATGAATGGGCTTGTGTGTGTTCCAAGGAACTTGATATGCAAAAATGTGGGTAGGCCAGATTTGGCTCATAGGCCCTAGTTTGCCAACCCCTAGTCTGTAGACTTTGGACCAAGATTTTGGCGGTAGTAATGGATTCTGTTTTAAAAAATGAATCTGGAACTGACAATGCACGTAGAGGGGCATGAGAAGTGAGCACTTTAATGAGGACCAGTCACGAAGCCATGGTTACTGTGTGTGAAGCTGGAATAACAACAGCTGGTACAATGGAAACACAAGAGGAGGGTATAAAGATGTTTCAGGAGTACAGCAGATTAGGGCATAACCATGGGACCACAGTGCCTGGCAGGGATGAAGGAAGGAAGAGAATGGGAAGGCTGAGACTAAGGTAATGAGTTGCTGCCCAAAGTCAGAGGAGCAATCAGAACCCTGTGGTGAGTTCTAATCACTGTGGGACAAGTGACATGGTGGGGGTAATTGTGAGGACTCGGGAAGGGAATGTTCGAGAGGCAGTGCCCTGGCACAGGCATGTGTTTCAGCATGTTTATTTCTCTTTGGAATTATCATTAGACCCTCGTACAAGTTGTCTTTCATCTGAACCCAGCATCTTAGTGTATATATGTTTTTCCTCCCTTTTCCTTTCCCAAACCTTTTTTTTTAAAGTAATTTTCTGCTATTTCTGTTGGCTAGAGTAAGCTATTCCTTTGAAACAAAAGACTCAACAATAATTACGCTTCCAGATTCTTTTAAGCCAGTATTTTTTCTCTCGGGAAATGCTCTGAGGTGACCTTTTTAGATCAGCAACAACTCTACTCTACACAGTCATTGAGGGACCCAAGCTGACCAGTTCCTCTGTCATCTACAGCATATGCTTCCAAAGTCAAAAGAGCCGAGAATGTACATTTAGGCTTACAAGGTGTTACAAGCTAGGCCTGGAAGTCCTACAGCGTGTCACATTGCGTGCTAATGTTCCACTGCCTCTTTCACTGGATGTGCTGGATGGCCACATTTAGCTGCAAGGGGGCCGAGAGATGTTGTCCTAGCTGAGAGCCGCATTCCAGCTAAAACCCGATTACTGTGGAAGAGGAGAATGGATGCTAGTAGACTTCAGCTGTTTCGGCCTCTGTTCCTTTGGCCAGAAACAGGACAGTTTCACTCTTTTGTGGGCACTTAATTTCCAAGGCTCCACTGAGCTTTACTTATATGTGTTCCATACCAGTGGATATTGGGAAACAGGGAAACTTCATTTCCTTCTGGAAAATTTAAAAAGGAAATGGTGAAAATGTGGCATTTTTAATTTGGGCTGGAATAGGAACATTTGACACCTCGTTGGGCTCATTATGAGCTGCCCTCCGGGCTGTAACTTGATAGGAAGGGTGTAGTCTCACTTGTACACTCTCAGCAGTGGAAGAGAGAGAAATAAATTCTAAAGGTTCAATTAGAATTTGAAGCCAGAACTCAAGTTTATGAAATGACACCTGGTCAGGAGGAAAAGAAGTATTATTGAGAGAAGATGCTGACGATGTGGTTCTAGGAAAGGACTTCCTTTAGAGAAATTGTAGTGATTAATAGCTAAAGGAGCAAAGTAGAAGTTAAAAAAGTATCATGTGTATCTAGTGTATGAATTTAGTGGCATTTTGCAGGCTAGCCTGTTACAAATAAGGTCTTAAAAGGAAAAATTAATACTTAGGGTGCTTAAAAGATGCTAACTCGGCTTTAGGAAAAAAAAATGTGCCTTAAATCCCTATGGCTTATATACAGGCTTTTAAAATTTAATTTGTCAGGCTTGGATATCACTCTTGATCAATCTTAAATGCACAACTTTGATTGACTTTGAGATATTAGAATTTTTTTCCTCTCCAATGCTTTTCATGTGCTTCAGTATAATTATTGTTTTATATAATGGAATGATTAGATTGCCATAAATACATTCCTTGAACTTGGACACTACATGTAATTGTCTATGAAACATAAATAAGACTTTAATGAAAGAGTTGTCCAAAGGGCTATTTTATATATATAGTAATATATAAAATATATATACAGTTATACCTTGGTACTCATTGACTTCAGAAGTCGTCAAACCCTATACTTGGCATATTTTGATGAGAAAAAAATGTTTCAACACTTGGAGCTTACTGAGGACTTGTCACTCTTGCTAGAACTTGTATGAGTCATGACGCTATCCTGCAAAAGAAAATGCTCCATCTTTCGGTACTTGTCGGTTTCGACATTTGTCACAAGTTCTGGAAAAATTAACAATGAGTACCGAAGTACCACTGTAATAGGAAATATATATAATTGGAAATATATAATATTATCAGTAATATGAATGTAGTATGATATTATGAACTGTGTCTGTGCGTGTCCTGGCAAGGTGAAAACAAATAAGGTCATGCTAGGTCCTGTGGAATTGTCTTTTTCTGGAGGCTTATTATGCTCATTCCGATGTAGCCGATTAGCCTGGCCTTGGCAAGCATGTGTCACCATGGCTGTAGGAGCAGTAAGAGAAAACCAATTGAGCATTGCTACAGAAAGCAGAGTTTCTCTCTCCCTCCCTCCCTCCCTCTCGCCCCCTCTTTTTTTAAATACTCACCCGCGGATATATTTATTGATTTGAGAGAAAAAGAGAAACATTGATTGATTGCCTCCTGTATGTACCCCGACCTGGTATCACCCTGGAACCTAGGTATATGTCCTGACTGGGAATCAAACCCTCAACCTTTGGTGCATGGAACGACGCTCCAACCAACTTAGCCACTCAGCCAGGGCCAGAGTTTCCCTTAATGAAGAAAAAAAGTAGGATGAGTAAATTGTAGCTTGAAAGTTCGTCATGTGCAAAGAATCTAGCAGTTCCAGTTGATCCACAAGCCACTACCTATGAACGTTGGATTTCCAGAACACCAGTGTGGCTCCTGTCACACTGCTCTATTTAAGAAATCGTTTGAATATATTCTGGCCATTCACCAATGGGTAGACTACTTCTTAAAATGCAGGACTCTTAAGGTACTAGGAGAACTGAGGCAGAAGCTAGAGAAGCATTGGGGAAGGCTCTGTGCTACAGGAGCTTGCTCAGTGAACACACCGGAAGCAGAAAGCAAAACTGTTTCTTCCTTCAATACCTCCAGCGCCCTCTCTACTAACAGAACTTTAGTGCCAACCAGAAAAGGAAAAATATTCAAAGGGCCCAGACGCACGTGCACAGAAAAGTCAGGAGGGGTGAGTTTGGAGCTTACAGGCAGTAAATTGATAACCATCACAGGAAGGCTGAGGCAGCACCTGTGCAGCACTTGGAAGTGGCGGCTGCACTCATCAGCATGGCCAGCCTGGGGTGGCCACAGTAGGATGGGAGACAGAGGCCACACCACAGCAGGGCCACTGATGGAGGAGTGGTCATTTTGATACAGTGCTGTAGTCTAGACCAGAAATCAGGGAAACAGCACTTGAATGTTCCAGGAAGAGAGAATCCAATGCAAAGGGGAAGAACTAAGTCAGAGAGATCTGGAAAAAAAAATAGATCTGAGACTTACAGGAGGAAGTCAGAGTGAACAGAAAGGAAGATCGGGGTGGATTACTAAGAAGCCAAGAGGCAGGCTGAAGTAGGGTTGTGGCGACCTCGGTCAGGTCCAGATCAAAAATGGGAGTCAGCTAGGGTGACCTAAGGTCCCTTTCATCACTTAACGTTCTGTGAGGTGTCTTAGGTACACAATCTTGGATCTGCCACAGTCAGACACTGCTGAAGTCTGGAGACTGATAAACTCATACTGGCTAGCTAAAAGTTAGTCCACTGCTGTACATCCCTTTCTGCCCACTCCTGACTGTATGCCTCCCCCAGAGAAAAAACTTTGGGTTGTTTGCGGTGTCCGACCTGCAGCCTGTGGGCCACACGCGGCTCAGGGTGGCTATGAATGCGGCCCAACACAGAATCGTAAATTTACTTAGAACATTATGAGATTTTTTTTGTGATTGTGTGTTGCAATGTATTTAATGTGTGGCCCAAGACAACTATTCTTCCAGTGTGGCCCAGAGATGCCAAAAGGTTGTGTTGTAGCATTATTTATGTGATTTTATTCTTTCTGTAAAGGTTTGGGTTTAGAATGTTTGCCAGGAGGCTTCGCCTGGAAGTGGCACAGGTGTGCTCCTCATAACTGTTGTTCATTTGAGCTTAAACACAGGTGCTCCACATGTGGGATTCACACTGTAATGAATCCAGGCGGTCTCATTTGTTTATTCTGTTTAGCGAGATTGTGCCGCCATTTAATTAGTGAAGTCTGAGTTTGTGCCAGTGACTAAGCGCTGTGATCAACAGTTGTTATGCTTGCAGTTAATGTGGAAGTATCAAAGTATGACTTCTCTTGGACAGAAATTACATTACTTTAATGGACCTTTGGAATTGCTTCAGGATGAAATATCTTAATATTTATACTTATCCTGCTTATTTAAAGCTATTAGACAGTAGAAAAGGTCTTTCATAGGCACAAGAGTGGCCATTACAACTATTATTGTTGTATTTCAGCATAGTGATGTTCTTGGTTTTAAAACTTTAGAAAACACCTCTGTGGTCTCTGTTAGTCATCTTGCTTTTTTTGGTAACCTTACTCTTAAACACATGGTTACTGCAAAGTTGGCCATCTTAGTGGGACATGACTTTCATCAACTGTCCCTGACCTGGGAATTTGGAACTGGGTCTAGGGTTGCCATCTCTCTTGGTGGCTCTTTTGAAGAGTGGAGGTGTGTAGTTGGAGCTGATTGGTAGTTCTCGTTTTCTACCATATGGACCAGGAAGCAGGGCACATTGTTTCATAGTGATAAAGCAGAATGATACTAACATGTCAGGAAAGGAGAAATGAAATATGGATCAAGAGGACTTTGCAGCCTCAACATGACTTCATTCCCTAGCTCTAGTCCATTCCTGAGGCTTCATTGATTCTTCCGTTTAGGCTCCATGAGAGGCATTCCTGTCCTTCAAGTAAATCTCATTCTTGCTTAATTAAACTAAGTCAAGGAGAAGCTTGTTCCTTTCATCCATATAACAAATATATGTGAAGATCATTTAAACTTTCAAGAAAACCACTAAGATCTTGGTAGAAAAATGGGCAAAGAACATAAATGATTCTCAGAAAAGGAAACTAAAAATGCCTGATAAACACATGAAAAATAGTATCACTGACAGAGAAATGCAAAAACAATAGTGCAATAGATATCACTACCATTTTTTAACCTATCAAATTTGCAAGGAAAAACAGGTAATAAGTATTCAAAGCGTAAAGCATGGCATGATGTGAAAACTCTTCCAGACTGCTAGTGAGAGTTAAAGTGATTCTATAATTCAGAGTCCTAGCAGGACACAGGTGGGTCACTCAGATAAGGATAATTAGAGGAGATTTATATATAAAGGAGTGTTCACAGAGGCGGGGGTGCAGGGGAAGCACAGGGATGGTGCAGGGACACTGGGCTGAGTTGGGGAGAGGGTTGGGGGCTAATGGGCCAAAGGCCACCTGAGGGGAAGGCCTGGCCAGATAGTCACCCAGAAATCAGGTCCTATTGTTCCTTTAAACATTCACACTCATTAAAGCTAAAATTGCAGAATTCTCCATCTTACTGATTCAGGCTAAGACTTCAGGTACTTTATTAAATCATTTTTAATGAAGAGGCTAATTTTTTCAAAGTCAAATTTCTCAGTACTGTTTTCCTTTGTATACCAGCAGCTTTTGAAGTCAGCCCTCCTTTCATTTAATATACATAATGATAGCTAATACATAGCCTATGCTGGATGCTGAGTTAGTTACCTCACTCAGTCTCTGTAATAAGGAAGAACTCGGTTTTCCACCTTCCTCTGTAGGGAGATACCCAGTTTTCCCCTACTGTGTGCTTCTTCACTGTGAGTCTTCCTTACTACTACTCACACTCACTTCTGATCCTTCTGGTCACCAAATGTGTGGTGGTTTTCCTTACAACAACAGTTAAGTCTCCAACATCAGCTGGGCATCCTTTAATTCAGTTCTGACATACTCTACCTGGAGGCAGGGCCAGATCTCACAGAGATCTTAAGGGCTAACTCCCACAAGACTGCCACCCTCCATGTCACATACATTCAGATGCCAACTGCAAGCCCAGGTTATCACCTGTGCTTCTGACCAACTGGCTATAGATCAGAGATTTCAAGGACATCCACTACATGTCTGATTAATTTGCTAGAGCTGGTCATGAACTCAGGAAGACATCTACTTACATTTACCAGTTTATTTAAGTCTATGATAAAGGATACACATGAATAGCCAGTTGAAGAAAGGCACTGGGAAGGTCCCAAGCACAGGAGTTTCTGTCCCCGTGGAGTTGAGTGTGTCACCCTCCCGGTGTGGCTGTGTTCACCAGCCTGGAAGCTCTCTGAACTCTGTACTTTTGAAGCTTTACAGAGGCTTCCCCTCACATAGGTATGATCAATTATTAACTCAGCTTTCTTCCCCTTTTCCCTCTCTGGAGGCTGGGGGCAGGTAGGACTGAAAATTTCAGGCTTCTAACCATGGCTTGGTCTCTCCGGGGACCAGCTGCCATCCAGGAGCCCACCCAGAGTTGCCACACCAGAGCAAGAGATGGTGCTCGAGCTCTTATCACTTAGGAGATTACAAGGGTTTTAGGGGCTCTGTGTGGGAACCAGAAGCAGAGACGTTATGTAAACATATACATTTTTTCTATTATTTTACAGCCCCCTCAGTGAAGCCCTGGGAGGCAGGCGCCCGCGTTAGCCATTACTGAGCAGCTAATGAGGCAGCAAAGCCTCAGAGCAGGCACGCCACCTCTCAGGCCTGCGCTCCCAGCAGCTCTGCTATATTGCTGATGTGTCTTCTCTCTTTGAAAAGAAAATATAAAACAATATCTTTTCAGGCTTTGATTATGCTGATTCAGTTGAAAAAGACCTTTGAACACACTTGATTGTTTCATAATCATTGAAATGGATACTTGAATTCTGTTAAGAGGTATAAGATTAAATTTTAATGTACCACAAAGAGGACCTAGCATACTAGTTTCATGTGGAAACTTGTTTATGATGTTAGTGTAGTTTCCTAAAACCTTTAAAAAGTTTTTTCCAGATCAATAAATGGCTGAATAAAGGTCCAAATGAACTGCCTTATTTTTTTCCTTCAAAAGATGCAGTGGACTTTCAAAGAGGAAATTAAGTAAATTAGCATCGGTTAGTTAAAGGAAACTTTAATTCTTTGCGGAGTCAGTCAGCGATTTCAGATAATCCCAAGATATTGGTCAAGGAACTTCAAAAGACAATTTGGGTCAGCATGATATTTTAGAGGAAGGTTATAGCAAAATTATAGTTCAACTAGTATGTACATGGCTCCCCTCCCCCACCAAAGAAAATAGTCCAGTGTCTGAAATTTTAAGGCTATTCTTTTAAGTACTCATAAAATAACCTATTTTAATATAGTTCTTGAAATTTGAGAAGATAAGTGAGGAGCAGAGCAGAGCTGTCCAGCCCGAGACAGGCCTCGCCCCAGAGCCACCTCATAGCCACACTGTTCCTCAGCAGTGCTGCTTCGTAATTGAGCTGGGACACTATTGAGCTGTCCCACAACCATGCTGGTTGCACGGCCCCGCTATGTCACAGCTGGGCTGCTTGCCCTGAATCAAGTTTCCTTCTTCACCGCACCACACTGGCCATTACTGTTGGCGTTGAATTAAACCCAACAGCCATTGGTTGACAGTTCACTTAGACTCGACATTCTCGGAGGTCAGGGACCCTGTGTGACACTTTTGTACTTTGAAATGCATAGTTCTGGATTAGAAATATAAAATAAGTGGTTGATTGATTTCTACTTTTCCTCCATAAGCATATTTTAGTTGGGACTCTGGGGCTCTGGTTAAACCTTACATTTAAAGCAAAGCAGGATCACCATGTAGAGTCTTGTGAGCTTTGTGCTTATTAAAGGGTGCTATATCTAAGAGGGGGCATTTACTTTGGAGACATTATGGACAGGTACATGTATGACACATGTGTCTGAGGGCGGGGAGGTGCCTTTTCAATTCACTCAAAGGCAGTGATGGTCAGTGCAGAATTCTAGACCATGGCCTCAAAGAAGAGATTTATGTATTATATTCTATTTTAAATTTATTCAGAAATTAAAATAAAAATGATAATTGAACACTGACTGAAAATGGCAAATCAGAGAAGAAATAATGAATCAAGTCCCTTTAAAGACACATCAACTTTAAAAAAAATTACTTTTACAACAGCTTGAAACCAAAGTTTATAGGAAAAGAGAGTATTCTCTTAAAAGATATATTCTAGATTTTAATAAGAAACAGTGATTAAATGACTAATTTATAAAGCTGTGTTTTGAGTGTTATATAATTAGAGATCATACTCTTAAGTTTTTCTAAGAAATGAGTATATATAAAAATAGTAGGTTTAAGCCTGTGCTGGAAGCTTTGTAAATGAATTAAATTCTGAAGTGTTTCTTTTCTTAGATGTTATAAGTAGTAATTTTGGTTTTTAAAAGTTGTACTGAAAAAATTATCCCAGTAGAAATGAAAACTTGTTACCCATTTCAGTTTGTAGATTTGAAATAATTAGAAGAAAAATCCTAAGTGGTTAGTGGCTGTAAAATTATCTCAAGTATAAAAACTTGTAAAGAGTTGCAAAGAGTCCCCCTGAGGGGCAGATCTCAAAAATTCATTTGCTTGCCATTTAAGGAGTTGGTTTTTAAAAACTACTCAGTTTAGCAGTAACCTTCACCTTTACAGTTGTAGAAGCCTAATTACAATTTTGTGGTGGCCTCTTCACTTTGATATCTTACCTATAGGGCAGCGTGGAATTGTGGCTGAACAGGCAAGAATACATCTTTAAAAATGTATCATTTATTTCTCATCTTTAAATATATTCATGTTAAAGGATGATGCATCAAAGTGAGGGTGAAATTTTGCAGTTGATAGAAGTGTTTCTCATTTTTGCTGTGGTCATGCAAGTGGTCGGATAACTCATTCTGTTCACTTGGGCAGCCGCCAGTACATAGCTATGGACTGCAGTGAGAGTGAACTTGGTGTTTGAGTCACTGAGCTCAAATGGGTTTTACTCTTTCAGCTAAATGAACATTTCTCTGTTTTCTGTTGAGTTTTTCATATTTGCACTCTGATGCTAACATTATCAGCTTTTAGCAAAGTTTGATATTGGAAATGGCCAAGTGAAAGAAAATCTTTTTTTACCCCCACCTCCCCCAGTTGAAGATTCCATCTGCTATTTTTACCCCTTATGAAGGATTACATTTCTTATTTCAGTTCTAACAATTTTCTCTCCTGACAAAATGAAACCTTTCTTTCAGGTAATAAGTGCAAAGTAAGTCATCCTGACCTATTTTCCTGTTGTGCCTATTAGAGAAGACAAGGGCCCATTTTTATGCCTCGCCATGATAGCCTTCCAAAGCCCATGCCACCAATTCTTGGCTTTCATTTTTTTAAAGATGTTATTATTTTATTTTTAGAGAGGGTAAGGGAGGGGAAAAAAGAAGGAGAAAAACATCAGTGTGTGGTTTCCTCTTGCACATGCACTTCTGGGGACCTGGCCCACAACACAGACATGTGCCCTGGCTGGGAGTTGAACCAGGGACCCTTTGTTTCACAGGCCCGCACTTAGTCCACTGACCTACACCAGCCAGGGCCCACTTTTTAACACCTGTTTTAAATTGTGTCATTTTTGGTAACTCCATATTTCTGTGGGAACTGAATGGAATATAAAGAAAGCTCAATAAATAAATCTGTAATGTCAGTGCAATAACATATTTCATGGAACCTGATAAACTAATTTTAAAATTTATTTGGAGAAGGATAGAATAGTCAAAATTTGGAAAAGAACAAACAAAAGAGACTTACCCTAATTAAGACATTGTAGTATTGATTTAGGAATATATAAATAGATCAGGGAACAGAAGAATGAGTAGAGAAATAGACTATATATTGATAGGAATTTAATATATTATGAAAGACAGTAAGAAAAGGGTAGATTATTTGGTCAATGATTTTGGGATAATTGTTAACCATTTGGAAAAATAAAGAAACATAAGTTTGTACTTCTTACATTCACAAAAATTAATTTCATGTGATGTAAGGAACTCAATATGAAAAACTTTGGAAGTACTAGAAAAAAGAATATTGCTAATCTTTAGTAAGACATCACAAAAATATTGATGTTTTATACTGAACTAATTATACCAAAGTAGTCAAAGTTTTTGAAAGATTTGTACGGTTATTAGTATATTAGTAAAATTCTTAACAAACATAATTTATAATGGTTGTATAATATTCCATAAGGCAGCAGTACCATTGTACGTAACAATTTTCATTTACCTTTCAAATTCTCACATACAATTTCTTAAATCCTTGAGTGGACTTAACATTTTCTAAAAGATGACACTCTGAACTGGTTCAGATAATTAAGGAAAAACATTAAATTATACCCCTTTGATTCAGATAATTTTCTTTCTTAGAATTTCACATTTGATAATCTAATTATTTTAGGAAACACCCTTTTATATTTGTTCTTTTTTTAAAAATGACATTTTTAAAGTTACATTTTAACACTGCTCTTTTAAAGCTAATTTTCAGAATTATTATTACTAATGTATTTGCTCTCCAATTTTACTTGGTGACTCATGATAAACCATCAGGAATCTAACGAGATATAAACAACTGAGAATTAAGAGATTTTCAGATTTGCCCTGGCTGGTGTGGCTTACTGGATTGAGCACAGGCCTATGAACCAAGGGGTCACCAGTTTGATTCCCAGTTAGGGCACATGCCTGGGTTGTGGGCCAGGTCCCCAGTAGGGGGTGCATGAGAGGCAACTACACATTGATGTTTCTCTCCTTCTCTTTCTCCCTCCCTTCCCCTCTCTAATAATAAATAAATAAAATCTTTTAGAAAATAAAAAAAATTCCGATTTAAGTAGTAGAAGCTTGTTTTCAAGGGCTATGTTTGGATGAAACCCAAAATATAAAACAGATAGAATGGACGCCTGCGGGAAAGGCGTTGAGGTTCCAGACTGTCTAGTCTTCCCCTCTGGCTGTCCTCACCAGGTAAGTGTATGGGGCACCCCTACAGATTTCTTGGAAAAATCTTTGAAAAACATTTGTTAATAGTAGTAACAGTGCCTGAGTGAAAAAAGCGGAAAGGTGCAGTGTCTAGTGGGAATAGATGTAGTGAGGTTTCTAGACTTCAGGTGCTAGTCTTCTTTAAAGTGATATATTGTGTTTTTGAAGTTATTTTTGTATGCATAGCCTTTATGGTATTCTTTTAATAGTCCCCCAAATGGCAGCTACTGATGCCCTCATAGATTTCTCTGTTAGGTAGAGACTAAAGTATAAGGTCTTTTGCTACTTTTTTGCTTAAAGGTGAAGGCCATGCCTGCCCAGGAAGTTTCTCCTTGTGTGAATGAGTAGGGTGATGATGTTCCAGGAGAACCTGTCAGGAGGTGGGGCTGAGCTGGTTTAACTCCTTGTCTACCCACTGGCATTGGTCTTCCCTCTAGGAATAACTTTTCAAGGCGGTCCATCCACAGAAGTGCACTTGGTTCACTCTAACCTAAGAAGCGCCTGGAGCTTCAGTAAGTGCTTTCCCTCTGCTTGAGATACGAATGCTGAGCCGGATACCTCAGTTCCCCCTTCCTCCACCCCCTTCACCCCTCAACACACTTGCTTTAGTTTAAAGCAGTAGAGAAAGCCCTTAGGTTTACTCATCTTGGGCAGAGTCCTACAAATTCTTCATTTTAGTCTCCGTCTCCAAACTGGGATGTGGAAACCAAGACATAGACACTGACTCTCTTTTGATTGGATTGAGTCTCTTCCCTGGTGTTGCCCAGATTAATTCCTAGGTGAGTTTACTGAAATCCACAGACTTTCAGTGGAGTGTTCTTTCTTTTAGCTTTTTTGATAAATAAGGTTGATGAGGGTAGGGATTACACACCATTTGTATCCTCAGGGGCTGGCCTTGTGCCTGGCACATAGTAGATGCTCAATGTGTATTACAGCCTGACTGACTTCTGTCCATCTGTCTGATCATGTAGGAATCCCCATTTTTCTTTCTTAGATGTGGCTTGTATTCAGGCTGCCATATCATATCTTAGGTAAAAATGTTTGGAACATCTTGTGTTTCTTCCCTCTAGTTGATACAGATCCAAAAAAAATGATCAACCAGTTTATCTGGTGGTAGGCTCCCTCCATTGTTTCTTTGTTTAAGGAGGGACAGGTACCCCTCAGTTAAGATAGATTCATATCAGTGATCTGTTTTACTTCTGTTATGTCTCGAGGGGGGAATACTCTTAAACAATTTTCCACTTGAAGACTATTAGAATTACGCTACTAGTGATATCATGTCTCTTTTTTTCTCTCAATTCCAAGAGTAAATTAGTAACCTTCTGATCCTCAGCTTCTTTACCATTGGAGGTATAAAAATAAGGGTGCATTTGAAGTACTTTTTATTAAATTAACTGGGGTGACATTGGCTAATAAGGTTATACAGGTTTCAAGTGTACATTTCTATGACACATGACCTGTATATTGCTGCTATTTTCAACCTTTTTCACCTATGGCACACATAAACTAATTACTGAAATTCTGCGGCACACCAAAAAAAATATTTTTGCTGATCTGACAAAAAATTAGGTATAATTTTGATTCATTCACGCTAGACAACTATTGTGTTGGCTATTGTCATTTTTTAACTTGACAATCTAAGGGGAAAGAGGACAGTGCCCCTGCCTAAGTAGTCAGCTTTGCATGTTTTAAAAATTCGTGTGCACGCCCGTATGCCATGGCACACCAGTTGAAAATTGATGGTATATCACATTGTGTGCTCACCACCTAAAGCCAAATCATTTTCTGTCACCATTTATTTGTCCCACTTTGTCCTTTACTGCGCCCCCATCTGCCTTCCCTCTAGTAACCAGCACTGTGTCTATGAGTTTCAGCTTTATATCCTACATAAGTGTGAAATCATATGGTTCTTAGCTTTTTGTAACTGACTTATTTCACTTAGCATAATATTATCAAGGTCCATCCATGTTTTGCAAATGGCAGTATTCCATCTTTTCCTATGGCTGAGTAGTGTTCTATAGTATATATGTGCCACATCTTCTTTGTCCAGTCATCTGATGAAGGACACTTCGTTGTTTCCATGCCTTGGCCACCATGAATAATGCTACAGTGAACATAGGGGTGCATATATCTTTGTGAATAAATGTTTTCAAATTTTGGGGGTAGATACCCAGAAGAGGGATTGCTGGGTCATGGTAACTCTATTCTTAATTTTTTGAGGAACCACCATACTGTTGTCCGCAGCGGCTGTGCCACCTCACATTCCCACCAGCAGTGAATGAGGGTTCCTTTTCTCCACATCCTCTCCAACACTTGTTACTTGTCTTGTTCGTAATAGCCATTTGAATATGTGTGAGGTGGTATCTCATTATAGTTCTGATTTGTATTTCTCTAATAGCAAACGAAATTGAGCATCTTTTTATATACCTGTTGGCCATTTGTGTGTCCTCTTGGGGAAATTATCTGTTTAGGTTCTCTGCCCATTTTTTAATTGCATTGTTTGTTTATTTGGTGTTGAGTTGTATGAATTCTCTATATATTTTGAATATTAAACCCTTGTCAAAGCTGTTGTTTGCAAATATCTTCTCCCATTCATTTGGTTGCCTTTTTGTTTTGTTGGTGGTTTCTTTTACTCTGCAGAAGCTTTTTAGTTTGATATAGTCACATTTATTTTTGCCTTTATTTCCTTTGTCTTTGGGGTCAAGTTCATAAAATCTTCTCTATAACCGAGGTCTATAAATTTAGTACCTATGTTTTCTTCTATATAATTTATTGTTTCAGATCTTATATTTAGGTCTTTGATCCATTTGGAATTAATTTTTGTACTTGGGACAAACCATAGTCTAGTTTCATTCTTTTGCATGTGGCTTTCTAGTTTCCCCAGCAGCATTTACTGAAAAGGCTTTCTTTTTCTCATTGTATGTTTTTGCCTCCTTTGTCAAAAATTATTTGCCCATGTACATGTGGTTTTATTTCTGGGCTCTTGGTTCTGTTCCATTAGTTAAAATGTCTGCATTACCAAGAGCATTATACAAATTTAATGGAATATCCATCAAAATTCCAATGACATTATTTAAAGAAATAGAACAATAAATCATCAGAGTTGTATGGAGCCACAAAAGACCCCAAAAAGCCAAAGCAATCCTGAGAAAAAAGAACAAAGCTGGAGGCATCCCACTACCTGACTTCAAACTATATACTACAGAGCAATGATAATCAAAACAGCATGGTATTGGCAGAAAAATAGACACAGATCAATGGAAGTATTGTATGACCAGTAAAGTGCTTACAGTTTTGTTGTTCTATAATTGGCTTCATTTTGCTTTTGTTTGCTTATAGTTTAAGTCCTGTCTAATCCTGTTTTAAAATAGTTTGATAAGAACTGAGGAAACTACACTTAATGTAGTTTCCTGTGTTGAGGGGGAGGCGCCATCCTACAGAACTCCCCCTGCCACCGAGGATGAGAATAAGTCTATTAAGACACGATCTGCTTGGGGAGGAAAGGCTGACCAGTCTCTCAGAGGAGAAACGTCTTGAGCCTCTCTCTCAGTGGGCTTTTTATTGAGTTTAACTTGCATAGGGATGCATATCAAAGAAAAGAGGCATGATTTACAGATAACATTTCTGGGATCACGGGGGTCCTTTTGAATCAGGGTCTGGTAGACAGGGTGACACCAATGGACTGTAAAACCTTGGGAAACAAACTTATTTTGTGCTTAGACCCTTGACATTTAAATTGAAGGCATTCTTAGCAAATCAGGTTTCACAGGACTTTATGCATTCTTTCTTAGGCCTGATCACCCCCTGCCTGGAACCGCTGGTTCTGGCACAGGGCTGCACCCCTCTTTGGCATTGTTTCAGGCCTGAATCAGGTGGGGGAAGCAGGCAGCCAAGGGATTGGGAGACTTTTTTACAGATAGAATGAGGACTCAGGCTATGGTAAAGCGAAGGGGTGAAAGTCTTTTGTCCCCCTCCACAATCCCCTAAGTCCTTCCCTGATGGCCCTTTTGTGACTGTGCCTGTCTTAGGTTCCTTCCTTGAAGAATCTTATCTGTTGTTGACTATCCAGCCATCCTCCAGGGGCCAAGCAGGGTGAAGTAAAGGGGGCAGAGGCTGTGCTCCTGTCAGGAGCATAACTTTTGTCCCCTTAGTGGCTTATGGTCCCAGGGTCCCCTAGCTGTGGGGCCTTTTCACCTGTCAACAGGGTTACAGCTTCCGAAACCAGGCAGGACGGTTCCCAACAATTTCCATCTTATCTAGGTGTTTTATTGGATTTAAAAATTGAGCTTCCTTCCTTAATAGGAAAAGCCAAATAAAAAGAGTAAAGAAAAAAAATTTAGTTTTTAAAATTTAGTTTTTATTTGTATTGGATTAGTATGTGCATACATTATTAATCAATAGTTGTACAAATTGCTATGAAAAGCAGGCTTCAGTCACTTCCTCAAAGCAAGCACTACTCTTTTAGCTGATAGGTTGTATTTACCTTCATGGCTCTGAATGATATGCTTATATTGCTATCACTTGGTATTTCAGTTTTTGGCATTTTGTGTTGACCTCTGTGAAAGATGAGGAGTTAGATTTCTTCACTCCTGCCCCATTCTTGTCTCCTCCCTATTCTCTCTATAAAGTTACAATCTTAGCTCAGTACACAGGGTTTACCTTTTTGTAACTACATGAATGCTAGAATGCCATGGTTACTTCTCCTTTTCTAAGATTTATCTTGCCTAAAGTTAAACATTGTTGGTCTGTATGCATAAGCTTGCACTTAATTTTCTTTGTATCACTGAGTAATTCATTCTTCCTTCAGTTATATAAATTTTTTAAAGATTTTATTTATTTTTATAGATAGAGGGGAAGGGGTAAGAAAGAGAGGGAGAAAAACATCAATGTGTAGTTGCCTCTCACATGCCCACTACTGGGGGCCTGGCCCAGAACCCAGGCATGTGCCCTGACTGGGAATCTAACCAGTGACCCTTTGGTTTGCAGGCCCATGCTCAATCCACTGAGCTACACCAGCCAGGGCCCAGTTGTATAAATCTCTTAGTGCATTGAAATTCATTACAAATCCTTTTAGTTGCATCATCCTGAGGAATTCTTTCCTGGGGCCTCTTCCTGCTCTGTTGGCTGTACAGCTGGTGCCTTGTGATCTCTCTGCTGTTGGATCCTGGTACCTGGAGAGTTTTCTTGCTTTGTTCACTCATTTTGGTAGAGCACCTGTTCCAGTAGATTGAGGGGAAGGGTACTACATATATGAGTGATATATGTTTTGAATGTGTGGCATCGAGTAGTTTGGTTACATTGGCTGCAGGTTAGACTCTAGATAGGAGAGTATTTTCCTTGCAATTTCAGAGACATTTCTCATAATTTTAGCTTCCATAGTTAAGTCCAATGCCATTTTGATTCTTGATCCTCGGTATGAAATCTGTTTTTAATTTTTAATTTTTGGAAGTTTGTTGGACCTTTTCTTTGCCCTCCAAAGAAATTTTGTGTTCAAAATTTTCATAAAGATGTCTTCATCATGGTGTTGGCTACTTGATACAGTAGCTTTTAGCTCTGGGCTTATTTTTCTTTAACTGATTTTCTCCATTCTTTTTTCTGTGATTGAGCTTTTTAGAACTATTTATTTAGGTAGTGGACCTCAAGAAATGATCCTTTATTTTGCTGTTCTAGTCTTTTCTTTCTCAATTAAAAAAATATTTATTGATTTTGAGAGAGGAATGGGGAGGGAAAGATAGAGATAGATAGATAGATAGATAGATAGATGCTGATTTGTTGCTTCACTCATTTATGCATCCACTGGTTGCTTCTTATATGTACCCTGACCAGGATCAAACCTGCATGCAACCTAGTCATGTCAGGACGATGATCTAACCAAATGAGCTACCTTGCCAGGGCTATTTTCTCTCTTAATGTTTATTTCTTGGTCTTTTGTTTTTACTTACTGGACGATTTTCTTGATCTTTTAACTGTTCATTTGAAGTTTTCCTTTTCTCCTATTGAATTTTTTTTTTATTTTCTGAGAGCTCTCTTTTATTTGCTGAATTTCCTCCCTTAAGAAGTATAGCTTCCTGTTCTTGCTTTGTTGATGTCATGTCTTCTCTTATCTCTGAAGATATTAATGGGAGGTTTTGTTATTTTCTTTCTGACTTACCCTTCTTTACCTCAGATTGCTTTTGTTGTTCTTGTTGCTTCCTCTTTCATAATAGATGTGTGGTACTAACATGGCTGATCGGAAACCCTTTGTGATTAGATGGAGTTTATCTAATATGGTTTACTTTCTTTTTCTGTATAGGTGCACAATCCCTTATCTGCAATTCCAAAATTGTAAAAAATTGTGAGTGCAATATCAGTGGGAAGTCATAGATTCTTTTTTTTTTTAATCCTCACTGGAAGATATGTTCACAGATTTAGGGGAGGGAGGGAGGAAGGGAGAGAGAGAGAAAGAAAGAGAAATATTTATATGAGAGAGAAACATCCACAGCCATCTCCAGTACAAACCCTGACTGAACTTGGAACCTGTAACCCAGGTGCATGCCCTGGCTAGGAATCAAACCCACAACCTTTTTGGTGTATGGGATGATGCTCCAACCAAATGAAGCATCCGGCCAGGGCCCACTGATTCTTATTTATTAAATGGGTTATAATCTCTTACTATCATTATTTATTGCAATGATAATTTTGTCCTAGATCTGGCCAGTGGGAGCCCCTTCGGTGTGACTTTTAACTTGTTTTGGTGCCTTCTCTATCATTCTTTGAGCACTTCCTTATTTTATGTACAAGATATTCCAGGCTCATTCTGTATTTTTCCTGCCCTAACGTTTGAATTTGCTTTTTCTTCAAAGAGCCCAGATTTCCTTTAGTAGATAATAGTATTTAGAAACCAAGATCTAGTGGCTAGGTGTGCTTCTTACTACCAATTGTAGCATTCTCAGAAGACCAACCTAGTAAGAAGAAAAAAATGTATATATATACAGGGTGGGGTAAAATCAGGTTTACAGTTGTTTGTATGGAAAATAATACAATAATTAATAAATAATAATACAAGAATAAACACTGCCCTGTACTGACAACTGTAAACCTACTTTGGTCCACCTTGTATATATGTTACTATTTTGATATGTTTTATCACACATTGTATATATTTTATATACAAACATATGCCAGAAGTTCATATTTGATACCAACTATATTTTAATCCAACACTAAAGGTTACATTTCTAATAATGAGGAAACTGTCTGCATTATTTCAATATCTTTAATCAATTGCTCAAGCCTAGAATACACAGAAATAGTTTTACAGTGGGGTCCAGCTTGCATGGGTTCCTCAGGAATGTCACAGCAGTCTACCTGGTGTTGGATTTGTGTGAGATTCCTAAGCTTTCCAGAGAACTGTGGGAGGCACTGTGGGGCACACAGTCAGGTTGCTAACCGCTGGCAGCAAAGGAGAGGGAAAGGCAGCCCTCTAACTAGTCCCTGAAGAGGGTGCCTCCTGAAGACAGCAGCTCAGCCTGAAGTGAGGGTGGAAGGGAACCCCAAGGCCAGGTGTCCCAGTTTGGGACAAAGGACCAGGGTGGCGGAGGAGGACTGCTACTGAAGTACCTATGAGAGTCTTCTGGAGTGAGTTTAATTCTTAGGAAAGTTGGGTGAATTCTCTTAATTGTGATCTAGGGCTTTGATTTTCCATGTTGTCAGTAAGGCCTAATTAAACAGGAGATTTGTTTGAGAACTTCAAACCAACACTTCTCTCATTGAATTCCTTTTACTTTTACAATACATATATGCAGTTTTCTTTTCATAGCCAAATGGTTAATTTTATTTGTTCTCTGAATTGGCATTGAAAGAAATAATTGTCACAGTATTTCAGTAGACAAATATGTATCCAGTTGTTCAGCATATAGTCAGGTAGCTCTTCTTTGTCAGCCTGTTTTGTCAGAATAAACAGGCTGGGCATTTCTCATCTCTGAAGAATGATTAATTTTTATTTTTGGATGAAAAACCACTGAATGTCCTTGATTTTTAATATGTTTTCCAAAAAATCACAAAAAAAGAAAAAAGAAAAAAGAACCAGCTATCACTTCATTTGGGGGGAAAAAAGGAAAGTAGAAGAAAGTAGAAAGTACTCTTAGTGATGGATATCTAATCATTTTCTGTGGCCCAAGAACAGAATTGGAATTTGAAGCTTTACTTAAGTGCTGAGCTTTGCTTGGGATTGAATATCAAATCAGCTGAAACTTGTTTTATGTAGTTTCATTCAAAACCCTACCATCCCTCCCAGCTTTGCTCTATCGTCTTTGACCTCTGTGGCTCGGTCTTGTGATAGGAAAGTCTTGGGAGTTATGGAAAACACCTATAGAAAACAGCTTTGTAGACTTTACTCTTTTTCTTTGAAGTATTTTTAGCCCTGAAATATGTGTTTTTAGAATATCTAAGGTCTTATAGTATAGTTGTATTGAGGGAATGCTGTCTAGAATGGCAGTATAGGTGGCTGTACCTCAGTATGTTCTTCTCTGGTGAATCCTGAGAGTGGTCTCAAGGATTAAAGATCTTAACTTTGTCAGCTCACTGGGCTGGGCTGGCCCTAGGGAGACCTGAGCTGTTCTGGCCAAACTTAGACTTCCTATTAAAACCATGTTAACATTAATTTGCAGTTGGGAATGTATGTTGTACCCAGAGCAGTGTTTTCCTGGCATGAAGGTGTCTTGTAGATGCACATGGGGCCAGGGCTTAGGGGTGGGTTATTGAGGCTGCGATGAACAACCCATCTCCACTGCAGAAAATGCAGATTTTTGGTGATTAAATAGCAATGTTATTGTATTGCGATTTAAGAGATCTGGATTCTAGATGTAGTTCTGCCACTTGCTGGTGTCACCTTAGTAGTTCTTTCACCTTTTGGGGCCCTGGAGCCCTCACCTGGAAAAGTAAGGATGCAATTAGGTGACTCGGAGTCTGAGCCTTTGTACCTCCTGCAGGCGTTTCCTTTTCTCACTAGTGCACGGTGCCTGTGATATGTCCCAGCCCTCACCCAGATGCCACGTAGCCCCCTTTTCTCACTTTCTACATTTCTGTGCTATTGCAGTAAAATGGTACATTCATAGATTAAAAGCTATTTGAGAAATCAATCTAGCACAGTCATCTATCTGATGCTTGGGGGAGCCCAACTGAATTAAAAGTGATCAGCAATTTGGGGCTGAAATATTGTGTTAAGTCCTTGGACATCCCTGGGTCCCTATCACCTAGTTGTAGGAACAGGTCTGAGAGGGCCCGAGACACACTCCGATTCCTGATCTTAGCTTTGAGAACAAGATCTAGTCAGGATGGGCTGGAATTGAGGCTCCCTGGTCCTTCCACAGGGGAACTTGGGGAGTTTTGAGACCTGTTTTCAGTTGTATCTTTTAATCTCATGATCCCATATGCATCCCCTCACCTCTGAGGAGATTTTTTCCTGTGAGACTAAATATATTGAGGTCTTGTTTGCTCCCTCGTGGATGTTCTCTTTCTGACTTGCCTGTTTGCTCTATGTCTGCAGTTCTCTGCTGTTTGTCAAGAACTGTGAGGCATCTGAGATGTTCACCTGCACGTACAGTTATGTGCCTACAGGCATATGTTGGCAGTAGTGTGGGTTTGATTCTGCAGTAAAATGAGCTGTGATCTTTTTGCTGGTGGAGGGACTTGCCTACAATTTGTGGGGGGGGAAACCCCCAAAACTCAACATCTGTGAAGCAGGGTAAAGTGAAGCACGGTAAAATGAGATATGCCTGTGTGTGTAGATGAACATTGTAGAAAGAGGCGGCATCTGGGTAAGGGAAAAGAGTGCTTTGTTGATGACAAGCAGACCAGCAGCTAGAGTGCCACTGCAGCTTTGGTCCCCATAACGGGACCCACAGGCAGTGTGAAGAGAGCTCATGGAGTTCTTTGTGCAGGTGTCAGGTTTTACTCCATGGACAAGAGACAGAGAACAATGTATTTTTTCCTTTTTATACAGAACAGTCCATTGCTCCCTTCTCCTCCTTTGGGAAGGAGGAGAAGGGAGCAATGGATTCATTAGGCCTTGCTCTTTCTTTTGAGATAGGATGGAAAGGATCCTGGGCTCTAACCCAACCTATTGGAATGCAAATGTATCTTTCTGAGGCCAGATAAACATCCTTGTCTTCAGGTTTTTATGCCTAGGAAATATCTCCAAGCTCTGGACTTCTGTGACTTCCTCGGGAGGTAGCCATAGGGATGTGGAGATGGCTCTTCAGCCTCCCTGGCTCTTTATGAAGTTAGTACAGGGGCCCAAGAGAAGTTTTATCATCCTTTCCCAATCAGACCAATATGCTAGACAAATGGCTGTAGGTGTAATCCTCAGGGTATGTGAAGAGGAAAAGACATCTAAGTGAATTGAAAGCAAACTTTATATCTGTGTTATTTATTTCCATGTCTCAGGAGGCAAGGGATGTTTACAGGAAGACTGAGATATTCAAGACAGTCTTAGCTCCCCATCCAGATGCTGACATAATTCTGATGTTATATCTCACGTTTTTTAAAGTAATGACTTAATAGAGAAGCAAAAGGGGTAATTTAGTTGCTTATATATCCTATGAGTGAGAATTTCTTAAAATTAGGGCTAAACCTCACTGTGACTCAAATAAACTCTCAGTCTAGGCATTTATTAATTTTTTTCTCTGTTAACAAAGGGCTGATGCTTTGAAGGCTACTTCTTTTTACTGGTATTGCTCATGCTGGTGAAAATGAAGCAGATGGCAAACTGGGGCATTTTAAATTCCACTGCTAGCTAAAGCTATAGAAAAAAAGTCCTCCGATTATGCTGCATTGATCAAGTGATTAAAATGAAAAGGGTGCATTTTGCAGCCGACTTTCTCTTGATCTCTTTGACTAGACACATGACATGAAATTTTTAGAACAGAATTACTGTCCTTTAAAATAGACTGCTCGTTAATCTTTTTTCTCATTAATTTGTTGGCCTTCTGCTATGTTAGTCTTTTCTGGTTGCTAAAACAAAATACCATATACTGAGTGGCTTAAACAACAGACATTTATTTCTTACAGTTCTGTAAGCTGGGAAGTCCAAGATCAAGGAGCTGCAGATTTGATTCCTGCTGTGAGCCTGCTTCCTGGCTTTCAGTCAGCTGCCTTCTCTCCATATCCTCACGGGGCAGGGAGAGAGGAAGCTCTGGTGTCTCTTCCTCTTCTTATTAGGGCATGAATCCCATTTTGGGGGCTCCATCATCATGACCTCCCTAAGGCCCTGCCTCCTAATAGCATCACACTGGGGGTTAAGACTTCAGTGTATGGACTGGAGGTGGAGCACAAACATTCAGTTTCTTATAGATTTGAGGCTGACTTCCAGTAAAAGATAGTAGGTTTAAGAAATACATATGGTTTTCCTCCTGAACTCTTAACAAATTAAGAATAAGGGAGTAAAAAGAGAGATAAGCCCATAAGAATAAAGAAATCAGCCTGGGCTGGTGTGGCTCAGTGGTTTGAGTGCCAGCCTGTGAACGAAAGGGTCACTGGTTCAATTCCCCGTCAGGGCACATGCCTGGGTTGCAGGCCAGGTCCCCAGTAGGGGCCATGTAAGAGGCAACCACACATTGATGTTTCTGTCCCTTTCTTTCTCCCTCTCTTCCCCTCTTTCTACAAATAACTAAATAAAATCTTTAAAAGAAAAGAATAAAGAAATCAGGAAAAGAGACACCGGCAACAAAATACTAGATCTAGAAAAGAGGGACAAATAGCCTGTATTGTTGCATAACAAAATTCTCCAACACTTTACTGGCTTAAAACCACACAGTTTCCATGGGTCAGGAATCCAGGCATGCTTCAGAGTTTTTCCAGGCTGCAGGCATGGTTGTTGGCTGGAGCTATCATTGTGTCTCAAGGCTTCCAAGCTCACTTAGTGGTGGATTTTTTAAAAAAAAGGATTCAGTTTCTCGCAGGGGAATAGGCTTTGGACTTCATCTCTCCCTGGCTAATGCCCAGAGAATACCCTTCATCTTTTGCCATGTGGGTTTCTTTTAACACAGCAACTTGCTTCATCAGTGCATGCTAGCTGAGAGGCTGCCAGAGCCAACCCAGCAGACAGAAGTTAGAGTCTTCTGAAACCTAATCATGGCAGTGATATCCCATCACTTCTACCATATTTTATTTATTAGAAGCAAGTCACTGGGTCCTGTTCACAGCTTCCACAGGGGTAGAAATGCCAGGAACAGGATCACAAAGGGCCATCTTTTTCTTTTTTATTAAAATATTGAAATAATTGCAGGGTCACAGGTAGTTTATAAGAAATAATACAGAGATAGCTGATGTACACATTACCTATTTCCCCCCTGAAGGTAATATTTTGTAAAACTGGTGTAATAGTACAACTAGGATGTTGATTTTAACATTGATACAATCCATCAGCCTAACTCATATTTCTCATTTCTATTTGTACTCATTTGTGTGTATGTAGGTATGTGTTTAGTTCTATACAAGTTTGTACAGTTTCATCACATGTAGGTTTGTGTATTCACCATCACAATCAAGGACTCCTCGTGTTAGAGGACTGAATTTAAAATCACATACAACAGTCCACCTAATGATTTATGTCCCTCCAACGTTCAAAAATACATTTACCCCCACCCAAGGCCTGAAAAGTCTCATCCCATTACAGCATCAGCTCAAAGTCCAGAAGCATGTGCTCTGAATCACGTCCAAGTGTTTGAGTACAGTGCCTCATCCGTAGGCCCATAAAAGTGAACAGACTGATTATCTGCCCCCAACACACTTCATTGCTGATATGATGACACCTCGTTGGCATGCAGCAGCAGCTGGGCCTGCGACTGCTCCATCTTCCCCTGGATCTTTCTTAGCTTCTCTGACTCCTGGGCCAGATGTGTATGTTTAGCTCTGTGAGGAAGGGCTCCAGCTTCTGCAGCGTCCCCATGTCATCAAGATCCGAGGCAGCAGAAAGTGACCCAGATTTCAGCCTATCCTCATGGGCTCCAGGCTGTGCTTGTGGTTTTTAGCCTATTTTTTTCTCTGCCCCACTTTGTATCTGTCTTCCTGCCCTGCCTGCATGCCCTGTGGACTTCAGCTCCAGCATCAGATGTGAAGACGACAGCCTTAAAGAAACCAATCAGCCAGTTACCACAGCTGCAGAAAGCTGAATCTGTGTAACATCTCTGCGTAGTGATGCACACACTTGTAGTGGTTTGCTTCTTTGGTTGAACTCCAGCTAATACACAGTTCAGAAAGCTGATAGTTAGACAGTCAAGGGGAAAGCAAGAAACAGCTAATTTATACCATTAACCTTAGGATTTGATGGAACAAGTTTCTCTGTAAATATGGGGTGAATGGTGGGCTGCAAACGTGAGCATTGGTTGAAGATCTGTTTAAGCTATTAGACCCCAAACTCCCCTACCCTGCACACCTGGGCAGGTCCCCTCTCCCCCACCTGGAAGGAATCCTAGAGATGTATTTATTGGGGCTTGGGGGCATCGGGCGCAGTGGAGAGCTGGCATATTCGATGGAAGACAACAGTAGGATTGAGTGAAAGTTAACTAACTGAAATTGAGACTCTGGCATCTTTATCCACATTGTAACCCTGTCAGCTCCCAAGCTTACCGTCTTCAAGCTCATTAGAAGAAGCTCTTATAGGGAATTTGACCAACTGAAAAGAGACTTGAAGATGTGGCATTGTATAAAATCCTGAACAATATGATTGTCACAGATATAATTTATTTGCTAAGTCTCAAAAAATTAAAACAAAGATGTACTTTAAAGAAGGTGGTTTTAGGACAAGTATATACCTCAAAGAAGAATAATCTCCCTTTATTTGTGAAAGGCTGTCTTTGTCTTCTGGGGACACATCTGAGAAGGGTCACTCTCGATATATAGTGCTGAGGGAGAGGACTAGGGACACTTCTCAGTCACATTAGTTTTGCTGATCAGGGAGTCACAGTTGTCACCGCCTCTGTACCCTCATGTCCACAGGGAGGGCATAGACCAAAAATTTAAGTTCACAGAGGATACATATAAAACAAGTGATAGATCCTATGCCTTGTAGCTCTCACTCAGCAAGCATTTGTGGAATTAAATAAGTGGATATTTTGATACCTGTTTTTCCACTTTAGTGCATATTTCTAAATTACCTTTCTAATTAACTTATTTCCTGGGAAAGTAGTCAGCTTTGCTAAGTTGTAACTATCTCAGGCTAGAAAATTTAACCTGTAATTTTTACTGTTTTAATTAGTAGTGGAGCAGTGCATGTTTTGCACTTGTTTCTTGTGTGTGTGTGTGTGTGTGTGTGTGTGTGTGTAGGTGTACATATTTTAATTTGGTGTTTGTTTATTTTGGCTACACTGAATATAGGATTTGATGTTATTATTTTAAAATAAAATTTGTATTCTTAAAAAAGTAGGAGTGGAACAGACTTTTAGCCTTTTATTATGTATGCTAAACTAATCCTAACTAATGTACCTTTTGTTTCTATGCATCTCAAAAGTCTTGCACTTAAGTTTTTCCTAATACCTTACCTCTAGTACAGTACACAAAGGGGCCAGTTCACTGCTCAGCCATTTATTACCCAAAAGAATAGCCCACTGTGAGGAAATAACACAGCTCTAAATGTTATTGTCCTTCCTTTCATCAAGCCTAGCTTTATTTTGCTTTCATTTGAACCTGACACTTACCTTAAATATGTCTGACTTAGCCTATTGCTGACGTTCAGATTTTCTTGAGGGAGGTGCAGACTTATCTGTCATTTAAGCCACCAAAATTTCAGTAAAGGAGAAAATGAAAACCTCTGATAATTCCACCACTAAAAAATAACCATTGTAATATTTTAATATTTTTCTTCCAGTCTTTTCTCTGTGCAAAATCATCTTTGCACATAATAGTTCTTAAAAACACTTAGCAAAGTAAAAAATACAAATGTGTGCAGTATACTTATGGAGATTCGTTCTCTTTTAAGAAGTAAGAACATGTTATAAACTTGCAAATTATACTTTATTTTTAGATATAATTTGTGATTATGCTTTTCTAGTATTTGGAATATGGTCCTTAATTTTGTTCTTTTGATTCATAGCTGAATATATACTATTCAGTTGGTAAATATATATTCAATTGTATAAATAGTTTCATATTAAAATTTCACCCTTCTTTGCATTTGTGTTGATTTCCTTCTTTCTCCCAACCATATTATTGCAGTCTTTCTGCTTTGTAACACTAGTGATTAACATTAAGATGTACCCATCTCAATTAAATTTTATAAAATAGTGACATATGCAAATTAGTATACCAAATCAACCTCAAATTTCTGGCACAGATGCTTCAAAACTGAGCTGTTGTCTGGCATTAGATCATTCTAAGTGTTTGTTCCTTAGCTTGTAATTTTTGCTCTTGGCATCTTGGTGAGGCAAATTTTGTTGCTGTGTTTTGTGCATTGCAGCATGGTTAGCATCTCTGGCCTTGCCCACCATGTGTTATAGCTCCCACAAGTTAATACAACAACCAGAAAAGGCTTTCCCACGTTTCCACACGGATGCAGAAGGTGGTAAAGCAAATCACAGTGGGTTAACTGTGTTCTGGAGTCCAAATTTGGTATAAAGATAGTTTAGAAATGAAAATGTATAATTATGAAAGTGCTGGTTTTGAAATGTAATAAATTTGAAGACTACTTATGTATACTTTTACTGAAATGTAGTAACACTATGTAGTTTTAGATCTAACTTTCAAAGTATCATTATCACAAGTCTTTCTTTGTATCATTAATACTTTCTTGAAAACAATCTTAAGAAATGCATAATAATCATATTTTACAGATTTGTAATTTATTTAACCCTTCCATTATTACTGTGTAGTTGGGTTGTTTCCTGTCTTTTGCTGGTGTAATGTTGCATTAATCTCTTTGTAGAGACAGAATATAATTAGATACTATTGAGCCCATAGTAAGGTATATGCAAAGATTTTATTTTACTTTTGATCTATTTTATACCTGCATTAGGTAAAGATGCCCTCAAAACTATTTAGGGAAGGCCAGGATAAGGGTAACTTCACTTTATTCCCTGGAGAAGCCTGGGATGACTTGTTTGCACATGTAACTTCTTGGTATTGTATATGTAGCAGATGCCTCTGGTCCTTGCACACCCACTTTGCCCACCTCTAATTTCAGCTGTAGCTGTGATGGATAGTTTCTTGCAAATTCAGACTCACATTCCACCAATGGTGCTCTCTCTCAAACTCACTTATGCCCAGTCTTTCTGTGTTCTGCTCCAATATGTTCTCAGCAGCACAGGAGCTAGGGAGTTTGCTGAGCCTGTGCACCAGGTGCAGCCTGGCAAGAAGGGCAGTGAAGACAGTGTACCTCCCCTGACCCCCAAGGTTAACTCCCAGCCAGGCTGAATAAATGCTGTAGCCTCCTGTCTATCGGGTGAAAATTTCTGGGCGATATTCTGAATGCTTCTCATAAGTACTATTGTCTATAGCAGTGAACTCAGTAATGCTCTCAGATTAGCTTTTCTTCCTTCCCATCTCATGCCTCCCATTCTCTCACTCCATAGAATCACCTCCAAAATAAGTGACTGCACCCAGATCATTTTCCTTGGCTGTACTTTCTAAGAAACCCACACCAAAACTCATGTAATAACTGATTTTTTTGGTTACTGTATTTCTTATTAAATTCATACTCACTGTTACCTAAATAAATAGCAAGTGAGAAAATAGCCTGGTAACAAATTATGATTAGCACATATATAAATCCACTGGGCCAAAGTTAAGTAGGAACTATAGCAGAAATAACATGTTACATGACCTGCCAGAGGGCGTAATTTTTCTAGTAAACACTATTAGTCTTTAAATAATTGCATTGTTTTAATGTATACTTAAAATAATGATATTTTACTGTACACTCTTTCTTGCTGATGGCTTAAATGCAGCAAAGAAACTTGCCAACTTAATAATAAGCTTCTTACAAGACCCACTTATTACCCTCCTCAAACTGACTTCAGATACACCAGCAATCCCAATTGTTTTCAAATCCGTTATTGAAAATTGGATCTCTTTCTGTGTTGTGGTGTTCTTCCTGAAATTATCAAAGCTTTTAGGTTATCACTGGAGTTAGTCTCTGATTGTGTTTTGGGGTCATGTTGCTTCTGCCTGAGAAATTACAACAATCATAATGATAGAGTGATAGTGATGATGTTGCACTTGCTGAGTGCTAAGGTACTTACATGCCAAATCATCTTTAATGCTTATGTCAGCCTGTGAGTTGGGTATTCTCCTGTGAGTTTATCTCCAGGGTTCAGATGAGGACACTGGAGGTTGTGAGAAGTTAATATACCTAGATCACATAGGTATTAAGTGAAGTTTAGATGCCCATTTCTGCCTGCCTAAGTTAGCTCTGCCTTTAAATACTTCATATTTTATTTCTCATCAGATAGTTTCTGAGTCCTTTAGGAATGACATGATGTCTCTGAGGTCAGTGTTAGAGGCACTGCTGGGTAAATTCATGGTCAACTACCAAGCATTCTGTTCCTTTTTAGAATTATTATTGATTTTAGAGAGAGAGGAAGGGGGAGAGAGAAGTATCAATTTGTTGTTCCACTTATTTATGCATTCACTGGTTGATTGATTTGGCCAGGGATTGAACCCACAGCCTTAGCATACTGGGACAATGCTCTAACCAACTGAGCTACCTGGCCTGGGCCCCAAACATTCTGTTCCTTTACTTTTTTAAATTTAATCCTTACCCAAGGACATTTTTTTATTGCTTTTAGAGAGAGAGAAAGGGAGAAAGGAAGGGAGAGAGAGAGAGAAACATCAACTGATTGCCTCTAGTATATGCCCAAACCAGGGGGTACATGCCCAGACCAGGAAACAGACCCACAACCAAGGTATGTGCCCTGACCAGGATATGAACCCATAACCCGTTGGTTATGGGAGAATGCTCCTACAAACTGAGCCACACCAGCCAGGGCTGTTACTTTACTTTTGTGTATAGGTCCTTCAAGTGCCAGACAGATGCCTTGATTACCTCTAACACCAATATAAATTTAAATTCTAGAACCCCATAGCAGAAGTTTACAGAGTGAGTCCTTCTGGTTCATCAACCCCAGTACCAGGTCAAGAATAAGGCCTGCCTAAGCCAATATACCTGATTAGTAGATGCCAACATTTATCAACAAAATATTAGCAAACCAAATTCAGCAATACTTTTAAAAGATCATACACTATGATCAAGTGGAATTTATTCCTGAGATGCAAGGCTGGTTGAATATCTGCAAATCAATTAACATGATATACCACATAAATAAAGTGAAAGATGAAAATCATATGATCATGTCAGTAGGTGAAGAAAGAGCATTTTTTAAAATCCAGCATCTATTTATGTTAAAAACTAGCAGCAAAGTGGGCATAGAGGGAACACACCTCAATATAATAAAGTCCATTTATGACAAACACACAGCTAACATTATACTCAATTATAAAATGCTAAAAGCATTTTCTTTAAGATTAGAAACAAGACAAGGATGTCCACCATCACCACTTTTATCCAAAATAGTATTGGAGTCCTAGCCACAGCAATCAGACAAGAAAATGAAATAAAACACATTCAAATTGGAAAGATGTAAAACTGTCATTGTTTGAAGATGCCATGATACTATATAGATTCCACCAAAAACTGTTATAACTTGTAAATGAATTCAGTTAAGTCAGCAGGATATGAAACAAATTTTCAGGACTTGGTTGCATTTTTTATCCTCATCTGAGGACATTTTTTCATTGCTTTTACAGAAAGAGGAAGGGTGAAGGGAGAAAGAGATACAGAGACCAGGGATTGAACCCACAACTTTTTCGGAGTACAGGACAACACTCTAATCAACTGAGCACACCAGCCAGGGCTGGATGCAGTTTTATAAACCAATAATTAACTATTAGAGAGAAAAACTACAAAACCAGTGTCATTTACAATTGTATCCAAAAATAAATAAAAGAGAAATAAATTTAACTGAGAAGGTCAAAGACCTGTACTTGGCAAAATATAAAACACTAAAGAAAGTAATTAAAGATATAAATAAATGAAAAGATACATTGTACTCATGGACAGGAAGAATGAAAATCCTTAAAATGTCCATGCTACAAAAACAGCCTATAGATTCCATGCAATTTCTATCAAAACACCAGTGGCATCTTTCTGCACACAAATAGGCCAAGCAGAGGAAGTGACAAGCTGTGGGTTGCTGGTAACTCCAAACAGGTTGACCAGGGCCAGTCACAAGCAGTGTCTGACACAGGCCTACACCAGAGTCTTTGCAGATCTGCCTAATACATAGAAACAAACACAAAGAAGCAGCCAAGATGGGAAGACAAAGAAACACACCACAAATGAAAGAACAAGATAATTCTCCAGAAGAAGAGCTAGATGAAATGGAGGCAAGCAATTTATCAGACAGAAAGTTTAGAGTACTGATTATAAGGATCCTAAATAACATGAAGAAAGACTCAGAAACCATAAAAAAAGGACCAGTCAGAAGTAAAGAATGCACAATATGAGGTAAAGAATACAAGGGAAGGAATAAAGAGTAGGTCAGATGAAGCAGAGGATTACATCAGTGATTTGGAAGACAAGGTAAAAGAAAACAGGCAGGCAGAGCAGCAAAAAGAAGAACGAATTTTAAAAAATGAAGAGAGCTTAAGAAACATTTTGGACAACATGAAGCATAACAATATCCACATTATGGGAATACCAGAAGGAGAAGAGAGCAAACAAGAAATTGATAACATATTTGAACAAATAATGACTGAAAAACTTCCCTAATCTGGTGAAAGAAAAAAACACACAAGTCCAGGAAGTTCAGAGAGTCCCAAACCAGTTGGACCCAAAGAGGCCTACACCGAGACACATCATAATTAAAATGACATCATGATTAAAGACAAAGAATCCTAAAAGCTGCAAGAGAAAAGCAGGTAGTTACACTACAAGGGAGCACCAATTACATTGTCATCTGATTTCTCAACAGAAGCATTTCAGAAGGGAGTGGAGTGAAATATTCAAGGTGATGAAAAGCAAGGACCTACCAACTAAGGCTACTTTATCCAGCAAGGGATCATTGAAAAATCAAAGAAGAAATAAGGAGCTTCCAGACAAGAAAAAGCTAAAGGGGTTTGTTAACACCGAACCAGTACTGCAACAACTGTTAAAGGGCTTACTTGAAGAAGAAAAAGGGAAAGAAAATAACAGGGGAAAACTCTTGGCTTTCAAAGGACTTTTCATAAGTCTGAGTATTCAGAATTATAATTATTTATCTGTATTGCAATTGATATATCCCATGTAATACAGCCATGATTTCTGAATCTTAAGTTTACTAAATCTCTTCTTTGAAGCCTTTGTGCTCTTTTTAAAACTGATAGCTTATTACTGGAGAAGAAAATTGTGATGAGAATTTTTCTCCTGTATATTTTCTCTAAGAAATTCCTAGAAGGAATTTGCAATGAGTGTGAGCTGTAAGTTAGTCAAGAAGATTGGTGTAGGATATAATCCCATGCTAAGTGTAAACAGTGTGACAAGTCAGTATTGGCATGGTCTCAAACATCTAAATTTCATTTAGGGTGTTGCTTCAAAAGGTAAGACACTGTCCAATAGGAACTCTAATTTAGGACATTCATTTGTAACTGAAACCATAGAAAAAGGTTAAAAACTCAGTCCCTTCTGAGCTTCTGAGAACCAAAGCATTCTCAAAAATTCATGAAGGAAAAGGCTAGAGCAGAACCTAAATGAAGATTTTTTTTCTATTACCCAATGGAAAAATCACAGTCCATTCAGAATGAAGGCACTATCTCACTGTGTCCTCTCTCAGTTTCTTCCAAAAGCATTTACTGAGAGTTTATTACATTTGCTATATAATGCATCAGGCCCTGGAAATATATTGGTAAACAAGATACCACAACCCAACTCTGTGAGACAGGTGAATAAACAGTTGCAGTAGTGGGTAATAAGGTCTGTGCAGAATTAAGTTTAGGGTGCTGCAAGTCTATCCACAGAGACATAAACAGGACTTAAGCTAGAAGTGATTGAAGCACATTTTAACAAAGTAACTGGTTTTTAAAATGCCTCAGAGAATTCTCAATTTTAAATCATACTGACATGTCTATTAAGAATGAAACATCCTTGCCCTGTCAGGTGTGTCTCGGTTGGGCATTGTCCCGCAAATGAGAAGTCACTGGTTCAATTCCTAGTCAGGGCACATGCCAGGGTTGTGGGCCAGGTCCCCAGTAGGGGGCGTGTGAAAGGCAACCACACATTAATGTTTCTCTCCCTCTCTTTCCCCCTCTTTTCCCCTCTCTCTAAAAAGAAATAAGTAATTTTTTAAAAAAAGAAACATTCATGAAGTCACAAATTGCTTTTCAAAATCCTGAAGTTCCTCTAAGATCTTTACTCCCAGTAGATTTTCCTTAACTTTTTAGTTTCATCCATTCACTTTTTGCCAATAAACAATTTGGCTGTCTTACACATTTCATTCCAAATTTCAAAAATATTAGCTTGTATATTTCTTATTACTTTTTTTGTATTATTATATGTTACCATTGGTTGTGGGAAAGGAGGGAAAACATGGAGAATGGATTTTTTTCCTCCAATTCTTTAATTTGTTTACAATAAGCACATATTCCTTTTGTATTGAGAAATATGTATTTATTAATAATGTCATATAATCCACACTTTTTATGTTCATGTTTTCTATGAATCAACTACAGAGGTACAATACAAGTACACTAATGTCATGTCATTGTGATTTAACTCTGGTAGGGACATTAATTTGTGACTAGGCATAAAACAGAAACGAGAATAAAATGATAATGCTCTGTTTATGTACCCTGCCCCTTATTTTATTACTTACTTTAAAATCTGGAGGAATAAACTTTGCTTCATTTCTTCTGTGTACAGCTACTATAGAACATTATGTTCCTTTCTCTTATGGTATTATAATTCAATACTGCCAATTTAAATTCATGTACTTTTGTTCTTAAGAAATTCAAAGCGCTATAAAGCCTTCATTCCACCTACCTTGCAGCATTTCTGCACGATATATTAGCCTTGTAAGTAGTTTGATATCAGGTAGCATGATACCTCCAACTTTGTTCTTCTTTTTCAATATTTCTGACTATTCGGGGTCTTTTGTGGTTCCATATAAATTTTAGGACTGTTTTAGTTGTGTGAAAAATGCCATTGGTATTTTTTATCATATTTTTTCCCATTACTATTTAGTCCCCTTTTACTTCCCACGTCCCAGCAGTCACCACACTTTTGTCCGTGAGTCCTTTTTCCTTTTTGCTCAATCCCTCTACCCCCTAACCTCCCCTCCCCAGAGCTGTCATCCTGCTCTCCATCTGTGAGTGTGTCCCCATTTTCCTTGTTAGTTCATTTTGTTCATTGCATTCCACATGTAAGTGAAATCATATGGTATTTGTCTTTCCTTGGCTGGTTTATTTCACTTAACATAATGTTCTCCAGGTCTGTCCACACCATCATGAAGGGTCAAGTTTTCTTCTTCTTCTTTTTTTTTTTTTTAAGCCAAGTAGTATTCTATTGTGTAAATGTCCCATAGTTGTTTTATCCATTCATCTACTGATGGACTCTTGGGCTGCTTTCATATCTTCACAATTCCAAGTGTCACTGCAATGAATGTAGGGGTGCGTATGTTCTTTGGAATTAGTGTCTTGCGTTCCTACGAATATATTCCCAGAAGAAGGATCACTGGTTTGAAAGGCAGATCCATTTTTAATTTTTTTGGTATCTCCATACTGCCTTGCACAATGGCTGCACCAGTCTGCATTCCCACCAACAATGCAAAAGGGTTCTCTTTTTTCAGATAATTTCCAGGATTTATTCTTTGTTTATTTATCAATGATAGCCATTCTGACAGGTGGGAGATGATACCTCATTGTGGTTTTAATTTGCAATTCTCTGATAATTAGTGACTTTGAGCATCTTTTCATATGTCTATTGGCCATCAGTATGCCCTTTTTGGAGAAGTGTCTATTCAGGTCCTTTGCCCATTTTTTAATTGGGTTGTTTGTTTTTTTGTATTGAGTTTTGTACCTTTTTTTTTTTTTTAGAAATTCAACTCCTGCAAATGTGTCTTTTTTTTTTTAGATTTTTAAATTTTTATTTTATTTATTTATTTATTTTTAGAGAGGGAAGGGAGGGAGAAAGAGAGAGAAAAATATCAATGTGTGGTTGCTGGGGGCCGTGGCCTGCAACCCAGGCATGTGCCCTGACTGGGAATCAAATCTGCGATGCTTTGGGTCGCAGCCCGCGCTCAATCCACTGAGCTACGCCAGCCAGGGTCTTTTTTTTTTTGAGTTTTGTACTTTCTTTATAAATTTTGGATATTAATCCCTTATCAGATGTATCAGCAAATATGTTCTCCAATTCTGTGGATTGTCTGTTATTTTGTTGATGATTTCCATTGCTGTGCAACAACTTTTTGGTGTGATATAGTCCCATTTGTTTATTTTTTCTTTTGTTTCCCTTGCCTGTGGAGATATAGCCTATAAAATATTGCTGTGAGCAATGTCCAAGATTTTGCTGCCTAAGTTTCCTTCTAGGGATTTTATCATTTGGGGCCAAATGTTTAAGTCTTTAATCTATTTTGAATTTACTCTTGTGTGTGGTATAAGTAGGTGGTCTAGTTTTTCTGCATGTATCTGTCCAATTTTCCCAACACCATTTATTGAACAAACTATCTTTAGCCTACTGTATGTACTTTCTTCCTCTGACAAATATTAATTGACTATAAAGATGTGGGTTTATTTCTGGGCTCTCTATTCTGTCCCATGGATCTGTTTGTCTGTTTTTATGACAGTACCATGCTGTTTTGATTACTATGGCCTTATAATATAGTTTAATAAGAGGTAGTATGATTCCCTTTGTTCTTCTCTCTCAGGATCACTGTTGCTATGCAGGGCTTTTTGTGGTTCCATATAAATTTTTGATATATTTGTTCTAGTTCTGTAAAATACATCATTGGGATCTTGATAGGAATTGTGTTGAGTCTATAGATTGCTTTGGGTAGCATGGACATTTTAATGTCAATTCTTCCTATTCATGAACACAGTATGTGCTTCCACTTATTTGTATATTCTTCAATTTCTTTCTTCAGTGTTTTATGATTTTCTGATTATAGATCTTTTACATCCTTGGTTAGATTTATTCCTAGGTATTTTATTCTTTTGGTAGCAATTGTGAATGCAGCTGTTTTGTTAGTGTCCCTTTCTGTTAGTTCATTATTAGTATGTAAAAACACATCTGATTTCTGGATATTAATTTTGTATCCTGCTACTTTGCTGAATTCATTTGTCAGTTCTATAGTTTCTTGGTGGAATCTTTGCGGTTCTCTATATACAGTATCATGTCACCTGCACATAATGACAGTTTCACTTCTTCCTTTCCAGTTTGGGTGCCTTTTATTTTTTCTTCTTGTCTGATTGCTGTGGCTAGGACCTCCAGTACTATGTTAAATAAGAGAGGTGAAGGTGGCTATCCCTGTCTTATTCCAAGTCTTAAGGGGAGCGCTTGTAGTTTTTTGCACATTGAGTGTGATGCTGGCAATGGGCTTGTCACACATGACCTTTATTATGTTTATGTATGTTCCCTCAAATCCCACTTTGCTGAGAGTTTTCATCATAAACGAGTGCTAGAGTTTATCAAATACTTTTTCTACATCTATTGGTATGATCATGGGGGTTTTTTTGGTTTTGTTTTTTTTTTAAGATTTTATTTATTTATTTTTAGAGAGGGAAGGGAGGGAGGGAGAGAGAGAGAGAGAGAGAAACATCAATGTGTGGTTGCTGGGGGCCATGGCCTGCAACCCAGGCATGTGCCCTGACTGGGAATCGAACCTGTAACACTTTGGTTTGCAGCCCATGCTCAGTCCACTGAGCTACACCAGCCAGGGCGATGATGGGGTTTTTATCCTTCATTTTGTTTATGTGGTGAATCACATTTATTCATTTGCAGATGTTGTACCAACCTGGCATCCCCAGAATAAATCCCACTTGATCATAGTGTATGATGTTTTTGATGCATTGCTGTATTCGGTTTGCTAATATTTTGTTGAGGATTTTAGCATCTATGTTCATCAGGGGTATTGGCTTATAATTTTCTTTCTTTGTAGTGTCTTTATCTGGTTTTTGAATTAGGATAATGCTGGCCTCATTAAAATGAGTTTGGGGGCCTTCCCTCCTCTTGAATTTTATGGAATAGTTTGAGAAGCAGAGGTGTTAGTTCTTGGAATCATTGGTAAACTTTACCAGTGAAGCCATCTGGTCCAGGGCTTTTATTTGTTGGGAGTTTTTTGATTACTGTTTCCATTTCACTAGGTGTAATCTGTCTGTTCAGATTCTCTGATTCTTCCTGATTTAGTTTTGGAAGATTGTATGTTTGTGGGAGTTTATCTGTTTCATCCAGGTTCTCCAGTTTGTTGGCATATAGTTGTTTATAATATTTTCTTACAGTCCTTTGTATTTCTTTGGTGTTAGTTGTTATTTCTCATTTCTGATTTTTTTTATTTGGGCCCTATCTCTCTTTCTCATGATAATTCTGGTTAAAGGTTTGTCTATCTTGTTTGTTTTCAAAGAATAAACTATTAGAGTCATTAATCTTTTGTTTCTGTTTTTAGATTTTATTTTGTTTATTTCTGGTCTGATCTTTATTATTTCCTTCCTTCTACTCATTTTGGGCTTTGTTGTTCTTTTGCAAGTTCCTTTAAGTGTGAAGTTAGATTGTTTACTTGTGCTTTTTCTTGGGGTTTATTGTTGTTGTTGTTGTTTTTGAGATAGTCCTATAGTGCTATGAATTTCCCTCTTAGGATTGCTTTCCCAGTGTCCAACAAATTTTAGATTGTTGTGCCCTCATTTTTATTTGTGTCAAGGTATCTTTTGATTTTCTTCTTTGATCTTATTGTTGACTCATTCATTGCTTTATTTAAAATATTTATTTTAATTTTTTAAGTATATTTTATTGATTATGGTATTACAGTTGCTTCAATTTTCCCCCTTTTGCTCCTCTCTCTGCCTGGTCCCCCCCTTCCCTGCAGCAGTTGCACCACCTTAGTTCATGTCCGTGGGTTATGCATGTAAGTTTTTTGGCTTCTCCATGGCCTATACTGTTCTTGGCATGCTCCTGTCTATTCTGTACCTGCCCAATTGTGCTTCTAAATCCCTGTACCTTTCCCCTCATTCTCCCTCTCCCCATCCCAGCTGATAACCTCCAAATGATCTCCATATCTATGATTCTATTCCTGTTCTAGTTGTTTGCTTAGTTTGTTTTTATTTTTTAGATTCTGTTGTTGATAGTTATGAGTTTGTTGTCATCTTACTGTTCATAGTTTTTATCTTCTATTTCTTTTTTTATAACGTTAATTATTTTGTTATTTTTTAAGATTTTATTTGTTTATTTTTAGAGGGGAAGGGAGGGAGATAGACAGAGAGAGAGAGAAACATCAATGTGCGGTTGCTGGGGGTTATGGCCTGCAACCCAGGCATGTACCCTGGCTGGGAATCGAACCTGGGACACTTTGGTTCCCAGCCCGCGCTCAATCCACTGAGCTACGCCAGCCAGGTATCTTCTATTTCTTAATTAAGTCCCTTTAACATTGCATATAATAAGGGCTTGGTGATGATGAATTCCTTTAAGTTGACCTTATCTGGGAAGCTCTTCCCCATTAAGAGCTTTATCTGCCCTTCTAAATGATAGCTTTGCTGGATAGAGTAATCTTGGTTGTAGGTCCTGGCCTTTCATTAATTCCAATATTTCTTTCCAGCCCCTTCTTGCCTGCAAGATTTCTTTTGAGAAAGTCAGCTGATCATCTTATTTCCTGGACTTCCTGGAAGTCTATTTCCTTTGCCAGCTTGGGGAAGTTTTCCTTCATTACTTTTTCAAATAAGTTTTCAATTTCTTGCTCTTCCTCTTCTCCTTCTGCCACTCTTACGCTTTGGATGTTGGAATTGACCCCAATAAAGAAAATACCTGCGAAAAAGGACTCTTTGTGGTTAATCAGGCCCAAATTCATAAGTGGAATCTAGCAGCCATTGTTTGCAGAAACCTCTCATGCACATTGTCTATCAGGGGAAAGACACAGCTGAGCTGTCAGCCTGTGCACTATGCACCTGCTCTCTGAGCCAATCCAACCAATGGAACTGAGACTTTCTTCATCCAGTTGGAATTGTGCAGCTATATTCTCATTAGCATCTGCACCTATCAATCAGAGTAGCTCCTCCTGACCAATTAGGACACTGCTTTTTAGATCAATCAAACTGAGGATTTGGAATCTCTATTTGCATGAGCATGGACCAACCAGGGACTGGGGGTGGGCACTTTTCTGTATATAAGCCAGCTTTACTTCTGCCTCACCAGAGTGCACTTTCCCTTTTTATGGAGGCTGCATTGCCACAGCTAGAGCTGTAACACTAAAGCTGTCTTTCTGGAGCAGACAGAGCTGCCTCACCCATGTTTGCTTTGACTGGGCTGTTCTACAGCGAACCTGTCTCACAGTTGTTCTGTTTACACCGAATAAAGTCTTTTTCTGTTCATTGCACCCCAGATTGGGAGCTTCTGCTGGCATTCAGTTGGCTTTTACAGCCTTTAGTTGACAGGTTTAGACACACTATCCCCAAGATATGGCACCTTACCATATTAAATATGTTAAAATGAAGGAATTGTTTTTTAATGGCAGAAGCAGGAAGGTAATGCTTACTTCCTCCCTTCCTCCTTTTTCTCTGAAATGGGTCATAAAACTCCCACATGAAAGGTACCTTCCCTGTACAGCATAGACTGGGAATTTGGAGGCAAGAAATCTATACTAACAAAACCTTCTAAACTAATCCTTATCTTCCTAGTTTCTTCTTCACCCCCAGCCCAAACCCCTTTGTCTTGTCAATTCTTCCTAGATTTTTTGTTTCTTTGTCTAAAAAATATAAAAGTTTCCCACTCTGATCACTTCTTTGGGTCTTCATTCTCTGCAAAGGCTCCTAAGCACATGTAAAAATTAAATAAAATTTGTATGCTTTTCTCTTCTTAATCTTTGTCAGTTTAATATTCAGACTCATCCAGGGGCCACCCCTAAGTGAATTAAGGAAAGCCTTTTCCTTCCCAGTGCTTTCCTCCTATGTTCCCATAGCATTTCTTCATAACTTGGTGAGAACAGCTGTCACATTGTATGGTACTTGTTCATAAATTCAACAGATATTTTTAAGAGTGCCGGCCATGTACCAGGCATGGTCGCTGGTGCTGGAGATAAAGTGGTGAATGCAAGAGAACATAGTCAAGACCCCTCCCCACTTGACACTTTAGTGGTGAGAGGCCAGTAAAGAAGTGAATACCTGGCACGCTCTCCCTCCCGGGAGTGTGCCCACACCTTTTCCTTTCCTCCTCCCTCTCCACAGGTACCTTCCCTGTGCCTTTCTCTCTCCTGAGCTCCAAGGACCCTTCTTTTCCTTCTGTAACTTGTTTCTGGAGCTGGTTCACTTCTACCACTTATGTAGCATTCCAAATAAACTTTCTCATAAAAAAGTGAATACACAAATAACTGATTTAATTGCAGATTAAGATAACTAGGAAGAAGTCAAAACTCAGGAATATGGGACAGTCGTGTGGCAGGAACAGTGTTGGCTACAGTGATGGGAAGACCTGCTTGAGGAGGCAACATGTGATGGTGAGCCAGCAGTGCAGAGTCCACGGAAGGGGCTGTGGCATGTGCAGAGTCCCTGGACAGGAATGAGATTGGTGCACTATTTCAGGAACAGAGAGGAGACCCATGTGCCTGTGGAGGACAGAGTGAAGGGAAGAAAAATAGAGAATGAAGTCAGAGAGGTCCGAAGAGGCCAGACAGGAAAGGAATTTAAATTTATTCTAAGTGCAGCGATAGGCTGCAAAGTTTTAGCAAAGGGGTAACGAGATCTGTGTTATGCTTTTAGGAGATCACTTTGCTATTATGGAGAATAGGTTGTAAAGGCAGGAGTGGAAGCCTGGAAAAAGTTTAGGAGGTACTAAGAGCAGCCAGGGAGAGATGCTGATGGCTTGGAGAAGGGTAGTGACAGTGGAAAGAGTTTGGCCAGTTTGGAAGTAAAGCTGATAGCACTTGCTGAGGGAGTGTATGTACAGCGGTGGGCAGAAGTAGGTTTACAGTTGTCAGTACATGAAACTCACAACTTGTATAATTCTTGTATTATTGTTTATTAATTATTGTATTATTTTCCATTAAACAACTGTAAATCTTTTTGCTCACCCCTGCATGAGAAGCAGGAGGAATGAAGAGGGACTCCTTGGTTTTGACTTGAGCAGCTGAGTGGATGGCAGGACCATTTACTGAGATGGGGAGGTGTGAGGAGAGGCTGATATGGAAGGGAAATGATCTCTGCTCTTCTGCCACATTGTTTTCTTTCACTGGGGCTAAGAACCTACGTGAGGGTCCTGCAGATAGAAGCGGGACTCAAACTCAGGCAGTCTGGCTCCAACTGCTGCACCCTTGATGTGCACCCTTGTGTCTAGAATTTTAATGGGGTAAAGTCTAGGAAGAGGGCATTGGAGGCGAAGCAAACAGAGGGCAAAGGCATAGACCCAGCAAAGTGTGAAACACTTGGAGCAAGAGTCTGAGCCTTGTTGCTGGAGGATTATTTGTGGGTCCTGTTTGGGAGAGTCTCAGAGAAACTGAGATCCAGTTTTTTTTTCTTGACCCCCCTAAATTAAAATTCACCCTCTTGAGAACTTTTTTTTTAATCCCAACCCAGGGATATTTTTTTATAATAGATTTTAGAGAGAGAGGAAAGGGGAGGAGGGAGAGAGAGAAACATCAATCAGTTGCCTCCCATACATGATCAGACTGGGCATTGAACCTGCAACCGAGGTGTGCACCCTGACCATGAATCAAACCAAAATGTTTTTGGTGTACGGGACGACGCTGCACCAATTCAGCATCCAGTCAGGGCTCGAGAACTTTTAAGAGCTTCAGTTAGAGCTTTTCTACAGCCTAGATTGTTTACTAGAAATTTGATTTGGGCAACATAGCTTTTTTTTTTCCATTAAGAAATTTAAAAAGAATCTTCTAAAAACTTTCTCCTTAAAGGCTATTTTCAGTTAGAAGATATAATTTTCAGCTGCCAGCGTTGTTCCCTCTTTCTCTGCACGACATGAACTGCCTCCCCTGGGCTCTTTTGTTAAATGAACTAGCTTGTTTTTTGAAGAATTACTAAGCTTCACCATTTCGCAGATTTTAGAGCACATAGAATTTCTTTTAATTCTTTTTGTAATAGTTTGTTCTCTTCCTTATCCTTTCTGCTTGAATATTCAGTCTCTGGGGAGAGGTTGGTGGCCTCACAGATGGCACCAAGCTGGTGTAATTTACCATAGAGGATATTCTTTCAGAGGAAGCATGCTGTATATGTAATTTCTGCTGAGTAAGCAACCGAAGGCACACACAGTTAGGCATGTGACTTGTGGCTTTTGATGACGAATAACACATTTCTGGTTTGTATTGCCTACCCAATCTCTTATGCTTTTGGACTTAGGAATTTGTTCTTCATCTATCACACTTCCTTTTTATTGCTTTTCCAACATTGGATAACTAGATAGGAATGTGAAACTCCAACTCACTATAGGTCCCCTTTTACTCAGAAAATGTTACAGAATAGAATGAAATGAGTGCCTATGGCATGCTTATTAAGTATATAGTGGTAAATGTTGAATATCACCATATACTTTGGACACAAAACATGCTTACATGTTTTTCCTTTTAAAAATGCAGGACGAAATGGATGAGAAAGAGAGAGGAAGTGTAGTGTCAATTATAAATTTATTATATCTAGCTCCAACTGTACCCCTCTTTGCTCTGTGATATTGGAATTGGACCCTGTAAACATTTCCCTTTTGCCAGCTGGTGTGCTGTTCGTTGTTGTGGTAGATGAACTGGAGAGATGCTGCCAGGTGATGGCAGCAGGAAGTACTTCCTTTCCCACTTCTGGTTCTCCTTTCTCCAGTGCAAGAACCCTGTGGTCCTCACACACCAACTTAACACTCTCAGGCCTTCCTCTCTGCACCTGCTGACTCCTGAAAGGGCTTCAGCTGTGGCCTCGACTGCATTCTTCACTGAGAGCTGTTCTCCAGATTGCTCCAGCCATGACAAACAGTAGGCCCTTTCTGTAGCCCAGCTCTGGCTGGGGCTCCCTTGCCAGTTCCTGTGCCACCAGCAGCTGCATGTTTTTTGTGTAACCAATAGCTGCAACCTCCACAAAGGTGCCTCAATCTCATTCTTTGGAGAAAGAAGCCTTTCCTAAGTCCTCCACTCTTCCTCAGCCTAGATAAGTCTTGTCTTAGGCTGAGACAAACTTGAAACCGCACCTCCCTCCACTATTGGAGTTTGTTTAAAGCTAATGTTAGCACACCTTTAACAACCTTTTAAAAATGTGAAAGAAAAGCATTCTTAGCTCATGGGTCGTAGTTTGCTGACCCCTAGATTTAGAGTAGGAATAAAGTAAATTCTTGAAGTCTAATCTAAAACCGCAAGAAGTCTAAATTCTTGCATAACGGATCACCAGGAAACTTAGTGGCTTAAACCAACAATAAAAATTCATTAGCACTCACTGTTTCAGTGGGGTGGAAATGGGGAGAGCTCAGAAAACATCTGAGACAGAAACACTGATGCATTGCCTCTTATGCACAGCCTGACCAGCCCTGACCTAGAGTCACACTGGAGAACTTCCACTGTGCGGGACACGCCCAAACAACTGAGCCACCTGGGTCAGGGCCACGAGTGCCCTTTCAGAATGAATCCTTAGCATGAAGAGATTTTATGAGCTCTAAGAAGAAAACAAAATTAAATCTGTACCTGACTCTAGTGAAAACTGTAGAACCCCAGAAACAAAAAGATGGGAGAAAATCTTTAAATTTACAGAAGATGTATTAATAGAGGCCAAAAGACATAGAAATGTCTTCAAGGTTCTGAGTAGAAATAACAATCAATCTGGAACTGTATATCCAGTAAACTATCATTTCAACAAAATGAAGCCTGAGAGAGAGTCTTATTGAGAGTTCTTCTCTAGAAGAATAAAATTGAACATATAAGAAAGTAGGATGTAAGAAGAAATGGAAATCCTATAGATGAATCTAAGAAACAATAACTATATAAAATGGTAGTCATGAAGGTAATTTGGGGTGTTCTAAAAAATAAGGTAGAAATAATTCCTTCTTAATTGTGATTGATGCAGTCTAAGATCCTTATCATTGTTCAGTAGTGGGGTAGAGAAATTAGCTTTACACTCTGAGCCAAGTAAGAATGGTTCAGAATGTACAAGGCAAACACTGAAAGGATAGAGAAACACACATGCACTTCCAAATTAATAGAGTAGGTAAAAGGATATAAAAAACAATTAGTTAAATTATCAGAAGACAAAAAAAGAAGAAAGAAGCAAAGGAGAATCATAATAATAGACAACACAAAACAAAATGCAGATATCAAAATTTATCTGAAATAATAAATGTAAATAGATTAAACTCAACTGTGAAAAGGACAGAAATTGTTGAATTTATTAACGTAGATTGAGGGCTTACTACCCATACATAGGCTGTCATTGAAAGCACTATTCAAAGCCACAGTGAGCAAAATGTAACACAGAAGGAAGGAATGAGAATGCAGAAGAAATGTTGAAGAAGGAAACGGGTAAAATATAAGTCTAAAAATGAATAAAACCTTAATCATTTTATACCATATTTTATGTACCACCTAATGTAGATTTCTTCCATGGAATGTGTGAACCAAGCAAGTAAACCCCATGGTTAGATCATTGTTTTGCTTTGAAGCTTGTTCTTGGGTTCATTAGTCTTCCACCCTGTGGTGTGTTGTGACCTTTTGTGGAACCTCACACTGAGCTTTAAGCTTTTATCATTTATTTTGCTTCTCTGTTAAAAAAAAAAAACCACAAAATCCAAACTGCTCTGTAGTAGCTCTCTTTGATGAACTCTTCTGACTTCCCGTTTGTTAATTATAAATAAGGTATTTTAAGCCAATACACTCTAATATTCAATTTTTATAACAAGCAAATTAGTCCAATATCATCTCTCTGGATTGTGACCCTTCATTATTTGCTCTTGAAAGCATTTCTTTGTTGAAATGAAAAAAGGAGAGGAGGGAAAGCAGAATGAAAGAAATATTACAAGAATATGATTTCAGAGGTCCTGCTGAGCTTGGTCTCCAGAGAGTGAGGAAATGACTGGCTTAAATGCGGAGTTAGAAGAGGTAAATGTGGCCTGGCTGAGACATGGCACTCATTGTGGAGGTTAGTGTCAGTTACTGGCTGGATGCTGTATGCATTACTTCTTCTTCTGTTCTGTTTTAATCATGTTGTGGATGAACTACTCTTCTTGAACTGCCTAGATCAGGGGTGTCCAACCCTCGGCCTGCAGGCCACATGTGGCCCAGGATGGCTGTAAATGTGGCCCAGTGCAAAATCCTAAATTTACTTAAATCATTGAGATTTTTTTGTGATTATGTACCACAATGTATTTACTCTATAGCCCAAGACACCTCTTTTTCTTCCAGTGTGTCCCAGAGATGCCAAAAGATTGGACACTTCTGGCCTTACATGATCTCAAAAATATTTATTTTATTTTACTTTTTTTATTGTTGCTCACTTACAATTGTCCCGCCTTTCCCCTCCATTGCTCTCTCCTGCCCCGCCACCCACACCTCCCCTGCTCCCATAGTCAGTCCCCACCCCATTGTCTATAACCATAAGTCCTGTATTCATGTTCCTTGACTTATCCCTTCCCCTTCTTTCCCGTTACCCCCTTCTCCTCTCCCCTCTGGTCACTGTCAGTTTGTTCTCTATTTCAGTGTCTTTGGTTCTATTTTGCATGTTTGTTTGTTTTGTTTATTAGGTTCCACCTATAGATGAGATCATATGGTATTTGTCTTTTACCACCTGGCTTATTTCACTTAGCATTATGCTCTCCAGTTCCATCCATGTTGCCAGGAAAGGTAGGAGTTCCTTCTTTCCTTCTGCTGGATACTATTCTGTTGTGTAAATGTACCACAGTTTTTTGATCTACTCATTTACTGATTGGCACTTAGGCTGCTCCAGCACTTTGCTATTGTAAATAATGCTGCTATGAACATTGGGGTGCATAGGTTCTTTTGAATTGGTCTTTCAGGATTCTTAGGGTATAGTCCCAGCAACGGGATCACTGGATCAAAAGGTAATCCCATCTTTAGTTTTCAAAAAAATTTATCTTAACAGTGATGATTCATGTAGCACCTGAGAGAGACTGAAGTATTAAGAAAACCACCTAGTGTATGCTACAAAATGCAATTCTGTTGGACAGATTTAAAATGTAAATCTAGAAGTCAGAAGAGTTTATCAAAAGGGAATTAGCACATAGAGTTTTATGGGTTTTATGGTGGGAAGATGAGTGTTACGAGAAAGTGTTTCCCACACAACATACGTACAGTGGGCAGGCTTTTGCAGGCAAGGTGGGAATCACTACAAAGCCGAGGAAGTATGCAACAATGCGCCATTTTCAAGAAACTGCAGTATGTTTCACACCTCCGGAACGAATACAGGATTGGCAGGTAGGCGGTGCTAGGGGTAGGGTGAGGCTGGAGAAGTAGACAGAGTCGACTCATAAAAAGTTTTATTTGGAATTGGTTCTCTTTGCAAGAAGGAGCAAGTAGAGGTCTTCGGACCTAGAGATAGTTTGCTTTATGTGATTTTAGAAGATTGGAATAGATGTTCATCTGGAATTGATAGGTAGAGAAGCCAGTGAGGAAGCTGTTACAGTGATTCAGGTGAGGTGGTAAGGGTCTGAGCTAGGGCAGTAGAGGTGGAGCTTGAGGAGAGAAGTTGGATTGGAGAGCTCTGTGTGGAATATTAGAATCAGCAGGCCTCAGGGACAGTTCAGTTGTGTCTACTGGTCTACCAGTTCATCAAAGTTAGGAGCAAAGGAGAGGCTCAAGTCTACGCAGAAACAAGGAATCTCAGCTCAAGAGGTATTCGGCTGATAGACCTGTGGCCTATCTGAGGGTGAGCCTCCAGCAGGAAGCCTGCTGCTCCAGCAGTGCCCAGATGTGTCTTATCATTTGATTCTGAACCTTATGAAGATCTGTTTGTTTGGGTTCAGACTAGTACCAGTCTGGGGTTGTATTGAGTAAAGCAACATGAAGCAAAGGAAATATTCCCCAAAGAAGTTTGAAAATAGATTTTCTGGATCCTAAAATTATTATTACTTTATGATCCAATCATTCTGCAGTCTACTCTAAAGGAAAAAATGCAAACAAAGATTTGTGTGCAAAGATGTTCAGAATCAGTTTAACTGTGATAGTAAAAAGTTGAGTACAGTACATAAGATATAAAGTGGAAGGAGGCCCTCACCAGGTAGCCTAGGTGGTTAGGATGTTGTCCCAATAAATGAAGGTTCTGTGTTTGATCCGTGGTCAGGGCACATCCAAGAAACAACCAATGAATGCATAAATTGGTGGAGCAGCAAATCAATGTTTCTCTCTCTCTCTAAAATCAATAAATAAAAATTTAGCCCTGACTGATGTGACTGATTTGGTTGAGCATCATCCCACAAAGCGAAAGGTTGCTGCTTTGATTCCTGGTCGGGACACGTGCCTGGGTTGTGGGCTTGTCTCCACTGGGGCGCACGTGAGAAGCAACTAATCGGTGTTTCTCTCACATGTCAAAGTTTCTTGCCCTCTCTTTCCCTCTCCCTTCCCCTATATCTAAAAATAAATAAATAAAAATTATTTAAAACATTTTAAAAAGAAAGTAAACTGGATGGTATACATCACTGATAGCTGTAATAATTTTAAATGATGGCATTATTGGTGACTTTTATTTTTTATTTTGAGTGTATGTGATATATGGGTTTTCTAAAATGATAGTGCATTTCTTTCTGACCAGGAAAAAAATGTAGAAGTAGTATACAAAATGGAAATGTCCAACAATAGGTAGTTAATTCTGGTATACCCATAGGATATGTGGTTATAGAGCTATTTAAATAAAATAACTTAAAATAATGAGGTTCTTAACCAGGTAGGTAAATCTTATAGAACATTAATGATCATCTCTCAATGGATTTATGATTATATGAATATATAATAAAGGCTGGCATGAAAGAGTTCAGGTTGGTGGGATTGTGGATGTTTATTTTCTCTGTTCTCCAAATTTCCACAAGGACTCTTACTACATTTCTTTTCTATACTTTTTCGTTTCTGTGGAGCTTTTTGCTTCTTTTTTCTACTTTCCATGAAATGGTTTGTCTTACTCTTTCTTCTTTTCTACCACTTTAGAAACTGCAGACTGTGTGGTTTCCTTTAAGTGTTTAACATAAACATGTATTTAATTACAGCTTTTCTAACACAGTCTCAAGGTTGTCATCATCTTTTGCCTCCCTCTGAACATGATTTTACATGTTGTAGGAATTCACCGAATATAACGTACCAAATATTGTTTGGCATTTTTCTACTCATTTTTAACACATAAACTGGTTTAAAGTTTCTTAACAATAACTAGCTTATTTACCCACATATTTTACAGCTTTGGTGTTTGTGTTCATTTCCTAGTGCTTCCATTAACAAAGTGCCTCAGACTGGGTGGCTGAAACAGATTTGATTTTCTCAAAATTCTGAGAAAGAAGTGCCCCCTGTTTGGTGTGGCTCAGTGGATTGAATGCCGACCTGTGAACCAAAGGGTCACTGGTTCGATTCCCAGTCAGGGCACATGCCTAGGTTATGGGCCAGGTCCCCAGGGAGGAGTGCAGGAGAGGCAACAACACATTGATGTATCTCTCCCTGTCTTTCTCCCTCTCTTCTCCTCTCTCTAAAAATAAATAAGTAAAATCTTTTTACAAAGAGAGAAAGGAAAGAAGGAAGGAAGCAAAGAAGGAAGTCTGTCTGAGGTGAAGTTGTCGGCGGTGTTGGTTTCTTCTAAGGCCTCTCTCCTGGGCTTGCAGACAGTCATTTTCTCATTGCGTTCTCAGGTGTTTTTTGCTCTGTGTGTGCACCTGTCTGTGTCCAGATCTCCTCTTCTCATAAGGTTACCAGCCATTTGGACTAGGGTCCACTTATATGCTCTGATTTAACTTAATTACCTCTTTAAAATACAGTCAAGTTCTGAGATACTAGGAGTTAGGACTTCAACATATAAATTTGGAGGAGGGGCACAATTCAGCCCATAACAGTATTCTCTTGCATTCTGCTTCCATTTGAGTGGAGTTCCTTTTTTCCTAAAAAAGTTCCTTAACAAAGATATGTATGCAGGAAAGAAGCTATGACCTCTGTATATCTGAAAATCTCTTTATTTCCTTCAACCGAAAGTAATTTTCGGGAATGTAGTATTCTAGGTTGGTGTTTTTTCTTAGCCCCTTGAAGATATTCCTATGTTCATTTAACACCCATGACATTCTGAGCCCCTGTATTATGTGCCAGGTACTATTCCAGGTGCTGCAGAGGACAGCAGCAGGGAACAAACCCAAGCCCCCGCCTCCCAGGCAGTGTGTCTCCTGTGGGAGGAATAAAATAACATTTGTACAGGTCGTGTGAGTGTGTTTTCAGTTCTCTAGGGCTGCAATTTTCAACTGGTGTACTGCAAGAATTTTTAAAACAAAGAAAAAATGACAACAGCCAACACAAAATAGTTACGGGTATGAATGCCCTATCTTCGACCATAAATTTATAGGTCATGTAATAGAGCTGCATCTTGTTGCTCACACTGCATAATAAGGTTGCAACTGATTGGTTAATTCTTGATACCAGAAATTTTTTTAAAATAAACTTGTGTTTTCTCTCTGTTTAGTTTTTTAAATTAATTTTATTTATTTATTTCTAGAGAGAGGGGAAGGGAAGGAGAGAAACATCAATGTGTGGTTGCCCAACTGGGGACCTGGCCTACAACCCAGGCATGTGCCCTGACTGGGAATCAAACCGGTGACCCTTTGGTTTGTAGGCTGGTGCTCAACCCACTCAGCCACACCATCCAGGACTGATACCAGAAATTCTTATGTACAAGTATAGGCACCTGATTTTTTAAAAAGTCACTTTGGAGCAAAAAGGGCATGTAATTACTATTATTATCATTTTTTTGTAAATCAATCAAAATTATACCTATATTTGCCAGGGAAAAATGTAATTTTTGGTATGTTTCAGAATTTTAGGAATTAATTTGTGTGTGCCATTAGATGAAAAAGGTTAAAAATCACTGCCCTAGGGTAAGCCCCCAGGAGGAGGATTACTGGGTCATATGCTGGTGTTTGTTTAACTCTATGTGAAACTGCCGAACATTCTCCTGATGGTTGTATCCTTTTACATCCTTGCCAGAAATGTATGAGAAGTGATTGTTTTTCTGGATTCTGAAGGTTTCTGTATCTTTCTCTGCTGTCCCTGGGTGAAATATTGTCTAGTTAAATTCATTTTCTGTTTACTTCACCCAGTCAGGAATTTATCTAAGCGGGGTTTTTATGTGTATGTAGATCTTTTTTCAATTCTAGGATTGCTAATTAGCTGATCATAGTAACTAATTTTTGTTTCATTTCTATTAATTTTAATATCATCATATCTTGTTTACATTTCCGAGAAGCATATTCTCCCATTTGTCTCTTTGAAGACCCTAAATATAATCTATGTTTGATTCAGTTTTGGATGGCACTTATTTTTATCTTCCCTAAGTGGAATTAATCTTCAAAATGAATGTGTTGGTTTCTTCTTAGCACTTAATTCCTCATATATTAGAATTTTAATGCAGACTGTAAGTACCCCATTTCATTCTATGTGTACTCCTTTAGCTAGTAAGTTTATATTGTTTCCAACTGGGCTCCTGTGGCCTAAAGCCCAGAATTGGTTCTTAAATTGACACCTTAAGGTCCTGTCCTGGAATGTTGCAGCAGACAGTACCTGGCCCTGAATAGGTTGCCTAGTGTGAGTTCTTGATTTCATGGAGGAAAAATCACAAAATGGGTCCAGGTGACTATGACGGTATGTTTCTATTGAAACTGGGGACAGTAAACAAGGAAGGGCCTAGAGTAGAAGAGGCAACAGGAGAGCCCAGGCTGGGCTGCCTTAGTTCACTGAGAAGTCAGAGAAAAGGGGTTCTTGGGGACAGGTTTGGGGGATTAGCCTGGGATGATCTATGACTGCCCATTGCTCCCTCTGTTGCCAAGTCTCCTGGGGCCCCAGGAGAGTCTCTTAAACTCTAAAGTTTAACAGATGCGTGCCTGTAGGGGAAAAAGTGGGGAAAGGGAATGGCACAGGCTGCTCCCCAGAGGGAGAGTCCTCTCTGGGTCCTTTATCTTGAAGTTTTTACCTCTCTTACAGGTGGCAGTCTTAGGGGAGGTCTCAGGGGAGGGTTTCAGCAGAATATTCATCAGTTTTCCAGGTGGACCTGTTCAGAGTCCAGGTCTCCACTGATTGGTCAGTGACAGGGCAGGGGGTCATTAGTCACTGCAGCTGGTGCTGGCATCACCCACCTGGTTTTGCTGCTTTTCTGAGCCTGGAGCTGAAATGCAGATGAGGCCTAGATGTTCTCTCTAGGTGACCTTCTGTATCTGGCTATAAATTGCTCAGCCAGTTTGTTCAGCTCTCTCAGTTTCCCTAGTCCACTTGTCCTGGCTTACTGGCCTATCTCACAGTGATATTGGAGAGATCCCAAATACGTCATCAAATCACTGGAAGGGTTGGCTTGATCCTGTCCTGGGCAGCTTCTAGTCTCTCCTACCCCAAAAGAGTCAAACTATCATTTACTTCTTCTGTTCTGGACTATTAAAAAATAATTTTCAGAAAAAGGTAAAATCATGACTCCCATGCAGTTATTATAATGAACATGTATTAAATATTTTATTAGGTTGGCCAAAAAGTTTGTGTGTTTTTTTCTATAAAATAAAAGATACATTTTTCATTTTCACCAGTAACTTTACTGATTTGGATATTTTGAGTCTGTCAGCTGTCTCCCACATGGTATAATATTGATGGTTCTCAATTAACGTCTTGGTTTGATCACTATCAACTTCAACTGATCTGTACAACCATGGAGCAATGTCCTTTGAGAAATCTCCAGCACAAAACTTTGCAAACCACTTTTGACATGTTTGATCAGTCACAGCGCTTTCCGCATACATCGCACAAATCTTTTGTTTGTTTCAGTTGCCTGTTTACCTTTCTTGAAGTACTAAAGCATAATATGCCAAAAATGTCACTTATTTTCTTCTATCTTCAATATTAACATGGGTACACAAAAATTCACCAATTTTGATGTTTTTTTAAATGCACACTGATGTGACGGCTGTCACAATACAATCTAACAAAATTGTATCAAATGAAGTTAAACACAACTAAGTGCTACTAGAGCCATCTTATGGAAAAAACAAATGAACTTTTTGGCCAACCCAATATTTTAGAATTTCAAATGTACTTTTAGCCTTGTTGAGGTAAGAATGTTCAAACCTGTAGAAAATATTAATAAGAGTTTATTTGAGCCAAACAGAGGACCTGCCAGGAAGGAAAATCTCAACAGACTGAGAATGCTTCCCAGAGTGAGTTTGCAGCTTCTTTTATGCATTTGGAATTAAGGAAGGAAGGTAAGGAAGATGACAGGAGTGTGAGAATGAAAAGCTGGAAAATCTCTGTGATTGGATTACAGGAGAGTTAACAGGATTGTGCTCTCTTTGGAAGGTGGTCTAGAAAAGAGGCATTTCAAGGTATATTAAAGTAGATGCACATGAACAATGGACAGGGCTTGATTACAGCAAAGATAACTATCTTTTACTGGGGAAGTTATATGTCTGGGGTGGGACTACCCACCATGACCTGCTCAGGTAGGAATTTACGATCAGATCACCCTTTCAGGTTACTTTTTGTTAGATTTTTTTTTTTACAGAAATTTTTTTTTCATCCACATTTGATAGGAAGGAACCAAGCACATGTTATATCCAGTTAAAAGGAAAAATATACATGTACAGATTTATATGGAGAAAAGAATGTTAAGATGAAATGCAAAGAGATGAAACTGGTATTGCACAGTGGGAAGTCACTAAGTGGGGAAGTCACTTAGATTACTACCTGGTTGGATAGAATTTACATACGTATGAGTTACCTACAGTTTACAAATAGTTGCAAATGCCTTGAAACCAATGAACAAGATAAAATGGTGATCACTTGGAAAAAAATGTGCCATGGACTATACATAAGTTTCCACTGAAACATGTTTTTTTCTGCAGGACCCAGAACCCCCTTGACTGTCCACTGAACCCATTTATCACACTGTGCTCTCTTTTGTTTTTGGCACATGGAAATACATTTATTGTTTTGGAGCATGGAGCACAGGGGTCCCTTCATCTTGACTGGAAAATAATAATAAAGGTATTTAATCTAAATTATAATATAGCTTTAGAAAAAGCCTGATCTTGTTAATTGGCCCCAGTATATGATCATTATATGATGTCTGTTCAGAAGGTATCCAGCCATATAATATGAAAAATAGAGACATTTATTGAAAAAAATACAAGATACAAGAAATATTGTACTTAGGACAATGAAACCTCAGTCCCCTTCAAAGTAGGCACCTTGGAACCTCCCAGTTCTCCTAATTGCCATCAGCTGCCCTGTTGTATTATCCTGAGTCTCATCAATGGTCTGAAATCTCTTCCCTTTCAAAGGTGATTTTAGTTTTGGGAAAAGCCAGAAGTTGTAGGGTGCCAAATCTGGGCTGTAGGGAGGTTGAGTCACCTGGGTGATTTCACGTTTCACCAAAAGACTCTGCACAAGATGTGATGCATGAGCAGGCACATTGTCATGATGAGGCTGCCAATCAGCAGTTGCCCATAGCTGTGGCCTTCTCAATCATCAGAATGGTTTCCATAGAAGAAGGTTCAAGCTTCACGCAAAATTTGATGCAGATTTGTTGTTCTGCTTGCTCAGTCATTTTGAATGCGACGGCCACACAGCACACATGCTCACTCAATGGCGTCTATCACCTCCGCTGACTAGTACAATGAAGTTGTCACTGTTCACACATGTGCATTCTAGTCCACTCTCCTTGGCTGCCAGGTTACATTATGTCATGTAAACCATTCTCATTATATTAACAATGGCTGTACTGTTTCCAGACAGACCTCATACATCTCCTTTTTACTAATGGCTACCTTCGTCTACGGCCATACCACCCTGAACGCGCCCGATCTTGTCTGATCTCGGAAGCTAAGCAGGGTCAGGCCTAGTTAGTACTTGGATGGGAGACTAATGGCTGCCTTCATTTTACTTTGATGCTCGAACAGATCTCTTCCCTGTTGATATTTTCCCTCCTGTAGTCTTCTAACTGTTGCCCTGGCTCCCTGCCCCTTGCCTCCAGCCCCACCAAACATGTTCCCTTCTTTTTCTCACAACCCATTTCTTCTGAACTTTCTGGCTGGCAAAGATCTCAGTGTCTGGTGTAGCTTGAAGCCGGAATTCCAACTAGATTCTGACTGCAAAGCCTGTGTTCTTTCCACTAGACCATCATGATCCTCAAGAAGAGGAAATGGCATTCAAGCTGAACCTCAAGGGTATGACAGAATTTGTTAGGCAGAAATAAGTAAATAAAGCACTTTAATGACACAAAGCTCCTTTGCCTAGGGCCCAAGTTCCTACTGCTGGGAACAGAAAGTGATAATGCTACAGAGCTGAGTTAGCCCATAGGCTTGTGTTGTGCCTCACACTTGCTTAATGCTTTGTTTTAATCTTGGCATCAGCTCTACAAGATAGGTGTTGTTATCCCCACCTAACCCTTGAGAAAACTGAAGTGGTCCCTCCTAGGACTTATTTGGGGTCTCTCGGCTGTTAATTGGCTAAATTAAATTTAGAATTCCCTTTTTTCAACTCTAGGGTCTTTGTTCCTTCTACTTCATAAGGGGTTTTAAGCAGGCATGTGAAGCGATTAGAATTTATTTAGGAAAGACAATGATAGAAGAATAGCCTAAGTCATCTTTTTGACCGGTACTGAGTATCACTTGAAGGCTGTAACCCTTAATCTAGCACTAAAATTTGGAATTAAAAATGTTTAAGTGCCTTAAAAGCTGTCATGGGTCAGCTACTTATAATGTGGTCCTCACACCTGCAACTTCAGTATAACCCTGAGGTTTACTAAAAATGCAAATTCTCACACCCCTACCTCACACTCACTAGAACAAAAATCTCTGAGGTGGAGCCCAGGAGTCTGTGTTTAGGTAAGCCCTCCAGGTGACTGTTGGACACACAAATATTTGAGAAAGCCCTGATAATTTTCTCTGGCCACTGAGTCTTCTTTCAGCATTTCCTGCTTGTCAAGAGGGTGCATCTTAAAATGATTTCCTTGATAGTAGACCAGAACTTCATCTGTGCATTAAATGACAAGTACTTTATGGTGAGGAGTTATCATTATTGATATCTAGGAACCTGGCTCATTAACTGTCTTTAGCATTATACAGACTCTGGCATAGAATTTAACTCATTTATAAAGGTGGTAGTAGATAGAAAAAAGTCTGGGAGGATATACATCAAGCCGTTGTTAAAGAAAAAGTTATTTAGCCATGGCCAGGCAGCTCAGTTGGTTAGAGCATCATCCTGATACGCCAAAGTTGCCGGTTCAATCCCGGGTCAGGGCACATCCAAGAAGCAACCAATGAATGCATAAACAAGTGCAACAACAAATCAATGTTTCTCTCTAAAATCAATAGATAAAACTTAAAGGAAAAAGTTATTCACGACAAATGAATAGGGGGTGTAGACTTTATTCAGGGGGACCACATCATTGGAGTTTTGCAAGGGTAGAGAGAGATTGGACTCAACTCCAAATACAACAAGGAATGGTGAGGTTCATATTGTTGGAGCAGAGTGGGGGGGTGGTGGATAGAAAATTACTAAGGGGATAGGGTAATTCTGTGCTAAACTGACCTCACAGGATTCTTGTTGAAGGCAGACTAAGGTGATCAGATAATACTTGGCAGATGGTGAAGGATGATGAATTTGATCAGTTATCAAGGGTGGGGGATTCTGGCTAAACCAGCTTGACACAGGATTCTTGCTAAAACTGGGCTCCTGTAGAACATACCCGAGAGTGGGGATTAGTGAAGCTTACAGGACCCTAACTAAAGTTTGGTCAAGAAGAGAGTCCCTGTCACAACAAACAGCGTTTACTCTGGGGACACGGGACTGTGGAGAAATAAAGGGAGGGGCTTTAACTCTTACCTCCACATTTTTATTTTTGCCCTGTATACATGGAGAATCATTTATATCATTCATTTTAAAAGGTGTATTTTGGTAGAGAATTCTGATATGTTTCTAAATGGATACATTTTTTCTCAGTTTCATGTAGTTTTACTAAAAGTAATAAATAATATTGTAATATTCATTATTAAACTTCGAGAACTTCTACATAAATTTATTTACTGAGACTTGCAGCTATTTTAAGTACCATATTTTTCAGACCATAAGACGCACCTTGGTTTTAGAGGAGGAAAATAGGGAAAAAATTTTGAAGCAAAAAATGTGGTAAAATATTTAATAACATAAATAACATAATACTTCACTAATGTAAATGTAAAGCTACATTTGGACTGTAAGACGCACCCCCATTTTCCTCCCAAATTTGGGGGGTGCATCTTATTAGACTGAAAAATACAGTAATCAGCTTTTTTCTTCTCATCTAGTAGTGAGTTGTATTTTTAGAAATAAAATTCAAATGAATAGCCTTAATGTAACAGGTGATGTTTTGTTGAAACTAATTGCCTAGGTATGTTTAATACTAGAAGTATGTATGTGGATGTTTTGTTTTACTTATTGATGGGATTGTTTTGATTTTGAGTGCAATGGAACGTCATTTGGGTCGGCATCTATTTCATTTTTATAGCAGTGAACACAGCCACCATGTTGTGACGGAAACCAGAAAGGCCGGCGTTCACGCTGCCTGTCACCAATGAGCAGAGACAAAGATGGAGTCTTTGTGGGCGTTTTATTTAGATGGCTGTGCTCTGAGAAGACGGTGGGTTATGTACCCTCAAAAACTGTCTTAACATCTCATTTCAAGCCAACCTTTTCATAAGGAGAAGAAAAGGAGTGTCAGGGGTTTGGGGAAAAGGTTAATTAAATAAGAGTTGCAGTCCAACAGTGATATTTTCCTTTTTTATCTGTTGATCAACAATTCCTTATCTGCATTCCCTGCGTTCCCTCCCTGAAACACGATGGCTCCATGGCTTCCAGACCCCTCGGGGCACCAAGACTGAGTTGCTGTCAGCCTCCTGGAATCCCATGGCCAGTGCCTTGCAGTTCCTGGAACGACAGCTCTCCATTTCCTGAGCCACTTAAGCCCATCAAATATAGCAAAGGCTAAAATCTGTAACTTTTGAGTTCCCCCTATCTGATCATGGAGCTAATTCCTTTGACTCTGCATTTCTAATCAGCGCCTAGGGCTCTCTTAGGCTGCCAGCCCAAGGACCACACTTTGAGAAGCAAGCATCTAGAATATACTTGTATCCATTTATTTTAGGTAATCTCCTAAAAGGAAGAAGCACATTTTAAAATCCTCATAGAACTCTAGGATTTTCAGGTGTTCTCACACCCTGTTGTGCAGCCAGGAAGGTTTAGTGAGCTTCTGTAGGGGCTTACCCAGGGACCTTCGGGGAGCTGGGGTTTTCATTGTACTTCCATGTAAGGTTAAAAGGAATCTTCTGGTAAAGACACCTATTTCAATCTCTCCCACTTTTTCTAAAAGAAAAAAATAATCTTCCTTACAGGTTTTGTGTGTGAAGCTGTGTGGAAATCTGAAATGCCATCAATCACATCTTTACAGCACAGTGGTGCCACCAGATGGTAAGCTTTCTTAGCACTTCCTTGATTCCTATGCTAATTTATTTCAGTTCTTACAAATAAAGTGAGAAGTGTGAGTTTTGAGCAAAACAGACTTTTCTTGCCTTCCCCTACCCCATGCCACCCCATTCAGTTCCTTCCTTTTCTGTTCCCCTAATATCTCTGATGTGTTCTGGCCAACACCCACTCCAGCAATCAGAGCAAGCACAGATGAATGAGAAGCAGTTTCCGCCCTCAGAAATGTACTCTTTACCCAGGAAGACTCTAAGGTGATTGTAACGATAGTGCGATATAAGCCATGACAAAATTCATAGCGTGGGAGGGAATCTGTAAACTGTGGTTCGATGGCACCATAGGAGCCATGCAAATGACCATAGGAACTCAGGGACTTATGAATTACATGTTTATGCATTCCTTTTAGAATTTATGTATTTTAAAGTTATATTTATAAAAAGTTAATTTTAGTTCTGTGTTGTCTTTTTTTTTTCTTAACAGAAATAACAGTTAATTACAGACACGGCCTTCCCTTGATAACCCTCACTTTGCCGTCCAGAAAAGAGCGCTGTCAATTCGTGGTCAAACCAATGCTAACAACAGTTGGTTCGTTTCTTCAAGACATACAAAATGAAGATAAAGGTGTCAAAAACACAGCCATCTTCACAGCGGGTATATATGTATCTTTTCAACTTTGTCTTTTTCTTTTTTCCTGAACCTCTGTTTTGCTTCTTTAATTTTTAGGAAAGAAGTTGGTTTTTTAAATTCTTTATATAATAAATGGTTAGTCTTCACTGAGACCTTAATTTTTTATACTCAGTGATATTAAAAACATTAACTCCATTGAAAACAAATTAATGGAGTAAAATAAGTGAAAGTTTCAGTTGCTTATCTCATAAACTTAGCCCTGAGGAAAAAGAATTTTAAAAAATATTTCTTTTTAGAAAAAGGGAAGGGAGGGAGAGAAACATCAATGTGAGAGAGAAACATCAATTGGTTGCCTCTCGCACATGCCCCAACAAGGGACTGAACCCGCACGGGCATGTGCCCTGTCCCTTTTGCTTTGTGGGATGATGTTCAACCAACTGAGCCGTGCTGGCCAGGGCCCTGAGAAAATTTTAATGACACAGTCATCAGCATGTAATTTTCAGCACTATTTAAATGATTGAAAAACAAAATGTGTTCCAATGATTAAAATATCCAGTGAACAATTAAAATATACAAGTAGTTCATTTATCTTTGTTAAAAAGCAATTTCAGTAGAGTATGTTTTATGACAGAATTGTTTCTCAGGAAGAATATACATATTTTTAAATACTAGCAGAGGTGGTTAATCATTTAGAAATTTTTAATTTAAAATACAGCTTTTATGTTCTTGTGGTCTGACATGGCCTTAGACCTACTGCCCCTAAAATAGACAAAGAAGCATTTATCCCAGCCCAGTGTACAGAGGTTACACATGTAAATAAATGAATAAATTTGTTTTGTTATTTCATAGTAGTATCACTCAATTAGAATAAGCTTATTAAAAGTTGAATAATGTTGCAGTTTTGAAAAGGAAATAAACCTTCTTTCCTATCCAAGTTCAGAACTAATGAAGGATAGATATAGAGATTGGGAAAAAATGGAGGTTGAAGAATTTATTTACTCAACCAATATTTATTGCATACCTAACACATGCCAGGCACTGTTCTACATGCTAGAGGTAGAGCAAAGAAAAGCTCCTGCTCTTATAGAGCTTACATTTTAAATGGGAAAAAAATAAGATAAAGGAATAAAATATATAAATTATTAGATAATAAGTTCTTTGGAGGAAAAATAGAGCAGAGTGGGGTGGGGGGAGCCTGTGTGTTGGTGGCGGGGAGGTGCTTGGCAGAGGGGAGAGAGCTGTGTAGATGGGAAGAGGGCTCCCCAGGCAGAGGCCCTGAGGTGGGAGCCGGCTCCTCTGTGGCTGCAAAGGAGGGAGCTGGATGGAAGTAGGAGGGGAGGGACAGAGTGGGGAAAGCCTCGCTGTAGGTTATTGCCTGGACTTTGGATTTAACTTGAAGGGGAGCTTTTTTCCTGGTAAAACCAGAACCAGAGAATAGGGTTTTAGTCCGATGACCACAATGGCCTAATACTCCATCCCTGGACTAGACAGACGTCCTCCCAACCCCCAGCCACAGGAGCACCAAACACCCATCGGCCTTCCCGCCAGGGCCAGGGCCAGGGCCTGCCTTCCTAAGCTTCTGAGAACAGGCAGATGCAAACCTTGAGCACAGTGCTTGCCTGGTAGGTAGTGTGTACTCAATAAGGGCTTATTAAATGAATGAAATAAGAGAAGTTAAAGCATTGATGGATGTGTACCCTGCTTTTTTCTAAAAATAATTTGAGTAGCTTTGAAACATAAAGCACACAGAAAAAGACTAGAAATCTTAGAGAAAGGGGGCTTTTGGATTGACTAAAACACTTCATTGGTGTTTAAATCTATATTTGCTCAAGAATCGGTGAAAAATTTCAACACTTTAATCATTAGCTCCTTCAAAATGTTCCACGTCAGCCTTTTGCTGTTCCTGCGTAGTATAAAGGACGATGTAGTACTTCAGCTGAGAAATCATACACAGTTGAATTCCTTTTCATAGCAATATTTTAAGGAGTTGGTTTGAAGTCATGTAAGTGTAAATTTTAAATGACACTTGCAAAGCCAGATAAAATGATTAGTGTGTTGTTGATCTTTTTAAAAGAGGCTCTGTGGGTGGAATTTGCCTGCATTTTAATTCGGGCATGAAAAGAGTGTTCTAAGCTTGTCACTGTTTTGCCTGTGGTGTGGGTTGAATTATTTGGCAGTTCCTTAGAAGATGATCTCACCCCAGCTGATGAACAGGAACCCAAACAGCCAAATTCTAGGAACAGACCCAGGTGCAGACTCGACAAAAGAATTACAGAGACCCAGACAGGAGGCAGGCAACTGGGATCTGCCTGATCTCGCCGGCAGTGTTACTGCCGTCTCAGCCAGTCATGGAGCTGAGAGAGCTCCAGTTGGGTGTGACCAAGCAAATGGCCAGGAGAAAATACTCAACCTGCACTTTATATCACGTAATTATAAGTGTACCCTTCTGAAGGAGTAATGATAGAAAGAGAAACCCCTACACAGTGCCAACCTTTCGTTTACTGATCAATGAGTTTGCTTTCTTCACACCTGGGTTACATTAAAGTTTAGTTCAAAAATATAATAACATAAACTAGGCCATATGAGAAGTTGTGCAGAGCACACTGAGGTTAAAATTTTCCGAGAGATTTTCTTCCTGAAATGTTCCTAGGATATTTGTAATTACTGTCAGAATCTCCTACCCCTCTCCACCTCCATAAAATAAACTACAGAAATGCAGATTTATCCCTTAGCTTTAATTATGTTTATTACTACCCCTGCCATGCCCGCCTTTCATCTTTCTCAGCTCCGTCTCCATTCATCTTTGCCAAGTCAGAAAAGGAGAGAGCCCTGCGTGTGGTGGTTGGTGGTACTGTTTGCCCACCAAGTTTTAACCAACACAAATCAGTCACCTGTAGTAATTAAAAGTAAGAGAAAGGCAGGCTTTTTTAAACTCTAGAGGGAGGAAGTGAGGGAGAGAGATAAACATCCATTTGTTGTTCCATTTATTTATGCATTCATTATTTGCTTTTTGTACGGGCCCTGACTGGAGATCCAACCTGCGACCTTGGTTAATCAGGACGATGCTTCAACCAACTGAGCAACAGGCCAGGGCACAAAGGCAGGCTTTATAAAATGGTACTACCTGGCCCTGGCCTGCATGGCTCAGGTCCCCCGTTAGGGCTCCTGCAGGAGGCAACTGACCTACACATACCATTTGGGCCTGGCTGTAAGCAGCACAAATGGACTCTGGTGAGGAGTGCATCAGCAGACTCTGAGATTGGGGTTGCTAGAAAGCCAGGCTCAGAATAGGGCAGGAACTGAGGGAGGACACAGCAGAGACCAGGTTAGCCCAGGACCAGCCTGATGAGCTCTGCTGTCACATCCCCATCCCAAAACGGCCATCTCAACTGCTCTGGCCTTGCTGTGAAGAGTTCCCACCTCCCCTGAATCTTTGCAAGACTGTCTACAGATACAGCCTTGCCAGGGACATCAGTCTGGACCCCAGCCCAGCTCGGACAGTGTGTGAGAGGAAGCACCGCCTGCTTTGCTTGGTCCAGTGGAATGGACGATAGAGCAATAAGCGAGGATCCCTCCCAATGCAAACAGTGTTGGGTTAGGGAGCCCCCCAAAAGGCAGGTGTCCACTACTGTACTATAAAGACCTGGGTTTTTATCTATAATGTAAGAGTATTTGTCTATATGGAAAGAGATTCCTACTGTTCTAAAACAAGGACTTATTTTTGCATTATATTTTCTCTTTCAGATGGCAGTAAGATTGCAGCTTCAACCTTGATGGAAACTTTGCTAATGAATGATTTTAAACTTGTCATTAATACAATAACCTATGATGTACAGTGCCCCAAGAAAGGTAAGAAACACAGCTGTGCAACTGCCTTCACATCTCCCTTTAGCTCACTTGTACAGGGAGCAGGCATGCCTTACGAATCTTTTAAAATAACCAAATGACCATATTTAAGATTTTTTTTAGCAGTGGTATAAGTGATCAGTAGAAGGTACATAGCAGGACTTTTAGTCTCGTATACTCTTTTTAGACTTTTAAAACTTCACTGTAGGAACTATAACCTGACTTATTAGGCTAAGAAGTAGACCTGAAAATCATAAACTCGGGTGTGTATTGTTATACAGCTCCTAACTCTTTCTTTAAAAATAGATTTTATTTTTCAGAGCAGTTTTAGGTTCGTAGCAAGATTGAGCAGATAGCAGAGAGTTCCCGTTTACACTTTGCTCCCCTGCCCCGCAGCCTTCGCTGCTATCAAGCACCGCAGTGGTTCATTCGTTCCAGTCCATGCTTTGGCACATCTTCGTCACTCTCCATATTTGACATTATGGCTCAATTATTTTTCCTCACCCGAGGACATGCCTATTGATCTTAGAGACATGCCTATTAATCTTAGAGAGGGGACAAGGGAAGGAGAGAGAGAGAGAGAGAGAGAAACATTGATTGGTTGTCTCTTGAATGCACCCTGACTAGGGACCAAACCTGCAACCTAGGCTTGTACCCCAACTGGGAACTGAACCCACGACCTCTCCGTTTACAGGGCAATGCTCTAACCAATTGAGCTACACAGACCAGGGCTAGGGCTCACTTTTGATGTGCATTTATTGGGCTTTGAAAAATGTAGAATGACATATATCCACTATTGTAGTATCATACAGAATAGTTTCACTGTCCAAAACATCTTCCGTGCTCTGCCTGTTATCGCTGCCCTAACCCCCAACCGGTGGCAACCATTGATCTTTTTACTGTCTCCATAGTTTTGCCTTTTCCAGAATGTTAACATGGTTGGAATCTTACAATATGTAGCCTTTTCAGATTGGCCTTCCTAAATTGGTACCATACATATAAGTTTTCTCAATGTGTTTTCATGGCTTGATAGCCTATTTTTTTTTATTTGGTGCTGAGTAATATTCCATTGTCTGTATCACAGTTTATTTATCCACTGTCCTACCAAAAGTCATCTTGGATGTTCCAAAATTTTGACAATTATGGTGACTGTAAACATCTGTGCACAGGTTTCTGTGTAGACATAAATTTTCAGTTCATTTGGGTAAATACCAAGGAGCATGAGTGCTGGATCGTATGGTAAGAGTATGTTTAGTTTTGTGAGAAACTGACAAACTTTCTTCTGAAGTGACAGTACCATTTTGCATTCCTATAAACAGCAAGCAAGAGTTACTGTTGCTGCAAATTCTCATCAGCATTTAGTGTTGTCAGTGTTTTGGGTGTCAGCCATTCTAATAGGTAGTACAGTCATATTTCGTTGTTGTTTAATTAGCAGTTGCTTATTAACATATAATTTCAAATGCTTGTTTGCCATTTGTATATCTTCTTTAGTGGGGTGTCCAAGTCTTTGGCCCATTTTTTAAGCTGGTTGTCTATTATCTTATTGTTGATTTAAGACTTCTTTGTATATTTTGGATTACAGTTCTCTATCATATCTCTCTTTTTATTTTCTCCCAATGTGTGGCTTGTCTTCTCATCCTCTTAGCATTGTCTCTGAGAGCACAGGTTTTTAATTTTAATGAAGCCCATCTTCTCAATTATTTCTTTTGTGGATTGTGCCTTTGGCGTTGTATGTAAAAGTCATCTAGGTTTTCTCTTGCATTATTTCTAGGAGTCATATAGTTTTGTATTTTATTGGGTTGGCCAAAAAGTCTGTATCATTTTTCCCATAAAATAAAAGATACATTTTTTATTTTTACAAATGATTTTATTGATTTGGATATTTTGAGCATGTCGGCTATGTCCCACATGGTATAATGTTGATGGTTCTCAGTTAATGTCTGGATTTGATTGCTATCAACTTCAGCTGACCTACCCAACCATGAAGCATCTCATTTCCAGTGAGAAATCTGCAGTGTGAAACTTCACAAACCACTTTTGACATGTTTGATCAGTCACAACACCTCCATACACTGCACAAATCTTTTTTTGCCTTTCAATTGCATTTTTACCTTCTTGAAATAATAAAGCATAATATGCTGAAAGTGTATATTTCTTTCCATCTTCAATATTAAAAGGGTTACACAAAAATTCATCAATTTTGACGTTATTTTAAAAATGCAAGCCCTGGCTGGTGTAGCTCAGTGGATTGAGTGTGGGCTGCGAACCAAAGTGTAGAAGGTTCGATTCCCAGTCAGGGTACATGCCTGGGTTGCAGGCCATGACCCTCAGCAACCGCACATTGATATTTCTCTCTCTCTCTTTCTCCCTCCCTTCCCTCTCTAAAAATAAAAAAATAAAAAAAATGCACACCAATATGACAGCTGTCACAATACAACTGGACAAAATTGTTTCTAAGTGAAGTTAAAGACAACTAAGTGCTACTAGAACCATCTTACAGGAAAAAAAGCAAATAAACATTTGGCCAACGCGATGCATTTAAGTCTGTGATTTATTTTAAATTTTTGTGAAGTGTAAGATCTGCATCTAGATTCATATTTTTGCATGTGGAGGCACAGTTCTTCCAGCATCATTTGTTGAAAGATTGTCTTTGTTCTTTATTGTTCTTGCCCTTTTTCCTAAGATCAGTCGACTGTATTTATGAGGGTCTGTTTCTGGGTTCTCTCTCCTGTTCCACTGATCTGTTTTTGTTTCTCACCAATACCACTCACTCTCAACTATGGCAGCTTTACAGGGAGCCTTCAAACTGGGCAACGTCAATCGTCTGACTTGATTCTTCTTCAGTACTAAGCTGGCTGTGCGGGGTCTTTTGACTATTCGTGTAAACTTTGGAATAAGTTTATTGATGTCCAGAAAATAACTTGCTAGGATATTGATTGGAGTTGTGTTGAATTATAGATAAATTTGTGAAGAACTGATTTCTTGACAATATTAAGTCTGTGCATGAACATGAAATAGCTCTTTATTTAGTTCTTTGATATCTTTTGTCAGACTTTCATCATAGAGATCTGGTACATATTTTGTTAGATTTATACCTGACCATTTTCAATTTTTAGGTGAAAATATGAATGGTAATGTGTTTTTAATTTCAAATTTCACTTGTTTGTTGCTGGATATAATAAATGATTGATTTTTATTTATTAAGCTTGTACTCTATAGTCTTGTAATATTGCTTAATAGTTCCTGCAGGGTTTCTTATTATTGATTCTTTCAGATTTTCTACATAAGCAATAATCTGCCAAGATAATTTTATTTTTCCCTTTTTTTGTAAACATATGTATATATTTACTTCCAAATACAGTTGGCATTCAATATTACATTAGTTTTTCATGTACAACAGAGTGTTTAGACATTTATATAACTTAACTGATCAGCCTGATAAGTCTAATATCCATCTGACACCATAGGTAGTTAACACAATATTGTTGAATGTATTCCCTATGCTGTACTTTACATCCCTGTGACTTTTTATAACTGGAAATTTGTACTTCTTCATCCCTTTCCATTACCCATCTCTCAAAACCCCTGGCACCTGGCAACCATCAAAATATTCCTTGTATCTATGAGTTTGTTTCTGTTTTGTTTGCTTTAGTGAATTAATCAATCAGTTCAAATAGGTTTTTTTGGTGGAGTCCTTAGGGTTCTGTGTATATAGTATCATGTCATCTGCACATAATATCAGTTTTATTACTTCTTTTCTAATTTGGATGGCTTTTATTTCTTCTTCTTGTCTGATTGCTGTGGCTAAGACTTCCAATACTATGTTGAATAAAATTGGTGACAGTGGATATCCTTGTCTTTTGCCTAATCTTAAGGAGAATGATTTTAGCATTTCACCATTGACTATGATGTTAGTTGTAGGTTTGTGATATATGGCCTTTATTATGTTAAGGAATGTTCTCTCCATTCCCACTTTGCTGAAAGGATTTTTTTTTAATCATAAATAGGTGCTGGATTTTGTCAGATGCTTTTTCTGCATTTGTTAATATGATCATATGATTGTTATCCTCGTTTGTTTATGTTGTGTATCATGTTAATTATTTTGCCAATCTTGCATCCCAGGAATAAATTCCAATTTATCATAGTGTATGAGCTTTTTAATGTATTACTGAATCCAGTCTGCTAATATGCTGTTGAGGATATTTTTCATTTATTTTCATCAGAGATATTGGCCTATGATGTTCTTTGTCTGGTTTTAGAATCAGTAATGCTGGGCTCTCTCACAAAATGAGCATGAGAGTCTTCCCTTCTCTTAAATTTGTTGGAACAGTGTGAGTTTTTCTTTGAATGTTTGGTAGAATTTACCTGTGAAGCCATCTGGTACAGAATTTTTGGTTTCAGGAGTGTTTTGATTACTGATTTGATTTTGTTAGTATAGTTATTGGTCTTTTCAGAAGACTGTATGTTTCTAGGAACAGGTTGTCCAGTTTGTTGGCATATTATTGTTCATAGTATTTTCTTATATTCCTTCATATTTCTGCAGTGTCAGTTGTTACTTCTCATTTATTTCTGATTTGATTTATTTGTATCCTCTCTTCTCTTTTTCTAAGGATATTTATTATTTTTAAATGTTTCTAGAGCAGAGTAGTTCAGAGAAATCCCCCGCCCTTCGAGCCTTTGTGCAGTTTCTCTAAAAGAAAGATGAGCTCTTGACAATGAAACAGCTTGCACAGCACGAGGACAGTAAGTTCTAGAGGCTTCTGTCACAGCACTAGTAGAAACGCAGCTTTGCCTGCTCTGTGCAGGTGTCAAAAATGGCTGTGGGCACTGATTCAACGCCAACAGGAGTCCCCAGTTTGGGGCGAGTGAAGAAGGAAACTGTATTCTATGAAAAACAGTTCAATTGTGGTACCATACAACTATAAAAACAGCATGAAAGGGAGGTGGCCCTGGGACGAGGTCCCTCTCTCTCTTTTTGATGAGTTTGGTTACAGGTTTAAGGTTTGTCAGTTTTGTTTATCTTTTCAAAGAACCAACTCTTGGTTTCATTGACCTTTTAAGACTCTATTTCATTTATTTCTGCTCTGGTCTTTATTATTATGTCTTTCCTTCTCAGTTTCTACTCAGTTTGGATTTTGTTTGTTGTTCTTTTCTAGTTCCTTTGGTTATAAAGTTAGTTTATTTATTTGAGCTTTTTTTGGTTCTTGGGATAGACTTATATAGCTATGAAATTCCCTCTTGGGACTGTTTTTGCTATCTTCCTTCAATTTTGGTTCATTGTGTTTTCATTGTCATTTGTTTCCAGGTATCTTTTGAATTCTCTCTTGATCTCCTTGTTAACCCATTCATTGTTTAGTAGCATGCTATTTAGCCTCTATGTGTTTGTATGTTTTTCAGTAATTTTCTTGTAATGGATTTCTAATTTTATACCACTGTGGTTGGAAAAGATGTTTGATATGATTTCAGTCTTCTTAAGTTCACTGAGACTTGTCTGTGGCCTAAACTTGGTTTACCCTGGAAAGTGTTGTATGTGCACTTGAAAAGAAAGTATATTCTGCTTTTACTTTGGGCTGAAATTTCTAAATTATCAATTAAATGCAGCTGATCTAGTGTGTCATTTAAGGCTGCTGTTTCCTTGGTGATTTTCTGTCTAGATGGTCCTCCATTGATATTAATGGCATGCTAAATTCCCCTACTATGTTGATCTCTCCCTTCATATCTGTTAATATTTGCTTTATATATTAAGGTGCTCCTATGTCAGATGTATAACTCTATGCAAGGGTTATATTCTCTTGTTGAATCAATCCCTTTATAATTATGAAATGTCCTTCTTATAGCCTTTATTTTAATGTCTATTTTGGCTGATATAAGTATTGCTAACCCAGAGTTTTTTATTCTATTTGCATGAAATATCTCTTTCAATCCCTTTGATTTCAGTCTGTGTGTGTCTTTTGATATGACATGGGTCTTTTTTAAGCAGCATGTGTATGAGTCTTATTTTTAGTCCGTTCTGCCACCTTTGTTTTTTTTTTCACCCTTGTGTTTTGATTGGAGCATTTAATACCTTTCCATTAAGTAATTATTGACAGGTATATGGTCATTGCCATTTTATTATTCACATATATTTTTCTTCTTCTTAAAGAAGCCCCTTTAACATTTCTTGTGATATTGATTTGGTGGTGATGAACTCCTTTAGCTTTTTCTTGCCCAGGAAACTCTTTATATCTCTGATTCTAAATGATAGCTTTGCTGGGTAGATTAATCCTATTTATAGGTCCTGGCTTTTCATCACTTAGAATATTTGGTGTCAATCCCTTCTTCCCTGCAGAGTTTCTTTTAAGAAATCAGCTGACAGTCTTATGGGAGCTTTTTTGTAGGTAACTAACAGCTTTTCTTGTGCTGCTTTTAAGATTCTCTCTTTGTCTTTAACCTTTGGCATTTTAATTATGATATATCTTGGTGGCTATCTTGGGTTTATCTTCTTTGGGACTCTACACTTCCTGGACTTGTATGTTTATTTCCTTTACCAGCTTAGAGAAGTTTTCGACCATTATCTCATCAAATAAGTTTTCAGTCCCTTGCTCTCTCCCTTCTTCTTCTGGTACCCCTTGATGCAAATGTTGTTATACTTGACTGATGTTGTCCCAGAGATCCCTGGAGTATCCTCATGTTTTCAAAATTCTTTTTTTTTTTTTTGCTCTTCCATATGTTGTCTCTCAAATTGCCGATCCAGTCCTTTACTTCATTTAATCTGCTATTGATTTTATCTAATGTATTCTTCATTTCAATTTTTGTATTCTTCATTTCTGATTTTTTTATGGTTTCTGCATCTTTGTAAAAGTTTTTACTGAATTCATCTACTCTCCCCATAATTTCATGGGACAACTTATACCCAGTGTTTTGAATTCTATTTCTTGTAGATTGCTTGCCTTCAGTCTGTTTAGTTTTGTTTGTTTTTTTCTGAAGTTTTGTCCTATTCTTTCATTTGGTACATGTTTTTTTGTCTCCCTCTTTTAGCTGCCTCCTTGTTTGTTTCCGTATATTAGGTAGAGCTGCTACATTTACCAGTCTTGGCAGGGTGGCCCTATGTAGTAGATATCATGTGGAACCCAGTGGTGTAATCTCTCTGTTCACCTGAGCTAGGTGCGCCACGGGTGTCTCTTGTGTGGGTTGTGTGTGTCCCCCTGTTTTAGTTAAGCCTTGATTGTTGTCAGCTTGTCAGTGGGTGCATTTCACCCTCAGGCTGACTGGCTGTGAGGACTGGCATGACTACAATGGATGAGCTGTTTTATGGTGGCTGGCCCCACAGAATGGGATTCACATTAGCTGGGCCCTACTGCATGCCAGTCCATCCTTTTGGTGTGTTATTTGTGGAGCCAGTTGGGTGGTACTCTGGTGTGGTCTGAAGCTAGCATGGGGTGTGTTGGTTCTGGGACCTCTTGGGAGAGGCTTCAGGGCAGGCCCAGCTGCCAGGTTAGTAGCTGTTTGTGCCTGGCCTGGGGCCATCTGATAGGAGCTACAAAGCTATCTGTGGTTGGTAGCTGCCTGCTCTGGCTTTAGAGGCACTTGGAAGAGGCTCTGCTATTAACTGTGGCTGACTGCCACTAGAGCTCAGCTTGGTGCCACTTAGCAAGTGGTGAACAGCCTTCCAAAGACAGCTGCTGCTGGCCGCTTGTAAGGAATAGCAGCTGAGAGAGGCTGTGGCTGTTGTACAAGTTGAGTGTGATGGGACCTCAGGGTGGGGCAAGTGGTGTTAACCAGATTGATGGAGACTCAGATTCAGTGCCCTCCTGTGCCTGCAGGCTGGGTCTGGGGAGAACTCAACAAGGTAAATGTTTCACTTAAGTCCTGAAAAGAGCTGGCCCTCCAGCCCTCGCCCTAAACTAGTCAATACAGTTCCTTCTGGTAAGTCCCTGGCTGGGGCAGCAAAGGGACAGCAAAGGAGCTTAGGGTAAGTGTGAGTGAGTCTGTGCTCTGGCCCTTTGAGATGATATTGGTCTACAGCAGCTCTCTGTCTCACCTGGATAGGATCCCTGCTAATTTTCACGGCCAGATTTTGTGGTTGCTGGGGAGCCCATTGTGGGACTGGGCCCCTTCATTCCTCCAGGGGGACCTCTGCAGCCAAGAGAACCATCCTGATTCTTAACTGCCACACATGTATGTGGGACCAGCCCATTTTGTGTCTCCATCCCTCCTACCAGTCTCAACGTGGCTTCTTTCGATCCTTCCAGTTCTGTTCAGCTAGTCATCAGGTGGTTTTCAAGGTTGTCCTACAATTCAGTTTTAATGCTGACGTGGTCATGGCACGAGGTGAGCACAGCCTTTCCCTGCTCTACCACCCTGACCCGAGGTCTCGGGTGCTGTCAGCCTCTGCTGTACTGGTTCACCTGCCTGTTTCCCCTCAATCTGTGTGTCTTTCATTTCCCTTCCTTACTGTGATTTTGAAAAGAATGGTGAGAGAAGACACTGTGCTCTTTTCCTGGTTTTAGTAGGAAACCTTCGAGTTTCTCACCATTAAATATTATGTTAGATGTTTTTTTATTAAGTTGAGGAAGATCCCCTCTATTCCTAGTTTGCTGATTTTTTCAATTTCTGCATCTGTTGATAGGATCATGTGATTTTTCTTCTTTATCTTGTTGATGTGATGGATTACATTAGTTGATTTTCGAATGTTGAGTCAGTCTTTCATACCTGCAATGCATCCCACTGGGTCATGGTGTATAATTCTTTCTATACATTGTTGGATTCAATATGCTAATATTATTGAGGATTACTGTTTCCTATTTGTTGCCATTATTCTTTGTTTCTAATTTTGTCTTTCAAGTGGTCTCTGTTTTTTATGTCCTTTTTTTAAAGGTATTTATTTATTGATTTATTGATTGATTTATTTACTTTTTTAGAGACAAGAGAAGGGAGGGAGCAAGAGGGAGAGAAACATCCATGTTTGAGAGAAACATCAATTGGTTGCCTCTCACATGCCCCGCACTGGGGACCTGGCCCACAACCCAGGCATGTGCTCTGACTAGGAATTGAACCGCCAACCCTTTGGTTCTCAGTCCAGCACTCAGTCCACTGAGTCACAGCAAACCAGGGCTGCTTTTTGTGATTTTATTTATTTATTTGAATTTTATTTTAATTGTTGTTGCAGTACAATTTTCTATCTTTTACTCCCAGCCCACCCACCCAGCCCTCCTCTCCTCCCTCCCATTTCCACCCACCCCTAGTTTTTTATCCCTGTGTCTTTTTGTGATTTTAATTGAATATTCTGTATGATTCCATTTTATTTTCTTTCTTAGCATATCAGTAATACTTCTTTTAAAAATATTTTTAGTGGTTGCCCCAGGTTTTGTAATATACATTTACAAGTAATCCAAGCCTACTTTCAAATAACATTATATATACTATTTCACAAGCACTGCAAGCACCTTATAATAACCATATATTCCTGATCTTTCTCTCCCATTTCTTGTCATTCATTTCCCTTATATATAAACTATAATTGTTGAATACATTTTTACTATCATTCTTTTGAAAAACTGTTCTTTCAATTAAGAATAAGGAAAAGGAAAAAAAAGTTTTGATTTTGTCTTCCTTCATTCTTTCTTTAATGTAGAATTTCTTTATGTAGATTTCTTTCTTTATGTAGATTCTTTATGTAGATTTTTTCTTTCTTTCTATATCATTTTCCTTCCCTTAAGATCTTTTAACATTCCTTGCAAAGCAGATGTACTAGCAATGAATTCCCTCTATTTCTTTTCATTTGAGGGTCTTCATTTCCCTTTCACTTTTGAAGGATACAGAATACTATGTTGGTGAGTTTTTTCTCTAAACACTGTAAATATATCACTCTATTCCCTTCTTCCTTCTATAATTTCTTGGGAGAAGTCAGATGTAAGTTTTATCTTTGCTCTTCTATAGGTAAGATTTTTTTTTCCTGTCTTCTTTCAAGATTTTTTGTTTGATGTTTTTCAGTTTATATGATATGCCTGGGTTAGGGAAGTTGGGGGCATTTATCCTCTTGATATTCTCCAAACTTCCTGGAACTGTTTATGGTTTGTTGTCTGGCATTACTATGGGAAATTTTTAGTCATTATTGCTCCAAATATGTTCCCTCCCTCCCTTCCTTCCTCCCTTCCTTCCTCCCTTCCTTCCTTCCTTCCTTCCTTCCTTCCTTCCTTCCTTTTCCTCCTTTCTTTTCCTCCTTTCTTTTCTTTCTTCTGGTAGTCCTTTTACATGTATATCACACTTTTTGTAGTACACCAGAATTATTTGATATCCTGCTGTTTTGTTCAGTGTCCTCTCTCTCTCTCTCTCTTTCAGTTTGGGAAATCTCTATTCACATCCTCAAGCTTAGAAATTCTTTTCTTAGCTGTGTCCCATCTACTTAATAAGCCTGTCAAGGGCACTCTTCATTTCTGATAGTGTTTTTGATCTTTAAGAGTTCATATTGATTCTTTCTTACAATTTATATTTCTCTGCTTTTATTACTCATCTGTTCTTGCATGCTACCTACTTTTTTAGTAGAGTCCTTATCATGTTAATTGTAGTCATTTTAAATTGCCGGTCTCCTGTTCCTTTCTCTGTTCTCCATCTGGTACTGCCATGTTGCATGTTATAATTACCTTTTGTAATTGTACCACAGCTCTTGGATATTCTGTCCCTTTTTTCCCATTCTCCTTTTCCATTGTCCTTCAGTTTGGGAAGTGTCGTAGGCATATCCGCAAGCCCACTGACTCTTCCCTCCCCTTTGTCCAGTTCACTGTTGGGACCATCAAAGGCATTCTCCATTTCTATTATATGTTTTTGGTTTCTGGCAATTGTTTTTGATTTGTCAAAAAGTCCTCACACGAGGATATGTTTATTGATTTTAGAGAGAGAAGAAGGTGGCAGGGGTGGGTGGGAGGAGCGACATAGAGGAACATCAGTGAGAGAGAAACATTGACCCACTGCCTTCCCTAGGCACTTTGACTGGGGACCCAGCCCACAACCTTTTGACGTACAGGACAATGCTCCAACTGAGCCATCAGCCAGGATTGATTTTGACTTTTTATTAGAATTTCCATCTTTCTGTTTATGTTACTCATCTGTTCTTACACGTTGTCCACTTTTTTCATCACAGCTCTTACCACATTAATCATATTTATCTTAATGTCATGGTCTGACAATTCCAAAATCTCTGCCATATCAGATTCTAGCTCTGATTCTTGTTTTCTTTCTTCACACTGTGTTTTTTCTTGCCTTTTACCTTGCTTTGTAGTCTTGTTGTGGAAATCTGTACATGATGTATTGGGCAAAAGGAGCCAAGCAGGTACGTGTTTAGTGGATGGGAATGAGGCCTGCCCTGCAGACAGGCGGCCCCTGAGCGCAGCCACACTGCCCTGGGGGTGCCTCACTGAACCCTGACTCAGACTTGCCCAGCCCGGGGATGTAAATCAGATTAGCAGGGCACAGTGGGCCCTGTTGGAGGGAAAATGACAGGAATCCTACTAGGTGAATGGAAAGTGAAGTTTATAAAATGATAAATTTGCAGTTTTAAAAAATGTGCTTAATTCCATTTCTTTCCTAAAGCATTGTGAAATCTGGATTTGAAAATTCAGGATATGAAAATAAAATCCACATGAAAGGCACATGTAAAAGGAATAAACAGCTTCTAAAGAAAAAGAAAATAATTCTTCCCCATTTTGGCTTTTGTTAGGAGATACCAGAGACAAATGTTTCAATTGGTAATATGACCTAGGAATTCTGCAGTGCCCACATTTCTGAGAGAGTATTGCCAAAGTTTCTGTCACTGAACTTAGGCGAACATTTTGTGTCACTTAACAAAGACCGCGTCCTTGACCAGACTTCAGTCAGGCTTGTCTGAGCCCGCTTCCTAATGAGGCCTCACCTCGGCCGGCAAAAACTGTGGACTCTCAGCACAATCGATTCTGTTTACGCCACACGCCAACCACCCACACTACAGGACTTAAATAAACACCAGCAGAGTTTCTAACAGCTCAAGGCTATGTCCCTAGGATGCTGACTCCTGGCCCCTTAAAATGCTTGCCTGAGAAAGCTCAGCACTGGCAGGGGAATTTACCGGCTGTTCCAGTGAAAACCTGGCAATAGGCAGATAGGCCTGAGCCCCTTCTCAGAGCAGTCACTTTAGAAAGCTTGTGATTGTAAATCCTTTCTTTACTCCTTTGGAGTGTCAGCCTCCGACACCCAGAGCTGGCTCCTCTCTGCAATGTGGACATCCACGGGGGTCACTCTTGCCCTCACTCCCAGCCTGGCGGGCCCCTTGTTCTGACTTGCACCATTGCAGTTCTGGTTGTTACCTTTCTGGGTTAGGTCAGCTCACATATCGAAATGGTCTAGTCTCAGTAACCCAAACCTATTTTCAGTTTTTGTAAATTTCCACTTCCCTGACTTTGCCTACCCCTGATGTTCCCCCCGCCCCTTAAAATGCCCAGCCACCTGTGGACAAATTAAAATTGAGTTCAGCTCCTGCTGGATCCTCTTCCCTGTTGCAATACTTACTGAATAAAATCTGTCTTTACCATTTTGACTGATGTCTGGCTTTGTTTATCTTTGATACATTCCACAGTTTTTGACAAAATTGTGCCCCATCTATATACCTTTCTTCTGTATGGAGACCTTTTAAATGTCAATACATATTCCATCCAAACCTCTGACTGTTTTGCAAATCTCAAAAGCTGAGAAGGGAACTTCCAGTTTTTACCTCTTTGAGGCAGCTTTAACTTAGAATGTGGAAAGGATTAAAGACCACAATAAAGTCTTGAAGAAGTGGGTGGAAGTGGAAGAGAAATAACTTCAGAACTGCTGGCAAAACCTGGAGGATCACTGGGCTAATACTGACTCCAGGATCATAAATCTCTGTCTGCATTGTTCGCTGCTGCTTGGCGGGAAGGTCCATCTTCCCTTCCTCTCACCTGTCCCCTTCCCTCAAGTTCTGTTCCATGGGTGGGGACCAGGTATGACCCCCAGGAAGGTATCATGACAGCCTAATATCATGTGAATTCATAGATCCACAGGGGAAAGGATGAGAGAAATCCATAATCAAAAGAATTCTATTTGAAAGACTCAGAAGTGGTGTTCCCCTTTCTTGTTGATCTGAACCTCCTTTCAGATCTGTTCCTTGTAAAGACCTTCCATTTCAATTGCTTTTCAAATGTATACTATACTTTTGTTTACATATTTGTACACCAGCTTCCCTCCCCTGTGGATCCTTAAATAATTTTTGGATAAACAGTTGGAGAGTGGGGAAAGGGAACTCAGGTATAAAAGTGAGACCATAAACTGTGTTACAAACTAAGATGAGATATTTATTCAGTTGGGTTCTGGTAAATGGATATTCTCCTTACTCTTTCTGTATGAAAAATTTTAAAGAGCAAAAGTCATATAAAGAAAAAAGACAGAAACGTAATTTTAAACCTACTGTCTGATCATTTATCATTCCAGATTGTCTTTATATGAGAGGGACTCGGAGAATCACCTGAGGCGGGAAGAAATGCCCTTACCAAATGTGACCCAAGAAGCAGGGAGGGCTAACCAGCCACAGGGAATCAGATTTGGTTCCCTGGGCTTACAGACCCCGGAGGAAAACATGTGATGACTGCCTTATGTTTCCCTTTTGTCTTTTCTCAGAAAAACTGAGTAGTGAGCACACTACTGAAGTGGAAAACATGAAATCCTTGGTTCACAGACTGTTTACAGCCTTGCATTTAGACGAGATCCATAAAAAGAGAGAGCACCGTTTACTCGAGAAGATTGACCACCTGAAGGGACAGCTGCAGCCCCTCGAACAGGTTAGGAAGCCTCACAGCTGAGTCTGAAAATAATACCCAGGTTTTGTGGAGCACTGTCCATGTGAGCATTTTCTGAATGTTTTACCCTTACTCATTTTCTCCTTTCACCCTCACAGTGAGCCACGAGTATGCTACCGTTATCTCCCTCATTCTGTAGATGGGGAAACTAAGACACCAGAGGCACAAAGCTAATATGTGGTAGAGCCAGAACTCGAATTCCGGTGGTCTGACTCAAGCTGTCGTCTTATACTCTGTGCCCTGCTTCCTCTCCGCCGCAGGGCAGAAGCACCTTGTAAACGAGGGCTGTGTATGCGGGGATGCCCTGGCTGCGCTGGGCCGCTCTTTCCCTTTCAGAGAACAGGCCGTGGCCCCAGCTCTGCTGAACAGAATCGGAGCTGGAAAGTTAGTGACGGCTTCCTAATGTGTGGAGTTAATCAGTGACAGAGAAAAAAATAACTTACAGGAGAAGGTGGTGGAGTCATTTTTAATTTAAGGAAAAAAACAGCATTTTTTAAACCTGTGATTCCACTTGTGATTTTTAAATATAGGTGGGTACCTATAACTTTGTATATGAGTGGAAAGTTTCTGGAGAGAAGAAACTTTTTTTTTTTTTAAGATTTTACTTATTTTTAGAGAGGGAAGGGAGGGAGAAAGAGAGAGAAACATCAATGTGCGGTTGCTGGGGGTCATGGCCTGCAACCCAGGCATGTACCCTGACTGGGAATCGAACCTGCGACACTTTGGTTCGCAACCCGTGCTCAATCCACTGAGCTACGCCAGCCAGGGCGAGAGAAGAAACTTTTAATAGTGATTAACTCGTAGGATATTTAGGGGATGGCTGAGAGAGGGACTTTTTTATATTATTTGTTGGATTATATACCTACATTTTAATTTTTTCTTTACTTTTTAAAAATTTGGTGCTATATCTATTTATATTAAGAATAAAAAAATTAAAAAGTGGCCCATGGAAAGTTTTTCTCCCACTGCCCTCCCAGTACCATAGCCCTAAACTGTGAACCATGTCAGATTTTATGTATAAATACAAATACTATTTCCTCCCTTTTTCAGAAGAGGGCATGGGCTGTTACACACAGTTCTCACCTTTTCTCACTAGCAGTGCACAGGCCCACTTCACTTTATTTCTGTCCACTTTTTGTGCTTTATAGATATTGCGCTTTTTTCCAAATTGAAGATCCTCTACCAGCAAAAAAAAATAACAATTCACTGAAGGCTTAGATGATGGTTAGCATTTTGAGTGGTATTTTTTAAATTTTATTTATTTTTAAGATTTTATTTATTTTTAGAGAGATGGGAAGGGAGGGAGAAAGAGAGGAAGAGAAGGATCGATGTGCAAGAGATACATAGATTTGTTGTCCCTCACAAGGTCCCCAACTGGGGACCCGGCCCGCAACCCAGGCACGTGCCCTGACTGGGAATTGAACTAGCAACCCTTTGGTTTGCAGGCTGGCACTCAGTCCACTGAGCCACACCAGCCAGGGCATGAGCAGTATTTTTAAATTAAGGTATGTATGTTGCTTTTTAGACATCATGCTATTACACACTTAATAAATTACAGTATAGTGTAAACATAACTCTTACATGTACTGGGACCCCAAAAATTTGTGTGACTCACTTGATTGCAGTATGCGCTTCACTGGGGTGGTCTGCGTCCGACCTGCAGTATGCCGAGGCGTGCCTGTGTCCTGGAAAGATCACCGAATGGGCACATAGAGAGCTTTTTCATTACAGCTGCACAGTAGCTTCATGGATATATGGACAATTTTTGGTGTTTTGCTCTTAAAACTGAATCTATCGTGAATCACATGTGAGCAAGAACACCTGCAGTATGGATTCCCAGAAGTGAAATTGCTGTTTTGAAGAAAATCAGCCTGTGACTTTAAGTAGGTCTCAGAGCTTCTGAGTTTTTTATTGTGTACCCATCTATTCTACTTAAATTTTTTTTTATGAGAAGGCATTGCCTTTATAATATAAAAAATGATTTATTAACTGATTTGGAAATAGGTGATCGATCACTCATTAATTGATGTTTTTAAATTGTTTCTTCATAAATCAACCTCTTTAAAGTAACGCAGATGTCCATTATTGTTGTTTCTTTTCTTCTTATAAACTGAACTAATACCCTTTGTTTTTCCCCTCAGATGAAAGCTAGAATTGAAGCTCGCTCCGAAGCCAGAACCAGAAGACTCCTGTGGGCTGGATTAGCACTGCTGTCCGTCCAGGGCGGGGCACTGGCCTGGCTCACCTGGTGGGTGTACTCCTGGGATATCATGGAACCAGTCACATACTTCATCACATTTGCAAATTCCATGGTCTTTTTTGCATACTTTATAGTCACTCGACAGGTGAGTAGTTTGTTAGGAAAATAGTAAGTCAGAACATCTGCAAATATTTCCTTATCCGGGTCAACTAATAAGCAATAAAGCCTTTTTAGTTACTGAATTACTGCTCTCTGGTTTCTATAAGCCAGTAAGTTTCATTGTTGTTTTCATGAGGATGGAGATTTATATACAGCCCAGAGAAATAATATGTAACTTCTATAGAGAAATAAATATTACAACTCAGATTCCTCCACTGAGATCAACACATCAAATTTACATTCTTTTGTTCCCTCATTTATAAATAAAACTGAATTTGTATTGAAAAACACCCAGTAACTTTTGCTTTATCTTGTGATTATTTTGCCAAACATCTCCATTTCCCCCTTTCTTCCTTCTGTCCCGGTTTGTGATTGCTCTTCCTGGCTCGTTTGCTTTTGAAAGGAGCAGCTGATCTCTGCCGAGACTAAGAAACTAAACGTTGTACTTGTGTTGCCTTATGCCGGCTCTGGTAGCCACTGCAAGTATTTCACTCATCCGCCTTTGCTTTGGTGTTGCTAAGGCAAGTATCTTTCTTGTGGAGGCGTTAGGTTCACTTAAAACATGTTCTCTTTTTCTTTTTTTAGGATTATACTTACTCAGCTATTAAGAGTAGGCAATTTCTTCACTTCTTTTATAAGAAATCAAAGCAACAGCATTTTGATGTGGTGCAATACAACAAGTTAAAAGAAGATCTTGCTAAGGTACTTTATTGTAAACACAGCATCTTATAGCTGGTTTTCTTTGGGAGCCAAAACTTAGTGTCAAGGAAATATAATAGGTGGCTTATCCTCACAGGTTAAATTTTCCATGTACTGTGGTTTGTTCAGTAAAATAGTTGACTAGTCTGATACTAATTCCATATCCTACTGTTTTATTGTCTTCTGTGTTTGAAGTGGCAATAGCTTTAAATGTGTATGTGAAAAAGTGTTAAATGACTTTGAGATAGTAAAGTAATAGTTTTCAGTAGCAATCTATTTCCAGGCAAGTGTTTGTTTTTCAGGAAAACAATCCAGTATCAAGCTCATTTGCAGATTTGTAACCTATCAAAAACAAAGAATTTTAGGATAGTAGACACTGATCATTTTAAGCTTTCTAAAGGCATTTGCAAGTTTTTTCTCTTTAAAAATAGAAAAATCAATATGGTATTCCTCCTTTAATCTTTTGTCTGTCACATAAGAAGCTAAAGGTGCTTCATGTCACTTGGCTGGTTATACACGGTTGGAAAGTGGGGAAACCAGGGTCTGACACCGAGAGTTTGTCTCCGGGGCCTGTTTCTCAGGCAGCTTTTATCTCGGGTCTCCCCACAGACTCATTAGCTTGTTCATATGGTGACTTCTCAGCATGTAACTAGAGTTTTGATTTTTCATAGTAATTTTATAAGAAAAAATGTTCTGGTAAAAATATCTTCCATTGCTCAATGTATACTCATTTACTAGCCAGTAATCATCGTATCTTTTGATATCTGTACCTTCTCAACTACCCATTCCTCAATTTAAAAAAAAATAACTAAAATTAAATTTGTAACCCAAAAATTGGAGTTAAAGAGATTTAAAAGATTTTTAAAAAAAATTTTATATATTCAGTATTTAGGAGAAATACAATGATGCATTTTTTAAAAAATTTCGGGGATACTCTTCTATTGCATGATCCAACCCAGGAAGGCTAAGGAATGTTTCCAACTAGTTTATAGCACTGGGCATTTAAGACTTAAAAAAGCAATCTGTGAAGTATTATTTTTTTAAGGTAATAAAGTTGAGAAAGGAGAAGCTGACAGGTCACAGAGTGGGTTTTTGTTTTTGTTTTTTTAATTTGAACCAGAAAAAACATTATAAAGGGGGAAACTAACGTAGCAAGAACTATAAGGATGTATTAGAAACCTTACACTTGCCTTTTATATTAAGAAAGGATCCATGAAATCGAGACATCGGGCATTTGTCCACTGGTAGTTGAGGGTATGGACTGACCTAAGGAGACGTGTCCGCTCCAGCAGGCATGCTGGTGTGTTTCCTTTGCTCTCTGATCAGGGACTTTTTCTTTTTCTCGTTGACAGGCTAAAGAATCCCTGAACCGGCTACGTCGCTCTCTATATTTGCCAACACAAGTAGAGGAACTCAATGAAAAGAATTAATCTTACATTTTTAAATGTCAGTGAATTTTTCCATTATGTGTTGATTTTGTGACTTAGAAACTGGAACTTTTTGAGTCTAATAGTTCATTTGAATTTGACTGTTTCAGTATCTTTTGTTAATTAAAAAAAAATGCTTGCCAAACACATATTCTTGGGAGTTCTCATTTGAAATGTTTGGTTTGTGGCTTTTCACTGCTTCTTGAGGTTTAATGCTAGAAGGAGCTTTGCTGCATCCACCAAAATCAAAGCGGCCACAGGTGCAGTTTGGCGCTCAGGCTAAGAATCCTTGTTGGCCTGGCCAGTGCTGATTGCCTGTGAGGCAGGGAAATGGTCGGCATGCTTGGCATCCTTCATTCCTAGCCTTCATTTCAAGTCATCTTGTCATTAATTTCATTAAGAATTTGTTTTTAAGCCCTGGCTGGCGTAGCTCAGTGGATTGAGTGCGGGCTTTGAACCAGGCATCACAGGTTTGATTCCCAGTCAGGGCACATGCCTAGGTTGCAGTCCATGGCCCCCAGCAACCGCACATTGATGTTTCTCTCTCTCTCTTTCTCTCTCCCTTCCCTCTCTAAAAATAAATAAATAAAATCTTTAAAAAATTGTTTTTATTTTAGTTACAACATAATATTACACTAGTTTCAGGTGTACAGCATAATAGTTCAATGTTTACCTTATGAACTGATCACAATAAGTCTAATAACCATCTGTCACTGTACATTTATTTTTTAAATACATAGTAGTTGGAAGACTTTTATCATTAAATATAGCTAAAATTGTTATAAAATGTCTCATCTTAGCTAATATTTCATCTTAGCTAATATTTCTGGAAATAGATACTATTTATCATATGTTGTCAAATACTGGACTAGGTGCTTTACATATTTATTACCTATGATCCTGTGAGGTAGCTATTTTTAAAGAGAAGGGAAGGGAGGGAGACAGGGAAGGAGAGAAACATCAATGTGAGAGAAAAACATGGATCAGCTGCCTCTCATACACACCCAACCAGGGACCAAACCCACAACCCAGGAACTGAACCCAAGACCTTTTGCCTTGTGGAACGGCACCCAGCCAACTGAGCCACACCGGTCGGGCTGAGGTCACTATTTTGGGGGGTAGCTTTCCAATTTAATAATAAGGAAACTGAGGCTTACAGAGGTTAACTTGCCCAAGTGCACATAGTTGGAACATTTAACCATCAACTCATTATAGGTCACAGATCTTTATAAATTTTCAACTAATGGTATTTGATCTATTACCTAAGATTTCACCAGTTCAGCATTTGACAAGGGTAAGGATGGCATCCTAATATCAGAGATGTGCTTAAAACAAACAGAAGGCCCCCAGTGTTTTCGGAATATATCTTTTAGTCAAGTCAGATTCAGACTTCCTTATACCTTAACTACAACACAGCGATCGCTTGCTGTTTGTATCAGTATCTCTATAACACGGAGATTCTGAATTAGCAATATATTAGTGTTTTATTGCTAAGCTAAGAGTGTGCACTAATACACTTTTGTAATGAATATTATCAGGGTAAGTATTACAAGAAATGAAAAGAGTTCCCAGACCTTAATTTCAGTGCATATGCACATGCTTCCTCACACAACAATTCTCGAACAAAAGCAGGGTTTCTGAGAATTAACTCAATTCTGACACTATCTGCCCGGAGATGGAATGCAACTCCATGAGTTAAGGAGGGCGGAGTCCCACAAGACTGGCCTCTGCTTCACATGCCGGTTGCAAGCCCAGATGATCACCTGTGCTTCTGACCAAGTAGCTATAAATCAGAAGTTCCGGCAAACCCCTCCTCTGGTTAGACTAATTTGCTAGAGCAGCTCACACAACTCAGGAAAACCCAACTATTCACTAAATTACCAATTTATTAAAAAGGATATTAAAGGTTACACATCAACAGCCAGATGAATAGATATATGGGTTGAAGTCCACACCAAGGAGCTCTGTCCTCACGGAGTTTGGGGCCCAGCATGGTGAAGAGACAGGTTAGTAAGCCAAGACAAGTGGAATAGGGAAATGGAGACAATTAAACAGCCAAGCAGTTGACAGCCACATGGTAAATAGGAAAACCCTATCTTCCCTAAACAAAGACGCTTGCGAAATGGTTTCTACTTCTTCCCGCCCAGAGAGTAAATAGCTTAAATCACCCCACTTAGGGAGATAGATAGCAGAAATCCAGTTAGTGCCATTTGTGCCAATCACACCCAAGGGTGGTTGAAATCTGGAGAATAGATCTGATAAATATTCTACTGAGATCATCCTCTAAACTTCCCACCTTTAAAAAACAGATGAGAACCCTCAAGCACTTCGATCTTGGGAGCCTGCCCGTGACTTGCTCCCCTCTCAGGCATGCATCTTTTCTCTCCTGGATGTTAAAGGACCCCACTTACAACTGGGGGAGCAATGGGCAGCGGCAGCTGGTCCTGGGCCTACCCCTTTTCTCTGACTTTTCCACAAGCTAACAGCAGCAGCCCCGCCCTGGCTCACTCCTGTCCTGTAACATTCCTGCAGAGCCGAAGCCTCCGTTGCTTCTCCCTAAGCCCTCCCTTGCTTCACTGTCCCCAGCTTTAATAAATACTCTCAAAATCGCCTCGGACTGTGTTGTGAAATCTTCCCTGCACAAAGTCAAGACCCACACCCTACCAGTGGGCCTGAGGCAGACCCACCCAGGCCTTGTTCGCTTTCCGGTGAGAGTGGCACCTAGAAGCTTTCTGGTTCTCCAGTGTGAAAGCCCTCCCCCAAAAGGCCAAATAAGTTGTCCTCTGGGTTTTTATCGAGGCTCTTCCAGCAACCAACCCCCACCCTTGGGGTGGGTCCAAAAGTCATTCCTTTACATAACAAAACACCTTTATCACTTTCTACACTTAGGAAATCCAAAGGTTCTGGGAGCTGTGAGAATGAAGACAAATGTAATCACAATGTTGCAACAAGCCCATAAGTCAGGTTCTGCCTTTAAGGAACTCTGTCCCAGGAAGAGACAATACCATCATACAGTGCAAGTGAAGAGAAACCAGTTAGAAAAGGTGGGCCTTGCCTCTTGGGTGGAATTGGGAACGAAGAAAGGCTTCTCAGGCAAAATAAAACAAGTGGTGGCAGGAGGCCAGAAGCGGCTCTTTGCTGCATTTTGGTGGGATATTTTTCTAAGCTGAACTGAGCACGTAATGAAGATTTCTTGAAGGCTGAACTGGGGGCTTGGTGTCAGAAAATGGAGGTGGGATTCTGGATTTAGCATAGGAGACTTCAAAGTAAATCAAGTGTGGGATAGAAAGTGTGTGGAGTTTGGGATCAGGCAGGTTCTCAAATTTACTAGCTGAAGATACTAGGCAGTTAACCTCATCAAAGTAATTATAATACAATTGACTTTCACGAGAATAAAGTGGTGCGCCTGTTACAATGCCAAGAATAATACCTGGCTCATACTAGGTATCCAAGAAAGATGGGGAAAAGGCCTATGGCACTTCCAGGTACAGAGCTGGGGATAGTCTAGTCATGGGAAGCATGGCTACTGGATTCTTGCACACAGTCTAAAGCACAGGTGGCAAACACAAGGCCCGAGGGCTGAATCTGGCCCTCTACCTTGTTTTATCCAGCCTGGCACTTTGTTCCTACCTGGCGGCCTTGCCGAGCTCCTTGCCCCTAGTTAAGGAATAGTTCCATTTATACAGCCCTAAAATTACACTCGGCCCTTTGAAGGCAACCTCGAAGCTGATGTGGCCCCCGTTGAAAATGAGTTTGACACCCCTGGTCTAAAGGAAAATCTGGGGATTTCTGGTCAAGATGGCATTGTAGGCAGACATGGCTCACCCCTTCACACAACCACATCAAAATTACAAGAAAAATATAGAACAACTATCACTCAGAACTGTCAGAAATCGAGTTGAGTGGAAGTCTGACAACTATGGAATTAAAGAAACCGCATTCATCGAGACCAGTAGGAGGGGTGCAGATGCAAAACAGGCTGGTCCCACACCCATGTGTGGTGGATAAAGATTTGGGAGAGATCTTGGGAACAAGGAATCCCAGCCCATGATTCCAGTCTCAAGAAGGTAAGTCCCCACAACATCTGGCTGCAAAAACGACCGGGGATTGAGTCAGTGGAATAAACTGCTGCAAGCAGTTCCTCCTAAAGAATCTACACACAGACTTACCTCCTCACACTCACTCCATCTGAGCTCCAGCACTGAGGTGGCAGCTTGAAGGGCACCAGTGGTACACAGGGAGAAACTGAAGTGTCTGACATCAAGGTGAGTAGAGGCCCTTGTCCCTTTTCTAAACTCTCCTCTCCACCAGAGCCTGCAAGCTAGTGCCATCAACCTGGCTAAAAGTGTTTGACCCACCTTGGAGATCGCCAGAGACTTGGCCCCACACAACTTACAGGCCCACAGAAGATGTTTTTCCATGTGAATGGCTGGTCTTGGCTCATGCTTCACAACTTCCTAAATCCTCTCAAATAAGCAGCAGCTGACCTCAGTGAACCCCACGCCTGGCACTAGCAGCAGCCAGCCTAGGTTCATAGCTTGGCTTCAGTGGGGAAGCTCCAAGCCCAGCACAGTAGCAGCCATCTCAGATTGCTTTATAGCTCAGGCAGGGTGGCTTCCAGCAAAACACAGGTGAGGGCTGAACTTGCCCTGCACTGCCTGGGAAATTCCAGAGCCTGCATACCCAGTGGACAGCTACAGACCACATCAGAGCACCACCACCCTGCCCCTTCACAGCTGATCCTCCATGAAAGGGCAGAGGTCAGTGGTAAGTGGTCACAGCCAGTCCTTGCAGCTGACTGGCCTGGGTAACTCCCTCACATTGATTTGCCAACAGCAATTCAAGTTCAACTACAAGAGAAAGGTGTATTCAGTCCACATGAAAGGTGCACCTCGAGCACCCAGCTTCAGTGATAGGGGAGGCTGGGCCAGTGGACCCTACAGGACACCTACTACATTAGGCCACACTACCATGACATGGAATCAAAGCTGCTCTTCCTAATACACAGAAACAAACACAGGAGGCTGCCAAAATGAGGAGACAAAGAAACATGGCCCAAATGAAAGAACAGATCAAAACTCCAGGAAAAAAAGCTAAATGAAATGGAGATAAGCAATGTATCAGATGCAAAGCTCAAAACACTGATTACAAGGATGCTCAAGGAACTTAGTGAGGACTTCAACAGCATAAAACAGACCCAGTCAGAAATGAAGGATACACCAATTGAAATAAAGAACAATTTACAGGGAAACAACAACCAGGTAGAATGGATGAAACCAAGAATCAAATCAGAAATTTGGAACGTAACCAAAAAAAAAAAAGACAAGCATTCAGAACAAGAGAATCCCCCTCAAATGAGGATAGTATAAGCAGCCTCTGGGACAAGTTTAAGTATCCAACATTTGCATCATAGGGGTACCAAGAGAAGAGAAAGAAGAAATTTGAAATCTATTCGAAAAAATAATGACAGAAAACTTCCCTAATTTGGTGAAACAGACATGCAAGTCCAGAAATCACAGAGTGTCCCTAAGACGGACGCAAACAGGCCCACTCCAAGACACCTCATAATTAAAACGCCAAAGGCTAAAGATAAAGAGAGAATCTTAAAAGTAGCAAGAGAAAGGCAGTTAATTACCTACAGGGGAGTTCCTGTAAGACTGTCAGCTGATTTCTCAAAAGAAACTTTTCAGGCTAGAAGGGACTGGCAAGAAGTATTCAAAGTCATAAAAAGCAGGGACCTACAGCCAAGATTGCTCTATCCAGTGAAGTTATAATTAGGATCAAAGGGCAGATAAAGAGCTTCCCAGACAAGAAAAAAACTAAAGGAATTCATCATCACCAAACCATTGTTATATGAAATGTTAAAGGGACTTATTTAAGAAAAAGATCAAAACTATGAACAATAAAATGGTAATGAATACATATCTATCAACAATTGAATCTAAAAAACAAGCTTAGCAAACAAGGACAGAATCATGGATATGGAGAGCATTTTGACAGTTACCAGATGGGAGGGGCTGGTGAAGAGGTGAGGGAATTAAGAAGTACAAATAGGTAGTTACAGAATAGCCAAGGGGATGTAAAGTACAGTATAAGAAACTGAGTAGGCAAAGAACTTATATGCATGACCCATGGACATGAACAATTGTGGGGGAACTGCCTGAGGGAGTGGGGATGCTGGGTGGCAGGGGGCTAAGAGAGAAAAACCAGGACAACTGTAATAGCATAAACAATAAAATATAATTTAAAAAAAATAAAGGAAAACTACAGCAACAGAGCTGACTGGTTGTAATAGAGACAGTGTAGCCCGCCAAGCCTAACATATTTACTCTCTGGCTCTGCAGAATAATTTTGATGACCCCTGAACTAGACAAGTATCAAAGAGTACACCTATGTTTTTAGGGCTTCAGAAAATTAGTCATGTGAAATGCGAATTCTCAGTAAAGATAGCTTCCTTTGATTTGTATCTTCCTACTTTACAAAGTAAAAAAAAAAAGTTTAATTCTTATTCTTCAGAGAAGGAGCTGTGTGTCACACTGTATTTTATGACAAACTGATTTCTGAGTACTGAGGGGACAACGACTCAGTGATAACAGGTAGGACACTCTGACCTTCTTAAGATTTAAAATGTAGTTTCTTCTAATGGCACATGTCATTTACATTGAAACTTCAGAGATCAGTTATTTAAAAATGAACAGCATATGATTTTCTATTCATGTTCTAAACTGTAAGTTCAAATGGATTGAAAACAAAATTAAAGGAATCCAAACACATTCCACATTAATTTCATTACAAAAGGATTGTATTATTCTGAGACACCTGTTTTATGCAGGATTTGACTGTGTCCCCATTGCTTCCACAGTCTCAGATATGATGTCATTTTGGTGCCCAGATTCGTAGATAGCAAGGTCACTACATCTGAACAAGAGGATTTTATTCAAATATACCCTTTGACTAACCACATTCAAGGAAAAAAAAACTTTGCTTAGAGCTTTTTAACAACATCAGCTAATTTCTCTTAGCTCACCAGAACTGTATAACCTCTACCTACAAGTCCAGGCCAATGTTCCGAAGTTGAATGGGAGAGTTTTTGTCGTCATTAGTTCTTAAAGGTAGAGGCACGGCAACAGTGACATCTGTGGAAAGCTAAAGGAAGGTGAAGTGTTCCACCGGCAGCGGAGCCCCTGCCACGGCCTTACAAGGAGCACCTACCTTTCCATGAGCAGGACAGCCTGAGAGTGGGCGTGATGGCCGCTGGATGCCAAGCAGCGACCTAACGTGTAAGATACTGGCAGAATGAAATGTCGCCAGTGTTCAGCCTATCGGACGAAGAATTTACTGTTCTATTTCTTCCTTGGAATGCCATGTAATAGTTCTTAAAGGCTGATTATTTTAAGTCAGAGTTAAACCCATATGAAAATGACAATTCATATGTAGATGAATTTATGACAAAAACAAGTCTGTAAATCACATAATGAATAAAGATGTGAATTAGAAAAATTTGATAAAATATTAATTATAAAAGGAAAACTAATTCTTGGGTTTAAAAAAACTTTTATTAAAAATTTTACAAAAGACAAGTTAAATCAGCCAGATATTTACTGTAATCTCACAACTTAGAAAAATCAAGTATTAAAATGCTTACAGATTTTTTAATAGTAATTCCCTGAGGATTTTGTTTCTATATCTATCAAACCCTTTCACCATGTCCAATGTGAACTTTTTTTAAAAAAAGTTTTCAATAAACCTTAAAACATTTTAAATTGCTATACCATAAGCTTTAATCTAGTGATATTTATATTGTTTAAAAAAAGGGGAAATCTATTTTGAATAGAAATACATCTAACAAAATAGCCTTATGATGATTTTGGAAAGAAATGCAGCTTTTTAGTCAGCATGGAGGCAAAGCAGGGGACCTGCTTCTTTCCAATTGCACTTAAGTCTTTGCAGAAGTCCACTCGGCGCTGAGAAACTTTCCTATTCACTAGCGTGAGGAGTTCTGTGAATTCTAAGGAGGAGCCGAATTTTCTCAGCATCTCACACAAATCTTGAATGTACCAAGAGCCATTCACAGTTTCCCGGTGAGAATAATAACCTAAAAAAGACAGGAGGAAAAAGAAGAGTGAAGTTTTCTGGCTTTCAGTCACTGAGACTGGAAACACCTGTACAATTCACTGTTACAGAAGTATACATTCTCGTAAAGCCTCGGAGAAGACTAAGGGCTATGCAAGATACAGTTTTCACATCTTCCTCTGCTGACTGCTGTCACGGGAAAGAGGATTCATTCTATAGAGTTCAATAAAAATGGGGTTAATTTTATTTAGTTTTCTCCACTACCTAAAAGTTTCTAAGAAAATTGTAGCCAAGTAATGATTTTGAGAAGAGAATAGAAAGAATGAAAACAAAATTACTTACTGCAAAAAAAACAAAGAACAATCATCATCAAATCTTTTTCAACAAAGCTTCCCACGAGTATGACAATGATGACACTATCACCATCAGTAATTCCTAGTAGGCTGCTAATATTCAGTACAGTCAGACTTGTAGTTTTAAACTTTTAGTTCTCAAGGGTGATTTTTCTATAAGGTATTTTCACATCTTCACGTTTCTCTCTGTGCTGTCTGGTCCAAGGGATCTATTCTAAGCACGTGAGCTTCCGGAACAAATCACCATGTCCTAATAGAAAGACCGGCTCCACCCGGAGCCCAGGTGAAACCTACAGGAATTTGGCTGGGAAAGCCCATTCCATGTGTGTACTGGACACCCACACACCTTCTGCAACAGAGTAACACATGAGGAAGTCTGCTCCAGCAGGCAGTGTGTAAACTGAGGCTGCATCCACCTCGGTGACGTTGGCCTCCGGCTTGGTGCAATGATCCACGACATCCAACGGAATGACTGGCACGTCATGCTGGCTCCCCCGACAAGCCTACAAGACAGGGAGAAAAGCCACTCCTTTATGCACCTACTCTTCTTCTTGATGCCTACTGCTTACAGCGGATGTGTAATTCAGTACACCTCTGTGTTAACATCCACAGAAGCCAGTTTATAGGCACTTCAAAAACGAAGCATTCAGGTTAAGACTAAAGCTGACAGTTTTTTCCTACTTACATTTTTCAATGTTTTAAAAATATTGGCATCCTCAACTGTACACTAAATTCTGTTGTTTGAAAGGTACACCATACAGGACAAAGCTTTTGTGGTTTAAAAACTCCTTATAGATAAATGATATCATAGCACCAAGAGTCACCCTTTCTTTTAAAAAGCTATGGTATTTGCCTAAATGTTTCTATTTAATCAGAGAGGTTCCCAGATTGGGTTTTCCTTGCCTACCTGCTGCCATACACTGATCAGAATGACGACACTTGACATGAGAAGACAAACATCAATGCGCCTTCTTCCTTTTGCTCCTACTTGGAAGTAAGGTCTCATTCTTATCTGCTAATTCTGACTCACACAAAGGCTAATGTCGACTTTGTCCCTCCCTTTCCAAAATGTATACGATGAAGTCCTAACGCCCAGTACCTCAAATGTAACTGTATTCAGAGATTTGGTGTTTAAAGACATAATTAAGGTAAAATGAGGGCATCAGGGTGGCCCCTAATCCACTATGACCAGTGTCCTTATAAGAAGGGATTAGGACAGACACACACATAGGAAAGACCAGGAGGAGGCAGAAGGATAAGACAGTTAACTAGAGCCAAGGGGAGAAGCCACAGTAGAAACCAACCCTGTTAACACCATAATCTCAGACTTCTCCAAAACTTGTAAGAAAATAAATTTCTGTTGTTCAAGCACCCAGTCTGCACACATTGTTCTGTGAGCCGTAGTAAACTGAACACAGTGACCTCACAGACTGCTCAGTATTATAAGTACATCCATCAGTTATGAAATGATGAAAGAATTACAAGCTCTAAAAGGAACAAAGAAGTCCTGAATGATTTCAGTTATCAGATAAACACTAGGCCACTACTATCCTATTTTTTACAGGGGTATTTTAATCTCAATTAAAATGCTCAGACTTCTTGTCCAGTGGAGGTGCAGGCAGACCCGCTTCTCCTCCTCAGGAAACCACAGAGAGAATTACAACTAAACCTCAAAACAAACAACACCCAGGACTGTCAGAAAATCAAACTGTATGGAAGTCTGACAACAAGGACTTAAAGAAGCCACATTCACCCAGACAGGTAGGAGGGGTGCAGACTTGGAGATGCGTGGTCCCAAATTCCTGTGTGGTGAATAAAAATCGGGAGGGATACCTTGGGAGAGGACAATCCCAGATCCAGGCCAGATCACATAGCCAGGGTTCCAGCACTGGGAAGATAAATCCCTAAAACTTCTGGCTGTACAAAACCAGTGGGGGTTAGGGTGGTGGAAGAAACTGCCTGATTTTCAGGAGATTCTACTTAAGGGCTCACATGGTCTTAGAGTGTACAGAAACCTACCCCCTCTGGGATTCAGCACCACAGCAACAGCTGGAGGGGCACCAGTCAGCATATAGGGAGTGGGTGAAGTGACTGGAAATCGGGCAAGTGCCAGGCAAACCTCCAGAAGCCAGGCAGTAGCACTGTCCCCTCTCCCAGCCCTCCCCTCATACAGAGCCACAAAGTGGTGAGGCAGGTTGCCCCACCATGGCATTTACCTAAGGCTCCAAACCACACAATTTATGGTTGTTTTCTACAGTACGCTATGCTACTAATACAAAGAATCAAAGCAGCTCTACCTAAAACACAGAAGCAAACACAGGGTGGCTGCCAAATTGAGGAAACAAAGAAATAAGTCACAAATGAAAGAACATAACAAAATCCCAGAAAAAGAACTAAACAAAATGGAGATAACCAACCTATCAGATGCAGAGTTCAAAGCACTGGTGATCAGTATGCTCAGAGAACTCTTTGAGTATGGCAACAACATAAAGGAAAAAATGAAGGTTACACTAAGTGAAATTAAGAAAAATCTACAGGTAACCAACAGTGACGAGGAGGAAGCCAGGATTCAAATCAATGATTTTGAACATAAGGAAGAAATAAACATTCAACCAGAACAGCAAGAAGAAACAAAAATTTTAAAAAATGAGGATAGGATAAGAAGCCTCTGGACCATCTCCAAATGTACTAACATCTAAATCACAGGGGTGCCAGAACGAGAAGAGGCTGAGCAAGAAATTGAAAAGTTATTTGAAAAAATAATGAAAGAGCCCTGGCTTATGTGGCTCAGTGGATTGAGTGCCAGCCTGCAAACCAAGGGTCATGGGTTCGAGTCCCAGTCTAGGACACATACTGGGGTTGTGGGCCAGGTTTCCAGTAGTGGGTGGGTGAGAGGCAACCACACATTTGTGCTTCTCTCCCTCTCTTTCTCCTTCCTTTTCCCTCTCTAAAGATAAATAAATAAATAAAACCTTTAAAGAAAAAGAAAGAATAATAAAAGAAAACTTCCCTAATTTGGCAAAGGAAATAAACATACAAGTCCAGGAAGCACAGAGAGTCTTAAACAAGTTGGACCCAAAGAGGCCCACACCAAGACACATCATAATTAAAATGCCAAAGGTTAAAGATAAAGAAAGAATCTTAAAAGCAGCAAGAGAAAAGCAGAGTTACCTACAAAGGCGTTCCCATAAGACCATTAGCTGATTTCTCAAAAGAAACTTTGCAGGCTACAAGGGACTGGCAAGAAGTATTCAAAGTGATGAAAAGCAATGACCTACAACCTAGATTACTCTATCCAACAAAGCTATCATTTAGAATGGAAGGGCAGATAAAGTGCTTCCCAGACAAGGTAAAGCTAAAGAAGCTAATGGTTCATCATCACCAAGCCATTATTACATGAAATGTTAAAGAGACTCATCTAAGAAAAAGAAGATCAAAAACTATGAACAGTAAAATGACAATAAACTCAGAGCTATCAACAACTTATTCTCAAAAAACAAACTAAGCAAACAACTATAACAGGAACAGAATCATAGATATGAAGATCACTTGCAGAGTTATCAGCTGGGATGGGGAAAGGAGAGAATGGGGGGAAAAGGTATAGGGAGTAAGAAGCATAACTGGTAGGTACAAAATAGACAAGGGACGTTAAGAATAGTATAGGAAACGGAGACACCAAAGAACTTACATGCACAAGCCATGGGGGGGGACATGCATGAAGGGGGCAGGACTGCTGGAAGGAAAGTGGTTACCAGGCAGAGGGGAGCAAAGGGGAAAAATTGGGACAACTGTAATAGCATAATCAATAAAATATATTTTGTAAAAAAAGAACTATCAGGCTTATTTTCAGACTTTACTTTCTACTGTCTTCCTAAATATAATGTATAAATCATGGAACCTAAGCCGTCATTTACCAAATTGCAATAAGAGTAAGACCCAGCCCCTGAGAGCTTGCCATGTGCTAAGCACTGTTCTCAGTGTTTTTCATTTGTAGGCCGGCTCATTTATCCTCAGAACCACTCCATGGGGTGGTGCTATCTTATCCCCATCTCAAAGACGAAGAGTCTGAGGCAGAGAAATAACTTAGCAAAACATCTCCCTCCCTTGTGGCTGTCCTCCAGAGGGGCTCATTAGTAATTTCCAATCCTCTGTCTTGGACAGTGTTGGCCCCTCCCCTTTTCATGACACAATCATGTCATTTTTCTACTTCTCTGGGCCACGCTCCTCAGCAACTGTCCTCTGCTCGTTCCTCACCGGCGTCCCTCAGTTCTGTTTTACACTCACTGTTCAGGCTCCACTTGCCATGGGAAAACCCATTTGCTCCCATGGCTCCGTCACCACCCCTCTCCTCACTACTCTCAAATTTACTTCTCCAACCCAGGCTGCCCCTCTTAGGTCCCAGGCCTGTCCCTCCACAGCATGTCCCATGGACAGCCCAGTGCAGTTATCCAAACAAGAAACCACGGAATTATCCGTAACTTTTCTTGTAGACCCCCTACTCCCTTCCCCTTAATGTTCTACAGCAGGAAGTGGAATGTGGTCGTGGTGCTCTATGCCATTCATGGAAATATCGAACTCCAACATCAGAACTTCAAGAATTTTCTTTTTTGTTCGAAAGTCTTATGATGTACTAGGTGATGTTATTTAGATGTAAAGATGTTTTTATCCCAATACCAGTTTGGCAGGGGGAAAGAGCATCTTCGTTTAAGGGAGGATGTGAAAGGATGAAGCGAGCTAGGACTAGCCCTCTCCATGCCTGCATCCTTCCCACCGGCTTACACGCCCTGCAGCTCCCAGAGAACCTTCCCCGGTCTGGGCCGGCAGCCCTGCACTGTACTCTCCACTCAGCAGGTACCTTCTCTGGTGGCTCCACCTTGACACCATGCTGGGCCAGGCAGTAGCACACTGGTATAGTAATTTGGAGTCATTTCAAATGTCAACTCTGGCAATAAAGACACCAAGAATCTTTATTTATTCTCTATGTTAAGAAAGAATTACTACTAATAATTCAAATTGCTAGAAATCAAGGCCTTTCTAGTACTAGAGAAAGTTACTTTTGAAATTAGATTTAGTTGTTAATGATCACATGTACAGACCCTGGGCTTTATAATTAAGATTACAACATCAAGCGTCACAAGTTCGATTCCTGGTCAGGGTACATGCCTGGGTTGCAGGCCATGACCCCCAGCAACCACACATTGATGTTTCTCTCTCTCTCTCTATCTCCCTCCCTTCCCTCTCTAAAGGTAAATAAATAAAATCTTTAAAAAAATAAAAAAGATTACAACATCATCAGTCTTACCTGAATGATAAATATCTTGGGTTTTCCAACCAGGCTCTGACATTTGTCTCCTTTGAACAAGCCAGTCAGTGTCTGAATTTCAATTTTGGCATCATATGCGTAAATGTGATTGCCTTCGCCATGACTCAGGAAAACACACAAAAAGCAATCGGCATCTAGATGGCTAGATGTTGATGCTATAAAGGCCCCCAAAATTCATACAGAAATTAAAATAAGATGCTTATTATCTGCATATTAAAATTCTATTGACTAATAGTAAAGTAATACATATTATTGAGGGAGGGAGAAAATTGGTTATTCTTATAGTAAATGTAAAATGTCTGAAATGAAACAACTTATTTTAGTCAAATAATTTATACAATACTGTATATGATGTTTTTTAAATCAAAACTATTCAAGTTCAAAGCAAGAGAGTTTGAACAGATTTCATTAGTTTTTCTAAAACACAGAAAAATGACATGTAAAACATTAAGGGATATTATGGGGAACCCCCTTCAACATCCAAGTCATTTTGGCAATAAAAGTTGTCTGAAACTAGCAGAGAGCTTCTCAGAGCAGCCTGGAGAGACCCAGAAACTGCTACTTAACAATTCCCTATGTGTCGCTGCACCTGCAATGAATGCAGCGCCTTTAATATGTGTATACGGCAGCTGGAGCTTCCAAAAGAGTATTAAGACATGAGGCTGATGTCCTCAAAAGCTTATGAGCAAGCAAGATAAAAACCTTGGTAAGCAACCAGTTAAAATTAAAATCATAAACAGATTAAAAAAGAATGCTGGTGTGGAGCATCCCCAAAAATTAAAAATGGAAGTACCATGTGATCTAGCAATTCCATGTTTGGGTATTTATCCAGAGAGAATGAAAACACAAACTTGAAAAGACATATACGCACCTCTGTGTTCATGCAGCATTACTTATAACAACTTACACATGTAAACAATGTAAGTGGCCATCGATGATTGGACAGATAAAGAAATTGTGGTGTATATATATGTGCAATGGAATGTTATTCAATCATAAAAAAAGAATAAAATCTTGCCATTGCAACAATATGTATGGAGCTACAGAGTGAAATGAAATAAATATGCTCAGTGAAATAAATCAGAGAAAGACAGATACCACATGAGTTCACTTACATTTGAAATTTCAAAAACCCAACCAACCAACTAAACAGAAATCCAAGCTCACAGACATGAAGCAGACTGCAGTTGCCAGAGGAAACAGGAGGGTGGAAGTGGGCAAGACGGGGGAGGGGGTCAGAAGGCACAAACTTCCAGATATAAAATGTCATGGGGGTGTCATGTACAGCATGGGAGTGACAGTTCGTAATACCGTGTTGCATACTTGAAAACTGCTGAGAGAGTAAGTCCTCTTTCCGGATCAAATTTTTCAAAAAAAAGTCTTCATCACAAGAAAACAAATGCAGTAACTATGTATGGAAAAGGGTGGTAACCAGACTTATGGGGAACTAGACATTTCGTAATTATGTTGTATACCTGAAACTAATATGTTATATAGCAATTATACCTAAAAAAAGAGTTCTAAAGAAAGTTTAAATTATATAAATACTATAATAGTCCATCAGCAAAAGACTTGAAAATCTATGGCATGCAGTGATTATTATGATAAACATAAATTGTTAAAATACCGACTGCATGGTGATGTAGAAATCAGGAGATAATGTATGTAAATCAACAGTATTTTGAAGTCAGTAAAAATCTTGAGTGTGGAAGGAGTCAATTAAAAAATCACTGCCCAGCATAGGTAGTGTTTGCATTTTAGACTTTTAACTGACAAATGAAAAGGTCATTTCATTCATTTCTAGAATAATAGGCTACAACTCATGGTATGCTAAATATACACTTTGGAGGCATAATACTTTGCAAGGGTCTCTAAATCTGGTGGGTGACATATAAGCAGATAGGCACAACCAAAAACCTCTAACCCACACCAAATTAATTGGTAAGACTTTTCACAGCACAGTTAACTATTTCAACCTGTCTTTTCAGATAGGATAATTAAAATACTCAATCCCATCAGAGGTCAATGAACAGGAATACTACTTACCCTCATGAATTGTGAGCAACAGTTCTTCTGCTTTAAGATCATTAAAGCATTTCACTTCAAATCCCAGATCTGACAACCTGGTGATAGATTAAATTGTGTATTAGCTTATGAGTTACTGAAAGCTGTCACATACCCTACTTGAGGAATTTATATGCATTTTATAACACAGAAGCTGTCTTTTCTTTAGGGAGAAAGAAAAATCAAATATGACAATGACGGTTTTACTGGATCACCCATGATAAGAAAGGAGTGACTAGTAATGACAACTGACTCAAGTTAGAATATTGGGTCTACTATGCAAATCAAGTGACCCTTGAACAAAAAGGGTTTGAACCGCAAGGGTACAGGTTACACAGATTTTTTTCAATAACTACCTGTACTGTTTTTGATCTGTGGTTGAGAGTCTGCGGATGCAGAGGGCTCACTATGAGTTGATCTACATTCTGTACCATTTTATATAAGGGACTTGAGCATCTGCACATTTTGGTGTCCAAAGGGGTCCTGGAACTGATCCCCTGTGGATACTGAGGGACAACCTAGGTTTGGAGGAGTCAAAAGTTAGACGTGGATTTTTGCCTATGTGGGCGGTCGGCACTCCTAACCCCTGAGTTTTCAAGTCAACTGTGTATCTGTAACAATACAGAGCTTGTCAACACTGAATAGAACAGGGTCAGGAAAAAAACTCAGGCAAGTTCTTAGGGGTGGAGGCTGTGCCCAACTGAGGCTCAACCTCAAATACTCTTGCTCTGTTATTTCTCCAGCATAGACAAGCTTCCATAAGCAGTTATCACTTAAATATCTCATCACCTTGACCTGCAGATAAAACTACTACCTGCGCAGGAGATTGTCCCTGTCCGCGTTGGTGCCCCGCCTCTCCGGAAGCGTTAAGTGCCAGAAGAACCTCTCATGATTGAAGATTAACGCAAGTCCTCTCCTCTTGTGGTCCATTTTGTACTTTTCCGCTGGATCAAACATTTCACTGTTAATGAAAAACTTAAAAAACAATCAGTGTAAGTCATATTAAACGATGAGCTCCTCACAGCTCAGGGAGGCCTGCTGCTGCCTCCTCCTCTGCCAGGCTGCCACGGCGCTGGTGTGCACCACGGAAGCCTCTCGCCACGCCAGCAGGGACAGCCCTGAATATTCCCGCGCCAGCTGGTAAACAGCAGCCATCGTGAGCACCCACCACAGTCCACCTACAGGGGAATCTCTCCCCCAGGTCTCCCTGATCCAGCCACCAAGGACAACAGCCTGCCAGGGGCCCACCTCTAGCGCTAGGGCCCATGCCACACCAACCCTTAAATATTTTGAATATCACTCTGGGTCCTTTCACAACCAGGGCAGGAAATAATCTGTATTATCTTCAAATTAACTCTCCAAATGCTAGAGCCTGACATATTCAGTTCCACCTTCCAGTTCCTGGCCCCTTTCTTGCTTTGATTTTTACAATCTGATGATGACCTCCATAGGAAGAGACTTTTATTAGAAAAGAGCATATTTTTACCTTTTATAGAAGGCATCTGTTTCTGTTATATTTTGTTCCTCACCTATTAAAAAAAAGTTTATTTGTGTTAATTAATTTACTTTTTGACTTATGGTCATGAAACACAACAAAGACTCCCATCTGGATGCCTAAGACTCTCTGTTCTGGCATATAAAAAGTAGAGTAAGGGAAAAGGAAGGGAAACTGCTTAATAATAAACAAATGAACTAAAAAGTAATGGCCTAATTCCTTCTCACCTCCAACTCTTACCTGTAAAAATAGCAAAGAACATTAAACAGAAATGGAGAATATATGCAAATGCAGTCTTTGCAAAATAAGCCTAGAGTAATAGATTTTGGTTATGGAACTCAAATCAAAGTGTTTTTGTAAATGCTCTCTGAATCAGAAGAAATTAAGTCATTCAGGAGAACTGAAACACACTGCATGGTTATTACTGGAAGAGGCTGAAGTTTGGGTGGAGGAAGGGAAGGGGCGGGGCAAAGGCCTAGACTTTCGATCTCCTGAATGACACATTTGCACTTATAACCCTATAATGGAGACCCTCTGCTCCCAACTTGTGACCAGACTTCCTCACCCTCTGGACAACCTTTCAATGAATCCATCTCCACTCCCTAGAATGGTGCTGTGCAATAGGACTTTCTGTGATGGTGGAATTGTTCTATAACTGCTCTGTCCCATATGGTAGCCACTGGCCACATAAGGCTCTTGAGCACCTGAAATGTGGCTATTGCAACTGAGAAACTCAATTTTTAAAAAAGATTTTATTTATTTTTTAGAGAGAGGGGAAGGGAGGGAGAAAGAGAGGGAGAGAAACATCAATGTGTGGTTGCCTCTCATGTGGCCCCAGTGGGGACCTGGCCTGCAACCCAAGCATGTGGCCTGATTGGGAATCAAACTGGCAACCCTTTGGTTCACAGCCTGTGCTCAATCCACTGAGCTACACCAGCCAGGGCCTCAATTTTAATTTTATTTCATTTCAGTTAATTGAAATTTAAATAACCACGCATGGCTGATGGGCAGCACAGCAAGTCTAGCATCTTCGACAATAAGGTTCCATATACCCATAATTTGTTTTCACTTGATAAACTCAACAGTTTGGAGGGGAGAGAGAAAGTAAAGAATAAACAAAAGTACAGCAGGATGCACCTCAGTTGAGGTCTTTCAGGAAGAAGGATGGGACCTACAATATAGGCTTCTACCATTACCTCCTAGCCAAGAGTGTTCCTCCTGCTCCATACCCCCTCCCTGACACTTGACTATTTTAACCTCTTATTTCCTCACCGACAAAATCCACCCTGGGAATGAGGGTGAGGTGTGGAATCCAACACAAGTGCCTCTCACCAGTCATGCTCAGCCCATTCCTCCTGGAATTCACCCAGCATTCAGAGCCAAGCAAGACCCCATTAAGGCATCCTCCCGTCCAATAGCCCCTAAATCAGTTTTTCTCCACCTCTGCATTAATTCCTGGCCTGGGTGATAAATGAGATCCCTGGATCCTAACCCAGACTTAGAGAAAGGGAGTCCTGGGAGAGGTGACAATCTACATTTCTGACAAGGCAATTTTTACTCACACCACCGAGTGGAAGTTGACAGCAATCCCTCTAATGTATGGTCTCCATTTCCCAAGGTTTCCACACACTGTTCTGCACACATTGTTCTACTGAAACACTTCCTACCCTCCGCCCTGCTCTACCGGGATACTTCCTACTCCACACACATCACTCTATGGGAGGTATTTCCTACTCTGTACTTGGCTCTACTGGAATACTTTCTACTCCACACACTACTCTTTTGGGAGACTTCATATTAAGACAATGCTCTACCTGGAGACATTTCCATACAGCACATACTCTTCTATAGAGATGATTAATATCAGTCAGTGCTCTACCCAAGGATACTTCTCAACTGCACACACTACTCTGCACAAATTCTTCCCACTAGACAGTGCTCTACTCAGAGATATCTTCCTTTCACACACAGTGCTATACCAAGGATACTTCCCACTATCCCCGCTGCTCTATCTTCTTCTGTCCACAGCATACCCAGCATTCTTCCCAACTCCCACATGACTCACCTCATACAGTCTACCATCCCACTGTCCTACGCCATCCACAAACCGCCCCTACGCCACATAATGCTCTACTGAGCATGCTTCCTGCTCCACAAACTGCCCTACCGGGACACTTTCCAATCCACAATCTGCTCTATGGCAGATACTTCCTACTCCACACAGTGTTCCACTGGGATGCTTCCTACTTCACACACAGCTCTACTCTACCAACTGCTCTACCCAGAATACTTTCCACTTCACACACTGGTCTACCTGGACACATCCCTCTCCTCACTGCTCTTACCATGATACTCCATGTTCTATACAGTGTTTACCAGGGACACTTCCTCCTCCACACGCTGCTCTATGAGTAATACTTCCTACTACACACTCTGCACTTCATGGATACTGCCACTCCACACATACTCTACTATAGATATCCTACTCCCCACTGCTCTGCTACGGATATGTCCTGTAGCACAGACTGGTCTAATGGGACACTTCTGCTTCACTTGCCGCTCTATCAGGAACACATCCTACTCAAATGCTGCTCTACATATATACTTCCTATCTACCAGGACACTTCCCATGCCATACACTGATCCAACAGGGTACTTCTTTCTCCACATATTGCACTACAGGTTACTTCCTATGCCACATACTGCTGTATCCAGGACACCTCTTTAATCCATCAACTCTCCTGCCTGGAATACTTCCTACTCCACACACTGTGCTGTGGGGTTACTTCCTACTCCCCATACTGTTCTGCTGAGGCAGCAGAGCGATTTTCTCTCTTTCTGTTTTCAAAAGTATTCCACAATCTAACTCCTTTTAATAACCTCATTGCCTTAACTTTAAAGTAATTATATTAAAAAGAAACAGAATAACCTAAACACATGAAATCCTTGTCTGCGAGCCAATCACTACTTTCGCCCCTCAAAAGCCTACACAATTTGGAGAGCACTGAGTCTCTTCTGTGCTGCACAAAGATGTAGTAGCAGACCGGGAGCTTACCTCTTCTAGCTTTTGCACCAAACTGGCTAGTAAGCCTAAGGCAGCTTGAAGTGAGCCTATCAGAAGCTATGACAAATGGCCATTCACCAAACTAAATCAAGCCTTTGAAAATGAAAGTATTGGTGGAGATATACACTCAATTAGGTCTTTAAAGTTTGTTTTTTATGGTCCCAGGAAGGAGCTTCACAGTTCCTCCTAGCCAGGTATAATTCCAGAGTGCATTTGGGTTGTCACCAAATACTACCCTTTGCATAATCAAGTCCTGTCAATTTAGGAATGATAGCTAGTTTTCAGGAGTTTTAAGTAGCTCAAGATAATCTGTTTAAAATGACATTCATTTTCAAAGTTAACGGATCAGGCATTCTCAGTGAGGAATTTTTGAAAAGCGTTTTGCTGTTATCGTTATTTTGGAGTCTAAAAACTTTAGTTCTGATCCTAGCCACCTCCAACCTTCCCTCTAATATAAACATACACCCTGAATCCTGCAATACTACTTAATGACCAGTTCCAGCTGCCAGTCTAATCTAGCAATCTTTTGAATCAGAACAGAAAGCCATGGAGACAGAACCTAAGTTCCAATACTTTACTGGAGTTGATAAACCTTATCCAGGTTTCAGATATAATACATCATGACACTGTCGGTCACTCTGAGCTGTATGTACCAAGAGGACAAGCTCTCAGGAAGGTTGCACTTTAAGAAGTACCATTATACTGCACGAACACAAATAAATTAGTCAAGAGTAAATGGCTTTGTTGACATGGAGAAAATAATTTTTTTATTTAAAAATTTATTTATTTTTAGAAAGGGGAAAAGAGGGAGAAAAACATCAATGTGTGGCTGCCTCTTGAGTGCCCCCTAGTGGGGACCTAGCTAGAAACCCAGGCATGTGCCCTGATAAGGAATCAGACTGGTGACCCTTTGGTTAAAAGGCTGGCATTCAACCCACTGAGCACCACCAGCCAGGGTGAGAAAATAAATTTTAATAAAGGAGATAACCTATATTTATAGCTTCCTATTCATTTGCATCCTGTTTAAACCTGACTCTTCACCTCTTCACATTTCTTTGCTCCTTAATTTAAATTTTACAAAACAAGTCACTCCTTCTTTCTCTTCTTTATTTGATATCTTTCCACATAATCCTACTAGCTTCCACCTGTTGATGGCCTGGCCTTTCGATGCCTTCTCTCCTTGGGCTCCACAGCCCCCTGAAGCCTGAGAACATGCAGTGGAGTTGGCATTGAAAGCCAGGTCGCCTGTGGATTCCAGTCTCTGCACTCTGTCACCACACTAAACCCTCTGCCACCGGAGACAGACCATCTCTACCTTTCTAAACTAAGCGTTCATTTCTCCAAACTTCATCATCTATTGTCACTGCTTTTATTTACTGGGATACTTAGGAAATTTTACCCATACTCCCTATGAACAAATAATCCTATAATGGGTAACCCCCATCAGCCTAGAACAAACTGGAAAAGGATGGGGTGAACAAAAAAAAGGCGGGGGTAGGGAGGAGGTTGAAGAAGGAATGTGATCAGAAGAACGGATGAGGAGGTGCTCTGCCTAATAGTTGGGCATCGGGGATCCCTGCCCTGGTTTTCCACCCTCCACCACAGGTTCCAAAACGGAAATGGCCACTGGACCCTGCACTGCCTGCCTAGGGCAAAGCCACTCCTTGAGTGACCTTATTATGACTTTCCACAACTTGCCTTTGGGGCAAGGCTTGTTCTGTGCAGCAAAGAATAAAAAGCTATGAAATAAAGGCACTCTGAATGAACTGGTAGCCCCACAAACTTAAAATAAAAATAAACCTTATCAGTAATTTAATTAATAAGCGACTGGGAAGAACCTTCTAAAGTACACGTTCAGCAGTTGATTATTTTGTAGAGACAAGCAGCTGTGGTTTTAACTCAGACCCACAGTTGCAGGTTTTCTGGATGCAGGAGAGGGTTCCGATTCTGGGTTCAGGGTTCAGTACCCGTCAAGGCCTGGCTTTGTCTCCAGGTTAGCCCAGCCACAACAGGGGCCGGCCTGTGGGGCGGGCTTCCACTACTACTGCACGCAACCTCTTCTTTAACTATTCCTTAGAAGTGAGAAAACAAAACCAGATCCAATCTCCAAAAGTTAACTTTTCATGGCCAGGCGCGGGGAAGCCAGGACCCAGGGATCGGCCCGTTACCGCTTACGTGGCTCCGGGCCCCGAAAGCGCTCCTCCGTGTGGGGCAAAAAGAGACGGGGCCCGCCCAGCGAGGAGGCGGCAGCACGGTGCCCGCGCTGTTTTCCTCAACAAAAAGCTCCTCGGTCCCGACGGGACCTGAGCGCTTCCCTGCCAGGACCCGCAACTTCCTCCGGCTGCCCAGCGAAGCCGGGAAACCCCGCGCCCCAGGGAACCCCTACCTGCCAGGCCAGCCTCTCGGAGCCCAGGTACCAAGCTCATCGCGGCCCGAACGCAGCGTCCACACCCGCCAGGGCTCCGCTTCCTACAGCCGGACCGCAGCACCGCCCCTTCCTCCACCCTCTCCGCCCCCGCCGGTGCCTCCGCAGGGTTACTGCCCTTCCCTCCCTCCGGAGCCCGCAGGGCCCAGAGCGCCGCGGGGCGGGGCCGGGTTGCGCAGTCCGGGCTGCCTGGGGCCAGAGAGACTACGGACTGGCTTTCGGGCAAGTCCAGCCACCACCCGGAGGACCTAGGGCGGCCCAAGCAGAAAGCCCCAGGCGCCGTCAGCTCACCTGCGAGGAGCTGAGGCTCCCTCAAGCCCACCCCAAACGTTTGCTCTTCCTGACTCACGTAAGGGTGAAGGATGTTGTGTGCCTTCGTGTTTCAGATTGTGAACCCTTAGGACGAAAAAGGGCTCCTGGTGGTTAACTGGGCCCAAACAACAGAGCCCAGCTGCCATTTCTACCGAAGCCTTCCAGGGGTGTCCAACATTTTTGCGTCTCTGGGCCACACTGGAAGAGTTGTCTAGGGCCACACATTAAATACACACTAACGAAAACTGATGAGCAAAAAAAAGGTTTTAAATAAATTTATGATTTTGTGTTGGGCCACATTCATAGCCCCCTTGAGTTGCGTGCGTGGGCCCCGCAATGCCGCAGGTCGTGCACCCCTGCTAAGTAACCTTCCTGCCTGTGACAATGAGCAGCGAGAGCCAGCAGGAGTCCTGTTTAAACCGACAGGACTGAGGCTTTGCTCAGCCAATTGGAGCGCACAGGGTTGACCAATCAGTCCCCAGTCAGGCGGGGGCTTCTGTCTATATAAGCCATCGCCCAGCAGCTGGTTCAGGTGTTTGGCATTACACCAAAGACCTGAGGCTGAGTTACCTTGGCTGAAACAGAAGGCAGTGATGGAGTAGGGTGGTACAGACCTCAGACTCCTCGCAGCCCTTCTGTTTTCACAGAGGTGCTCTTGCACTATTGAGCTGTTTCACAGCAGTGACATGTTGTATAACTGTTGTGCTGTTTGCACTAAAGATTCCTTCTTCACCACACTGATCTTGTTGGTGTTTGAACTGGCACTGACTGTGTGCTGACAACGTGTAGGTCTTTCACCAGCAAGTTATTTTATAGGATTTATAATAATTTATGTTAAACGCTGCTTGCATAGGGGATGTGGGCCAAAGTAAACTAGAGGCCACTGCAGGATTTTCACATCTGGCTCTTGTAGGTAAAGCTAGTGAAAAGCTGCCAAACATAAGTGCAGTCATTTTAAAATAGAACGGAGCAACCATTCCAGAGGAGCTGTTTGCATGTCTTGCTCCTACAACCTTTGCAAAGTTTGAACTGGGCAAAATAATATTGTCTTATAAACAACTGTAAAGCTACCAGGAAAGCAGGTATCCTGACCATGAAGACTGATGGTTACAGACATTCCTTAAAATCCATAACCAGAGAAATGGTGAGTTGTAATCTTTTCGCTAGTGGAGTGTCTTGCCTTGATGTTGATGGAAACAGTATCTGCGAAGCACAGTAACACAAAGTACAATAAAATGAAGACCGCCTATGTAGCTAACAAGTAATACAGCTTGGTAACACCAATAGAAAAGTCCTTCTTTCTATTCATATAATTATTTTTCTTCCTTTTTCTCATAAAAACACCATTGCCTTTGTCCTGAAATTGGAACACAATTTGGGTTTCCGACTGAATCTATGCTCCTGATTGCAATTCTATGATCTCAAATAAATGCTTGTTGCCTCTCACTTTGAGTTATTATTTTTAAGTGAACAAGCTGTTGACTCTCCTGTCACCAAAAGATTTTATTTGGGAAAAATAAAGAAATTCAGTCTGAGGCATACAGACATGGTGAGCCACAGGCACACTCTGGACTGGACCAAGACGGAGAAGGAACTTAGAGAAGAGAAAGTTAGGGAGAGGGGCTGTTACATCCATAGAGCTCTTTACAAACAGAGTTCTTCCTGTAGGGTTATGAGATGACAGAGGACACAACTTCTCCTGTTAGCCCTGGCTCCTCACACAAACCCTTGTGATTGACTGCCTGGTTAAGTCTCTGTCATCATTTTTGAAAAAGCTAATTTGGGGAAGGGATCATGCAGAAACTGGGAGCCAGGACTTTGGGGTTCTATAGATTATGGATTGCCTTGAGTCAAAGCATGTTGTCCTCACACATAAAATGCTGCTCAGTGTGCAAATCGGTGTGATGAAGAACTCAATGTTGCCTTCAATCGAGCACCTCCTTGGGTGACTGGTTATTGTGTAAATTTGTTTCAATTAAAACTCCTTAAGACCAAATGAAAAAGTGGTCTTTTGTTAAGTCTTTTGGGCCTTATCATTTAAAAAGTAACCAACTTTACACTGGGAAAAAATGTGTTAAGGCACGATTTCTAATATGTTAAAATAACTATAAGGGATATTTAAGAAATAAGTAAGGGGTCAGTCTGTCCTCTATGTTACCACATTATTAGGGAGAAAAAAATCTAACTTGATAATCACATGTGCTTGTGGTTCAAAAATCATGCTTGCTCATTACATGGACTATGAAATCAAAGGAGAAGGATTTTACTCACTCCATGCTATTTACTGTTCATTTCATTAAAAGCATAAAATATGTCCAAAAATTGCCCAGGCTGGGTGGTTAAGTGGGTTGGAGTATTGTCCTGTACACCAAAAAAAGGTTGCAGGTTACATCCCTGGTCAGGGCACATACCTAGGTTGGGGGTTTGATCCCTGGTCTGGGCACATATGGGCAGTAACTGATCAATGTTTCCTACATCAATGTTTCTCTCTCTCCCCCTCTTCCTCTCTCTATAAAATCAATAAACATGTCCTCATGTGAGGGTTTAAACTTTTTCCCCAGAAATCATTATCTTAGCTACTAATTCTTCAGTTAAGGCATAGAGGATCAATATCTCCCTTATATGGTGGTTTTGACAATTGAGTTAAACGACTGTACTCAGAACAGTGCCTGGCTTGTGGAGAGCTCCATAAATTATTTTTATTACTACCTTACTATAATTGAAAGCAGGATTTGCCTTCTTTTGGTTTCCCTATTACCAAGCAGCACATTTCAACAAGCCCTCCAGTGATTCTGCTAAATGCTCATGTTTGCAAACCACTGAAATAATTAGAATCCTACCAAGTTCTCTTCCTTCTCAAAGAAGACCCCCCTCCAAAATCCGTAGTATTAAAAGATATACTAAAGACTGAAAGTGTCAACCAATGGTTGTTTTGCCAATTCAATGACAACAAAAATGCCCAATTTGGGGTGCAGTGAAGAAGGAAACTTTATTCAGTGCAAAATAGCTCAACTGTAATATACCAGAGCTATGAAAACAGCATGGATGTGAGGCAGCCCTGAGGCAAGGCCCCTCTCCGGCTAGACACCTCCGCTTTTCCAAGGTGCGCCCGGCTCTGCCCTGTGCAGGCCTGCTTTCTCGCAGTGCTGGCTGTTCCACTCTGCTCTGGCAAGACATCCTCTGTATTTTATCTCAGCCAGGGAGACACCAGTCTTCAGTTCCTGCCGGGAAAGGGAAAGTGCCTCTCATTGCCAAAGGGGAGCTTAATGGACATCCCTGCCCCTGGTCCCTGATTTGTCTGTCCTCAAGCAAATGAGACTCCAAATCCTCACACAGTGTGACTGATCCAAAAGGCACTGTTCTGATTCGTTACAATGGAGCTACTTTTATTGCAGCTCCATTGTAACAAATGTTACAGTGAAGAAGCTTAAAAGGAGAGGGGGTGCAGATATAGCAACAACTCTAATTGGATGGGGAAAGCCTCAATACTATTGGGTGAAATAGGACTCCAGGAACTCCTTTATAAGGACTGGCTTTGAGGGCAGAAACTGCAGGACGGCAGTTTAGGGCAGGTTTCTCCCTGAAGTGTAGTGTGCCTGAAAGACCCCTGTGTAGAAAGGCCACTAGACTGTTTTTTTGCTTGTTTTTTAAAAAATTTGAACCCAGTTAAATGCCAGGAGCCATTCCTAGTAGGTATCCTCTTTCTCAGGGTTCACAAATGTTAACTGGATGGTTTGATTCTTCCTATAATACGAGCAATCAATTTTATGGACGGCAATGAACCTGAAGGCCAACTGTCACCTATCCTAGGAATGAAATCTATGGACCAAAATTAAATTCAGAGGTAATTTTAAAACGTTAAATTTTGGTCTTTTTTTCAATGTTACCTCACTAAACCTTCAGCTTTTTCCTATATAAATTATAGAAATATTAAATTTCTATGATTCTGATTCTTACACTTAAAACTTGAGAGCCAACAAAGAAATGTTTGAAAAGTTGCCAGCAAGGCTTTAAAAAATTGGGGGGAAACCTAATAAGGCTGTGGCAAACAAACAAACAAACAAACAAACTTAACTGTGGCTTGTCTGCAAAGATGATACTATTGATCCAGGTTTCGTTATTTTTTATTAAAAATTATTTTTCATGTGCTTATAGCACTGGTTCATTCTCACACTTTTACTTACGATTTGAGCAGGTGGCCGTTTTTGTAAGGTTAAGCAGAGAGAAAAAAATCGCAAATTGAAGGGACTACTTCAAGTACAGCCAGTCATTACACAAGCTTGAATAAATATACAGCAGGTAATATCTGCAAATTTTAGAACAGTGCTATATAGTGCGTGTGGGTGGCTCTTACCTGATCCATCTCATTCTACTCCACAGAGTTCCTTCAGTCAGTCTGCTAAACAGATTTTTACACAAAGACTCCACTGTCTTCATTTTATTAAATGTTATTCTTGTTTTGTACCAGGATAAAATAATGACCCTGTAATCTTGTACTTCTATAAATACTGACAGAAATAGCACTTTGTACTTAATTAGGAAGAATTAGTTATAAGTTACAAAAACTTCTTAATTAGTATTACCAGTCTAGTTAGGGCTTCTGTGAAGGAAAGACTGCTCCCTAAAATGTGCTTAATTTGCTTTTGACCTCATAATGAAATGAATACAGCCATATCTGTTCCTGGAAGAAGTGTGTCAAAAGATTCTTAAGAGGCATACATTATTTGAAAGCAATGTAGTTTTATTATTTTAAAATATCAGTATCACATTTCTTACAAAGATTTGCTAAAACTAGTTTTGGGGGTTGGCTTTAAAAACTTTTTGGCTTTTTGTCCTGGCTCGTGTGGCTCAGTGGATTAAGCACTGGCCTCTGAAACAAAAGGTCACCAGTTTGATTCCTGGTCAGGACACAGGCCTGAGTTATGGGCCAGGTTACTGGTTGGGGCCATGCCAGAGGCAATGACTGATGTTTCTCTCACACATCAGTGTTTCTCTCTCTCCCTTCCCCTCTTTCTGAAAAGAAGTAATTAAAATCTTAAAAAAAATTTTTTTTTTGCTTTCTTTAAATGAATTTATTCTGTGGATAGGGAAAATACCATTCTTAAAATCTAAATATATGCCCCATGGCACAGGATTCAAGTGAAAACATCAATATAAACTCAAATATATGTATATTTATGAATACACAGGTAATTTTAGGTGTGTACATGTTGACATACATACAGGGAGGGGCAAAAGTAGGTTTACAGTTCTAAGTACGTGAAAAACAGAGTTTACTCTTGTATTATTATTTATTACTATATTATTTTCCATGTGAACTGTAAACTTACTTTTGTCCCACCCTGTATATATTGCACAGCTCTGTTTGCTGGGAGTGTCTAGAAGCGGTGATACTCGGTAGCCACAGGCACATCCAGTGTCCAGATCTTGGTTTCTAAGTTCCATTCGAAATCAATCTCCAGTAAAAAGAACCGAAGAGGTTGACGTTATGGCTGGGAATATACAGGATGAGCCTGGAGCAACTTTCCTACTTTCTTGCCAAAAACTATGGAAAGATCCAAAGGATGGGCATATCAGAGACCCAGGGGCCAGCCTGACTTAACTCCCAATAGCCAAGCTAGAATGATTTGAGCAACAAAATAAACATTATCCAGAGTATAAAAGTATACATGAGTCCATACTGATATAAATAATTAAATAAATAAATGGGGGTGAGGGCACAAATCTTTGCTACAGAAGAATTCCAAGCACTACACATAGATAGGCCCCCTTCCAGGGGGTAGAAGGTAATCTTGCCCACCCTCCACTTCCCATAGACTGGACTTGATGACTGGCTTCCAAAGAACGAAAGTATGGAAAGGGAAAATAATAACTTTACAGTGGAGATAGCTAACAGACACTATCTTAACCAAGTATCTAAAGTTATCACAACATCAACTTGATAGTATTCAACTCCTCATATGATTTGATGAGAACCCTTTACCTCTGTGATTTTCCTCCTAAAAATCCGTAACCACAGTCCAATCATGAGGAAAAGAGCAGACAAACCCAAATTGAGGGGCATTCTACAGAACATCTGACCAGTACTTTTTAAAACTATCAAGTTTATGAAAAACAAGGAAAGCAAGGAAAAAGAGGAACCATCACAGACCAGAGGTTGAAGAGACATGACTAAATGCAGTGTGGTATCCTAGACTGGATCCTGAAAAAGAAAAGTGACATTAGTGGAACAATTAGTGCAATCCAAGTAGAGTTGAGTTTAATTAATACTAATTACCAATGTTGGTTTCTTAACAACTGTTTCATGGTTATATTAAAATGTTAACATTAGGGGTAGGAAATATAGAGGAAGGCTTCATATTATTTTTTGCAACTTTTTTTGTAAATCTAAAATATTCCAAGATAAGTTTTTAAAAACCTGAACATATAAAAACAGCTTCTACTGATTTTTGTATATATGACAATGAATTAAATATTTAAAAAGACATTCTGAGTTTGTCTTGAGAAAGCCAATGCTGCCAAGAAAGTCAATGAATTTATTACAAGTTTCAAGTTACTTGGTCAAGTATTTCAACAATAAATATTGATAAAGATTAAATATTGATAATGGCTAATAAAACTACCTTTAAAAAAGTCTGAAAAGTATCAATTAAGAGTTCCAAACATTAAATTCCCAGTCTATTCACTTAGCCCTGAGGAGGGAGACACACTTGCCTCGTCCGCTGGAGGACACATCTCTGAGCAGAACAGCTACCGCCACCTCAGCTGGGGTAGCCGTTGGGTTCTCAACAAGGACATATACAGTAAGTACGACTTTACACTGTCGATAGGTTGTGTGACTTTACGTGCAACTTCGTATAACAAAGCCAGTTTTACCATAGGCTAACTGGTAAAAACAAGAGTTAAGTTGCTGTATCATCTCATCAATGATGTTGAGGGCCTGCTGTATTTAGTTAGGAATGCGGCCTTTTTTCCGGAACATATTTTTCTTTCTTCCAAATTCTGCCTGTAATGACTTAAAAAGAACCACTTCTCCTGGTGGTGTATTTCTCTGACTTTCCAAGTAGTTTGTCTTAATAACTTTGATCACAGGTTACTCAAAAGATACATAAGGCTTGGGATTCTGGGGTAAGGAAAGTTGACAGCCAGCGGTGAGCAAGCAGTAGTCAAGGACCACAGCTGAACTTTCTAAGGGGCTGAAAAGCTCTCCACACCCATATTTTCAGAGGCAGTTGAGGTTGTGGGATTTGCTCTTAAACATCTGTTAGTAATTTTTCATGTAAGTGAGAGATTTATAAAAGACAGTTCTTTGTATCTTGCTTTGCTATCCCTTTTGACCCCACAGTTAAGGCTTAAACCACCCAACAATATCATGAACAATTCTTATTAAGTTCACTTAATAAAAATATCCCAGAATCTACTATGAGGAGCAAGTTAGAAAATAAACACCAAAGCATAACAGAATATAATGCTATGATGTGTATTTTAAACAACTTTTCATTTGTCTCATTAAATCTTTCTCCAATTTAGGCAAAGATTATAGCAAAATATGACATTTGTCAGAGGAGTGGTTCATAAAATGAGAGGCTGTGCTTCTGAATTTTATTCACATCACTTCCTAGGCATATTATGTAATACCTGCTGATCTTCATTTGCTCCGTAAGAGGTCACCAGCGAATGGTCCAATTTTATAGGACAAGTAGACATGGAGACCTTGTCCTTGTAATTAGTCCTGTCATTAATAGAAATGTGACTTCCTCATATGCTCAATGGGCTACAGAAAAATAGCACATTTTGTATTAATTAAAATATAAAAAAAATAAAGTCAGGTTCTTCCAGGCATAAATGTATATTTAAATTTTTTGCGTAGACAAATAACACTTCTGAGTGATGGTCTCACCATATTTCCAAATAAGATAATGTTGAACATACATTATAATGAATTTGACATTTGACTTCATTTTTTTGTTTTGTAAATATGGTAACACACACCTCTTCCCAACACTGGTCAAGACTACCTGGCACACTAAGGCAGCAATGTATCCAGGAACATAACCTCCCCGACTTTTTCTTTAGTTTGAAGTTTTGTGGATTTTTTAAAAAGATTTTACTTATTTATTTTTAGAGAGAAGGGAAAGGAGGGAGAAAGAGAGAGAAACATCAACATGTGGTTGCCTCTCACATGTCCCTCACCAGGGACCTGGCCCACAACACAGGCATGTGCCCTGACTGGGAATCGAACCTGTGACCCTTTGGTTTGCAGGTCAGGACTTAATCCACTGAGCCACACCAGTCAGGGCTATTTTAGGGTTTTTTTTGTTTTTAGTTTGAAGTTTTAATGTCAAAATAAGGTCTTACAATAAGAATAAGGCAGTTTTATGCTGTAAAACCCATTAGTTCTTTGCCAAAGGTCAGATGTTCTTTCATCCTCATCTGCTGTCACCACCTGGCAGCATCTTCTTTAAAGATCAGTTTTTTCTTCGTAGCGACACCAGCAGGCGGCTCGTTGGCTGTCCAGGTACGGTTTACAGCCTAAATGTATAACGCTGTCAAATAAGAGCTCCACTGCTGTTTCACATGCTGCAAAGTAAGAAAAGTGCCATTACTGTGGGGAAACATCAAAGCAATGTGCTCTCTTCACGCATGTTACATGTTCCACCAGTGCAGCGTCCAGCACCTCCACCGTGGGCACTTAGGTGCATGCACTTAGGTGCATGCTGGTGAAAGTCTTCACATACCAGAAACATATATCCACATATACAAAGACTTCGTTTCAGCCTCTTGACCGTGTGTCTACTTTTTCTTTGCATGCAACTGTTTGACCCAATTTTCTGTACTAGACAAATGAGTCTCTCTCGAGAGCACTGATCAACCAGCTCATCACTGTTAATTTTCATCTCATCTGAAAAATATCATTGTTAGAGATGCCTGATAACACATTTGCATTTCAAGGGGAGATTTTTTGGTGCAGAAAAAATAAAGGTCAAAAACAGAGAAACATCAAAACATTTAATTCTGGCCAATGGCTTCTAAGAACTGACCACACATCATTTAAGATGCTCGAAGTAAATGGATCCAAGTCTGTTTCTTTGACCAATATCCACATTTAGCTTGGGATGGGAGGTAAGAATCAAAGTGGTTTTCATCTGGTAGGGTTTAACAGTTTTTTTTAAGCCTATAAAAAAGAAAATGGATTTACTCTGGACCACCTAGGTGAGATTATCTCAATACACTATACTTGTAGCGAGACAGCACAGAGTGGCTTCCAGTTGTCCAAATACATCTAGTTTCAAATACTCAGGCTAAGAAAATTTTCATTATAAAATCATTACATTATCAAAGTTCCCCAAAAGACTGTGCCACTAAGGAACACAACCGATCACAGAAGTGTAGAGGCTGTGATTATTAAATGAAAGATTGGAAGGAATTTGGTTTCATCACTGAGCGGCATTAGTATGACCTCAGATCAGAGAACAGGACACACATGCCCCGGTGCTTCAGCTGTGCACGTTTACCTTGGCCGAAAGCACACAAGGGGATTCAAAGGTGGTGCGTTCAAGTTCCACCTAGGGTAGGGATTCCTTCTTTGACAGTTATTAATAGGGTTTCAGAGCCAGATCGATGAGACTGTTTGCAGAATACTGTAGTAGACAGAACACACGTTTTAGAGTCAGAAGTATGTCAGTTGGAGCAAGTTACTTCTTTCCAAACCTCAGTTTCCTTCCTAGAAAAATGGGTATAATAGCACCTACTTCTTTGGACTTTTGTAAACCTCAATAAAAATATATCTAAAGTATACTCTGTTATGCAAAGTACTTAAAAATGTTAGTTTCCTATTGTGCCTCTTCTAATTGCCTTTCCTGTTTTCAGTGTGTGGTACATTTTTTGGCTTGATAGTAAAGAAATCTCGTAACTGACAGCAACTGTGCAGTGATGTGTAAATCCACAAATATCTCGGTTTCCTCAATAACTCTGAGATAGGGGTCATCATCCTCACTTACATATGAGACAGTGAAGCACCTTTTCCCTTAGCTGATTTTTGCCTTGCGTCCCTTCACTGTGATAATCATTACTGTGACCACGACTATACACTAAGTCCTGAATCTGCCTAGCCAACCACTGAACCTGAGGGTGGTTTGGGGGACCCTCCTGACACATACATGTGAAGAGACAGAGCTAAGACTCCAGTCTTCTAGAACTTCCTACTCTAAATCCAATGTGCTCTACTCTTAACTCACTGGACCAGGGTTTCCAAGAACTTGCATGAATTCTTCTCTGCCTCACAGAACCTTCTCTCACAGTTTCCTAACACCTTTTGTTTCTATGACTGTAACTCATTTCAGGGTACAAAGTCATTGAGTCCTCATCTCAGAAAATTGAAGCGGCTGTGTTGCAAGAGATAATGTAAGACAGAGTGCAAGATTTCTCTCGGTAAGTCCTGCACTAAAACACAAAGCATTCAATGAAACTTGACGGCCGTACTCATCCCATCCCACTGATCACCCTCACCCTGAACGTGCTGAGTGAGTCCTAGTGTTTTCTGCACTTCCCGGCAGATCTTGGAGAGGCAGTACTGGAACTCTTCATCACAGTCGTTCTTGCTCTTGCCGCAGGTCTCATAGCATCTGTCGTGGTGGTTGCAGCACTTTGTCAGGGAAGGGATGCCGATATTAAGCTGAAAGAGGCATTGGATGGATTACTGTTGATGAGATTCAAAGCTCCATTGCTGAAGTTCTGCACTGAAATATCAATGAGAAATCGATGACAATGACTGCTGTATAATCTCTAAAACCCATTTCTGCCTACGCATGTTTTCCATCTTACATTTCTCTCCCTGATTGCCATCACACACACCCACGTTCCTCTGTGACCTCCCTCTCAGTCACTCCTTAGAGATCCCTCGTTGGCAGTGGTAGAATATTTACAGTTACCTGCTGCTAACGAACACAACTTCCAATTGCTCAAAGCACAAAACATCCTTTTAAAAATAGAAAGGTAAGTCTGAGAGCATTTAAAGAGTTCTCCAGGAGCTGGGAGAGGGGGATTTTTGGATATTCCAAAGTATTTTGTACCTCATCCCCCAAATAAAATGTACTTCATATGAAATGTCACTGAAAATTTTTAAGCTCCTACAACTCAAATTTTGTTTGTTGTTTTGAGGTTTAATCTTTAAATGTTCCTCCAATCCCTAAAGATACTGTTCCTTTGAATCTATAGTTCATATCTTTAACTAATTTAAATTACTTTATATGTAAAACCCTTGTGTCTAAGAATCACTCTCAGAAACATTTTTCCCCATAATACTTGGCTCAGATCCAGCTTACCCTACCACAAACACACAGCTATCCTACTTAGCCTAATTTTAATATAGAAAATACTATGCCTTATCTATACATTTCATCCTAAGTAATATTTCTTATATAATAAATCATATTCGTGGCATGAGGGAATATCACTTAAATGGTATTAACATCTACAAGATTAAAAAATAAAGCATGACTTTTACTATATTTAGTTTTGTCAGGACTTGTTTTTTAGCTATAAAAGAATATAATAAACCTGATCACTATTACAACAAGTAAAATTATTTGTGAGCCTAAGAACACATTGATAGTTTTGTATTATCAATAGTATTACATAACCTAACAACTGTAAAATTCATCGAATAAAAAATAATATTTACATGAACACCAAATAGTGGAGAGCCACATCCATTCGGCGGGGAGGGTTTAAAACCATAACGTGGGAAAGGCTTAGATCCTATAAAATATAAATGGTATCATAATTAATTTTCAAATAGGATAGAAAATACACATGCAAAAAGGTCTACAATGTGCTAGACTAGCCTTGGAAATACTTAATATTTGGATGCTGACATAAGTGAGTATGTCTTTACTCTGATGAGCATTCAGAAGGCTAATTTGTCTACCTTATTATTTTTATTTCTCTTTTAGTGAAATAAGTATAAATATACGTATACACATTTGTGATGGCTCATAAGATGTATGGCAGTGGTTCATAAAATGTAATTGTATTTGTAAACCTACACCATGTAAAACATACAAAAGCTTTTTCTGGACTTCTGGAGATTTCAGAGGTCACATGCTAGATTGGGTCCACACGTATGAAAGAAATCCGCCCTATTTTCCTGTACATTCTAACACTTACATTTTTTAAATTAAAACCTCTAAGACGAGAACTGTATCTTCCTATCCTTTAGCCAATGCTCCATCTCACACAAATCTCAATAATAATTAACTAACCAGTTACTAAGCTGGAGCCTAAAGCTAAAGAAGACATAGCCACTTAATGATCATTTAATTACAGTAGTCCTTATCCTATGGATGCCTGAAACTAGATAATACTGAATCCTGTATGTGCTACGTTTTTTCCTTATGCATACATACCTATGATAAAGTTTAATTTATAAATCATATACAGTAAGAGGTTAACAATAACTAGTAAAGTAGGACAATTATCACAATATGCTGTAATAAAAATCATGTAAACATGGTCTCTCAAAATGCCATACTGTGCTGTACTCATCCTTCTGTGATGATGGAAGATGGTACAGTGCCCAAGTGATGAGATGAAGTGAGGTGTTCAAAGGGGCGTGCAATTTAAAACTTGTGAATTGTTTATTTCTGGAATTTTCCATTAACATTTTCACACACAGGCTGACTGAGGGTAACTGAAATGGCGGAAAGCAAAGCTGCCGATAAGGGGTTCTTCTCTCCTTTCACGTGAAAGCTTTACACTACTGTAAGACCTTATAGGACTACATGTTCTAGCCCAGACTCCAGCTGATCATTTCACAAATATATCCCTTTGCCAGCCAAGGGGAAAAGTCAGGAATAAACCTGGTGAACTTCGTTACTCCAGTTGCACTCTCCCTGATAGCACCAACGGCTCAGTAACAATGTGAAAGATGACATTATCATCATCCTTAAATGTTGAAAAGTACTTTAGAAATATTTCTCCTCATGCAAAATAGAAATCACTGACATACCACCTCCACTGCTACCATCCTGCTGCAAGCCACCCTGGATTATCGCCATCACCTCCGCACTAGGCTCCCTCTTTCGGTTTCCCCACCCGGCCCCACCTCCAGCTATAGTCCAATATCAACACTGAACCTGAGTGACTCTGTTCAAACATGTCAGATGGAATTTTTCCTCTGCCAAAACCCCACCAATGGCTTCTCATCATATTCAGGATGAAAGCCAAAGTCCTTTCAGTGTCTATAAGCCCTATGTGAACCTGCCCTGTACACCTTCACTTCTCTATCCTCATCTCCTTACTATTCTCTCTCTTCTTTTCCTCACTCCGTTGCGTCACATCTGTCCTCTGCTGCCACACAGACACTCTGGGTGTCACAGTGCCACAAAACCTGCTGTTCCTCTCCACGGATGCTCTTCCTCCTGATACCTAGTTACTCCTTCGCCTTCTCAGCAAGGCCTTGTCTCACACCATCTGCAGCACATTATGACCTCCTAACATACTGTACCACTAACCTACTTACTTTGTTTATTATCTGTCCCCAGTACTAAAATACAAACTCCTTGAGGGCAGAAATTTCTGTTCTGTGACCCTGATGTCTAGAACAGTGCCTGGCACATGGTTAGATTCTCAATAAATATTTGTTGATGAATGAATGAGCAGAAGACTTGGAAGGCTACTCCTCATGGCAATTATTATCCTCATTATAAACAGATACACTGGTATTACTGTTCCTCCTTCAGTCTCTTGAGTTTGGTGAGCTCATCATCCTCCAAAGACCAAACACTTCTAGTTTGTCCCATCTTTAAAATGACAAACTGAACTGCATTAAGTATGGACCTATTTGGAGCTGGATAAAGTACCTGTATTAATACAGCCTGGGACAGTTAGCATGTTTCAGCTGTAAGCTAAGTCAGGAAATAATAAAAACCAACCATGCCCACTATAGGAGAATAAAGAGAAACAAAGATAGTTCAGAGAAGATTAGCTGGCAAAAACGAGAATGAAGAGCCAAGGATGGAGAAGGTGGTTGTCTCAAACAGGGCTAGAGTTTAAAGCTGCCCCAAGGAGGGAAGTTGATAAAATGGACTAATAAAGAATCAAGTTCTAGAATACGTGAAACACTAGATAATAACACTAATGAGATAAATGCTGGTAAACTGGCTCCCCAGAAGTAGCAACAAGTGTGTGTTTGTTTTTGTTTCTTTTGAAGAAAACTGCTAATGTCACTTCCTCAGAGAGTCTTTCCCTGTTTGCTCCTTCTAAAATAGCACCCCTTCCCTTCCATATCCATTCCATACATCTTGGCTGGTTTTATTCTTCTTCCTAACGTTTATCGACCTTAAAATTAACATAATGAGTTTCTGTGAGGACAGAAACTTTGTCTTGCTCATTTAGAAGATGCACATAGTGAGCACCCAAGAAACTACTGGATGAAAAAAATGGGAAACATTTCTTGCTGAAATTAAAATATTCTTTACCCATAGCAAAAGCAAATAAACAGTAACAACAACAGCTCTCTTTCACAGAAAACTGGAAAGTAATTAGTTTCCTGAAATATTTTAAAATGTTCTGATGTTCTAAATTCACCTGTAAATTAAAATAATTGTTTCTGCCCTGGCTGGTGTGGCTCAGTGGACTGAGTGCTGGCCTGTGAACCAAAGAGTCGCTGGTTCAATTCCCAGTCAGGGCACATGCCTGGGTTGTGGCCGGGTTCCCATTGGGGGCCAAGTGAGAGGCAACCACACATTGATGTTTCTTTCCCTCTCTTTCTGCCTTCCCTTGTGTATGAAAGTAAATAAATAAAATCTTTAAAATAAGTAAATAAATAAATGTTTCTGAACCAAACAAATTGTATAGAAAGTTGGTTATTAAAGATTAGTACAGATACCAAAAGTACAAATGTATTAGTATCATTTAAAATGTTTTATAAATGGTGTTATAAGCTGCTGAACATCTAAAAGAAATGAATGTTTCTACTGGTGGCAGTTTTTACAAAGTGCTATGTGAACTACATTGTATACAACCTCCCCCCCCCCCGCCCCAAATCCTTTGTTGAATCCATAACCCCCCAATGTACCCAGAGAAGGGGCTTCTGAGAGGTGATTAGGTTAAGATGAGGCCCTCATGATGGGATTAGTACCTTCATAAGAAGAGGCCCCAGAGATCTTGCTCCCCACTTGCTCACACCCCACCAACCCCCACAAGCAAGAAGGCAGCCGTCTGCAAGTCAGGAACATAGAACAGTGTTAGACAAGCCTCAGTCTTAGATTTTCCAGCCTCCAGAACTATAGGAACTAAATGCCCGTTGTTTAAGTCACCCAGTCTATGGTATTTTGTTGTGGTGGCCTGAGCAAACTAATATAAAAAACAAGCAGAAACTCACTAATAGAAGAAACTACATCTGAGTCAAATCAAAGCCACAATGTATTAGGGCCACCGTCCCCCAAAACTCATAAGCAGATACAGAAAGCTGAGGAAAAAGAATGTTAGATGAGAAGAATTATTTAAAAAATAAAAACAAATCCACTGTGTACAACTACATGAAAATACTATTCACTGATTTTGCTTTCTGAGATAAGTAACTGCTCCTCTCTTGATGCTTTATGTCTTATCAGCTGTGTGGACTGCTGAAACCTAAAGACTTGCAGGGATGGAGACAATAGTTCTTTTCTCCAGATTTTTCTAAATTTGATGTAAATACTTCCAAACAGACCAATTTCTTTGACCTGAAAGATACTGAAGTGGATGAGAAGCATACAGAGAAGGCAGCTGGGTCACACAAAGACCTTACCACTGTGTTTTGTAGGAAGCATCCCAACCTGCTTTCCCGAACACTGGAGACTTGAACTTCATGATCAGCATCTCCACAGGGCTCTTATGCTACTTCACTTTTCTAGTCCATTCACTTCCCATTTTCCTCAAATGTCCAACACTTTCCATTCCCATTTCCCTCCCTCTCATTTTTGACTCTACTCACCACCTCCTTCCAAGCCATCAGCAAATCCTTTAGGCTCCTTCTTCAAAATACACCCCAAATTCAACCACTTCTCACCACCTTTATTGCTACCAACCTGGCCAAAACCACCACCATCTTTTTGTCTGAATTCCTATGGCTGTCATGCTGCCACCTCCCTTCTTGCTCCCCTGCCTCCTTGACCCCTTCTTATTTCCAACACAACAGCCGAAAGGATCCTGTTGAAACATAAATCACTGAATAAATGAATGACTTATTCATAGTTCAAAAACATGCTCCTTTAGCTTTGGGATTTGTCTGCCTCTCTTTGGTTCCGATTTGTTCACTTGCATTCCGAATATAGAAAGGTTGAAACAGTGTTCCAGGGAGACTTCTTCAAGTAACAGCAATTAGAGAACAATTTTCATTATGTCTAAATTATCAACATGGTGACTTAGAACCACAGTCCTATGCAGACAGTACTTAATGAGACACAAAAGGATTTCCACCGAAGCACCCTAAATGATCACATTCATTTGTGTTTTCATGCTGGAGACCTTGCTCCACACTCCAAATGGTAAATTTAGTTCGACTTGTGGGAAGATAAAAAAGGATTAAGCAAAAAGGAAAATTAAAATAATATTTTTAAATAGGAATTGTATCCATTCAACTTCAGAGATATTTTAAATATATCAATACATAAACTCTAGAACCTCTGACTCACACATAATAAATTTATGAAGAACTATTCCTTCCCAGTGTTCCAATATCTGTAAATGGCAACTACACCCTTCCTCTGGCTCAGGTCAAAACCTTCAGAGTCATCTTGACTAGCCATTTTCCTCAGGTCCTTTATACTTGCCGCTCCTTTGCCTGAAGTGTTCTTTCCCCAGATCATCACCGTCTCCATTTTCCAACTTCTCAAATGTTACTTTATCAGTGAGGATTTCCTTGAACAGCCAATACAAAAGAGTAAACTCCCTTCCAACACTGCTATTGGTGTTTTCTCTGCTTTATCCTTCTTCAAGTACTTTATATCTACGTACACTGCGCATCTGGCTTATTTTACTTCTTCATTAGTTTATTGACTGTCTCTCCCCACTAGAATGTAGGCTACATAGACAGAAATTTTGGCCTGTTTTGTTCAATGCTGAATCTCCAACTAGTAGAACACCTAACACAACAGGCACTCAAATATTTGTATAATTAATGAGGATAACGAAGTAAAACTGTGACAATTGCCTGAGGAAAAGCAAGCATTTAATCTTCAAACTACTTATTCCTCTACAAGGTCCTCTACAAGCTCTACAAAAACAAAAGCACCTTTCCAGATTGCATACTGGCAACATTTGGTCATAAATTTAGGGAAGGAATGAAAAGTTTACAACATCATATTACATAAGCTCTAGCTCATTCTTTAACTCCATTAACATAAAACTAGAAATTATGTTGAGAATTACAGGCAGCAGGTGGCATCAGAGTTTTACATGATATATAGTAGGTTTCTTTTAAATTCTCCTACACACGATCTGGTTTCACCACCAGTCACTGAGCTCCCTATTCTTTTGAGGTGCCAAGCATTAACAGGCCCAGAAGTTGTCTACTCTTGCTGGAAACATGATCTCCCAAGTATTATTTTAGCATTTTGAATATCCAAAGAGAAGCCCAAGTACTTTATCTGAACTACTACAAGAAAGATCTCTACCCAAAATACCAAACAAGTTCTCAGACTCAAACACAAAGTTTAAAAAAATGAAAGCATAAAACAATTATATTAATATCAACTATATTAACCAACAACGAAGAGCAGGCATCAATGATATCCAAGGAAAGAAAATTACTGTCAAGTTTTGATAGATTAATTTTATAGAAGGGATATCAGAACTCTTTCTCAACAATAGAGTACACCAAAAGTCTGTACAAAGGTCGCAATGTATTTCTGTAGCTTTGCAGAAAAAAAAAAAGTTAAATCCAATTCTTGAGAAAGTTAAACCACCATGACTTTAAAATTCTCAGTATGCTTTGCAGGTCCAGGCTGACTTATTTAAGGAGCTAAAATATAGGGCTAAAATCACTGTTTTCCACTCCATTCCCTTGATGCGCACGTCACCAAGTTCTTAGGCAACTTCGTGCAACAGCAAACAAAAAAAGAAAACTCAGAAGCAATGAAAACATAACGGAGAGTGCACTCTCAGGCGATGTCTCACATTCTAACAATAGAGGTGCGACTTGTAACTAGGTGGCTGAATGACAAGAATGGCAAGATTCTAGCAGTGGTTAGGTGCTCCCACGGCCAGAGGACAGAGTCAAGGTCTGCCTCGCATCTCACACTCCACGCCCTCCGTCCCCCCCAGCAGCCCCTGGAAGCTCGGGCCTCGCAGTGCGGAGTTCCCTCTCACCGTCACTGCACTTATACTGGCAGAGACCGTCTTCGCCTCCCAGGAGGTCCAAGGCGGCGTTCAGATACGTGTCGATCTTGTGAACGCCGTTGCGGATGGTCTTCAGGGTGGCCCTCCAGTCGGCGGGCTGAGCCTCTTCCTGGCACTTGAGCACCGCGGGGAGGACGAGGAGGAGGAGAGCGAGCGCGGGACACCGAAGGAGGGCCATCCGCGCAACGCCCAGCCGCGTCCGAGTTCGGACCACCAGTCCCAGGAGCCGCGCGCCCCTACAAGGCCTCGGGGGGCGCCCTATGCAGCGGCAGGCGCCCCCAGCTCCACAGCCGAGGCTAGACTCCAGCCCACGCCTCCTTCCCGGCTGGGAGGCGGGCCCTTGATGCAGTCTCTACACTCCGCAGGGACGCGGAGCCCCTGAGCGCCTGCGCCGAAGTGAAGGGCAGCGGAGAGGCGGGGCGGGGTGCGTGGGCCGGACGGCAGTAGTGCACACCCACGTAGTCTTGGCGTCAAACCCGGAGGCGTTGCGCCGTGCTGTTACTACTACTTAAGGGGGTCGCACTGACTAAATACTCATTCGGGACCTTTCCCCACCGCCTGAGGGCCGATTGAGGGAGTCCCAGGAGCCAGTGGGCCTCGGTACTTTTTAAAAGCTCCCTGAGTGACTGTAGAGTACCTCCCGCTGGACAACCCCGGTGAACCAAACTGACCTGCCGAGCCACCCCGAGGGACAAGCGTATCTGGGTGTGGACAACGTCGGAGAACTGAGCCCCCGTGACCCCTTGTAGAGGTCGCTGCGAAGGGTCCAGCCGGATTTCGGATTTAAAAACGTGATTCTGCCGGGGACATGGGCAGAGGCCGGAGTCTCGCGGGTCTTTGATTCTCCTGCCCGATTGGCCGTGGTCAGGGGAGCGGAGAGCCTAACACGTCTCCAAGGCCGAGGCGGTACTGACTCACGAGGGTGATAGTGAGCTAGATAATGGTCTAGAAATTCTGGAAGAAAATGGTTTGGCAATTAAAACCACACGTTTTCTTCCTCGGTTAAGGGAGAAGCAGTTTTAACACTTCAGTGCAGTTTTTAAAACTCTTATGGAAACTACTTTTTTCCTACTAAAGATATTTTTGAAACTTGATAGCACCAGTGACGTTTCTCTGTGTTTTTATCCCGTACTGCGCAGTATCCTTAAATAACAATTGCAGTAATTTTTACCAGAGCTATAAATACACGGTTATGTTAGTATCCTGACAGTTTCCAAGAATTTTACAGTAAGATCCAGAGCAGTATTGCAAGCGTTGGGAATAGATGCGGCCTTTTCATAAGAATTACGGATAAACTCTAAGTTGGCGTTTTGTGCCGGTAAGAAGCTTCTTGAGTTTGTAGTAATTGTGCAGTGCAGAGTTCTTCAGAATTATATCCTTCTGTATTGAGTGCCTGCCCTGTGCCATGCACTTCTGATCTCTCACATTTAGAGCACTGCTTTATCGGAATGCAGCATTTTGGGCAGTTAGAAAAAGGCACCCCTCTCTTCATATGGATGTAGCCCAATCCCAGGACCCAGCTGGACTCAGACCTTCAGCAGGGTGCCCTGGGACTGTGATTAGCTGGCACCATTGTGGAAGAAGAAGAGAAATGCGACTGGATGGTATTCTCTTTCACTGGAGGAACGGAGGTGCAGAGAAGTCACTTGAGAATATCACGTCAAACCAAGGCCTCTTTCTACTGTCACAACTGCCAAAGATTAATTTTCTTTAACTTTGGACAGCAGCACATTTCAACAATTCGGAAATGGAAACATTTGTAGAATTACCTTCTTTAGCTTTCTGAAGTGTTGGTTTTCTCATATCTGAAATGTGGATATTGGACTGGAGGTCCCTTCTAGGACCACTATCAAAACCCTTAAACTAGGCTTGGTTCTTCCTAGTTTTTCAGAAAAACTGCCTGGTAATGAATAAGTCTCTCAATAGGAAAGAAAGAATGTGGTAAGGTAACCTCATTCCAGCTCTTAGTTACAGAAGGCCTCTTTTTTTTTCTTTTCTCTATGTATTTGCTCCTTGATGATCTAATCTAATTTCTAGTATCTTAACTTCAGCCTCTTTTCTGAGGACTTGGGCATAGTCCTCTCTGTCTCGCGTCTTTCTGTAGGGATTAAATTCTCAAACTCTTGTTCCTCAGGCTCATTGAGCTGTTCCCTTTTTATCTCAAACAAATCTTTTCCACTGTGTTTTGCATGGGAATCACCACAATCTATCCAGAAAACAAGATTCAAAGTTTTATTTTCACATTTTTTAAGCTTCATTTTTTATTTTTTAAAGATTTTATTTATTTTTAGAGAGAGGGGAAGGGAGGGAGAAAGAGAGGGAGAGAAACATCAATGTGTCAGAAATACATTGTTAGGTGACCTCTAGCACACCCTCAACTGGGGACCTGGCCCTCAACCCAGGCATGTGCCCTGCCTGGGAATTGAACCAGTGACATTTTTGGTTTGCAGGCCAGTACTCAATCAGAGCCACATCATCGGGAGCCACATTTTTTATTTTTTTCATATTCAGTCATTAGATATTTGTTGTTCTCCTGCACTAATTCCAAGATTTGCTTTTTCCTCTCATTTCCTTTCATCAGATACCATTCAGCACTGACCACACAACCAGCTACATAATTTGCAGGACTCTATAAAATAAAAATGGTGAGGCCCTTGTTCAAAATTATGAATGTAGCCCTGGCTGGCGAAGCTCAGTGGATTGAGCACAAGCTGTGAACCAAAGTGTCACAGGTTCAATTCCCAGTCAGGGTACATGCCTGGGTTGCATGCCATGACCCCCAGCAACCACACATTGATGTTTCTCTCTCTCTCTGTCTATTTCCCTCCCTTCCCTCTCTAAAAATAAATAAAATCTTTTAAAAAATAATGAATGTGAAGGTGATGACAGGAGAGCATTAGAGTAAGTGTGGAAGGTTTCTGAGCTCGGGGCCTTGTGCATCTCTACATGAAGCCAGCCCTGATTGATCAAGTCATATGCCTTCTTCTAGGTGATCCACCTCCATCTTTTCTTCCTCAATTGTTAGTATAAAATGCTCAAAAAGAGCCTCCTTTACAGGCACACTTTCATCCAATCAGCAAAGTCTGTTATTATTATGACAGACTATTGGTTGCTGTCTTCCAATAGTCTGTTAGCACACTATCAACAGGATAGTTGGCACATGGCTAGTGTGTCTATAAATGCTTTGACTGTGGATGGCAGGAGCTGCCCAGCAAGCCAGTTAGGACATAGTCAACTAGGAAGGACATTCTTGTGGTTTGGCCCAGGGAGGGAGCAGTGGAACTGTGAAAGGTGGTCACATTCTAGATTTGACTTGATGGTAGAGCCAACAGGATTTGCTAATGGATTCGTTATGGTACCTGAGGGAAAGAGGAATCAAGGAGGACTGTGGGGTTTTGGCCCCGAGTGGTTAGAACGATAGCATGTTCTCACTAACTGAAATGAGGATTCCAGAGGAACAGATTACAGGGGAAATTTACGAAATTAATTTCAGACATGTTTGAGAAGCTTATTTTAAGTCAGAAATGGGATAAGGGCCAGAAATAAATTTGGAAGTTACCAGCATAGAAATGACTTGTAAAGCCATGGGCCTAGATGCAATCCTCTAAAGAGCAAGTGTGTAAAGAGAAGCAGAACAAGGTCCAACTTGCTGGAAGGAGCTAAGAGTCGGTGAAGGACACTGAGCAGGAGCAGCAGTGCAGCAGGACAGGGCTGTGTCCCAGATGTCTAAGAAAGACAGAGCCATCGGTGCAGCAGATATGGAGGAAGTGGAGGACTGGATATTGATCACTAGCTTTAGTAATGTGGAGGTTATTTGGTGAACTTCACAACCCAAGTTTCAATGAGTGCTGGGGACAAAACACAGTTGTAGTCATGGGAATGGGGAGATGCAATTGCAGTCAATATTACCAAAACAAAATTATGAACATATAAAACATGCTGTGTGCTCATTTTTGTCTGAATGGGTGCCTTGGAATGTGATGATCTGGGTGGCTGAGACCAGGCTCTGTTTTCTATATAGTGCAATTATAAGGAGAATCAGTCAGATACCCCTCTAGAAGTCCCTAGTGGTTCCTTCCCTGTACATGGATCATCATGGAACATGGTTGTATTAATGAGGTGAGAATGCAAAATTTATTGGGTTTAATGTAAAACATTAACTCAGAATACTTGGAAACTAGAATATTATGTAATCTTTTGTGTTATTTGAAACCACACAAAATCAACAAAATGCAAATTATCAAGGCAGTTTCTGTTTTTTAGTATTTTCCAACATCTCACTGAATGATCTCAGCAGTGTTGTTGTGATGAAAATAAATGTCATGTGGTGAAATAATTCCAGTCATAACAATCAAGCTTTGCCCAGTGTGAAGACTGGTAGGTTAGTTTTTTAAAAGGGATTCTAATTAAGGAGAAATAAATGCTGGGTTCCAGCTACTGCCTACAAAACTCAATGGCATGAATAACTTTCAAGCTGTGGTTGAAGGGAAGGACAAGAGATGGCTGTACCACATCTGTGAGCAACGGTTGGTCTCATGATATCTTGAAGATAATGGCTCTCCGCTTGGGAATGTCTACCATCAGGCAAATTAGATCAGTATCTTTGTGCATTTGGGATTCTCTGACAAAATACACAGACTGGGTGGCTTATAAACAGCAGAAGTTTATTTCTCACAGTTCCAGAGGCTGGAAATTCAAGATCAAGATGCCAGCATGGTTAGTTTCTGGGAGGGCCTTCTTCCTGGTTGGAAACTACTGACATCTTGCTGGGTCCCCACATGGTGGAAAAGGTGTGGGACCTCTGCCATCTCTTTTACAAAGACACTATTCCCATTCATGAGGGATTCACCCTTAAGACCTAAGACCCCACTTCCTCATACCATCACATTGGGCATTAGGATTTCAATACTCCCATGAGTTTAGGAGGGACACAAACACTCGGACCATAGCAACTAGGAGGAGAGGTTTGCAAATGATCCTTGTGTGTAGAAAGTGAGATTACTTTACACAGAGGGGAAGCACTGGAGAAGATGGAAAGGAACCCATTGAGTGAGACTACAGGGTTTTAGACCATCAGGATAAATTCAGGAGTGTGGTTATTCTAGACAGAGTTTCCAGCTACTTCCAAACCTCTGGTTGATTTTCAGCTTCATATTTTCTACCGTACATGATGACACATCTTCTCTGGGCTTCCAGAGTCAGCCTAGCTTCAAAATACCCCTAACTAACTAAACCTACTTTTATTCCTCTCTTACTTTTATTTCTGCATGGTGATGCCAATAACATGATTATCCAAGAGAAAACCTGGGGGTTATCCTAGACTCACTTCTTCCTCCCTAGTGCCTTGTCATCTCTTCTGGTCCCAGTGCCACTTATTTCCCCTCCTTAACATATCTAGAATCAGTGCCATTCTCTTTAAAAGTACTCTGCTTTGAGAGGCATTGTCCCTCTTCTAAACCCTGCCCCACCCCCCAAGAGCCACAGACCCTCAGATATGGTAGGGGCCATATCTGAGATGCCATCAACCTGTCCAACACTTTGCCCCACCCTGGAGATCCCCTGAGGCCCTGTCCCACCCAACTTACTGGTCCACCCAAGCTGTTAACAGTGGCTTTTCCATTTGAATGGCTGGTCTTGGCTCAGGCTTCACAACTTCCTAAATCCTCTCAAACAAGCAACAGCCAACCTCAGTGAGCCCCCAATCCCTAACCACTTGCTAAGTGGCCCCAGGCCTGGCACTATCAGCAGCCAATGTATGTTTACAACTGGCTTTGCCTGGGAACTTCCATACACAGCACAGGTAGCAGCCATCTCAGATTGCTTTATAGCCCATGCAGGGACACCTTGGGCAGAACAGAGGTAGGGGTGGACCTTGACCTGCACCACCCAGGAAACCCCAGAGCCTGCACACTCAGTGGACAGCTACAGACAATGTTGGAGCACCACCATCCTGCCCCTGCACGCAGATCCTCCATGGAAAGCAGAGGTTGGTGGTCAGAGGTCACAACCAGTCCTTGTAGCTGAGCTACCTGGGAAAATCCCTCCCATTGACCTGCCAATAGCAATCAAAACTCAACTACAAGAGGAGGGTGTACTCAACCCACACAGTGGGTGCACCTTGAGTACCCAGCTTGAGTGAAAGGGGAAGCGGCTGTGCCACTGGACCCTGCAGGACAGCTATTACATTAGGCCATGCTACCAAGACAGGAAGCCATAATAGCTCTAACTAATACATAGAAACAAACACAGGGAGGCTGCCATAATGAAGAGACAAGGAAACATGGCCCAAGTGAAAGAACAGATCCAAACTCCAGAAAAAGAACTAAAAATGGTGATAAGCAATCTATCAGATACAGAGTTCAAAACACTGGTTATAAGGATATTCAATAAATTTAGTGAGGACCTCAATAGCATAAAAAAGATCCAGTCAGAAATGAAATATACACTAATTGCAATAAATAACTATTTACAGGGAAACAACAGTAGAGTGCATGAAGCCAAGAATCAAATCAATGATTTGGAACATAAGTAAGGAAAGAAAAAACAACCAATCAGAACAACAAGAAAAAAAAAGAATCCAAACCCTTCCCCCCTCAAAAAATGAGGATGGTGGAAGCCACCTCTGGAACAACTTCAAATGTTCCAACATTCACCTGATAAGGTGCCAGGAGAAGAGAAAGAGCAAGGAATCAGAAATTCATTTGAAAAAATAATGAGAGAAAACTTCCCTAATTTGGTGAAGGAAACAGACATGCAAGTCCAGAAAGCACAGAGAGCCCCAAACAAGATAAATGCAAAGAGGTCCACTCCAAGGTACATCATAATTAAAATGCCAAGGGTTAACAATAAAGAGAGAATCGTCAAAGCAGCAAGAGAAAAGCAATTAGTCCCCTACAGGAGAGTTTCCATAAGACTGTCAGCTGATTTCTTAAAAGAAAATTTGCAGGCTCTGGAAAGGATTGGCAAGAAATATTTAGTCATGAAAAGCAGGGACATACAGCCAAGATTGTGCTACCCAGCAAAGCAATCATTCAGAATCAAAGGGCAGATAAAGAGCTTCCCAGATAAGAAAACTAAAGGAGTTCATCATCACCAAACCATTATTATATGAAATGTTAACAGGACTTATTTAAGAAAATGATTGCCAGATGGGAGTGAGTGTAGGAGAATGGGTGAAGAGGTAAGGTGATTAAGAAATACAAATTGATAGTTACACAATAGCCATAGGATGTAAAGTACAGTATAGGAGATGGAGTAGAAAAAGAACTTATGTGTATGACCCATGGACATGAACAATGGTGTGGGGATGGCCTGAGGGAATGGGGGGTGCTGTGTGGAGGGGGCAAAAGGGAGAAAAATTGGAACAAATATAATAGCATAATCAATAAAATGTCATTTTTTAAAAATAAATAAATAAAAGTACCCTGCTTCAGTTTGTACCTTCATCATTTTCCATTGGATTAGTCCAATAGTCTCTTGACTCTTTTCCGTACCCCGTCTCACTCTCCTCCTGTCCATCTTCCTCAGTGCCTCCAGCATGAGCTTTCCAAAGGCCTTCAGGGGTGCCAGCTCTTGGGCAGGATACTCTCCCCGATCATGATTTTTCTCCCTCATCAGGGCCTCAGCTACACCGTGGGCTCTGGTCTCACCAAACAGCTCTCCATTTTCTTGTGCTGTTGGCTCCTTCATCCACAAGACCTTTGCAATTGCATCTACCTGGAAAGTTCTTCCATAAGTCAGATTAAACCCACCTATGGGGAAACCTTTGATACTTCAGGCTGATTTGTAAGTTTCCTTCGAGTTTTTCTCACCATCACACTTGGCAAAGTACAGGTGTATAATCTCTTTTTACGTCTCCCTCATAAGATGGTAATTTCTGAGGCCAGTGTTAAAAGTATAAGATGATGGCAGATCTCCACATTTAGTGAGCTCTGTTCGTTGACCACCATTGCCGAGGACCATGCTAACTCACAGAAGCAGCCGTGGCTGAAGGGCAAGCAGCAGTGTCCAGTGCCCAGCCTCTGCAGTACAATTTTAACCTGGTACCTGGGACCTGAGGTAGTGGCAGCTCTGATAAGCATTCCTATAGCAGTGTTTGAGCATTATTCCCAGATGAACTGCCTCTAATTCTTTGGCTTTCCTGAAGATTCTGTGAGTTGCATAATATCTTTAAATAAACCAAGTTTTCATGAAACCAAAGAGATTGGCTTCTGTTTGTCTGCAACTAGGAGCCCTCACACAGACCTCTAAACTGGAAGAGCCCTGGAGCCAGGTCATCCACTCCTGCTGCTCTGAGTCTCTCCCACATGGAACCACTACACAGAAGCTAGCTCTTTGCTTCAGGCCTCCACCCAGACCTAGTCCACCCTGCTGCTGAGACTCCGGGGCCCAGGCCACTGTGCAGACTGGCTTGGTCCTTCAAGGTGCCACATTGACTCTTCTTCCTAGATCAGCTGAGAGTGCCCCATATGCTGAGTTTCCCAGCTTGCAGCTCTTAGTATTTCTGTCTTTTTGTCTTACACAGATATCTTCTAAGGTGCCACATGTTCCAGGTTTGCTGGATCTGGACAAAGTGGTGGTTTTAAAATATGCTACAAATTCTTTGATACCCCTCCTTTCAAGAGATGAATTAGATCTCCTCCCCCTGAACCTGGTCAGATCTTGGTGATGGAAGGCTAAATGACTTCCAAGGCTAGGTTTAGAAAGGCTGTGCAGGATCTGTAGGTTCTCCTGAGACACTTGTCAGGTGCTATGTAAGAAATCGGGTGTCTCCAAGTAACCATGTTGAGAGCCCTTGTGGAGAGACCACATAGGGAAAGGTCTGAAAAGCCCCAGCTGAGTCCTCCCAACCCAGGCAACCAGATCCATGAGTGAAGAAGCCTTAGAGATGACCCTTGCCCCAGCCCTGTCTGACAGCGACTGCATGAGAGGATGGAAGAGCTGCCCAGCTCTGCCCCATTCACCCCAAGATACAGGAGCAAACTAATAAGCCACTGTTATTTAAATGACTATTTTAGAGTTCTTTCTTACATGGCCATAGATAACCACTCTCTTGCATTCAATGACTAAAGGAATTAAAAATCTGGGCAGCATGGAAGGGGAGGAGTTATGGTTTATGGGCACAGAGTTTCATTTTTGGAAGACAAAAAATTTCTGGAGATGGAGAAGGGTACACAACAATGCGGATGTACTTAATGCCACTGACTATATACTTCAAAATGGTTAAAATGGTAAAAATTTTATGTGTATTTTACTAAAATTTTTAAAAAGAAAAAATAATTGCACAGTAACCAATTTTGGCATATATGTAGATATAGGCACTTCTATTATCAAAACAGCTGGGCTCTATCCAGGACTAGACCCTGGGAGTTGGAGGTAATATTTATATAAAAAATATACCTCTGCCTTCAAGGTGATGATAGCTTTAAAAAAAATAATAGTAGGCCCTGGCCACATAGCTCAGTTGGTTAGAGAGTCATCCCCATACTCCAAGGTTGTGGGTTCGATTCCCAGTCAGGGTATATACAAAAATCAACCAATGAATGCATAAATAAGTAGAACAACAAATTGATGTTTCTCTCTCTCTTTCTGTCTCTTTCCCTTTCTCTCCCTCTCTAAAAATCAATAAGTAAAAATAAATAAATAAAAGCAGCTAATGTTTATTCACCAAGTACCTTCTATGAATCAAATGATAGGGATGCAGACAGAAGGAACACAGAGAACACAGCCTCTCTTCTCACATGTCTTACAGTAGAATGGGAAGAGGTAGAAAAAGAGAGAAAAACAGAAATTCGTCATCACTTGTGTGATGACAAGTGCTATGGTGAGATTAAAGCAGGGTCCTGTGACACAGAGAGCCTGGGTGCCTACTGTACATTGGCTCCACAGGGGAGCCCTGCGTCGATGTTGGTGCCATTTACTGAGGAGGGAGGAACAGGTTTAAGAAGGCACAGAGATTTGGGGTGGCCATGTTTCTTTCGAAATGCTATGAAATTGGTGATGTTAAGTCCAGAGTTCTAGGAAAGGTCATGGTTGGAGATAATGGATTTGAGAGTCATTGGACTGTGGGTGGGATTTGAAACTGAGTCTAGATGATGTCACCAGTCAAAAAGAAGTGCAAAAAGAGAGAAGTGACTGGAAGCAAGGGGCTGGAGAGGGGGCTGAGACCAGCATCCAGGGAGGCAGCAGGCCAGGTGCCCTGAGGGGTTGTCTGTGAGCTTTGACACCGAGGAGGTTGAAGGTCGGTGGTTGTATTGTGTCATCTATGGAGACAGTTAAAGAAAGGGTCAAGGAGAACTTGTGAAATGAGGAACTAGAGACAAATTTTTTGAGAACTTTTCATTCTTAAAGAGGAGAAATGAGACGAAGACTGTGAGGTCAGATATTTCACTGTGACAGGTACTATACAGAACATTTTATTTCAATATGTAGTTTTATTTTCTCAAAATTCCAGTTTTCATTTTAAAGATGGAAAATGAGACACAGAGTAGATAATATATTGCTCACATGCAAGTAATTAGTAGGTGGTAGAATTAGGGTTGGAAAGTAGGCTTACGTGACTCCTGTGTCACTCAACTAGCTATACCTTTAGTATTCTCAATATATCACTCTACTATGAAGAGATAACCTAATCACATTTATAATACACAGAACACGTGTGGTTGACTAAAACATTTATCTGAGGATTATACAGCAAAATTCCAATATGGCATAGACTTTACAGAGACCTTTAAAAATGTCCAGTAAAATTTGTTTTATTATTTTCTGAAGAAGTACAAATTGTGCAGTGTCATTTCAATTAAAATGGAGGTGCTGAGAGAAAAAAAGTAGGAAAAAGAGAGTTTTATATATTGTACTGAGAAATAAGAGACCTTCCCACGTGATAGCTAATCCAGTCAAAATAATTGGCCACTTTGGTGTAAACGCCTGGGAACTCTGGTTGTCCACAGTTCTCACCCCAGCTCACAACACCCCAAACATAAGTCACGTTGTTGGCATCATTACAGACTAAGGGGCCTCCAGAGTCCCCTTTACAGGCATCAATGGAACCATCATCTGTACCTGAGAAAGACAAGGGAAAAAGAGAACCACACATTTACTTGCATTTGTCAAGGCCACCATGCTACCTGCCTGCCTGCCTTCTCCAAAATGAGTGTAACGACTTTGCTTCTCACACTTCCCTAACAGGAAGGAATGCCTGCTCTCCCTTGCAGGCCCCTGCTGGGCCCATGGAGTTGTAGCGTGCAGGTTAGAAAATACTTTGTCTTCTATTCATTCTCTAAATTGAGCAAGTACTCTCTCTGCTTTCTCTACTTTATGTAGGTATATACCACGATGAGATTGCATTCTGAGAGTAGCATCAAATGCTGAGTGGGAAAGCCATAGGAATACCTAGTGCTTATTGAGTGCTTAAATGTATTACACATTCATGCTTTAATCCTCACCACAACCCTATGAGGTAGGTATCATTATTACCCTTATTTTAAAATGAGACAAATAAAGCATAGAGAGGTTATAAATATTAACCTCTTGCCCAAGACCATACAGATACTAAGTAGCAGAGCCTGGACTTAGGCAGCCATACCTCACAGCTTGTCCTCTTAACTGTGATATTGCCTCCTGGTAGATTTTGTGCTATTCTTCCCTTTGTCTCTGTAATCCTGAACTCCATTTTAAGATGGGAGGGCACAGGAAATGGGTCTATTTACTTTCTTCTCACTCTTACGATTTTCTAAGATTTTTAAATCACAGTATCCAAGCATTTACAGGATGTCAATAACTCTTTCTATAATACACTCCTTATAGGTGGTTTCAATAAAGCGTCGTTAATGTACTACCTGACTGGTAGGCTGCCTTTGGGTCCCCACCCAAAGTAGTAACTGCTGTGTTGTGTTAGGTAGGGGCACTGGCATCACTATGATAACTAAGGGGACAGTGGCAGGTATTGTAAGAAGTGCAACGGGACTTCCCAGGAGAGAGAACTTAATTCCAATTGTATACATTTGAAATGAGATCATTTGGGGTTTTATTTGGAAGAAGTTTGGGTTTTCAGCCCAGACATACCATTTGTCTGCAAGACTTTGGGCAAATTAGGTAACTCTCTGCACCTCAGTTTCCACATCTATTAAGATCCCCAGTTTTGCAGATAAGGAACCTTGCTCAAGGTCATATGAGTATTAGTGGGTAAAAACAAGGCTAAAAACCCAGGCAGTCTGATTCCAGGGTCCGTGGTTGTAGTCACCTTGCTATACTGCTGTAAAATAGCCCAGGGAAGATTTTTCCTCTTAGTATGAGAATGAGGAAACTTGAACTAAAGGGAAGGGACTGAAGGAGTTGGATAATGCAACAGCCAGAAGGCCAAATGAAAGGGTTCTTTCACCCACCAAAGCTTAGCACCCAGAGCAAGGGTGCTAATTTGGTGGGGTGGAGGAGACACGTTTGTTAGGGAGTATGTATGAAAATGTATCAGAGAAACCATGTAGTACTTACCTGCACATTCCATTTCTTTTTCAAAGTAGCGACCTGGGTAAAACTTAGAGCAGTTAGGCATTAGGCGAACTTCACCCCAACGAAGTGAATAGACTTTTGCGTTATCTAAACAAAGTGAGAAAACAAATAGATATTTAGAAGTCGCAAATGAGAAATCTAAATAAATACTTAGTCTCATAGTTTAGCAAACCATTGGGAAGATATAAGAACATAGATATTCTTAAATACTTTTGAGGATAATTCATTAACATGTTTAACCATACATTGTTCATATCCCCACTTTCTGTATTCGTCTTACTAAAAATGGTCAGGAGGTGCTCTGAAGTCACACTCATTTAGTCCGGAGCTGAGATGAGTGAGGTCAACTCCCACCCTCTGATTGCCTAGTCTGTGGGGGAGTTGGGGAGGAATCAGGGATCAGGGTCTTCTCATGGAAATAGCTCCTATTTTCTTAAAGTTCCTTATTTCCTTGAAAGTGCTTGTTCAATTGAAAACAGCATTTTAATGTAAAAAGTTAAAATAAAATACAAAGCTATGGGCATGTATGCATTTTTTTGTGTCTGTGAGGAACTCCATCTTCTAAGTGATCTGAAAGTGACTGAAGAGGATTTAGGATTTCCTTTACATTTAAGTTAGAGATTTGGGACTTGGACATTTGCAACCCAGGAAAGAGGAGGATCAGGTACTGCTGCAGATCCACAGTCTGGGGAAGATGAGAAAAAAACCAAGAATACAGGGTGAGATGTCTCAGGGAGAACAGTGACTCTTTGCCCAGCTCCCCTACTCCTTTTTCCCAGCTTTCAGCAGCTCTAGTGCTCTAGGAGGGCTGGTGCAAGGCCTGGCTTGTTCCTTGCTGCACGGCCCCCAGCCTCACACTAACGCACAGTAGTTGCTTAATAAAAAATGATACAATTAATCCATGCACTCGGTAATTCAATCATACACTAAACATCTTATGCCAAATGACTTACCTTCTCAATTAACCTAAAAACTACCTGGAGCCAGAGATCTCTCTGGCTTATCCTGAGAGAACAACCCCACAGAGCCTAACGCTGTAATGAGCACACCTTATTGTGTAGGCCAAAGAGACCAAATCGTTTTCTCCATAAAACAAGACATTTTTCCTTTTCACCAAGAACTATTGATTTGGATATTTTGAGTATGCTGGCTATCTCCAGCATGGTATAATGTTGATTGTTTTCAGTTAATGTGTCAATTTGATCGTTATCAACTTCAACTGGTCTATCTGACCACGGAGCATCGTCTGGTAAGAAATCTCCAGCATAAAACTTTGCAAACCACTTTTGACACGTCCGATTAGTCACAGCACCTGCTCCATATGCTGCACAAGTCTTTTTTTGCATTTCAGTTGCATTTTTACCTTTCTTAAAATAATAAAGCATAATAGCATTATACACCAAAAGTGTTGCTTATTTTCTTCCATCTTCAATATTAAAATGGCCAAACAAAAATTCACTAATTTTGATATTATTTTTTTAAATGTACACTGATATGATAACTGTCACAATACCATCTAACAAAATTGTTTCAAATGAAGTTAAAGACAACTAAGCACTATAAGCCATCATATGGAAAAAACCAAATGAACTTTTTTTGCCACCCCAAGGTTCTAATATTCTCTAGAACTAATATTCTCTTCTGGGATGCAGACGGAGACAAAAATCCACCAAAGTATATGGCAATTCTGGCATTTCTTTTTTTCTCCTTCAAGTCCTACTTCAACTTAGTCTCAAGGTGGCTGGCTACCTTCCTAAGAGCTTTTTAAAAATTAACAATTTATTGTTTCCCCTAGTTCAGGAGGAGCCCTTTAAAATGGAAAGTTCTTGTACCAAATGAGAAATTTTTAATGACTTGGGAGATTGCTCCCTCCCCTGAACTCTTGTTTTGTATAGCTCTTCAGGCACTTGTCACATTCTGCTGTGTGATGGTAGCATCCATGCCCGATGGTTCCCAAAGAGGGGGGGAGGAATCCATTGAGAGCTGTAAGTCCCTTAAGAGATGCCCTTTGTCTCTCAACCTTGTTGCTTCTTCATCCCATTTTTTGACTGGGTCCAAAGTTTTAGTCAGTAAAATCCTAGCATGTTAGCATTCTTGACATATAATAAGGACTCAATAAAAGTGTTAAACCATATTTGATTAATAAACAAACCAATGCATAAGAACATAGCTACCATTTATAGAAAATACATGGAATAGGAGAACCTGTTCAATGCCACAATCAGCCAAATGCAAGGTGTGGAAATTTTAAAATAAAAATGACCCATTTTCTTTAATGAATATATTTAAATAGAAGAAAAGAATAACTATCCTAGTTTAAAAGAGATTTAAGAAAAATAGCCACCAAGTGCAACATGTGGACTTTGTTTAGATCCCAATGGAAATGATCTGATTTTAAAACTACGTTGTAAATAATTGAGGAATATTAAGCAAGTGCGGGTTATTAGATGACATTGCCAAACCACTTTCATTGTTTTGGGTATGAAAAGTAGTAAATTTTTTAAGACCTTACCTGGTAAAGATATTTACTAGAGTATTCGTAGGTGAAATTATATGATATTGGGGATTAGTTTTACTATATTTCAAGAAAAAGAATAAGTGTGTGTTGGGAATATGCTGAATAGCTCCTGATTGTCCTGCAGAACCATTCTCCACTCTTTAATGTCCTGCTCCTTGCCCTAAGGGCCTAACTTGGAAGTAGGAGATACTTTAGTAGGAATCCCTTAGTCTCTGGTTTCCAGCAGGTTTCCGATGGAAGACTCCAACAGAAGGGAAGGTGGGAAGGGGAGAAGCTAGTGAGCTTTGCTCTAGCTATAACCTTCAACTTAAGGTTACTACTTCTCTCAAAGCAGCCTGCTCTACTTAAGGCTCTTTCTCCTTCTAGTAGCTTCTCTTTCTCTTTACACATCAAATCTAGCAGAGGGCTCAGTTCTGGCACTATTTATCCTGGGTTTCTGCATAGCTCTTGTGGTTCCCTACCCCACACCCACATCTTTGTAATTAATCCCTTTATAAATAAACCTTTCTAATTATCCCATTGAAATAGTTATTGATTCAGAGAGCTAAAACTAGAATGGTAGAATGTTGATAACTGGAACTGGGTGATGAATAAATGGGTTTATTATACTTTTACCTCTACTTTTGGGTATATTTGTAAATGTACATAAAAGTGTGTGTGTGTGTGTATGTGTGTGTGTGTGTTTTACTATAAGTACATAGTGCTTTCTGGATGAATTAATTACTAATAAAATTTAATATTTTGTAAGTCTTGGGTATTCAAACATACTGCAAATCCAGGTGAATTCATACATATATTTTATACTTTTCAGTGTGGCAATTATAAAGGATGCATTGGATATGAGTCTATTAGATCAATAGAATGGAGTTATTTACAAAGAGAGTTTAAGAGGTCAGAAGGGAGCTAAATTTCAAGGCTAACTCTTCAAGATGAAAGAAAAGTATTGCTAATTTAATTCTAATCTAACCTCTCATTTAGCAGGTTTTTCTAACAATTTGTGCCTAAGTGTCCACGTCTTTTATTCTTATGAATGTTCATCTCAAATCGTAGAGGCTCAGAGAATGAATTCTTTACGTTGTCTTTTTCTTTATGGGACATGGGGGTGCAGGGCACAGAGAGTGGGGGAGGGAGAGGAGCGAGCAAAAGTGTAGTGGGAGCGCCGACTCAGCGGGTGCTGTGACCATCCCTTCAAAAGTCTGTTTCTCTTCCATCTAGATCTCTCCCACAAATCCCAGAGCCATGCTTTATGTCCCTGTCACTATACTTTTCCTTGGTGAACGGTTACCCCTCAACGTATGCTTCAGGATCACAGAGTGTAGGTATCCTTTTGAAAATCCGGGTCAGGATTGGCTACATAATTTGCAAAGGCCAATGAAAAATGAAAATGTGAGGTGGGTTTCCTGCCGAAATTATTGAGAATTTCATGATGGTGACCGCAGAGCAGTAAACCAGGCACAGGCCCCTCAGGGCCCAGCATGCTGGGCAGCTGCACAGGTCCCACACCCAGGGAGCCAGCCTGCTGGGCATTCACTTTTCTAGATTTGATGCTATGTTCTCTCTGAGCATTAGGAGATTAACCCCTATGCATTGATATTCTGTTTATTTTCAGCCCCTAGGTTATGATTAACAAATTGTAAAACAAATACCTTTTTCTCGACCCCAGCCAGAGATGATGCATTTATCATTAGGTTGGAATAAATATGGAGACCAGGGGACACAGGCAGGGATGTACGGCAGCACACAGTCACGTTGATTTGCGCGTTTTTTCATCTCAATCAAAGCTATGTCGTTTTGGTAGGTGGCTCCATTGTAGTTTTCGTGGATAATAATTTTACTGACCGTCTGAACAACTACCTCAGCATTAGGTTTTATCCAGTCTAACAATGACATCCATATTCGGTAACGGTGAATTTTACTGGCTCTATTTAAAAAAAAGGGAAAAGGGAAATAAAATATGTTGAGAGAAAAAAACAACTACAAATATGAACTTCTGATTCCTTATCTTTTTTTAGTACTTTTTTTTTGTTGTTGTTATTCTATTACAGTTGTCCCAATATTTACTCCTTTGCCCTCCTTGGCCCTACCCATACCCCACTCCCAAAACTTGATAGTCTCCCTTCTAAAGAACATTTTTAACTTTCCCAGATTTTCTTTTATTCTCACTGTCATAAAGCAATATGATTAAGTTTACTTAAGACGGTGTTAAAGTCAGTGTGTAAGTGAAGAGAGGAATAATTCATGTAACCACTCAATATCAGGGACATAAAGAATTCTCTAACAACCAGAGACGCACACAGGTGGAATGAGTTGGCTGCCTGTGGAGTGAGAGCACCATTACTGAAGGTGTTTGCAGAGACCAGGCAGAATCTAGCCAGAAATGGGGAATCAGGGTGTACACTCTCATTAATCTGCTAACCCCACGGTTTCTGAGTGAAGGCTACAGCAGTTGTCATCCTGACCTTTAAATTTCATCCTAACTTTGCATTATATTTATTTGCTCACAAGCCTTGGAGGCAAAAATGAGGTCTTATTAATCTGTGATAGCTGTCTATGCCTAATATTGTACTAGGCATGGAATGTAGGCACGTTCTGGCATGTACTAGTTCCACAGGCATGGAACTAGGCATGTACTAGTATATGGAACATAGTAGCTGTTTTAAAATCTGGTTGAAATGGTGAATGACTTCTGGTCAAGATGTCAGCATAGGTAAATATGGCTCACCTCCTCACACAATCACATCATAACTACAACTGAACTATAAAACAACCATCATTCAGAACGGTTCGAAACTGAGATGAATAGAAGTCAGACAACTACAGAATTAAAGAAGAAACTACATCCAGACTTGTAGGAGGAGTAGAGAAGTAGAACAGGCTGGACCCATACCCAAGTGTGGGGATAAAAATCAGGAGGGATAGCTCAGGAGAGAAGAGTCCTAGCCTCATATCTAGCCACCCAGCCCAGGTTTCCAGTGCTGAAGAGAAGTCGCCATAACTTCTGGCTATAAAAACCAGTGAGGATTGAGGCCGTGGAAGACAGAAATTGCTGGACTCTCAGGCAGTTCTTATTAAGGACCCCCACACAGACCTACTCAGACTCACTCCCACTGAGCTCTAGTGTGGGGGCAGAAGATTGAAAGGCATCAGAGACATAAAGAGAGGAACTGATTGGCATCAGGGTGAGAGATGGGAGGCATCTTTCTCCCAGACAGAAGTACTGGTAGAGGCCATTATTCCTTTTCTGAGCTCTCTCTCTGCAGAGCCACAGAGCTGGCAGGCAGGTGCCATAGCTGAGATTCCATCATCCTAGCTCACACTGTTTGCCCCTCCTCTGATGAGTCTATGAGACCCCGCCCCACCCAATTTTCAGGCCCACCGAAGCTATTTCCAGTAGATTTTGCATATGAACGGCTTGTTGTGGCTCATGCTTCAGATCTTCCTGAATTCCCCACCGCCCCCCGCCCAAAAAAAAATCTGGCTTCAGTGGGCCCTGTACCTCTCATTAAGTTGCTCCATGCCTGTCACTAGCAACAGTCAGCCTTCATTCATAGTTTGGCCTCCCTTGGGTACCTCCAAGTCCAGCATAAGTAGGAGCCATCTGAAGATCACTTTATACCTTATGCTGTGTGACCCCAAACAGAACACAGGTGGTGGTTGAACTTGGATGTGCCAATTACAATAAAGATTCAGATATGACAGGAAGGTGTATATAGCCCACTCAGTTTGGTACACCCTGAGTATCCAGTTTGAGTAATAAGGGAGGCTGTGTCACTGGATCCTACAGGACACCTACACCTACATTAGGCCACTCAACCAAGCCTGGGAGATGTAGCAGCTCTACGTAATACCCAAAAACAAACACAGAGAGGCTGCCACAATGAGGAGACAAAGAAACATGGCCCAAATGAAAGAACAGAATAAAACTCCAGAAAAAGACTAAACAAAATGGGGAGAAACAATCTACTAGATGCAGAGTTCAAAACACTGCTTATAAGGATGTTCAAGGAACTTAGTGAGAACCTCAAGAGCATAAATAAGATCCATCCAGAAATGGAGGATACACTAATTTAAAAAAAGAACAATTTACAAGGAATTGACTGTACAGTGGATGAGCCAAGAATCAAAGCAGTGATTTGGAATATAAAGAGCAAAAAACAACCAATCAGAATAGCAAGAAAACAGAATTAAAAAAATGAGAATAGTGTAAGGAGCCTCTGGGAAAACTTTAGGCATACCAATATTCGCATCATGGGGGTGGCAGGAGGAGAAGAGAAAGGGCAAGAAATTGGAAATCTATTTGAAAAAATAAAGAAAACTTCCCTAGCTTGGTGAAGGAAATAGACATACAATTCCAGGAAGTGCAGAGAGTCACAAACAAGATAAATCCAAGAGGCCCACACCAAGACACATCTTAATTATAATGCCAAAGGTTAAAGACAAAGAGAGAATCTTAAAAGCAGCAAGAGAAAAGCAGTTAGTTGCTTACATGGGAGCCTCCATAAGACTGCCAGCTGATTTCTGAAAAGAAACTGCAGGGTAAAAGGGATTGGCAAGAAATATTCAAAGTGATTAAAAGCAAGGACTTACAACCTAGATTACTCTATACAGCAAAGCTATCATTTAGAATCAAAGGACAGCTAAAGAGCTTCCCAAACAAAACAAAGCTAAAGGAATTCATCACCACAAAACCAGTATCATATGAAATGTTAAAGAATGTTCTTTGGGTAGAAGAAAATAAAAAAAAATATGAATAATAAAATGGCAATAAATACTATCTACCAACAATTGAATCTAAAAAACAAAGTAAACAAGCAAACAGAACAGAAGCAGAATAACAGATACAGAGAATGTATTGACAGTTGTCAGATTGGGTGGGGAGTAGAGAATGGGTGAAAAATGTGAATGGATTAAGAAGTACGTATTAGTAGTTAAAGAATAGTCATAGAGATGTAAAGTATAGCATAGGAAATAGAGTAGCCAAAGAACATATATGTATAACCCATGGACATGGACAATGGAATGGGGATTGCCTGAGGGAGTGGGGGTTGCTGGGTGAAGGGGGACAAAGGAGGAAAAACTGGATTAACTACAATAGCATGATCAATAAAATATAATTTAAAATAAAATAAAACAAAAAAGTAAATCCAAATATAGAGAAAGCAAGCAAGCAAGCAAGCAATGGTGAATGAGCCAAATGGTGAATGAGCCTGTTCTTATGCCTCACTCCATTTTGCACCAATTTTCAGCTCATGGTTTCTAGGAAATTGGGCATCTACCATCATTTTTCTCAGGTAATCACCTTAACCAGTGATGTCCTACAAGCTAATGAGGTGTTCAGGATGCCTTTATTTAATACTTAGTGTTCCAAGAATGCTGTTCTTCATATTAATTTTTATTGCTTTTTTAGGATCAGAGGTTCTGAATATTGTTGAAAGGTTAACCCTGTTTATGCATTCAGTTTACTAAAGAAATACTCAGTGTGCACCTACTGCATACCAAGTACTGTTGTAGCCATTGGAGTAGAGAAATGAGCAAAATCAGAAAAAGTTTCTGCCTTCATGGAGCTCAGCATTTAGGGAAAAATGTAGCATTAAATAGATAATCACACTAATGAAGGTATGTATTCTACTGTGAAAAGTGAGAGGAATGAAAGCACATGGGTTCTAGAACATACCAAGAGGACTTCTCTGATGTATGGGAGCCAGGGAAGGGTCTCTGAGGAAGGTGGGGCAGAGAGCAGGAGGTGAAGCCTGGGGAAAGGTGAGATTGACCAAGGTAAACAGAGCTCAGGCCGTATGGGGCCTACTGGGTCATGCTGTGTTTTTGTTTAGTTTTCTTTTTTCATCCTATGAGGAATGCAAAGCCATTGAATTTTAAGCAATAAGTGATCAAAACCAGGTATGAAAATATTGCTCTTGCTGCATAGTAGAGAATGGATAGATGGGGGAGGAGGTGGGCAGAGTGAATATAGGTAGCTATTTAGGAGGCAGTTGGTATAATTCAGATGAGAGGCGAAAGCAGGGTAACCACAGAGATGGAAAGTTTTGAGATTAAGTAATTAGAAAGTAAAATTGCCACCTGGAGTTGGTGATATATTTATTGCCTGGACTGTGTAGGGTTGAGGATGTGAAGTGTGATGATGCTTAGATTTCTGTCTGGTTCAACTAGATGAATGGTGTTGCCATTTTCTGAGATGGGGAACACTGGGAAAGAACCATATCTGGGGCAAGAGGCATATCATGAGCTCACTCTTAGAGATTTTGAATTCGATGTACTTTTGATATAACCAAGAAGTGTTGCTGGACTGTAGACAGTGATTGGAGGAGAGGTCCAGGCTGGAGATATCATTGTGTCAGCTTATGGCATTGTTTAGCATAAAGCACAGTTAACTTTAAAGAGAGAAGTAAGAAGGGAAGGGGAAACCAGGCTAAATATTGAAGAACTCCAGAATTTCACTTGAGCAATAATGCTCAGTCACATGAAGGGGAAGCTGCAAAAAAGGCAGGGAAGGTGTGGCCTCTACAGAGGATGGTGGAAAACCAGGAGAGTGTGTCTCATAGAAGTCAAGAGAAAAGGGTCATTAAGAAGGAGGAAATTAGATTTGACATGTTGCTCCAACCCCTGAGGATCATTATGGGCATCACCTGACATAATCAATCATTCAACATGTTTCCCATCCCTCTCAACTTTGGATCATCTGCAGACTTGTTTAGTAGGCCTTCATCTAAGTTACTGTCAGATATGTTGAACCCGATTTTATTTTTTTTATTTTTTTAAATGTATTTTATTGATTATGCTATTACAGTTGTCCCATTTCCCCCTTCTCTCCCCTCCACCCTGTACCCCCTCTCCCACCCACGTTCCCCCCCTTTAGTTCATGTCCATGTGTCATTCTTATGAGTTCTTTAGCTTCTACATTTCCCGTACTATTCTTGCCCTCCCCCTGTCTATTTTCAACCTACATTCTATGCTACTTATTCTCTATACCTTTTTCCCCCCCTCTCCTCCTCCCACCCCCCCCCCTGCTGCTAACCCTCCATGTGCCCTCCATTTCTGTGGTTCTGTTCCTGTTCTAGTTGTTTACTTAGTTTCTTTTGGTTTTGCTTTAGGTGTGGTTGTTAATAATTGTGAGTTTGCTGTCCTTTTACTATGCATGTCTTTTCCTTATCTCCTTTTCTTTAGCATTTCATAAAATAAGGGCTTGGCGATGATGAACTCCTTTAACTTGACCTTATCTGAAAAGCACTTTATCTGCCCTTCCATTCTAAATTAAAGCTTTGCTGGATAGAGCAATCTGGGATGTAGGTCCTTGTCTTTCATGACTTGGAATATTTCTTTCCAGCCCATTCTTGCCTGTAAGGTCTCTTTGGAGAAATCAGCTGACAGTCTGATGGGAACTCCTTTGTAGGTTACTGTCCCCTTATCTCTTGCTGCTTCTAGGATTCTCTCCTTCGTTTTTTACCTTGGCTAATGTAATTATGATGTGCCTTGGTGTGTTTCTTCTTGGGTCCAACTTCTTTGGGGCTCTCTGAGCTTCTTGGATTTCTTGGAAGACTGTTCCCTTTGCCAGATTGGGGAAGTTCTCCTTTATTATTTGTTCAAATACGTGCTCCATCTGTTGCTTTTCTCCTTCCCGTTCTGGTACCCCTATAATTCGGATGTTGGAACATTTAAAGGTGTCCTGGATGCTCTTAAGCTTTTCCTCGATTTTTTGAATTCTTATTTCATCATGCTTTCCTGCTTGGTTGATTCTATCTTCCTTCTGGTCCACGGTATTGTTTTGAGACTCAGATTCCTTCCTTTTCACTATTGGCTCTCCTCCACGTATCTTCCTGCATCTCTTTTATGGTAACCTGCATCCTTTCATCTAAATTGTGCCCCAAATCAACCAATTCCGTGAGCTGATCACCAGTGTTTTGAACTGTGCATCTGATAGATTGGCTATTTCTTAGTCGCTCAAAAGGATGAGTCCTGGGGGACTGATCTGTTCTGTTGGAAACATGTCTTATGTCTTTCCCTGTCTCTGATCGCTCTTGTTATGGTGGGGGGTGGAGCCTTAGGTGTTCACTGGGGCTGGGCACCCCGTCGCTAGATTGTGACGTTATATGTGTGGGCGGGGGCGGGAACGGGAGGGAACAATGGTGGTAGTTCCGTTCTCCTGGGCTCAGGCCCTTCCTTGGGATCCTGGGCTGCGAACTCTGCCCTGGTCCACAATCGCTGCCCCACTGGGTCCGCCAGCCACAGCTTGTGTACTCAGGGATCACCGCTGCATTCTTGCGCCCCGGATGGCTGTCGCGCCGATTTCGAGCCAAATTTTCCCCGACCTCCGCGTGCCGCCGACACGCGCCAGCCTGGCTCGTTGTCTCCTACCGGTCTGGATGTACGGGTCTACTTCAACTTCTTGGCTGTTCGACTTCCATTCAGATAAATCCTCTATCAGTTCTGAGTGATATTCTATCTGTAAATTATTGTTGTTCTAATCTTGGTTGTGCGAGGAGGCACGGTGCATCCACCTATTCCTCCATCTTGCCGGAAGTCCTGAACCCAATTTTATTATGGCTCTGACTGGTGGTGTAGCTTCAGCCAAGTCATGTAAATTTTCAGTCTCAGTTTTCTTGTCTATATAATGGGAAGAGTAGTGTTTACCTCTCAGAACTGTGAGAATATTAAAACAAAATAGCATGTGTGCAAGTGCTGGGCGTGGTATTTGGTCTGCAAGAGGTGCCCAATAAATGATTTTCATTCATTCTAATGATCAGAACTGAGGCCAGAATCCCAAACTCTGTCCTCCTCTGAGATGATTTTTATTCATTCTCAACACCTTTTAGCTATTTCCCTGAAGTCACTGTTATGGACTCAATTGTGTTCCCCTAAAGTTGACATGTTGAAGTCCTAATCCCAAATGTGAGTAGATGTGTTTGCAGATAGACCTTTCAAAGAGGTTTAACTAAGGTTAAATGAGGTCATAGGAGTGGAGCCCAATCCAATACAACTGGTCTCCTTATAAAACCAGAAAGAGACATCGGGAATGCAAGCATGCAGAGAAAATGCCGTGTGAGGACACAGCAAAAAAGCAGCTGTCTGCGAGCCAAAGAGAAACCACTCTTACCAATATCTTGATGTTGAATTTCCAGCCTCTGAGAAAATAAATTTCTGTTGTTTAAGCCCTGCCCTCTCCTACCTTCGTATTTGCTTATGGCAGCCCTCACCAATGAATAAAGACATTTACTAATGCCTTACTGGCCCTGAATGAAAATTATGTTCCCCATCTGTAAGTAATAAGGAGACATCTTTTGTCATGTGCTAATGTTGAATCCAGACACACTATGCCTACTCCATTTCTTTAACTTGAGAATCTCAAAACCCTGACAAAGGAGGAGATACATGTAGTTATCATCAACTTACTTTTTCACTATGCAAATGAGCCAAGTGAAGTAAGTTGGTACCAACAAGTTTGGTCTGCCCTTGCCAGCTGAGATCAGCACTCTGGTCTGGGGGAACACAGTAGGTTCTAGGGGATTGGCCTCTGAAGTCCCTATTGTGAATATCAGTGGGTATTTAGCAGTAGTAGGATGGGACTTGTCAATGACATCTCTCACACGGTTTTGTTTATCATCTGTCACAATCTCTATTACTCATATTTAATATTTCAGGAAATCTAAAATCTACTGGAGACATTTTTTACCTGACACAGTGTGCAGCGGTCAGGATCCAGCAGCCACCAATATAAATGCCTCCACAGTTGATTTTGTCATCTTCCTTAATTGCTATCTGCCATGGGAAGTCTCCCTGTAAAGACATTTGGGTGGTCACTGCCATTCTACAAACAGGTGGCTCTAAGATATTTCTATTGCAAGGCCCCTAGTCTCTTAGAATTACATATGCCCCCTCCCCTGTATCCTCCCAGACTCAGGCTGCTCCTGGGAAGTAAGAGGGAATTTTTCCTGTGGGTTTACCACTCTTGCTGGTTTTCCTCCAACGACTCGTTTCCTTCGAGTAGGCACGCTGTTTTTAACTCCACAGGATAGTTTAGGGAACAATGATTTTATCCGTTTTCTTTCTTCAAGAAAAGAGATTATATTATGATTTTTAAAAAAGATTTTATGTATTTATTTTTAGAGAGAAGGAAATGGAGGGAGGAAGAGATGGAGAGAAACATCAACATGCACATTGATCAGTTGCCTCCCTCACGCCCCCAACTGGGGACCTGGCCCGCTACCCAGGCATGTGCCCTGACCAGGTATCCATCCAGTGACCTTTCGGTTTACAGGCCAAAGCTCAATCCACTGAGCCACACCATCCAGGTGTCATGATTGTGAACCCATTACCTTGTGGGCAGACGCTTCTCAATTGATGTATGCCACACAAAAAGCAGAGTCACAGCTAATATGAAAGAGGCCAGATTCATCAGTGAATTATTTTGGATGCTAAACTGTACTTTTCATCTTGTTGAAAAATTAACATTAGAATTGTCTTGGTTATCTCAAATTTTTCCTAAAGGTGGACTAGTGGCAGAAGGAGGTTGGCTGAAGGGTGAAACATTTATCCACCTCTGGCCAATGAGAAATAGCACAACCCCAGGCATTACTGCTGGGTCATCAGCTCAGAGTGGCAGCCTTGGGGTGGAAAACTCTTATCTTCTCCTTTTCCTAGCTTTGACTTTTTAGAGGCTTTTATATGGAAGTCTTTTGAATAATATTAATATTAACATCATTAACAATGATGTGCTAGGCCCCATGCTAAGTGCTTTGTCTATGGTTATCTCATTTAATCATCACATTAACCTGAAGAGATAATGTGCCAGGAACCCCTGGACAATCCCTGGTCAGTTGGCCAGAAGAGTGGGTACGTGTTTAGTCACTTGACATGCGATGATGTTTCCTTCCTCTGTGAGCGTTCGGATGTGGTACATGTGTTACAGGGGAGAAAACACGGTAGAGCTGGGCTTAAGACAAGGATCTGCAGGAGAATTCACCACAAAGAAAGAAAGCAACTGTATAAGATGCTCTCCTTATTCTCCCTGTATATTTTATCACGTCATGAAAATGTTTACAGACTCAAATGAGAAAGGAAAATTAATATCACTATCAATTGCTTTCAGTATAGAAGGAGGTAGATCCTCAAGGGAGAGAAGTTGTGAACAAATGTGGATGAATTATTTTGGGGGGGCTCACACCCCTCCTAAGGTTGGAGGAAGAGTGTGATGGCAAGTTTTAAATTTCTGCCTGGGCCTTTGAAAGAAGAGAGATTGTATTCATTGAGGCCTGTGAAACCAGCTTGGGTAGTACCTAAAAATTAATGTTATCTTGGGTAGAAAACAAAGGGCCTTTGTTTTCTACCCAAAATCCCTCCTGAGTATTTGTGGCTTTGAGACCTAATTTTTTAACTCATTGCCTGATTTTTAAAAAATGTTCATTGATTTTGGGGCCTGGCAATTAGAAGAGAGTTTTGCATGTACTTCAGTTTAAAATACCCCTAAAAGAGGGAGCTATTTTATTCCCAATTGTAGTTGAGGTTCAATTACTCACCTAAGGTTATGTGGCAAATAAATAACTGAGTTGGGGTTTAATGCAAGTCAGTTCGACCTCAAAGCTCTTATCAATTACTGTCTTCCCAGAAACTTAATACTAACATTCAATTTAGCTTCACAGCTGGACAGAGTACAGATTTTCACAGTCCTTCTATTATCATGGTTTAAAACATTGCGAAAGAACAGGTTAATTCAATTAAGTCCATTATTTTTCTATTTCAAAATGCATGTTCTGGGTCATGCTTGAAATTTTGTTGTCTTTTTCAAAACTGACCTGACAAAGCTCATCACAAATAGAAAAACTTTATGAAGGACTAGAGTATTGTTTTTCACTTAAAATTAGTCAAATGCATTAATCCATTTTAAAGCAGTTCTCAAGAAGCATTTATGCTTGTTTTTTAAAAGTGATAAGGAAAAGAAAAATGTAATGTTTTTTCTATTTAAATTGATAGAAAAGCTAATTGTTGCTTGAATCAAATTCATACATGTACACACAGAGAGAATAAGAAAGAATAATGTTAACATACCTGTATCCATGTTAGCCGTCAAAATTTCTGTTTCTTCTATAATAAAACAAATTTCCAAAGTTTAAAGTTGTGTTAATAGTAAAAATTAAATCACTAAAATCAGTTAAACTTTGATGATAATTTCTTGTCTTAAAACTTGTCCTTCCTTTAAAAAGGACAATACAAACCCCCTAAAGCACATCATCTGATTCCTTTGTTTTCCACTAGGCCATTGTGAAGGCTCCAAAGGAACCAGGTAGAATTTTGCAGGCATAAACTGGAGGTGTCTGTCGGTACAACGGAATGGTGATGTTCACGGTGCTACGGTTTTCTGCATTTGGAACAGCCAAAACGCCAGGTCGAAGAAGAAACACTTCTCTTCCAACTCTGCACTCACAAGGTCCTTACACAGGGTAGGGAGCAGTCCCTGACCCTGGACCAAAGAGTTCTGAGCTGACATTACAAAGGCTCCTCTCCTTTTGTATGTAACAGGGCACTTCTGTTGGGGCTCATCCAAACAAGGATATTGCATTAGTTTCAGTGTCAGTCATGGTTAGTATTAGACAGTTGGGATGACAGAGTCAAAAGCAAAAAATAAAACAAACAAAAAAGACTCTCCTTTCTCTCTTCCTTAGATTTTGCTTGAAGATATATAGAAGGATGTTCATCTTCACTCTGCTCCCCTAGAACATTTCAGTTATGCCCAGGATCCTGATTTCTTTGAACTGGGGATTCGAAGGCAGATTCCCTCCAACCCGTGGCTCTGTTTTGGATGAGGTTGCTGCATAGAGGGCAAGGCTACCTTGTGCAGCCATCCTGAGGCTTAGCCTGGACTTTCCACATCCTTTTTTAGAAGAGACATGCATGTATCTGTTACGCCACACATGTAGGGCATTTTCTGGGCTGAGACAGGCTCTGCTCAGAGCTTTCACCAAAGCACCCTCATGACTCAAAGAAAAATCTCAAAATTCATACTAAATGCTCAAAAAAAGGAACATGGGGAAAACCCAGTGTAGCTAAGGTACACTAGATATTGAAAGAGCAGCACAGAGCTCTGACAGCACTGACCATAAGGAAAACAATCAATGACTTTGATTATATAAAGATTAAAGATTTATATTCAACAAAGCTCACTATAGATAAAGTTAATAGATGACAGAATGGAAGAAAGTATAGGCAATGCTTAAACTGAAAACAGATTAATGTCTAGGATGTAAACCAGCAGGGAAGAAGACTGCAATCCCAATGTGGAATGAGGCGGAAGGTGGCAAGTGGTGGCAGCAAAGATGAAAGAAAAAGAAGAAAAAAATGCAAAAGGCTAGCATGCACATAAAGAGATTCCAAGTCATTGGTTATAACAAAAATTCAAATTATTAAACAATGCCATGTCATTGGACAGTATGAGGCCAGGAAAATGAGAAAGCTGGATAATACTAAATGTTGGTGTAGTTGAAGAGAACCCTGAGGTGTGGTTGGTGAGGTAAGGACTGGATGGCTCTGCCAAAGAACACACAGGCACTGCTTAGTCAAACTAAGTAGATGCGTACCCCAAAAGCCAGCAACTCCCGGCCAGCTAGATGTCTCAGAGAAGTCTCCTACACTGCCCTAAGGAGAGGACATTCATTACAGTGTGATTGGGGGCTGAAAGCGCATTACTGAGAAAGCAGAGAGTAAGTTGTGAATAAGAACACCACGAAATATTTTACACAGCAGTTAGAAGCAACAGATTAAATGGCCACATAACAGCATGAACAGATCTTTAAAACATAATTCTTTGTGAAAAGAAAAAAGGAAATATGAGATCTGTAACAAAATACTGTGTGAATTAAAAATGTGTGATTGTAAAATAACAATACACATTGGATGAGAATGCATGCAAACAAAGAGACATACATGTTAAATCACATGAAAAGGGCCACTGTGGGGAATGGGAGTAAGGAATGGGGATAATGGAGAATAAATAACACAGGAGCGGGGCCTCGTCTGGACCAGGGATGATGATATTCAATGAGCTGAAGTGTATCATTAACTCATCTCTGTGCCCCTGAGGTCTGACACAGGAAGGAAGGAAGGAAGGGGGGAAAGAAGGAAAAGAGGGAAGGAAGAGGAAAAGAAATAATGAAGGCTACTGCTGGTGGTGGAAACAACAGCAACCTTGGAGGGCAAGATGACAAGAGGGGTGAATACACAGAAATAATTGAGATTAGGCCCTTAGGGGTGATCTTGAGCATATAAAAGTCTCCCAGAAATCATAAGAAACCCTGAGGGGGGACTTTGACCTTCTGATAGTCATTTAAAATGAATGACAGAGAGAAAGGTGATTCTAAAGAGCCGGATTTGGGAACTTCCAACTTACGAAGTGTAAGAAGATACCTATCATGCAAAGATATATCTTTCATCTGGTAGCAGTTTGGACAGGAACTGCCTTGGTTTTGAAGGAAAAGTGAAGGAAAAGGAGAAGGGTACTTGGCAAATGTGGAATGTGCAGGAGATACCCCACTTTGGGTGGTTTCAGTTCGCAGACTGTGTACGGGGACTGAGAATGAGAGTGAAGGTTGATCACACTGTGAACAAAGGCCTCTGTGCCTAAACTCATGTGAGAGCTGAGTGCATGGCAACACATGGCCATATCCGCAGTTAAGAGTTACATTGAAAATATAAGATAGCAATATCTTTGTTTTGTTTCAATGTTGTAATAGCCCAAGAAAATAATAATTTTTTTTACCTTGAGCCACATGTGACAAGCCTGAAAAAATAAAAAACAAAAAATTTACCACAGTGAAGGACAATTTTTATTTGAGAAAAATGCACACTATATCAATACATGTATTGTAAAAGTTATAACACTTTATTATTGTTTTTTATTATGTAGTATAAATTTTCTGTTATAAAAATACATTTACCTTTCAATTTAGGATTTCCAGCTCCTAAAAATAAAACAAAAAGCTCACTGTAGCAAAGAGATCATTTTCACTTCCATAAAATATACACAAATCATTATTATTTCAGATATAATATAACAACTTAAAGTAATATTTATAAGAACATAAAAGGGAACCATATTACGCCATCTTCCTTTGATATATATTTTCTTTTATTGATTCTAGAGAGAGGGGAAGGGAGGAAGAGAAACATTGATTGGTGGCCTCTTGCATGTGTTCCAAATGGGGGCTGAACCTAAAATTCAGGTATGTGCCCTGACTGGGAATTGAACACAAGACCTTTTGGTTTGTAGGATGACACACAACCAGCTGAGCCACACCAACCAGGGCTCTTCCTTTGATTTTTAACACTGCATAACAAATGTCTCCTCTTTCATGTAAACACACCAATTTCACACAGCAAGGAAATAATTTTTACTTGAGATTTAAAAACAGATTTGTATTTTAGATATATTTGAACCCATGCCCAACAGCAAATTTACTATACAGTTATTCAAAATTTATAACTGTTTAAGTTATATTAATAAAAGGTAGGCTTATGAAAGATAAATGAAATCAAGATATACCCCAAACCTCCCTTGGCTTAGTGATTCTAATCTGTCCACTGAAAAGAGAGACCAATGAATATACTAACATGCATATATTTTACATATCTACTCTCACTTGCTTTTTCTTCAGGGGGGAAATTAGACCCATTGCAGAAATAGAAGGGTAAGCTGAAGTAACAGAGACAGTTGACTACACATATTTTTTACATCGATTAGAGAAATTGATAAGAAAACTAAACTGTGTGTTGTAGTTACTCCTTTGCAGTAGAATATTTTTTTCTGATGAAATAACAAATTGGGTTCTTTGACCGTAAACTTAAAACTTTTGAATTAGGAAGAGAAGGAGGAAAGAGAGGGAGTGGGAAAAAAAGAGGAAGAGAAGAAACCCAAAATATTATACCAAAGAAGTGAAATCAAACTGTCTATAGCTCCTGAGAAAGACAAATACTGTATGATCTCACTTATACCTCAAATATAAAAAAAACAAACTCGCAGACACAGAAATCCAGTTGGTGGTTACCAGAGTCAGGCCACAGGGACGGGGAATTGGGAGAAGGTGGTCAAAGGTACCAGATAGTTGTATCTATTTGTAACCAGTGATAGGATAAGGAAGTGCTGGGGATGAAACACTGCTGAATGGCATGTTTGAAAGTTGTAAGAGAGTAAATCCTAAACTTTCTCATCACAGGGGAAAAAACTTTTTTGTAACTGTGTGAGGTAACAGATGTTAATTTAGCTTATTCTAATCATTTCACAATTGTTGTGTGTCAAGTCATTATGCTGTACACCTTGAACTTATGCAGTGCTGGGTATCAATTATATCTCAGTCAAACCAGGGGGGAAACTGTTAAGCTTTACTGGCAAGAGCCATGGTTTACTGTCCTTCTCTCTAAAAAAATATAGGAATTTCTTTCTCCTCTCTCTTTACAAAGAATGTAACTAAATTTAATGAATATAAAAGTATTTTGCTGAACTGCTTATATACCCTTCAAGAGAAATGATATAATTTGAAACCCTAAAAAGTATGTTTCTTTTTCATTTAAGAAGTGATATGAATGGAAAATTAAACAAAATTTCAGTGAAGTCAAACACTTGGCACACACAGTGATGACAAAGTAGACTTAGTATTGGTTCACTTATCCCTATGTATCTTCAACATTTACTTATTTAATACTTATATGTAAGGTTCTTCACCTAGGACATTTGGAATATAAAAATAATGAGGCAGAGTCTGTTTTCAAGGTATTTACAGTTGAGAAGGGAAGGTAAGACAAGCACAGACACAACAATAAGCAGTTTCCAGTCGTTCAGTAGCATCCTGACAGGGACTCGAGCACTATACGAGGGGCTGTTGGGTTACTTCCTGGCTTGTGTTCTGTGACATCGTGTCAATGGCTTCAAATGACCCATTGTGGGAGCATTTACACTGCAGGAATTGGCAGAGGCTACAAATCAGGGCTTCCCTCTCCTTCTCAAAGCCAATTGTTAAACACTCTCACACCACTGGGTAAGTCCCATCTGTAAGGTGGGTGTAAGTACAGCCACTTCTCTTGAAGCCTTTCCCACCTTTGTTGAAAGTAGCCCCATCCTTTCAATCCTCAGGCCCAAACCCCTGGTCTTATCCTTGACTGTCAAAAGCTGACCAATAGCTGATCCTTGACACAGTCGGAATGGATGAGACGCATCTGCACAGCAGAGGTGACTATGGCCGGATCTCCTGTCTATCTTTTCCTGTATGCCTGTCCCTGCTAGCAATAGGTGGTGGGATTTTTAGATACCTGTGTGTTATAACAAAAAATATGCATGATGCCTCTGATTCTGCATGAAATGATTTGCTGACCACAGAATAGAGACTCCTAGCAACCCTAATGCTGCCTGCTCCTCCCACCTGGGAAGTTAAAAACAAAATTAAACTATGGGCAGACCAGCTGCCAGAATGCTGAAGGAAACTCTTGCTAGGAATGTTTCTTAAGGAGTCACCACTCAAAAGCTTAAGATTTATTAGAGCCAGTACCCCTCCCATGCCCTGGACAGGAGTGTAGAGAAGCAGGGAGTTCTAGTTGAAAATAATAATCTCAATACATGGAAATAAATACAAAACATGCCCCACCACAAGATGTATAAATCAAAAAACTTAGGCAAAAAACCAGTTACCTAACCGAGACAAATCTAACCTCAACAGACAATAGCTAATTTCTATATAATCTATATACCACCCTTTGCACCCTTTTAATTTAGACCAATCCCTAGAATCTTAATAGACACCTAGTTACTAATTGGCACCTGAAAGTTTGTGCCTGTATAGCTTCATTGGCTATCTGATTAATGACCATCTTGGTCAAAATAACCTTTGTTTAATATGGTTGATCTGTGGGACCTCCTGTACTTTTCGGTTATTTCTTTGTTTAACATGATTGATCTGTAAAACCTTCTGTATTTTTTGAAATTATTTCTGTGGTAGCCATTTCTGTTTTAATAATCACACTGTGCATTGAATGTTGTATAACCTCCCCTATAAAAATAAAGATTGATTTTTCTCCATGAGTCAGTCGGGCCCAAAAAGCCTGACTGTCCTCCGGCATCGCACCGGGTGTCTCACTTCAGTTGCTTGGCCTTAGCCGTGCATCCTTCCAGGACCCTGAGACCCCGCCCGAGGCTGGACCCCGGCACTTGACTGCTGATTTGTTCCCACACCCCCATCCAATCTTTCAGCAAACGTTTTTGGCTCTAGCATCAAAATATATGCAACATCTGACTGCTTCTCATTTCCCTTCCTATCCGCTCATCTCAGCCACTATCATCTCTTCCCTGGATTGGTGCAGTGGCTTCCTGCCCGTACTCCCTGCATCTCCCCTCACCCTTGAACAGACTATTTCCCACCCAGTCACCAGGCTGATCGGCATTTAAAATGAGAGTCAGATCATGTTGCTCCTCTGCTTAAAGTCCCCATCTCACTCACTAAGAGGCCCTGGTCTCTTCCGCCCAAACCACCTCTTCAGCCTCTCCCACGTCTGTCTTTTAATCTCTCACTACCACCACCTGCAACACCTGCCCCACTGGCCTCCTGGCTGCTTGTTCCTCCAGCAAACTGATGTGTTCCTGTCTGAGGAACAGTGCCCTGGTTGTTGCCTCTGCCTAGAACACTCTTCCACAGATATCTGCATGGCTGGGTTTTTTTTCAAATTTTATTTTAAAATTACAGTTTTAGCCAATAATTAATAATTCAAAAATAATTAAAATATTATTTTGTGTTAATTCCAGGTGTTTAGCGTAGTGGTTAGACAATTGTATACTTTACAAACTGTTCCCCTCAATATTTCCAGGACTCACCAGGCACCATATATAGTTATTACATCCATCATTTTTTCCAATTCTTTACCTAAAAGTTACCTCAGAGAGTGAGACTTCCCAGGCTACCTTATCTAAAATTTTAAAACTTACCCCTGGCATTTTATATCCTTCTTCCTTGCTTTATTTTTCATCTTAGAACTCATTTTTTACAAGATATTTTATTTATTTCTCTTTTCTATTGTCTTCCTCACCCACATGAATATAAGATCTATGAAGGGCCCTGGCTGGTGTGTCTCAGCTCCGGCCTGCAAACCAAAGGGTCGCCCATTTGATTCCCAGTCAGGGCACATGCCTGGCTTGTGGGCCAGGTCCCCCCCTAGTAGGGAGTGCATGAGAAGCAACCACACATTGATGTTTCTCTCCTTCTCTTTCTCCGTCCCTTCCCCTCTCTGTAAAAGTGAATAAATAAAAACTTTAAAAAAACAAAAAAGATTTTAATTTGTCTTAAAAAATTTAGAAACCCTGAATCAAATAATGAAAAAAAGTAACCACAAAATTTAAATTACCTGTACAGCCAACTTCATCGTCTCCTGTGATGCAGTCCACTTCACCATTGCACACATACTGGTTTGGAATGCAAACACCCGATTTACAATGAAAACTTTTGCCATGGCACCCTATGCAAAACAAACATAAATAGAAGAATTTGGGTGTTTTTTTTTTAATTCTTAAAATTGAATGAAATGGATTCTTAAATTCTATGATAAATTTGTTTCTGCTTTTTGAGTCCGATGGATGCATTTGGGGGATTTAAAGGCGAGATTTATCGCTACCTTTACAGCACAGCTCATCACTCTGGTCCCCGCAGTCATTGACCCCATCACAGGCCTTCCTCGGCGGAATGTGCTTCCCGTTGACACACTGAAAGGAGTCATTTGTTGGAGAAACTGTAAAGTAGGAATTATCTTTGTGAATTTTATTTGTGGAGTTGTGGGTAACATCTCAATCACATTTGGGGGAGGATGCAGATATTCAAATAAAGCCGGGCATCAAATAAAAATTGATTTAAAATGTATATGTAGCATGAACATAGTACGTATTGTTCATAAAGAAAATACATGCCAACACTGGCAGATGAAGGCCCTGTCATTATCTCAGAAAACCAGTGTTTGCCTTGCAGCCCTGTGCGTGCTGAGCCTGGGGAACGCTCCAGGAGTCAGCAGCACTTGCAGGCCCTGGCAAACGCTGGTGGGCTCGCCCGTTCTTTCCATGCTTCTTTATTCATCCCCACCCTCATCCCTAGACTTGCTTGGACAGTGCCAATTACATTTTGATGGTAGATTTATTTTTAGCACCATGAAGGGCTTTGGCCTTTAACACCATACACATGGCTAAAATATTCCAATATCAGGATGAAGGAGAAAAAGTGGCCTGGAAACTGAAACCCAGTTGTGGTCACTTCAATATATTAAAGGACCATGTACAGGCTAGACATCTCAAAGGAGATGCTGGGTTTTCTTCTGATGTTTGACTGACTTGTGTTTGTTATGCTAACTTTAATCCAGATGTTCAAGGAAGCAAAAGGGAATCAAGCAACTTTGCTTCCCAACAGGACACTAGACAGAATTAATATTTGAGTGGCAAAAGCTACAATAGGGGAAGAACACCAGTTTAGGCTGTAAAACCCAAAACATGATTTTGCCTCTATGACTGGCAACTGGGTATTTGCCATTTGTTTATTTATTATAGATTTGGTTTGAAGTAAACAACCATGAAGGAAGGGAAAATATCAGGCAAACACTCTGCCAACCTGCATTCTGTGTGTAACACACCACACTGGCTAAACCCTGGGAACTCTCAGTTTTTCTCTTGGTAAAAGTACATTCAGCCAAATGGGACTCGAATCCTTGACACCGCACATGCAGACATTCAGTGGAATTTATATGGAGATCTTCAGGAAAATGAAAACTTCCTTGAGTATCATGAGCACCTCTGCAAATAGCAAAAATGAAATATTAGGGCAGAATAATGAGTCCTTTGTATTTATAACCTTGCTGGAGAAGAAAGTAATAGTTAATTTCCTCTCGTTTTCTACTTATGAGTGACAGATTGGGGAAGATGCTTAAAATCTCTGAGCCTCAGTACCTTCACCTGAAACGGGAGTATAACTATCTCACCAAGTTTTATAAAGATAAACTATAACGACCAATTTAAACTGATGAGCCAGAGTTCTAAATGTGGCAAGCACTCAGCAATTATTGGTTTCCCTTCCTTGTGTTTCTTGTTAAGGAGGGTTGCTTCTTCTTCCTCACTCTTGACATTCCTTCCAACTTGAGATGTGCCATCCTTGGCCTTTCTCCCCAGAGAAGGGAATGGATTACTTAATCAGGGAATTTTGGAAGTATAAATGAAGCACAGTCAGCCCAGCTTTTCCGTTTGTGGTAGAGGATGGAGGTGCCCCTTTGCCTGCTCCACACTGTCAGGCTTACCTCGTTGTTCCCATTGCTGCCTCAGATTTGGGAGGTCAAGTCAGTTTAATTTTAACAGGTCCATTTTGCTTTTAAACTAAGCTATATGTTCAATTCATCTTTAACAGTATTAAGGTGATATTTTGACATCTATATTATCATTGCTTGGACTTCTCAATTTGCTTAAAATATGTGTGAGAGGCTACCTCAATGACCCAATAGTCGAGAGGTTATGAATTACAGTGAACTACTCTTCCAGGAGGTTCAGTAGCTCTCTGCTTCTCTTTAGAAGCAAATGAGAAAAATGGGTTAAAAAATAAAAAGTTGGGCAAAGATACATCAGGCAAATATAAACAAAAATAAAGGGGTAATGACAATATGAATATCAGGTAAATTAGAATTAGAATGCAAGGCAAAACAAATAAAGGGAGCAAGGAGGGTATTTTTATTATTTCAGGCCCATAGTGAAGATATAGCAGTCACGAAACTGTCAAACAGCATCAAGATATGAGCATAAATGAGAGCCACTTGGGGTAATCTGACAGGTGAATAATATGAAAAAGCTCTCAGCCTAAAACTATAAAAAATACTAGATAAAGTATAACAAATGCTCACAATTAACTCTTATGGAAGTAAGGGAAGTACCTACTGGCTCAATTCAGAGAAGTCTGTTTATGAGCTTGCGCAAAATATGATAAGAACAAGATACTGAGAGAGTTTACCATTAGGTTGAATCATAGATTGTAGGTCACAAACTGCCAAAAAATCATAAATACCCTGTGGCTCAACTTAATGGTTAGAGACTCTCACTAATGAACGACTGACTGAAAGATATGGTTTAGGAGGAAGAAAATTGAATCCAGAATTGAATCGAGAAGCTGGTAAACATCAAGTAAATCTGAGTAAGTATGGACTGAGCAGCAGTAATAATAATTGCTTATTAAATAGTGGTAGCAATTAACTTCAAGGACAAGTTTAATAAGGTGGAACTAAATACCAGAAACTTGATAGGGTAATGGCATTGTTTGTATTATTCCGGAAGAGGGGGAGGACTCACTAAGTCAAGGACTCATGGTGTTAATGTACAGATGACACTAAAAAAATGGAAATACAACAGAATTTCCAAACCACATAGAAGAAAAAAAGGGGAAAGATTAAAGCAACAACAACAACTTTATTAACCTAATAGAAGTTAGAAAAGGAAGAAACAAGAGCACAGAAAAAGCAGGGTAAATCATAAGCCCCAAATAAGATAGGAAAAATAAATTTAACAATGTAAATAGTCACAAGAGTATAAACAGTCCACACACTTCGTACAGTCATTGTCATATTGGACTTTTAAAAATCTAGGTATGTGATGTTTATAAGGGACACAAAAGATAAAGACACAAAAACATGGAAGTAAATAAGTGGGAAAAGATTTGAACAATGCAGTTAACAAGCTTGCTTATTCTAGTAAATAACATATTGATTATATAGGACCCTGCACATGAAGTATTTAAAATGTACTCAGCACCAAGCAAGTCTCAACAAATATTTAAACAATTGTCATTGTATAGAGATATTCTCTGACTACAACACAATTAAATTGAAAATCAATAACAAAGCTTAATTAAAAGCAAGCTAATATTCATTGGGAAAGAACTTTCTAAATTACATATGTTGCAGAGAATAAATCATATTGAAAATGACAAAATATTTTGAACTCAGCAATAAAGAAAACCACTTATGGAGGCTAATGGCAAGCAGATGAAGCATTAGGTAAGGGGAGTTTGTACATTGAACACTTATCTTAGAAAAAAAGGTGTCGGGGAGAGGTGGGGGGAAAAGGAAGAAAACTGTACTTGAACAACAATAAAAAAAGAAAAAAGAAAAATTGATGAGTTAAGTATTTAACTCAAGGAATTAGAAAAATTACAATACAGAAAAGAAGAGAGAGACAAACATAACAGCAAAACTTAATGAAGTTGAAAAAGAAATGAGACAATTTACAAACCCAAAAATCAAAAACACTGATCAAATAGACAAAGCTATGCGAGGTTGATCAAGAAAAAAATAAACAAGGCTTAAGTAAATAATATTAGTATGAAAAAGCTGACATAATTATACATGAGTAGAAACAGACTAATGAATGTATACTTTAACAAACTTTCCATTGCTTTGTGTTCAGCAGTGTTCTAAGTGCTAATCAATCATGAACACATTTAATCCTAACAATGCTGAATTGAGGCAGGCAGTTACTATTCTCAGGTTACATATGAGGAAATTGAGCCACAGAAAGGTTAGGCAATGAAAAAGCAAATAGTTGATACAAGAAAATCAACCCTGAGAAAATACCCTGATCCAGGCACTCACTGTTCAAATCCCAGGTCAAAGCAGGCCACGTTGGCCTGTGTTATGCTCCAGCTGTCATTGCATATGAACATTTTCTTATCTTGGTTTGCAAGTTTTACTTCAACAAGTCCCTCGGAATAGTTATTGCCATACTTCAAAGTAACATTAAATTGTCCTAAAATAAAATGAACAGAATGGGCAACATTTAGGCATTCACTCTACTCTTGATTAATAGTCTTTAAAATAATTAAATATACAATATCACATTAACCACCATGAAGGTTTTAACAAGTAATGAAAGCCACTATTTTATGAGGGCTTACTATGTGTCAGTGGCTCTGCTACCCAGTTATATAGAATACCACAAAATCCTCATGTCAACCCTAAGAGGATTAGGCAGATAGATGTTCGTCTCTATTTTTACACCCAAGGGGCCTAAGTTCCTCCATTTTTATGTAAGAAGTTGTTACTTGCTCAAGTGGTGAAGCCAGGAATCTGAATCTACTAATATCGATCTCACTCCAGCGTCTGTGCTATGGAGAGCACGCCAAACAAATGATGAAAATGTAAGTAAGTTTTGTGTATTCTCATGTATTTAAGGCATTTAATGTCTCAAGAGAACAAAACTGACACTGACAAAACAATCTCTGTGGTGGCCTTCCTCCTCTCCCACAAGTAACAGAGATGGGCTCCAATAGGGGGCTTGCTTTCTCCTTTTCCACAGTCCCTCAACCTCTTAACTCAGCACCACAAAAATATGTAGGCTACTGTGAGCTGGTGTATACATATCACGATGCTTTTAAAAAGAATGTTTAAAGCATTCCTCTGCAGAGTCATTGAGTGCCTGTGATAACTGATATCACAAGACAATAAGCCGGAGGTTTGCTGTCATTGTTGAAATTTTATGAGCATTCTCTGAGTGCCAACACTGTGTGAAGAGCTGTACATACATCATTTTATTTAATTTCCACAAGAGTCTTACAAGGTAGGAATTACTATTATTCATACCCTGCAGTTGTGGAAACAGGAAATGTAGCTTGTCAGCAACCACATTGGGGTTTGGCGGAGCCTGCAATTAAATCGGACTGATATTGAGATCCTTAATCTTAACCACTCCATTAACCCACGTGATAGCTTCCCAGCCTTCTTACTATATTAGGTACCTGAATGGAGGGCAGGCAAGTTCTCTGATCTGATGTGCTGAGTTTGCTAGGTTGGAGTGTGTCCTAGGTCAGCAGTGGCCTAGGCTCCCCTTGGCTAGGGAGAGGGGTTGGGGCCGGAGGGGTGAATATTGAAAGAAATTATTGGAGCTGGAGGTCCAGAGGGGGCTCCTTATCAGTACCAATCTCATGTAAAGACTTTGTCACTGGGTTCTGAACCAAGTCAGTGAGCTTTTAGCTCAGTAGAAGTGAGGGTGGTCACAGTTCTGAAGGGCTGGGTGGCAAAGCACAGCACAGGCACTCGGGGAGGAGCAGCCTCAGGCCCTTGGGCTCAGGCCCCACGGGCTGGCTCCTTCAGTTATCACCCCAATTACTGCTGAGACTGGAGAGAATTTTGAATTGTCACTATAACATTTCAAAGGAGAACTACTTTCTAATGGAAAATATAATAGGCAATTTCCTTCTTATATTATAGAACAAACTAGGCTTTTCCTACCATTAGCTGTACATGTTCCATTATGTAAAAACTTTGCCTCTGGTTGAAGACATTCTAAACTCTTTTGCTGGCAGTAAGTTGGGTAGGTTTTCCCGTTGACTAAGCACACAGGGGCACCGTTCTTTGGACACTGATAAGGAAGTTTACAAGTACATGTCCCATCGATGCATTTCTGCCATGGTTGGCAGAAGACTTTACGGCAGGAGAAATGTGTGAATTTTTCCGTCAAGCACTTTTTATCCACCAGGTCCTCTTGAGATATGCCTGATGTTGAAGTTACCTACAAAACACAAATAGAACTTAGGTTATCAACAAGCCAAAATCCTCTTTTTGAAGATGAATAAGTGAAGGAGAGGAAAAAAACAGACTCACCTACCCCACAAGACAGATGAGGGGGATTTGATCTGGTTGTTTTTAGAATTAAATAAACCTGGCTTCTAGTCCCAGCTCGGGCACTTACAGTTAGTTGTGTATGATCTTGGGCAAGTTACCCTCGTGGATGGGAGTTTCCTCATCTGTGAAATGGGGATGAGCTTTTCTATTTCTCAAGGTTATTATTGCAAAGGTCAAAAATAATATGCATGTGATGCTTGACAGGTAGTAGGTATGAAATCAGTGGCAGCTATTATTATCCTAAAGCGAGCATAACATTCTGCCTTTGAAGAAATCAATGAGTCTCATCAGTCATGTTAAGGAGTAAACAAATTTGATGTTAATACAATCATATGGAATGAACTGGTGAATGAAATTGATTAGCTCTACTAATAAATGCAAAACTAATTGTTAAACCCCTACTGTGTGCAAAATTTTTCTAAGGTGAACATATCATGGGCTCTGTCTCCTAAGAAGATAATGTAGAAACACACATAATAACTGGGGTACCAGGCACACTGTGGTAAGTGATACAGCAGTGGTACAAATATGCACCACTGCAGTGTACCCCACACAGTGTTCCTGGGGTGGAAGAGAGTAAGTCTTTCAAGGGGGATTTTAAAAGGCCTCATGGACGTGGCAAGGGGAGGAAGGACAGGTGCTAGCAGAGGGCTGGTGCTAGCAGAGCCCAGGAGGGGTGGTGCAGACTGAATCTAGGGAACTGCAAGCAGTCCCAACCGACAGGCATGCGGGGTGCGCTTCCAATGGGGTGGGCATTGCTCAGGAAACTGGGGAGGAAGAGACAGCAGGAGTGAGCATGAGGAAGGTTTGGGAAGACACTTGAGAAGCAAAAGCAATGGCATTGGACAGTTTATTCCATATAGGAATCATTATTCCGTATAGAGGTTGAGGGCAGGTCCTAGGTTTTGAAGTTGAGTGATAGTAAGGATATACAATGGCACGAATCAAAATAGATATTAAGTTAAATCAGAGCATTATGAATTTGGTTTGAGACTGAGGTGCCTGATGGACATGTATCACGAGATATGTAGGAAGGAGAATGTGTGTCTGAAGTTTGGAAGACAGGTCACTAGCTCATTTATTAATGCATTCGATAAATGAGTTAGTAAGCAGCGCTTTGTGCCTCTGGCCAGAGAAGTAAAAGCTCCTGTCCTAACGGGCACATTAGCCTGAAGGGAGGAGACAGGCAAGCCTGACCGACGAATCTCTGATTCACGTGGGTCAGGCTGCCGTTGGGTCAGTGTTCTGGGCCCCTGGCGGACTAGGAGACTTGGGAGCAGCTTTTGGAATTGCTGATGTCTAGGCTGAGTTCTGAGTGTGCTGAGGAGGAGGCTGCGGGCAGAGGGGTGGTGGGTAGGCACTCCAGGTAGGACTGTGAGAAAGAACAGTGTGCTCTAGGCTGGAGAATAGAGTGAGAGGTGGGGGTGGAGGGGTAAAGGAGCACGTCCTGAGGGAGTGACTGAGGGACTTTAAACTGGGAAGAAAGTTTGCATTTCAGGGAGATCTTTCTTGAGATGGACCAGATGGTAGCGGGGGAAAGCCATTAGACCTGCAGGAATCCAAAGTAATAAGATGAGAGCTGGCAACAGGCCAGTCGGGCCAAAAGCCAGTTGGGGAAAGTCAGCGTCTTCTCTGTGTGCACCAGGTGTCCCCTTCTTGGGCACTCTGCCCTCCAGGCCCCCCAGCCCCCTGCCTGAGAGCCCCTCTGTTCTCTCCCTTCCACTGTGGTAACAGCCAGCTGGGGCAGAAACAAAGTAGACAATCTTTGGATGCTCTTATGAAGACAAATTTTTTAAAAAGCAGTCATTTAAACCCATGTGAAAATTTGCAAAAGCTGTGAAAGTCATCTTATCCAATGTACATTTCAACAAACTTCTATTAAATAGCCATTGAAACAATTGGACAAATTGGTCATCCACTACACTGGCTTCTGACACACTGATCTAGAATGAAACCTACCAGTCACATACCTATCATGGTTCCACGCACCACTTACTGAAGTTGAAATTCCTGTAATTCCTTACCCCTCTGTAAGTGCCCTGCCAGCAGCGACTGTCACTCCTTCCAGTATCACCCTTCTATTGAAAGAGTGCTATTTTAATTGGGTGCAAAGGGAAAACTATTTGATTCCACCTTTAATCCCTTTAAATCTTTCTGAGAGCTAATTTTTCCTATTTTGGATAGAAACTTGGGCAAGTGTCAGAACTTTTTAGTCACCTTTAGGTTAGAGCAGAAACAAAACGTTAGAAGACTTTTAGTGCCAGGAACCATAATTCAACAAGGATCATGCTGCCCAGCCTGTGTAATCATTGAGACTTGAAACATCATTTCAATTGAAAGCTTCTCTTTTCTCCTACTTGAGACTCGCTTCAGGGGCACGGTGGGCCTATTGTTCATGGAGGGAATGGAGAAACATAAAAACAAAGCACAGACAAAACATGGAGGAAAATTTAAGGAGCTGAAGATGTGGAGAGAGCCACAGACTCTTCACTTCCCTTGCTCGGTATGTCTAATGTTGCAGAGAGCTTCAGAAGATGAAGACTGAATAAAAAGACAACTGAGAATGATGAGCAAAGGTCATGGGGATCCTTCAAGGAAATGGCTTTAGCTGACTGGTAAAGGCAGAAACCAGACCTCAGTGAGCTGAGGCCAGAACGCAAAGTGAAGAAATGGAAGCAGACAGAGTACAGGCTAACCCTTTTCATTGGCCCTGTGCCAATGAGAATCTCTGCAAGTACCAACAAAATGAGAGTAAAGATTAAAAAGCAACAACAACACAGAGCCAAGAGAGCCAAAGAGAATGGAGAGGGGTCTACAGACTTCAGACGTCCTTGAAATGTTGGAGACTGGAAAGCACACAGGCTAGTGGTTAGGGATTTGGCAGACCAAAGGGAACCGAAACCCAAGCACAATGATGGAAGGCCAAAAATAAAGCAGACGCACCCCAGAAAAGCTGTGGAATTGGGGTAGCTAGTACCTCTGAAGAAGATGGAGCGGCTAAAAAAACCAAAAGATTGGTTAAAAGAAATAGGTGTATGGACATTTTTTAAAGGAATCTGATGTAAATACTAAAAGAAGCAGCAGAGAGTTGAAAGTGGTTGTAACTGGGCAGAGAGAAGCAGGAGTGAGCCTGGGTGGAGCGGGGGTATTCTGTGCTCCAAGCTGGGCTAAACGGTAGGTGGTCTTATCTGACTGGTCAGTATCTATGCCAACTGATTGTTAAACATTTTCAACGTCACCATTTTTTTAAGCTTTTATGGTATTATTTGCCTTTATAAACTATATACATGAACTAATTTGATAAAAATAATTAACTGAAAAAGAATGTTATGCTTTCAGTAGAGAAAAGATTAAGTGTTAGGCTTTGAAGGAGAAAAAATGGGATGGTATACAGAGTAAAAAGAGATTTTTGTTGTTAGAAGAGATTTCATCATGATTGTAGGCTAAAGTTGGGAATCTGACAGATTGGGAAGATTGAAGCTTTCAGAAGAGGGTGCAAAATTGTTGAAATAAGGTTGAGGAGGGGATATGAAAAGATGTATTCAGAGCATTTACGAGAGGATTGCCTTAGAAATTAATGAATTTGCTGTTCCTACAATTTCTTTCTTTTTTATTCAAATTAATTCAAAATTAACATGTCATGTTTTACTGATTTGGTACTACAAACATATTCTCCTGCTTGTCTCAAGCAAATTAATTTTGTTTAATTAACTTTGAATTTTCTTAAATACTAGAAGTTGGTTTAATTATGCATACATTCAATAACCTATTCTGTAGATTAATTGGCCAAAGTATACTGTGTTCTGAGTGTGGAATATACTTAATTCCACACTTCCAAAAAATACCAGAGAGGCCAGCTGGTCTGCATTTCATGGATAGTGTTTTGTTTTGTGTTCCTACAATTTCTTACTATAGGTTGGAATCAATTTTATAATAATATTATAATTTTAAATTTTAGTTTGATGGTAATGACTAACACCAACATAGTGGCTGTTGACAATAATCAGAAGAGAAATAGAAATTACTGTGAGGCAATTGCTGGGAACAGTAAGAGTAAGGTCTGTTTATGTACAGTGTAAGACATGATGATGGCAGGCTTTAACCCCACAGGGATTGGGTCAGTCACATGTGTCTACGGGTCCTCAATGTCTAGAGCAGCAGGCTGGTGACATCCCAGCATGTTATTAAACAGATTTGCAAACGTATTTGTACACTTTACCTGAAGACAGAAATCAACTGTGCCTCATAAATTTATGTATACTTATCTTTCCAGTGTATGTAGATGCTATTAAAATTAATAAGAAATAAACTTATTTAAATTGTCACTGATTTAACTGTCACTTCCTTCCCCCAATAACAGACACTAAAATAATAATTTCTATCATGTGTATAACATGAGATAGTAGATCTAAGTGTTTTTTAATGTTTCTATTTGCTGTAAACATTAATACTATTTACTAAAATCTTATTTTACTTTACTTCCAGAAAAATGGGAAGATTGCATTTTCTTCATGAGGTTGGATATGGTGGTGACTTGCTTTGGCCAATAAAATGTAAGTTGAAGTAACATATGTTGGTTTCAGGTAGAAGTGTTTAATTGCCAGTGTCCAAGGACCCAACTTTCTCCGGCCCCATGGTGGTGACAGTGGAGACATGTGTGGCAGAGACACCATAGAATCAAAGCAGCCTTAGAATGGGGGGCCTGCACATGGGGAACACTTTCCCTGGAGAGTCACCAAGACTCACAGTAGACTTTGCATGAGCAAAAATTAACTTTTGTAGTTAAGCCACTGAGATTTTGTTGTTAAACCATGCATATATGCTTTTTACTGCCACATACCCTAGCCAGTACTGACTGATAGAGACTAGATGTCCAGATACAGTGTCCATAGTCCAAAACCTGGAGAGCGACTTGTCTAGGAAGCAAGGAACCTAAATCAGTCTGTGTGAGAGTAGTGTTTGAGCTGATTGAGGCATGCTGTAAAAGTTTTTCCCATTTTTCTTGAGTTTTGTAATTCCAGACTGGAAAATACTACCAAATACATGGATCAAGTATTTCCAACTGTGTCCCTAGACCTTCTGCATGATAATTTGCATTGTCTTACAAATGCAGATTCTTGGACACAAACAATAGGCCTCTGACTCAGACTATCTGGGAGAGACTCTGGAATCTGTATTTCAAACAAACTCCGTAAGTAAGGGTTCTTATGCTTCCCAAAGACTTAAAACCATTCCTGTTGACCAATACTTTTTAAAGTAGATTATATATACCTTGGCAGGGTAACGATAATCCAGTGGGTAAAATAACAGAACTTATATTAATTTATATGTTTTATTGAAAAAGTAGGAAGAAAATAATCTTTATGAATATTTAAAAATGGATCGGCACATGTGTCTGTATTCATAACATAGTCATTCAAAAGGGAAGGAGGTGGGTTTGGCTGGGGTGGGGGGAAGTGGTGGGGAGAAAATGCAGATAACTGCAACTGAACAACAATAAAGTAATTAAAAAAAAGCAAAAACATAGTCATTCAGTATTTGTTGACAGCCCACCCCATGCAAGGCACTGTTCTAGCTCCTGCGGCTACAACTGTGAACAGCACAAAGTCAAAGAGCTTCTGTGTCTAGTAGGAGAAGCAGAGAAAAAAGAATAAAGAATAAATACATAGGGCGACATAACAATGACAAATGCTATGCAGGGTGAGAGAGACAGAGATAGAAGAAGAGAGAGACAGGAGAATTGCTATGTTTTATAGGATTGTCAGGAAAGACTTTGGGGAGAAGTTTACCTTAGAGCAGAAATCTGAAGGTGAGTCAGCAGGCCATGCAGATTCTAGAGGTGGCGTGTGGTGGTCAGAGGAAACAGCTAGGGAAAAGCTGTGGGGTAGAAGCATGTTTGCTGTGGGGTATGCGCTTGGTTGGGGGTGGGGGGGACCAGTGTAGCCACATTGGTGGTGGAGGGGATCAAGTGGCTGGAGGGAGAACAGGAAGCTAGCAGGTCAGAGTATTGGAGGGGCAGGCAATTGATCATGTAGAATTTTGTAGGCTACTGTAAAGGTTTTGGCTTATCCTGTGAATGAAATATAAAGTCATTGGAGGGTGTGAGCCCTCCAACAATTAGGAGTTAGACATGTTGACGACTTAGTAGAGGAGATAAGAAGATGTGGCCAGTGAAGTGACAGACAAATAAATGGAAAATGATGGCACAGAGGCAAAGAGAAGGAAGGAGAGTGATCAGCAGCTGTGTCTGATGCATCTCCAGTGAGGTGATGACCTTGACCAATGTAATTTGGGTAGGATGGTGCAAACTCAGACCTGACTGGGTTCAGGAAAGAACGAGAAAAGAGAAATTGAGCACAGCATGCTTTTGAGAGTTTAGATGTAAAGGGACATGGAGGAAGGGGGTCATATTTGGAGGGGGTGATGGAGTTAAGAGAAGGTTTATATTTTAAGACAGAGGATCATATGGATGTGCTTGATAAAGTAACATTATGGATTATATAAGATTATATAATTTAGTTTTAGCTAATATAATCATTTACATAATCTTCACAAATGGACATGTGGCTCAGACATTCTTATAGTAAAATGAATGCTGGATCAAAAGTAATGCCAAAATACAACAACAGCGAATAAGAAAATGACAGAGTCTATACTTCTAACCCCATTAAAAGCTGTTCATCAGCCATGTCATTGGGTTAAAAACAATGAAAATCTGATCAGATATGACAGAAAACCAGGCTCGCCCCATAATCAGACTACTTGAAATACAGATTTACATCTAACATTATTAATGATGAACTTCTCCCTATGTGTTGGTGTATGTTGCTCCTTGTGAGCTATCTTTTCAAGCTAATACAATGTTTAAGTCCAATGAAAAATTTCAAAACTAATGAAGTATATTTAATGACATTATTCCATTAAAGATTAGTGGTGAAAAGTTATTAAAATATTATTTATGTGTTTGAAATTTTGTTTGTTTTTAAGGTGCATTTATTTGTACAGCAGTGTATTTATTACTTAAAAGTAAATATATTCATATGCACTGGGAACACATATTCAGTGATTTTTAGCAATTACTACTATAGCCCAGTCATCTATAAAACATGATTTAACTTCTTAGCTAAGGCTGCTTTTTTCTGTACATAGATTTTTTTTTGTCCTTTCCTTGGTATTTGTAATGATGTAGCAATTATTTTGATGTGAACTTTATCTTTTCATTCTAGGCAGGACTATAGTGAAATCATTTCAGATAAATTGCCAGTCATTAGAAAATGAAGAAACAATCTCTTATTCAACCCCAGTATGCTTTACCTCTGCATTCTTCCGCCCCTGCCATTTTCTTGTGTTTTGGCCTTTAACCTATAAACAAAAGAAAAAAAGCTCAACTATGACCGACGTGAGAAAAAGCCCACCAGTTTCCCATTCTACTGCTTTTTGTATAAAAGTAGAAAGTCTCCTTCTATTGCTAAATAACTGTAAGTGACTTTACCTTTCTGATTCTGTTTCCTCTTCTATAAAATGTGAAAAATAAAAATAATATCCTCACAGAGTTGTTGTGAGATCAAATGAAAAATACATGGGAAAGCACAGATGAACATTTAAGATCCTATACAAAGGCGAATATGAAGGTGATTGGAGTAGATTGCATATGGCTCCCATTCTTCTACCCTCCCTTCATCCCAGTCCTCAGCTGTCCTCTCATTGGGGCCAGGGTGCATTTTCCTACCTCCAGACTCTGGGCCTGGCTATGTGACTTGCTTTGGTCAATAGCATGTCAGAAAATATGACACGAGTGATGCTTAGAAAGTACTTGTGTAACTGGGTTTGTCCCTTTGCTTTTCTGCTGTATCTCTGAGAAGAACATGGCCAGGCTAGCAAAGAAGAACCATTCCAGCAGAGCCCGGATCCCCAGCCAACCTGAAGACTTGTGTGGTAGGAAATAAGTTTGTATGCCCCTGATATTTTACGGTGATTATATTATTATAGCATTAACCAACTGATATAATCATGATTTCCCTGGAAAACTTTAGCAAAAAAATAGAAAAGTTTCAAAAAGAGTAAACAATATAAAATTTTGTCTTTCTTCTGGAAACGAATCAAAACTCATATCCTGAAAGTTAACCATATCAGAAGCCCTTCCACTGAAAGAGTTTTAGGCCCCTGTGGCCTCAGTTCCTTCTCATCATGGTCTTCCCTAGCAGTTATTTTCTCTTATTTTCCCAAAATTGTTTTGGGTTCATTTCCATTATTTTTGCCTTAGAGATGGAAAAATCACTGGTCTTGTTTTTTTTTAAGATATATGTATAATGAGTGTAAGATGACTGAAATTTTGTTATTTTCATTTTTAATTGATTTTTTAAAAAATAAGAAACACATAGACATGTAACAAATGGGTTTAAAAAGGTGCCTTTAAAAATTCTATTTCCTTCATTTCCTGATCCATTCAAACCACTCCCTTGGCCCTCACCTCAGATAAGCCAGTTTATCGTTCTTTGTAAGCCTTCCCAGAGATTGTCGCTCTGTGTGAGAGGCCTTATTTTACTCCCCAACTCTGCCCTCAACGCCAGTTCAATTTGCATCCCCTGGTCCTATAACTTGTCTCCCAAAGGGCATTTAGATGGTTTCCAATGTTTGCAAGCTTTCATTATTACAAATAATGTTGTAGTTAACCTTTTTATGTATCACACATCATTTCCCAGTACTTATTGGAACATGAAATTGCTGAATCAAAGGAATGAGTATCCATTTTACTTTTTTTTTAAAGATTTTATTTATTTTTAGAGAGGAAAAGGGAGGGAGTTAGAGAGGGAGGGAAACATCAATGTTTCAGAGAAATATTGATCACATCGATCAGTTACCTCTGACACACCGCCAGCCAGGGACCTGGCCTCCAACCCAGGCATGTGCCTGACCAGAATTGAACTGGTGACCTTTCTGTTTGCTAGATGATACCCAACTCACTGAGCCACACCAGCTAGGGCAGTAGTTTCAATTTTGAAAGACACTGCCCAATTTCTCTCTATCGAGGTTGTCTTCATTTGCATTCCAATCATCAACATATGACAGTGCCTATTGTCCATACCTAATCACAGACTGTATACCTTATTAAACTATATTATTTTTGCAAATTTGATGTATAAAAGTGTTATCAGAGTGTAGGTTTATTTCCATTTTCCCCAATAAATGAAGTTAAACATCTTTTAAAATGCTTAAACTTAAGAGAGATTTTTATTTCTTTCTCCACTTTCTAAACATATCTTTGGCTGATATATAATGGATTTTTTTCTTGTGGTTTTCTTTTTTGGTAGGAACTCTATTTGTTAAAAAAACAGTACTTTTTATGGAATATGAGTTGCAAGATATTGTCTATTGACAAATGACAAGCCTAGTATATTTGTCATACAGACCAGATACTTTTTAAACACTCCTGTATACAGCAAAATTATTTTCAATAAAGGCCTTGAAGAGATGAATAAATTATACAGAAAATGTAAACAACAACTACTTTCTTTTACTGGAATTCATACACAGCCAACCTCCCACATCCACAGATTCACTTTCTATGGTTACAGTCATGTGTGGTCAACCGAGGTTCCATGGAAAATCCCAGAAATACATGATTCATTAGTTTTATTTTATTATTTTTTAAAGGTTTAATTTATTCATAGAGGGGAAGGGAGGGAGAGAAACATTAACGTATGAAACATGTATCAATTGCGTCTCCTGCACCCCAACTGGGGACCTGGCCCACAACCCAGGCATGTGCCCTGACCAGGAATCATCAAACCAGACCTTTTGGTTTGCAGGGTGGCACTCAATCCACTGAGCCACACCAGCCAGGAACACAATTCATTAGTTTTAAATAGCATGCCATTCCGTGCTGTGTGATGAAATGTCATGCTGTCTCACTCAGTTCTACTTGGCATATGGATCAACTTTTGTCCAGGGAATCCATACTGTCTAGGCTACCCACCCATTAGTCATTGGGTTATCAGATCAACTCAATGGTATGCCAGTGTTTAAGTAACTTAATCATGTTAACATTGCTCTAGTAATTTAATAATGGTCAAAGCCATTCATATAACTTCGGTTATAACATACTTTAATTGTTCTATTTTATTATTCATTACTGTTATTAATCTCTTACTATGCTTAATTTATAACTTAAAATAAAGTCTATCGTAGTAATGTATGTTTAGGAAAAAAAAACATAGTATATACAGGGTTCAGTACCATCTGCAGTTTCAAGCATCCACTGGGGTTCTTAGAACGTATTCCCCATGGATAAGGGGGAAACACTACATATATATATATGAAATCATGCCTGCAACAAATAAAATTATAAAAAGTTAAATTCATAGTACAGCACACATAAGGATAAAAGTAATAGGTAAATCAACTATTTTTTAAAAGATTTTATTTATTTAGTTTTTAGAGAGGGAAGGGAGGGAGAGAGAGAGAGAGAGAGAGAGAGAGAGAGAGAGAGAGAGAAACATCAATGTGCGGTTGCTGGGGGCTGTGGCCTGCAACCCAGGCATGTGCCCTGACTGGGAATCAAACCTGTGACATTTTGGTTCGCAGCCCACGCTCAATCCACTGAGCTATGCCAGCCAGGAAATAAACTATTTTTAAACTACATTAATGTAGTTAATGAAAGAGTAAAAAAATTATACCTGTATACAGGTCTCTTGAAATACTAAATAATAATATTACAGTTTAACAATGATTTAGTACATTAAGAAAAAAAATAATAAACTTTATTTTAAAGATATTATTCTCCTAGCTTTGGATTTAGTTTGTTCTTCTCTTTCTAGTTCTTTAAGGTGAAAAGGTAGATTATTGATTTGAGATCTTTTTTTTTGTTTTTATTGCAGGCATCTACTGCTAAGAATTGCCACATCCCATATGTATTGGTATATTATACTTTTGTTTTCATTCATCTCTAAGTTTTCTTAACTTCCCTGGCCATTGGTTGTTTAAGAATATGTTGTTTAACTTCCACACATTTGTGAACTTTTTAGTTTTCCTATTACTGATTTCTAGCTTTATTCCATTGTCTTGAGAGAAACTACTTCATATGATTTCAATATTTTTAAATTTATTGAGACATGTTTTGTGGCCTAAGATATGGTGTATCCTGGAAAATGTTTCATGTAAACTTGAGAAAAGTATGTATTCTGCTGTTGTTGTGCGGAGTGCTCTATAAATGTCTAGTTGTTAGGTACGTTTGGCTTAGAGCGTTCTTAGAGCCTCCTATTTTCTTATTGATCTTCTGTCTAGATTTTCTGCCTGTTATAGAAAATGAGATACTGAAGTCTGCAACTGTCCCTGTAGAATCATCTCTTCCTTCCTTTAATGTCAATATTCAAATCATACATCTTGGGTTCTCTTGTTTTTGTGTGTGCATGATTATTATTATTTTGTTTTAATAAACTGACTCTTTTATCAGATCTAATGCTCTATTGTGTCTCTTGTAACAAGATACAAAGTCAGTTTTGTCTTATATTAACATGAACACTCCAGCTCTTTTTTGGTTACTATTTGCATGGAATACCATTTTCCAGTCATTTACTTTCAAACTATTTATGTCTTTGGATCTGAAGTGGGTCTCTTGTAGATAGCATATAGTTGGATCATGGTTTGTTGTTTTTTAAAATAAATTCTGCCAATAGAGATTATTATTGGAGAATTATTATTATTATCCTATTATTTGGATAATTTAATGTACTTGCATTTAAGTTAATTACTGATGAGGAAGGCCTTACTTCTGCCTTTGGCGGTTTTCCCTATGCCTTGTGCGCTTTTGTCCTTTAGTTCCTCCATTACTGCCTTGTTCTGTGTTGATGTTTTGGGTGTGAACTGCCTTGATCCTCTTCTCATTTCCTTTTTTGGTATGTTTTTAAAGATACTTTCTTTGTGGTTATCATGGGGATTATACTTAAAATCTTAAATTTAGAGCAATTTTGTTTGCATTAATACCAATCTAGCTTCAAGAGCCTATAAAAACTCTGCTCCTTTAGAATTCCAAACTCTTTTCTGTTGTTATCATCACACATTACATCTTTATACATTGTGTGACTATTAACATAGATTTGTGATTATTTTATACACTTGTGTTTTAAATCATTTAGGAAATAAAAAGAAGAGATACAAACTAAAAATAAAATAATGTTGGCTTTTGTATTTACCTACATAAATACAAAAAAATTTACCTTTGCAGGGGTTTTTATTTCTTTGTATGCCTTCAAGTTACTGTACAGTGTCCCTTTGCTCAGCCTGAAGCACTCCCTTTCTTGTGGCTCATTTCTTGTAGAGTAGGTCTGATAGGGGACTCAAAACTTGGAAAATTTTAGCTTAAGGTAAATAGCCATAAATCTAGCAAGTAATGTGTATGCTAAGCTTTTTGTTTCAGAAACAACAGACAAGGCCCATCTGGTGCCTGAGAAAAAAAAACGGCTGACCTTCTGGGGTGCTGGCTGGAGATACCCCATGGAGACAGCTGTACCAGGCGACTACCCCTCCCCTTGGAATTTCAAAGACTTTCACCAACTCCTGTTTGCCCTCCCCCAACGCCCTTATAAAAGATCTGGCCAGCAAAGAAAGAGGAGGATGGTTTGTTAGGGTTTGAACCTGCCATCTTCTAGGATCACCGGCCATCTGAATAAAGCGCCTATAAAAGATTCAATCACTGTCATTGCTTATTGGATTTGGTAGTGACAGGCAGCTGGAACGCCGGTATCTTTTCCGGTTACAGGTCTACTAACAACTAATGCCACCATCTGAGAATGTCTTAATTTCTCCATTTTTTAAAAAATACTTCATATGGTAAAAATACAACAAAAATATATTTTGTTAAAAAAATACACTGCTATGATTGCAGTTCTAAGGATGATTTAAGTAGTCTCTGGCTCCTCAGCTGTGCCCTGCAGTGTAGGCCAACTTCATCCATGGCTTCTCCAGCTTCCTTCAGGAAGGAAGGGAAGGAGAAAGGAAGGAGGGAAAGAAGGAAGGAAGGAAACTGCTGAAATCAACAACAAGGCTTAGCCAGACCATTTACTATTCTGATTTAGCCTTCACTTCAAGCTTGCACTGAGCCTGGAGATTATTTAGAGGTGTAAATTTAGCATCTGATTAGGTCTTTTCTGAGTATGCATCTTGCCCTGGGCATGTGTGTTGCTTTCTAAATTCCTGAGTATACACAGGGGCTGTTGAATGCCCTAATTTCCCATGGATACTCTTTGCCTAACTTTCCCTCCCAAGATTTAGCGCTCTATTATCTGTCTCAACTGTAATCTTTTGTCCCAGATGACTGCAGCTTGTTTGTTTGTCTTACAGTGCTTTTGAGGAATGCCTGCTGTCTTTGCACTCTGAGTGAGTTCTGAATTAGGTAAAATAAAGACGAGTATGTTGTGTCGGGCATTCAAGCACCCCCAAAGCAGGTTAGAACTGACACACTGTTATTGTTAAATAAAGTCTGCTGTGCTCCCTCTAGAGCTGAGGACTAGAGTTCCACACTGGGAATGCGGAATGCCACCTCCAGGACTGCCACTGAGCTGGGAACAGGGTGGGGCCAGGGCAAGCAGGCAGGCCACAAGCTTTTCTGCCCCTTTAAAGTTGCCTTGTCTTTCATTCAGAGTTCACTTGGATGCTGGCGGCCTTTGACTGATAAGCAGAGTTCTGACTAAGTTTGTTCTGACAGCCTGCCTGTCTTTTCTGTCGTTTTGTGGAACGACAGGTGTCGGCATCTGCGTCCCCTGCCATCATCTGCTGCCCTTGCTCTCTGCACTGCGCACAGCCTCCTGTGCATATTCTCTTTGTTACTCTGAACACCACCTTAGTTCTTTCTTTCTGAAACACTACCCACATAAACCTAGGTTTACGATAAACTTTTAGAGTAAAATAAAAAGTTAAGGTTTCAGGGAGGGATTATGTCACAGCACAGTATCATCGCAGTAGACAACCGTATTGACTGAAATACTCGGCTTCCCTGGTCTTCCAGATTCCTTGGTTAGTCACACAGCGGCCGAGGAACTGAGAATATGGCTAAAGTGTCTTTTTTTTCAAAAAAACATTTTTTCTTATCATAAATCAACACACATTTATTTGGTATTTAAAAAAGAAAAATGAAGAATGAATGAAATAGAATTTCCAAATTCTGAAAATTCATAAATGTATAAAACAGAAAACAAGGCACCAGTAATCCCATCACTCAGAGATACCAACGGTCCTGTTTGATACATACTCTCCAGGAACTTCTAAATCACCATTGCATAGGCAGCTGCGTGTGTGAATGTATGGGTGCGTACGCAGACACATCCATGTGTATGTATATTTTTTATTGAACAAAATCAAGATTTTAGTAAGGTCTTTTGAAAGTAAATATAGAATGCATTATTTTAATGGGCACATGATAATTTATTTATGGATGTACAATGATTTAATCAGTTTCTTATCAATGAACACTCAGTTTATTCCCATTTGTTCTCTGCATATATATTTTAGAACTTACAGGAAACTTAAAGTATGTAATTCTGATTTCTCAGGTAGTTTTATTTAAATTTTTGCTTCTATAAACCAGCATTAAGACAAAAACAGTTTTTGGAATCCTGTTTCAAAAAGCTTTGATCACAAAAGTAGGCAATGCTCAATAAACATTTAAAAGGTTTCAACATCTCTAACCTTAATAGACGACTTTCCAAACTGGCTACAATCTGTCATTTTAGTTTTAACTACCTGGATTACTCACAAAGTCTCCACTTTGGTCACAAGGATTTATTCACCTAGAGGAGCCTTTGCTATCCTTCTGCCATAGCACTCACTGCTTCTCCAGGCTGGAAACGCTGGAAATCACTTTCTCTTTCTCTTCGCCTATCAAATCTAATCCAGAATTACAGGTCTAGCTCAAATCCTACTTGATCCATAAACTCTTCCTGACCTCCTAGCAGGAAGGAATTTTTCCTTCTATAAAGTCCCTTGGCACATGATATTTGCACCCTTTTTTGGGCAGTTAAATATATACTGTCTTGTAACAATTCCTTCTCTTGTGTTTTCAAATGTTATTTGAATCTTGCTTGTTATTTCCTCACTGGCATATTCATATGACCTTGCTACCGCTGCACCGAAGGACTGCTGGCCAGGTCAGTCTCGTCATTCGCTCAGCGCTGTAGTTTGCACATAGACGGAGCTTCGTAAGTATTTATTTATTTCATATGAACACTGGAAGTTACAGATCTATATTACTAAAATTCTTATTCAGTTTAATTTCTAGGCACAGATAAAAGTATACCGAAAAGCAATTTCTTAAAGCTCTTTCATCAAGATAGTAAAAAAGTCTTTGCTACTGACTAATACACTGCTGTAGTTGGTGACTGGACTATGTAATCTCTAAATCAAAATAGTAGCTCAAGATTTTAATGTTTTTATAATATTTAACATATTTTCTTAAAGTAGTTTGCATAAATACTGAATCACTTACCTTGCAAAAACTTAAGTAGAAGCACAAAAGTAGCAGAGTAACATGAGCACACTTCATGTTGGAGACATTCAGGGTCGGTGTCTCTACTGGGGATGCTTCTCTACCCCAGATAGGTTTTTCAAATTTAATATTTAACCTCTGAAAAAATATTTAAAAAGAGCAAACCTCCTCCAGAGCTTTGGACTTTTGAACTTGTAGAGAGTTTGGCTACAGTCCCAAGAGTTTACCGTAACTGAAACAAAGCAAAACAAAACAAAAGTCCTTCCCAGTAAGTAGCTGAGGGAGGCAACCAACAGGGACTGCGTTTTCTCCAGAGGCAACTGATTCCCCCTCTTGGTATTGAGTAAAACCTCTGTTCTGTTTTCTAAGGAAGACAAAAACTACACTGGAAGACAATTTCTTATGCTTTTGTTAAAATATTTAAAATGATAACATTTTCCCTCAGAGTTGAAGACTGGGTGATGGCAAAAAGGAATAATAGTAAATCAGATTGAAGGTATGCTGAATACTTTGAAAATCCTCAACGAAACAGCCCCTTTACCATGCACTGGCTGTGCTCTGATCAAGCCTTACGCTCTGAGTGAAAAAACACCTTTTTAAAATGAGCATTCTTTCCCTGGCACCAACTATAGTGCTGGATTCATTTATATTTGTAAAATAAATTTGTGGTAGCAGAAATGCTGTCACAGTTTGGGTTCTCCTGAAGCAGACATGAGACGGAATTGGGGAGGTGGGTGCAAAATATTTGGTAGCTATGAACTTCAGTGAAAGGAAGTGGGTAGGAGCAGGAACCAGCAGAGGGAGCAGTCGGACTACAATGCAGGTTTGTCACAGCCTCGCCAGCCTATGGGGAGCTCTGGAGTGACTGTGGCCTGTCACGTGTCCCTGGGTCAGGCAGAAGTGATTGGTGTAAGGAGTAGGGAAAAACTTAGGCCATGAGAAAATAGGAACCTAGCTAGCTAGAGCCAGGAGATTACTAGGTTAATGAACAAACATCCTGCCTTCCCGCCTTATGCAAGAATGCTTGGTTTGAAATTCCCACGCACAGTCTTTGTGAGCGAATTGCTAACTGCCTCGTCTGCTTCTGTGTAACGCTTGCTTGCCCGCCCCTATATAAGGACTTAGGTGTAAGTGCTCGGGGCGTCTTGTTTGCAGCTCCTTGTGGGCACTGTGTCGCTGGACACTTTGAGAGTTCACCCCTGTGCAGGTTAAACTTGGCCAATAAAGTAACATCTTTGATACCCTGAAAGTCTCCGATATTTGTTCTCGAGTTTGCTGGATGCTACAACTGGACCATTAAACCCTGCCTTGCTCTCAGTCACCTGGTGTAGGTTGCCCAGGAAATGCACAGCCTTAGGTGAGGCAGACCCTGAAGGAACAGACAATTCGATTCAGTCAGAAGTAGGTGTCTGCTGACCACACTCTTCATAGCTAGGCAGTAGAACCTTCCTTGAAGGAGAAACATGGGAAAATCATTTCCACCATTTATGCCTTTTACACTATTTTCATCTTTTAGATCTACTTACCATATGTGCTCCAAGAGTGGCTCCTTGAAAATTGCAGTGGGCCTCTCTGAGGGAAAATTTAGAATAGGCAGGTGACGGGAAAAACTATAGCCCCTGCCCTTGTCACTGATCTTGGGGCTGCAACTGGTACTCATCTTACCCAATCTAGATTCCCTTCACCCTGACCCTCCACCTCTGCCAGCTCCAGCGGGTTACCTGAGGGTGGGGCCCACAACCCCTCCCAGCAGTAGTTACCATTTCATTCTAGTTGCTGCTTCTACCCCTTTCCTGTCACAAGAGACAGCAAAGTAGCTATACGGTCCCATACATATCATACAGCAGCAGTCCTTCTGCCTCTGAATGATCAGAGCCAGTTACCCTATGATGGGGGTGACTCCTCTTCTCCCCCACTGGTCTCCAGACACCAGGAACCCAATGTGCAGCAGGCAGAAGGCTTAGCTTATAATTCAGTGTGATTCTTGCTGTGCCCTTGGCAGAAGTGTACTTCCTCTGGGGAACAAGACCCCTAATCTGCAGGGTCCAGAGTTCTGGGGCCAGGAAGTAAGAAGTCCCCAGTTGGCCATTGGGAAGAGATAGAATTGGGAAGTTGCCATTGTACAGATGGTATATGATATAGTCTAGGAAGAAAGGGAAAGTGCTTTGGGACACTTCCCCAATTTACATATCTGTTAGTGGAGACTGAGAAGTAATAGCTAAGAAAGGAAACGGCAAGACAGGAGACTTTCATAAAAGTGATGGTTAAGTGTGGTCATTCCTGATTCTATTCCTTGGGCTCCTGCACCCCTGTCTTCCCTCTCTGGGGGATACAATGTTGTATGTAGGTCTTCAACTCAATGCATTTGCTGTTTCCAGGAGGATAGCACCCTGTCTTCACAGAGAATTGCCTGGAGCAGGCCGTTCCAGTGGTCCCTGACATTGGATCTGAATGGTGTTGCATGTGGTGCCCAGTGAAGCATGGTCATAGGCCCACACTCACATCTTATTTGCTGTAAAGTGAGTACTCTTGACTGACAGGGTGTCATATGGGACCCCTGTTGAAAGATTAAATACTTTGTAATCCTTTGGATCATGATCCTAGCTGAGGCCCTGCAGACAGGAATGGGACCTGCTAATCTGTGATTAAGTCAATGCTTGTAAGAATGTACCACTGGCTCTTTGAAGATAGAAAGGACAGAATGTGGCAATTTACCACCAGGTGGCTAATTGGCGCAGTCTTGGGGGTCTGCACTGTGGCTGTCAGATTGAACATTTGTTGATGGCTGCAGCTAAATAAACCTTGGGAGCCCATGCTAATGGCCTCGTGGGTAGCCTCCATCTCTGCTACCATGGCCACTTCATTCCTGTGCCCCTGGCGTTAGCATTGGGGTGGCTGATGACTGAAACCGCTGATATGAATTGGCTGAGTTGTTCTGATGGTTATTAGTGCCTTTTTCTCTGGTGAATGTTAATATATGATACAAAGATTGTTACACTTCATCCCCACTCCTATATGCACATCCACAGGTTCCTACCTGAGACTTTCTTGGTTTAAATCTCTTAATATTTTTCGTTCTAGCCCCCTAGAGATGGTCAGGCAATCACTATTGCCTGTGATTCCACATATAATCTAACCTCAGGCCACTTCTTTTTCCACAGAGGGAAAAGTGGATGGCCAGGTGTGCTACAGAAGCTCTGCCCGTTGGGAGAATTTTCCTCACCACTGTCTTTTAAAACCACTTTTAAGTGTGACTGAAATGAGCTGGCCCATCTGTACCCCAAACACAAGCTTTTCTCTCCTTCCTTAGCTGGTCATTCCAGGTTCTCCATAGAGCCACAGGGGTGAGCTGAGAGGGGGCACAGGTGCAGCAATTTGGATTTGGGGTAGGGGAACCCTGGCTACCTGCTCATGCACTTTGCTTGTGCCCTTGGGTCCTTTTTGTGTTTGTTTCTGGATATAACACTTCCATATTACCTTTTTGCTAGGCCCGCTCAACCTTATGCTCCATGGGTCTGTTAAGACCCAGCTCATAATGGGCATTTCTGGCCACGTGGTGATGTAGTGTACCGTCTTCAGTTATTCCACATTCACCAGGACCCAGTGGTCAGAGGTTGTTTCTCAAAAAGAGCACACTTTTTACTGCAGATGGCATGGCCTTGTTCTTGAATCCTAGGGCCCTGTATTGAGGGAGAACCCACTGGATCTTCCTCAAATACTATGTGATTTTTTTTTCTCACTACTGACACCCCCAACACCATGGGGTCCTCTGGATTGTTTCAGAACCCTTTCCTGTTCTGGCAGCCAGAGCACTACTCCTTAGGGTGAAATATCCTGAGAAAGCAATTATTCCCAAAAGGGAATATTCCCCCAAACGCTCACTAAGTTTTGTGCTTCCTTCTTTATAAAAGGAAGTGCAAGATGAAACAATTTATCTTTTATTTCAGAGAATATGTCCTGGCAAGTTGCTGAGCATTGGTTTTCTGAAAATTTTACTGATATGCCAGGTTTTGTCTCCTGCCTCTGGAGCGTATGTGTCTCATGAAGGCATTCAGCATTCGAGGCCTTGGAGAAAGGGCTTGGGGAGGAAATGTGTAAATCAAGCAGGCAAAAACATCTTGTGTCAGAAAACGAGAAAGCTATCAGAAGCCAGTGAATGGTATAAAAAGACATAAGACTCACTTTGAAGGGGCTCTCATATACCAAAGATGAAACAACTTAAGCATTAAAAAGAACAATAATAATAAAGGATTGAAATAAAAATTTAAAATAATGAGGTTCTTTATTTCATCTAATAACTGCTGAAGAAATGATAAAATGAGCATATTACTGTTTTGTAGCCCCTCATGAATCAATGGATCTAGGAGATGATCACCAATAACTGCTAAAACCAGAAAAGCTGGAAGGAAACTTTATTTTTATTTATTTATGTTAAAGATCTTATTTATTTATTTTTAGAGGGGGAGAAGGGTAGATGAAAGAGAGTGGAGAAACATGGATATGTGAAAGAAACATGTATGTGTTGCCTCTTGAACGCACCCTGCAACACAGGCATGTGCCCTGACCAGGAATCAAACTGGTGATTTGCTTTGTGGGATGATGCCCAATCAACTAGCCATTCTGGTCAGGGCACTTTATTTTTTTCACAGTAAAAAAAATTTTTACATTTACAATTAGCCAGCTGGACTCAGTTTAGGTGACCTCAATTTTGTTGGTAACATCCAAAGCATCATAGTCTGGAGCCAGTGGAACATAGACCTTCCCCTCTCCCATCAGGCCTCATCAGGGTGCTGACCTTGGCTGTGTCAATGTCATAGAGCTTCTTCACAGCCTGTCTGATGTGGTGCTCATTGGCCCTGACATCCACAGTGAGCACAAGGGTATGGTTGTCTTCTGTCTCCTTCAGGGCTGACTAGGTAGCTGGGGGGAGCTTGATGGTGGCGTAGTGGTCAAACTTGTTTCTCCAGGGGGTGTGCTTCCCAGCATGTTTGGGCTGCCTTTGGAGCCACATGGTCCTGGGCTGTAGGAAGGTGGGTGACAAGTGATGGTTCCTGTTGTTGTTGTTGTTGTTGTTGTTCTGCTCTTCTGTTTCTTCATTGCTTCTGGCTGTGAATGCCTTTCAGCACTGCTTTCTTTGCCTTCAAAGCCTTGCTTTGACTTTGGCTTTAGGAGGGGCAGAAGCTTCCTTCTTCACCTTCAGTGCCATCTTGATGAAAAAAAAAGTGGACACGTTCTAATAGACGAACCAGGCTGGTATGAATCCTACTTATCAATCTTAACATTGCTAAAAGAGAGACAACCATACAGCATGAGCCTCCTCAGGTGATGCTATAGGAAGATTTTTGCAGAAAAAAAAAAGTTGAACCTCAACCGAATCAATTCTCCAGATCTCACTGAGAGAATAGGGAAACATGCTTTATACCAACAAGAGGATGGGAAATCTACCAGATAAAAGACACTTTCAACAAATAAATGCCATGAACAAAATAAAAATAGGGAGAGGAAAGTGATAAAAAAATAAAAGACATTTAAGAGATATATCAATCAAATGTAATTCATGGGCATAGTTTGGATTTTCACTTGATCAAACCAACTATTAAAACATTTTGAAATAATTTGGGGAAAACTTACATGGACTGTTACTAGCTGATACTAAAGAATTACTATTTTTGTTAGATGTGATAATGGTATGGTGCTTATATTTAAAAAGGTCTCTGCTAGACGTTTATGAATTACATGGTATGGGGGTTACTACAAAATACACTATCGAGAAATATATATACTTTAAAAATCTAGGGGTCTGTAGATGAAGTAAGATCTGCAAAGAGCTGGTAATTATTGAAGGTGGATTATGGGTACATAGGGGCTCATTATAATGTTCTCAACTTTTGGCCATGTTTGAAATTTTAATAAAAATTTTAAAAAGAAAGTCATGAGTTCATATTAATATTTCCAATTTAATGGCAACTTGGCTAATTCCTTTTAAAACTTTGTCCCAATATAAAGTTTTAAGCCCTTTTTCTTTTCTGTCATTTACAATATCTCTTAACCAAGTATTTTAATTAGATTTCCTAACTTCAGTAACACAGTGGATGTATGCTTTCTTAGATCTTGGGTCCCATAATTCGAATGTACTTACATCCTTTCTGCTCCACCCATCCCTTTTATAATCTCTTTGTTGATCATTCTATAATAATTTATCAACAAACAGAATCTTAATGGATGGACAGAAATTCAAAGTATAGAGAAGAGTTCAGTTAAATTCAATGAATACTTACTGGGCATCAGTTTTTTATTTTTATTTTTTACAGTCACTATTCTAAGTACTTAGGATACCAAAACATGTAAGATGTAGTTCCCACTCTTCAGGAGCTTATAGTCTAGTACAGATTTCTCAGTTGAGGTCTGCAGATATCATTAGGCGTTCTGTGAGAGGTTACTAGGGGTTCCAGAAAAGACCAGAAAATTTTTTTTTATCTTCCCCTGAGGATACATTTTCACTGATGAGAGAGCAAGAGGGGGGGGGAGAGAGAGAGAGAGAGAGAGAGAGAGAGAGAGAGAGAGAGAGAGAGAGAGAGAGAGAGAGAGAGAGAAGTGTTGATTGGCTGCCTCCCGTATGCACCCCAACCAGGGCCTGAATCCTCAACCTAGGTGTGTACCCTGACCAGGGATCAAACTTTCATTCCAGTTTTTCCAGGGCTGGAAAAATTCTTTTGAGTTTCCTTCTCCATGCAATTGCAATGCCAGCACTTGCAGTGATGAATAGATCAAGCAGCCTGTTAATAATTTTGCTAGAAGTTGTCCACCTATATGGCAGTGCTCTGCATGACTCTGTTCTTTTGGTTGTCTGTTCTCAGTTTTTGATGTAAGATAAGGAAGGAAGGCTGTTGCTAACTGGTGAGTGCTGAATTGTACTGAGGGAGGGGTAATGGGTTCATGGCATCAGCCTGTCCCCCTTGAACTCTATCTCCGATCCTCCCCAGACTCCCTTGCCCCTAGCCAACTGAGAGCAAACAAGGTTTCCTGATATACCACATCAAAGGGTGCATTTTAATTCTAAGGATTTGTAAACACTATGACTCAGATAGCTTTCTGTTGCTGTCATGTTGTAAATATTGCAAAATGTGGAGCTTGTAGGTTGAAAGTGAATTGTATTTTTAAGGATTTCATTTTTCTTTTGTAATTCCTGTTTTGTTTGCTTGTTTTTCACTTTATTAGCACCTGTTTTGCAAACACGACTTAAGGTCCAATGTGGTGATATTGTTAAAAGGATTGTATTTACTTATTTTTAGAGAGAGGGGAAGTGGGGGGAAACATCAATGTGAGTGAGAAACATCAATCCATACGGGCCCCAACTGGGACTAAACTTGCAACCCAGGCATGTGCCCTGACCAAGAACTGAACTTCACCTTGCAGAATGACACCCAATTATCTGAGCCACAATGTGGTGATTTTTGAGGATGAAGTGGGAGATGGAAGAGAATTCTAGGTATAAGTAATTCTGATAATGAAGAACTTAAAGATGCAGCAATGGCTCCAGGAAAATTGAGAAGACAACCATAAATCATATTTAAGAAACAAATAATTTTAAATGGCCTTTGAAATCCTAGAGTAAAATTTGTTTAAAAAGTCTGTCACCTTCAGTAAGAAAGTCCAAAAAGCAAGTTATTAAGTAGTAGAAATTTTTTATTAAAAAAGGATAAAGCCCCCCAGTTGATAAGAAACGCACAATTCTATTATGTAAATTTAGAGTAAAATGCTAGAATAATACATAATGTAAGAAACTAAAAAAGTGTCTCTGTTGAAGTTTGATAAATTGATGACATGTCACATGATGCTGAAGAGATTTTGTGTAATAAAACAAAAAACTTTTTATCCACACTGATGGATCAACAGATTTCAATAACAAATGTCATGTGGTAGCATTTACAAAATATGTAAATTGTGGTAACATTCAAGAAAATTTTTCCATAATAAAATGCTGCCCAAAACAAAGGCCAAGATACATTTACTGTTTTGTCTTCAGACTGGAAACAAAAGGTACATTTAGGAGGAAGTCTGTTGGCATCTGCATTGATGGTACCCCATCAACAATTTCAGCATCACTTCCTGAGAAAAAGAAAACCCTGATGTATTCACAACATACTGTTTTCCTCCCAGAGAAGTACTGGTGTCAGACATTTTTGGAGCTGAAATGAAAAAATTTCTGAGTGATGCTACGAAAATGGTGAAAGTTACCAAAGGCCAGTTCACTCAGGAATGTTTAAAAAACTGTGCTCACTTCAGCAGCACATATACTAAAATTGGAATGATACAGAGAAGATTAGCATGGCCCCTACACAAGGATGACACGCAAATTCATGAAGCGTTCCATATTTTTAACTCTTTTTCTTGGCACCTCTGCCTACCACTCTGAAGTGTATACGTTACTTCATGCATTCCAGTTTTTATTAAATGCATTCCTTTCAATCAAAAAACAACAACAAAAAAACTATGTGGAAGCATGGACAAAGACCACGTAAATTTACTGCCACATACATAAAATCTTTTGGCTTAGGAGATCATTCCTTCTTGGGAATGCCAGCTGCCATGTTACAAGAATGCTTAAGTGCTCTGTAAACAGGCCCATGTGGCAAGAATTAAATCCTTTTGGCAAGATGACATAAGCTTGCTAGGCACCTGAGTGAGCCACCTCAGAAACTGACCCTTCTCCAGTCTTGATTCAGATGACTGTAGCCTCAGTCAACATTTTGATTGCAACCGCACAAGAGACCCTAAAGCTAAACCACCAAGCTAAACTGCTCCTGAATTTCTGATCTACAGAGATTACACAAGAAAACGTTTATTGTTTTAAGCCACTAAGTGTTGGGATAATTTGTTACACACTAAGAGAAACATACAGATTTTGGTTCTTAACAGGATGTTTGAGCTGAAAAGTGAATTGTGGGAATACTTTCAAGAAAATAGTAGGCTAGATTTTGCCAAATGCTCTGAAGATCAAGAATAGCTACAGAAACTTAGCCTACTTAGTAGATATTTTTTATCACATGAACTAGTTGAATGAGTATATTCAAGGGCCTGGAGACATATTTTGATTTCAAGTGACAAGATTCTTGGTTTTAAATAGACATTGAATCTTTGGAAAAATCATGGCAAAAAGAAATCTTGAAATATTTCCACTGCTGCTTGCACTTGAGAGTGAGAAAGTCTCAAGTGTCAAGTTGAAACCCAGTCATCTGGGAAAACTGCAGAACAAACTGAACAGTATTTTCCCTCCCTTTCAACACAAAGGTATGTCTGAAAGAGGGCTCTTTTCTCTAAATCTCCTTTTCAGTTTGAGCACCTACTTTGGGAAAAGAGGAACTCTGTGAGTTGATGATTACAAACATAACATGAAATGTATTGATTTGCACTTCTACAAGTTCTGGATTTCTGTGAAAGAAGAGCATTCTGCCATTTATAGGGAAGTGATAAACATTTTACTGTACTTTTCAACATCTTGTGCAAACAAGCTTTTTCTTATCTAATGAGCATTAAGAACAAATACAGAAATCATCTCATTTTGGTTGCAAATGAAATCTGTGTAAGACAGTCTTAAGATCAACTCAGAACTGAGAATACACAGGGCAAAAGACAGCAAAGATTTCTTACTAAATAGGTAAATTTCATTATTTTTAGTTTAAAAAATAACACTTTTATGTATACATAGGCCTATAAATAGAGATGAACACTCACTAAAATCATTTTGCAACCTTTATTAAATCAAAGGAAAAACTGAAGTTTCCTCTCCCACTTAATTTGCATCAGAATTTATATCTTTGTGTGTGTGTGGGGGTAAACTACAGAGTAGGCTAATAAATACATTTTCTACAGAATTTATTGGGGTAACACTGGTTAATAAAATTATACAGATTTCAGGTACAGAATTCTACAGTCTTTGCTGAAAAAAGCACTGAGTTGCACAACAATGTGAACCACTGAACTATACACTTAAAAATGACTAATACAGTAAAGTTTATGTTACATGTATTTTATCAGTTTAAGAAAAGCATTGATAATTATCATTGAGTCATTGTCTACAATTTGCTCATCATAAATAATATTTTTGGCACAGATTTGAGACACGAAAATTATTTCAAGGATGCCTCCAGGATAAAAAGACAGAAAAAGGCTGGTTTAGTGAATGGGAGAAGGAGGTCTTGTGAGCAGGAATTGTTCAACAACTGCAGAGAAAGAGAAGCAAGGCAATAATGTTGGCCTGAGGTGGGCAGAGGTCAGGTGTACAGCGCAAGAAGAAAATAAAATTAATTCTAACAAAGGGCTAATCAAGAGGGGGATTTTAATTTAGATTTGTTGCTAAAGGAAATGGGGAGATATTTGGGGTCCTGAGGATGGCTATGGTATGGTATGTTTTAGTAAGGTCACTATGTCATCACATGTAGTACATAGAGAAGAAAAGTTAAGCCTGGAAGTATTTATTTTGAGGCAACAAAGATGTTCAGAATGGGAGACTGTTGTAGTTCACTGCTATTATTTCTGTACTTTTGAATTCTTGTAGATCATATTGGGTGATTTTGGGTAAGAATTAACACAAGAAAGTGTGGTAGTGACAACAGTAGGCCTGTAATGACAGTACAAGAACCACCTTATAAGGCAGAGGTCTCCAATCTCCCAGACGGGTACCAGTCTGGGCCTGTTAGGAACTGGACTGCACAGCAGGAAGAGAGCTTGAATGTAATGCGCTGGAATCATCTATAAACTATCCCCTCCTCCCTAGTCTGTAAAAAAATTGTCTTCCACGAAACACCCCTGGTGCAAAAAGGGTTGGGGGTCACTGTTATAAGGAATTAATAGAAATTGGTAGCTTTGGATAGAAGAGACAGCAACCAAGTCTGGGGCAGCAATGTTGATGATAGAGGAGAGTGCTGAAAAGCCTAAGCCCAAGAGCATGAGGACAGGCAGAGAACTGGAATGATGGACAATTTGGGAAGTGGAAGAGCAGGGAGCCAGAAAAGGACTGAGGACTGTGAGGATCCAAAGTTGTAGGTTGTCCTTCTAATTAGTTACGGGCCTTTATTTCTCTTGAAGGTCCCATAAAAGTTCAATGGTTTCATCACACTGAGTTTAAGATAACACGTGGAACACCAAATAGAGAAACACTGAATACAAATAAATATTAAACTACACAAAGCAAAATAGAGCAGGTAACTTATGAATAATTCTACCTCTGATGTATAGAATTTAAACTAAGTTTAACAAATTCCTTTTATATGTGGGACTATTAGGTGCTTTCACAAATCATGATTCCTAATATTTCCATGGTGAAGTTTACAAAGTTCTTTCAAAATCAAAATAACTCTGAAATAGGTACCAACCCCCATCCTCGTTCAGCGGCCAATTGTGTCAAATACCAAGGTAACGCCTCAGAAGATTCGGGTGTAAGAGAGACAAACCAAAGTTACTAAGTCATCAGCTTTCTTTGGGTAAGAAGCGTTAGCGGAAGCTGCAACCAGGTATCAGTGACGGGCTTAAAAAGGGGAGAGGGGCTCGTAGTATACACGGTGTACTGCCTGGCAGTGCTCAAAGCGTACTTGACAAAGGAATAAACTATCCGGTACAAAAGATAAAAATATGGTTTGGTTTTCTCTATCAAATAACACAGTTTCTTTAAAAATACACTGGCACCTTTTTCTTCTAGTGAAACTACAGAACAAAAGTACCGCCACAATTCAGCCACAACCGTGCGTACTTCAAGTCAAGGAAGGAAAAAAGGACGGGAGAAAACGCAGACAAGCCTTCGGGTACCAACGCTGCGGGTCAGAGCTGCTCAGAAGTGTGGGTGACAGCTGGCAACGAACTGAGGAGCGAGAGGATCACCTCGCAGCCTGAAAAGCAAGGACCCAGCAAGGAAGCTGGCATCCGCTGGGGACGTGCCAGGCCGGTAGGAGACAAACCGAGCCTCTAACCCCAGCCGTCTCCCAGGGCACCACCGGGGCACACTTCGTGCGACGTCAGGAAGCGACGGACGCCGCCATTGTGCGTCACTTCCTTGGCTCGTCGGTAGGCACGTCTAACTGTCGTAAACCAGTGGTTGAAGTAAGACATGCTACTCTTTCAAGCGCTGAAGGCTGTTATGGAAAGTTGACGGTGTCGTTAGTCCTGCCGGTGAGTTTTGTTTGTTTGTTTTTCGTAAACCAGTTATTAGAGTTTGGGGACTCGCCCATCCACTTTGTGCCGGTACGGTGGCCGAGGAGGCTTGTGTGCGGCGGAAGTACCGGCGGGTGGGTGTGCGCACCCGGGCTAGACGCGCACGTGGATCCGGTGAGTGGTTGCAGGGAGCCGAAGGAACAGGGAATGCTGCGGCCGGGAGGCAGGCGGGAGGGAAGGGACAGCAGCATGAACATCTTTCTTCCTGCGGGGGGAGGAGGTACTAACCGAGGGCGACGAAGCTGGTGACAGTGGGTCGGAGTTCACAGGGCCTGGAGGAGGCGACACTCCTCACCCTTCGGTTTTGTCACTGGCGGCTTGGGCGTTGGTTTTGGTAGCAGAGTTGCTGTTTTACTGTCCCCTTTTATGGCCTTTTGGCCGAGACTCAAAAGGGTGAAGTGGTGTACCCAGAGGTCACAGTGACCAAAAGGCACGCACTGTTTTTCTCACCAGGTGGAAGCGAGCATGTCTTTTCGAGGCGGAGGTCGTGGAGGCTTTAATCGAGGCGGTGGAGGTGGCGGCTTCGGTCGTGGCGGCGGCAGCAGTAACCACTTCCGAGGTGGAGGTGGCGGCAATTTCAGAGGCGGCGGCGGCGGCAATTTCAGAGGCGGCGGTGGCGGCAGAGGAGGATTTGGACGTGGGGGTGGCCGCGGAGGCTTTAATAAAGGCCAAGACCAAGGACCTCCAGAACATGTAGTTTGTACGTGGGTTTCTAAGTTTAGCCTACTTGGGGATGGGGACGGTCCTAGGAAGTTGTGGGTTTGTATCATTAGTAAGTGTGACTGGGGGTCAGGTACTGTAAGATAGGTCCAGCAACTCACACATGGAGGTCGCTGCTTGGTTGGGGAGTGAAATCTGTGGAGATGCTGTCAACGGCCTTATAATCATGCTCTAGTGTGTAAGGGGGAGATTAGGAAGGCTGAAGGACACTTAGAATGCATCATGGAGGTGGGACTTGAGCTTGGTCTGAAAGATAATTAAGTAGGTAATATTTTATGCTTATCTCTATTGTTCTCATTTTACAGGTAAGAAAACTGTGACTCATAGTTAAGTTTCTTTGACAGGGTCGTGGTTAGGAATAAATGATCAATCAGTAAGTGATGTATTTGAGATACAAAGCAAGTTTTCTGATACCAAGGCCCAGACTTTATCTTACTTATAAGAGAACTGAGAGAAAACTTTTTGCTTGGAAGAGAAACTGCAGAAGGAGGCCAAGAAAAAGACCTAATTTCTAGAGCAGTTTTGGAGTGATTATCAGTGAGGTGGGATTGAGATGGAAGTCAGGGAAAGTGACAGAGATTTGACAGTGGAAGCGTGTATCAAAGAGGAGAAAAGATGAACACAGTCCAACATAAAGAATGGGTTTGGTCAGTATGCAAGATGGTTTGCAGAGGGTAGTGGTTGGTCAGAGGTCCTAGCCCAGGGCCATTTCAACAGTCCTTGTGTGAGAGAAACAGTGAGAGCATGGTGGAAGTGAGAAGAAAAAGGAAGGGTTAGATGGGAGAGAGATTTCAATGGAAACAAATTCGGTAGAACTTGACTAATACTGTCCTGGGAAATGTTAAAGTGTTCCAGATTTTGAGCCTGAATGATAGGGATGGACAGTTGGTTTTGCAGCAGTGTGATGAATAATTTAGTTTGGGTTGACAGTCAGTTAGAAATGGAGGTAGTTATTTTGAGATTCCACACTTTTCTGGAAAAGATTGAAGAGTCCTTGGTGAAGAGATGGTAGTGGGAGGGTATAAAAGGGGAAGAAAAAAAGATAGGGGAACAGGGGTAAAATCAAGACTGATTTTACCATTAGGGATTGGGGAGAAGGAAGAATAGACATTGAAATGCAATATGGTGTTTAAGCAAATAATAATACTAGTTATTGATGTAATAAAACCACTGTTACAGGTTGAGTGGTCTCAGTGTGCCAGGCACTTTTCTAAGCACTTGACATTTAATATTGCACTTAATACTCAGAATACTATATGTTGGGTATTAAAGATGAGGACACTCAAGTTGAGAAAGTGAGGCTCTAACCCTGTGTCACATTGCTGGCTTTGGGGAATTGGAATATCAACACAAAGGCTTTGTACCTCAGGAGAACAGGTACGGTGAAATCCCAGGTAGTCAAGAAGAAAGCTTCCAGGAAAGGTTGGTCAATATCGTTTGAAATTGCTTTATACTTTAATGTTTTCTTATCCTGTTTCAGTATTAGGAGAGTTCCTACATCCCTGTGAAGATGACATAGTTTGTAAATGTACGACAGATGAAAATAAGGTGCCTTATTTCAATGCTCCAGTTTATTTAGAAAACAAAGAACAAATTGGAAAAGTGGATGAAATATTTGGACAACTTAGAGATTTTGTATCCTTTTTAATTAAAAGATATAGTAATCTCATTGAAAGGTTACTATTTGCTTTTTCTGGAGCTAGGCATTAGCTAAATTGAATCTGTTGCTTCATGACACTGTTGCTAAGATTGGAACATAAAAGAGAATCAAGAGAGGAGAATGTATTTCCATATATACAGGGGTGGCCAAAGATGGGTTTACAGTTTGTATGGTAAACATAATAATAAATAGCTATAAGAATAAACTTTTGCATACAACTGTAAACCAACTTTTGTCCAACCCTGTATTATAAAGGTAGGTCCTTTGGAAGGTTTTAGAAATGATTTCCATTAGGATAAGTGCTGCAGGATAGAGGTACTTTGCTTTGGATATGATGGGGCCCCTGGAATAGTATGGTGGAACTGGAAGTTTTAAAACAAAATATTAATTTCTCCTGGAAAACTCATTTCTCGCTATTTCTAAACATTTCCATATATCCTAACCTTGTTTTTAAAATTACATATGAATTCAGATGGTTACCTTTTTTTATCTTAATTGATTTTTCCTTAATATAACTAATAGTATTTTTCAGTTAAACTATCAGAAAACATGAAGGCATCATCCTTTAAAAAACTACAGAAGGTGAGTCAAGCTCATGGTATGCAGGATCCTTGGATTTATAAGTGAATGACCTACCCCAGGGCAGTCCTGTGTAGGGCACTTTGAGACTCCCTCAGTATATCACCAGCGAAGCTCTTAAATTGACATATTCTGTACTTCACACATTGAACTTATCATCTTGAAGAGTAATTTATTTAATACAGGCTTTCAGAAAGTATTCCTTGTTCATATTAGCAAATGCTGTGGTTGCTAGATTATGTTTTTTAGTTTATGTAAAACTATCTTATTGAAAAGCCTTGCATGACCAAATATTCTAAGTAAAATATTAAATTATAAAACTCATCTGAGAGAAGTCAGATATTAAATGATTTCACAGATATTTCGATAATTTCAGGTATGTGTGGTGCAAGAGAAATACAGGTAGCTATGAAAATGTTAGTAGTGGAACCAAATTTAGTGTCTTGGTGTTCTGAGGAAGTGAGCTTGAAGCTGAGACCGGAAAGTTGATTAGCAGTTATTGCCAAACCCACTTGTCAGAATTATCAGGGGGTGCTTTTAAGAAGATGTATTTCTGGGTTGCACTCCTAGAAATTTGGCCCAGAATGTCTTAGGTAGGGACCAGGACTCAGTTGTAGAAAGGAAAGCTCCTAGAAAACTGGGATGTAGTTAGGCTGCACCAGGCAAAGAGGAAAAGGAAATGCATTCATTACAAGTAGAGAAAACAGTATGTGCAAGTCTGAGACAGTAAGCCACTTGAAGGATCCGGAAAAGGCAGAGGTGTAGCTTGGACATAGAATATTTAGGAATGAGAAAATTGTGGATTAAGACTAGAGGTGGGCAGGGGCTAGATTAGTTAAGGCCTTGAAGTCATGGGAAAGAGTTGAGACTTCAGTGTTAGTTTAAATATTAGGACAAGTGTGGTTAAATTTATGCTTAAGAGCTCAGGAAAAATAAAAGAAACCTAGGAAGGGGTCAGTACTCTGTGTGAAGGGGCCAGGTGGAGGCTGCTGCATTAGTCCTGGAAGAGATATTTTGGACTGGAAATGGAGAAAAATGGATGGATTTATGAGAGAGATAGGAAGTAGAATTGGTAGGTTTTGGTAATTGTTGAGCTGTTGAAATTGAAGTAAAAATTGCTACCATCTTTCAGATGTCTGATTTCAGCACTTTATGGATGGTGTCACTGGTTGCTGAAATGGCAACCCTGGAGAAGAAGGGAATGGGGGAAGAGAATGAGTTCAGTTTTGGGTGATAATGAGTTTGAAGCATTTGTGAGATATTCACACAGGTGCTCAAAGGAAGAGTGGACTAGGGGCAGAATTGGGAAGTTGTCATTGAACAGGCAGTGTATGATAGAGTCTAGGAAGAAGCTTTGAGGCACCTCCTGAATTTATCTATCTGTAAGTCGAGACTCAGAAGTAACTGCCAAAAAAAGAGAAGGCAAACCAAAAGAGTTTCATAAAAGTGGTACCCAAAGGTCAAGAGAACAATATGTTCCCAAGAGGAAGGGCCACTCAGCCAAGGCAACGTTCTCATGGGAAAGAGCAACATGGAGGGCAGCAAGTCGTGGAGCCAATGGAGTGGGGGCCCAGAAGCTGGCGTGGGATAGGAGATGCGATGGGGACAATGCCTTCTTGCTGGCATCTGGCATCTGGCTGTGGAAACCCTGGCAAGTATGCACTGGGAAATTGTACTGCTTTCGGTGGGCCTAAGAGCCAGGCTTCTCATTTGAAGAAAAGAATTTGCCTGTAATAGCCATTTAAATTTGATCTGGATACCTTCCTTTTCTCACAGCATTATTTATTTGAGGATTTATTTAGTTGTTTTGTGTTTGTTCTTTAAATCACAGATACTGAATTAGTACATTGTACCTCTCCCCATTTCTAGATTCAGTGTTGAGGTTCAAGCCTTCCTCACCTAGCCTGTATTGTTGTAATGGTCTCTAGACTCATGCTGTCCAGTCAGATTTTCGGTGAAGATGGAAATTCTTACAGTACAGTAGCCATTAGCTATTTGTAGTTTTTGAGCACCTGAAATGTGGCGTGTGACTTGGGAGCTGAATTTTCAATTGTTAATTAATTTCAGTCTAGCCACATGTGGCTAGTGGTTGCCACATTGGACATTGCAGACCTAGATAATGTTCTTGAAGGGGTGGTCTCTGCAGGGAAGGAAGGTGATAAGGTGACATCTGCAGAGGGACTCAGACATTTTGTTATACTAATAAGTTTGAAGGCTTCATGTGTGTTTTGTGTACAACTGTGAAATGTACCCATTATATTTCATTATTATGAAAAAAGTATTTTTTAACCCTAAACGTACAGTGAATTTAGTTTCTACAGACCTTCCATTACTTAATATTTTCAGTAAAATATTATTGATCCTTTATTAAAGTCTTGAAATAACTAGTAGACATACTGGACATATGCTTTATTTTGGACTTTAATACTAAATTTTTAATGGTTTCATTTTTCTTACTGAATTCTGTTGAGTTAAAATGTTAATTTTTGCAAGGCATTATCTATTAGGAAGAATTAGATTGCATTGGTCTTTGGTCTTTCTGTTTATATATATGTTGTACTTATTATGTACCAAAGTTTAGGTGTTTTATGTACTTTATTCTTTTGATTTTCACAAGGATCACGTGAGGTAGGTACTGGGTTGGCCAAAAAGTTTGTTTGGTTTGTTTGTTAAATAGAATATACGGTTTTCATTTTCACTAATAATTTTACTGATTTGGATATGTCATCTGTCTCCTGTGTGGTATCACATTGACTGTTCTCCATTAATGTCTCAATTTGATTGTTGTCAACTTCAGTTGGTCTACCTGACCCTGGAGCATGGTCCAGTGAAAATTTCCAGCATGAAATTGTAAACCGCCTTTGACACGTTCAATTAGTCACAGCAACTTCTCCATACACTGCACAAATCTTGTTTTGTGTTTCAGTTGTATTTTTACCTTTCTTGAAATCATAAAGCATAGTATGCCAAAAATGTCTCTTCTTTCCTCCCATTGTCAGTATAAAAATGTTTACACAAAAATTCACCATTTATGATGAGCTTTTTTTAATAATGCACGCGGATACAATACAATCTAACAAAATTGTTTTGAATGAAGTTAGATGACCTAGTGCTACTAGAGCCATCATATGGAAAACACCAAATGAGCTGTTTGGCCGACCCAATACTTTATTATCGTGATTTTACAGATCAGAAAACTAAGACACAAAGAAACTTAAGTCCTTGTCCAGGGCTATACTGTAGTATATACTAGAGCTGAGATTTGAACCCAGGCATTTTGGAGTATAGGTGTAGGTTCTTAATGATTATACTATACTGCCTCCAAGTCATTACTCTAACTGTTTCTATTATACTTCCAGTTCTATATAGACCCATATAAGCTGTTGCCACTGCAGAGGTTTTTACCTCGACCTCCGGGTGAGAAGGGACCTCCAAGAGGTGGTGGCAGGGGTGGTCGTGGAGGAGGAAGAGGAGGAGGAGGAGGCATAGGTGGTAGAGGCGGTAAGTTACTTGTGGGATAAAATTTGTAATGAGATTTCCAACTTGCAGTCAATTTGTGTAGTACAATTATATTTTGTACATAGGCAAACCTCCCTAATGTTTGTTTACTTTTCTAAAGCTATGTTTAAATCTTGGCAAATTGTCATAGCAATAATGTTAGTTTCAATAACTTATGTTAAAAAGTCTAATAAAGTATAATTTTGAGGAATTTCATCTCTGAGTTTTTCATGTTTTGGGAATTTTATAAAATATAAGATCATAACTGAATTTTAATGTCATTGAGTGTTGATTGTATGCTGGGAGCTGGTCACATAGTTTCTTTAATAGCTAAGTATATTTTAATATTCAGAAAACCTTGCAAGGTAGGTGATATCCTTATTTTTTGGATGAGGACATGGAGGCTTACAAAAGTTAATTTGTCTTAATCAAACAATAGGCAGCCTAGAAATAAAATCTTTGTCTTCTGATGTCATGTCAAAGACCATTATCAATAAATTAATTGCTTTGAGGTCAGTATTTTGACACGTATTTCCTCAAGGCTTTGATACATTCATTATCATGGGCAACTAGCAGGCTTGGGGAAGAAATGGGATGGAGCACTGGGCGTGCTTGTGCCTGTGAGTGTTGTGGTGGGTGGACGCCTGGCAGGTGGGCAGAGCCAGTGGGGAAAGGAAGAGGAGCTGAAAACGGGGTTGGAAAGCTTCTGTTACTGGGTCATAAAAGAGACAACTCACTTTTCATATTGTGTCTCTTGACTTAATTATTATTTCACTCTATAAATGTACTTTGTGGGTGTAGATAGCTAGGAGATAATTTCTTAAGAGAGCAAACACATTTCTTTTTAAAATATTTTTGGGAGTGCCTCTTCGGGTATTTGATGGAGAGAGATCCCCTCATTCCTATTCTATATTTGATCTCATACACAATGTTAAAAAAGTTCACAACTCTAGTTTTTAAAAACCTTTGTATTTTTATACCAGTATTTAGAAATATGTATTTGTTTTTTTCTCTTAATGCTTTCTCTGTTATTTTTTATTGTTTTAAATATTTATTTATTTTTAAAGAGAGGGAAAGGGAGGGAGATTTGCATTGTGTATTTTTACCTCCTTTGTCATAGATTAATTGACCATATAGATGTAGGTTTATCGCTTGGCTCTCTAGTCTGTATTCTCCATTGATTATTGTGTCTGTTTTTATGCCAGTACCATACTGTTTTGATCACTAGTGCCTTGTAGTATAATTTGATATAATGTAGTACGATATCTCCAACTTTATTCTTCTCAAGATGCCTGTGAGTATATGAGGTCTTTTGTGGTTCCATATAAATTCTCGGATCATTTGTTCTACTCCTGTGAAAAATGCTGTTGGTATTTTGACAGGGATTGCATTGCATTTACAGATTGATTTGAGTAGTATGGACAGTTAACAATGTTAATTCTTTCTATCCATGAGCATGTTATATGCTTCCATTTATTTGTGTCTTTCTCAGTTTCTTTCTTCACTGTCTTGTAATTTTTTGAGTACAAGCCTTTTTACCTCCTTGGTTAAATTTATTCCTAAGTATTTTTTTGATGCAATTGTAAATGAGATTGTTTTCTTAATGTTTTCTTAATTTCTCTTCCTTATAGCTTATTACTGGTAAATACAAATGCAACTGATTTCTGGACATTAATTTTGTATCCTGTTACTTTACTGAATTCATTTAACAGTTTTAATAGTTTTGTTTGTTTGTTTGTTTGTTGACTCTCTAGGCTTATTTCTATATAATGTCATCTGCAAATGACAGTTTTACTTCTTCCTTTCCCTTTTGGATGCCTTTTTTTTTTCTTGTCTGATTGTTTTGGCTAGGACTTACTGTAATTTTTTTAAATTCATCATTTCGTACAAAATAAGCCTCCCCGCCCCCAAATAAGTAAAAAGGAAGACTGAACTAGGAAGCCAGTATGTGTTGGGTAATAGAAAATTGCTGTACAAATTTAAAATTTCAAGGCTCATCTACATGTATCAATGATGGTCCATATGCAGCTCAGTTAACCTTAAAGGGTGTGTTTATTGTCGAATGCATAGATGAAAACCACTCATTATCTGCTTTCCTTTGTTCTTATGGTAAAAAGCCATTGTTCAATCAAAAAAGTATTTATGTAACCAAAAGGTTAAGATGCTCATACAGTTAACAATAGGGCTAAATGCAGCTTTATAGTAACAAACTTTCCTAATTCACTAAAACGAAATACTTGTCACAGAAGTGAGGAGAACCAGGTTTGTTAAAGTAACTACGGTGATAGAAATGTATTAGCCTCAGAAGCTACTGAGGGTGGTCCATTCTAGCCTAGTACAGTGTAAAAAAACAAACCAACCCCAAACAAAAACAGAATATTAGTTTAAAAATTGTAATCTAGGGTTTTAGTCTGCTTCTCAATTGGGAAACTTCTATGTTTTTTCCATCTTTATCTTTTAAAAAATTCTATAAGATACATTTATGAATCTGTATTTTTCTTTATGATTGAAGGGATTGTATTGATATTTCTAGGCTTGTCAGAATATGAATGGCTGCAGTTATTTAATAAATGTGTCTTTTATTTTTAGGTGGCTTTAGGGGTGGAAGAGGAGGAGGTAGAGGTGGAGGCTTCAGAGGAGGAAGAGGAGGGAGTGGTGGTTTCAGAGGTAAATGAAAAATCTTTAAATGATTGAATTTCTAGAATTTGTACTGCCTACCATTTTAAATTATTTATTTATTTTTATTTCTATTTATCAGCAAGTCTGTAGACTACCCTGGAGTTCTTTGCTTTATCCTAATTATAACTTCAGTTTATATCACTCTTACTTTTTCCCTTTGAATTTTTTTACCTTCAAGTTTATTTTGATGTATTTTTAATTTGAAAAATTAAAAACGTGTGTTATGAATGACAGTTAAATTTGGTAAATATGTTTGCTAAACATTACAAGGACTAATGTTGATTTTAAACTTTAGATTTGGGTGATAGTACTATTAAAAATTCATTTCTATACCTTTAATACTTTTGTTTTCTTTTAATCAGGGAGAGGACATTAGGTGTAAAAGTTGACAGAGGAACTTTACCAGTTGATTTCTGCATTAACCTGCACGACCTACTTCTGGGGATCAGTGATTTGTTTTTTGAACAAGTCTTGAAGTCCTGGGGATTATATGACTGTGGCATTCAGATGTCAGCATCATTCAAACATGAGTGTGGCAGAACAGGAGGCATTTATGCTCTAAAGGGGTCTGAACAAGTGTTCTTGTGTTTTGTATTCTGCCTGGAATTGTGATTGCTTAATAAATGGACAGTTTTCCTATGAAGCATATTTGAATTTTTATAATAAAAGTGTCTTTTATCAACCTTTAAGTTATTTAGAGTTGTGTTAATTAAACCAGAGCTATTTTTGAAATTAAAATGAACAACTAAAACCTAAACCCAGTGTTTTTCATGTAGGGAAAATGATTTATGTATGGATATAACTGATCCTTAAAAATTAGGCTAGCGAAGCAGTGCTTTACTATTTGTAAACTAACACCCTTTCAAAGTTTTTGCCTTTTATATACAAGAACACCAACACCCTTTATTGTATTTTCTTTTTTTATGTTAGTAAGCAGTGTCTCTAATTGTAATGATTAATTGGTCAGAAAATTTTAGCATGGATTACAACTCTATTAAAGTTGGAACAGCTTTGTTCAAAGTAAGAACTAAAGTTCAAGAAATTTCTGAAGACAAGTTTAATTTTTCTCATTTAATATAGTTCAAATGTTGAAAGTTTTACTGATTGTTCTTATTTTACTTTTTTAAAGGTGATTCTAAAAGTTTAAGATGTCATTCACGTAAGCAGATACTTGATTTCTTTCCTGCTACACGTCCAGAATCCTGGGTGGAGACACGACTAGTGGGATTGGTTTTGGTCCCTGTTGGTGCTGTGTCAGAAGTAGTCATGAAAGCAAGTTAGAATACTGTGATACAGGACCATTTCCCCTGTCACTGGTTTCCCTCCAACTTGTGTTTTTTCTCAGAAGAATGATGTTGGAATATCTTTTCCTAAATTTTTCTAACCTAATACTCCTGGGAGTAGCATATAGTATGGTCTACGTCAGTATTGTGGGTTTTACTTATCTTTTTGGATTAATGGAATTGTGGCAACATTAGTAGTTATGTAGGCTGTGAATATATATAACAAACAAATGTGTTGAAAATTACTGTTTCACGGGAGAAATAGTTGTGCTTTCACAACATGAAACAGAAGGCTCTTTGATTTAGAATCGTCAGGTTGACAATTTTAGAGTTAAGGCCAGGGTTTCTAGGCTTAGTTTATAAAAGACATGGTGAGCACCAAAGGGGCTGTGACATCTTCCCAAGGACAAATAGTAACATTCCCACACTTTTTTTTTACCATTTAAAAAAATGTCTTAAAATGTCTATGATAGAAGTAGTGTATATGTCGGTAGACAAACCACTTAGAGATTTCACCTTGTTCTTAGGTGTATCTTGTGGTCATTGGTGACCTTTAATCTTTTATTTTCACATCTTATATTTTCTTCCCTATGTAGTTCTTTGTGGGTTTCCTTTGGGGCATTTAGTTTTGAATCAAGTTCACATATTCAGGGAGCTTAACATCAGTGAATATGGTACTGTGGTATCACTAAGTTCCATTGTAAAAGATATTTTGATTATTCACATTAAATCTTTTGAGTTAACTGAATTAACATGCTGATTGTTTGCATCATGTTAAAATGCATTTGTTGCCATCACAAACAGTTTAATGGAATATAAGCCATATTTCCCCATATTCCTGAAAATTTGAGAAGAGCTATGAAAGGAAGATTGACTAGGCAATTGAAGTTTACAACATTGAAGAATTGTGAGCTATGTAAACATTTTTATATGAAATAGGTCTATTTCTTAGTATTCTAAGCCTCATCCCAATACACCTTTTCTGTTTCACTCATGAAGGAAGCATGAAAAAGTACTTTGAATATACCTATCTACAGCAAATAGATGGCCATCTTTGGAATTACTCAGTTTTTATAAATAGAAGTAATTATTTCTGGGAAATTTAAATGGATGTAACAGCTAGGTACAGTCCATCACAGAAAAGGAAAGGACTAGACTAAAACAGTTGAAAATGTTTTGTTTCCTGCATATTGAATATGAAAAAGATTAAAAACCCAACAAGGATTTTAAAAGGGACAGTTCCACTTAAATATGTCTATTATTTCAGTGTTAGTTGAAAATATTTTGTTACTGGACTACTGTTCAAATTTACTACTATTGATACTGTCAAGTATTTACATTTATTAAAAATTTGACTTCCGGTAGATCTTAAGATCTGGGACAGGTCACCCAATCTAGGTCAACTGCTTCAGTTTATAAATAGCTAAGAGAATTGAGGCAAAAATCTCTTGGGCCCCTTCCTGCTGTGCCATTCTAAGGCATACAAGATTAAATTGAGTGGGGAAATGTAGCCCTCTAGTGGTCATCATGCTTACACTGGTGTGTCTAGCATATTTATAAAATTTAATCTTTCCCATTTCTATTTAGTCCCCTTATAACCACCTCCCCTCAGCAATCACCACACTGTTGTCCATGAGTCCTTTTTCCTTTTTAATCCACCCTTCTACCCACTAACCTACCCCACACCTTAGCTGTCATCCTGCTCTCCATGTATGAGTCTGTCTCTATTTTGCTTGTTAGTTCAGTTCATTAGATTCCACATGTGAGTGAAATCATATGGTATTTGTCTTTCTTTGGCTTATTTCACTCAGCATAATGTTCTCCAAGTCCATCCATCCTGTTGCAATGGGTAAGATTTTCTTTTTTATGGCCGAGTAGTAGTCCATTGTATAAGTGCCCCATAGTTTTATCCACTCATCTACTGATGGACACTTGGGCTGCTCCCAATATCTTGGTGATTGTAAATGCTGCAAGCATCTAGCATTTTTCTAAAGTTACTGATTTTAAGAAATTGTTGAATCAGACTTTAGTAATATATGGCATAAAAATGGGGAAAATGGTGTTGGGGATATCACTCTCTAATAAATGTTAGTGTTAGATTGTAACCCACTTATGTAACCTACTTTTTGAGTTATAACAACATAGTCCAGAGTAATAGAATTGCCCTGTACTTTACAAGATGAATGATTGAACCCAGGCACTTGGCTGATGTATGTTGTGATTATTATCAGATAATTGTGCATATTAAGTATAGGATAAATAAGGTGGATGGTGAAGTAGATCATGCTATATCCATATTATGAACCACATAGCTATTAATAAGTTAGACTTAGATTTGTAGACCTGGAGTTTATGATACGGCCTTCGAGGAAAATGTTATAGAATAATTTTATGTATTCATATATCCATTTTTGCTCAAAAGGAAGTGGAAGAAACCTCAAACCATTGTATAAACATGTCTGTATAAGCAAAGATAATCAATCAGAAAGGGTATAAACCAAATAATATTATTACCTTTAGGGGCATGAGATTTGGAAAGATGTGGGCAGATTAGTTTTTTATTTGTCTCTCTTAAATTGTTAAGGGAAACCTTTAAAACCAAAACTATTAATAGTTTTAGAGGACTAGGTCTGGCTCTTAGTTTCAGAACTGATGACCAGCAGAAAACAGTTAAATCAGCTCCTGCACTGATTTTCCGAGTTTGTCCATTGTTTCAATGGATGTTCACACTTGATAATCTCCCTAGGTATGTAAGACTGATGCCCAAGTTGGTTAGAATGTGTGGTTTGGTATTTCTCTTTACTTTGCTGGTAAGCTTTTCCCTTGCTCTGGGAATTAGTTCCTTTCCTTTTTAGCCCGGTCACATTTGTTAAGGGAGGGCCCTAATGAAAAGGCTATTCTCTGAGGTCTTGAGGTGGAAATGATTGGTTCTGAAAATTCTGCAGTGGCATTTTCAACAATTTATAATTATTGAAAGCTTATTATGAAGGCTGTCTCAGTATCTTCATCCAAAATGCTCCAGGATAATTTAGGCAACAGTTCAGGCTCTCAAAATGAAGATGGCTCTGTCTTTTCACAGGCTGAACACAATATTGTTGCAACTTACTTGATTATGGCAGGTATGGATGTTTATTACTCTGTTAACGGTCTTTTTGCTTTCGAGTGGGCATAGAAAAGCAGGGGTTTTCAGCATAAGGCAGTAGAAAAAGCATGGGTTCAGAGGTAATGTTTCAGGCTCCACATTGATGGCAAACCTGAAGTCACTTATCCTTTCTGCGTTGGGGTGCTCAAGTGATTAAGGCTGATGATACCCACTCTGTTTTCTGGCTGTGAAGATCAAATAAGAGAATGCAGGTGAGGCAATAAATGAAAACACTGTTAATGGTGGTTAATGCCACGCATCACTTTGAATCTTGACGCACAATGTAATAGCAGTGAAGTGGGGCTGAGAAAAGTTTATAAAATTAGTAATTCTTTTATAATCCATATAATTGGTTAATACATTGTTAATTTTTTATTGGGGAAGACTGTACCATGACAAAATGCATTTTTATGTCATTTACATACTTTTTGTAGTTTTACATACTTTTTGTAGTTTTGTCCTTGGTGGTGGAGTCTAGTTAAGATTGAAAAGTCCTGGAAAGAAAATTGGTATCATAAAAAGAGAGAGCAGCGTGTATTGGCAGTCACTGAGGATGGAGTTGGAAAATTCAGCCCCTTCCAGAGTGCTGTATTGAAAAGGGCTCGAGCTTTGGAGTTCATCTTTTAGTATCTCTGCAACAGTGAACGACTTCTTTCACCTCCTTGTCCTTTTATTTTCGTATCTTTTCAATGGGGGTAAGAGTAAGCTACTTGTTATGATTCTTGTGGAGTGACATTTACTGACATAAATACACAAATGACACATATAGTAGGTGCTGGACAAATATTTGTCCTCCCCCCATAACATACATTCACTGATGCGTATATTGGATTAAGATGAACGAATGGGGGAAATGACAATAGCTCTCTGCTTATCTTTATTCACAGGTTGAATTGTGGTATAAATTTTATGTTGGCCAGTCACCATATTTCCAACTATGCTCAGTAATGCATTTCAGCCATAACTGTTATTTTTGGATTGATTTAAACACATTTTCAAATATGTTCACAAGCAGAGTGAAAAGTAAAACAAATCATACTGTATCTAGTTTATTTCTTACAATTTTTAGTTTCCCTGTAATTCACGATTAGAATGTTATTTCTGTGCTATACTGTATTTTCTGAGTTAATTTTTGTAAATTTTAACGACATGCTAACTCATTCATTTGAATACTTCTGTATGATAATTACTGGACAAGTTCTTTTGATTTTTTTTTCTGTATGAGAAAACAGTACGCCACGTAAAGAGAAAATCATATTACAATTACATAGAAATACTTTGTATATAAAACTTTTGGTTTAGTTTTTCTTTTTGTAGATGACCAAGAAAAGCTATCATTTTTGATGTAGTTACAGAAATAGTGTGCAAAGAAAATTTCCTGTTAAAGTGTTCTACACAGTTCTTACCTCTGTGGCATTCATAGTGGTAATGTTACTGCTGTGAGTCCGATGACTGCGGCTGCCACTGCCACCACCTCTCTACTGCCGCGGGTACTAATGCCACCATTTGAATAGTTGGTGTATACTAAGCACTGTTCTAAATACACGTACAGCATAGCTCATCCTTACACTAATTCAGTAAGTGAGTCCGTTTTACTTCCCCCTTTATAGAGATGGAGAGTTTAGGTAACTTGCCCAACACACATGTCTGCTAAGTAGTTAGATCAGGGTTCGCACTTAGGCATTTTGGTTCTTGAGCCCTCACATAAATCACAGCAGTGTTATCAAGGGGTATCATGAATATTTGGGTTTTTAGTAGATGAGCTGAAGGGAGCATATCTAACCTCTTTATGCTTTTGTTCAAACATTTATTATTTTTAAGTTCCCCTAATTTTCACCTTCAACAAAACATGTGAACTTCCCAAATACAAAATTATGAGGAAAAATGTTCAAACATTTATTTCATTTGTTACTTTTACTAAGAGCCTATTTAGATTTTTTAATTTAATTTTTAATTTACCATTTCTCTTAGATTTTAGCTATTACAAACTTTTACCAACTTCAGCAATATCTCTTTCTACAGCCGAGGGCATGAGGTCATGGTGAATGGAGGATCTGAAATTCAGTATGAATTCAGACAATTCTAGGACACCAATGACACTTGAGTTTCTTCACCTGCAAGGCAATGAGTCAGATCTAAGACAGAAAACTTGACTAGAGTGATATAACCTGTGAGGCTTCTCAATTACTTGAAAGCCAGCCCCACTTCCTCTCTGGATAGCCACACCTTGCTCTGTGTGGGTGCTGGAGGAAGAACTCAGATTTGGACATGTTGAGGTTTGAGTAACATTGGAATAGTCCTATGATCTAACACACATAGATACCTCAAAAATATTTAGTGACACTTAAAAGAAAAGGGATATGGAACTGGAGCTTGGCTTGGGGCTGGAAAGTAACAGAAGAGCTTGTAGGATGATAGTGTATAAAGTCTGTCCAAAAAGTATCCAATATGAAAAATAGAGACATTTCTTGAAGATACAAGAAACATTGTACACAGGACAAGGACGCCTCAGGCCCCTTGAAAGGAGGCACCTTGGGACCTCACACAGTTCTCCCAACTGCCACCAGCTGCCCTGTTGTATTTTCCTGAATCTCATAACAGTCTCAAATCTCCACCCTATCAAAGGTGATTTTAATTTTGAGAAAAGCCAGAAGTCACAGGGCACCAAATCTGGGCTGTAGCAGGACTGAGTCACCTGGGTGATTTGATGTTTCACCAAAAAACTGCATGAGATGTGATGCATGAGCAGGCATGTTGTCATGATGAAGCTGCCAGTCACCAGCTGCCCCTAGCTGTGGACTTCTGAAGCATCCAAATAGTTTCCATAGAGGAATGTTCAACTTTAATGCAAAATTTGATGCAGTTTCATTGCTATACTCGCTCAGGGATTTTGAATGTGACAGCCACATAGGACACATGCTCACTGGCATCTACCTCCCCCAATGATGAGTACAGTGAAGTCATTATTGTTCTCATATGCACATTCTAGTCCACTCTCCTTGCCTGCCAGGTTACATCAATGTCACACAAACTGTTCTTGTTATATTAACAATCATTGAACTTTTTCCAGACAGATCTCGTATGACAGTTGAGGCTTGAGAAGGATACTATAAAGAAAGACTCTCAGGCATTTGAAAGGAGGAGGAGGATGAAGTTAAGCTCCAAAAGTAATGAAACAGTCCTACATATATCCTAACTATCAGCAGGGCTGGTATGAAAGGCAAGTGAAGAATTTAAAGGGCTGTGATTAACAGTGATGACATTACAACCAGTCTTGCCCTGGCCAGGTGACTCGGTTGGAGCATCGTCCCATACACCAAAATTTGCAGATTCAATCCCTGATCAGGGAGCATACCTAGATTTCGGGTTTGATCCCTGGGGCATGTATGAAAGGCATCCGATCTATGTTTATCTCTGTCTCTCAACTCAATAAACATATCCTTGGGTGAGGATTAAAAAGAAGGACACAGGGACAAAGCCAAAGAAGGTGGGTTTGAGGGTGGGAGGTGGGAATTGGTGGAGCGCGGGATGAGCGTGGTGGGGTGAAAATGGAGATGACTGTACTTGAACAACAATAAAAAAAAGCCAGTCTTTGGTACTGATTTATGCAATTGGCAGATTTTCTAATGTTTTAATTTTCTTACTTCTGTATTACAGAAGGGCTGTGAAGATATGAAACTAGTTTTAGGAACAGCTAGAGCTCTTCAAATCGATGAATTAAAATGGATTTACTATGTTTAAAATTTTTAAATTTTATTTAATTTTTTAATAGCTAACATTTTGATTTACTTATTTCCATTCTTTACTGTGCAGAAAAATTTAATATAGTTAAAACCATATGGTATACACATCATATATGCTTCTTTTTACATTTAATTTTATATCATAAGCATTTCCCTGTTAGACAATGCTATGTGAAAATACTTTTAACCAGTATAAGAGTCCCTCACATGGCTATTCCACAATTTATTTAACCTCTCCAATCTTGAGCATTTAATCTATTTCTTTAATATAAATAGGGCTGTGATGAATGTCTTTGTGAAGGAAAAACTATTTTTAGGGTTACTAATATATGTATATTTATTGTAAATTATTCAAACATTACAGAAATGTATGATTTAGCACAGTATTTTAAAATAGTGGGTTGAGCAATATACTTGGAATATATTTGGAAGCAAATGACATTTTGATGTTTTGCTTTTTATCACACACAAAAATACCAAACATAAAGAAAAGTAGGGGAAATAGTATCATGAATTACCACATACTCATCACCTGGGTATATACTTTTTGCTTTTTCTTCACTTTTAAGATTTACATGGACTAAAGTTCACCCCTTTTTGTGTGTCCTGTGACTAGACAAATGCATAGTCATGTTACCACCACCACGATCAGGTGACATTCTGTCACCCCCTCCCCCCAAATTTCCTCATTCTTCTGCTCTGTTGTGAACCCTTTTGCCACCCCAATCCCTGGCAAGCATTCATCTGCTTCCTATTATTTTTTTCTTTTTGCCTTCTCCAGAGTGTCATGTAGATGGAATCAGCAGGCCCACGACTAGCGTGAGGCATGTGATGTGCCTACAGCGCAAAACGCAAGGAGGTAGCACTCTCAGGTCTGAACCTGCGGAGCACTGCTCTGCCCACCCGCCTTGCCCCAGCCTGCTCCTCCGCCCTAGGAATCAGACCGTGTGCAACATTCGGGTGTGGCTTCTTCAACGCAACATAATGCATTAGGGAGTAACACGTGCTGTTAGATTTAATAATGGTTTATTCCTTTTTATTGCTGAGTATTATTCTTTGTACCCCCCTTTTCAAATGCACTCGTCAATTAACAGACATGTACGTTATTTCAACTTGCTGGCCATCATGAATAAAGCTTCTGTGAACATCCATGTGCACTATCAAATTTTTGTGTGGATGTATGTTCTCATTTATCTTTTTTTTTGTACTGCTTGGTTATGTTTTTAATTGTATTTTTCCTTTACTTTTTAACCCCCTTATATCCTTTTCTCCCTTGCAGTCACCACACTGCTGTCCATGTTCACGAGTCCTTTTTCCTCTTTGCTCCACCTCTTAACCTTCTCCCCAATAGCTGTTATCCTGCTCTCTATGTCTGTCTCTGTTTTGCCTATTTGTTCAGTTTGTTCATTAGATTCCACATATAAGTGAAGTCATGTGATCTTTGTCTTTTTTTTTTACAGCCGAGTAGTATTCCATTGTGTACATGTCCTACAGTTGTTTCATCTACTCATCTACTGATGAACACTTGGGCTGCTTCCATATCTTGATGACTGTAAAAAAGCATAAAGCACCTAGTATTCCCAGATGGTCTCCCATCCAAGTACTAACCAAGGCTGACCCTGGTTAGCTTCCAGGATCAGACAAGGTCTGGTGCATTCAGGATGGCAAGGCATTACACTCATTTGAGTATATACCTAGGAGTGGGATTGTTGTGTCAAATGGTAATGGTATGCTTAACTTTATGGGAAACTGCCAAAGTGTTTTCCCGAGTGCCTGTACCAGCTGGTATTCCTACCAGCTATATATGACAGCTTGAATTACTCTGCATCCTCAGGGGCTCTTGGTATTGCCAACTTTAAAAAAAAACACACATAGCAGGTGTGTCCATCACTTAGATTTAACAATCCACTTGAAGTTTTAATATTTTAAAGTAAATTATCATGTCATCCTACCTTTAAAAATTTCAGTATGTATGTCTAAAATATAAAGATATTTCCCTACATAAGCACAATATCATTATTATGCCTAACAAGTACAACAATAATTTCTTAATATCATCTAAAACCCAGTCATATTCAAGTTCCCCCAGTTGTCATTAAATGTCTTAATGTGCTCAGCCTGAAAACACGAACTAGGGTATAACATGTCAGAGTGTACTTCATGTGGAAAGGGTAGGCACTGTTTCTTAGAAAGTTGTTTACATGGGACTTTTTTTAAACATAATTTTTTATTTTTCAATTTCAGTTAACATACAATATTATATTAGTTTCAGTGTACAATATAGTGATTAGACTTTTATATAGCCCAGAAAGTGATCGCCCCAATCAATCTAGTACCCATCTGACACCATACCCCTATGCTATACTGTACATCCCCATGACTATTTTCTAACTACCAATTTGTATTTCTTAATCCTTCCCCCCTTTTTACTCATTCCCCAAACCCTGTTCCATATGGCAACCATCCAATGTTCTCTGTATCCATGAGTTTGTTTTGTTTGTTGATTTTTTAAAGATTCTTCATAATAAGTGAAATCGTGTGGTATTTGTCTTTCTCTGTCTGACTTATTTCACTCAGTTTAATACCCTGTAGGTCCATTGATGTTGCAAATGGTAAGATTTCATTCTTTTACGGGTGATTCATATTCACATTCCATTGTATATATGTATCACTTCTTATTTATTTAATCACCTTCTGATGGACACTTAGGTTGTTTCCATATCTTGGCTGTTGTAAATAATGCTGTAATGAATATATATGTATATATATGCATAAAAGGGGCTTAAATGTTTAATTTTGACACTACTTTTAAGCATTTTTAAACATAAAATAAAGTATATAATATTTTTGTGTATGTTCTCAGGTACGATAAGTATTCTCAGCAACATCATAGTTCTGAGCACCTTCATCAAGTTCAAAGAGCTTCGGACACCCACAGGTGCAGTTATCATTAACCTGGCTGTCACAGATATAGGGGTCAGTAGCATTGGCTATCCCATGTCTGCTGCTTCCGATCTGCATGGAAGTTGGAAATTTGGATATGCGGGGTGTCAGGTATTGGAGATCTTTGGAATGAAATCTTAAAAAAGTAGATTAAAGCGTTAGGCATTTAAATGTCTAAAAAAATTCCATGGTTTTAATAAAATAAGATCATACAAGATACTAGTTATGGTGCTCTTATTAAAAACAGTTTCAGGAGTGGTTGAGAAATATATTCTTTAATATGAGAAATGAAATTACTGGCCATATTTATATATTTTTAAAATTTCCCCAACCCAAAGGAAAAAAAACAAATAAAAAATTAACATTCAACTAAAGAACAAAAGCAAATACTTGCATATTCAAGTGAAAACTAGCACATTGCAAATTGGAAAACAAATACCATGCTTTTATTTGAAACAATAAATATTAATGACATATCATAATATCTAAATAAGATAGTTAAGCTGTCTACCACATTATTGATTTTTTTGGTATGGGAAGTCCTCCATGAGAATTGCTGTTAAATATATCTACTATTATTTTTACTGACAACAAAATAAATTAATATTAATTTTCATTAAGATAGTAGGCAAATAAGACTCTTGGTCTGATTTTTTAAAAGTTTACTATATTAACTATAAAATTGTAAAGAGTAAAATGAGACTAACAGAGAAAATGAATACCCATCTATGCACCAGCCAGTTTTATCAAATCTTAATGCTTTTCAACATGTGCTTCAGGTTGTTTTTCTCTTCAAAGATAAAAAACTTTACAGATGCTGTTGAAGGTCAGTGCAGACCATTCTGATCTTACTCCTTTTTCTCCCATGAATGTTTTTCTATCTTACTACATAAGATAGAAGATGTTTATGTACATTTCTGTGTACATAAACTAAATACTGGTTGAATGTTTTAAATTTTGTGTAAATCATATATTGTCTGCATTATACAATTTTCATTAGTCAATAGTTTTGAGGTTGAGCCATGTTGATGCATATAGCTATAAGTCATTAATTTCATGAACATACCCCAACATGCTTACTCATTTTTCTGTTATTGAGCATTTCTTCCCAATGCTTTTCTCTCATTAAAAAAAAAGGCTTCACTGAATGTTCTTATACATGCCTCGTACAATATGTGAGGGTTTCTTTAGACACATCGCTTAGGGGAGGGTAGTTGGGTTGTAGAAAATATTCATTTTCAAACTTATCAGATGTGGCCAAATTGCTCTCCAAAATGGTGATGCCATTTATAAGAGCTTCTATTACTTCACATTCTCCCCAGGGCTTTGGATTGTCAGACTTTAAATTTTATAATCATTTTGATAGGTGTATTATGGTGTCTATAATGTTCACTTCTTTGAATATGTAATGTGGTACATATATTTTTATGTCATAAACATTCAGATTTCCTCTTGTATAAATAGCCTCTTTTTCTGGTTGTCTTTTCCCGTTATTAAGTTGTCTACCTTCTGAACACTAATCTTTTGTTGGTTACGTGCACTGTACCTAACTTATGGTTTGAATTTGCACTCTAGAGTATATTGTATAGAAATTTTATTTTGTCTTTAAATGTTAAAAAAGTTTATTTTAATTAATGAAGTCTCAAAACACTTTTCATAAATACCTTTTTTAAACCAGTTACAATTTGACAATGGAAGATGTGTTTTAAAATTAGTACAAAAGAGCAGAGGGGGGCAATAATGATGGAAAGAAGGGGAAGGGGCCAGATGAAGCACATGTATGAATGGCCCACAGACACGGACAACAGTGTGGGAATTGACAGTGGGATGGGGATGGGTGGGACAGGTGGAGGAGGGCAAAGGGGAAAAGCTGGGACAATTACAATAGAAAAACAATAAAAAATGATTTAATAAAATCAGCATAATAAAATACATTTAATGTATTTAAAATATATTCTCACAATGGGATAAAAATGTAAATGTCTCTTGGAAGGTGTGTAGAGTGGTGGATTCTGTACAATTTTGATTTTCAGATTTATGCTGGCTTGAATATCTTTTTTGGAATGGCAAGTATTGGCTTACTCATGGTCGTGGCCTTGGATCGATACCTGACCATTTGCCGACCTGATGCAGGTGCAGTGCTTTTCTCAGCTTTCTCAATGAATCCTTTTCTTGCCTAAGTGCCCCTTGACACAAAGCCACTTTCAAGTGTGAATATAATGGCTGCAATTGCAGTCAGCTCCATTTCTCCGACGATCTTTGTTCAAAAGTTTAATGACTTCCTATTATACTTAGAATAAAATTCAAATTTCCTAAGAGTTTCAGAGCCCAGCTGCTTTTCTAGCTTTGACTAGCATTCCCTCACTTTGGGGTCTTGGCCAACCCTTCTCCCAATTTTGGGACTTTGTAGATGCTGTTTCCTTAGGTCTAGAAAGTGCTTCTCTCAGCTTATCCTCTGGCTGATCTGGTAATCCTTGTGTATAGGCTTTTTTTATTTGAAGATTTTATTTATTTATTTTTAGAGAGGGGAAGGGAGGGAGAAAAAGAGGGAGAGAAACATTAATGTGTGCTTGCCTCTTGTGCACCCCCTACTTGGGACCTGGCGCACAACCCAGGCATGTGCCCTGACTGGAAATTGAACCTGCGACACTTTGGTTCGCAGGCTGGCACTCAATCCACTGAGCCACACCAGCCAGGGCTGTGCATAGGCTTTGAGTGAGCTAAGGTGCTCTATAAACAATCTACTTGATAACAATTTTTAAATAATCAGTTAAAATAAAATGAGGATATGAATTGCATTACTGGCAAATGATGCGACTATTTCATATGTTTGTTAACAGGAAGAAGAGCGGCCACACGCACTTACCTCAGCATGATCCTGGGGGCCTGGGTCAATGGCCTCTTCTGGGCTTTGATGCCTATCATAGGGTGGGCTAGTTATGCCCCCGATCCTACAGGTGCTACCTGTACCATAAACTGGCGGAAAAATGATGTGTAAGGGACACTTTTACACTTGATAATCAATGCTTCTGATGTAGACATGTTCTTACCATTTCAAATTTAAGCTCACATCAAATGTTTTCCGTACAGAGTGTTGAAGAGCTTCCTTGGTAGGGGTGATGTGATTCCAGCATTGAATTATGCTTGTTTGCAAGTAAAGGCCGTCCAGCACCCCTTGCCATGATTAGCCTATCCCTTCATCTCTCTCCTCTGGCAGCAAAGGAGATACAGGGCACCCTTTGGCATCTGCACCTCAGAGGCAGAATCTGCGAGGCATAAGGGGTGTTGGTATTGCTAGACAGCACGCAGCTCGGGCAAAAGCCAGGGTTGGCTCCTTCCCGTCTTTTCAAAATGATCCAGTGATAAAGCACCTTCTGAGAATTATGCAGCAAAAGCACCATCCCTGCAAGGATTTTCTTGCTAGTTAGTGATGCTTTTCTATATTTACCAAGGAAGAGGATAATTTAGTTTGTTAAAGAAAATGAAACAAAGTTTCTAACTCTAAAACTAAATCTAAAACCTTTTGTGTAAAAGGTGGACAAGTACACATTTTAAGTTTTACAGGCAAGACTATGCCTATTACAACATTCCACTGCCTGTGCAAGCAGCCATGGACAGGATGTAAAGGGGTGTCCAGCCTGTGGCATGGGCTGCTTGCGGCCCAGCACAAAATCATAAATTTACTTAAAACTTTTTTTTGCTCATCAGATTTCATTAGTGTTTGTGTATTTAATGTGTGGCCTAAAACAACTCTTCTTCTTCCAGTGTGGCCTCGAGATGCCAAGAGTTTGGACACCTCTGTCAGAATGTGGGCCCAACAAAACTTTATTTACAAACATAGATGACAGGCTGGCTTTGGCCCGGAGGCCATAGTTGGCCAACCCCTAGACCAAATGGACTGAGAGTCAAATACACGTCCTAAGCCGTCAAATAATATAATGGCTGCTGGACAGTGCCAGTATTGTTTCCAATAATAATCCTGCTCCCTCTCCTCGATTTAGTACATTAAGCAAGCAGTCCTGTAATGACTCCCTTTTCTTACTTTCAGATCTTTTGTGTCCTTCACCATGACAGTCATCGTGATAAATTTTCTTGTGCCCTTGACAGTGATGTCCTACTGCTATTACCATGTTGCTCGATCCATTGCATGTCGCACTGCTGGAAACTGCACTGACTTCCTCAGCAGAGACTGGCCAGACCAGGTAGCCGTAACAAAGGTAAGGCGCTAACATCCTTGAAATGCATAGTAATCAGGCTTTTACATGTCCGTGGTCCCCTGGCCCCTGCCATCACTTCTCCCCACCCCCTTGATTCTTACTGTCTGGTTCTTTTGTTTCTTGTTTGCCTCCATATTCCTAAACAATGCAAATCTGCTGTTTTCAATATTTTTGTTTGCTCTTCTTGACTTCTCACTGTGGACAATGAGGATTTGTTTCTCTTATGCAACCAAACTTTTCTATTCTTCCTCACCAACCTTTCTCTTTCCTCATCTTGTTTGGTTAGATGGAGAGTCAAGTTTACATTGTTGTGATTACCTAAATTTTACTTATTGCAGATTTCTGTTGGGGTCAATGATTTGTATTTCATTTTAAATGATTTTTAAAATTTTTCAATCACAATTGATGTACAATATGATATTAGTTTCAGGTGTACAACCCAGTGATTAGACATTCATATAATTTACTGAGTGATCACCCTGATTCATTTTTTATAAAACTTTTTGCCCATGGAGTTAATGATTTGTTTATTTTTTTATTTCTTGCTCTTTCTCCCTTCTTCTCTCTCCCTTTGTTCGTTTGCTTACTCCCCTGTGCACCTGTCACTAATTCATCTCTAATCTCTCCGCCAGCAGCATCAGTTTCCTCTCAGTACTTTCAAAGGCATCGGAGACTCTCTCCTTTTCTTGGAATGTTGCTTCCTGGCACTCCCGGGCCTCTTGTCCTGCTCTACACCAGCTGTTTTCTAAAACCACAGTCCAGAAAGCTGGCATCCTCTCTCTTGGGTCAGACCTCCTGGTTTCTGGTTTTCATGTCTTCCTTTTTCTTGGTTATTTCCTCTCATTTGGTGGAGCACATTCGCAAGCAGATTCCTGAGAAAGCTATCAGGAAGTAAAGTTTTAAAGATTTTGCATGCCTGAAAATGTTCTAAAATTCTACTATCACAATGGACTGATTGTTTGCCTGGTATAAAATTCTAAGTAGACAAATGATCTTCCAAGAACTTTGAAGGCATGCCCTATAATCTTCTAGCTTCTGGTGTTGCTCTTGAGAAGGTTCACAGCATGCTGGTGACTGACTCTTTGTTGCAATCTGTGTTATCTCTGGAAGCTGGTAAGATCTGGTTTTCTGGATGTTCATGCTGGTGTGCCTTGGTGTGGCTCTTCGTTTACCATGTGCTGGGCTGTGGTAAGTGCCTGCACTAGGGAGACCCGGGCCCCCCTTTGGGAGAGTTCTTACGTTATTTCTCTGGTGATCTCCCACCCTGCTTTGTTTTCTCCGTTCTCTTTTCCTGGAACTTTTTTTATTTGGATATTTAATCTCCTGGATTTATCTTCTAATTTTAAAAAATTTGTCTCTTTTATGTTGTCCCTGTTTGGGGTTTGTTTTTATTTCTACTTTCTGACAGATTTCCTCAGCCTTGTCCAGGTCTGGGATCGGGTAGGGAGAGTGACACTTAAGCCATGGGTGCAAAATTTAAGTAGGCACCAAAAAATTCAGTGATTAAAAAAGCAGTTAATGCAATATTGTTAAAAATAAAAATTAATGCAAAAGCCCATACTGAATACAATATAACTTTAAATAAAGACGGGATCTGACCCTGCACTTGCATAACTCACCTAATTTACCTTATCCTTCCTATTGCATTTAAAAATCCTGCTTTCCTATATAGGATAAAACCATTGTTACAGATAAAAGAATTATTTTACACTCTACGCTCCTTTTTAATAGCATCCTCTTCTTGTTTTATATCTTCTGTATATGTTTTCCTTGTATTCATCACATATTGTTTCTCTTGAGTTCCAGAGCCATTTTGGTCTCTGCCTGTCAGTTTTCGTGTTTCCTCAGTGTCCGGTGGTCAGTGGCTGTCCTGAGTACTGAGTGATGCACTAAAATGCTGACCAAAAGCTTCAAATGGGCTCTTTGGTTGGGATGTTTCTTTGGGGGGCTTTCCGACGATCCACTTGTCCGGGTCTTTTCTTCTGGGCTGGTCAGTTTCCAAGGACAGGAGTCTTTCTAGTGCCCGCGAGAGAGGTACAAGTCTGCCCGCCTGTATGCTATGAGTCAGAGTGGGGCGGGGGGACAGCATGCAGCACCCCTCTGTCCAGTACAGTGCTCTAGCTCTCAATTGAGCCCAGTGTCCCCCAGTCCTGAGTTTCCCTGCTTTCTCCCTTTTACACTGACCTTCTGGGTGCTTCTGGGGAGAAGAGGGGGCAGCTGCCTGGCTGCATGCAGAGGGAATTCAGAATTCTAACTGCTTTTTGAAGATTTCAGTGAGTTCTCTTTTAAGTTCCATAGGCAGCCCCACATTCAGAGCCAGCTGTCACCTCTAGTTCCTGAGACTTTCTGAGCTGTGCGCAAAGGATTAGTCTGTGTATGCCAAGAGTTCATACCACAATTACTAGAAACGAGTTAGGAGTGGGTACATATCTGCTTTTCATCAAGGCCAGCATTTGCACTCTTCCCTAGCACACCAAAAGAGAGGAGGCTCTCTCTACATTTGCGTCACATTGCATCTGTTCCACAAACTCTTGCTATCACAGATGACTTCTTTTTTTGCACATCAGCAAAGAACAATGAGGGGTAAAATTCAGTTTTTCCGTCAACAACATAAACTTATTCAAATTCCAATCTAGATCGTTTTTATGCTGTTTTAGATATGTTAGCTATTTAGATATTGGGTTTAGCAAACATTGATTTATTTTACAGATGTCTGTGATAATGATATTCACATTTCTGGTGGCATGGTCCCCTTATTCAGTCGTGTGCTTATGGGCTTCTTTTGGTGACCCAAAGAGGATCCCTCCCTCAATGGCCATCATTGCTCCACTGTTTGCAAAATCTTCTACATTCTACAATCCCTGTATTTATGTGGTTGCCAATAAAAAGTAAGTAATGTCTAAAATGCTTCTGAACAAAATAATGGGTACAGAAAAAAGTGTTTAAAAAACCACAGATAATGTTCTAAGACTTCTGGGGAGATAAATGACAGAAACTCACTTTAGCTCGTAAGTTATTTGACTCATGCAACCGGAGAACCTTACATGCCTAGAGCTCTAGTTCTGTGACAGGCTCTTCCCACATGGGTGGCAAGATGATCTCAGGCAACCCCGAACCCAAGTCCTACCAGCTCAGCGGCCCTGAATTCAAGTTTCATCTCAGATGACTCTGGCAGAGAAGCTGCTGGAAGGTTTTTGGGAGGCTCAGCTTAGTTCTTTTGGTTATCCCACCCCAAAATATGTGGAACTGGTATTTCAAAGAAAAGAGTAATTCTATTACCAGATAATGGACAAGGCAAGGCAATGTTTGGCTCCCTAAGTGGGGAGCATAGTTGTGTATTTACCAGAAAGAAGACACGCTGTTCAAATGCAAGAGAAAAATCCCAGGCTTCAGGCAGGATAGTCACTTAGGACGATGGAGAAAGAAACCCACCCCTTTTGTTAGGACCCTTGGTAAGGATTTCTTTTCTGCCTCCCCAGTGAAGCTCGGATTCTTTCATTTTCTTTTGATTTGGAAAGATGGCATAAACCAATCTGCTGAGCTTAAATCTTAGTACAGGTCAAGTAATTTGATCCTGGAATGTCAATGCTGCTTCTATTAAGCTTATGCAAGTATGCACATATTTGGGAAAGCAGCTTTAGTTATAGCCATGTGAAGAAATACAAAAACTTTTAAGGCCAAACAGATCACAGAAGAAGAGTAAAAAATACATTTTAAATTCAGAGTCTGCTGATAGCTCTTTTGGAAAGATTAATCATTCTCAAGCTCCCCTTAATTTCAACTGGCCTTTGCTCAGAAGAACAGATGCATGAAACACGTATCCCTTGTTCAAATAAATAAATAAATGATTGCAGCCAACATCAGAAGTGTCATTTAAACACATAATTATTGATTTTTATTAAATGTCTCCAATGTTTATAATTAATGACACAAAATTGGTCCTCAGCTGTACCACATACTTTTCTTCATTATAAAGGTTCTCAACAGGAGAGAAAGTTGTAGGCAAAAACTAATCTGGAAATGTCAACTGGCAGTAGTGGCCTCTTAGCCACATGTGAAAATGTTTTAAAATTCCGAGTCATTATAGGATAGTGCCAGATTTTCCCTTCTTGTTGTAGGTTTCGGAGGGCGATCTTTGCCATGTTCAAATGTCAAACCCATCAAGCTGTGACAACTTTGGATATGCCTGTGACAACTTTTTTGCCAATGGATGTACCTCAAAACCCATTGACTTCTAGAAGAATCTGAAAAAAGAGGAAAACACAAGTTATCAAAACATTTTATTTACTTTTTGCAATGTTTTAATTTTATTTAAAATATGAGTACCTTTAGAGCAAATGCAGACATAGATTATTATCCTAATAGACTGAATCCCTCAAGTGTAGTTTATAGGTCTTCTGTTTGTGCATTGGCTACCGTAGGGAATGCTTCTTTATTTCCTTATATGTAAACTTACTGTTCATCTCCTTTGATGAATCCAGACGCATGAGATGAAGGTCTCTTCTCTTTCTCTCTGTCATGGCATGCATTTCACTGTATTGATGACCTGGCATCTTGCCTGAGCAGGACATAACTATAATAATGATATAGTTAACACTCTTTAATAAATAACTACTGAAGTGAGTTGTTGGATGCTCCTAGCTAGGGACTTTGTCTAGTTTGTTTTTGGAGAATGGCAATATGTGGTAATATTGGTAACTCTACTCTAAATCAATTTTATATCATGTGCTTCTATTCTTAAAGCTAAATTTTGTAAAACTGATTGTTATGCATATTGGTAAAAAACAAATGCACAAAATAAAATTTATAATATTATAATGTCAATAGTCTGCAGTTGTTTTCTAGTATCTGCTAAGAATTGGATTATTTTTAACATTAAGTGTAGCTTCAAAGTGTAGTAACAATTACATCCATAGGAAAAGAATTTAACAGGCATTTCCTTGCAAATCTAGATATGGGCAACTATTGAAATTTTCTTGACATGTGTTTGATTTTCATTTTCCCTAGAATGTGTTACTTTGCAGAAACCATATTCAAAGGCTAGGAAGATTGATCCCCTGCAAGATACACTTGAAGGTTAAGTAACTACAGATCTCAGCTAATCCTGAGTAATCTGCGCTTACTAAATGGCTGTTTGCATTCCAGGCACACTAGTTTCTAAATGCTTAGGATTTGTTTTTACCTTTTGCTCAAATAACCTCTAAAAGGAGCCATGCGTCTCTTAGCATGTCTGGGCATGGTGCTTAGCTTTTTGGAAGAAGTGAGCTGTTCGTGTCCTTCACAGTGCACCTGCAGCTATCACAGCAGCTCCGATGGCGTCGGATCAAGGTATGCTCCTCTCCTTGCTACTAAGTGCTCTAATGATTCTGAGAAAAAGGACTCCGCCAGCAGCTTTATTTTGAAAGCAAACTGTCAATCAGAAATCAGAGAAGAGAAGGTTTAATTGACATAAAATTTAACTTAATTATATTAATACTGGGTGTCAGCTCCATTGTTTTCATCTTGGGCAGTGCAGCTCTTAAAAGCCCCTCAAATCATTTGACACTCTCAAACACATGTATTCACAAAATGTTCCTTTCAGGAGGTCAAGGTGAAATGTGTGTGTCCAGCTCAGCCTGATTATAGAAAGCAGGGCTGATCAGCAGGAGCTAGACATGCCCAGATCCTTTGCTTCCTGGGTTTTCCATTTCATTTGAGGCTTATTCATGGCAACTGGATGGACTTCAGAAAGTAGGAAGGAAGATCACAAGAGTGAAATTACAGATGTTCATAATTAGAATTTTTCTTAAGATACTGGAATTTACAAACAAAAGAGGTTTGAGAGATATGGATCAGCAGACACTATAGGCCCTCACAGAGGTTATCCAACCTCTTGGCTGCTTTAACATCCACCTGTGAAATGAGAATAATTGCATATGTATACATGAGTCCTTCAATATAGAAATTACATGCAAAGCAGAACTCTTGTTAGCTAAACATGATAGATCATGATATTTTGGAGAGAATATTTAATGACAAAATCAGATTTTTTTATGACTCAGTTGTTGGTTTTGTGACTTTAGAGGTTATTTGAACATTGAGCTTCTTAAAAAATAATTTATTGAAAAGAGTCACTCAATTTATGTTCTATAACTTTAAACAAATTAATGAAAATTAAAACATGTTATTGAGTAGTTTGTCTTGCTATTCTATAAACTTTACTTAACCAACTCTTGGTATCTTTTTGAGAGATTCACTAGGTGGTTTAGGACAATGAGAAAAATTAAAAAACTTAAATACCTATTTGGCAAAAGACATGTAGCAGTTAATGAGTCTGGCCAGGGTACTTTTGAGAAACAATCATAGAGATGTTTCTTTCTCCTTTATGGCAGCACTATTCATGAATTTTATGAAAATCACAGTATATTACTCTTGGCAAGAGCTCTAGAAATAATCTAGTTCTACTGCTGTTGTTTTACAAATGAAGAAATGAAACCATGCAGAGGCTAAATGGCTTGTCCAAGGTCATAGCATGAGTTGATACAGTGACTGGCTGATAAAGACACTGGGTCTTTCAGCTTCCAATCCAAACTTTTTTCCATTACCCTGGAATGCTAACTTAAGGCACAGAAACTGGATCATTCTGGTCTAAAGAAGCACTGAAATTTGTGATAGGGAATAGAGATGAAAAGCAGGAGGTGTCCTGAGAAATGTGGTGCTTCTGTACCGTCTGTCCCTAAAGTTACAGACAGGAGATGCTAGCAATACATCTGCTTCACGCTGTTTTATCTCTCTTTATGGTGCAGGCTGGCTTTCAAAGTTTACTGATTTAATGTGATGTGTTTCACCAAATGGCTGTTGTTGTTACTGTTCACTGCATGTGTAAATGTATTGTCATTTGGATCATGCTTTGTGAACGTTTCGTTGTTCATTTTCAGCAATCCAGTGGGAATGAGCACGCAACGTGAGATAAACTGATCTTTCCCCAAGTTATAAGGCATCTAAATTCTCTGATTCTTCATACTTCACCATTACATATTGGACAGGCTTGTTTTCCAATGCATGATTTGCATGTGCCACTAAGCAAGATCACAATGTGACTTGCTCAAGGTCACTTAAGTTAGTGAGTAGTAAAAGGAATAAACTTGCTGTTACTGGTTTATTCCTTGGCTAGAAGTCACATTGTTAAAATAGAGCTCACCTTTGAACATCTAGTAAGAACACTTGCTCCTTCCTTCCTTAAAAAGTATCTATAACTTCAACAGGGGATTCTTTTAAAATGGACCATTTTGCAAAGAGGTTAAGTGTGCCCTTTGGAGTTGGACAGATGTGGGTTTGGAGGGTGGCTGTGTAACCCACTAGCTATGTGACCTTGGGAAAGTTATCTAATGTTGGCAGGCCTCAGTTATTTTAGTGTAAAAATAAGATTGATGACAAAATTAGCGTGAACCCATTGAGTGTCCATTACGTGTCAGGAAGATGTAAAACTTTGCATCTGTTTCAATGAACCATCCTGCCAGCGCTGTGGGGGAAGATGAACTCGAGCAATTGGTGAGGGTTGGCTGTGCCACAAAGGAGGTGGCAGAGATTAAATCTGAGCTGACATCAGCCTGACTCCAGAGCTGGTGGCTTTACCTGTTTACCCAATATCAGCTTCCTACGGCTGCTGTGACAGTTGAATAAGGTAATGGATGTGAGGTGTATTGCTCAGGCCTGACACGTGAAGAACCCATCACATGAAACTGCTTATATTTGATCATTTTTAACCTGCAAAAATGGCCATTTCATATGGCCAACCTAGAAGATGATGATGACAGATTATTGATGAATAGGTCAGCCAGGCTGAGTTGATACTTTGTGAAAACCAGTAAGGAATGTTTCTATGAGTACTGTTTTTTGCAGATTCATCTCACAAAGATTTCCTTTCACTGTTCTTGTTGTAACACTAGGTCAGTGCTATGTAATGACCTGGATATGACCGAGGTCCCTACAAATGTCCCCGTGGACACTGTGAAGCTTCGCATAGAGAAGACCGTCGTCCGCGGCATCCCCGCTGAGGCCTTCTACTACCTGGTGGAGCTCCAGTACCTCTGGGTGACCTACAATTCCATTGCCAGCCTTGAGGCCAGCAGCTTTTACAACCTCAGGCATCTGCATGAGCTACGCCTGGATGGGAATGCTCTGGATGTCTTCCCTTGGGCGTCTCTGCTGGACATGCCCCGTCTAAGGACCCTGGATTTGCACAACAACAGAATAACCAGTGTGCCAAATGAGGCAGTGAGGTACCTGAAGAACCTCGCCTACTTGGATTTATCAAGCAATGGACTAACCACACTGCCACCAGAATTCCTGGAGAGCTGGCCCCACGTGCTTACAACATCACCCAGAAGCCTGGACCTTTCCAGACCAAGAAGAATTATTCTAGGTGAGCTCGCAAGCCTCTGTGCTTCTCAGGTCCAGATAATTTGCTCAGCATACTTTCAGTCTTTTCATATTCATTGAATTTGGTTTCTTACCCTATACTTGCACTTTTGATGGAATAGCACATCATCAGTTGACTTAGGTCAATCTACCCATCTACCTGGTATAAGATATAATGGTTCTGGGTGTGTGTGTGTGTGTGTGTGTGTGTGTTGTGAGGGGGGAGGGGAGTTTGCCTCCAAAACTGAGAGACTAGTGCTGCCATTAGAGAGCCTGAAGATGAGTGACAAAACCACCAACCTACCCTGGTTCCTCTGAGCATGCTAAATATGCTCCATACTCTGCTGCACTCAATCTGCTGTTCGGGTCCCTTTTCAGCCCTTCATCGGGCTCTTCAGGAGCGGGAGAGGGGCACTGACATTTTTATGAGGTTGCAGTGGTTTAATTAGTTAGGGATGATACCTGCCAACTTTTCTTAATCAAATCAGAAATGATAAAGACACCAGTTATTTTATGGGCCCCAAATAGGTCTCCTAATGGATTTGGTCTCAGTTTAGCTGTGATTAGTTTTGGATATTTCAATTTTGACTCTGTTTACATTCTATATATATTTGTCTTGTGTTCTTAAAATGTAAACTCCCTCCAGTAAAGTCTCTCTCTTCTTGTTTTGTGTCTTCTCACAGTGCTTTGCATGGTGCTTTGCATATGGTGAATGCCCAGGAAATGTGGTTGCCTGATTGAAATCAGTGAACTAGGCCCTTTTCGGGGGTATCCGTGGGCAGGGAGGCCTTTCATATTTATGTATGAGACAGAAGCCTGAGGCTTTGATCAATGAGATTGAGTTCCTAAAATGTTGCTTGCCCATTAAAGCTGTGCTGTCAGCTCATAAGTGCATCCATCAGGGCTGTAGAAGGGGTTCTACTTGTCAGAAGGGTGAAAGAACTAATGAGTGTCTGGCCAGTGAAATGAATTATAAGCCTTTTGGAGTGAGAAGCAAGTAGATGCTACCTACAGCGGCTGTGACAGAGGTGGCAATGTCTTATAAAGAAAGACTTTTCTACTTTGGCTTTTTTGTTATTACATTTAAGTCTTTAAAGTTCACCACCAAAATACACTGATGAGAACCAGTTCTAGATTTTCTAGAGCTCAGTGTTTAACTGTAGCAATTAATCTTCCCAGGTGGCCTGGAGAATTTACTCATGTACTGTTATACTGGGACGCCTTCTGCTTTTATTTAATTTTTATTGCCCTGTGTTTAGTATTGTTGGCAGATAGAGCTTCTATTTATAATAATAATTATAACGGCTAGTATTGATGGAGTGCTTACTCAAGGCCAAGCCCAGCTCTTAGACTTTACGGGTGTATCTTCTTCCAGTGTCATACTAACACTGTGGTAAGGACCATTTCATCCCCGTTTTGTAGACGAGGAAATGAGGCATGAGGTCGGCCGCGCGGGCCCAGCCATGGTGGTGCTGGGATGAGCACGGGCTGTGTGGCAGTAGAACCCGTGCCCTCCTTCACTGCTCTGTGGTTCGAGGTTGGTCTGTAATAATACCAGGCTTACTTTCCCCCCACATGCGTTTCTTTACTGAGTTCCTTATATCATTATTTATTTAAAAGAAATTTAGGGAGGAGCTTTTCCATTACTCCTTCTCTCTTCTACATGAATAAAAATACCAACTTAATGAAATTGTACTTTAATGTACCCATAAAACATAAAGCATTGTCCAGCAAGTAAACATTTAAATTAACTATGAAACTACATTAGATTTTTGACGTTCAATACAGGTGTTTCCATGTCCTCTTTCTCAAGAACAAGCAAATATTTACACAGGCAGACTCCGTAAAGCCTAACACTGTTTATATTGGAGAAAAAAGACTGCAGTACAGGAGGTCATAAAATATCTTTCGGGTGCTTTTTCCTGGTACCCAAATTGTTCAATTGTAAACACGCATTCTTCTATTCAGAATGGAGTTCGCCTGAGGGGCTGCAGTGGCCCCGAGTACTTCCAAAGAATTTCCAAAAATACCATTAATTTAATTCGACAAACACTACTCAGGCCCTGTGGGTATGCCTGTCCTTTGCTAGGCATGGAGGAGACGAGTTCCACAGAGTTTAGGCTCACTCGAGCCAGGTGTCCTTCTGGGGCTGCTGGTGGCATCTCAGCCTTCTGGGGACCCCACGAGCTGTGTCCGTAATCCTCACCTCCCTCTCTCACAGCCGAGACAGGCAGAGTCAAGCTTCCGATTTACAGCCCATCTTCAGAGATATCACTGTTTTATTCTTTTTTAAAAAAAAATTATTGATTTGAGAAAGAAAGAGAGAAAGATCTATTTGTTATTCCACTTATTTATTCATTCACTTGTTGTTTCTTTTATGTGCCCTGACCAGGGCTCATTGAGATGACACTCGAACCAAGAGCCTCAGCCAGGGCCTCATTTTTTTATTCTTTAAACCTTTATTTATTTAACTTTGTATTGAATTTATTGGGGTGACATTGGCTAATAAAATTATATAGGTTTCAGATGCAAATTCTATAATACATCATCTATATGAGGTCTGTCCAAAAAGTATCCATCCAAGTCATATGAAAAATGGGGACGTTTATTGAAGAAGATTCAAGATACAAGAAACACTGTACACAGGACAATGACGCCTCAGTCCTCTGCCATGTAGGCACCTTGGGACCTCACACAGTTCTCCCAATCACCATCAGCTGCCCCATTATATTCTCCTGAATCTCATTGATGGTCTGAAATCTTTTCCCTTTCAAAGGTGATTTTAGTTTTGGGAAAAGCCAAAAGTCACAGAGCACCAAATCTGGCCTGAAGCGGGACTGAGTCACCTGAGTGACTTGATGTTTCACAAAAAAAAACTCTGCATGAGACGTGATGCAGGGAGTAGGCACGTTGTCATAGTGAAGCTGCCCTTCACCAGTTGCCCATAGCTGCAGCCTTCTGAATCATCCAAATAGTTTCTGTGGAGGAATGTTCAAGCTTAACACAAAATTTGATGCAGATTTGCTGTTCTACTTTCTCATTTTGAATGTGATGGCCACACAGTACACATGCTCACTCAGTACACATGGCGTCTACCGCCCCCACTGACTAGTACAGTGAAGTTGTCATTGTTCACGCATGAGTATTCCAATCCAATCTCCTTGGCTGCCAGGTTACATCCGTGCTGTGCAAACTGTTCTCGTTATATTAACAATGGCTGGGCTTTTTCACCACCCCAAGTCAAGTCTCTTTCCATCACCATCTATCCCCTGTAGCCTCTTCTACCTCCCCCATTGCTCTTTTCCTCTGATACTCATCATACTCTTGCCTGTGTCAATGAATTTTTTGGCTTTTTTGCTTAATTTCTCCACCTTTTTCACCAAGCCCTCCAAACCTCCTCCCCACTGTCAGCTGTCAGTCTGTTCCCTGTATCTATGAGTCTGTTTCTATTTTGTTAGTTTATTTTATTCATTAGATTTCACATATAATTGTGAAATTATATGTGAATAAATTCACATGGCAATTGTCTTTCTCTGACTGACTTACTTCACTTAGCAAAATTATTTCCAGGTCCATCATGCAGTTGTAAAGGGTAAGACTTCCTCCTTTTTTACAGTCAAGTAGTAAATTTTTCTTTTTTAATTTTGAGGAATTGAGGTATAATTTGCATACAGTGAATCTTAAGTGTATAATTTGGTAAATGATGGTAAATGTATACTCCTCCCGCACCAAGATGCACAATAACCCAGCACCCAGGAAGTTCCCCCACGCCCCTTCACAGTAAATCTCCCACCCAGGCAACACTGTTTTTGTTTTGATCCCCCCAGCTTACTTTGTCTGCCCTAGAATTTCATATAAATGGAATCATATAAGAGGCACTCTTGTGCCTGGCTTCTTTCCCTCAGCTTTATATTTTTGAGACCCATCGGTGTATTGGGAGGTCCTCACTGCAGAGTCCCATTCTGTTTTATGAAGGTACCAATTGTTCATTCTTTCTCTTGTTGTGGGACACAGGGCTGTTTCTAGTTTTCAGCTCTTGTGAATTAAGCTGCTATTTACATTCTTGTGCAAAGCTTTTGTAGCATTTATTTTCATTTCTCGGACAAATTCTTAGGATTGAAATTCCAAGTCATAGAATAACTATATATAACTTTTAAAGAAATTGCTCATTAAAAAAAGAGAAACTGCTAGTTTTTAAAGAGGCTGCACTGTTTTACACTCTCGCCAGCACTGCAGAACAGTCTGCTTGCGCATATCCTCACCAGTACAAGCGTCTTTTCTCTTTCAGCCTTTTTGGGGTGGGGTGGGTGGGGGAGCAGCATCACACTGTGATGTAATTTGCATTGCTCTGATGACCACAGCCTGTGCCAGACTTAGGATGGTCTGATGTACAGTGATTCAGCTTATGGGTTTTCAACTTTGCTGTGGTGCAAAAGTGATATAAATTGAGTAGAAACTGTACTTCAAATTTTGAATTTCGATCATTTCCAAAGCTAGTGACATGTGTAATGATACTCCCTCGGGATGCCGTACAGTGACAGCAGCCTCAGCTCCCAGTCGGCCACGGATCACGAGGGTCGACAACTTTAGAGCAGGAGTCCCCAGCCTCTGGGTCCAGGACTGGTAGGGGTCCCGGGCCTGTTAGGCACTGGCTGCACAGCAGGAGGTGAGCTTGAATGTAATGTGCTTGAATCATCCTGAAACCATCTCCCCCACCCCAGGCCATGGAAAAACTGTCTTCCACGAAACCAGTCCTTGGTGCCAAAAAGGTGGGGAACTGCCATCTAGAGTGTACTGTGGTGCCAGTGTTTTTTGGATATTTTATTTTATGGTTTTGCATCCTATCATGTCTACAAAAAGCCCCTTTGTGTCTCCTGCTTCTGGTGATAAGCAGAGGAAGGCAACTACTTTTGGGGATGAAACAATATAATTAATTGCAGGCTAACGTAAGTGCTCTGAGCACATTTCAGGTGGGCTAGGTTTGGTTGTGATGTTTGGGAGGTTAGGTGGGTAAATGCATTTTTGACTTTTGGCCTGTCATGTGTCTAACAGGGTCTCACCGCCCTCGACGCTGAGGAACATCTGTAATGATGCTGACCGTGTTTCATTGGCTACTTGGCCATGGTATATTCCTTTATAACTTTTCAAGATTGTTCATCTTTTTATTATTGAAAACAAGTCTATTGTCTGTTATCCGCATTATGAATATTTTCCTCAAGTCTGTGGCTTGTCTGTTCTTTTTCTTCACGCTGTCTTTGGTAAGAAGGTTTCAAATTTTGATGACATCTGACTTATCAGTTGTTTTCTTTTCTAGTTAGTGCTTTCTGTGTCCCATGAAAGAAGTATTTGCCCACCTACAGGTCACAGAGGTTTTCTACTCTCTTTATAGTTTTAACCTTTAAACTTTATTCTTAGTTTTTGTGCTTATGGCTATGATCCAATTCAAAATAGTTTTGAGTATAGTGTGAAGTAGGGGTTGAGGTTTCTTTTCTTTGAAGCAAATGTGCAGTGTTCCAGCACCATTTGCAGAAAGACTTTCTTTTCCTCCTTGAATTGTTAAACACCACTGCCTCTGCAAAGCTGACTAAGGCATGGTCTTTGTCTCTGAGAGCTTTAGTTTGCAGAATAACTGTTGTACAGGAATTTATTGCTGACTTCCCCCCAAAATTAGCCCTCTAAATCTTACTGCTGTTATGCATGGAAAACATTAGCCTTTTAGAAAAGGGATAAGGCAAAGTTCATCTGGCCCTCAGTAAGAATAGTCATACAAAATAATTAATGCAAATTACTGAGCCTGCGGTTGGTATGTTGCTTTGAAGGAATGCAGCAGAAGTAACACTTTAACTTTGGGGAGTTCTTGTACCTTTGTCCCCAGAAGAAAAAAACACTAGATGAATGTGTTCAGCACTTAGGTTACTGTTATCCAGGTTTTAAAAGTTGTACCTTTGACCTTAGGTGGTTCAAAGCTGGAATAAATGCATGGTTTAGTTTTGAGGGATTTAAAAATATTTTCCTGGTTTACATGACTTTTAGATATAAAAGTTAAATTAGTTTTTAAAAGAATTTTGCTTCATTGTTAACACAGTCTGATAACAGTCTCAAAGCGTGAATGAAACTGTTCCGGTTGTATTGCGGCCCGCGGCCTTTTCCCTGTAAAGACTTGCTGCTCCAGACATAGTTGCTTCGACTTCTGTTCTTTGTCCACAGTAGCCCTTCTCACTGCCACCCGTGGCTGTGGATACACGTTTAGGTGATGAAGGGATGAGTAGGTAGGAGTATTAGATTAGGAGGCTACAACACACGGGATTTAGGACTACTTACGAAGTTGAGACAGTAATCTCTTTGTGTGTTTTAATGTCCTTTGGTGTAGAGTTGGAAAAGTCACACGAGCTCCCTGAGGTCAGTGATGATGGAAGATCACATACATGATGGAAGAGAATAAGAGCTTTAAGAGCAAGATAGTGAAGTTCAAATCTTGACGGCATCCTCTAGTGTCCTCTAGGGACCTTGGGCAGATCCCTTACCTTCTTGAGCCTTGGTTTTCTCCTTTTTAAAGTGAGGATGATACTAATATTATCCACCTCATGCTATTGCCGGGATTGAGGAAGACAACCCTTTGGTATAATTAGTGCTCTTGGGAGACAATTTTCCACGATCTGTCACATCTCTGCACGTCTTCTGAGCAGAGGCAGGCTCTGACTGCTTTTTGTTCTGAACTATCTTTTCAAGGATGTTTGTGTCTACAGCCGCTTTGGGAGGCAGAGGTATGTCTCCCATTAGAGCAAAGGGTAGGCATGCTTACTGCCCAGTGTAGTAAAGACAATGTCTCTCTCCAGAGCTGTGAGTAATAAAGTCTCCTACCTCTCTGACCAGGAGTCTTGTGTCTTCTGCCAACGTCTATAAAATCAGCAAACTGGGATGAGCTGGTTACCTAGAGTAGGGTAAGACTCAGACCTTTCACAATTCTTGACAAGTACAGTCTTTGCAACATAGAAGGCAATAAATGATAAATGGCAACTTGTATTGTTACTACCTGACAAGGAAAAAGTCTGTAATAACAAATGCTTTGAAAGCATGAAGTATTCTACACATATTAATTATTACAGAATGAATTTGATGTTTGTTGGCAGGTTGGATAGGATTCAAACCAATATTAGGGAACTGGTCATGGATTTCATGTAAGAGGAAGAAGTCTATGGCAATTCACCATGAAAGTAAAGGAATTTCTAAGATAGAAGATTTTTTTAAAGCAGTAAATGTTTACCAACACTGGCAGAAAAGATATGAACCAGCCAAGTGCTATTATAATAAAAATAGGCCTAAATAGAAATGTAGAATTTAAGAAGTACAGTTAAATTTTCTTAGAATTTTTTAAACTACAATTCTGTCTTTTCTCCTTGGGAATCACTGTATAATCCACTCCATTAGTATAAAGCCATGACCACAGATTTTACTGAGGTAAATCCTTTCAACCTTGGCATTTATGGGAAGCTGCTCCGGGACATCGCCCCAAATTCCTTACAGAGACTTGTCTGACTAATGGTTCAGAAGCACTGTCTTAGAGTCTTCTGCCATCTTAGTAAATGTTTTCATATCCCCACCCACCCTGGATTTGAGTTTCACTCTGAAGCTCTTTCTTAATTCAGGAACTTTAGAAAGGCTTGGAGTAAAAAAACTTTTATTCCTTTTTTATTTTTCAATTATAGTTTACACTTAATATTATTTTGTATTAGTTTCAAGTGTACAGCATGGTGATTAGACAATCATATACTTTACAAAGTGTTCCCCCGATGTTTCCAGTCCCCACCTGGCACTGTATGTAGTTATTAGGATGTTATTGACTGTATTCTCTATGCTGTGCTCTACATCCCCATGACTATTCTGTGACTATCAATTTGTACTTCCTAATCCCTTCTCCTTTTTCACCCAGCCTCTAACCACCCTCGCCTCTGGCAACCATCAGTCTGATCTCTATATCTATGAGTCTGTTTCTATTTTGTTTGTTAGTTTATTTTGCTCTTTAGATTCCACATATAAATGAAATCATATGGCATTTATCTTTCTCTGTCTCACTTATTTCACTTAGCACAATGCCCTCCAGGTCCATCCATGCTTTTGTAAATGGTAAGATTTCATTCTTTTTTTATGGCCCAGTAATATTCCATCACACACACACACACACACAAGCGCATGCCCCTCACGGTATTTTTCTTTTTTAATCCTCACCCGAGGATATTTTTTATTATTGATTTTAGAGAAAGGGGAAGGGGGAGAGAACATGAAAGAGAAACATCTATGTGAGAGAGAAACATCAATCAGTTGCCTCCTGTACAAGTCCTGCTGGGGATCAAACCTGCAACCTTCTTGGTGTACAGGACAATGCTCCAACAAACTGAGCTGACCCGCCAGGGCTGTCCCACAGCTTCCGCATCCACTGGTCTATTGGTGGGCACGTGAGCTGCTTCTGTATCTTGGCTGTTGTAAATAATTCTGCAGTGAGCACAGAGCTGCATATATTGTTTTGCATTAGTGTTTCAGGTTTCTTCAGAGATGTACCAACGAGTGGAATCTCTGGGTCATAGGCAGTTCCATTTTTAATTTTTTGAGGAGCCTCCAAACTGAAACAGTTTTGTTATTGAACCCAGCAGGTTTGGGCTCTTTTATATTTATATTAGCTCTTTTATATATAAAATATCTTATATTTTATATTTATATTTTCATATCTTTCTTGAGCTATTGTCTGTTCTTTACAATTCAGGGGTCCCCAGCCTCCAGGCCGTGGGCTGGTACCAGTCTGGGCCTGTTAGGAACCGGGCTGCTGAGCAGGAGGTGAGCTTGAAGATGATGCACTTGAATCATCCTGAAGCCGCCCCCTCTCATACCGCCCCCCTCCCCACCATCAGTGGAAAAATTGTCTTTCATGAAACCAGTCCCTGGTGCCAAAAAGCTGGGGACCTCTGCTTATATAGAACATTTATCTTATTGAATATGTTTTCTGTTTCCATATTGACCACAGTGTTGCTAAACTTTCTGCTGTTCCATAACATGGGTCCCCTTTCCTCTAGTTTTCAGTAGCATTTTCCTCACTTTCCTTTAAGCTCACACAAGGTCAAGACATTTCAGCTAAGAACTCTGAAAGCTGAGGCAGACCCTGAAGGCACTTGCAACTAGAGGCTGTCAGCCAACTATGCTCCTGGCTGCTGATTCACGCTGGAGGAGAGAGTTGAACATGCACCTCCGTGGCTACCACGTATGACATTCATGCCAAGCTATGTTCTAACCTCAGCCAATCTTTCTAATCTCATCTCCTCACATTGCCTGCATCTCACTCAATACACAGAACTTATACTGCTTCAATGTCTTCAGATCACACAAAATCATGACACAGTGCAGGCTGCGTTAGGTTCTCTGGGCACCCTACAGTACCTATAATAATATAAGTACTTCCATAGCACCCGAGAAATATCTCTGTCACTGTATTGCATTCTGAGGTACTTGGATTCAAATGTTGGCTCTAATGCTAATTAGCTATGTGACCTTGGTCAAATTATTTGGTTTCTCTGTGCCTTAACTTCCTTACCTTTTAAATGGAAGTAGCCCTGCCCAGGTGGCTCAGTTGGTTGGAATGTTGTCCCCTACACCAAATGGTTGTGGGTTCAATTCCCAGGCAGGGCACATGTCTAGGTTGTGGGTTTGATCCCCTGTCTGGGTGCAAATGAGAGGCAACCAATTGATGATTCTCTTTCACATCGATGTTTCTCTCTCTCTCCCTTCTTCTTTCTCTAAAATAAATTAGAATATCTTTGGCTGAGGATTAAAAAAAAGTACAAGAATAATAATACTCTCCTCCTCAAGGTTGTTGGGATTAAATGAGATAATACAGGTAAGTGCTTAGAACAAAGCACAAAATAAGTGCTCAGTGACCATTAGCTGTGATCATTAACAATAGGAACTGACATGATTTGTTCATTCTGGTGGCTGAATTGCAGGGCAAAACTGATAGAGAGGTGACTCCATTTCATCCCTGAGAGTACTTCTGTTTTTCAGGAGATAGTGTGGACACCTGCTTCTTCAAGACGCTGTGATGTAAGTGGAAGCCATCAGAATAAATTCATCAGCCTTTTCCTCCCTCTGGTTTAGGTCTGCAAGACAACCCTTGGTTCTGTGACTGTCACATTTCCAAACTGATCGAAATGTCCAAAGTGGCTGACCCTTCCATAGTACTCCTTGACCCACTGATGGTCTGCAGTGAGCCTGAGAGCCTGGCAGGGGTTTTATTTCAGCGGGCCGTGTTGGATCGGTGCCTGAAGCCATCAGTGATGGCCTCGGCCACCCAAATCACGTCTGCTCTGGGCAGCAACGTCCTGCTGCGGTGTGATGCCACAGGCTACCCCACCCCACAGCTCACGTGGACCAGACCTGACAGCGCGCCAGTTAATCACACAGGTATTTTCTTAATTCAGGCCTATGTTAAAACAAGGAGATTTCAAAGATCTGTGTTTAACTTTATGGATTGGGGAGATTTTCAATTGGCTGATTACTTCTATTAAAATATGCTAAGACTGTTAGGTGACAGGGATTTGAAAAGTCATTTTGTTGGTTGATATTTTCCCGTTCATCTGACTGACTACACAGATGAAATTAGAGAATCTGATTTTTTTCTTAGAAAACAACGTGACCCAGTGCATGAGTGATTGCCCATGAGACCCTTGTCTTGCTGTGTCTTCTTGGATCCACCCACTTTAGGTCCTACAACCATTACAATTTCTGCAGAGGGGATTTTCATACCAGTTTCTCATTTTTAAATGATTCTTTAAATAATTACATGCAAATATTATTGTGAAACAAAAAGTACAATTTTAGAAATGTTGGTGTCATAGACTTTTCAGATCCTACTGTGACCAAGGTAGTGCTTTGATGTTAGTTTCAATAGTGATATTCTGATGACTAAAGCAATATATACTTAAAACTCTTTAAAATTAAATTAAATCAAAGCTCAAATAATGAAATCTGATGTAATAAAAAAATCAAGGCCTAATATTCCTACAAATAGATCATAAATGGTTTTTACTTTGTGGTTAAATTTGGGGTAACTAAAATACTGCTTTGTGTATTATTCTTCAGAAAACTTCAGAAATCAAGACAGGATGGACATATGTTACATTTTAGTGTTTAGGAAGGTAAAATTCCAACTTTTCCAAGACCATATATTATTCTGCAAATAAAAGAATCCATGGTTTATTAATTCATATAAAGTAAATATAAAATGAAAATTTGAAAATACAAATTATGACCTCTCCAGGCCAGAAAATGACCTGCTGTGCCCTCTGTCGATAGGTAGCATTTTATTACAATGAAGAAATATTTGGGGAGATATTTAATCAAGGTCTTTTGACAAACATTTTATAGGACCACAGTGTATTAAAATTAGAAGGGATCTTTGGGACCACTTTTGTCTTATCCCCTGATTTTAAAAGTACAGAAACAGAGACCTAAAGACACTAATTGACTTACCTGAGTTACGTACAACTTAGTGGACAAAAGTTCACTGAAATCAAGTCTCCCTATCACAGCTTCATGTCCTTTCAAAATACCGTTCCCCATACAGTCCTCACGGCACCTGACAGAGCCACCATCTGCCATCAGGGTTTGGTGGTGTGCCATTTCCCTCTTGGTTTATGGTAAAGGGATTCTTGTAGAACCAAATAGTTGCTTATTTTTCAGCTGGCATGTTGGTTTTTCCTTCCCCCACCTCACAGAGTTATATATTTTTTTTCTTCCAGTAATTCAGGAGTCTCCAGGGGAAGGAGTCAGATGGTCCATAATAAGCTTGACAGGCATTTCTTACAAGGATGCGGGGGATTACAAGTGCAAAGCCAAAAATTTGGCTGGGATGTCAGAAGCTGTGGTTACTGTGACAGTGGTTGGTGTCATCACAACCACTGCAGCACCAGACACTGCTGAAAGAAGAACTGGGGGTCACCCTCAGCGAGAAGTCCAGCTGGGATCTAGAAGGTCCATGTCCATACCTGGTTCTCCACCATCTCCCTGGCTCTCTTCCTCCTCTTCTTTCTCCCCATCTCCTTCGACTTTTTTTTCGACTTCTACTTCATCTCCTTCTTCTGCTGCTTCCTTCCCCTTATCTCCTTTCTTTTCCTCCACTCTTTCTTCAACTACAACTCTAAGTACTAGAATTTCAACAAGCACCACTGTGGTCAGTCGACAGTCATTCCAGCTCCATTCAGATGGGAAAAGAAATTTAAAGGTGGGGGTGGGTGGAAATAAGCTTCCCCCAGCTAGTGTAAGTAAAAAAGAAGAGCTGGCATTACTGAATCGAGCAATGCCTATGGAGACAAATGCCACAGTCAAAAATCTCAGAGCAGTCAGTGGGACCAAAGAGAGTGTGACCTTGACATGGAACACTGTTAACATCACGCATAACCCTGAGGTGACCGTGTTGTATTCCAAGCATGGTGAAGAGGACCTGCTGCTGCTGAATGCAGACTCCAGCAGCAACCAAATAACCATCGAAGGCTTGGAACCGGGTGGGCAATACATAGCATGTGTCTCTCCAAAAGGAGTGCCTCCCCAGAAAGACCAGTGTATCACTTTTTCTACTGACAGAGTTGAAGAAAGTCACTCTCCCGGGCCTGTCCTTATTGCAGTGAGCGGTACTGCCTGTGTTGTTGTCTTGCCATTGATTTTTTTCCTGTTGTACAAAGTTTGCAAGCTGCAGTGTAAATCAGATTCCTTCTGGGACGAGGATTTGGCAAAAGAGACTTATATCCAATTTGAAACCCTGTCCCCGAGGTCTCAAAGTATAGGGGAGCTTTGGACACGAAGGCACAGAGATGATTCAGAAAAATTGCTGCTTTGTTCTGGGTCAAATGTGGAATCCCAGATGACTTTTAAAAGTGAGGGTACCAGACCAGAGTATTATTCCTAAGGTTTTATAGCTCAGGCACACAAGAACCCATAAAATTTCTTCCAAAAAATGGAGACTCTGAGGGTACATTTGACTCTTTGTTTAGATAACTTTTAGACAGACTTTTACATCCTCCATAACAATCACAAATGGAGTGATTTTCATTGTGTTTAAAAAAACTACAATCAGACCTCTGAACTGAAGGGACAAATGATCTTGATTTTTGTTTTGTGGAAGATGTGCAGAGAAATAGTTTTTACAGCAGTGCTTAACAAGTTAGAAATATATTTTAGGATAATGTTTTAGTTCTTAAAAATAAATTCATGTGAAAATAGTTGTAAAAGACTGAAGTCTAAATTTTTAAAAGATGGATTTGGAGCAAAGATTAGTAAGACCAGCTAAGCCTTGATGTTTGTTCATGTTCGAAGTGCCTTATGGCATCTGCTGTGGCCATTGCCTAGCGGACGAGAAGGAGCAGTACAGAATTCTGCGTACCACTATGCATGACTACATTATATAGTTGTATCCAGTATTTCCCTTGAGGACATGATACATAGTATGGCTATTTCAAAAAAAAATAGTAACTTGTACTCTAATACATTTGCTAACACTTTGTCCGGGTCTTTTAAGTGCTCATTTTAAAATTATTTCTTTACTATTTTGATATTTACTCTTATTTTCTCACTTCCTCTCTTTTTTTCTCCCCAGTCCTTTCTTCTTTTCACCCCTTCTGCTTTGTCTGAAGACATTCAGGTAGTCAAAGACCACATCTAAGCTGTTTATATTTTGCCACGTTATATTTTGACTTCCTGGATATGGAAAAAACTTTGAAAGTCTTTTTTAGATCTGATAAGGATGTGTTAACATTTAGAAAGAGCAGCTTCAGTGGATTCATCATATGACTAGAGAGGACAGGGGCTTTAAAAGACAAATACCATGTGATCTCACGTGTATGTGGAATCAATGAACACAATAACCTGGTGAGCAGAATAGAAACAGAGGCCTGGGCATGTGCAACAGGCTGACAGCTGTCAGGGGGAGGGGGTTGGGGCCTGGATGAAAGAGGGTGAAAGGAGTAGCCAACACACACACACACACACACACACACACACACACACACACACCAGTGTGGTGATGACCAGAGGGAAAGGTGGGTGGGGGTAGGTGGAGGTGGACAAAGGGGTGGAAAATGGGGACAGAAAGAGAATTTGCTTTTGGCAATGGGAGCATGGTGCGGTGTGCAGATGATGTTTTATTGAGTTGTACACTTGAAACCTGTATGGTTTTATGAACCAATGTCTCCTCAATAAATTCTATTAAAAAATAAAAATACAATTTAGTTTTTTTTAAGTTTTCATCACCTTTACTAAAAATTATATTCCCTTTACATTGAAGGTTTTAGAATATATAATACATTTATGAAGGTGTGCCAGGATCCTTAAATATTCTGAGAAGCAAGTTCTAAGCAAATTTATATTTTGGTTAAGAAATAGGTTGGCTTTAATATAACACATTGTGGAAATTATAATACAAGCAGCTGGACAAAGAAAAAAGTGTTCATTTCAAATGGCTCTTCATTTAAAAGAAAAAAGAATTCTAGTTTGCCCATAATCTGCATATTAGAAGAAGACCAGCATGAATGGATGGCTTGCTTGGGACTCCCAAATTTCCCCATTCTGTAGAATTTCCTTTCCTTTCTAGCCTGTTTGTCCTTGGCACTTCCATCACTGAGTGCATTGTATAATGATCTAACAGTTTTTAATTTTTTAATTTTTTTAAAGATTTTATTTATTTATTTGTAGAGAGATGAGAAAGGAGGGAGAAAGAGAGGGAGAGAAACATCAGTGTGTGGTTGCCTCTCACATGCCCACCACTAGGGACCTGTCCTGCAACCTAGGCATGTACCCTGACTGAGAATAGAACTGGTGACCCTTTGGTTCACAGGCCAGCATTCAGTCCACTGAGCCACACCAGCCAGGGAGATCTAAGTCTTTAATTCAGTATTCATTGTTAGAACTTTTTTTAGAAAAACACCTTTTGCAGGCAGTTTTTTATTTAGCTTCAAGTTATGCTCAACTTATTTTAAATTAAGGACCGCAAAAACTTGCATTTCTGTATTCTAAAGTCATCGTGAAATTTCACTGCCATATTTAAAAAGCTTATATAGAGACTGCCAAAATATTAGCACATTTTAAATAATATATGTGACTGTGGGAGAATGTCATAGATGACTGAGCCAAATGGCACCCAAATCCTACAAGGCTGGTTGTTTTTGTTAGGAAAGACGACTTGGACCATCCCAATGAAATGAATTACTGACTGCCCTCATAATTCAAACCAAGTAAGGTTTGGCTTAGTTTTGACCAATAAGGAAAAGCCAGTTGGTGGTGTGGAGGGGAGAAAGCACCTTTATCGTCTTTAACTTCTCTTGGCACATGAAGTGAGTTGCAAGCAATTTGTTACTCACAGTGAAAGATGTAAAGTTGTAAATCATCTACTTCCTAAAAACACGTACATTTGCGTGTAGTCAAGATTAGCTGGATGATATCATTGCTCTTACGTTCTTACAAGAAGTGACATGGAATTCTACATAATCAGTGGCTTGTCTGTCAGTAACACCATGTCATTGTGAGAGTCAATATAAGCCACAATTAAATGTGATTCCAATGTTTTACTTTCAGACAAAATAGTCCTGAGGTTTGTGAAACTTGGGTTACACATGAGGGTGTGTCACATGGGAGACTCATTGGTGGTGTGCTATGATGTACAAAATTAGTAGGAACTCCAAGCTAAGGGTTTATGATGGCCAGAAGGGTGAACCTGGGCTCCAGGGTCAGACAAGTATGCTGGACTTTGAGAAACTTTCATAAAAAATTCAAAGGAATAAAAGTTCTTGACCCATGTACTTGAGTCTCAAAAAAGGGATTATGGCTAACAAAAGGAGATTAAACAACAACAGCAACAAAACTTCTAGTTGAATAATTGCAAAATAATTCAAATGAAATGGGAGACAGCTCAGGTAAGTTGAATGGCTCCTAGTAATCTACAATTTTTTAAAATTTATTTTTATTTTTTTTATGTTTTATCTTAATCATTGTTCAAGTACAGTTTTCTCCCATTTACTCCCGTTCCAGCCCACCCACCCAACCCTCCCCACTTCCCTCCCATTACCACCCTCCCCCTAGCTTTTGTCCATGTGTCCTTTAAATTTGTTCCTGTAAACCCTTCCCCTTCTCCCCTGAAATTCCCTCTTTTCTCCCCTCTGGTCACTGTCAGACTGTCCCCTTTTTCAGTGACTTTGGTTATATTTTGCTTGTTTCTTTGTTTTGTTGCTTAGGTTCCTGTTAAAGGTGAGATCATATGGTATTTGTCTTTCACTGCCTGGCTTGTTTCAATGTTCATAGCAGCACAATCTACAATAGCTAGGTGCTGGAAGCAACCTAGATGCCCATCAGTAAATGAATGGATCAAAAAACTATGGTGTATTTACACAAAGGAATTCTATGCAGCAGAAAGAAAGAAGGAGCTCCTACCCTTTGCAACAGCATGGATGGAGCTGGAAAGCATTATGCTAAGCGAAACAAGCCAGGCAGTAATCTACAATTTCAAACATATGTATAAAAGATATAAAGAAGGGAGAGTAACTAAGGATGAATGTAAAAATGTAGCAAATCTATTTATAAAAGTGTCTTAAATTAAGGCTCCCAATAAATTAAGGATAAAAAAATGATAAAGTTGACGAAGGAGCTATAAGGCGTGTTTTTTCTAAGTTAAAAAGAACAAGGAAATAATAAGTCTACTGCTTAGAGATGATAACAGAAAGCAAATTAGGGAAGTAGCAGAATCATTCGACTGGGTTTTTTTCCCTTCTCTTTTCTAGATGTGTTTTTAAACTGAGTATAGAGAAGAAACTATGAAAAGTGAGAATTTTCAGCCCAAAATAGATGAGCGATTAGTAAACTAACACCAAGATGTTTAAACTGAGGCCAGAGGAATTAGGCATCAGGAGGTCACAGAGTTTTCAGCCATAAGTAAGCATGCAAAAATGAATGTTATGATCATTAGCAGCCAACAAATGACAACTAAGGAGTAGCTTTGAAAAACTAATATGTTTTTTAAATGAGGTTATGAGGCAGACAGATTAAAAAACTGCTTGAAAGTCAAATAGCAGCCAGCAATTGTTGTTTGTCTTGACTTGGACTAAAATGGGTTGCCTCCTCCTAGTATGTCTTGTAATGGCTTTAAATGACATAAGAAAGTGTGCAGTAAGGTGTCTACACCCTGTTTTATTTAGCATTTTTGTAAATGAATGAATGAATACATACTTTCTAACTCTGTAGATGACATGAGAACAGACAAGGTCTCAGAGAATATTCCGAGTGGAAGGGAAAGTAAACGTGTCACCCGGAGAAACCAGGGCAGTTGTCCTGAGTGACTGCCAGAAGAGAGACATCTCCCTGAATTATTGTGTCTTAACTGTAAACCATGTGAATTTCCATGTTATGCCATGATTTTTTAAAATATAAAATAACCCTCTCTCTAACCAATCGCATTTTTTAGGGTAAAACTGGCATTTCTGTGCCTTTGACGATCTTGGCACATATTCCCCAGAAGTGTTCTGCCTATCTTCACCCAAGCCAGTTATGAAACCTCAGATAGAATAAAGGACGGAGACCAGTGGCTCCATCCTCCAGTCTCATCAGGGACTGTCTCGTGCCGTAGAAAGTCAACAATGGACACGTGGACATGCTAGGTGAGGAAACCAAATTTTGAAAATTACCTTGGTGAGATGGCATATTAACAAAATTAAATCTAACAGGGATAACTATACATTTTGTCTTTTGGTTTACTAGAAATATGGGTGTTTGGAAAAAATCTGTGACTTTAGTTGATTAGGATCACCCTATGAACTAAGAGAGTTATATAATTTGCTAAAAATGCTAGCATTAAGTCACTTTAACATAAGTAGTAGTTATATCAAAGAAGGTATGAGTCCCTCTATGCTCTGCATTACTAAGCCATTTCTATAGGGGCGGGTTTAATTGGGGGTGTCAAATTTACACAGGTTCCTTAGGAAGGCACCTAAGATCAGCTAGCATCTAGAAAATTAATTATACAAGAAAAGGTTAAGAATATGCAGCACAGACTCCAGGGAGACCAGATTAGCTTTGTGCAGCACATAACACTATCTGTTGCACTCAAACACTGTGCTTAGGAGCATCTGCTTGGGTTGTTAAAGGGGAGACTTCTGGGTTCTACAATCTGAAATTTGGGTTCAGCATCCTGGGGTCTTCCAAAGTGCATTTTGATGCTCCACCCAGGGAGATGATGCAGGTGATGGAAAGACTTTGAGAAACACTGTTCTATGTGATGTATGTAAAAGCAGTATTGAAACTACAAAAATGCAGAATGAATCCACATTTTAAAAAACCAACAATATTTTTTTGTAACAACCGGAGTTAGAAAATAGTAGAGTAAACCATGTTGTAGTAACATGACTCTGTATCTATGAGTTTGTTTCTGTTAATTTTGTTTGTTTGTTTCAGGTTTTGGATTCCACATATAAGTGAAACCATGTGGAACCACATGGCACTGGTTTTTCTCTGACTGGCCTATTTCACTTTTTGCCAGCACCTACACTGACCTTTGCAGCCCCTGACTTTTTTCATTTTGTGCCTATATTCCTTTCACTGTTTTCTTGAGGTCTTCTTCCTTTTTTTTAAACCCTCACCAGAAGACATGCCCACTGACTTTAGAGAGAGGGGACAGGTGGGAGAGAGGGAGAGAAACATTGATGTGAGAGAGAAACACTGATTGGCATGTACCCCAGAGGGGACCAAACCCATAACCTAGTCATGTGCCCTGACCACGAATCAAACTCATGACCTCTCAGTTTATGGGATGATGCTCCAACCAACTGAAGCACACTGACCAGGGTGAGGTCTTCTTCTTCTCATACAGGTCATGTCCTGCAAGTCTATGTTTTGGTTCACTTCTTCTTTGCACAATCCAAGGAATCATAAATCACACCATAGCCAGTTGTCCTGCCACCATGTGTGGGTTTTGAATCCAAATACAAAGATGACATCTGGTCTGGTCTTACACATTTTGGCTAGTTTTTTTCCCCTGAATTTCTATCTTATGTATGTTTGTTTTCCCAGGATGAAAGACATCAATGACCATTTTTTTTCCCCCACTAAAGTAGTCTGTTACTGGTTTAAAACATTCCTTTTTGTGATTACTTGTTGGGGGAGAATCTGCAAAGGGCTCAACTGGATTGTTCATTTCTGTTCCTATGTTATCAGCTGGGAGGATACACTTCCAGGTGATTTCTCTAGTCACATATCTATCTGGTGCTTTGGTGGGGACAGTGGAAGTCTGGGGTTAGTTGGGTCCCTCCCCTTCTCTGTCTCATTTCAGGGCCCTTGCACACGGTTTTCCTAGCTGAGCTGTCAGACTCCTGCATGGTGGCTCGGGGATTCAAGAGAACAAAGCAGAAACTGACAGTCATCTTAAAAGATACAACTAGAAGAACATATTCTATTGATCTAAGTAGTTATAGGCCAGTCCAGAATTAAGTGGAAAGGTAAATAAACCTCACCTGTCAATGGAGGTGTGTAAAAAATGTATGGAAATCTTTAACCCACCAGGTAGAAAGTCCCACCTAGAAATTAAAAAAAATTTTTTTTGCCATTGACCAACTTTTGGATGAAAGCTAAAATATAAGCAGAAATTTCAGAATTTTTGAAAAACAGTGATAATTCAAAATTCTATATAAAAGAACTAATGAGACCCTGAAACTAAAATAAATAATAATGATGGCCCTGGCCAGTATGGCTCAGTGGTTGAGCATTGTCCTGCAAACTGAAAGGTCTCTGGTTCAGTTCCCGGTTGGGGCACATGTCTGGGTTGTGGGTTTAGTCCTCAGTCAGGGTGTGTGCAAGAGGACACCAACCACTATTTCTCTCCCTCTCTTTCTCCTGCCCTTTTTCTCTCTGTAGAATCAATAAAAGAAAAAAGTTAAATAATAAATAAAACAATATTGAATGTCAACTGTAATTGACAAGTAAAAATTAAAATTAAATTTAAAAAATTAGTGAGATAGTTTTAAAACAATGATCAGCAAAAAATCCATAGTTGCAAAAACATGTCAATAAAATAAAAATGAATAAAAATAAAAATTACTGAATTAAATTAAAAAAACCCAAACCTAGAAAAAGAAAATAGACAAAAAGAAGCTCAAGTAAGTAACAATGAAGTAGCAGTAGACACAAATGAGGCAGAAAATAAAAAATATATAAAATAAATCAAAATTCTGTGTTTTAAAAAGTCAGCAAGAGAGATGAACCACTAACAAATTTAATTTTAAAAAGGGAAAAATATACAACATAAAATGATGAGAGAAATAACTGTTAATATATAAAAACATTAAAAATCAAAGAAGACTACTTTGCATATCTTTATGTAAATAAATGAGAAAATCTAGATGAAATGCATCATTTCATAGGAAGACACGATTCACCAAAATGTGCACAAGTGTTGCTAGAAAGCACAACCCTCCATGTGGTCTCCATTTCTGTGATTCTGTTCCTGTTTTAGTTGTTTGCTTAGTTCATTTTTGTTTTTGTTTTTGGTTCAGTTGTTAATAACTGTGAGTTATAACAGAATTAGAGGAAGTTAGCAAGGAACTCGCTCATAGAAGGCACTTGGTCCAAATGATGTCACAGGGGACTTCTACAAAGAGACAGATAGTCTTAGAGCTACTTAAATTACTTCAGAGAGAATGAAGGACAATTTCCAAATTCTTTTAATGAAGCAAGTATAGCACTAATATCTAAAGACCACGATAACACTAATATGCTAAAAAGACAGCTAAAAAGGAAAATATTTCACCTGAATATCATTTATGAATATTGATGCAAAAAGTCCAATATAAAATTTAAGTGAACAGACTTCATTAAGAAAACTTCATGACCAAGAAGGCTTATAAAAAAATTCAGGGGACTTCCAGCAAGATGGAGGAATAGGTGGAAGCACCGTGCCTCCTCACACAACCAAGATTAGAACAACAATAATTTACAGATAGAATATCACTCAGAACTGATAGGACTTATCTGAATGGAAGTCGTACAGCCAAGAAGTTGAAGTAGACCCGTACATCCAGACTGGTAGGGGACGATGTGCCGGGCGGGCGCAGGGCTGGCGCGGGTCGGCAGCACGCGGAGGTCGGGGAAAATTTGGCTCGAAATCGGCGCAACAGTCATCCGGGGCACAAGAATGCAGCGGTGGTCCCTGAGTACGCAAGCTGCGGCTGGGGGAACCAGTGAGGCAGCGATTGTGGACCAGGGCAGAGCTCGCAGCCCAGGATCCCAAGGAAGGGCCTGAGCCCTGGAGAAAGAAACTATCGCCATTGTCCCCTCCCACTCCAGCCCCCGCCCACACATATAACGTCACAATCTAGCAACCAGGGTGCCCAGCCCCAGTGAACACCTAAGGCTCCGCCCCCCACCGTAACAAGAGCGACCAGAGACAGGGAAAGACATAAGACATGTTTCCAACAGAACAGATCAGTCCCCCAGGACTCATCCTTTTGAGCGACCAAAAAATAGCCACTCTATCAGATGCACCGTTCAAAACACTGGTGATCAGAAAGCTCACGGAATTGGTTGATTTGGGGCGCAATTTAGATGAAAGGATGCAGGTTACCATAAAAGAGATGCAGGAAGATACGCGGAGGAGAGCCAATAGTGAAAGGAAGGAATCTGAGTCTCAAAACAATACCGTGGACCAGAAGGAAGATAGAATCAACCAAGCAGGAAAGCATGATGAAATAAGAATTCAAAAAATCAAGGAAAAGCTTAAGAGCATCCAGGACACCTTTAAACGTTCCAACATCTGAATTATAGGGGTACCAGAACAGGAAGGAGAAAAGCAACAGATGGAGCAGTATTTGAACAAATAATAAAGGAGAACTTCCCCAATCTGGCAAAGGGAACAGTCTTCCAAGAAATCCAAGAAGCTCAGAGAGCCCCAAAGAAGTTGGACCCAAGAAGAAACACACCAAGGCACATCATAATTACATTAGCCAAGGTAAAAACGAAGGAGAGAATCCTAGAAGCAGCAAGAGATAAGGGGACAGTAACCTACAAAGGAGTTCCCATCAGACTGTCAGCTGATTTCTCCAAAGAGACCTTACAGGCAAGAATAGGCTGGAAAGAAATATTCCAAGTCATGAAAGACAAGGACCTACATCCCAGATTGCTCTATCCAGCAAAGCTCTCATTTAGAATGGAAGGGCAGATAAAGTGCTTTTCAGATAAGGTCAAGTTAAAGGAGTTCATCATCACCAAGCCCTTATTTTATGAAATGCTAAAGGGACTTATCTAAGAAAAGAAGATAAAGAAAAGACATGTATAGTAAAAGGACAGCAAACTCACAATTATTAACAACCACACCTAAAGCAAAACCAAAAGAAACTAAGTAAACAACTAGAACAGGAACAGAACCACAGAAATGGAGGGCACATGGAGGGCTAGCAGCAGGAGGGTGGGAGGAGGAGAGAGGGGGAAAAGGTATAGAGAATAAGTAGCATAGAATGTAGGTTGAAAATAGACAGGGGGAGGGCAAGAATAGTATGGGAAATGTAGAAGCTAAAGAACTCATAAGTATGACACATGGACATGAACTAAAGGGGGGGAACGTGGGTGGGAGAGGGGGTATAGGGTGGAGGGGAGAGAAGGGGGGAAATGGGACAACTGTAATAGCATAATCAATAAAATACATTTTAAAAAATTCAAGATAGTTCAGTATTAGGAAATGTATTAAAATAAACCACTACAGTTGACTCTGAACAACACAGGTTAGGGGTGCTAAACCCCTGCAAGGTCAAACTTCCATGTAAAATTTCTGAGTACCCCAAAATTTTACTAGTAAACTACTGTTGACTGAAAGCTTTGCCAATGACCTAAACAGTCAAGTACAACATATTTTGTATATTGTATGTATTATATACTGTATTCTTACAACAAAGCAGAGAAAAGAAAATGTTATTAAGAAAATCATAAGAGAAAGTACATTTGCAGTGCTGTCCCGTATTTGCTGATGCTATGTCTATTTTAGGCTTAGTGGCTATCTGCAAGTTTTTTTAAATTGTCAATTGAAAAACTGCATGTAGCCCTGGCTGGCATAGCTCAGTGGGTTGAACGTGGGCTGCAAACCAAGCATCGCAGGTTCGATTCTCAGTCAGGGCACATGCCTAGGTTGCAGGCCATGGCCCCCAGCAACTGCACATTGATGTTTCTCTCTCTCTCTCTCCCCCCTCTTTCTTCTCTAAAAATAAAAGTAAAAAATAAATAAATAAAATCTTAAAAAAAAAAGAACTGCATGTAAGTGAGCCTGCATACTTCAAATCCACTTTGTTTAAGGGTCAGCTGTATATTAATATATTAATAGTTCTGAAAAAGGCTTTAAAAAATTCAATACTAATTGCTGATAAAAACTTTCAAGAAAATAAAAATGGATGAATACTTCCTTTATGTATGACACTTACATATCATAAATCATTGATTATGATATTTATATAGCATAAATTATTTATGATTATGGTTGATGCATATCCACACATGTATTGATTTGAATATGTATCTGCAAAAAGAAAAGCCAGGGAACTCAATCACTATCATGTTGTCTTTTGGGTCTTGAGGTCCCTGACTGTCTTCTCTCCACCTTTCAGACTCTCCTTGTGTTTGTTTTACACAGCAAGTCCAAGGTTTTCTGTTGTACTGAACAGAAGGAATGAATAAAAGTATGTCTATTCCATCTTAGTAAAAGTGGAAGTTTCTCCCAAATAACTTTGGAATACAGTCCTTTTACAATTCTATATGTCTCACTCAAAGGGAGAAAAGGAACCACAGGCAAATCTCAAACTCTTTTTTTTGGTAGATTTGTTTTCTGGATTATTACAGGTGTAACGATTCTAAAACTATTCTCTCTGTATTGTAGGAATAAGTAAATGAACAAATGGATTGGTAATCTCAGAAACCAGGATATTTACTGTGAAGAAAGATACAAACACAAGATAGGAAAGGGCAAGGGAAAATTCCTTGGGGGTGATTGGATTTTGGAACTGAAGGTGTAAACTGATTATTTCTTGTCTCTTTCTCTGCCTCTGTCTCTGTCTGTCTGTCTCTCATCTATCCACGTATCATCTATCTATCATCTGTCACCCACCTGTCTACATATGCTTCTGTTACACTCTAATAGTACTGAGCACAACTAGCACCCAAATCTTGCTTTCTAAATAGCATTTGCACTAAAATGAGCCAGGACTCCTTTGAAGAAATAGCTGATTTCAAGACTGTGTTAGGGACTGTATGAGTTGAATCTGAAACATTGTGAAAGAATACTAAGGAAGTGCTCAAAAAAGTGATTGGATAATGTCAAAAGCCCCCATGAAACCAGTTTGGAGGTTCTCCTCCTGGCTAAATCTGACAATTTGAGCATAAAAATAAGTAAAGACAGTAGTGATTTATAACCCACTGAATAAAATAGAAATCATGAGTTATTACTGATAATACATAGTGGAGAGATAGCTTAGGAAGGTAGGTAGGTAAGTAGGAGGACAGATAAACAGGTAGATAAGAAGTAAGAACTTTTTCTTATAACAGAAAGCTTCTCGATGTATCAGCAGGGAGAAGAAGAATTGAAAAATCACCAGTAACCATCATAGTAAAGATTGGTTTGGGCAAGTGTCACTAACGGACGACAAATCTAGGGGGAAAAGTTTGAGGAGGATCAAAATATTTGCATGGTTTCCAAATGTTTCCCCACAGATTGCTCATTGTATTATAGCAATAGGGAAAAGCAGTGACTGTGCAGTAGATAAGCAGAAAAACCTTTTGGCTGGGGAAACAAAATTAACATCACTGATAAGGGGACAAAAGACATCATAATGGGTCTCTATATGGGATGTCCTGAGAAAGCCATAATATCACTTACATATAATATTCTAGCTGTGGATGCAATAATGTGAATCTAGTCATGAGAAAACAACAAATAAACCCAAACTGAGAAACATTTATGTCATGAGAGATCCAAGATGGTGGCAGAGCAGGTTCACCCCCTCACAGGACCAAACTGGAATTACAACTAAAATATAGAGCAATCAACTCGAATAACCAGCTGAAGACAAATGGAACAGAAGGCTTATAACCAAGGATTTACAGAAGACTAATAGGAAGGATGGAGACATGAAAAGGGCTGGCCCCGCTCCCATGGGTGGCAGCTGAGATTCCAGAGGCCTATCTCACCTGCAAAGGCTCTTCCTGGGGAGTGTGGGATCTGAACCCCATTCTGGCCTTTCCAGCTTAGAATACCAGAGCTGGGACAGGCACTTACATAACACCTAGCTGTGATATTCAGCAGGGATTGTCTGCCAGGGAGAGACAGCTGTCTGTCTGCTGGAGACACATGTTCCCTCTTAAGGAGTCAATGCACAGAATCTTGCTCATGGCCACTCATCCTGGGCTCTGGCAGATGGAGGGCAGAGCAGACTAGAGTTGTGTGAAGAGAGACTGGGGTTTGTGCCTTTGGGGAGAGAGCTGAAGGGACAGCCAACAGGACCCTCGTGCTGAGTCTCTCTCTCACACCACAGAGCACCCCACACCACCAAGAAGGATGGGTACAGTGTGTGCCTCCTTACCACATCAACTTGGAGGAATGCAATAGCCCAACCCTCTGGACTCCCTGTCACCCCACCCTGTGGAGCTCATGCCCTATTGAAGAGTCAGCTGCCTGGACTTCGGTGTAAAGTTCTGGGCAGACTCAGGGAGTGTCAGTGACTATGGTGTGGCTTTGGAGTGGGGGCCATTTCCCCCACTTTCCCATGAACCTGACTGGTGCCTCCCCACCAAGGGAGATTTGCTAGTCCCACTTCCTGGGCTCCTGGTGGCCCATCCCCCCAACCCTGGTCCCGCTGAGGTCTGGGCAGAATACAGGAGAAGAAGAAGGAGGAGAAGAAGAGGAAGAAGAAGAACAAGAAGAAGAAGAAGAAGGAGGAGGAGAAGGAGAAGGAGGAGGAGAGGAAGAAGGAGAGGAAGGAGGAGGAGGAGGAGGAGAAGGAGAAGAAGGAGAAGAAAAAGAAGAAGAAGGAGGAGGAGAAGAAGAAGGAGGAGGGGGAGGAGGAGGGGGAGAAGAAGAAGAAGGAGAAGAAAAAGAAGGAGGAGGAGAAGGAGAGGAAGAGGAAGGAAAAGGAGAAGGAGAGGAAGAAGGAGAATGAGGAGGAGGTGGAGGAGGAGGAGGAGGAGGAGAAGAAGAAGAAGAAGAAGAAGAGACATAGTTAAAAGAAGAAAATGGCAATAAATATGTATCTATCAATAATCACCTTAAATCTAAATGGCATAAATGCCCTAATCAAAAGACAAAGGGTAGCAGAATGGATAAGTAAACAAGACCTATAAGTATGCTGTCTACAGAGATCCACATCATAATGAAAGACACACACAGACTAAAATGAAAAGGAATGCACAAAGATATTTCATGCAAATGGAAAAAGGAAAAGCAAGAGGTAGCAATGCTTATACCTGACAAAATAGATTTTAAAACCAAGGCTATAGTAAGAGACAAAGAAGGACACTACTTAATGATAAAGGGAACAATCCAACATATAACCCTAGTAAACAGTTATGTACCCCACTTAGGAGCACCTAGATATATAAAGCAAATATTGATAGACATAAAGGGAGAGAATGACAGTGATACAGTAATAATAGGGGATTTTTACATCCCATTGACATCAATGGATAGATCTTCGAGAAGGAAAATGAACAAGGAGACAGCTGCCTCAAATGACACACTCTATCAAATGGATTTAATTGATACCTTCAAAGCATTTCACCCCATAGTAGCAGAATATACATTCTTTTTAAGTACACATAGAATATTTTTAGGAGAGACCATATGTTAGGACACAAAACAAATCTCAATAAATTTAATAAGATTGAAATCATATCATGCCTCTTTCCTGACCATAATGGTGTAAAACTAGAACCAATCACAAGGAAAAAACTGAAAAATGTGCAAAGACATGGAGGCTAAATAACATGTTACTATCATTTGTTCCAAGATATCTTTTGGTTTCTTCCTTAAATCTCATTGTTGACCCATTCATTGTTTAGTGACATGCTATTACTACCTCAGGACATCCTGCCACCCTTGTTCACATCCACAGATCATGCTCTCATAAGTTCTTTGGCTACTCTCTTTCCTATATAGTACTTTACATCCCCATGGCTATTCTGTAACTACCTATTTGTACTGCTTAATCCCCTCATCTCCCATCTGTTTTCCCACAGCCTCCCTCCCATCTCTTTATCTTTAACCTCTGGCATTTTAATTAAAATGTGTCTTGGAGTGGGCCTCTTTGCATCCATCTTGTTTGGGACTCTCTTTGCTTCCGGGACTTGTATGTCTATTTTCTTTACCAAATTAGGGAACTTTTCTTTCATTATCTTTTCAAATAAACTTCCAATTTCTTTATCTTTCTCTTCTCCTTCTAGCACCCCTATGATGTGAATATTGAAATGCTTGAAGTTGTCCCACTTCACTATCAGGCTGCTAACACTATCCTCATTTTTTTTTTTTAATTCTCTTTTCTTCTTATAGTTCTGATTGGTTGTTTTTTTCTCTTCCTTATGTTCCAAATCATTTATTTGATTCTTGGCTTCATGCACTCTACTGTTGTTTCCCTGTAAATTGGTCTTTATTTCAATTAGTGTATCCTTCATTTCTAACTGACCTTTTTTATGCTGTTGAAGTCCACACTAAGTTCCTTGAGCATCCTTATGACCAGTGTTTTGAACTCTGCATCCAATAGATTGCTTACCTCCATCTTGTTTAACTCTTTTTCTGGAGTTTTGGTCTGTTCTTTCATTTGGGCCATGTTTCCTTGTCACCTCATTTTGGCAGTCTCCCTGTCCTTGTTTTTATATATTAGGCAGAGTCACTATGGCTCCTTTTCTTGGTAGTGTGGCCTAATGTTGTAGGTGTCCTGTAGGGTCCAATGGCACATACTCCCCTATAACCCAAGCTGGGTACTCGATGTGCATGCTTTGTATGGGCTGAGTACACCCTCCTCTTGTAGTTGATCCTTGATTGCTGTTGGCATGTCAATAGGAGGTATTTATCCAGGTCATTCAGCTGCAAGGATTGGCTATGACCACTGACCAGCAACCTCCACCCTCCGTGGAGGATCAATTTGTGCAGGGGCAGGGTGGTGGTGCTCTGATGTGGTCAGTAGCTGTCCACTGGGTGTACTGGCCCTGGGGTTTCATGGGTGGTGCAGGCCAAGGCCAGTCCTCACCTGTGTTTTGCCTGGGGCCACCCTTCCTGAACTATAAAGCAATCTGAAATGGCTGCTAGTTGTGCTGGGCTGGGAGATTTCCAAGAGAAGCCAAATTGTGAATCTAGGCTGGCTGCTGCTAGTGCTGGGCCTGGGGCTCACTGAAGCCAGCTGCTGCTTATACGAGAGGATTTAGGAAGTTGTGAAGTATAAGCCAAGACAAGCCATTCATATGGAAAAGCAGCTCAGGTGGGCCTGTAAATTGAGTGGGGTGGAGTCTCTGGGGATCTCCAAAGTGGGTCAAACAGTCTCAGCCACACTGATGGAATCTTAGATATGGCACCTGCCTGCTGGCTCTGTGGACAGAGGGCCCAGAAAACAGACAATGTCCTGTGCTCACCTTGATGCCAGACACTACAGCCTCCCTCTGCACACCACTGGTGCCCCTCAAGCCACCTCCCTGGTGCCAGAGCCCAGAGGGAGTGAGTCTGAGTAGGGGAGTCTGTGTGTGCATTTTTTAAGAGGAACTGCTTGGGGCTGCAGAAGTTTCTTCTGCGAATTCAATCTCTGCTGGTTTTTGCAGCCAGAAGTTGTGGGGACTTATCTTCATGGCACTGGAACCCTGGGCTGAGGGGGCCTGTTGTCGGGCTGGAACTCCCTGATCCTGAGATATCCCTCCTGAATTTTTATCCACCACACATGAGTGTGGGACCAGCCCATTCCAGGTCTGTGCCCCTGCTACCAGTCTGGATGGATGTGGTTTCTTTAATTGCACAGTTGTCAGACTTCGGTTCAGCTCAATTTTTGTCAGTTCTGAGCAAAGGTTGTTCTATATTTTAGTTTTAATTTTGATGTGGTTGTGCAAAGGGGTGAGCCATATCTACCTATGCCACCATCTTGACTGGAAGTCCCAATATTTGTGTTCTTAAGAGAAGCATATATAATACTGAGGAGTGAAAGGATGTGATGTATTACGATGTATGTACACAACCTATACTTCAATATATATTTGGAAAGAGCAAGAAACTGATCATGCAAAACTGGCAAAAGGTTAACGATTGGTGTTCTGAATAAAAGATATTTTCGAGTCCTCTTGCAATTTTTTTGTAAGTTCAAATTGTTTCCAAGTAAAAAAAAGCAAATATATATATATGCATATATATGATAATAGGCCAAAAATAAGTGAAGGCAGGACATGGAAACCCTGTGAAACCCCATCTCTGAATTATAGCTAGAAATTTATATTGAAACTATTTTTGTTCAGATTGGCAGACCTTATGATTATAATCATTTGTTACGTGTTCAACATGCACTGAAAGGAATGTTAATAGGGTGCAGCCAAGAGGGGGGACCCCAAATAGGCATTTGAAATGGGGTCCAGAACTCAAGGTGTCCAGGAGATTTTAAGGTGTCTTCACCCCTTCCCCCACAGGTGTGAGTTGGGGGAAGGGACACACAGAGCAAGAACATGCAGGGCAGCTTTGCAGCTAATCCATGGCATGGTCATTTAACATACCTATAGCCTTTGGCTGGTCACTTAGATATGCTAAATAGCTATGGCCATGCTCAAGGCCAGGGAATGGAAAGAGACCTCCCCCCAAGATGTGACTGGGGGGCAGGTCCCCCGAGTTACAGCGCCTGTGTGGGAGCTTGGAGAAGATTGGCTCCAGGACATGGGGTCACACCTGCCCAGACCCACGATGGCGACCAGAAAAGCTGGAGAAGACAGCAGATTGAGGGCAAGTGTGCCTGAGTGTAGGAGGAGTTGGAAATGGGCCTGCAGAGGAAGATTGGCGCGGGGATTTAAACCCAGACACTGCAGCCATTGAGGAGAACCATGCGGCCTTGACAGAGTGGAGACTCCCGCAGCCCTGAGAGAGAGAACCACGTGGCTTTGGCAGAGTGGGGACTCCCATGGCCCTGGGAGAGAGGACCACGTGCCTTTGCCAAAGTGGGGACCCCCGCAGCTTTAAAAGGGGGAACCACCACCTGGTTTTAGCAGAGATCCCGGCGACTCAGCTGAGGGTGCCGGGAACCCAGGGAGGTCTCCCAGTCAAGATGGAGTACTAACTGGGAATAACCAGAGGACTGCCTGAGCCATGGACTTCTATTTCCTTTCCTGAGATACGGTACCTGGACTGGGCAAAGGGGGAAGGAAGGAAGGACTGTGTCTGTTTGTGGGTCTTTTAAGGGACTTTAGGATTTTTGATAAAGACATTAGGTCACTACTTTAAGTTTGTATAGCATTAAATAAACATTTCCTTTCCTTTTCACGAATCTCTGGCATTGAGAGACATCTTTCCTCCGGCAGTGGACATGACAGACCTGGGGGCTTTTTTTCAATAATGGTATATCGTCACAGGCCCCCCTTGTTTGTTCTGTAACAGGAACACCAGAACGTCAATGAACATAAATCATTAGATCAGCTTCCTCAGCTTGTGAAAAATTAAAAAATTAGGAAATAGTGACAATTTAAAAATTTGAAATTGACTTTGATATTAATGCAATTAAGGTGTATCTTTAGTCTAAATTCAATGGTACTTATGTATTATTAGACTATGACTGCTCAAGGCAGGTATTTTTGGTATTTATTTAAACATGATCTGTGCCATATGTGCAAACACACCATATATATAGCCAATGTCCAAACACAGCAGCTGATTCTCTTTCTTCTGGATAAATGGAGTTTCCTTAGCCCAGGGAAATACTTACAAACTCAACATTCGTTGCATTCTCTATTTTTAGGACTCCTTCCTCACCCCCCCACCCCATCCCTGCCACATTCCCATATACTTTAGCTGATTCTATTATCCTTCTACCCTTAACAGAATCTTATTTCACTTTAGCAGCTTGCATATTTGTAAAATTGGATACCTAGGGTTTTAATTTTCAAAGAATTTAGCATTACTTAAGGGGTGTGTCCTAGCTTCTTCAAATATGCATGTGCATCTGTGTGTGTGTATTTATGGGCATGCAGTCTGCTCCATGATAAACTGATCCTCTAGTACACTCTTGGAATTCAAATACAGATTTTTATGTATGGCTACACGTTTATTGGCTGTGGTGATGTTTTAGAGGCCAAATTCTCAGATGGAAGGGGCCATGTCTGTCAATTTGCTGGATATTACACATGGTTATTTAATAAGTTTTATCATAATGACCAAGGAAATTCTTTTACTGATTAGTTTTGTGGCTCTGATACTCACTAACATAATTAAAAAGCTGAGCTAAATTATTAACTTTTTACCTGATGGCAGAAAAAAATTCTTATATAGGATAATTAAAAGATTAAAATGGAGATACACATATAATATTGAGGAGTAAACATACATGATGTATTATGATGTATGCAACTTGTTCTTCAATATCTGTTTGATGTTACAAATGTGACAAAATATTGACAACTAATGAGTCTCGCAAAGGATATTTTGGAGTTATTTCTCCACCAAAAGAATCAAGTCATTTTTATTGTCTCACAAGTGGCCAAACAATTCTTTATTATTTCAATTGTTTTCTTGCTGAGATTGAACCTCTACCTTTATATATTTTGGTTGTTTATACTTGTTTGTGAATAGCTTAGTTTTGGACTTTTCACATTTTTCTATTGCATTGGTGGTCTTCGCCTTTTTAATTTGTAAGAATATTTAAATATTAAGTATATTAACCATATATCTATATACAAGGTCCAGCATAAATAACACCCTGTTTTTATTACAAAGTCATAGGCATGTAATTCTGTAACATAACAATATCACACTCAAGAACACAATATGACATTTTAGGTGAAATGTTCAAATTAAAACTATAAATTATTATACCCATATTATTACCCTACCGACCACACTCAAGCAGGCATTACTTCTGCTGGACACTGTATATTGCAAATATTGCTTCTTTGCTTTTCATATGCCTTTTAGCTTTACTTATTGTGTTGTGCATAGAAAAGCTTTACCATTTAACCACACTGTTGTATAGTTAAATCAGCTCATATTCACACTTCTTGTTTCTGACCTTATTACTGTACTTAAAAAAAGGGTTATACCAAAATTGCTTATGTATTCTCCAAATGTTCTGCACCTTTAAAAAATTTTATTCATTTATGTTTTAGAGAAAGGAGAAGGGAGAAAAAGAGGGAGAGAAACATTGATGGATCACTTCTCGTATGCACCCCAACCAGGGACCAAACCTGCAACCTATGCATGTGCCCTGACTGAGAATTGAACTAACGACATTTTGCTTTGCAGAATGATGCCCAAACAACTGAGCCACACCAGTCAGAGCTGTTCTGCAGTTTTTTATAGCTGTCTTTTACTTTGAAGTTTTTAATTTACATGCAATTTAATTTATATATGATGTGAAGTAGAGAACAGATAAACAGAAGGGTCTGTCCAGAAAGTATCCAGCCATGTGCTATAAAAAATAGAGTCATTTATTGAAGAAGATACAAGAAACATTGCACATAGGACAATGATGCCTCAGTCCTCTTCAAAGTAGGCACCTAGAGACCTCACACAGTTCTCCCAGCTGCAGCACGATATTCCTTCTGCTCTGGTAGCAGAAGCCATGGAACAAATTTTGTCACAACACATTTTATGCCAAGATCCTGTGTCAAAATCTCAGACACAGTAGTTTTTGGAATCCTCAGATCAGCTTCTAGTTCTCACGCTGTTAGTTGCAGATCTCTGTTGATTGCAGCCTGTACACATTCAACATTCTCAGGTGTTCTGCTTGTTGCAGGCCTTCCAGAATGTGGATTACTTTCAACAGATTCTCGACCATCTTTGAAGCTTTTTGGTCACCTTTTATTTGTACTGCACTCATTGCATTGTCCCCAAAAGCCTTCTGAATCATCTGAATAGTTTCCAAGGAAGAATGTTCAAGCTTAATGCAAAATTTGATGCAGATTTGTACACATGCTCACTCAACAACATATACCACCCCCACTGACTAGTACAGTGAAGTTATCATTGTGCACACATGTGCATTCTAGTCCACTCTCCTTGGCTGCCAGGGTACACTGATGTTGTGTAAAGCGTTATCATTATATTAGCAATGGCTGGACTTTTTCTGGACAGACCGCATAGTACATACTTTGGTGAATTAAAATTGACTTAGTTTTGTGCATTTAAAAATATTTCTTACCAGTTTACAATGGAAGACTCAGATTAAGTATGTTTGGAAAATAATACATTTATAATAAAATTAGGAAAACATAATATAATTGGAAATCAAAAAACACTGCTTGTCTATGGTTATCTCTAATCTACGCTGAAGCACAAGTGTATGACATGTTTTGGCCCTCAAGGTGAAGGGCATTCTGTACATTCTAGGCATTACTGGGGTTGGGGGTGCAATATTTTTTCCCTAGAGCAGGGTTCTCAACTTGAATGTACATTGGAATCACCTGCTTTAAAAATGTCGAAGCTCCCCAGATGATTAATAATACATAGAGGAGGCTGAGACCACTGCCTTAGAGCTTCTTAATAATACCTGACATTATTTGCTAAAAGCTTAGCTATGACCCAAGTAAAGGTATGCTTCTAAATTTTAGTTTTAAAGCCCTCCCATCTCTGGGCTATAAGCAATTAAGATTATAATCAATTAAGGTGATAATCCAGACAACCCACTAAGACCTTGTCATTGGATTGGCTATAATCTTCACCTCCTTCTAGGTGCGTTGCATAGACAATGGATTTAAGAGATTTAAAGAAGTCATGTTGTCTAAAAAGTTTTCAGAATAATTTCTCAAAGGAGAGTAAATTTACCTTAGAAGTATAATTTTATACTATAATTTCTTTGCAGATTCAAAATCAGGGACTTTTGTAAGAGCTTTATAAAGCAAAACTTTTCATCTCTTTATACAGTAATGGAATAATATACTAATTGTGGATTTTAGAGTGATTTTTATTTCTGTATTTGTGAAGGTTTTTTTTTACAATGACTACATATAGCTTTTATCAGAAAATATACATGCTATTTTTTAAATTAAAATTTATACCTATATAACTACAACCCTAAAAAATATTCAGAAAAATACATTTGTTAATAGTTGTTGCTGCCAGATGGTTGGGAATATGGGCAATTAATTCTTTTCCTCTTGCTGTGTTTTTACATTTTCCAAGTTTTCTGGCATAATCATGTATTACTTCTATAAAGGAAAAATACTATTTAAACTAAAAATTTATAATAGGCTGATATGAATCATCCAAATATTCTCAATAACGTTCATTTTATAAAACCAAGAAAACAATATAAGTAGTATTCTGTCTATAATAATCTTATTTTATATTTTTATTTGATTTAAATTTTTTACAATTTAAATAATTGCTTAATTCTGAAGGTGGAGGATAATCTGTTTTTCTATCTTGATATTTTTATGCAAGGAAGTATTATGGTGAGTTCTCTTGGTGTTTTAATTTTCTTTCTATTTGTTTCCCCTCTCCCTTGCTTCAAGGCTTGTCTTCAAAGGAAGAGGAACTGCTAAGTGACTGGGGAAAGTCAGGTATTAAGTGGATCTGGGTCCTGGGCAGCAGCCTCACAAACCTGAACTCTTCCCCCCTACCCTGACCCCCACTGCTGCCTCCTGGATTGGTTGACAGCAGATGTCTTCTGTGGTGTCTGGAGTTATGTGATGCACAAGCAAACGGGGACAGGGACAAGCCCACTTGTCTGCTCTGTGGTCACCTGGGTGGCTGCCTAAGCAGCTTGAGGTCTTTTGTATGCTTTGTCTCTTTATTGACCCGTTTTTGTCCCAGTGGTTCTGAAGGCTTAAGCCTCATTTTGGCCTGATTTCAATCCATATTTGCTAGTGCACCTTCACTAGGGTGTCCTGTATGCTGAGATCTACTGCTCCTCCAGTAATAAGGCTGTCCCGGTGATATCTGTATAGGTATCAGTGGTTTTGCTTATGGGCTGTTGGAGCAAAATCGGGAAGGGGAATAGAACACGGAGCAGAGGAAGGGTCAGTTGTTGGTTTACCCCAACCTCATACATTCAGCGACATCCTGTAAGCATTTATTAGGTGTCTACCATGTATAAAGCACTTTGGAGTGGACAAAGTCCTCAAAGAGTTCACAGTCTAAAGTGTGGGTAAGTGCCTGTGGGGGTGAACCTATGTGCTTGCCTGTGCCTGTGTGTTGTTTAAACCTGCACCCAACTAAATACAAAGCAATGTGGTGAGCTCTAGAAAGTATATTAGCAAAGAGCAAGGAGAACTGAGGTAAGGGAGCCTTTGACTCTCCCACTCCTTAGGTGATGTCAGACCTCCATTTTCAGTAGGAAATTTGACAACTGTGCTTGGGAGCATGTTTTGGATAAGTATGTGACAACACATGAAGAGATTTGGATATCAGCCTGTTTGCCACTAACTAACTGGGACACCTTTTTTTTTCTATAGGTCCTATTTCCCTTCATTTTTTTTTTTTTTTTTTGTAACAGAAGGTGTTGGAATCAGTTCCCCATAGTTCCATTAAAAATGCTGTGATTTCTTCCCTCCAGTAGATGGACAATGAACTGTAACTGGCAGTTTCTTGTGTTACCATTTACAGTACATACTGTCTTTGAGTCAAAAGACACCTCAGAAGTCATCTGGAACAACTCTTTTAATTTACAGAGAAGGAAACCATCATCCAGAAGGTTAAATGTTTTATCCAAGGTCAGGGCCATTACTGGCACCTAGGTTTCCACATTTTTGTGCAGGTGAATTACCCGAAGGCAGGTGTTGGACCAGGAGGATAGAATTTGGTTAAGAGGTGCTGGATTAAATGCCCAATAGAATTTGACTCAGCATAATCAGCATAAAACAAATGCAGGCAGTCCAAGGGGATCTCAGGTGAGATGATTCCCTTCAGCAATAAACTGGACATTCTTGGCACCAGGTTGGAAATGTGATTGGGGAAATAGCTGTGCCCCCTTCTTTCGGTGCCCCAGAAATGTCACCTTTCTCAGGAATGCAATTAAGTGGGTGTTCAGAAACATTAAAAAGGGTGTGAAATAGACTACTAGGTGCTGAAAATTTTCCTTCATTTGCTTCAGAATAAATAGCATGTTCACAGTTCTTTATTATTATTATTATTATTATTTGAACTTGGTGTTCTCTAACTCTTGGCTTGTTTCTTGACTTTGTCAGTAACTTCTAGGTGAAAGTCAAGGACAGGGGCAATGAATGCGAATTGCTCCAAGCCATGTGGCATGCTGGAAAAATATACGAACGGAGCCATCAAATGAAGTTCTGGTTTAAAATGGATTAATTCTAGCAAAGAACAATCTGTTCAAATATTTAATGAGTCCAGGCACCAAATTCACTCTTGTGCCCTCCGACTTTGTTCTCAGCTGGCCTCCTCCTTGTCCCCCCATCCAAGAACAGCAGGGACAGCTGTGGTAGTAAACAGGGTGTGACTTTGGCTATGGGGCTCAGATGCCACGCACTAGATTCTCTCTCTCACGGTGGCATTTGAGGCTGAGATTCACACGTTGGCATTGCTCCTGGGCAGCTGGGAGGTTGTGTAGGGTCACAGGGCTTCTCACATGGTGCCTTGCTTTCCCTTGCCAGTGGTCTCATTTCCTTTTAGGGTAGAAGGGATGCATCTCCCTTCTCCCTGGGGGTGTCTCAAAATTTTCCACATGACCAGATGGGGTTTTCCCTTGGATTGATGTGGCATTTGGGGGGGTGATTTCTATGGGAGGAAATCCACCATCAGCTTCATGGAAGATTTTCCTAGTATTAGGTAGATTTTCTGAGTCTCTATATTTGTGTGGTTTAGGGGTGTATGTGCACGTGTACATACACACAATGCAAGAGGTCTTCTGCTGCTTGTTTTTACTTTTAACTTGTTAGGCATTTATTTCTTCACTTGACAAAGATATACCCAGTGCCTGCTCTGTGCCAGGCACTAACTCTGTATTGACAAGATATGTGGTTGGTTACGTGACTTAGGAATCTGGCGGCAGCACTTTGGAGTAGCTCCCTCTGAGATAATTAACTTTAAATAAAAATAAGCCAGTAATCAAGTAGTCATAATTTTAAAGAGTCATGAAAAGAAATGAGAAATTTATAATATCCAGGTACTATTGCCAGCACAAGCTTCCTTAGTTATGTGATCATGCGTTAATTAATGCAGCTGATTTTTCCCTCAGAGGAGAGGAACTCTTTGGCTTGTGAAGAAGGACCTGATTCGTGTGGTGCTACAAGAACAACACCGAGTACATCAATCCTTTCAGATAAATATCAGGCATGTTGTAAACATGTTTTAAATCCAGCAGATCCTATAACTTTCATACCTGAATTATCATCGATAGATTAAAAAATAATTTGCTTCTATGTTCAGGTACTCCTCTCAGCAAATGTGAGAGATAAAAAATTAGTTTTTCCTATAGATGCAAAAATCTTCAATTTGCAGCCTGTCCAAAGCCCTGACTTTGTCAGTTAAGAAAGATTATATATCCCTCTGCCAATAGGATCCAGATTTGATTACTCGCCTGGGGGCAATGTTTGCTCCTCTAGGCACTTATTTTTTCCTCGAAGAACGGTGAATCGAGAGACCAGCTGTTCTCGATGAAGACTCAGATGTGGACCAAGATTACTATATATCTCATCCTTGCTACATATGAGACATTTCACACAGAAATTTCACAAAAAGTGTCTCACTTTTTGTGTGAGACAATTCACACAAAAAGTCATAATCATATTACATTATTACTTAACACTTACTTGAAGAAAAGAGAAACATGTAATAGTGTCTCACAGACAAGTTGGATGGGAAGTGCCATCTTGAAGAGACACAGTAGTGGGCCAAATCCAAACATTGTCAAAGAGAATTTTGAAGAAAATGTTTTAGTAAATCTGTACATACACATCAAAAAATAGACTGAGGGGAAACTAGTTAAGTAAGGTATAAATATAAAATTATCATGTTTTATATATTATATATGTTATATATAATATATATTTTATATATAATATATTTTACTGTTTTATATATTATACTGTTTTATATAAGGTATAAAACAGCACTGATTAAGCACATTTTCACCTTTACATGCTTAGTTTTAATAATTAAATCAAGTAAACATCTATTTTCTTAGTAATTGTCAGAAAAAAAAAACCTGTCTTGTTGAGGTTTGTGCTTCTCTTCCTATGCTGGAAATAGGTAATATGTTGGATGGAAATCAATTTGCTAGCAGTGGGCTAGATAGAGATTTGAAATTTTAAATCAGTTGCCTCCTGAGAATCATTTTGTCTCAATTTTTAAACAGCGTGTGTTTGGGACTCCCAGTGTTCTTGACGTGAACCACCGAGACTAGGATGTAGAATCCTTACGGACGAGGCCTTGGGAGCCATTCCAAAGGAATTACATTCTGAGAGTAATTTTCCTTTTAACAAGGAGGCAAGCAGAAGGACAGCACTCTCAGAGGCTGCAGGGTGGAGGGCAGGGTTTTTAGATTACCAGAGAACCGAACATAATGCTCTTCACCTGAAGGTCAGTGGATATCTTACTAAATCTTCTATAGAATTACAACTTTAAGCAACAAATCTTAAACTAAAAAGGAAGTAAAATGCATATTTTCACTGCCTATTCAAATAAACTAGTTTCAGTTTTCTGGGTTTATTTGTTATACAAAATAATAAATGTAATCATAAGAGTTTGTATTTTTTCTATTAATTCTGTGCTAAACACTTCCTTTTTAATGATTATATTCTCATAATTTCTTAACTATTTCTGTTACTGGCAATAAAAACTGTTTCTAATTTTTGCTGCCATGAATAACATTACAATACCTATTTGTATGATTATAACTTCTTTTTTTAGTGGAGAGATTATTCCTCTAGGAAGAAATTGCCAGGAGTGAGATTACATGGTCAACGCCTATGAATATTTTTATGTCTCTGAAATGTGTTGCCAAATTGCTTGCTAAAAGAGTTGTACCAAATGCAAGTTGGCTCTTAATTAAAGGTCAGATTTATTTTGATACAAGATTAACATATGTGTTACATTAAACTGAACCACTTATCAACTGGTGAGAAACAACACCTATCATTTCTTAACATAAAATAAGAACATAATGCAGGAATCATGCCTGTCTCTCATACTATGAGTGGGCCAGGCAATCACAAATCTTATTTCTGCTCCTTTCGGTCATAACTGCAAAGTAGATCCCTTCTTCCAGAAGTTATATTTTGAACAATCTGAGGCCTAAGACCCACATATGAAATTTCAATTCTTCTTTTTGCCTCAGTACAGATGGGAGAATTGAGGCCATATATATATTTTTACATATACTCATGGTGAGCTTGATTTTACTTGGTAATCTCCTTCATTTGAGGGAATTAAGAATGAAGATTATAGCTGGTTTCCAAACTCCAGGCAGTCAGATTCTTGTGTATAGTTTAAAAATGCTGCACACAAAGGGTTTCTTCTGCAAAATGCCAGAGTTGCATAATTTTGTTATTCTTGGTTTGGCAGATACGTTTCATGAAAGGACTAAAGTGAATACATAAAAGCACCCAGGGAAGCTGGAGCCACAGGTGACCTATGAGAGAATGGGTCCTTTTCAAGACATGGATTTAATTCAGCTGAGCTATCACAGGATCTGAGATTTAGTGTTTTAAAACTTGCCCCAGGATGTCTTGGTCTCAGCAAAGGTGACTAAATCTCTTCCTTCTCCAACATTTTACATTCATTCTAGGGATTGTTGTCTCATACATGACTTCCCTGTGCTGAGTACTGATTTAGACTTCCTTGAAGATCAGGACATCTATTTTTCTAATGTAATGGCCACCTCTTCTTCTTCTTTTTTTTTTTTTTAATAATCTCCAGACACATCTTTATGGATCACTAAATAAGATAAGATGACTTCATTTCTCAAATGACACACATTGTGGCATTATCAGCAGCCAGAGGAACCTTACCAGGTGGACTTTTAAATGTTGGGGAGATACCAAAGAAGCTGGCAAAAGAGAACAGGAGGGTGGATTTGATAATCCTTATTTTTCTGTTGGTGTTCTGGTCTCGGGGGCCAGTGTGGGGGATGGGCACTCACCTTAGCATTATTAGTGAATAAAGGGGCTCTGGTGAGCAGGGGTTCCGGCATGTGCTCTAGAGTCAGAAAGATGTGGAGTTTGGGTCCATCTCCATCACTTCATAACTGAGACTTTGGGCAAGATCTTTAACTTCTCTAACCTTGGATTTGCATAATACATAAAATGGAGTTAATGCCTACTTTCATAGGAATTAGATGAAAACTTTTCTTTCAGATCTTCCTCCTGATGGTGGCTCCTGATTGCTGGCAGGCAAAGATAGCTGAGGTTTGAGAAGAACATGACTTTGTATTTCCTCTAATTTTACATTGTGGACTCAAGGAAAAAACTTCTTGTATATATAAAATATTTAGCACATTTGCTGGATACGAAGTTAAATGTAAAATTCAATTTTATTTCTATAAAAGAGCAATAAACAGCTAAAAATAAAAATGAAGAACTATTTATGTATAAGAGCATTTTAAAAACATTTAAATATACAAATAAATATATACAAATATATAAATATATACAAATCAGAGCATTCAAATATACAAGTAAATATAAGGAAAGATATGTAAAGTTCTACACTGAAAAGTTAAAAACATTGATGAGATAAAGAAGACCTTCATGAATGTTCATAGATTGGGAGATTTATTATTGTTAAGATGTCAGTTTGTCCCAAATTGAACTATATATTTAGTGAAGATATGTATGGAGAAAAGTGAGCTTCAACTCTAGTCTCATATTATATACAAACATTAATAAGATGAATCAAAACTCCTAATATAAAAGCTAAAATTCTAAAAGTTCCTAAAAATTTTGGAGAATAAATTGAGAGATTGGAGTTGGCAACAATTTGTTAGAAAAAATGCATACACAAAATGTAACCATAAAGATAAAAATTAATAAGTTGGATTTCATCAAAATGATTTGCTCATCAAAAGACACTCTTAAGAAATGAATAGACAAGCCATGGACCGAGAGAAGATATTTGTAATACATAAGTCTGACATACATATTTACATACTTGTAATACAGAGATCTGGATTTGTACCCAGACAATATAAAAAGAACTTTTACAAATCAATAAAAAAAAAAGAAACCCAATATATAGATATGGGTAAAAGATTTGAATAGACATCTCACAAAAGAAGATACATGAGTGATCAACTGACACATGAAAAGATGGTCAAACACCATTCATCAGGGAAAGGCAAATTAAAATGGCAATGTGATATTAAGACACACCTACTAAAATTTTTAAAATTAAAAAGATTGTCAATGCCAAATGGGGGTGAGGATGTGAAGCAATTGGAACTCACATGCATTACTAGTGAGTATAAAATGGAGCAGACACTTTGGGAAAAAGTTTTGCAGCTTTTTATGAAGTTAAACACATACATACCCAATGAACCAGCAATTAGGCATTAACTGAAGAGAAATGAAAACATTCATTGATCTTAACCTGAAACAATCCAAATATCCAACAATAGAAAAATGGATAACCAGATTATGATATATTCATACAAAAGGATATTTTCTAACAATAAAAAAATGAAGCACTGATCTAGACAATAACATGAATGACTATCAAAAACCATCATGTTGAACAAAAGTCAGACACCAAAGTGAACCTACTCTATGATTGCATCTACATAAAGTTTAAGAACAGACCAAACTAATCTGTGATCATAGAAATCAAAACAATGGTTGCCTGTGGATGTGGGTGAGAATAGGGGGAGCACAAGGGAAATTTTGGTGGTAATTTATACTTAAGATCTGTTCACTGAATATAAAGTTTACTTTAGTAAACACAATGAATGCATCTGAGTCCAGTCAGGCTGGGAAAACCAAATGAAAGCAGCTTAATTTATTTTGTTTCTCTGATATTTGAAATAAAAAACTGTATCATTGACTCAAATATTTTCTCTTCACCATCTGTTTGGTACATCTTTGCAGTTTCAAGTGGTAGACCATGATTATTTTTACTCAAATAATTTCAGTCCTTGAAATTTAGAAAAGGGAAAGAAGATACTATTTCACAGTTCTATAAATATAGTAAGAGTAAAGGAAGAGCAGCCAACTATGGTTTAAGTTTTCACTAATTTCCAGAAAGCAGCTTTAATTACATGAAATTTATAGCACCTCCAGTATTCTTGTCATGCCTTCAAATGCTATGTACTTAACGAAACTATGCTTCTTCTAGACTCAGCAGGATCGAAGTTCAGGGAAAAGGCATGACAAGAGTATTGTGATTGATAGAAAAGCAAGAGTTCTTTCCCTAAACGTTGACATTTTTAGAAGTGAAAATGCCTGAGTGAATGACAAATGAGGCATTTTTGGAGGACCACCCATTGACCTGTGAGCTGGACCCCTGCAATGAGAGGTTTTTTACCCCTGCCCCCATCCTTGAATTATACAGTTCACCCACCATTTCCCACGAAGAGCTGTTGCAAAGACACGGCCTTGACAGAGTGCTGTGTTGTTGAGACCATCTGGACAGTAAAATGACTGAATCTGGTTAAGGTGCATTCTCTATACAGGCTTTTAAGATTCTGACAGGTGGGTGTAGAGCCCAACTCTACTTGCAATGCTCAAGCCTTGTCTATAAGTTCCCTTGATTATTAAACCTGGCAACTACCTAGCTAGTACTAAAATGTGTGTAGAAAGCAGGTATTTGTGATAAGTTTGTTGTGCAGTGCCTGTGTTGTGTGGAAATTGGAGGAGAATGTTGGGAACCACTCTGCCTGGTTTCAGAAGCTGTAACCCCCCATGGCTAAGGCTGAGTAAAAAGACCTTGGGACCGAAAGCCACTAAGGAGACAAAATTTATCTTCCTTGTAGGGGTGCAGCCTCTGCTCCCTTTACTTTACCTTGCTTGGCCCCGGGCGGATGACTGGTTAGCCAATGATGGGTAAGATTCCTCAAGGGAGGGATGACCTAAGACAGGCATTGTCGAGAAGGGACCATCAGGGAAGGACTTGGGGGGCTATAGAAAAAGAAGGTGATGGATCCCCACCCCTCAGCTTTAACATAGCCTGAGTCCTCATTCTGTCTGTGAGAAGTCTCCTAATCTCTTGGCTGCCTTACTTCCCCCTGCCCGACTTAAGTCTGGAACAATGCTGGAGGGTGGTGCAGCCCTGGGCAGGAACGAGCAGTTCCCTGGGGCGATCAGGCCTAAGAAAGAATGCATAAAATCCTGTGAAAACTGCTTTGCTAAGAATGTCCTCAATTTTCTCATAAGGGTCCAAGGATAAAATGAGTTTTTTCCCAAAGTTTTGTGGCCCTTTAGCTATCTGACCCTGACTCAGAATAAGCCCTCATAGTTCTTTGAATGTTATCTATTGTTTGATCATTACTGCCTGACGATGATTGATGAACTTTACCTGTATTCCTGTGCAAATTGAACCCAATAAAAGCCCATAGAGGAACTGGCTCAAGGCCCTTCTCCTTTGAGAGATTGGCCATTTTACCTTCCCAAACAGATCATGTCTTGGAAGACTTATTCACACCTGAGAAGGCTGGTGGGACTCTGTGGGACAAATGTCCCCCACAGGAGAACCCATATTCAGTGACTAACATTGCCAAAAAATGCAAGTAACTAGCACTGTTCAAATAAGAGTGGCGTTTTTTCTCTTTTGTGGTATTTTAGACTTTTGTTGGCCTAAAATTTCATTTTACTGGGAACCCATTTTCTACCTGGTCTTTCCTGACAAGGTTTTTTTCCCAACTTTAAACAGTTTCTAAATAAAATTCTGCATTTCAAGAGTGAACAATAAAAAGCAAAAACAAAACTTGCTACCTATTAATCTGGGCTGGTCTGCCTATTTCTTTGTTCTTTCCCTGCCCCCTGGGGGATGGAGGTTAAAGGGTAGGGGCAATTTCAGGTTTCATCTGGTGAGAACTTCCAAGGTTGCACACCAACACGCATGCTGAGATTATGTAAATAAATGCAATGTAGTCTTAAATGAGCTTTTCTTTTTTTTAAAGGACTTAGTTTTCTTCTTTTTTACACACTCATCTACTGAGGGACACTTGGGCTGCTTCCATATCTTGGCAGTTGTAAATAATGCTGCCATGAACATAGAGGTGCCTATGTTTTTTTGAATTGTTTCTTTGGGTTCCTTTGGATATATTCCCAGAAGTGGGATAGCTGGGTCAAAAGGTAGATTCATTTTTTAATTTTTTGAGGTTTCTCCATACTGCTTTCCACAGTGGTTGTACCAGTCTGCATTCTCACCAATAGTGCAAAAGGGTTCCCCTTTACCCTTCATGACAGTATGGATGGACCTGGAGAACATTATGCTAACTGAAATAAGCCAGTCAGAGAAAGACAAATACCATATGACTTCACTCATATGTGGAATCTAATGAACAAAACTGAACTATCAGAGAAGACAGGGACAGACTCATAGAGAGCAGGATGACAGCTGAGGGGGTGGATATGTTAGGGGTGGAGGGATTGAGCAAAAAGGAAAAGGACTCATGGACATGGACAACAGTGTGGTGATTTCTGGGAAGAGGGAAATATAGAGGGACTAAATGGTAATGGAAAAAATACAACAAAAATAAAAATAAAAAGGATTAGGCTCTGTTATTGCCTCATAGAAGTATAAATTATATATTATAAATTATGTCTTCTTTTTATATATTCAGTTTCTGAAGTCTTGTTTTTCCTCTTGCTCAGAGGCAACTTTCTAGGTGCTGGGGGGTAGGCTGAGCTGAAAAATGGAACACGGGTGGGATTCCTCTTCTATGTCTTATTTACCAGGTGTTTTTAAAAATCTGATTGCCTTTGATAGAAGTGTGGTATTACTTAATCTGTGCATTACTTAATCAGACAGTGGCTCTCCTTTTAAATAAATTAATGGATTATTTTTTGTAAAAGCACTATTAAGTTTACAGAAAAATTGTGCAAAATGTACAGAGTCTCCAAATTGGCCTCTCCTTCCCCTCCTCCCCACTTCCCCTATTATAGATACCTTGCATTAGTGTAGTACATTTGTTACAATTGATGAGCTGATATTGATGCATTATTAATTAAAGTCTGTATTTACATTAGGATTTACTCACTGTATGTTCTGTGGGTTTTGATCAATTTTGAATGACATGTATCTACTTGTACATATCACACAGGATAGTTTCACTGCCCTAAAAGTCTTCTGTGCTCTGCCTGTTCATCTCTCCCTGACTCCAACTATCCCCATAGTCTTATCTTTTCCAGAATGTTGATAGTTTGAGTCACAGAGTATGTAGCCTTTCAAACTGGCTTCTTTCACTTAGCAATATGCATTTATGATTCTCTCATGCCTTTAATGTATTGATGGCTCATTTAATTTTGTTTCTCAATGATATGTCATTGTATGGATATACCACAATTTGCTTATCCATTCTTCTGGACATCTCGGTCCAGAGATGACATCTCTGTCGCTTCTGGTTTTTGCAATTATGAAAAAAGCTGCTGTAAATATTCATTAGTAGGTTTTTTGTGAACATAGTTTTCAACTCACATGGACAAATACCAAGGGGAAAATCTGTCCTTTTTTTTTCAATAAAGCTTTTACATCTGGTATTAATATCTTGATACATAATAATTTGCCCTTTTTTTAATAAGACTTCTTTTTAAGATTTTATTTATTTATTTTTAGAGAGGGAAGGGAGGGAGATAGACAGAGAGAGAGAGAAACATCAATGTGCGGTTGCTGGGGGTTATGGCCTGCAACCCAGGCATGTACCCTGGCTGGGAATCAAACCTGGGACACTTTGGTTCCCAGCCCACGCTCAATCCACTGAGCTACGCCAGCCAGGGATAATTTGCCCTTAATAGCTCGCTCCCATGCCCTCTCAATTACTTTCCCTTAGTACCACTGCAGTTTCTGCCACACATGAGTAATGGGAATGCCAGATATATGTCAACAATGTTGTCTCCAATAAACATGAAAGTGTTTGAAAATCTTATAAGGACTGTCTTGTACACTTGATATTCATGATAGATGTGGCCTAGGAAATAGCCTGTGTATTGTTTCCACAAGTGGATGTTAATGCACCTGATAGTTATTCCTACCAAAATGTGCTGCCTTTTCACTTCTGGTTCCTATAGTCATAGCCATATGTAGAGAATAATGACTTCAGAGGTCATATGCTCTGAAAATATGTTTGATATTGGGAAAATTTCTTAGCCTTCCAGATCCTCAGAATCCTGAGAAATGGACAATAACATCCACCTTGCAAGGCAGTGTTGAGGGTTGGAAGGGATGTGAATAAAGCCTGGCACATTGAGGGCAACCTGTTAATACTGTGATGCGGTGATGTTTGTACAGCAAACATACAACCAAGGAGAAAAGGGTGCTTTGTGCTTCAACAGGGAACTTTTATCTGAACAGTAAGAACGGTGACCAGGTCACATAAGCATGTCTCCCAATAGTCTCCTTTCTGTTAATGTCCACTCACACCTGAGAGCGTTCAGAGCTGTCTCCTTGCCATTGCTGACTCTCTTACTGACCTGCCAGCAGGGTTTCCTCCCATCCAGCGGTGTCCCCTTAGGATCTAAGTGTTTAATAAATGAGCATTTTATTTCTTTGTCCATTCTTGTTTCATATCTATGGCCTCCCTTCTTCTCCATGACGATGTGAGGCTTCCTAATTATCACACGAAGCTTTGGTACATGTTCCAGTCCACCAAATTTGTTGCAATTCCTTCTTTTAGGACACCCCCAGAATATTTGGTGACTGGCCATTCGTTAACTGGTACTCATAAACTATTTTTTTGCTGTTGTTAGTCAACTTGAACTTAGGGAACCATGAATTCTACTTCTTGAACTCCACCCAGTGTCCTGTCACATATAGCTGTTCAATGAATGAATTCATTAATTTAATTCAACCCTAGAAACTAAAAGGTGTTTTTCAGCTCAAACCCATAAAGTTTTAACAGATTTCTGAACAACTTTAAAAATAGGAAGAATGCTTATTTGCCCAAGACAGTTTCAGCTTTATCTGGAAATAAGAATGTAGGCTTATTAGATATCTCTGAAAGTCCTTTCAAAGGGGGCGGCTCTGTCCATTGATTTGCTATGTGGGTAATCCTGATTTGTCTGTGAATTAGCTGGGTTTTATCTTTCATAACAGTCACCAGTCTCAGCTTCCACCACAGCCATGTTGAGTCTGTCATCTCTTAAGGGGCATGCATGACAATGTTAGCTCAGGTGATATGTAACTAGGAAAGTGTGCCTTTCTACAACCCCAAATAATATCAGAGATTCCAGATCCAAACAGAATATAGTGGTGCATTATTTCATATTTGTGTTCCTGTTATTCTCCTCTTTACAGCTAGATATTTGACTGTCCTCTAAGCCAGAGGTCCTCAACCTTGGGGCCATGGACTGGTACCAGTCCCAGCCTGTTAGGAAACTGGATGCACAGGAGGAGGTGAGCTTGAATGTAATGCATGCTTGAATCATCCCGAAACCATCCCCTCTGCCCCCAATCCATGCAAAAATTGTCTTCCACAAAACTGGTCCCTGGGGGCCACTGCTCTAAGCCACTTCTATTGCTGTCACCTGTAAAACTGGCAGTGAATGTTGCTTAAGGGGAAGGTTATTAGCAAGGGTAATAATGTAGGACAGTTTATTTGTAGGACACTCATTCTGAGTCTTGAGTCTGAGTGAGGTCCAGAAAGCAATGGAATAAATATTCCATGTGCCCCCCCCCCCCGCCCCCACAGGACTTCTGCTGCCCCCAGGGTCTGTTTCTCCTGTGAGGGTTGGAAGCTGCCTGGCAGAGGCCAGCTGAAATCAGAGAAATCCTGACTTTAGCTGTTTCAGAAAAGTGACCCCAGTATTTGAGGAATGATGAGGACCGAATTAAATATGAATAGAAGTCTTGGACTAGTTCCCGTTTTCCTCCATGACGGGTGTTCACTGGTACAACTGTTATTTCTGTGATTATCGCTCTATACATTTTGACCAACACTTGGAATGCTACCTCTGGGCAACTTAAATGACAGGCTGTTTTCCAGGATGAAGTAAACTGGTAGAAACTTCCATTGTTCATCAGATCTGGTGTAAACAGTCTGCCTGAGCTGGATGTTTTGGGGTCCTGGGTGTACTTCTGAAGAAATAAGTGCTATTGCTGCTCCGAGTAGAGAGAGGTCAAGGAGACAGCGAATCAATACTTCAGACTTTTATTTTCTGTCACTGTGTGAGAAGATAGCCTACACCGTTCAGGAAGGAACAGCAGTCAGCTCTGCTGGATTCCCACTGCTTCCCAGATTTTGCACTATTAGCTTATTTTTTCCAACACGGTTCTATAATAACAACCCACTCCTTTCCCTGCTCTCCTGGCCCCTCATGATATTTTTTTAGGCACGTGCTGAAAGAAAAGGTGTCTGTGCACACTGTTCCTCTTCATTTGGCTCCAGGGATTTCCCTTTGATTTGGAAAGAATAATCTTTCAAATTCCGCTATAAAATACACAGGCGAGAGAAAAAAGATTACGCTCCAGGAATGAGCACCAGTGTTGACATTTAGTTCAAAGAATGAACTGAAGGTAAATTTTCTGTCATATTGCTCAGGTGAAGGATCAATTACTGTAAGACTGAATTATCAGCAGTGTTGCTCACCACGGATTGTACACCGTGGTTTAACTTTGTCTCCATCCTTCAAGATACTAAAACACAGCTAACATTCAGCAGGTACCTGCAGAACACGAGGAGCAACTCCACGGCGCCCTAATTGCTCTCTCCCTGGTTCTGCCCAGAATATTTATGGTGAGTAGCCAGTTATCTCTTCTTTGGCAGCCGGCCCTGCTTTCCTGTGGGGTGGAATTGCCTGCATTCGCATTTGCAAACAGAGGCTCACTCAAGTGTCACTAAAGGAAGAGGAGGTGGAGCCAAAAGGGCTTTAAAAAGGAAAGGGGAGTCATTCCACTTTTCAAAAAGAGAAACTGTGTTTGGGGAGGAATCGGATCTTCATATTTCTTCTTTCAGCTACATCAAGGGTCGTGGTTGGAACTTTCCACCAATTCTTTCCTTTTTTTTTTTCTCTCCCTCGAGCCTTTACCGCTACTCTCTCCGTCTGTCACAGTGAAGTCAGCCTCCAGAGTATGCAGGTTAAATTTCGAAATGTATCATAAGGATGTCAGGTATTTCTTACTAGTTTCCCAAAAACTTAGATAAAGAAATCTTTCCTAGAGTGTCCTTTTCAGGTTGCATTTGGACACTGTCTTGAGTTGAAGCAGAAGGAGGTGGAGGGCGACAGCAAAGGGCCCAGAAAAAAATGCCCCAGGGCCACAGGCCAAGCCCGGTGAGCGTGCCTGGGGTCGGACACACACACCTTGCTATGCTCCACCAAAGTCAAGTTATTTTCTATTGAAAGTGCAAGCCCGTCAAGATCATGCTGTTCTTCCTTGTCATTCTGTTGCCAGTAGCTTTGAAATTCAGTTTTGTTAGTCTCTCAGCACTGCAGCCCCGGAACTGCCCCTCGGGAGATGGGGATTCTCCTTGTGCGGGTAAGTAATTCCACTAAAGTGAATTCACGTCTTGCTGGAACTGCCCTTAGCTACCTGTTCATTTTGTCTTGTAAAGTTGGGTATTTTTTTCTGATTTGTCTTTGGGAGTGTATATTTGCTTAATTTTTGTTTTCTAATGTTTGTGTAGTTTCTTACTGGCTGTTAGAGCTACTCTGCTACCAGCTATAAAAATTCTTGGTTCTCAGACTGTGTGGGGGTAAATGTGTTTCATTTTAAACTAGATGAACATTTCTTTTCATGTCTTTATTATGACATAAGTAGTAACTAAACACTTAGTTGATCAGCTTTTTATTGGAAGCTGGGGAAACAGATGGTGCTTTTTTAAAAACTGTCTCTCCTTAAGGCATAAAGAAAAACACTCTCTAATAACTGTGTATGAGGACTGAAAAGTTGCTAAAAAAATCAGTGAAAAAAATGGATGAGAATTGGGAACAAACGTGATTCTATTCTGAAAGCCAAACCACGTTTCACCTTACACCTCCTGCCCTGCCCTCCCCTTCTTCCCCTTCTGAAGCTCTGACCCTGCTCCAGGTTTTCAGTAACAGGTGCATTGTAACTTGGACAACTGCTAAGAAATGACAATATGCCACATGCCCCTCCCACATTAAGTGGGCTTTTAATTCAGGAGAAGGAATAATAAGCATTCAGGAGAATGCAAAATAAAAATTCGCTTGAGAGCATTGCCTGAATAAACTTTTCTCTCTCTCACTTTTGATCCATTTTTATGGCAGCCATTTCTATCCGGTTACAGAGTGTGAACTGTCCTGACAGTCCTTTCTTGTCATTTTGCCCTTTTGAGAAGGGATCTGGCTCTCCACAAGAGGTAAACTGAGGAAATCACAGTCAAGTGTCCAGGAGAAAAATCTCTGGAGGACAGCACCGAGCAGTGGGAGTGAAGACTCTGAGCCAGGGTGTTCTGAGTGTTCTGAGCCAGACTGCTGGCACTGGGCTCCTGCCCTGGCTCCGCATGAAGGAAGTCACCAGGGAGGAAGTCAGGTGTCCTTGCTCTGAATCTCAGGACTCTGTCTCCAGGCCATGCCCTAGAGCTTGTCTAGTGCCTTACTGGCTGTTAGAACGGACCGGGTGGGCAGAACCCGAGGGTATCGGAAGAAAGGGCTAAATTCTCACAATCTCTATGGCCACAGCACCGGAAACATTTCCACGTTTGTGTTAGGTACTCAGCAAAGTCTTGCTGAATGAATGAGGAGGCTTTCCTTGACCTGCTCTTCACAGAGTTTTAGAGAATAGCAACAAAAGGGAGTGACTAGAGACAAAAATGACCTTCTGAGCCCGTTGCTCAGCTTTTGGAAGCAGAAGTAAAAACTTTTGGACACAGATGTGTCAAACGGACTGGACCCTCCCTGGGCTGGGTGAACTGTCCCGAGAGTAGGTGGCCAATGACTGCCATTTGCATGGGACATGAGGGGAGATGGTGGGAGCCACCCAAGGAACAGAACTTGAGAGGGAAAAAAACTCCATAGAAATGAACTTTTACACATAGCTTTAGAGTCTCTGGGAACAACCCAATTCCCGCTCGAAAGTGAGCTTGTGCTCCCCACCACGCCTGCTGGTGGCTCAGAAGTGCCCTTATGGGGCTGTATGCCCCAGATAAACTTGAAGGCCAGGGCAGAGACAGGGAGTTAAGGGGATTGTGTCAGAGTGGTAGAAACACAGGTTTTAGAAGCAAATACATCTCATTTCAAATCCGTGCTACCCACTTAATACTTGAGTTATACTGGAATACTGTGGGGAATAATAACACCTCCTCTTTCGGGACTGTTGCAGGGATCACATGAGATACCACGTGAAATGCCCCTAGCACAGAGGCTAACAGGCTGTGCTCAGTAAATGTCCTCTTGGCTCCACGTCTTGGCTAAAGTTCTTTGATCCCGTCACACCCTCAGATGCTTCATTTGAACAGTGCAATGACATGGCAGAGACCTCACGTGGTGTGGAATGTCTGGATGCCACTTTGTGACTCTGCCTCTTTGCTCCCTTGATCCTTGCGTGTCACTGGTTTAAACCACCTACTTTACACTCCGAGTCTCATGTTAGCTGATAACTGCCTGGGTCATACCCTGTGCCCCTTGCATTTCAGAGGATATTATTTCTCCTTTTTAAATAGATATGGTGCCATCATCACCCCCTCCACCAGTAAGTTCTGCTTGCCTTATTTCTTGCCCTTGGCATTGAGACAGACCGCCTCTGGCCTGCCTGACCCAGCAGAAAGAATGCTTTGTGGTCTGACAAGATTCAGGTAACTTTATGCAAGGTTGTCACTCATGTGACTGCTAGCCGAATAAACCAAGCGATAACACAGAATTGGGTTTTCTTTTCATTACCCCCCTCCCTGGTCCTCCTGCTTTTATAAAAAATAATCATCTGAGTATTCTGTCAGCTTCTGTTTGAGCTACAGTAGGCAAGAAGAGCAATAAAGAAAACTGCTGGCAAGTAGCTTCGGAACTAAGTCTATTTGCCCTGGAGGAGAAATAACAGGTGAAAAAAGGAACTGTTCCTGTTTGCTGTCTCTACCTGCATTATTTGTATGAACTTTCTTGGTAAAATAAAGGGTGAAGGAGAAGTACAGGCCACGCCTCAGAGAGCTGGCTGCAGGAGGGATTGTGGGGCACTAGGTTAGCCAGCTGACAGGCCTTGTGGTCCAGCACCTTCCCTGAGCCCCCCAACAATCCAGTACCCGAGAGAGGAAGGCAGGAGTGTTAATCCCCTTGGTGGAGGAGTGCCCTGATTGATCCCCTGGGGTGTGAAGCTGTAGCTTCCTGGTGGATCAAACAGGCTTATGCTCCCCAGTATTAAGCTCAGTGTTTCAGTCCCTTTGTTCCCGTTTCCTATTAATAATTAGTTAAATACTGACTGTAACACGTCTGGGTCAGAGTCTCTTCCAGGGGTGGAATCCAAGCATCATTTTCTTTGTTATTTTCCCTTGGTGATTCTGACAGGTATAATGGGCAGCCTCGGTTTCAGACCACTAAGTTAGCACGTGTAGAGTGCATAAAACAGAGCCTGGAATCTAATAGGCACTCGGGAAGCCTTAGCTACCATTAGCATTTTTATCATTGTTAAAATAATTTTTACTGGTGGTAATTGTACAAGTATTTTCCACATGTGGCTTGGTTTCCTCTATAATAATTGAACTATTTTTATACTTGGAAAATACCACATTGACAATTCTGAGATAGTTTTGCAATATTAAAAATTGTAGTCAAGATAATTTTAACATTCATAGCTTGTATTTTTATAGCTAGAAGTAATGTTTATTAAAAATACAAACACTTATCAAACCGACTTGAGTAAGTATCCTTGTGGGACTGCAGCCCCATTGTTTGCCTTTCTGGGACATCAACTGATAAAAAATTCCACTGACTGCAAACTAAATATGCTTGTAGCTTTCTTACTAGTAATAATTTTATTTGACAACAACAGCGAAAACAAGACACTTGAAAGTGATCATTTATATTTCATATATATTTTGCTTTATATTTGGAACCTATTTCTCTAAAATTTTTAGAAGATGTTGAGGGCCTATAAAACAATTCTTTAAATGAATTTCTATTTTGGAGCTACTTGGGAGTTTTCAAATATACGACATTCAATTTAGGAGTCAGACGGTGAGAATTCTTTGTGTTCAAAGTAGAGCAAATAATTGATCGTTTCCCCTTAAAATAATGAATGAGTACTTTGGTTTAAAACTTGCCTTTATGAATATCCATTTGAAATAATTTCTTGTTTAGTATTAATGTTTTTTATTTTTATATTAGTAGTCTCCAAACTCCATTCCATCTATAAAAAGTTAAAATATGGACACATATGCTCTCAATGTATGTTTATTTATCAGTTACATGTTATGTATACTACTATTATGAATATTACACTACACATAATATTTCTAATATTTTCCTTCCATTCAATAGTGAACCTTCTTGCAGTCAGTGAGTGGTACACATTCTACTTGGGAGAGACTGTTCTAGAGAAATAATAAAATGATGGAATAAATGCTTTATCTTTCTCAGCTGTTAGCTCCTTTCACTTAGGCCAGAAGAGATAAGCAAAAAGATTGACTTTTCTTTCTTCTTTTTCCTAAGTAAAGGGGAGTTCTTCATAGGGAATGACTTTTCTCAGAGTGTATAATGGAAGAAATAAAATGGAAGAAATAAAATGGGAGAAAGACTCTCTGAGAGTCTTTCACAAGGACTAGAAGGAGAGACCACACTCCTAAAGATGGGCTGCAGTTTCAGAAATTCCAGGCTCCTTGGTGCTGGAGTCACCGTATCTTAGGATTTTAAAAGAAAAATGGCCTGTGCCTTCATGCTGTGTCCTGAGGAAACCCTGTGTCTCTCCTAAGACGAAGGATTTTTGGATGTGGGAATGCTGACATAAAAGGGGAAGCTCTTGTGTTCCTGCTGGTTCTTCCACTGAATTGCTGATCTTTTATGTGCCTTGCTTCCGCCCTGTGCCATCCCTTCCCACACTTCCCAACCTCATGCTGACACCACCCTGGTTCACTTCTCTAAAGAGCCAGTGCTATGAATCGTGAGGGGTCAGATTTTAACTGAAAGTTTGGGGCCAAAAAAAAAAAAATCCTGGCCACACCCTGATCCAGCACATCAAACAACTAAAACTATTTTTCATTCTTGTTCTTAATTCATTTTTGTTCTTAAATTTTAAGTGATTGTTCTCTGTGGGAAGACTTACCAGCCATCTCTCTCGGGTGCCAGCCTTCTGCCTTCTTGGCTGACCTTGGTGAGGTTGACCTACACCGAGCCCTCTTTCTGGACCCCCTTGATCTGTTTCAGATGACCTACACACATACAGAACATTTTAGATTCTTTCCTCCTCCTCCAATTCTGTTTTCCTGATTAGATTCTGGGCCTCTTTTCTAAATAAAAAAAGAAAACCTAAAAATTACAAAATAGCATACTGAAGTGTTTTAATAAACAAAACCATTGTTTCTTGGAAGAAAATTCTGTCCACCTGGTTTTAAACCAATTTTTTCTTTTTCTCTCCATAATGGGAGAATGTTAATTTTAAGACAGAAGCAAAGCTTTTCAAAGGTAGGTGCCAGGTGGTGGGGAATTATCCAGATTCCCCACCACCTGGGGAATTTTCCTGTATGCTCAGGCTATGAAGGAATGCTGCGGGTAGGGAGGCTTTCTTTGGCCTCCTGCACACAGGTCAGAAGTGAGGTAAGGCACTGACATCAAAATAGACTGTCATAGATCTGGTGTTGCCCAGAGATTGTAAGGTATTCTCTGTATTGTTCATTCCTTAAAGAGGGTCTTGTTGAAAATTAGAGATTGATCCTGTACTGAGGAAAATGAGGAGGCCAGACCCATGTTTTAGGTGAAATGGTACAAAGAATGGCAGGTGAGAGGGACCGTCTTCCAGAAGCACTGTGGCCTCACGGTGGTGTGGCCAGAGGTGGAGGAGGTCAGATGAGAACCACTAATGGGAGACGATGAGAGAGGCAGAGTATTCTTCAGTCAGTGGTTGACTACTAGGGGTATTGAATTGTTTGGACTGCGAATTGCTCACTATATGCCCTCTCTTATTTTTTTCATTGACTCGGTAGATTTCTCTACCAGTTTATTTAGATTAATTTATACGTTTTCCCTAAACCCAGATAGTTAAAAAACCAAACATTAGCCTTCAGACAAAAGGCAACAAAAATTTCTTACTTGGAAAATAAGCATTCTTAAGTCTGTTCAACGTCCTTAACCTTTTAGTCACTTTGATTATAGTGGAGAAAGGTAGGAGAAGAAACTAGTAACTTTCCAATATGTGTAAATTACCTGATCTAAGGAGTTTCAGCAATTATTTTAATGAGGTAGTTTTTGTAAACTTGTTGTGAACAAAAAAATTTAAAGACTCAATAACCAACCTCACCAGTTGGAAACTATTGCACTGGAGAAGTTTTTCAGAATGTCCAGGTTAGTTTTAAAGAAGGTACTTTCTTTCAAAGAATTTCTAAATATTTTTCAAGAAATTCTCAAATTCTACAAAGCAGCGTAATGTTGACTTTAGTTTCATTATTACTCCAAATTTGAGAAATCCTAGAGCTAGGGAACAAAATGTTTGTTTAATTATGTTATAGTTTCTAATGTTAGAATTAGAATTAATTTTAAGAAGGAACCAGGAAAAATAGCAACAAAACAAAAACAGCAACAAAATGACGAAAACCTTGACCATGGAAAAGTAATTGTCCCCATTGTCAATTTCTTCCTTGCCCTCGCATCAATGCTTTATCCAGAAAGATAACAGTGTTCACCATGAAGGAAATATTACCGGGTTTTACGTGAACCAAGAATGCAGATTCATTTTGCATAGATTCTCTATGAACAGGAATGTTACTAGTGGCTTTGCAGCAGACCATTCCAGTCCTGGCCCCAGCTGTCACACTTGCTGGGGCCCACAACAAGGTATGACCAAGATCCGGGCCTCAAAGAATTAGCAATGTTTTTGTCAGCAATAGAAAAAGAAAAAAGTTACATCAAACAGAAGAGACATTTACACTTCTTAAAAGATCTCACTATATTTGAAAAGACATTTCTATTTTATCTTATATGGACAATGTTACTATCCTTTGACGGCAATTTTGGAATAATGCATGTGAATGTCTTTCTTTCGGAGTTTTTTCCTTTATGTTGTCATTTAAAGCTTGCCTTTGATGCTGCAAATTAGTAGTGTATAGAAAGTTCAGTCGTTCAGCTAAATATAAGGTAGACTCTTCTGCTCTCATCACCTTTGACCTTCTTTCTAAACCTGGAGTTTGAATTGGTGTGTGAGTCTGTTCTCGCTTATGACCTTGATTTTCTGATTCTCCTAAACTTGGTCAACCATACTAATGTCTCTGTGTCCAGGGTTTCTGAGTATTTCCAAGGATACTCAGTGCACTGGAATTTGTGTGACTGTGAAGGCATTTGAGACCCAGCAGACTTCTGTGACAGTGATCCATGGTGTGCACTGATTTGCAAACCTGCCTCTCTGTGGCAGGAGAGAAAAAGCCTTTCAGAGGAAAGACCTACCACCTTCTTCCACTCAGAACAGCCTGTCACGGTGCTACAGACTAGCTTTGTGTGTAGGAAGTGGATGTCATCATGAGGTGGTTCTTTTCACGAGTCAATGGTCGCTAGGACACGGATAGCCCTAACAACACCATGGCAGCTGCCTTGTCCTTCAGCACATGGTCTGTCAGTGGAGAAACAGTGTTTTATCTCATATACTTCAACACTCTTCTGGTTAAAATTTCTAATGCTTAGAGAATGATCTTCCATAGACTCCATTCTTATATAAACAGATCAGAGACAAAAGATCAGTGAAACTCAACACTGTCATAATATATGGCTGCTGACACCAATCCTGTGTATTTGGAGCGCTTCCCTTATGAAATTAAAAAACATACTCAGAGACAGAAGCTATCAGGGATCTTCTGGTGTTTTCTGCCTTCCTCTGAAGCACAGGATTATTCTGTTTATTATAAATTTTCAGTACAAAGGAATTTAAACTCTCCTTGTTGTGCAGGGAAGTTGTAATGGTTACTGTTATTAATGTTAATTGACCTAGTATGTGGAAATATATATCTTTCAGATTTAAGGACCATCATTGAGAATTTTAAAAACTCCAAGTGGATCAAAGGCTTAGGTTTGAAAACAGATCTGAAAAATTGACTGAAACTTATATTTCTTGGTTGACAATATTCAAGAGAGAATGATAGATAGGTGACTGTCTTTCAATATTGATATACAGAGGTGGGAAGAAGGAGGTTAATAAATAATACAAGAAAAGAAGGAAGGAAGGAAGGAAGGAAGGAGGGAAGGAAGGAAACAAGGATAAACTGTGTTTCATGTACTTACATGTAAACTTCCATTTGCCTACCCCTGTTTTATCTTCTGGAACAGAAAGCTTTTAAACAGAAGCACATTGTGAATGGATGTCTTTCTGTAACATAAGCTATGTTGATGTACATGAAATGACCAGGTTTTACCTCCAGCAGACAGGATGAAATGCCATTTTTTGAAACAAAGGATAAATTTTAAACAGTAAATTGTGGTTGGTGCTATACATAAGTGGATTGATATTGTCACAGGAAAAAAGTGGGGCAGTTTTGGACAAGTGGTTCTAATGTCACACTTGCTTGTCACCTTTGCATGAAAGCGTCCTCTCACCCTCAGTCAATGCACTGCGCCTAGCAGGTGGTGCGAGGCCTCAGCATTTGAAATTAATAAGGTCCAGTTATATAGCTGATGTGAGCTGCTGGTACTTACTTTGTAAGAATGTTATGAAGACTAAATAAATTAATTCATATGAAGTACTTAGAATCTTTCCTGACACAGCAAGTTCCCAGTAAATATTAGCTGTTATTCTCCACCAAACTCTATAAACTGAGACATTAAAAACACCTTTGCTTTTTGTAAGTTTTCTAACCCTACTTTGCAAATTTTCAATGATGCTTAGAGAAATGTAAAGTTGGTTTCTTGGGATAAGGCAAGTCCTAACAATCATCTTACCCAGGGTGTTCTCTGTCACTTGTTATTATCTTTATTTATTTATTTATTCATTTATCTATTTATTTATTTACCATTGGGGTGACATTGGCTAGTAGAATTATACAGTTTTCAGACACGCTGTTATTATCCTTGATGATAAACTGTGGCACAAAAATCTTCACTTAATTATTTTTTCTAAGTAATTATTCTTACTATTTGTCACATTTGTTCTCAACATTTCAAGAAAATTAGATGGCATAGTTTTTCTTGATACTTATATAGCTAAACACACAGCTGGAACACAGAATTCAGCACTGGTCAAGGTAGAAGTAATGAGAACAATGGAATTGAATTCAGGAAACATCTAAACTCCAACAATGCTTAATTTGTTGGGTTTTTGTTGTTGTTGTTTATTTGTGTAGGAACACTCAGAATGTGGTATTCATAGGCAAATACTTGTTTAACCTTTTAGTTTGAGCAACATTATTGTAAAGTTAGTAAAAGGAGAAGATAATATGTCAATTACAAATGAAACTCTCACCCAATTTTGAACCTCTAAGAAATTTTTTACAGATTTAATAAATTTATTAATTTTTTTAGGCTTCCTTCAGAGAGTTGAGCTTTTAGTGTCTCTTCAAGGGGGTGGTTTGCTTTGCATTATAGGTTTTTTTTTTCTTTAGCAGAGCTCATATTGACCCTACTGACTTGGTATTTGAAGTTTAGAGAAGCAGAGAGAAGGAAATATTTCACAGAAAGTAGGAGTTAGGGTGAATAGCGTCTATTTATGAATTTACCATTAGCTTAGGCTTTACAAAATGCCACAAAGAAACTATCGAATTTAGTGAGACAGGCAGGTTAGGAATTGACTTAAGTGTTAGTTCATGAAGGACTTTCAAGATCATCTAACCCATCTGCCTCATGTTACAGATGATGCGTTGAGATCCAGAGAGATGAAGCAAACCATCAGGATCCTATAAGATCTAGAACTCAGGACCCTGGGCTCTTATTTTATAAAATTTATCACACACATGTCACCTCCTATGGTAGATTGATGAAAGCCCACCCATGTAATGATTAGCCCTTTCTACTGAAAAGTATTAATAATATTAAGTTAGGAAAGTCTTGATTGCTGGGGGGATGGGTGTATAAGGGACTAAATAGTAATGGAAAATATACAATCAAGATGAAATAAAATACAAATAAAAGAAAGTATCTTACTATATCTAGTTCTTTTTTAAAAGATTTTATTTGTTTATTTCTAGAGAGGGAAGGGAGGGAGAAAGAGAGAGAGAAACATCAATGTGCAGTTGCTGGGGGCCGTGGCCTGCAACCCAGGCATGTGCCCTGACTGGGAATCAAACCTGCAATGCTTTGGTCCGCAGCCCGCGTTCAATCCACTGAGCTACGCCAGCCAGGTATATCTAGTTCTTTATGTTGAAAACATCTTGTAAGTAGTACTGAGAAATCCATATGCAAAAATTATATCAATATATTAATTCAAATCAATTATATAAATTTTATTCAACGTCAATTAAGTGTTTGGATGGACAGTGCTAACATCACTGAACCAGATGCCCACGGTATCCTGAGGGGACAGGAAGGTTCCTGGCTCAGAGGTGTGGGCTGTGCTGCAGTTTACCTGATGAATTACAACCATGCACCAGTTGGATTTAGCAAAACTAACTCTTACAAAATCCAAAAAGTGGCTTAAAACCCTTCTTGCAAAGGAACTAAAGATTGCAGCCAACAATGCGAGTCCAAGAGAACAAACAGTAAGGGGAGGACAACACTGACACTTCTCTTATTCTTAGAATAAGCTCTTTGTTGACTAATTGCGTAAGAGGCAAAAACAATGTAAATCTCTCTAGAGTTGACAAAAAAGAAAAATTAATAGAAAGACAGCTTTAAAAATGGACTTATGTTGATTATTAGTAGTAAGGAACCTCACAAGAAGTTTAAAATTTGCCTCAAACTGTTAGTTAATGGTAATCGGAAGCCACCAGGACAAGCAAGCTGTTGAAAAGTACGTATTCAGAATGTGAAAACAACTTTTATGATTTTTACAGCTGTGTTCAAAGTTATGACATTTAAGACTACATTTACTATGATAAAAAGTGAGAAGGCTCTCTTGAGGCTTCTGACATTATAACAAAAATGGAAAAGCCTTGTACTGTTAGCAAAACATGTGTTCCTTTCGCTTCCTGCTATGGCCAAACATCACTAAAAGAATATGTGGGAAACCACATGACAACAGATTCAAATGTGTTCTTTTGTCAGCAAATACTATTGAAAACTTCACAAAAAGCATTACTAAAATTTTCGAGAAATAGGCATTAGAAAAATTGTACAGCTGAGTGAAAATAAAGGTGTTCACTAACATATCTTTTTATAGTATTTTCTAAAACCTAAGTTAACATTGATGTGAAAATATTCTAAGCACTTGGCATGAGTTAATTTATTTAGTCTTCATAGTAATCCTATGAGATGAGTACTACATCAGCTTTGTGTTAAGGTGAAGGAACTGATGCTCAGAGAGGTGAAATAATGAGCTGAATCTATAGGGAAAGGGGGAAAAATGCCTCTTCCTTCTTCTGGTTCTTTTAGCTGGCTGAAAAATCAAATTGACATGAGACAGATCTACAAGAGAAAATAAAATGTAATTGCACGTGCACGGGAACCCGCATACATGACAGGTTTAGAGCCAGAAAGTTACAATGGGATCTGTGTGACATCCTGAGCTGGGATGAGGTAAGTCACCTTGGGTTTCAGAGGGTAATTGCAGGAAAATAAGAAGAGCAGATGTTCTGTAATTAGTAGCTTGCCCTGCCGTATAGATAGGTCAGAAAAGGTCATTTATGATCATTTCTTATTATGGGCAAGGCCCCTAATTCAAATTCTTCTAGGTAGTTAAGAAGAGGCAGAGTTTCCTTTGAGCCTGCAGGGTTTCAGTTGCCTTTAGCTCAAAAATAATCTACATACCACAGAGACACATCTTCGGGTGACTTGCCTGAACCCCTCCAGTCACTCAGCTAGTAAGCAGTAAAGCCAGTAAAGAGTCAACATGGGCACAGTTTGTGCCCAGTGCTGGCTGGTGATCTTAGCCACTCTCCTATTTGCCTGTGACACTTTTTCATCAGCCAGTTTTAAAAAATGCATCAGAGAAGAAATTTTCTCCACAGTCAATGACTTCTTTACATACTAACAAATGTATTATGAATGCAGTGGTGATGGGCCACTGCACTCACTGAAACATCAACAGAAGGGCTCTCAGGGGAGCTCATAATGGGCCCTAGAATGCAGTTGGCTGCAGTCTTGCAGGGAAGCAGTGCAGGAAGGAAGTTGAAAATGGAATTGCATGAAGTGCAATGGGAGCTATTGCTGTCATCACTCCTATAAAAACAAGAATAGACCGGATTCTTTACAATGCTTTATATCAGATGGGACAACCATGGAAATATTTGTCCCACATGCTTCCCACAGGGTATCTAGAATCAAAGCACTCAAGAGAACAATCAAATATTACAGGGTTTTCTTTTTTAAAAAGCAGAAGTGTTTCAATATTTTGGGCCTTTTTTTGTGATAACAAATAGGTATCACTAGTATGCTTTTCAAAAAATAGAGCAGCAGAACTCTCTCCAAGTTGAAGGTGATATTCTAACAGTGAATGAGAAAGTGACTGTGGATTGTGAGAAATTTGTGTGCGAAGAGAACAGTTGGAAACAGATGTTGGAAATGTTTCCATTGTTATGAGATTAGGTTGTTTAACAAAGTTGACATATCATCTTTTAAAAACTCTCAGGTGTACAGTATTTTTTTAAAACCCTGTAAATAGAATTTTCCAAACTATTTTTAAAACTTCCAGGTAGAGAATTTTTGTCTCTTTTAATCTATTTAAAAAAACATATGAAACACATAACACTTGCTGCACACTCTGCATCAACTTTTCCAAGCTCATCAGCCTCAACTCTCAAGTGCAACAAGGATGAGAACAGGCTACACCAAGCCTCCGGTGACAGCTATCTCTTGCTGGACCAGACCATGGCCTCCACCTTCAGTGCACCTGGTGTAATGTCAGCCTCTCCCTGTGCAGGAGCTGGTTTCCTTCCCTCCTCTGCCATTCTTCAAGCTGCACACCTTTCTGTTCCCAATGTGCAAGGGGCCTGGGCCCCTCTGGCCATCCTGTTGGTGGCAGCAGCGGATCGCCATCCCTGGCCTGGTAGGGGCTGGAAATTCTGTCCCGCTGGTCAGCAGCCTCAACCCTGTGATGGTTACATCCCAAAGCCTGTTTATTCTTCTCAGTGTGCATGTTAATGTGCAGCAGGTGAAGACTGTGTTCAATAAAAAGGAAAATGCCCTGGTGCAGATGGCCAATGGGAGCCAGGCCCAGGTGGACACGAGCCACCTCAACAAGCACAATCTGCATGGGAAGCCGGTGGGCTTAACACTCTCTAGGCACCAGAACACGCAGCTATAGGAACTCACCCCGGCACTGCTTCAGGAAGCCAAGCTCCAAGAACTTCCAGAACATTTTCCCACCCTCAGCCACCCTGTACCTCTGCAATATCCCGCCCTCCAAATCTGAGGATGACGAGAAGACCTTCTTCTATAGCTACAGCAGAGCTGTCAAAGGGTTCAGGTTCTTCCATAGGGTCTGGTGGATGGCGCTGATCCAGATGGATTCAGTGGAGGAGGCCATCCAGGAGTTTATCGACCAGTCTGGGTGAGAACCACCACCTACGGGTGTCCTTCCCCCAGTCCACCATCTAGGCCCCACCACCAAGGACCCGCCTGCCGGAAGGTCCTGGTGACAGCTCCCATCATTCCATAAAATAGCCTCTTTAAAAGCAGCTTAAGTAACCTTAAAAGATCAGAGATTTAATTTTTTTTAAAGAGAAATCAGTTTACCTGTTTTTTCAAAAAATTAAATCTAATTCACCTTGCTCACGTGGGGAGTTAGGGTGCCAGTTCCAGGTTCTTTGTGACCCGTGGACAGTATTCCTGCTCCTCCCTGGCCCTTGGCCTGTGTCTTCTGCAGCCTGCGGGGTAGGTGGTCCCAAACCTCCATCAGCTTTCTGGTGCCTTAAAACCGACTGCTCTGGCAGTGCCTTCTTGCAGTAGCAAATGCTCATGGGTTTGGGGACTGAGCAGACAGCCTCCTGTAGGGGTCATGTGCCTGGCACGGCAGGAATAGAGTCTGCGGACATCCCGACCCTCTCTTTAATCAACTGTGTGATTCTCCCCACCCCTGGCTTGAGGTGCGCCTCCTGGGCCAAGATCCCTGAGGGTGCATCCTGGTGCTTCTTCAGCTTGAAGCTTTGTTTCATCGTAAATCTCTATATTGTGCTTTGATGCAGTTGCAGACGTCTGTGCCTAGCAAGACTTCGAATCTTCATTTACACGCAAAGGAAATAGTTTAAGTAACTTTTTACTCAACAAGATGATAAAAATTGTATGAGTGTAATCTAAATTTCTTCCTTACATAATCTTGTATACTGTACTTTTAATTTTATTCCTTGTACTTAAGTTCCAGGTCAGGACCTAGTCTCCAGGGCAGACACGGGGGTGGGGGGCACTGAGGAGCTGGGCGCTTCCTAGAGAGCCCCAGGCCTGAGGCCCCCAGATGCCTTATACCTAGCCTGTCCTCTCTCCGGGAGGACAAGGGCTCTTAAATTTTCAGGGTTTCTTTTTTCCTGAAAATTTTGGATCAGAGTTTCTTGTCTTTTGGGTGCCTATAAAGCTGGGGCCCCTTAAGGTGCAACAACAGGCCGTGAGTTTTTAGCTGTCTCCTTCACCTCGTGTAGTCCTGCACTCCCAGGTCCCAGGGGCTTCCCTGTGCACAGACATCGTGTGGGCCGGCCCTGCTGTCCAGGGCGCGGACCCCTGAGTGTTCGTGTTGGGGAAGGACAAGGGTGTAGATATTTATTATTTAAATAATATTATGATTTAATATATTACTAAGTATTTAAATATTATTTAAATAAATTTAATATATTGTTAAATATTTAATATATTATTAAATAATATATTATGTGTGTTATATAGTATTAAATAATATATTGTTAAATAATATTAATTTCATATTAAAATCAATATTTTTATACCTGATGTAAGACATGAAGGGCAGCAGACACAGTTTTTTATGGTGGCACAGATGTATATCTTGATACCAGCAATTATAGGCTCAGTGTTATAATGTAAAGCCTGGCACATTCCACTGCCTGGCCAACAGCTTGTAATGTGAGAGAGATGAATTAAAGTGATTTTTAAAATAAATAAATAAATAAAAATAAAAATATAAAATACAATACCTCCTGGTTAGTTTGCATTTACCAATTAAAATGTAGGAAGATAGAAATTTGCTAGTCTAATTCAACAAAATTTGTGAATAATTGATGGATTTAATTAAAGAGTATATTTTGTGATTTTTATACATACAGCCAGTGAAGCATTTTTTCATTTGATGCAGATATAATTGTGAAATATCTTTTTTGTCTATGACATCTATCAATGACTAAAAATATCAAAACATATGGAATTTTGATCAAATCGTTAAATTCCTATGTCACATTCAATCTTTTCAATAAATGAAAACTAACAAAAAGGTAGTTTCCATCTCAATTTCTGACATGCAGAGGGACTTTGGGGGCTGGGGGCCTGTCCAACTAGACACGTCCAGCAGAGAGTAGGGAATGTAGTGGCAAAACTCAGAAGACGGATTTCAGAGTCTTGTTGTGTGTGTGTGTGTGTGTGTGTGTGTGTGTGTGTGTGTACCATCTGGGAAACTAATACTTTAAGGCTGGCAAGAGTATTTTAGTCTGGTAGCAGTAGTCTTTAAGTAAAATTGAGCATAATTTATTCTGACAAGGTAAGGAATATTCAAACATGTTTACTTAAGATGAAAAATTCCCTATAGCACAGGAACCTTAACACATGGCTCACTGTTGTTCCAAACTGCATTAATATGAGTTTTTTAAAAAGTTATGTGAACTGTGGCATTAGCCAAGAGAAAAACACATAAATTAATGAGTTGGACTAGAATGTCCAGAAGTGAACTTATGCAAATACGGTCACTTGGTCTTTGATGAAAGTGCAAAAGCAATTCAGTGGGAAAGGACAGTCTTTTCAGTTAATGGTGTTGGGTCAGTTAAGAATCCATGAGCAAAATGATGAACCTCAACCTGAACTGTGCACCTTGTACAAAGATTGACTCAAGGTGCATCATGGATCTAAATTGAAGATGTAAAACTCTAAAACTTTTAGAAGAAAACATAAGAGGAATCTTTGTTTCCTGGGGTTAAGTAAAGAGTTCTTAGGAATGACACCAAAAGCATGATATAAACAAAAAATTGATACATGTACCTCATCAGAATGAAAACGTTTGCTCTGCCAAAGGCAATGTCAGAGGATGAAAAGACAGCTGCATGTTGGGAGAAAACATGTGCCAATTACACATCTGACAAAGGGCTTGTAGCCAAAATATAGTTTTAAAAAATCTTCTCAATTGCAACAGCAAGAAAATAAATAATCTACTTAAAAGTGGGCAAAGGATTTAAGCACATACTTCACGAAAGAGGATGTACAGATGGTAAATAAGTCCATGAAGAGGTGCTGAACGTCTTTAGCTGTGGTAGGTTGAGTGTGGGCCCTGAATATGTCTGCGTCTTAGTTTCTGGAGCCTGTCAATATTACCTTACATGGTAAAAGGGACTTCCCAAATGCCATCTGAAATGGGATGATTCTCCTGGATTGCCTAGGTGGATCCTAAATGTCTTTGTAAGAGGAAGGAAAAAACATCAAAGGAGGAAGAAGGCAAAGGAAGCCGGGAGAGATTTGAAGAGGATACGCTGCTAGTTTTGAAGACGGAGAAAGGGGCCATTAGTCAGGGAACACATTGAATTGGGATGCACTATATTACAGAATCAGATATAAAATTATCCAGGTGATGAAATTATAGGAATCCACTTAAGGAGACCCACTTTCTAATCAGTTCCCGGAACACAGGTACAGAGAATCTGGCCTGATGGCGAACATTGCGAGAACAGGGTTTCCTGAACGGGGTTCCTTGACAGAGTTGAACTACGAGTCGCTGAACAGTAAGAACTTCGGGCGAATTCAGTTTGTGACAAGTAGCATGGTGTCGAAAAGCTAGAATCTGTAATCAGAAAGACAGGGCTTCAAACCTCCACTTTGTTATTATTGGTGCGTATTGGTATTATTATGTGACTATGGCAATTAATTGTTCTAAATTTGTTTCTTCTTCTGTAAAATGAAGATGCTGAGAGCCCCTACCTCCTGTAGTTTACCCAATGAACTGAAATAATGCTTTCCATGTGTGACCCTGGAGATAACATGCAAATGTTGGCTATTACTCTTCCGATGCTATTCACCACCCACCTTCTTGGAGAATCAAAATGTGTAACAGCACATTAAATCCTCTGAGAAGTCCTGTCAAAAAAAACCAATTGTGTAGAACCTGCTAGTCTCAGTTACTATCCTGAGAACTTGGGAGCAGGCCTCTTTTTGGCTTGATAATGAGAATGCAGTTGATATGAAGGCCAGGTAGGGGCTATTTCTGCTTTGGATGACACATTTCTGCCACTCAGGTTCTAGGGTGGCCATCTTCATTCACAATTTTCAGGAAGCAAAATTGAGCCCCAGAGTGTGCTTTACAGAATTAAGATTTAAATTTACATTTCCTAGCTCCTGTTTCTGAACGTATTATTTCTGAACCACCTGGCATTTTTCTGCCTCACCTGCCCTGAATCTTGACACTCATGAATAAGCTGAGAAGAAGGGTACGATGGCTCAAGAAGTACGTGTGTGCCCTTTTAAGTATCATAATTGAGAAAAAGAAATGAGGGCAGTCTTTTTGAGTGAAATAAAACTTTCTGCGCTTCATAAGACCCACAATATCATTTATGCCGGCCCCTTGAGCGGCAGTAGCATGTGAGTCCCCTCAGGGCCTCCGGTAGGGGCGGTGTGCGGAGGCATCAGGCTTTCTGCCATCAGGCCCATCAGTTTAAGTCAGTGTTCTTTTCTCATGGGGTCACTGAATCCTGAAGATCCAGAGCTCCCTTTTCTTTCTTTTTAATTTTTTAAAATCCTCACTGAGAATATGTTTATTGATTTTAGAGAGAGAGGTGAAAGAGAAACATCCTCAGTTGCCTCCCTTACATGCCCCGACAAGAGACACAACCCACAACCTAGGCATGTGGCCTGACCAGGAATCAAACCCACAACCCTTTGGTGTCCAGGATGACGCTCTGACCAACTGGGCCACCCGGCTTGGGTCAGAGCTCCCTTTTCACTCTTTGTTCTGTGAGCCTTCAGTCTGTCTGCAGATTTAGAGCAGGAACCTGTGCTGGTGAGGGTAGGTGGCAGAGTGGGCCCGGGAGAAGACTAAGGTTTCTCGTTAATCAGGTTGTCAGCATCAGTTATGTATTAGCTAGTTCCCATAGCCTTTGCCCCAAGGCCTGCAGAAGACAGTCCTTTTCTTTTCCCACTGACTTGTGTGGAGCCACTCCCACAGACTCAAGAGCAGATGACAAAGGGCTCATTGTGAAATAGCCTCTGTCTGCCACCCACTTCAGTCAAAGCCTGCTTTTTTGTAACTGAACTTTGAGCCATGGAGGTCCTGGTTCTTGGTAGTCACTAATAAAAATCCTTACTAGGCTTTGAACATTCTGGGCTCCTGTGTAACTGCTGAAGATCCCCTCCTAATCCCCAGGTTGAGAAGTTGGAGGTTCCAGTTGGTTTCTTGTGACCTGTTAGCTGTCTTTGGGGTTGTAGTCCTTAGAAATGATGTTTTTTTTATGCACTTTCCTCTCGCTGAATTGCACTAAAAATAAATGCCACAAGTTTTGATGTGGGAAAGTTTAGCTGTTCAAACATTCACACCCTGCTGACATTCAGATCCCCACACTTACCACATGCCGTTGTTTATAGTCTTCGACAGGTTTGATAAAATGCTAACTTATTTATCGTTTCCAGTGGTGGTACAGAATAGTGGTTATGTCACCAAGCTTAATTCACAGTCTCTCATTTTCTGTTAGGTCATATTACATTTCATGTCTACAAATAGTGATGCTCAGCCCAGGCCCTGGTTTACATAAAAAGATGCAGAGAGTGTAGGAAAAATGAACAGTGTTTTGAGGGAAGTGGAATTAAAATCAGTTACATAAATATAATGAAGATGGTAACATCTTGACATAGGACAAGTCAGACCTAAGCAGGAAAGAGTACTGGATTGAAGCCTGGTACCTGGGTTCCAACTGTGGAGGATACCGGCCAGCAGTATCCATCTTGGCTGCGGACGTTCGTCGAAACATGTGAGAAAAACATACACAGAGGCAACCAGGTCCTGTGGGGGAGTAGGAGCAGAATGGCCACTCTCTCTGGTGGGGAGAGCGCCTTGTTCCCCCTCAAGAGAGGCTTTTTATTGGTTTCGTTTGAATAAGAATTCAGGTAAAAGCTCATTACTTATTGCTAGGAAGTAAGGATCAAACAATAGATAGCAAGGAAGTCTGAGGGCCCGTTTTGAGTCAGGGTCAAAGAGCTATAAAACTTTAAAAAACAAACTTACTTCTTCCTTGGACCTTTATCATTCACCTGAGAGCATTCTAAACAAAGCAGGTTTCACAGGAATTTACATATTCTTTATTAGGCCTGATCACCCAGGGAATCCGCCCTTTTCAGCACAGAGCTGCACCACCCTGCCATTGTTTCAGGCTTAAGTGGAGCAAGGAAATTAAGGCAGCCAAGGGATAAGGAGATTTTCTCCCAGACACAGAGGACTCAGGCTATATCACAGCCAAGGAGCAAGGGTCCATCACCCCCTTTTGCTGTAGCCCCCAAAGTCCTTTCTTGGGGGCCTCCCATGTGATCGTGCCTGTCTTAGATTGTTCCCCCCTTGGGGAATCTTACCTGTCTTTGGCTAACCGACCAAGCATTGGGGTTCAGTTATGAATGAAGCAGCAGAAGCAGCGTTCCTGCCAGGGAGATAAGCTTTTGTCTCCCTGCTGGTTTACGGTCCAAGGCCACTCCCTCAGCCTTAGCCTAGGCGGGGGTTACAGCTTCTGATACCAAGCAGGGTGGTTCCCAACATCCAATTTCAACTGTACCACTAACTAGCAGTGGGACTTTGGGAAACATTATTAAATTTTCTCATCCAAACTAGGTCAATGATGATTTCCAAATTCACCAACGTGTGAGAATCGCCTGGTGTGTCTATTCATAAGAATAGATTCTTAGCCCTCAGCCCAGACACACTGAAGTGGACTCTCAGGGGAAGGGACCAGGGAAAGACACACTCCCGGTGCCCTGTGGGGCTCCTCTGAGGAGACAGTCTGGGGAAAGACTGAACCAGGTGATACCAGGGCCATCCTAAGAGGCTATGATAAAGCCTGGAGGCTGTGATTCACAGTGAATAGGAAAAATCTGAGGATAAAACTTGTTAATTCGTATTTGTTAATGTTTTATAAATGTTCATTTGTTTTTTTGAGAAGTTACTGAAGTTAATGCTATGGTTTGTGTTTTATGGCTCTAAGTATTCTTCATATTTCTCTTCTCTGTTTTACTTACTGGCGGTCAAATCTGGCCTTTTCAGCTCCTGGGGTTATAGTGGAGATAAGTGAGGCCAGTAGATGAAACTCTGTCGTTGTTGTTGGTGGTGGTGGTAAAATAACTACCATAGGATAAACTCTGAACTTTTATGAATTTGCTAGATCTGCTGGTGTTTTTGGCTTTGTTCCTATTGGTAAAAGCCCAGGCAAATAGACAAATTACAATTATTTCTTCATTAGTTAATATGTTTATTTAAAAAATTTGAGTGCCTATTATATACAAAGCATTACACTATGTTCTGACTAAATGTTCAGATGTTTCCTCTCTCTTTTTAAAATTTTATTTTATTTTTTATTTTCTAAAAGATCTTATTTATTTTTAGAGAGAGAGGATAGGAAAGAGAAAGAGAGGGAGAGAAATATTAATGTGTGGTTGCCTCTCATGTGTCCCCCACTTGGGGGGACCTGGTTTGCAACCCAGGCATGAACCCTGACTGGGAGTGGAACTGGTGACCCTTTGATTCACAGCCGGCACTCAATCCACTGAGCTACACCAGCCAGGGCCCTTTCTCTTTTTTCTTTTTAACCCAGAAATTTCTCATTTATAGTTTTAAATGCATGAAATATTTTCTTGCTCTCAACAATGTACCAACGTATTAGGAAATTATTAATATATGTTGGGAACATTTATTTAGTTTACAGAGAATGCCTGAAACACATTTCAGAGAGAGGACTCCACAGCAATCTGTGGCCTACAAATTAGGTCTTGGTCAAGGGTGCCTTTCTTGCTGCCTTTCCTTTCTCCATGACACATTGCTATGGGAGAGAGGAGCTATGCTGACATTCTAGTCCATGGGTTCAAACCTCAACCATGGCACAAACCTAAGTAGTGAGAACTTGGCTGTGGGAATAAGCAATAACGAATCACATTTGCATAGTGCTCCACAATTAATGATACATTTTCACACCTGTAATTTTATTTGTTTCCCCAGTAATCCCATGATGTAGGCAGGGGGTCTTGTGAGATGCCCAGAGGAGCTAATGGGGCCAGGGCTGGAAACCAGCCTGCTGGCTCTCAGTGCAATGCCTTCCATTTCCTCTGTGATTCCTCTGATTCCACAACTGGGGTGGCAGTGTGGAACAGGCTCTCCCACACATCCGTGCAGGGTGTTTGTGTTAGGGGAAAGATACGTCAAGAGTGATTTGAGCTAATTCTCTTAGACATTTATGCCAGCACCTATTTCAAACTCTAATAATTTTCCATTTCTTTCTTCTTCTTGTGTCTCTATTCTGACATGTCCTCTAAAATGGAGTTAATATTTTCTTACTGTAGGACACAATCCCTTAGTAAAATGTTGTTAATCCATCATCTTGTTTAATACTTAGAATAGTAAATACATGTATTATGTTATATAAATTTACTAAAGTCTAATGTGAAAACAGAATGGAGTATGCCTGGCAGGGAAGCAAGAATATGTTAGAATTGTCCCCAGTCCCCCGCTCATCCTAGTGATTCCATAACTGTCTGAAGGCAGAGTGGCAGGAATCTCCTCACCCTCAGACAGAAGAGACCAAGGAAACTAACCTGGCTATAGGGGGTAGGACAGTTCCCTGGCAGCCTCCTGGAGTAGCAAAGGCAAGCTTTCTGTGGAGTCAGCCAGTAATTTATGCTGAAGTTTCCAAAGAGAGGTGTCAGGTTCTCATACAGGTGTTAAGTACTTGGGAGTCAGAGTGGGCACGTGGCTACCACCTGAAATAGGACAGGACCCCAGGCATCAGGTTAGGGAGCATGACAAGGCCCTGCAGGAATCAAGGATCAAATGAGGTGCTCCACTCAGATCTAGCAAATAAAAATACAGGGCACTTAGTTAAATTTGAATTTCAGGTAAAGTGAATAGTTTTTTAGTATAAATATGTCCCATGCAATGTATACACAATGCAAATTTAACTGAGCACCCTGTGTTTTATGGCAGTGCTAACAGGGACACAATAGCTCAGAGCTTTCCCAGGGCAGCACTTCAGTCTTTCCGCTCCCACTGAAGACCGCTAGTTTTCACCGTCCTCTTCCCCGTCATTGTCCTGAAGGCTCTGTTCCCGAGTGATAGTCAAGGGGGGAGCGCATTTCAAAAACGATAATATCTGTGATATTTCTAACCTAAGTAATGAAAACGTACATTCATATAGACCATTTCCACAGTAGAATACTGTAGGTTTCTTTTTAAACATAAAACACCATTTTATAGACAAGAGAAGAAAGTGTTTTTCTCTTCATATAGTTCTTTTTTCATAATTTGGCAATGTTCATTTTTTTACAATCAATTTGTGGAGAAGATAATTTACAAAGTTAATTGTGAACATGTATAGAAACTCTTTATTCTCCGTATGGTAGTCTTTATTTAAAATATAAAACCAAGAATTAAAAATTAATAATACTTGTGTTAGTTGTCATGGGGAAGTATTTTGTCTGAATCAAATAAAATATCATTAAAAATACACAGTTTAGTTTCTTTCTTCCCACTCAGGTCCTGCACCCTTCTTAATTTTTTCTCATGGAAATAGTATCTTCAGAATTGACCTGGAAGGAACCAATCATGACAAATTGGTGACAGATGCTGGCGTTTCAGTGATCATGGATTTTCATTACAACAAAGAAAGACTCTATTGGGTAGATCTAGAAAAACAACTTTTGCAAAGAGTTTTTCTGAATGGGACAAGGCAAGAGGTAAAGTACCAATTCCCACAGTATTTGAAGGACTTTTGTATAAACCGACAAACATGGTATAGTTAATGACATATAGATAAATAAAAATTACATTATAATTTGAATGTGTGTATAGCATTTGTAGGTATTTATTTAATCTGCATCTGTAACTTGTTATTAAGCCCATGAATATGCTAATGTTATTCAGAAGTTACCAAAACTAGAAAGTGGGGATGTCAATGTAATTTTGGAAATATGTCAGTTTATTAAGTCGGATCACCATTTTATGGTTAAAGCAGATTAATTACATGACTATTTTTTATTCCCATGGTTATCGGTTGGGAAACATTTTGCCCCTTGGGGGCTATTTGGCAATGTCTGGCAACATGTCTGGCTGTCACAGCTGGACGGGGGGGAGGGAGATGTGCTACGGCATCTAGTGGGCAGAGGCCAGGGATGATGCTGCATACCCCACCGTATGCAGGACAGTCCCCACGACAAAGAATTATCCAGCTCCCAGTGCCAACCATGCCGAGGCAGAGAAAGCCTGCTTTACCTATCTAGGGTGTCTGTTGGAGTTTGGGCGCCTGATATTTAGGAAGAAAACTTTTTTCTTTGTATTCTCAAGGTGTTTGCACTCTGGAAAAAATAAAGCAGATAGATATAAAGTATTTTGCTTCAAGTACATATAAAAGATCTTTAATCTTTCTTTTGAACTGGTAGAACACTTAAATAAGTCCCAGGAGGAATGTTCTTTCTATTCCTGGGGGATAGATTACAAAGAGCGTGTGATTTGAGAAACCTTAAGCATTTGTTCCCAGCACAAAGTGCCCACTGTTTTTGTGGGTTTTTTAAAAACTAAACCTTCTCTTTTCAATTATCCCTAAAAGCTTCAATTAGGTGCTAATCTGTTTTATCACATCTTTAATACTTGCTAATCTCACTTTCAACAAGCATGGCTGCTCATTATTTTCCAGCCATCTGTAGAATTGTTTCAAAATCTTAAGTCTAAGAATGTGGAGTGTTTCCTATCACAGAATAGGAAAAGAATTTAAATAGTTGTGAATTTATGTCAAGCCATTGGGAAGGGATTGGCCCAATGCCTAAAATCCACTGTGATATTCCCACCTTTGGGTTAAAACCTTGTTTATAAAGGACAACCATTAAAATGTAAACAATTTACTTAGGTGAACTATATATTAATATATTAGCAATTGGTTAAATGGACTGACCAGATTGCTCTGTTTGAGATGTAGGCATAGTATAGGCTCATAAGAATGTCAGATCTCTACCCAGACACATTCAGTGTGGTCAGGTCAGTAGCTGGAAATCAGCAGTGGTGGGAATATTTACATTGTGGACACCTGCAACTGATGAGGCTTTGCCCCACCTCCTACCCTCCTCCCCCAAAATAGACTGGTTTACCTGTATACCATGGAATTAGGAGATAACAGAGGTTTTTGTTGGATGGCTTTCAAATGAAAAAGCGAGAAAGACTGCCCAAGAGAAATAAAGAGAAACCTTGCTCTTTGGGTCATAGGGTCATGTGCAAGGGCACTAGGGATTGTAGAAAGGGAGGGGCCTGATGGAAAAAGAGGGGACAGAAGAAAAGTGGGGCCCTAATGAGAAATTCATCTACGTCAGAGCTCTGCACACAGGCTCCAAGGGAACCTTGCCAGAATTTGGTAAAGCTTGGAATTGGATTCGGGTGAGAATCTGGAAAATTCCATTAGCAAGTGGAACTGAATAAACAATCTTTAAGGTAGCATCGAAATTCCACTGTTACTATAGTTGAAATTATTAGTGCGTTATGATTGGTTTCCTAATTTTAGTAAGTACAGAATAATTTTCCATTTCAAAGCCACACTATTAGTTCCATGCCCAGAAGTCTTCACATGGGAGGGTCCACACTGCTGCATCCAAACAAATAATCACAGCACTGTGGCTGTGATTGTCTTACCATTAAATTAGTTTTGGGAATGTGCAAGAATGACAAGTGCTTAAAAGAATAGGCTTTTATAGAAATAATTTTGTTGTGAATGGGGAAATGTTAATAACAATTTTGAAATTTGATTTTTACAGAAAGTATGCAATATAGAGAAAAATGTTTCAGGAATGGCAATAAATTGGATAAATGAAGAACTTATTTGGTCAAATCAACAGGAAGGAATCATTACAGTAACAGATATGAAAGGAAACAATTCCCGTGTTCTTTTAAGCACCTTAAAATATCCTGCAAATGTAGCGGTTGATCCAGTAGAAAGGTAAATTCTGCTGTTTTCAGATGAAAATTCATAGAATCACAACATTTGACTTAAAGGGACCTTCTCATTGAGACCAAGGCCCTCATTTATAGTACAAAAACACCATTTACAATAGGTAATTGGAAATGGTGTTTGCCTGGATTTGAACCACGGCAGGCTCCCTCTACAAATAGCACCCCTGACTGCCATGGCTTCCTGCTGTAGAAGCAAAATTCTCCTCTCACTTGAAATCACATGGAAAATCTATAATAGGGCAATAAACATTTGTTGAATTGATTTTTCATTCAAACTAGTCAAACTTGTCCTGTGCAGACATCTGGGGACTGCTAAAACACAGAGAGTTGGCAATTCAAGTGACCTTACATTCAGTTGTGTGTCTAATTACTGGGTTCGCCCACAGGTTTATATTTTGGTCTTCAGAGGTGGCCGGCAGCCTTCACAGAGCAGATCTCAATGGTACTGAAGTGAAGATGCTGTTGGAGACGTCAGAGAAAATAACAGCCATGTCGCTGGACGTGCTTGATAAACGGCTCTTTTGGATTCAGCACAACAGAGAGGGAAGCAATTCTCGTATTTGTTCCTGTGATTATGATGGAGGTTCTGTCCATTTCAGCAAACATCTTACACAGTAAGTTTTGTTTTTGCTGTAAAATAAAACCATTGCCATTTGAAGTTTGTATGATAGGTTAATTGCACTTTTGCTAGTTAAACCAATATAGCCGTTTAGTACAGATTTTGGAGTCTAGAGTTCAAGCCCCAGACTTACCATTTATTACAAAAGTCACTTTGGGCAGGATACATGACTTCTCTTATCTGCAGTTTCCTTTAATATGGGCATAATAATAGTACCTATTTCTTGGGGTTATTGTGAAATTTAGTAAATAAACAAAAATAATTAACAGAGTATTTGGCATATACTAAGTTTTCACATGCTGGTTATAGTTAATCTTTCTGGAATTATGATGTCATGCATGTGTGAGGTCATACATGTTTGATTTGTTACCTTGCCAGTAACCAATTCTCCAGCTTTTGGCAAGAGGCAGAAATTAGTCCTGTGAAATGGACAAAACCACAAGTCTTGTTCTGTTCCTATTTTCTTCTCTATTTTATTTCTATCACACTTATGTGCTGAATAGCAAAAGAATGAGACAATGAATCTGGAGCTAGAAATAATATCCTATTACTTCAGATTTTGACTATATAAATAAAATGTTAAACTTAGTACTTGTTTCTAAACCTAAAAAATTGAAAACATAGGTAATTAAATTCAGCTAATAAACTGAAATGAAGTGAAACTCTAATAAGTCCAGGAAGAAATATTCTGCCATATTTTAGGGGTTTTTTTCCTCTTGTTTTTTAGGCACAATTTGTTTGCAATGTCCCTTTTTGGTGACCATATCTTCTATTCTACATGGAGAAAGAAGACAATTTGGATAGCTAACAAACACACAGGGAAGAATATGGTTCGAATCAACCTCAACTCATCATTTGCACCACCTGGTGACATTAAAGTAGTGCACCCATTCGTACAGCCCAAGGCAGAGCATGATGCTTGGGCGGCTGGTGAGTCATCTTTCATCTTGAACAGGATCTGGTACTTAGATGCCCCCTGTCCACTTGCTCAAGCCAGACACTGTGGGGTTATCCTTGATTCTCCCACTGCCTCATCCCCAGTGTCCCATCTACCTCCCAGTCCTTTCTACCACTTCTCTCCTCCTCCACTGCTACCATCGCAGTCCAGACAGCCAGCATTTCTGGCCTACTGTAGTAGCCACTCATAAGCTAATGTTTCTCTTTTCCTCTCTTGCCTTTAAATAGTTAATTGGATCCACTAGCTTTTCTGCTTAAAATCTTTCAACAGCTTTCCTTTGCATTTAGATTGAAATGTAATGTTTTGCCAGGCCTAACAATGTTTGAGCACCCTGATCTAGCACTGTCTCTCCCTCCTCCGCTGGCTGGACTCCAACAGGGGTCTTTCCAGAGCTCCTCGGAATGCCCGGCTCTTCTTGCCTTTACACTCCTGCAGCCACTCTTCTCTCTGCCTACACATCTCTTCAGCTCTGAGCTTGTCATGTCCTCAGATAGGCCTTCTCTGGACATCCAATCAAAGAGGGCCCCTCAACTTCCATTTTTCTTTCGCTATACCCTTCATTGAATTCCTTACAAGGTATAATTACGTATTATTTTGTTTTCTTTTTTATTTTCCTTCCACTCAATTATAAATGCCATGTAGAAAGGGACCATGTTTGTTATTTAATTTTTTAACACCCCTATGTTCAGTGGTTATGCATTTATTTGTAAATTATTGTAGATAATATAAGTAAAATGAATGGATTAACTGAATCTAGTCACAGTCCCAAATTTCTATTTTTAAATGTAGTCTTCTCCATTTGAATTCTTTAGCATATACTTTTTTTAAGGTAGGCTCCTCGATATGGCTTATATACCACAAAAATTATGTTACACTAAACTTTGCTTTGTGTAAAAGTTTTATTTTAAGGTTTTCAAATACATTCAATTTTATCCCCAAGTAGTCATGTGAGGTTTTGAAGCAGAGATGGAAATGTTTGCTTTCTGTTCTTCCTAACTGTTGGATGCCACTGCAGTTTGGTAATAATGTGGGAAATGGACTCTGAGTCCCTGACACAATTTGTACATAAATGTGTTCATACCTATCTCAGACATAGCTCCTGAGAGAGCTGTGGAGACTGAACAGGAAGACAGGCATGCAACTTCTGAAGGAAGGCTAGAATCTAGGGGAAACTGACATTATTACTTTTTATATACTCAGGAAGGTAACTAGCAGTGTGAATGTTTCTTATCTGATAATGACTATGCTTTTAATGCAAGTAATGAGGAAGTGTCATGAGTAAAATAAATTCCAAATGATAAAGCACTTATTCAAATAAGATATTTTTAAAAAATTGATTTACTTGAATTTAGAAAGCAAGAGTTGTGGGAAATAATTCAACTGTGGATCATAGCACAACACTAAATAGCAACAACCTAGTGGCAACACTATAAAATAGATGGTGACCTTATGCCAGATACCTTCCAGGGGAGATTTTGACTCAAGCTGTCTTCAAATGCATTGCCCAAGTGGTGATGACTCATAACAAAATGAGAACCAACAACTACTCTTACTGAATAAGTAACTATGAGTCTTATTCATGAGAGTTGTAGATGTGTCCAGCCTCATCCTCATCACCCTCTCTCACATTTACATGTAACCTCATAGTTTCCAACGTTTTTTTATGGCCATTATCGTGTTGGTTTGTCACAGTAACACTGTGAAACACAAAGGTCAGCAAGTATTGTACTCATTCCATAACTGAGAAATCTGAAGCCTGCAGAAATAGAGTGACTTTTCCAGGACTGTGCAGCTTGTTAATGTTGGAGCTGGGAAAAATTCCTGGTGATCAATCTGTCAGTTTAGTGTTCTTTCTCCTATCAACACTTTAGGTCCTCAAAGTCCTTCACTATTACTTGATAAGGAGTTCAAATAGGATAATTGAAAGCATGAATTTCAAAAGAAAATCTACAATGATTCATTACAGAACAGTTTCAAACAATGTGGTAAATAAAACAATAGAATTTGGCTGGGAAGCCCATGCCGGCTGCAGAGCTGCAGGCAAACCTGGACTCTAGAAGGCAGTTGGCCGTGGAGCTACTGTCTCCTGCTGTTGACCAACAGGTGTAATTCACACGGGCTCCAGACGCATGGGACTTTTGATTTCAAGAGCACTAGTGCTTTGGACATCATGAAACAGGTTTGAATTGTTTCCTGTGCCTTTCGAGCAGGAATTCATCACCTGAGATTTAGTGTCTGTGAATCTCTTGATTGTGTGTGGTAGATTAAAATAAGCAGTTGTGTCCCTAGGGATATGATATACAACTTTCATCAGGTCCTCAGAGTGCCTGCTGTCCTTCGCATTTACAAACATACTTCTCTAAAGGAGGCTGGTTCCTCCCAATAACAGGCTTACAACTGCAGCTCCTCTGCTGGGGAAGTCAGTAGTAGTAATTTGGTTTACAAGTCATTTAGTAGTGAGTAGTAGTGAGACAAGGAGTTAACAGAAATATCATTGATATTATTTTTGTTATAAAATGTAAGTATTTATACACATAAGAATATCAGTAAATTTTGTGCAACATGCCTACACTACCATTTATCAGAGCTTTCTACACAACACTAGCTCTGTGGGATTTAAAGTGATTATTTGGGGAAAAAACATTTCAGGGTCAAATGATTTAGACAGGCTGGGTTAAATAAAGTTAAACAAAATTTTTTTTCTTCAGTGATTTCTCAGAACCACTTAGATGGTTAGATACATTGTTAATCTGTAAGGGTAATACCACCTGGGGCATTTTCCTATTTTACTTCCTGTGCTGCAGCCCACTTGACTCCCAATATATTTCTAGCTCAGGCCTCTTTCTTAATATTTAGGCCATTTAAAAAAAAAGACTGAGGCATGGGGAAAGTTTAGCTGCAAAGATCCACTGCAGAGTCAAGCTGCAGAGAAAAGTGATTAAAAACATTGGGATTTGTTCAGAATATACAAAAGACAGCAGGCAGGCGAAGGCCATTGTCTAAGGCAAGGATAGGGCTTCCAAAGGTGAAATCACAGGCTTCACCAGGAAGTCTCATTTGTTGGTTTAAACAACCCCTGGGCTTGTCGATGCAGTTTGGCTGGTTAGCAAAGAGCTCCTTGCAATCTACTGCTCAGCCTGTCTCCATGGTGCGGCCACAGTTTCACCGTCAGGCTGGTCTCCTGAAGATTCCGACCAGGTTCCTGAGAGCACTCACTCTGGTCCCTCCTCTGGGCCATGTCTGTCTGCCTACTGTCCCCTCCAAGCTCAGGGCCCTGCAGTGGGCATGTCCTAAGTACACAGTCAGGCTCAGCAAATATCAAGGCCCAAATGTATACCTGCCTTCTAAGCATTTCTACTTGAATTTTTGGCAAGTGCTTCAGGCACAAAGGACATAACTGGCCAACTGGCTTTTGTGTCCCTTCTCTCCAGCTCTTCTCTGCCCAGTGCCCGTACCTCAATGAGCGGCATCTCACCTCCATCTCCCAAGGCAGAATCTAGGAGCTGCCCTTTCCCCACTCTTTCTCACTCTCACCCCATGAAAATCAATCTGCAAGTCTTAGGACTTCTATCACATACAGTCTAACCTCTGGTCCTATCCCAGCAGCAATCCCTTCCCAGTGCCCCCTTAATTTGTACCCTGCCTCCCTTCTCTATCCTGCAGGGAGCATAACCCTTCAAGTGTGAGAAAACAGTTATGGCATACCTCTGTTTAAACCAATGACTACCCTCAGGTGCCAATAGTGAAAGTCCAGCCTCTTTATTTCGGGTGCTCGCCAGGTTCTCTGCTCATTTCTCAACTTCCCCTCTCTTTTTCTGCCTTACAGTCTATGCTGCAGCCGCCTCCAAAGATTTTATGCCTCACCAGGGGCAGGCTTGCTCTTTCCTCCCAGCCTTTAGGCAGGCTTAGGAGCACTCCCGGAGAACACCGGATTTCCTCTGTCCCATGGTCCTTGATCATGCTTTACCATAATTGACTTCTTTCCTAAACTTCCTTGGTTCGATGAGGACAGGGAATACAACTCTCCAGGGTACTCCCAGTGCCCAGAGGACATTTATTAATAGTTGAAAAAACCCTAGTTCAAAACAAAATCACTGTTTGCCCTATCCCCTAAATGATATCAAAAGGAACAGGTTCTAAAGATATTTAATGCCTAAGTATGTGTCGTCTTCCTTATAGGTGGCAAGCCCCCACTTTTGCTTTGGTCAGACAGTGTTCACTGGGGCTGCTTCCGTTTGTATATTTTGAAGAAATCCCCAAAGTTTTGGATCCATCTCCTCTGCAGAAGCTTAACTCTGTAGCAGATTATTGCAGCTTCATTCTCACTATATCTCAGAGTCTTTTCCTTAAAAAAAAAAATGGTCTAGATCTCGAGAGGTCTGAGCTAGAAATGATAGATTTGGGAGATAGATTTTTTTATTTTCTAGACATGGACCGCATAGAAAATAAAATAGAAAAGTGCCACAGGTGATATCACCCTTGGAAACAATAGAAATAGCCATAATTACTGAGTATATACAGAATTATCCACTCTGGGCTTTACCTATATTGTCTCATATAATCTTCATGAAAACTCTATGAATTAGGTATGATTATTAGCTTGTTCAAGGTCTCACTGAGGTGGAATTGGGATTTGAACCCATGCAGAACAACACTATGCTGCCTCCCCAACTTACTAAAATACTTTCACTATTATCTGTCATTTTACATATTTTGTCTTATTTTTACTTGGGGAAAGCCTGTGATTCGACATATTGTCTGTGATGGCTTTTCAGTGGTTAAGTGTGTCAGTTCGCACAAGTGATGGGGCCAAATCTCATTTCTCTCTCTTTAAACATTTTTCCATTTCAGGAACTCAGAAAATCTCTGACTCTCTCTGACTCTCTCTGACTCTCTCTCTCTCTCTCTCTCTCTCTCACACACACACACACACACACACACACACACACACACAGAGTCACACTTCTCCCTGGCTGTCAGAAAGCAGGCACAGAACCAGTCTCCCACTTCGTTGGCACAGCACACTGATCAGGCAGCCAGGCCCCCCCGGGCTGCTGTGGCGCTCCAAATATTATACGAATTTCAGAGCCAGTATGAGAATGTTTTTGTTTACAATCTTAATGACATTATTTCAAGCTCAACTTTTGGTGATACTACAGCTAGTTTCACTGCACACAAACATTTTTTTTAAAGATGAAAATATTTTCAATATCTTCTGTATTCCTTTAAATGTAGATTCCAGTTTTAAGTTCATAAGAGAGTTTCAAAACACCTCCTTTGGAGAATGGAAGGTATCTATCATCAACATTGGCACAAACACTTCACATTCATTTTATGTGCAAAATATTGCTAAATTTCCTTTATTCTAAGAGTTCATGAAGGAGAAATTCCTTCACCTGGAAATGTACCTGCTTTTGGAAGTGATTAGTCTAGTAAAACTGCCAAGGTGAGACTCCAATTCTTTTTGGTTATGTTATTGCTGGAGTGTCTACTGTGAAGCCTTGGTTATTTGGAAAAGAATCTTCCTAGATATGTGAATATTTTTTGACACGATTTTTCCTATTTTTTTATTGTGGTAAAATACATATAACATAGAATTTGTCATCTTAGCCATTTTAAGTGTACAATTAGTGGCATGGTGTATACTCGCATCGCTATGCAACCATCACCACCATTGGTCTCCATTACTCTTCGTCCTGTGACACTGGAACTCCATATCCACTTAACAATAACGTCTCCCCGCCCCGGCAACCACCATTCCGCTTTCTGTCTCTATGATTTTGACCACTCTATGTACCTCATGGAATGGAATCACAGAATATTTGTCTTTTGTAACTGGCTTATTTCATTTAGCCTAATGTCCTCAAGGTTTAACCATGTTGTAGCACACATCAGAATTTTCTTCCTCTTCAAAGGATAATATCCTATTTTATGCATGTCCCACAGCTTACTAGTTCATCTATCCATTGGCAAACACGTGGGCTGCTTCCATGTTTAGCTAATGTGAATAAGGTTTCTATGAACGCGCACATGTAGTGGCTGGTTCTCGTTCCGTTTGTGATGTTCCAGATTCATCAGCACTTCGGGCCCTGCCAACTTGTCCATCCATCTAAGACCCTGCTCTCAATTCCTTTGAAGTTAATTTTGAGATCATATGACACTTCTGTTTTTAATTTTTTGAGAAATTTCCATACTGTTTCTTACAATGGTGGTGCTGTGTTACATTCTCACCAACAAACAGTCCACAGGATTTCAGTTTCTTCTTTTTTTATATAGTTAAAACTTATCAATTCAAACTCCCAAAGCTCTTATTTTTCATAGAAGTCTTAGCAAAATATGGATTGTTATATATTTCTAACATATTTGTAGATAGTTATTCACATTTTCTTAACGACAGCGTCACATTTCCACAGACACAGGTCCCCGGGGCAAGCATAGGGCTGGTTTGGGGCAGAGCTGGGTTTGTGATGCAGGTTTGCCCTGGCACTAAACGCCTGCCCCTTGAAATGCCTTTTCAATGGCTGGAATGGCTCTTTATCAGTTTTGTTTTCTTTCTTGCCATTGGCTCTCACTGCTTGCTGGTTCTCACATGCCTGGCTACAACCTCACTTTATCTTCTAATCCAGGGCTTTTCCTTGCCATTTGTTTATTGAGGAAACCAGATCCTTTGTTTTGTAGAATTGTTCACATTCTGGATTTTGCAGATTATATCACCATGGTGTCATTTCATGTGATTCTGTATTTCCTTAAACAGATAGGTTGGGCCTAGGAGCCTCATTAGATTCAGATATTTTTTGCAAGAACATTGAATAAGTGCTACCCCGGGCAGTACTGTATGCTTCCTACTGGCCATGCCAGGGGCACTGGTGGCTGGTTTTTGTTCTTTTGAGATGTTTAAGATTCCTCAGCAGTTCTGGTGTTGCCAACCTGGTCCATCCATTATAAAGTTTCCCATCAGCCGTTTGCACAATGGCTTTAGAAGTTATTGTTTAACATTGCCTACAGCCATTTTTTTGGTTACTGGTTCAAAGTGAGAGCATTTAAGCCTATCATCACTTATGTGTTTATTAGCTGAACAAATTATTTTTTAATTTTTATCGTACTTTTTTTCCATTAGTGTTTATCCCCCTTAAACACTCTTCCACCACTACCTATCTCCCCCAGCCCCTGCAATCACCACACTGTTGTCCATGTCTGTGAGTCCTTTTTCTTTTTTGCTTGGTCCCTCCATCCCCTAACCCACTCTTCCCATCCCCAGAGCTGTCAGCCTATTCTCTATCTGTCTGTCTCAGTTTCACTTGTTAGTTCAGTTTATTCACTAGATTCCACATATGAGTGAAATCACATGGTATTTGTTTTTCTCTGACTGGCTTATTTCACTCAGCATAATGTTCTTCAGGTCCATCAATGCTGTTGCAAAGCATAAAATTTTCTTCTTTCTCATGGCTGAGTAGCATTCCATTGTGTAAATGTCCCATAGTTGTTTTATCCACTCATGTACGGATGGACAGCTGGGCTGCTTCCAATCTTGGCTATTGTAAATAACACTGCAATGAACACAGGAGTGCTCATATTCTTTTGAATTAGTGTTTTGGGTTTCCTCAGATAAATTCCCAGAAGTGAAATCACTGAGTCATAAGGCTGTTCCAGTTTTAATTTTTTGAGGTAACTCTGTACAGTTTTCCCCAGTGGCTGTACCAGTCTGTATTCCCACCAACAGTACTAAAGGGTTTCCCTGTCTCCACATCCTCACCAGCACTTGTTTGTTGATTTATTGATGATAGCCATTCTGACAGATGTGAGGTGATATTTCATTACGGTTTTAATTTGCATTGCTCTGATAATTAGTAATACTGAGCATCTTTTCATATGTCAATAGGTCATCTGTATGTCCTCCTTGGAGAAGTATCTATTCATGTCTTTTGTCATTTTTTTAATTGGATTTTTTGGTTTTTTGGTGTTGAGTTTTATAAGTTTTGTATGTTTTATATATTAACCCCTTATCAGATGTGTCAGCAAATATGTTCTTCCATTGAAGAATTTTTTTCACATTAACTATACGAGAAGAATCTTTTATAAGAAAGGTAAATGCTTGATTTTACCCCATAATTTATCTGTTTTCAGAATAAGCATTAGTATAGCTTGCTGTGATGATCTTTCTCAAAGCATCTTTATAAACTCATGGATTTGAAACTATTTGACATGTTTTTATTCATTGCAGTTAATATCATTTGGACACTCAAATTGCACTATCTCTCTCTAGGAGGATCCCAAATTTGAGGCTTCCAGTCCTCATGGGAGAGATGGACAGTAGAGTCATCTCACTTGCACTCTCCCAGCAACTGCCCTGGGAGGTCTGGAAGCTGGGCTGAGGCTATGTCTGGGGTCATGAGAAGGACAGCTGGCATCATGCAGCCACTTCTGCTGTCAGGGAATGCAGTGGTTTTTGGGGTGGTGACAATGGGAGTGAACGATACACACCTTGCATTTTTCTTTTGTGCTATGGGCTGGTCAAACTGTCATGGGTGTAAATGGGTGTAAAACATAAATGACTGAGTGGGCCTGAGGGGCTCTTCTGAGAATCAAAAGCATTTCTTTAACTGCTTGGAGGCTGTTGATTTGTTTTCTCTCTGATTTTTAGAAAGGTTTAGATGATTAAGGATACCAAATAGATGAATGAATTTGGGCAGAGTGATTTTTTAAAACTATAATTAAGATAGATTTCCAGTAGCACCAAATGATCATACTTATATTTTTTTCCTTGTTATTTTCTAAAAGAAGAAACTTTTATATAATATAGTTTGGGAGGTTTCATGAGGAAGTCATTGATTTAGGAACTCACTAATGAGAAAGACAATAAATAAATAAAACAAAAATATAGCTCTGGGTCTTATAGAAAAATATATTATTTATATGTGTAATAATTTTATATGTATATATTATATATAACACATTGTATATAATTTATGAGGTCTTCCCAGAGGGTATCTAGCCATGTAATATAAAAAATAGAGACATTTATTGAAGATACAAGATACAGAAACATTGTACATAGGACAATGATGCCTCAGTCTCCAAAGTTCTCACACAGTTCTCTCAATCACCATCAGCTGCCCCATCGTATTTCTCTGAGTCTCATCAACAGTCTGAAATCTCTTCTCTTTCAGAGGTGACTTTAGCTTTAGGAGAATCCATAAGTAGCACTGCACTAAATCTGGGCTGCAGGGGAGTACGTCATCCAGGTGATTTGATGTTTTGCCAAAAACTTTGTACAAGATGTGATGAATGAGTGGTTGCACTGTCATTGTTGTGATGAAGCTGACAGTCACTAGTTGCCCATAGCTGAGGTCTTCTGCATCATCTGAATAGTTTCCATAGAGGAATGTTCAAGCTTAATGCAAAATTTGATGCAGATTCATTGCTCTACTTGCCCAGTCATTTTGACTGCAATGACCACACAGTATACGTGCTCACCCCCACTGACTAGTACGGTGAAGTTGTCATTGTTCACACATGTGCATTCCAGTCCACTTTCCTTGGCTGCCAGGTTACATCAATGTTGCACAAACCGTTACATTAAGACTCAACATAATCAAAATACCAAAGGTCAGAAATAAAGAGAGAATCTTAAAAGCAGCAAGAGAAATTCAATTAGTCACCTACAGGGGAGTTCTCATAAGGCTTCTAGCTGATTTCTCAAAAGAAACTTTTCTGGCTAGAAGGAATTGGCAAGAAATATTCAAATCATGAAAAGGTGGGACCTAAAGCCAAGATTGCTCTACCCAGCAAAGTTATCATTTAGAATCAAAGGGCAGATAAAGAGTTTTCCAGTCAAGAAAAAACTAAAAGTGTTCATCATCACCAAACCATTATTATATGAAATGTTAAAGGGGCTTATTTAAGAAAAAGAAGATCAAAACTATGAACAATAAAATGGCAATAAATACATATCTATCAACAATTGAATCTAAAAAACAAACTAAGCAAATGAGAAGAACAGAGACAGAATTATGGATATGGACAGCATTTTGATGGTTGCCAGTTGGGAGGGGTATGTGGGGGAAAGGGTGAAGAGGTGAGGAGATTAAGAACTACAAATATGTGGTTATAGAATAGCCATGTGGGTATAAAATACAGTATAGGAAATGAAGTAGCCAAGGAACTTACATGCATGACCCATGGACATGAACAATGGTGGAGGGATTGCCTGAGGGAGTTGGGTTGTGCTTGTGGAGGAAGGCAAAGGGGGAAAAAATGAGGACAACTGTAATAGCATAATCAACAGAATACAATTAAAAAAGAATTCTTCCTTTGCATTCTCAACCTGGCTAACTATTTGGCACAAGATGGCTAGCTTTCAGTCCATCTCAGCTTTTGACATACCTTCCACACTAAGCTTAATCATTTCTAGCTTTTGTTTTAAAGTGAGGCCATTGTAGGGATATTAACTAGCCTAATTTCAATATTGTTATGTCTCAGGGAACAGGGTGGCCCAAGGGGAGGGAGGGAGATGAAGAACAGCCAGTTCAGCCAGGCAGCCAGAACACAAACAACATTTATCAATTAAGTTCACTGTCTTACTGTAAACAATTAAAATAGTAACATCAAAGGTCACCGATCACAAATCATATAACAAGTATAATAATAATGAAAAAGCTTGAAATACTGTAAGAATTATCAAAATGTGCCAAAGAGACATGAAGTGAGCAATTGTTGAAAAAACAGCACTGACAGGCTTGCTCAACACATGGTTTCCACAAACCTTCAATTCATTAAAAGCCCCAATATCTGCAAAACACAATAAGGTGAGCACAGTAAACTGAGTTATGCATGGTAAAGAGATAGGGTCTGCAACTGGAAACCTTGAGCTTGAGTCCAATTCCTACCCCTTATTACCTGTACATGATCCTTAAGATTCTATTTTTTAATCAGTAAAATGGAGGTTAGTATTTGCTCTACATAGCTCAAGGGCTTGCTATGAAAATCAAATGTGATCATGTAAATGCTTTATAAATGTTCAAATTTTTTATTGCATATGCTATATATTGGGGGTGCTAAATATTTAGTTACAAGAATGATTAGAGCGAATGGGTTCAAATGAAAGAGACTAGGGAGGTTTTGTGGATGAGGCAAGCAGAAAGCAGGTGTGATCAGTGGAGGATAAGGGATCCCATGCGCACTGTTTCAGAACTGGGCCAGGGTAAAATCTATAGATTCATCCGGCTGTAGTAAAGCTCCTGAGAGCCTGTGTTAGTCAGACAGTTACTGAAGGAACAGTTGGTAGTGGACATTAAACTCCATGATTAGGAGCTTTAATTTGATCTCAAAGCTAATTAAGCCCCACTGTCGGGCTCTGAGAAGGGGTATTATCTGAGGTCAGCAAAAGCATTCTGAATGCCAGCCTCGGCCTAATTTGAAGCTAAAGAACAGCAGAAGATTAGGTGATTAAACAAAAATATAGCCCTCAATCCTCTGTGTTTTGCCACTTCCTAAAATGACCTTTTATAGTGTTTAGTGTCTGAATTCAGGTCACAACATCAGTACATTTAGACAAAAATAGTGATTACTTTCCTGCCTATGCTCATCTTTGAAGGGTGATGTTTGTTATTAATAAGATCATTAAAACCATCAGTGGCATGGTACAGTGGAGAGGGTACTGGGCTAGCATAGTCTGACCATCTGTTTGAGTTCTATCTCTAAGGCAGACTGGAAATTGAGAGAAACCAAATGAAGGAATTAGTTGCAGGTGGCATAGGCACAGGTTTTTGCACATGTGTTCCAGGTGTCTGCAGTACACCTGTGTTGTACAAGGCACCGTGCTCAGTGGGACTATAAATGTGAATGGAGTATATACGTATGCCTTATTCTCAGAGTTTCATTCATTAATGGAATAAAGGCAAGTATACATAATTGTGATGATGATGGTGACGATGGTGATGATGATGATAAAAACACACTTAAAGGCAAGTGAAAGGTGGTAAAACAGTATCACCCTCCCAAAAAATTGGATTTGGATGAAGAAAAGAGCATTTCCTATACCCTAGATACTAATTATTTTCTTCATTAGTCAGTTTGAATCTCAATTAACATATCATAAATAGTAATTAAAGTCTGAGAATCTTTACAGGTATAAATTTAGAGGGATATACTAACATCTGATTCTGTATAGAACCATTAAAAACATTTTTTAAGCTAGAGATCTCAGAGAATGTCTATTTCAACACTTTAATTTCATGGATTAGGAAACTGAGGTCAAAAAGAAAAGTGATTCAATGTAAAAGGCAGAGCCAAGGAAGAGCTTGGTTTTCCTGATTCTTAGTCCAGTGGTCATCTATCATGCTGGGTTTGGAAAGATTTTTATAAGGGATATTTACAGGGAGAATAAAAGTTCAATTTTTTGTTGCCTCAAGAAAGCAATTGTACTTTGGTGCCACTAAAAGTCCAAATCAGACTTTCTGGATTTTTGTTGTTGTTTACTTGAAAGCTTCCCTTGAGGTCACCCCTTGCCAGAGCACTGGCCTCCATTTCTACCTGCATCCTGGGATCTGCCATCAGATTCAAGCTTATATCAGTACTTTTCAGAGCATTTTCACAAAGGTCTTATCATTATTAAAAATGATGGAGTAAGGAGTGCAATTTGAACAGAGATATATGTGTTACTAGATTAGCCCTTGACTCTGGCTCTGATAATCAAATGCATCACATTGGCCATTTGTTGTTCATTGTATTTGGGTAATTCAACCCAAGAAGCTACCTCATTAAGCAGATTTTACCATGTACCCTGGGCTATTTTGTAAAACATGGAATGCTGGAAGCAATAAACTCAGACATTTGAGATAAGACTTATCACACTGGTATTTATTAATTCTGAAAGATGTTCTTGAAATAATGATCCTAAAAACAGCTAAATATGTAGATCTGACCCATAAATATTACAGTTAAGAAAAGATATTCTTTTACAATTAGAAAAATAAATGGGTTTTGGAATGCTGTCGCATCCATCTACAGCAGGCTGACCCTAGAGCGGTGGCCCCCTGATGCTGTCGCAGGGAGATTAGCCTTCTTAAGAACCATGGTGGAACTGTGTATTTTCCCCTGTCAAAACATACCTTTACTTCAAATAAACCTTCTTCTCTTTTAGATCAGAAACTCTGCAAGCTGAGGGAAGGTAACTGCAGAAGCAGCGTGTGTGGGCGCGACCCCAAGTCCCATCTGTGCACTTGTGCGGAGGGATATGCTTTAAGCCAGGACGGAAAGTACTGTGAAGGTAAAGTGTGGTGGCTCTCTGAAGGAATGACCGCGGCCGCCCGTTAGTGGGCCCTCCAGAACTTTAATTTGAAATCAGTTTTATACCTCACCTTCTTTATCCAGAAAACAATTTTATCTGTCCTCCCTCAGTGTTTTTAGGATGACCCCTATTGGGGTCCTGGCCTGCAACCCAGGCTTGTGTCCTAGGCTGGGAATGAACCAGCAGCCCTTTGGTTCACGGTTCACAGGCCAGCACTTAATCCACTGAGCCACACCAGCCAGCCCTGCCCCATTCCCCATGTTTTAAAAGCCTTTGTAATACTTTCAGGTCTTTTTTGTATCTTCAATTCTTGGATCAACTGCTTTCAGAGGCTACTCAGAGGTTAACATTAGACAGGGTTTCTCTAAAGTGGACTCCATGGACCTCCGTGGGTTTGACTGTGTGCAAAATGTCAGTATTTTCAAATATTTTAGGGAAGCAGTTCCATAGCTGTCAATATTCTCAAAGAGTATGTGACGCCACATCTTATCCCAAGGAGGTCTAGTGCGAATCTGGAGATATTGGGAAGCAGGCTGGCCATCTGGGCTCCTCCTATTTGAGACTCCAGGCCACAGTTAATGAACCCAGCACGAACACGGGTCCTTTCTCCAGTAAGCTACTGATGACAAGAATCCAGTGGAAGTAATTGGGGTGAGATATTAGGTAAATGTGACACCTACACATTAAGTATAGTCCCCTGCTTACCTGGGACTAGTCAGAGGGAGCCATCCCATAGGACAGTGACCTGAAAGGCTGGGTGTCAGCCAGAAGGAAGCTGCAGAGTGTGCCCACCTTCAGGTGAGGGCTCCTGTCATCTTTGAGAGGCTGAATGTTCTACTCCCTCTCTGTCAGCAGAGCAGGAATGTTCTATTCTTGTCAAGAACAGTCAACAGTTCTGCCTTAGCTGGCTTTAAGTTGCTATATCTTTTCAGGGGAAATTGTACTATTTTTTTCTCAAGGGTAATTCTATATTTGAAAGTTTAAACTATGACAGAATAAAAATGACTTTCATGGTAATTGAACTGACTTATTCTCACCCTTTGCTAGAGTAGCAAATAGAGCTTTTCCATGGTCAGGTACAGCAGATATAAGTGAGAACTATTTGGGGCTGACTTATTACGGATACTACAGTTTATTTTCAAAAGTAACCATCTGTGTTTTGCTGTTGTCATTGTGTAGATGTCAATGAATGTGCCTTTTGGAATCATGGCTGTACTCTTGGGTGTGAAAACATCGCTGGATCCTATTATTGCACATGCCCTGTAGGGTTTGTTCTGCTTTCTGATGGGAAACGGTGTCACCGTAAGTCACGACAAGTATTTATTGCGTTATTTCCTTCGTGTTCACTGACATTTCTGAGGTGGCTATGGGCTGGGTTGATGGTCCTGTATCAGCAGTCTGCATCAGAGTTGCCTTAGAGTTTATTTTGTGTTTGTTTCTTTTTAAACATGAATCACTGGACTGTACCCCACACCTAGTAAATCAAAAGCTCCAAGGTTGGGAAACAAGTTTCTTTATCCATTTTTATGATATTTTATTATACAGGGTAGAGCAAAAGTAGGTTTACATTTGTTTGTATGGAAAATAATACAGCCCTGACTGCTGTGCCTCAGTTGTTGCGAATAAATGTTTTCTAGTTTTTCAGGTAGATACCCAGAGGATGGATTGCTGGATCTTATTGTAACTCTTATTTTTAGTTTTTTGAGGAGTTGCCAGTATTCCATAGTGGTGTACTAGTTAACATTCCTTCTAGCAGTGAAAGACGGTTCTTTCTTCCCTACAACCTCTCCAGCACTTATTACTTGTCTTGTTGATAATGGCCATTCTAACAGGTAGTTTAACATTTCCCTAATAGTTAGTGAGGTTGAACATCTTCTCGTATATCTGATAGCCATTTCTATGTCTTCTTGGGAGAGGTGTCTGTTCAGGCCTCTGACCATTTTTCAGTTGGATTATCTGTTTGTTTGGTGTTGAATTGTATGAGCTTTCTATATATTTTGGATATTAACCCCTTGTCTGTGCTGTTGTTTGCAAATAACATCTATCACTCACTTGGTTGCTTTTTTTTGTTGTTGTCAGCTTCTTTGCTGTGCAGAAACTTTTTAGTTTGATATAGTCCCATTCATTTACTCTTGCCTTTACTTCCATTGCATTTGGGGTCAAATTCATAAAATGTCCACTACAACCAAGGTCCATAAGTTAGTAGCTATGTTTCTTCTATGTACTCTATTATTTCAGAGCTTATATTTAAGTCTTTGATCAATTTTGAATGAATTTTTGTACAGGGGGACAAGCTGTAATCTGGTTTCTTTTTTTTTTTTTGCATGTGGTTTTCCAATTTTCCCAGCACCATTTGTTAAAGAGACTTTCTTTTCGCCATTGTGTGTTTTTGGCTGTTCACTTTTTACAATGAATTGGAGGTGAGAGTTGACTCCAGTGACTTTTTGTCTTTTTTTCAGTCACCATCTTCCTGCCTTCCTTCTGTGCAGGACCTCCACCGACCAATGGCATGCTGAAGCTGCCAAGATGGCTGGGGGAAGGGCAAGAAAGAGCCCAGCTGTCTCTCAGGGATGGTTGCAGCAGCCATTACCAATCACTTCCTAGATTCATTATTTCTTTTTCTTTCTGAAGATTTTATTTATTTATTTTTAGAGAGAGGGGAAAGGATGGAGAGAGATAGGGAAACATCAGTCTGCTGCCTCTCATACACACCCCATCCAGGGATTGAACCCACAACCCAGGCATATGCCCTGACAGGGAATAGAACCAGCAACCCTTTGCTTTGAGGAACAATGCCCAGCCAAATGCACCACACTGGTCAGGGTTAGATTTATTATTTCATCAAGGATTTCAAATGGTGATAGCTAGTTCTAATATTAACTCTTATTTATTAATTGGAATACCTTTTTAAAGAAAAGTTTCATTAACTATTTGATTACTGCAAGGTACAATTCATACAGTTAAGATAGGATAAATATTGGATTTGCAACAATTTTGATGTGTCTCCACCCATTGTGGTTATTATCCTTACTGCTGAGCAAACCATTTCCTTTTGTCCAGTAGGAGCTTCTGAAAATGGGTTCCTGACCCCAGTAGTCTTTGACAGTTTCCTTTTTATCTGTAGCACATATTTTCCAGGCTTGTCTTGTATATTCTATGTCCTAGACATGAATTTAGCAATCTCTGAAGGTATACCGCTTCCTTTAGATAAGAAATTATATGTAGAGAACATAATCTACTACTATCATTATTTCTAAATCTTTTTGGAATCAGAGCTAGGAATGCACTGTTGTTTTTTAAGTGTGTTATGAGTTGATATGAATATTTTCAACTCCAATTTAGAATTGCGTACTCAGATACCTTCTTACAGAATTCTTATAGAGTCTACAAGTCTAGTAAGTAGAAAGGAAAAGCTAAGTAGAAATGTAAGATGATGTATATTGTCTAGATCTGCTTCAGAGATGATGGAGCATAGGCCAGTCTGGATCTCAATGTGCTTATGAAATCAGTCACATAAAAATGGATAAATGGTAATGAATTTCTTGGGAAATACCTATGACCTTTGTGCCTGTCTTTGGAACTTGCCCTCCTTCTAAAACCATGTAGTTTACCTGTTGGTCAATATACTCAAGTGCGTGATGTTAGAAGTTATGGAGTCCACTGTGTGCCAAGCACGACACATACAATCTCATTTGATTGTCCAACTTCTAGAACTTCTATAGTGTGTATTTTACTTCATAATATTTGATTTACTTGGAATTTATTTTGTTGTATACTATAGAATAGGAATTGAACTTTTGCCCCAAGTCATTACTCAGTTATTTCTTTATCCATTTTTATGGATCCATTTATTGGATCATCTTTCACATGCTCAATGATTTAAAATATTGGGTTGGCAAAAAATCAATCCAATATTTATTGTTTCTGTAAAATAAAAGACACATTTTTCATTTCATGAAGAATTTTATTGATTTGGATATTTTAAGTATATCAGCTATCTGCCACTATTGGCTTCTCGTGTGTAGAGGCCAGAGGTGCTGCTAAACGTCTCCCAGTGAATCAGATAGCCCCATAGCAAAAAATTATTTGGCCAAAATGTCAGTAGTATCAAGAAACTTCACAAACTACTTTTGACATGTTTGATCAGTCATAGCACCTTCTCCATACACTGCACAAATCTTTTTTTTTGTGTTTCAGTTGCATTTTACCTTTCTGAAAGTAATAAAGCATAATATGCTGAAATAGTTGCATATCTTCTTCCATCTTCAATATTAAAATGTCTGCATGAAAATCCACTGATTTTGATGTTTTTTTTTAAAGCACACTGATATGACAGGTGTCACAATACAATCTACCAAAGTTGTTAAGTTGTTTCAAATGAAGTTAAAGACAACTAAGCACTACTAAAGCCATTGTATGGAAAAAACATAATGAACTTTTTGGCCAACCCAATACTTTAATCACATGCTATATTCTTATGTGTACTTGAGTCTTTTCTAAAATAAGTTTTCTACTTGGTTTTAATATCCTTTCTGTCTCTTCCTATACTCATTACCCACTACTTTAATTATTGTTTCTTTATAATACATTTTGGTATTTGTTAAGAGTCTCCTATTATCTCCCTACACCTCACCACAGTTATATAATGTTCTTAGTTTTCCCTACACATAAAATTTGTTTTCCAGATGAACTTGAGAATCATTCACTCAAGTTCCATTTAAAATATTTTGGAATTTTGATGACTAATAACTTTAAAAATATTTGACATGAAAGAAACTTAGAGGAAACTAGAATCATTTTCCAAAATTAGGAATTTTTAAAAATGTTTCTTAGATTTGAAATTGTTTTCTTTCTTTTTATATCTTCATTATCACAGTAATTCATAAATGTTTAATTTTTACTTACTATTTTTAGGGTATATTTTAGTGGCAACTAAATTTACTCAGTTTCTACAATCTGATTGAACATTAATCATGACCTTATTCTTCATTAATTAGAATTAATTTCCTGTCCAAGCAATGCATCTGAATGCAGCCATGGCTGTGTTCTGACTTCAGATGGTCCCATGTGTTTCTGCCCAGAAGGCTCAGTGCTTGAGACAGATGGAAAAACATGTAGTGGTAAGTTTATTTACCATTTGTTTGTTTGAAAATATTTATTCCCTAAGTGATGGCTGAAATTTGCATATTACTGGCAAAGAAGAATAAATTTTCCAACATTACACATTGGAAGATATTTATGCAATGGATTAGCATAGATTTAAATTATATTTTTTTATTTGTTTGTTTTGTTTTTAAATAACACGGTGTGGAGGTTATGAGCCAGGACTTTGAAATCATACAGCCTTGAGGGAGCATTCCCAGTTACTGGCAGTAGTATTTTGGATTAGTCACTGCTCTCTCTTGGTCTCAGCTACTTCATCTGTAGAGGTTAATGATACCTGCCTCCTGGATTTGTAGCCAGGATTAAGCAGATGGTGGAAGCAAAGTACTTAGCCTGCTCCTCGCACCTTTAAATACCTCTTTTCTTTTATCTTCATAGACTAAGTGTATAGAGGGATAGATGTAACAGTAAATTAGCAGAAGACTTATGTGAGGCTTTTCAAAAATAAAAATAAAGAAAGCAAAAGAAGTCAAGAGGCCAAAAATGTGAGAAAGAAATAAAAATATTACTTACTAGGAAGAATTAGACCAATTGCTAAACTCATCAAAATGTATTTCGTATTCCAACCTGCTGCCAATGCACAGATTCTTGAACTCAGTGGTAGAACAAAAGGACAAGGGCCATTGGGGTGTGAAGGGTTAACTTCAAGGTGTTAGGTTACAGGGGAATGGGGTATACTGACATTTTGCTTCTAATCTCCGAAAAACAACTTGATTGCAGCAGTATGAATGACTGTGGAAGTGTTTTTAAAAATCAATATATACTTGGCTCATCTCAATATTCTGATAGATAATTGTTGTATTTTTTAATGATACAGCATCGTCACCTAGCATCATTACCTCATTGTTTTTTGTAGGCTGTTCATCACCTGATAATGGTGGATGTAGCCAGCTCTGCCTTGCTCTCAGCCCAGTATCCTGGGAATGTGGTTGCCTTCCTGGGTATGACCTGCAACTGGACAGAAAAAGCTGTGCAGCTTCAGGTTGGTGCTGTGGGTGTTTGCGTGTCTCTTTGCAAAAGTGTGTGAAGATAACAGTGCATTTAGAAAGATAGAGCATTAAATTGCTTTTTGCCTCTGGATAGAACATCTGATATTTTTATTTTTGGAAATGGGAACCAAATTACAAGTATTAATAGGATATATAATAAACTTATAAATAATAATCATGTTTTTGAGGAATATTCAGAAGTTAATTAGCATTCAGCAAAGACTTGCTATCAAGTGTGGTATTCCAGTATATGTGAAAGTCATGACCAGAATAGACTTCAACACTTTATAGTTAAGAGGAATTGAATAAATATTTGTTGATTGATTTGACTTTCAACTCTCCAGTGAATGTAATAATAATAATACTTCAACAAATTTTGTTTATTTTTCATGTCAAAATTTAATATAAAGTGGTATGCTTCAACTAGTTTTTCATCTGCTGATGTTACATCTCTTGTGTCCTCAACAGCCTTGGAAATCCTAGATTTATACCAAATTGATTTCATCTCTCCTGACATTTCATCATGCTTGTAATCTGGGATAGCACTAACATAATGATGAGCCTGCAGAGCTTGCTTTAGCCAGAGCTCAATACTCTGAACTTCCCAGGGCCTTGGTTAATATAGCATAATCTGAGCTCTGGAAATTAACAAGGGTCTTGTTATTAACTCAAATAATCATGCTTCCCTTTTAGAAGTGCTCAACCCAGAGAAGGGTATTTATTTGGACATGGATTAATGCAATCTGCTAATGTTAACATGCTTCAGTATGTGTGAATCAGGGAGATTACAGCACTAAAACACCTATCATTTAGTTCTGGTGTTAGTTATTTAATGCTGGCTCTTTCTCTAAGTTATTTGCATTTTAAAAGCAGGCCTCTAGACAGGGAGGAATCCAGTGATGAAATTCTGGCACTGTGTTACCTCACGGAAGAGAAACTCTTCCTGTCTGTCTTCCTCTGCCTGTCTTAACCAATACACACTGGTAGGAGAGTAGAAAACTACTGCAGAAATTAAGGAAGAGGGCACAATGAAAGGGAAAAGTCACAAGTGCCTCTTGGCTTTCAAGGCATATTTTAAATGGAACCGTATTTGAATTTGGTATTCAGGACCACAACCGTTTTTGCTGTTTGCCAATTCTCAAGATATTCGACACATGCATTTTGATGGAACAGACTATGTAACCCTGCTCACCCAACAGATGGGAGTGGTTTTTGCCCTCGATCATGACCCTGTGGAAAATAAGGTATGGTTTTGTCACTTGAACAGGTGTGGCCATGCTTTAAGAACAAAGTAGAGAATTTTTTCTTAACAGATGACCTGGGTTACTTGAAAATCCTCTGCTAAGCTCAAAACCCTTAGGCACAGAAAAATTTAAATATAGACATTGAAACATCATTTGAGAAATGTTAAGGATTTTCTGTTATCGTAACCCTGGTTCTTGATGTGATTCAGCCATTTTATTAGAGATGATTGAGCAGGATCTCAAGTTTAGTTTTGTTTCTGCACATGATGACAGTATCCTGGTCCAGCACCATACACGTGGTGAGAAGCCCATAAATAGGGAGGAATGGGAGGTTGGGGTGGGGCTTAGGAATTGTGAGTTAGTAATTTGCATTTGATATATGTCATTGAGGGAGGGAATTCAGTGGCCTCTTAACCATGAAAATCAGGAAACCTAAGTTTTATGGCTCATTTGAGAATAGTAGTCTAACTGATGAAATTATTTACATAATAATCACTTTTTTCATGAATTTTTTTTGTATAAAACTTAAAATTTTTACATTTTGAACACAATCAGCTGACCATGTGATCTTTGTTAGTTGTATTTGTGCTAAGTTAGAATGTGCTTAAATAATATGTTATAGCATATTTTGGGGATTTATCACCCATATGTATGAATTTACATAGTTATTAATTTCCCTCTATTCTTATTAGTTATTACTAGATTAATTCTTACAATTTTAAACCTTGTTCCTTTGTTTTTTCCTGATTTGAGGCAGTCTGGTAAATGGCCACAGATGAAGGAAGCAAACTGATTCTGTGTTTACTTGGTATAAGTAATGGCCAACTATAACTACTTTTGCAATAGAAGTTGAGTCATTAAACACTAGCGAACAATTCATCTTTCCTTTCCCTGAGCTGAATCTATATGACTCCATGGAAGAATTATATTAACAGAAAAAAAATTAATAGAAAAACTCAGTTCAAGATTCACTTATTACCAAACTGGTCTTTTTCCTTCACAGTATTTTTACAAGTAGGTGAAGAAGAAGTCTAGAATGAACTTTAAGTTGTATGGACGTTTTTAATTTTTCTGGTCAATGCTCTTATTTTCTTGGTTTTCAAACCGTGCTCCTAGGACCCGCGGTGTTCACACCACCTGGAGCTTGTTAGAACTGCAGACTCTCAGGTTCCACCCCGACCGCTGAAGCCGAGTCTTTGTCTTAACAAGATTCCCAGGGGATTTGTATGTCCATTCCAATTTGAGAAGCCATGCTGTAGTGGACTGCTTTTGAATATGAGAAGCACCCATTTTATATTATAAAATAGAGTCTCTTCTGTTTTATCTAGAAAGGTTTTAACCCATTATTTAATGAATTACCATTTTGTGAGTACTCTTATCGATTATAGGTTTATGTACATATGTGTACTCACAGTTAAAATCTCACATAAGCTGTTATTAAACTGTAAGCTTACCCATAGCGATTTTTAACATTCTCATGAAATACTTGTACCTATTTGATAGTCTGCATACTAGACTGAAAAAAACCTTTGTACCTGCAAGGTATGTTCTGTTCGATAATATCCAATATGGATTAATTAAAATGCAATTAGATAAAGTTAGAGATAAAAAAACTTTAGCAAATATTTAGCCTAACTTTATTATTTTTACAGTTGAAAAAATTGAGGCTCAGTGACCTGGCAAGGTAATCAAACAAGGAGGAGCCTGTGTCCCTTGACTTCAGTGAAGCGGAGTGCTGTGGGCTGTGCAGAGAGGACACAGCCCAGCATGCAGTTCCCATTAAACTGAAAGCCATTGCTCCCTTCCAGGCTGCAGGAGCCTAGTGTTCAAGTACAATGGCTTTGTTATTGACCAATGATCAAAGATGAATAAGTTCCCAGTCACAATAGAACTACGTGCCAGGCACAGGGCTAAGGAGGTTTTGTTGTTGTTGTTGCTGTTATTGTTTTGTTTGCTTGTTTGTTTTGATTGTAGACACTATTTCAGATGGTTCTCATTTCCCTCGTTCCCTTTTCCCTCTACACCAAGCCCCCAATCTCTACCCCAGTCTTCACCACATTGTTGTCTGTGTCCATACGTTATGCATATATGTTCTTTGGCTAATCTCTTCCAGTCTCCCCTAAGGAGTTTTATACATAAAACTAATGTACTTGGTATTATTATGCCCATTTTACCAATGAGGAGACTGAGACTCTGAGATATTTACTGACTTGCTTAAGTTTACAAGTATCTGGGAAGCAGCATAGTTGAAGTTCAATTGCATGTATATCTATGTCCAAAGCCAAGTTCTTAACAATTCCACTGTATGATACTCACCTCATTTGTATCACATATTCATTTTTTAAAACAAATCCTCCAGAAATGCCTGTGTTCTCTTTTGTAGATATACTTTGCCCATACGGCCCTGAAGTGGATAGAGAGAGCCAATATGGATGGTTCCCAACGAGAAAGGCTTATCGAGGAAGGAGTAGACGTTCCAGAAGGTCTTGCTGTGGACTGGATTGACCGTAAACTCTATTGGACAGACAGAGGGTATGTTCCTGTTAGCCATGTGGGATAGAAGTGATGAGATAGGTAATATTGCTGGCTTCATCCTCCACTTTGAACACAGGAAAATACCCCATATGTGCTGTGAGAGTCCACTCTCCTGCTTTGGAAAGAGAGGATGCTAACCTCAGAGTACCTCACAGGGCAGTGTTAGAGATGCTCTGGGCTGGAATGATATTTTTCCAGAGTCACTTAAAACCATAAAATGAAATGGTGGCTAATCTGAACATCTGGTACCCAATCAATCATGTTAAGTTAAAAGAAAGGAGAGTTAATTGTGGTTTCACATCTGTGAAATCAGCTGTGCCAACATGGAGGGAGAAGTCCCAGGAAACAGGTTTATATGCTTGCAGACAGGCTTTATATGTTCCAGAAATTCTCTTTTGGTCTGGATAACCCTTTGGAAATGGTGCATTTTTAAAAATGAGCCAGATGTATGATGTGATGTACAGTTATCAATAACATGGCATATCTATACCAGAGTGAGTATATTTTCACTCATTCTTTTGTTCTTTTAACCATACCTTCATTCTTTTATTCTTTGGGTGTTTATTTATTAACTGAAATGCTCCAGATACTGCATTAAGAACTTTATATCTATGATACCATCCAGGTCCCAAAAGATGTTTTTTCACCCCCAACTTAAAGATTGAAAAAATTGAGAATCAAAGAGGTAAAATAACTTTATCAAAGTCAAGCAGCCCACAGGTAGTGGATCTGGGATTTGAACTCAAGGACAACTTCCAAAACTTATGCTTTTAATAATCACTGACAGGTACTGCCTCCCCCTATCACAGTTGATTACAGTGTGCTCCACCCAGAGTCATATAACAAATGAAAGTCTGCTTCAGTTGTAATAATGCTCAAAATCATAATAATGGCCTCCTCTGTGTTGAACTGACTTAAAAGGACATTTAAAATGTCAGCTGTGCATAATAACAGAGCTTGTACACGGCTGTCCTCAGAAGCATAAATGCTGATCAGGACAGCAGATGTTAGTCGCTGTCAACCCCTCTAAGGGTGCCGGGTCTCCTCATATTTCCCACACTTGCTTGGCACCTCTAATTCTACCAGTGTTTGATTCACAGCACCGTGGGACCGACTGCCAAGGTGATGCCTTCAGGACATACACACAGGCAGCGCATCCCCAGAAGCAGTCCCTAGTTCACTGGCTTCAGTAATAACATGCCCTTCTTAAGTACTCTTTCCTCCAAAGGCAGCTGCTAAACGAAAACCTTTAATTTATCTGGAAATGAAAGGTTTATAGTTTGAAAACCTTGATATTAGCCAGAAATTGGATTTAAATAACTGAGATTCCAAGCTTGTGATACTAGATTATATGGTAACTCGTAACCAATAAAAGAACCAGAGTGGATGCTTCTAGTTTATATTGGCTTCAGAAAAGACAAGATTCAGATTAACACCTACCAACAGTAGGAAGGAGGCTAATTGATAATTTCACTGGCAATGCTATTATTTAGTACTAAGGAATCCTGATTCCTAAAGTCAATTGCCCAGTAAAAAAGAATCAAGAAGGGGAAAATATATATCTATTTGTTCATTCTTTTTGAGATAAAAACTACCATGAGGTAAAAGTCACTTTTCCAGTTTTCTGGATGGCCAACTCTCACCCTGGAAGGAGTGTAGGTCTTAGAGGGTCCCAGTGACATTGGGACCAGTCAGGGAGCGGACACAAAGAGAAAGGTGTTCCACTAGATTAAGGTTGTGCTTGAACTCCAGTGAGCCCAGTGTCTGCACTCCTCTTGGCTTTCTCATTGCCCACACTGCAGACTGAGATTTGCTTTCTGGCTGGATCACAGAGAAGTACAGTGTTGAGTGAACAGCTCCAGACTCAGGAGTTTATGTTGGTCTCAGTTCTCATCACCTGACCCCTGCCCAAAATAGTGAGAGTTGAGAGATGATGTCACAGTGAGCACAGAGCCAGTAGTCACAGGCAAGTTGCTTCAGAATGCCTTCGCTCCCAGCCAGGGAACAGGCACAGTGACAGTTGTGGCTGAGTGACTTCGACACATTGAGTTAAAAAATACCTTCTACCCAGCAGTACCCTTCCGACAACCACTTCATCTGGGAATAAAATTATCTTTTAAAAATGGCACTGGAATATAAGTGGTTTAAAAATTATCCACTGCCCTGAACTGAAAGCTTGTAAAGCACATTTGACCCAACACAGGTCCTGAGTCATCTTACCTTTACCTCCCTTCTGCATGTAGCCTGTGAGGAGGAATCTATAAAACCCCTTCCCCACCCAGTGGCTAGAAATAAGTGGCTCCAATAAGCCACCTGCAGAAGGTCTCCTTAGCATTTCATAGAATCAGACAGAAAGAATAGTCCTGCCTCATGCTTCTGGGCAAGGCTGCCTCATGCAGACATTACCTACAAGAACAAGGGGGTAAGCCCTTCCCAGATGTTTGCTGAATGACTTCAAGAAAGTTGTATTATCTAATTTGTAATAGGGAAACAGGGCCAGCAGGCAGCACACAAGAACAAGATAGGCCCTTTGCAGCTGTCTGTTGAATGGGTTAAAGATAGTTATACTCTCTAGTTTCAGTAGGGAAACAGGGAATGGGTAGCCCCTGGGGGGGAAGGGGTGCCACTCACACCCCTCTGCCTGTGGTCCTGTCTGCTCCAGAGACTGCTCAGAAGCCCAGGTTGCCCCACAGGCCCACGACAAGGTCAGTTTCACAGGATAAAAGTTCACATTTGATTCCACCTAGTTTTCTCCATCTTACTGCTACTGCCCTAGCTCAGTCACCATCATCTCTTGCCTGCCTTGTACCCTCCACACTAACGCCACAGTGGACTTTCTAACGTGAGATTATGACTATTCCACACTCATTTAGGTCTCCCAGACTTGGCAGCTGCTGAGACCTCTGCTTAGGGTGCTCTTTCCTTGTCTACTCACCTTCCTTCTCCCTCCCCACTCCCTCCCCGGATCTCCTGCTCAACTAGGAGGTCGATAAGGACAGAGACAGGCTATTGTGCCTCCAGTGCCTCAGCAGATCTCTGACATATACAGTAGTGCTTGCTCAGTAAATATTTGTCTGATAATAAAGGGTTGTTTCACAAATAAATGGAAGCATTAAGAAACAAGAATTTCCTCCTCTGCCTGATTCCAAAGAGTTATTTTTTTTTAATGTAAAGTTTAGCAAATAATAGCTTAGTACTCTTACTTTTCTAAGTATCCTGTGGGGAGAACGCTGAAGTCAACATAAATACCCTTTCCTGTCCTTATGCGGCTCTCTCTGTGGCCCTGGGAGACGTACTCTCTCTCCGCCCTGGGATCTGTGACCTCGAGGCTGGCTCCTTCTCCCCACTGGTGGCCCCTGGCTCCAGAGGAGATGACAGGTTGTGAGCAGAAAGGGGTGGTGGGATTTACACTACTGGCTTCATCCCTGCCAGGCCACTGACACAGTCCCCTCTTAACTTACCCTTCACTGTGCGTTTTCATCCCCTGGGGCCTATATTGACATTTGGTAAAGATGGGCATTTGGTCCTGATCTGGACGTGACTGTGTGTGTGCACACCACACAAGAAGGTAGTTCAGAATGCCTGTCTTTGCATGCAATAAGAAACAAGGAAACAGAGTATTTTTGTTTAAAAAATAAAGTTAATGTAACAAGCCCCTTTATATGACATACATTCTAGGAAATCTGTCATTGAAGGCAGTGATTTAAGTGGAAAACATCATGAAATAATCATTAAGGAGAACATCTCTCAGCCACGAGGAATCACTGTTCATCCAATGGCCAAGTAGGTACTTGTGAAATTCAGATGCCTTTCTGCAGCCGTCACATTTGAAATGTTAATGTCCAAAATCTGTACTAAGATGGCAGGTGGTCAGTGGAATCAGAAATGAAGAAAATCAACTAGATTTGTCCACATTTTCAGAAATGATGTGGCTACCATAATATCTTCATTATTAAATCTTTTCATTTTCTATTTTTATATGAAAATGTTGTCTAGATATCCTTTCATTTTATTCAAATTCAATTTCTTTCTGAAAAGAAAGGGGCTGTAATTTATTAATCAATTAGATATAAGCCCAATAAATTGCTTTCCTTAAAAGCTACATTATTGCATTCCTGAGTAGAAGAAAACATTTAGATTGTATGACTTATTAATTCTATTTAGAAAAATCATAAGATGAGTTTAAATGATCAGTCATTTTTAGATTTAGACAAGAAGAAATAAAAATCATGAAAGATTAGAAGATTCTATGTTGTTCAATATTAATTAGTGACAAATGTTGGTTTAGGTTCAGAGAATTAAGGAGAATCACCAGTTTCTTCCTACATTTTAAAAAACAAAGATAAAAATGAACTCTCTTTTATTACGATGGTCTATGAGAAATAATACATTGGTAATAATTGCTGTGCCTGGTGTGGCTCAGTGGATTGAGTGCTGGCCTGAAAATCAAAGGTCACTGGTTTGATTCCCAGTCAGGGCACGTGCCTCGGTTGTGGGCCAGGTCCCCAGTAGGGGGCACATGAGACACAACCACACATTGATGTTTCACTCTCTTTCTTTCTCCCTCCCTTCCTTTCTCTAAAATAAATAAATAAAATCTTAAAAAATAATAAAAATGTATATTGGTAATAATTGATCATTGATATGGAGCCAGCCACATGATTAAAAGAGTGAGAATATAACTATCTCTAAGCAGTCTAGAGAAAAGATACTGACCACACGAAATGTTTCCCAGCACTGTTATAGGATGTGATATGCAGAACTTAAAATTAACCAAGTTAATTGAGTACAGTATATGAAACTGGATAATAGATAAATATGCTCTTTCCCTTATGTTGCCATTTTACATATACAGTGAGTTTTAAATTTGCACAGCGGAGGGGCAAGCTAGCAAGATATTGCCTTTTGCAGCATGAAACACTAATTTAAGAGTATGCATTTGAATACATTTTCAGTTAGTTATATTCTGCAGTGTTTAAAATTAATAATTCCTTTTTTATCTAATGACCTGAGCCTTAGTTCATCAGTTCCTGTCCAACATGGTCTACCTATAAAATATAAGCTTTTGCTTTGGAAAAATTATTTGTTCAACATACAGTGCTATACTTCTTTCTTCTATATTGCTTAGTTTATCCTAAAGTGATTTAAATTGACATTCCCAATGATGAAAGAATGGGAGAATTTTGTGCAAATTTTATTTGTTGTATGCTTTCTTGATTAAAGGAGGTTATTCTGGACTGATATGGGGATTAATCCACGAATTGAAAGTTCTTCCCTTCGAGGCGCTGGCCGACTGATTATCGCTAGCTCTGGGCTGGTCTGGCCCAGTGGAATAACAATTGATTTCTTAACTGACAAGTTGTATTGGTGCGATGCCAAACAGTCTGTGATTGAGATGGCCAATCTGGATGGTTCAAAACGCCAAAGACTTGCCCAGAATGATGTAGGTGAGGCTTTTGGATGGGGGGGTTTCTTTATCTTACCTGAGAGTTGATGAGTGTTAAATATAAAACGTGTTTATATACACACGCACAGGGGCACACACACTCTTCACCACACAGTGAGACAGGAATGGGGACAAGCAAGCTGATAGACTTCTGCAAGGATTTATGAGCTCTGAGGGTTACCTGAACATTGAAATATTGGATAAAAAATCATGACCTATAATCACTTCTCTTTGCCAACTTTTCCAAAAGTCAGAAGGAAAATATTGAAATGTTTAAAACTTATTTAAGAATAAGAACTTGATTCAGCTGTTATCTTTAGGAAATGTCATTTTCACAACAGTGATAATATCACCCTCAGAGATTAGTGAATATCTGTTGATTGCAAAGATTAATATAGTTTTCCACTTTATATAATTTCAGATTTTACATGGGTTATCATGTGTGTATTTTCTTAAATATCTTTAAAACACTGTAGTTATTGTAACTGTTTAAAAAGAAGTACAAATGGCTCTGAGATTCACAGAAAGATTAATTTTTGACTCAGGGAATCTGCAAAAACATTTGAACTGGGCCATGCAGTAAATCAATGGTGATAAAACTGTGTCATTTGAAATGAGGCTGCAAAAATTGGCATCTGTATGTTAGTGTTGCCAAGATATGTGGATGAACTTAGTCCTGAATGTATTAGAGAGCCACCGCATATTCTCAAGCAGGAAGTATATATAAGGTTGATATTTCAGGATAACCACTTAGGTTTTCAATAGTATGAGAGTCGGATTGGAAATTTGGAGAGAAGGAAATTATTTACGAAACTACAAAGTTGTCCAGACGACAGCTAATGAAGGCGTGAGCTCGAATATTGCCATTGAACAGTAAAATGGAGAAGTAGAGTATTTTTAAAAAATCACTGTGAATAAAAAAATGAGAGCATTTACTAACAGATTGGAAATAGAAATGAGGGCCAAGGAGATGTTAAAGAGGCTTCAGAGCTTCATAAGCTGGTTGGTTGGGAAGATGAAACACATGGTTTCTTTTTCAAGGAAGAGGCTAACAATCTAATACTCTGTATAAGATATTTATTTTGTCCAGTCTCTGATTGTAGAGGTAATGAATTTCTAGATTTGTATTACACATTAAGAAAATGAAGATAAATACAACTGAAAATGTTACATACTTTTAAGTTTCTTTAAAAATTAGAGAGATGCTTCACAATAAGCCATAAGCTCATGTACAGTTCTAGACTTTACTCATCCATGCACATAACAGGTAATTATTGAGTCATTGTGGGAAGCAGATGTACAAGAAGAGTTACACAAATATTGTTCCTGTGAAGTCATTGGTCTATTTAAAAATTTCATCTGCCAGATAAATGTGAAATTATAGCTTTGATGTATGAGTGCCCTAAAGGATTTGAAATTTTCTAACCAGAATCTAAAGACATAATATTCTAAACCCAAACTCATGGCAGATATTTTTTTAAAAATAATTTGTATTATTACTCAAATCTGTGACAAATGTAACTTCTTATTAAAGGCCATTATCAAATAACTGAGAAGTTTTAAATATCTGAATAACTATTCCCATCACTACAGTGCCATCTATAGGTATGTAAATGGCAGTTTCTCAACTGCCAGTTCAAGACTTTTAATGTAAAGATTGAAGGAATTTATTCTTCATTTTAAATGCAATTGTGGCCCTTTCATAACCAAAAAAATAAGAAGTATTATGTCTAGTGTGGGTTTTTTATTGAAAAAGTATAACTAATTCTGACACAGGTTACAACATGGATGAACCCAGAAGACATTATGCTAAGTGAAGTAAGCCAGTTACAAAAGATAAATATTGTATGATTCCACTTATTGTGGTATCTAGAATAGTCTAATTCATAGAAACAGAAGGTAGAATGGTCTTCGTCAGGGACTGGGGAGAGGGAGAAATGAGAAGTTGTTGTTTAATGGGTGTAGAGTTTCAGTTTTACCAGGTAAAAAGTTTCTGGAATTTGGTTGCCCAACAACGTGAATGTACTTACCACTAGTGAACTATACACAGGCCAAGATGGTAAATATTGTGTCATTGGTTTTTTTTACCCAAATAAAAAACCAATAGCTATATAAAAGAATTCCTTTGCTGCATTTATGGCTTTAATTTGGGACAGTGAGCTGGAGATTACAATGAATCTTTTTAAAAAAATAATTTTATTTTAATTATTGTTCAAGTACAATTTTTTATCTTTTACTCCCATCCCAGCCCACCCACCCAGCCCTCCCCACCTCCCTCCCATTTCCACCTGCCCCTAGTTTTTGTCCATGTGTCCTTTATACTTGTTCCTGTAAACCCTTCCCCTTTTTCGCTGAAATTCCCCTGAAATTCTCTCCCCTCTCCCCTCTGAACACTGTCAGCCTGTTCTTTATTTCAGTGTCTTTGGTTATATTTTGCTTGTTTTCTTGTTTTGTTGATTAGGTTCCTGTTAAAGGTGAGATCATATGGTGTTTGTATTTCATCACTTGGCTTATTTCACTTAGCATAATGCTTTCCAGCTCCATCCATGCTGTCACAAAGGGTAGGAGCTCCTTCTTTCTTTCAGCTGCATAGAATTCCATTGTGTAAATGTACCATAGTTTTTTGATCCATTCATTTACTGATGGGCACCTAGGTTGCTTCCAGCACTTGGGTATTATAAATTGTGCTTGCTTAATGGCCCTGGTCAGTAATGTTGGGTGGAGACTCCCTGTCACCCAGAGAAGGCATTTGCATTTGCTGCCAGAAGAGGGAGACATTCATTCTAATCCACCAAATCCATCGTTCGTTTGCAAAGACTGGCCTGGGGAATGTGAGGGGATGTGATTAAAGCTTCTAAACTTGGGTGTCTTTAGCTTTAGTCTGTAATTACTTGACATGGTATATTACAACATTTCCTTGCTTACTAAATATTAGAAAATCTTATCTGAGCAATTTCAGCAGCAGGGAGAAGTGGGTTTAGTTGAGGTGGGGTCAGAAGGGCCAGCCTAGGGGTTGGTAGTGATGAAAATGGCAACAGCAGATAATAAATGAATTTCAAAGCACTTGGCTAAAAATGGAAGGAAAGAGACAAAAAGAAACCAGGAGGAGGAGTCAAGGAGATGAGGAAATTAAGATAGGAGAGACCTGAAGATATTTATTCATTAGTTGCAGGAAAGAAGCTAGTACAATGGAAAGAATGAAGATGTAAACGAAAGGGGTAATTGACTGAACAATGGCCTAGAGAAGCAGGACAGAGGACACCAGGAGCACAGGTCAATGGGTGAATACTAGAAAAGAGGTGAGATAGGAGAAGAGGTGGGCATCCAATGCAGGGAAATGTGTTGTTGGAGCTGGGAGTTTGAGGAAATTGTTATTCAGTTACCTTAAATTTTTAAGTATCCTTACAGCAACTGTGAATTAGTGTACTACCTATTCCTGCCATTCAAAAGCCAAGGAACTGAGAGCAAAGAGGGGTATGATTATTTGCTGAAGTTTAGTCTATAAATAGTGACAGAATCACTGAACACAAATGTTGGTCAGTGATTCTTATCTTGCTGCTGTTGCAGGGTGGGTCCAAAGTAGGTTTACAGTTCTTCGTAAAGAAAATAATACAACAATTAATAAGTGATAATACAAGAATAAACTGTAATTTTCGTACTCACAACTATAAATCTACTTTTGCCCCACCCTGTATTTCCATGAGGCCACGTTCCCCAGTTTTCTGAATGCTGGGTGACAATGGGCTTTTCGAGGGCTTCACACCACCAGGCTTCCATTCTGAGACGAGGTTGCCCTATCAGGTTGGTGGCTCATACCTTGCTTAGCAGTTACATTAAATAATTGATTTAGTCTAGGGATTGCATGAACATTTCAAGCCTGTCCTTTTAAACATATTCATGGCAAAGACAAGACGTATGTAATGGATTGGAACTGCTTCCAGGTCACCCATTTGCTGTGGCTGTGTTTGAGGATCACGTGTGGTTCTCTGACTGGACTGTGCCATCGGTAATAAGGGTGAACAAGAGGACTGGCAAAAACAGGGTACGTCTCCGAGGCAGCATGCTGAAGCCCTCATCACTGGTTGTAGTTCATCCATTGGCAAAACCAGGTACACTGGACATGTTACACAGTCTTTCTTTGACTGGAATCTACAACTATTTTAATTGTTTGATCACAAGGGAGGAGGGGAGATTTTGCAGTTCTCACTAATCTAGGTGGATGTTAAAGTTTCCTGAGATTTGTATGTTGTTTAAAGTAAAACTTTCTGGTAGTAAATTTGGGCTTTAGTCTTCCAGTCTCATTTTTCCCTTCCTGGACAGCTGTTACTTATGTGGTCCTTTTAAAAGACTCTTGTGTTAAAGGAACTAAGGGTGGGGGTGGGGATGGACAATTTAGACATCTGCAATGGAAGCTTCAATCTACACTGGGGCCTTTCTCCACTCCCTGACAGTGCCAGGGAGTGAGGAGGCATCTAGTCATTTATAGTAACTCTTCTTTCCTGGCTGCCCTTTGTCAATTTGACTAGATCATGAGCTGGGAAATAGGAATCTCATCTGCCTAAAGAGCTTCTTGGACAAATGTACTGATTATACTTAAATAACTCGTAAGGTAATAACATTCTGAGCTAATCTTAATGGCTCCTTATAGGAACTCTTCTGAAATAGCTCTTGATATGGGCTCCACTTATATACACCAAGTTTCTTTCCCCAAAGCTGTACACTGTGATTTGTATCCAGGGCACTCTTTTGATCTACAAGCCCTTCTGTGAACGCATCTCTTCCTCCACTAGGGGCAGATCCCTGCTTATATCAAAACGGAGGCTGTGAACACATTTGCAAAGAGGAGTTTGGAACTGCTCAGTGTTCATGTCGTGAAGGTTTTGTGAAAGCCCCAGATGGGAAAATGTGTCTGGCTCTAAATGTCCATCAGATATCAACAGGTAATATAATAAATTATGTGTCTTACCTTGGCTCAGGAATATAGTTTTATTCTACATTGAACCTTATGCACTTGCTGCTCTTTAATATTTTGTGTACTAAAAGCTCCTCTGATTTTAGGGATGCCAAGTGTTTATTTTTCCTCTGATGAGTATGGGCTTCTTTTTTAAAAAAAATTCACCACAATTTTTTAATTGTATTTTTTCCATTCTCCTACTTATACCTCCTCCCCTGCAATCACCACACTGTTGTCCATGTCCATGAGTCCTTTTTCCTTTTTGCTCCATCCCTCCACCACTTAGCCCCTTCATAACTGTCATACTGCTCTCTATTTATGAACTTGTCTCTATTTTGCTTGTTAGTTCAGTTTGTTCATTAGATTCCACATATGAGTGTAATCATATGGTATTTGTCTTTCTCTTACTGGCTTAAATAAGCCAGTCAGCATAATGTTTTCCAGGTCCTGCTTATATCCACGCTGCCACAAATGGTGAAATTTTCTTTTTTATGGCCAAGTAGAATTCCACTGTGTAAATGTCAAATAGTTGTTTTATCCACTCATCTACTGATGAGGACAAGGACACTTGGGCTGCTTCCATATCTTGGCTATTGTACATAACACTGCAGCGAACACAGGGGTGTTTATGTTCTTTTGAATTAATGTTTTAGGTTTCTTCACATATATTTCCAGAAATGGGATTGCTGGATCAGAAAGCAGATCCATTTTAAACTTTTTGTGGTATCTCCACATTGCTTTCCACAGTGGCTGCACCAGTCTGCATTTCCACTAACAGTGCACTAGGGTTTCCCTTTATTCACATCCTTGCCAACACTTGTTGTTCATTGATTTATTGATGGTAGCCAGACAGATGTGAGATGATATCTCATTATGGTTTTAATTTGCATATCTGTGATGATTAATGGCCTTGAGCATCTTTTGGGCCTTCTGTATGTCCTCTTTGGGGAATTGTCTATTCAGGTCATGGACTGGAATTGGATATTTTGGATTTTCAGAACTTTCTATTAATTGTTACCTTAGGACATCATTTCTTAATATTTTTGGCTTCAGGTATACTTTACACTCTTAAAAATGATTGAGAATCCCAGAGTTTTTGTTTTTATAAACTACATCTATCAATATTTATATTAGAAATTAAAACTAAAATATTCTAGAAATATCTATTAAAATTGTTCTAATATTCCATTATATATGAACATAAGATACTTTTATAGAAATAAGTTAAATGATTATATTTCCCCAAACAAAAAACTATGCAGTGAGAAGAATGGCATTGGTTTACCTTTATATCTAATGTCTGGCTTGATAGAGGGCAGGGGGATTCTCATGCCTGCGTGCAGGTTAAGTCTGTTGCTGGGTTGTTTTTATTGAAGCCTATGAAGAAAATTTGGCCTCACAGAGACATGGAGTTGGAAAAGGGAGGAAGGAATATTTAACAGCTTTTTCAGATGCCTTTTTTGCATTTTTTATTTGATACCATATCAGAAATATATATTTGATAGTTTCTTGGAGCTTAGTTGCAATGTGGAATCTGAAGCCACATCATTGAATTTTTTTGTCTTCTGACATATTAAAATTCAATGATATTTTGTACTTTGAGTGGATCTTTTATCTTGCATGATTTGGTAGTATCATATTTTATTCATTTGAAAATTTAGTTGAGTTATGCAGATCTTCCAATTGTTACATTCATGTAATAATTGTTACAAAAATCACATTTATTAAGTATCACCATCAAACTCATCAGAAAGGTTTACAGTATTGAAATTTTGTCAAGCTCATGGTAGTGGAGAAGATTTTCTAAAGTAGAATTCTATTTCTCACTTGAAAGCTCAAATTTTATTATGGCAACAAGTACTGTGAGTTGTTTTGCTTGAAGTGACAGGCTCACTTTATTCATTTTCTTCAAAAAAAAAAAGCTTGCCAAATCCCCAAGTGTTAATAACGTAGTTTATCAGTTATCCTTTCAAGTAAAAATCATGCTCAGTGAAAAAAGAAACTAGTTTTAACTTGCAACTCAAAGAGCATATAAGTGATTTTCCTTCAGACAACCATCATAATTCAGTATCTCCACAGATAACAGAGTGTTTTATGTGTATTTTCCACTTTATTATAAGAATGTTAGAGCTAAATATTCCATGGGCAAGATTTTAAAAAATTAATAATTCTCACTTTTTAAAAATCCTTACCCAAGGAAATTTTTTTCATTGATTTTTAGAGAGAGAGAGAAACATATATTGGTTGCCTTCTAGACTCCCCTGTCCACAACCTAGGTATGTCAAATCCACAACCTAGGTATGTGCCCTGACCGGGAATCAAACTCAAGACCTCTCAGTCTACGGGACAATGCTCCAACCAACTGAGCCACACTGGCCAGGGCATTTATTATTACTCTTCACCATGGATCCTCTTAAATGAAAGAAGTGTGTGTGTGTGTGTGTGTGTGTGTGTGTGTGTGAGAGAGAGAGAGAGAGAGAGAGAGAGAGAGAGAGAGAGAGATTATAGGTGGCAGTGAAGAACATGACAACTAGTAGAGTTTGGTGCCATGGCCTTGATTCAGGCTAAGGCATTGCAGTTCCACCAATCATTACTTTTGTCCATTAGTATCAATCCAGATACAGTGAGAAAGGCAAATCACATCAAAGTTATTTGCCTTTTATAAAAATAGTTTGACCTTATGAACTCCATGCAGTGGGACCCCAGGGATCCATGCACATACTTAGAGAGCACATTTGGTGTTTTAAGGGATCCATTTCTCCCATATCTAGGAAGTTGCATAGGTCCCATGCCTGTGTTAAACTATGGCTTGCTTATGCCCATCCACCTATCTAAATACAAGTAAAATCAGGCTAAAATAAGTGTTGGAAAACAGCCTAAAGGAGGAATATGTATGGAACACATCTCATCAATTTTCCCTTGTAATGGCATTCTGTGATTATAAGCTGATTATATTCATAAGGATTCTGGTATTTCATTTTTTCCCAGTACCTAAAAATGTCTTGCCTTTCTTCCCTGCTGGCCCCCTCCCTCAACTGTCAGGTTGCATGGAGTAAAGCTGGGATGGTGTGGTATAGCCAGTGAGGTTTTTGAAGTCACCAAGACCCTGGTAGTTTCCTTGAATGCTGTTACTGTAAGGATGGATCTGAACTGTCAACCAACAAAGAGCCATAAATATAAATTAAATAAAACTTTTCTTGAATCATGAAAGTTAAGTTAATTGTATCTGTTGACCTTCCATAGGTAGTGAAGCAGATCTAAGCAATCAAGAAATGTCATCAGATTTCTTATCCAGCAGTCAAGAGTTTGAAGATAACACTACACAATCCCAACATATGCTTGTGGCTGAAATCATGGTGTCAGGTATGAATAATGAGTCTCTAGTACAGCTTTGGTCCCAACAATTTTCATCCCACCAATCAGAAATTCTGAATCATCTCTTTAATTTAATGTTGGTTAAATCTACACAAAGTTCGTAAAGCTGAACTTTGGTCCTTCTCTGTCTGAGGAAGATGACTGCATTGAACTTGACTCATTGAGACTCTTTGGACTTAAACCTTCTTGGAAGAAATCTAACTTGGAGACAAAGGTGAAAAATAAGACAGAGCAGACTTGAGTGTATCCCTCGATACCTAGTATTCTTGGTATTTGGCCCATGTAGCTGTACTTCCATTAATGTAAAAGTAGATAATAATTGATAAGAAAATGTAGATTGTTTCCTTCAGTTGCTCCAGAAAAATCCACAAATAGAAAATATTAGAATTTTTCTTCTATATGGCACATTTATTTCCAACATGCTAAGTTATTTGTTCAGTATGTAACAACTTTAGGGAACCTAATTCTTTTATATTGTATATTCACTCATGAGGCCAGTGGTTTCCAAATTGGATTTAGCTCAGTCTGAGGTCTTCCGCAAACCCCACCCCTTCTTATTCTAGGTCTCTGACCTTCGGTCAGTGCAGCTGAGTAAGATTTTAACAAAATGTCTGTGACTAAAAATAAGTCTGGAAACTCCACAGTAGGACATTACATGCATTTAACCAAGTGCTCATCAAACTTCTGTGATCTACAGACTTTTTTGTCAATGTATGTGTCCCTGGGACACCCCTCCTCAAAAGAATTTTACAGTGTGATTTTTGATAAAAATACAAAGAGGTGGATATTTTTGTCATGATAATTTGTATGGAACTTTAGAGTTTACCGGATATTTTATCCTCTAATTTGATCCTTTTTCACAACACATTGTTTCTCAGATTTGAAAACTGAGACTAAGGTATATGAAGTTAGTGACTTGACCAAAGTTTTTTTAAAATTAGGACCAAATAATTAATTCATGTCAAAAAAAGAAGTACTGAAAACATTGTCATGTTAGGGATATTATTCATTTAACAGCTATTTCTTTGCCAAACTCAGCACCATGCTGAGTGCTGTGGATGCCATGATGAGATAAATATAGCCCCAGTCTCCAAGGTCAGAGTCTGATGTGGAGACAAATAATATGATGAAATAAAACAATATAAGTATTATCAGTATGGAGAAACTTTCAAAGCCACTAGGGATCCCTAGAGGTTCATAAAACATATTTTTTAAAAAACTGATGTTTGGGAGATTCAAAGACCAAGATCAATGACAGTAAATTAGGCACATAGGTGAGATGGGGGAGTGATGAAATGACCAAAGATTTGATATACATATACATAGGCTGTGTTTGGCTTCATACCTAGAGGCTATACTCTGCCTTGTGTGGAATAGATGGAATTGATTGTTTTGGTTAAAAACTACCTCATCTTTTCATACCTGGATTGTGTTCTTCTTTGTCTTTGGCTTCCAAGTTGTAGTTCTACCTGTGTTGGGCTAAGGGGTCTTATTTATGAGTGAGATTTCATTTCAACAAAGTTTCTATACTAAAAAAAATTGAAAACTCTATACTGGATTTTATGTCAATATATTCTTATTGCCCAAAGACACACAGACTGATATGTAGCAAGTAGACCTGTGTACAATACCACAAAGAGATTCAATCATAAAAAGTTTTGGAGGGCTAGAGCAGTGGCATCTAGGAAATAGTGGAGACCACTTCTCCTGCCTTGGGCAGACTTCCAGTCAAGATGGAGGCATAGGTAGACACACTTCACCTCCTCATGCAACCACAAGAAGAATTACAACAAAACCTCAAAATAAAAAAAACACCCAGAACTGTCAGAAAATCAATCTATATGGAAGTCTGACAACCAACGATGTAAAGAAGCCACCTTTATCCAGATGGGTAGGAGGGGCAGAGTTGCAGAGATGAGTGGAGAGGCGAGGAGATAATAGTGTGGCACAGAGAGATGGCAGTGGTAGTAGAATAGGTGGTCCCACATTCATGTGTGGTGGATAAAAATCAGGAGGGATACCTTGGGAGTAAGCGATCCCAACCCCAAGCCAGGCTATACAGTGACACAGACCCTGGCTCTGGGATCTGCGGCGTTGTGGCTCAGACAAGACAAGACAAATTCACATGGACTACCAAGTCCTGTGGAGGAAAAGGGATGGCTCGACCTCTCTCTCAAGGAGAGAGTGTCAGAGTGCCTTGGCCACTCTCTCAAGAGGGGAGCACCCTGACCCTCGCCTTGACAAACTTTTAGTGCTTTTCTGAGCACATTACATTGAGGACGGTCCTCATTTACTATGCACAGGTTCACTTTAGATGGTTACCTTTTACAGAAAACAAAGGAGAGGATGCCGCTTAACCACATCAGAGAAGAAGGACATTTGCAAATGCAAAGGGAAAAGTGGTTAAACTGGTTACATTCATCCTTGAAAGGTTTAGCATAGATTTTAGGAAGTTACTTTAAAGATATGCAGTAAATGTTTGCTGCCTCAATTCAGAGTGAGGGAGTTTTAGTAAAAGGCAAGTCTCAAAGCGGCCTAGGTACAATGCAGACCTGATTCCCCCTGGGAGAACCTATCCGTGGACATGGGTCCTGCACACTGGACCTCACTGTGCACTGGCCTTTCTGAGTGGGAGCTGGGTTCACACCACACAGAATGGTCTCCTAGAGTACAGCACAAGGTTCTGATACCAGAAAGATAAATCCCCATAATGTCTAGCTATAAAAACCAGTGGGGGTGGGGTAGTGGAAGAAATTGCCAGATTTTCAGGAGAGTGTATTTAAGGGGTCCACATGGACTTGGAACTTACACAGAGTCACCCACTCTTGGATTCACCACCAGGGCAACAAGTGGAAGGGTGCCAGGTGCATATGGGAAGTGGGTGAAGTGAAAGGAAATGGGGCAAGTGCTGGGCAAGCCTCCAGAAGCCAGGTAGCAGCATTGTCCCCACTCAGAACCCTCCCCCAACACAAAGTCACAAAGTGGGGAAGTGGGTTGCTCCACCCTAGTGAACACCTAAGGCTCTGCCCCATATAACTTAACAAGTACACTAAGACAAGGAATCAAAGCAGCTCTATGTAATACACAGAAACAAACACAGCAATGTTGCCAAATTGAGGATACAAAGAAATATGGCCCAAATGAAATAACAGAACAAAACCCCAGAAAAACAGCTAAACAAAATGGAGATAGCCAACCTATCAGAGGCAGAGTTCAAAACACTGGTGATCAGGATGCTCAAAGAACTCATTGAATACAGCAACAACATAAAGGAAGAAATGAAGGTTATACTAAGTGAAATTCAGAAAAATCCATAGGGAACCAACACTGTAGGAAAGGAAGCCAGGGTTCAAATCAATGATTTATAACATAAAGAAGAAATAGGCATTCAGCCAGAACAGAAAGAAGGAACAAGAATTTAAAAAAGCAAGGATAATATAAGCAACTTCTGTGACATCTCCAAACATGCCAACATCTGAATCATAGGGGTGCCAGAAGAAGAAGTAGAAGAAGAAATTGAAAACTTATTTGAAAAAATAATGAAAGAAAAGTTTCCTAATTTGTTGAAGGAAATAGACATGCAAGTCCAGAAAGCTCAGAGAGTCCCAAACAAGTTGAACCCAAAGAGGACCACACCAAGACATATCATAATTAAAATGTGAAAGGTTAAAGATAAAGAGAGAATCTTAAAAGCAGCAATAGAAAGGCAGAGAGTTACCTACAAAGGAGTTCCCATAAGACTGTCAGCTGACTTCTCAAAAGAAATTTTGCAGGCAAGAAGTGACTGGAGAAAAGTATTCAAAGTGATGAAAAGCAAGGACCTACAACCAAGATTACTCTATCTAGAAAAGCTATCATTAAGAATGGAAGGACAGATAAAGTATTTCCCAGACAAGGTCAAGCTAAAGTTCATCATCACCAAGCCATTATTACATGAAATGTTGGACTTATCTAAGAAAAATAAGAAGACCAAAACCATGAACATTAAAAAGGCAACAAATTCCCAACTATCAACAACTGAATCTGAAAAACAACAACAACAACAACAACAACTAAACAAACAACCAGAACAGGAACAGAATCGTAGATATTGAGATCATTTGGAGGGTTATCAGCTAGGAGGGGGAATAGGGAGTACAGGAGAAAAGGTGCATGGATTAAGAAACATAATTGATAGGTACAAAATAGACAGGGGAAGGTTAAGAATAAATAGTATGGGAAATGGAGAAGCCAAAGAACTTATATGCATGACCCATGGACATGAACTGAAAGGGGGATTATTGGAGGGAAGCAGGGTACTAAGTGGAGGGGGACAAAGAGGGAAAAATTAGGACAATTATAATAGCATAATCAATAAAATATACTTTAAAAAAGTTTTATTGTCAAATTTACTAAAATCATGAGTTATTCAAATTCATAAATAAAATTTAAACTTCTTAATGTGGCCTGTTGGACCCTAGATGGACTAGCCCTTACACACTTCACCAACCTAAACATGTGCCCTTCTGTCCTCAGCTTTCTGTGACCTGCTTCAGTTACCCTGACCTTACCTGTAACATGCAGGCGTTGTTGTGTGCTTGGCCCACAGTGCTCTTCCTAACCCTCCAAATCCTGCTAACCCTTCAGATTTCAACTTTATATATTCTTACTCAGAAGGACCTTTCTAGTGTCCTGTCCAGATGAGGTGAGAGCTACTTCACAAACTATAATAGGTATTGTTTCATAAATAGTGTTTATCATAGTTGTTCTTCAATACAAGAAAACAAAGCCCTGTCTGTATTCTCCACCACTGTATTTTTGGTCTGGCAGGTATTAGATACTTTTGAATAAAATCATTAATTTTATGAACAGGCCCCAAAATGTAGTTTTCTAGTCTGATAGGCTAATTCTGATTCAGGCTGTCACAGCATTCTTCTTTATCATCCTTATTTAGATAGGCATAATATTTTATAATCCTCAAAGGAATTTTTTAATCTCTTTTTTTTTTCAAGTTCTTTCAACAAGCATGTGAAGTAGACTGGGCAGAAATCATCACCTGTGTTTTAGAGAAGAGGCGTGTAGAGCCTGGGAATTCCTTCCTTCCAGAGCTAGTTTGTGGCAGAAAGGACTTTGGCTATAGTCCTTCCCTCCAACAACTGCACATCCATTGCTTTCCATTATGCAAAGCAGCCTTAGGGTTTGCAAGTTACCAAATAAATCCTGAATCATATTCTAATTTAAGATAATTGTGCAAGTGATTTAAAATGTCTTGTGTAATTGGACACTGTCCACCACACACTCTGAACAGCTTTGTGATTTGGAAGCTAGTCCTCCAAATAAAAGCCAAATCAAATGGGTAATTAATTTAGCCTGAAGTTATCCATCTTTAAGAGTCATGAGTGACACATTACCAAGGAAGCCTGAAAGGCATGTTTTCCCACAAGAGAAATCTTACTCAAATAGCTAAGCAAATCAAACACAATTACCCAATGTCTGCATTCACATGGCATCAAATCCTACTTTGATCACTTAACTTTCTTTAAATTTATGGGCAAGTTTGACCTCTTCTATGCTCAGATGAGCAACATTACTAGTGAGTAGACAGATGACAGATTATATCCTCCTGTGGTATGTCAAATCTCCCCAACTCTGAAAGGGAGGAGGCGTTTAGAGGATGATTATATGTATAAGTAGTTCAAGGGGAAAAAAAATCTCGCTCATATTTATGGCTCAGCATGCAACTCTGTCCCCTGAGGCATGTGCATTTCAATGGAGTATGAAATGAATTGATCCATTTACAGCATTTACTTTATATGGTTCATGACTTTGTAAAAGTGCCTTGAGGTTTGCAAGTCACTGCATAAATCTTGATAATAAACATACATTGTGACATACATATTCTATGATACATAAAACATAATTTTAGTAAATTGACAATAAATCTCTATGATTGAATCTCTTTGCCATGTTAGTACACAAAGCTACTTGCTGTGTATTACTCTGTGTGGCTTTGAGGACTAAGAACATACCGACCCTTTGGTATGTCATAATGGTTGGGAATGCTCAAATAAGCAATAAACCTTCTGAAATTTGAATCCATTTACTCCAAGCAATTTTATGAATCAAATTTTAGATGCTTTTAAAAATTGTACATTAAGTTCACACAGGGCTGTTTGAACACCAAATAGTTAAGACTAAAGATTTGTTGAGAGCATGTAAATGGAAACATATGGCTCACAGATCCTTTCATATGGACATAACTTCCAGGTCAACAGTGTTTCTGTTTGAGGGTTAACTTGTCGCAGAACTTGGAAAAGGACGTGCTGGAATGTTCTGTAGAACCCAGAACATTAAAGCCTATTTTTGCCTCTGAGGTCTGGAAATAACCTGATGGGGTTCTTGCTGTTGCAGATGAAGATGACTGCGGTCCCATGGGATGTGGTGCACACTCTCGATGTGTGTCAGAGGGAGAGGTCGCCACGTGTCAGTGTTTGAGAGGATTTGCTGGGGATGGAAGAGTATGTTCTGGTAAGGGCAAAGGCCAATGAGCATAACTGTAAAAAAGAGTGAATCAGAAACACTGAGATTGTATGGGTCTCAAATCTCCAGAAAGACTTATGTGATCAGCAGGATTGAATAAATTGTTTGGTATCAGCTAAAAAAATAATGGATAGCATGTGTAGAAAATATGAAACATATAATATGTTGTTACATTACACTGAGTTTGTGTTAAAGTTATGAGGTATATGCAGTTGATATTCAGGAGAAGAATTTACAATTCATTTCAGAAACATGAATTGAGTTCAAGCCAAATTTATGAATTTAACACTTCCAATAAAAACACAACCATTTTTTCTCCTCAAAACTTAGGTCATAAGTTTTAGTTTAATAAATAGATTGAGGTGGATAGCCTTCTATTTTATATCAATAGCCTCAAAAAAGTTAGCAATTACTGTAAAAATCTCAGGATTTAATGGTCTGAAGCTATGCACAAAGTGATTTACTTACACATACTTGGCTAAACAAATGTGAGAAATCTGTAAAAATTGATTAAGATATGAACTTTATGGATTTGCATCGGATTTGCAGTCTCTGTAAACAGCCAAATGAATGTGTGTAAGATTATACTTATTTTTTCCTAGTATGCTCATTTATTCCAGAGTTGCCAATATATTTCACTAGTTCCTCATTTCCCAACAGATATAGATGAATGTGAGATGGGTATACCAGCTTGCTCACACCCTTCCTCCAAGTGCATCAATACTGAAGGTGGCTATGTGTGCCAGTGCTCAGAAGGCTACCAGGGAAATGGGACTCACTGTCTTGGTAAGAGTGTGTGTGCTGAGGCAAGTGGGTGGAGGCAGGCCTTAGAGAATCACAAGATGCTCTGGGTGTGGTGGGCCAAGAAAAAACAGGATATAACTGGGGTGACATGCATGTTAAAGCTGAAAGAGGAATTGTGTGACCTGTTCAAACTGACATATTTCAGTTCCTGGTACATAGTCAAGTTTGTGCCCTTGTGTTCTCACACTAGTCAGCAGAAACACGCTGTAGAGCTAAGTTGCCCCTCTGCCTTTCTGGTTCTTTTCCCTAGGTTTGAATAACACCAGCACCTCATCAATACTCCATACTCTGAGCCATCATGAGGGGAATTGAAGATTTTTTTCATCACCAAATTTGGCAGTTGAACAGTGGTGAACTGTGTGTGTGTGTGTGTGTGTGTGTGAAAGAGAGGTGTGGTTCTGTGCAAAGGCTCCGCAGGGGCTCTCAATAAATTCAGCAGAGGAAAGACTCCAACTCCTGACACTTGCATACAAATAGAGAATGATTAAGACCTCTTTCATAACCACCATCCTCTGCCAAGGTCTGGGAGTGGCTCTTTGGGGGGAGTTCACTTAGTGAATGTCTTGTCCCAGTCCAGGTGTCAGCAGTGTGGCATCACCAAGCAAGCAAAGACCTGCCCAAAGCCGTCATAGCCCAGTGAAGTGGTTGTCTGAAGTTTTACGGGGCTTTAAATTGTCTCTTTGAGTATTTGCTTTTCTTCCTGAAAACAAAAATCTTTCACAGTGAAGGGCAGATACCCTGATAAGAAGCTATGGTACTGCTTTCTCCTATATGTTGAAGTTAAAGATGAAAATTCAGTCAGTTTTCTGGATCTGGTTGGTTTAAATCAGACCTTCAGGAGATGAGTGTTGTGCCGTCCACAGAAATCTGTAAACGCTATTTTAAGCACATATTTGGCTGTTAGTCAGGAAAACGTCACTGCTCTAATTAAGCAGGCTCATGGATAATTTAGACAAATAGGCTTTATATTTAATTTACTTTGAAGAGAAAGGAAGGAATACTTTCTTGGACTCTGGATTTTCACTCTGTTCCTTTCCAGTATCAAAAACACCGCAGGGTGTCACGGCCCAGCCGCGATAGCAGCAGTGAGCTCATTCCTGTCCTCTCCCCCTTCCTCTCCTCTTCCCCTTCTCTCCTTCCTTTCCTCTCCATTACTCACATATATGATACATAGAGATAGAGAGATACAGATACACTTCTGTATAGAAGTGTTGTTGTCATTCTTATTGTAAAAAGTACTTGTGTCTCTTTGCCAAGAGTGTATCTTTGTTTTTACTTTTTGCAAAAGTTCTGTCTCACTCCCAAGGTGATAGTTCACAGATATAATAACAGTAAATCAACCTTTTAAAAAAGATTCAGTTTGAGCCATTCGGGATGGCAATGCAATGGGATAGAGATTTGATTGGCTGCTGTTAGTACAAAGACACAGTACTAGGAACTGTGAGGAATATCAAGCTGATGAAGCCAGTCCTTACCTGCAAGGAGAGTGTGATCTTAAAGAAATACATATAGCTGTGATCATTGGTGAAGAAGGTTATGCATCATAAGAGAAGTGAAAACTACAGTGGAAGTTCAGAACTGGAAGAAATATCTGTTTGAGGTTTTGGGAAAGACTTCTTGGAGGAAGCATTATTTTGGGTGGACCTGGGGCATGAGGAGATTTTTATAAGGCAGAAATTTGAAGGGATAGAAAACTTAATTGAGCACTATACGACCCATATAGGTCGTATATGAGAGAAAGCAGAAACTGAGGCTGTTAAGGTGGTGTCCTTGTGCTATACAGACTGGGTGGCCTAAACAAGTCATTTATTTTCTCATAGTTCTGGAGGCTAGGTGTTCCACATCAAAGTGCTGCCTTATTCAGTTCTGGGTGAGGACTCTCTTTGGCTTACAAACAGCTGCCTTCTCGCTGCATACATACATTGTTTCTTCTTGGTGGCTGGGGGGGGGGGTTGGGCAAAGAAGAAGAAGGAGGAGGAGGAGAAAGAAAAAGAGGGGAGGGAATCTGATGTTTCTTCTTATAATGACCTATTGGGTCAGGATCCCATTCTTATGACCTAATTTAACCTTAATTACTTCGTTACAGGCCCTTTCTCCAAATATAGTCACATTGGGGGGTCAGGGATTCAACATATGAATTTGGTGGGATAAAATTCAGTCTATAGTAGGTGAGTTGGGCTACATTCATGGAAGACTAGAATCTGAGGGTTAGTCATTGGGGTTTTACTTTTTTAGACCAGCATTGCCAATAAAAATGTAATGTCAGTCATCACATATATAATTTAAAATGTTCTAGTAGCCACATTAGAAAAAGTAAAAAGACACAGGTGAAATTAATCTTAAATATATTTTATTTATTCTAATATATCAAAAACATTAACATTTTAAAATGTAATCAATATAAAATTATTGAGGTAAATTTACATTCTTATTTTGGTACTAAGTCTTCACCATTGAGCATGTGTTCTACACTTCCAGCACAGTGTGGACTAGCTGTGGTTCTGGTGCTCAATGCTCACCCATGGCCATTGGCTGCTGTGCTAGGCGGGGAAGCTCTTGGCAGCAGAGAGCACTAGCAGCATTTGAGTCAAGTGGTACAGTGATGAGAACCGCAGTTCGGGAAGACTAGTCTGGCACTGGTGTTCAGGAGTGGAGTGCAGGAGAGTGGGACACAGCGAATGAAGGAAGGCTGTTCTTATAGTAATGTAAGATCAGAAGAGAGGAGGGACCTAAATGTTAGAGTGGTGGTAACTGAGAAAGAAAAAGGTGTATAGTTTGGAAAGAAAGTGATGATTTAGTTTATATTTATGTTAAGTTTATATTTATGTTAAAAAGACAATAATGTTTTATTTGGTATGATCTGAACTTCTAAATATTTGCCTAGAGGTTGCTTACCAATCTCCATCTTTCCCATTGAGCTACTGGTATTGGGAGTTTCCTTTCCTTTCAAACAGTAGGAAGACCCCCAGCCTTATGTCAGGACTTTACATGAATGAGCACGCAGCCATGTAACACAGTTCATTACTCTCACCAACATTCATGATAAAATTTTTGAATCTAGAAATGTGTAGAGTTCTGAGAACATGCAGCATAACAGAAGTCAAAATGCTCCCCTTCTAGAATGTTGGGTGTTCCAATTGTATGACCTTCTTTTTCCTCTCCACCTCACTTTTTTCTTCCCTACTCCCTTTTTTTCTGGCAGACATTGATGAGTGCCAACTGGGCGTGCACACCTGTGGGGAAAATACCACCTGTACAAATACAGAGGGAAACTACACCTGCATGTGTGCCAGCAGCCTGTCTGAACCTGGATGGAATTGCCCTGGTAGGTTGGTGGGAGATCTAGATCCAAAATGAGGAACTCGATTCTGGAAAATTCTGTACCCAAGTGTATTTGCATTTGAGATTTTAGAAATCATTTGGTTTACACCCTGGCTAGTGTGGCTCAGTGGAGTAAGCACTGGCTTGTGAACCAAAGGGTTGCCGGTTCGATTCCCAGTCACAGCATATGCCTGGGTTTTGGGCCAGGTCCCCAGTAGGGGGTGCATGAGAGACAACGGCACACTGATGTTTCTCTCCCTCTCTTTCTCCTTCCCTTCCCGTTTGTAAAAAAAAAACAACTAGAACCCCCCCCCCCGCCCCCCCGCCAAAAGAAAGAAAAGCAAAGAAATCATTTGTTTTAATCAGGCTGGTGGGTTTGCTTTCCTGATTAGGTTGGTGCTGGATTTGAGAATGTGAAATGGTCTTTTTTTTTTTTTTAATTTGATAGCATCTGAAATAAATCTGTTTTTATTACCCACAGTTCAATAAAAGTGGCAACATGGGGGTTCTCTTTAACCATGTGGCTAACGTGCTGATTTGTGATGTCAGTTTCTCGGCTGCTGGAAAACTGCAGGGTCAGGCAGGTTGGGGAGGATGCCTGGACTTTCAGCATTTTAAATCACTTTCAGGAATTTAAAAATATTACTTTAAAAAGTCACTATTTTTTATCATCTGAATTAGGATTCCAGATCTTTTTTTCTTTCTTTTAAAAATATTTGCAGTGGTCTTCTCCTGCTTTCTGGACCCTCTCCCCAGAGCCCAGTCTCTTCTCACCACCCACAGCCCAGTGGGACTGGCTCCCCAGGCCTGGACACCAGGATCAGGGCCCTTTCCCCTGCCAGCTCTTTATCCCCCTCGGCTGTACAAGCAGAAAGTCTCCTAATAAAGGATCATTCTGTGCTTGCTTGGGCCTTTTTTCCCCAAGTAATTTGTTCTTCTTAAAGGTATTGGAAGACTGCTAATATTTACACAGTCAGCTACACATCCTAATGTTTTCCTTTCACGGTTTGGTGAACCATTCAGTGAAAGGGACTTTGCCACTTTGGCATTTCCTATGTATGGTAACATTTCCTGTCTCTCAACATGACCAGTCTTGTCTTTGAGGTTTCCCCTGAAACTTAAATAGTTTTTAGAAGAAATCCTTGTGTGGGAGAAATTTTTGAGACTCCCAGGATAGTGGGGTAAAGGGCTGTGTATTGGTGGGTGGTTTATAAGTCATAACAAGATACTGCAGCTCAGTGAGACCCTCTTAAAGCCAGCTGTCATTTCATACAGTGTGTGTTTGTGGATGACAGATGTGCTTTTATAATGAGATCAGTGACCCTGCATGCATTTGATGTCTTAGGATTGATCATTCTCTTCTTTGCCTCCTATATGCTTTATGTCAAAAAATACTGAACCTGCAGAAAGAATGGCTCTCTTCATGGTGAATGCCACAAAGTCTGGTTAGGAAAGTGAAACTGTGGTCGCTTTGATAGTTCTACTGTCATTGTCACCAGGAGACACGAGATCACAAAGTGTTCACAGCCACTAGTTCCTGATACTGACACAGGTTTCCCCTGCTATCTGAAAGCTGAAATGAAGTAAACTGAAAAATCAATTACTACCATTAATTTATATGGAAAAAATTTTTGAGCATTCCTAGACCCACCCAAATAACCTATCAATTCATACTCTTAGTCGTGTCCAGTTTTATACCAAGGGTTAATGCCCTCATGAGCTCTTAAGATGCCTTAGAACACATCTTGCTAACAGGTGCACAAAACGAATGGAGATGAAGCGCTGATGCTCACAGAGCCCAAAGCTATACCAGCTCCGTGCTGAGATGCTCAGTGTGGTTCCTGGGGAAGGAGCTGCTGGGGCAGCTGCTAGGGGCGCTGGGTTGCTAGGAGCTCATGCAAAGCAAATGCTGAACGCTGTTTTCACTTTTGCCTCTTTTTTATTAAAACAAAAATCCTCTTCGGATTTCTTTAGGTTAGCAAAACAGTGCACTAATGTATGTCTTTCATAATGTGAAGTGGAGTAAAGCAAACTTCTGAAAAGCTGGGGGATACCTGCACCTGGAAGACACTGATTGCTTCAGAAAATAAAAGTACCACCTTTGATTCTTCTAGACTCGACTCCACCGCCTCATCCCAGGGAGGACGGCCACTTTTCTGTGAGAAATACTTACTCAGAATGCCCCCCGTCGCATGTGGGGTACTGCCTCCACGGCGGTGTGTGTATGTACATTGAATCCGTGGACAGCTACGCATGCAAGTAAGTCCAGCTGTCTTCCCGAGGCACAGAGCTGTGATACTGCAACCCGCAACTTTCAGCTCATTTGCAAAATTTATGTTAAGGAATATTTTCTATAATTAGGTTTTTCCTTAGGGAAAAATATATAAACAAGCATGTGTAAATTGTATAAATTGTATAAATTGTGTGTGTGCTGCACTCTCCCTGCATATCACATCTCACCCTTCCTCTCCCCACCCCTCCACCCCACAGCTGCCAGTGCTAAATACACACTTAAGGAATTGGTGATTTTACCTTTGACTTAAATAGCTTGATGTTACTAATGATGCAGTCTGGTAATTAAATTTCTCATCCTGGTTAAAAGCTTAGGTTTGTGAGGGAATTCCTTAAAACTTTGATTTTCTGCCAAATACATGGACAGCATCCATGATATGTGTCTGAATTTACAAAAGTGTTGCATGTTTTCACACTGGACTTTTTGCCTTCTTTTCTCAAAACACATATATATATACCTTTTTTTAAAAAAAATTCCTAACAGTTGATGTTTAACCTTTGTTGTTTGGTGACAACTGCAGATGCAGCCACCACTGCTTTGTGCTCCCTTTTTGTCCCCACGGTGACTTCACAGTGTCATCGTGGGGCAGTGTTAAGCTGGAACCCCGAAACCATGAGGTGCTCCTGCCACACTCACTCAGAGAACCTTCTCCCGGAGCCTTTCACGGAGGGACACTCACAATGTCTAGCTCTGCATCAGTTTCACTTTTCATTGTTTTCACATTTCAAAGGCAATGTGAGGGAATTCATAGATATGCAACAATAAATAGGCCTCCTAATGCTAGACGCCCGACTCACTGATAATTTTCTCTGTGTCCAAGGAAAGAGTGATACGATGTTCTGTATTTCACAAATAAATGCTGTAAATTTAAAGGTTTTTCTTATTTATCAGCAGAAATGTAGTCTAAATTATTAGAATTAAGTTATGTTCTGTGACAAAGTATATGACCTCGTATTATGAATCATATCAGCCTGACAAAAGTAATGAAAAATGCTCATGGATATTAGCAAAAATGACTCAGTTCCAATAAAAATCTGCTTTCATATTCATATTTACATGCTATAATTTTCTCACCTAAGATAAATCAAGTATTCTTGATTTTGAGAATAAGAATCAACTTGTTTTTACCTATTCATAGTTTCTTATTCTCCCAAATAATGAAATAATGAAAACACATGTCCCAGTTTATTAGGTCATCTTTTGTTTTTATAAAAGACTTTCCGACAATATGAATGGCACTGCTGGGTTAGGTACTGCAATTACTATGATATTTCCATTTGGACCTGGTGGTGTCAATTAATTAAACGGTTTAGAAACTCTAGCACATTACTTTTCTTTCTGTCATTAAATCCTGATGAAAATATCATATTCCTCTGGTAATATTTTAAATATGAGTTGTTACAAAATGACTAACTGGAGATAACACTCAAATTGAAGGACCTTTAATCAAAAGCAATATTGAAAATATAACAAGTTCCCATTAATTTGGATCAGGACTTTGTTTTTGAAGTCTGAATTTAATATAACCGTGGTTTAGTCAAACATTCAACCCTTCCCTCTTCCTGCCGGATGACCTCACCTTGTATTTTTTTAATTCCATAAAAACGCATCTATAGGGAGCTTACCCGTCCGACTTCCATTAGAAACAGTTCACAGGGAGCACTCCACACAGTGCTCCTAATGCTTTGAACAGGCATAGAAAGGGAACTCTTCTTTCTTTGCCTGGAAAACAGGGGCCCCTGGCTGCCTAGGAATGCAGGAATGGGAAAACTGGGGTCTCCATGCCAATGGGCTACCTCAGAGGTTCCCCGGACTGGAGATTCTCAGAAGACTCCAAACCTCCTGAGCTCAGAGAGGTCCTCGCTGACTCTGGTCTGGCTTTGAACCAGCACGCACCCTTCCGGGCAGGTCTTCTTCAGACCAGGATCCCCTAGCATTGGCACTGTGAAATGTTTCATAAAATAACGTGTCATGTGATCAAATCATTTTGAAAAACACAGCATACTCTTGCCTTCAATTCTTGATCATGATGCACCACAATGTGTGAAAAAGTCCTGTTGACCTTTATTTAGTCTAGAATTTCTTGAAATCACTTGACCAAAGCAAATGAAACGTATTTGGCCAAGGAATCTTTTGTTTGGTTTACAAGAAGAACTCCATAACCCAAAGAAATGGTGGTGTGTGGCCCACACTTGTGAACTCGTGAGATGCTGACGGATGGTTCCGGGCTTCAGGCTCACAGAGGCTCAGGTGTTGCAGCCTGCTGTGGCCTCCATTCCTCGAAACCCTAAAATCTCTGAGAAAATTTGAGGCATGGCCTATTTAATATCAACCTTTTAAAAGTGTGTGTCAGCCATTGATTGTAAATGTCTATAACCAAAGATAACTTGAATTAAAATAGTATCTAGGAAAGCCAGGAATCGCTTGATAGTCCTTTATGCTTCCTGCAACTCACATCCTGCCATCTCTTGCCTGGTCAGTTCTAGAGGGATAGCTTTCAGAAGTACATGCTGCTTAAAACCCTTTTTGGAAGCAGGCCAGTGTAGTAGGAAAAACATAGTCTTTGAAATCAGAGAACCATTTGAATGGCACCTGCTATTCACTAGCTGAGCAACCTGGCACAAATTACATAAGCCCGTCATCCGAGCCTCACTTTCCTTATCTATAAAATGGGAGTGTGCCATCAAGAATAAAGTAGAAGTGCCCAGCACAGTGTCAAACACATGAGGTGCTTAACAGATGCTAGGTCCTTTCCCTACTCTCTGAAAGTGATTCTCCAAAGCTCCTATGACCAACTCAAGGTAGAACTAGGACAGACTCTAGATCCTCTGAGGCTTCGACTCATACTTTTTCCCTGTTGTCCCTTCCCAACACGGGGTCTGGTGTCAGTTCTCTATGTATTCATTCCTTCGTGTCCTTTTGGAAGACAGTGGCAGCACGAATAGATGGACAGTTGGTCCAGGGTCGGGGGATGAAATTCCTAACAACCGAGCATCACAAAATATTTAACAGAATATTTTTAAAATGTACGCTGTCATGGAGAATGAGAAACTACACTACCCGAGATCCCAATAGTTTCCGAAGCATACATTCCCAGTAGATGGCAGCATTGTTTCATTTACTTTCATCGGAAGGTTCACAACGTTTGTTGGCTGCTGTTGGTAACTCTAGTAACAATTTTACTACTGACATAGCAGGATGTTTGTTGGCGAATGCCTCTTTTACTCCTCCATTTAGTTCCCCCCACCCCCCCTCCCTTGAAGAAAGTAGGGACGTGCTTGGGTGTTGCCACTGAGAGCTTGTCTCTTAAGCCTGTGGTGATTTTTTTTTTTAAGTTTCCTCCATAGGCTAGGCAGTGCTTTCTCACTCACATTATTGTAGAGCCTGCCTTCAAGTAAGGGACTCTGCTTTCAAACTCTTCCTTTCCTTAGAATTTAGATTTCATTGCATTCTGGCCAAACATTTGTTCAAAAACTCTCTTGGCTCTTAGGGCAAAGTTGCTTTGTGTTGGTCTTAAAGGTAACTCCTCAGGATTTTATCCTAAGAGTAATTGATCTTTAATCAATGTTCTGCAATGCCTCGATGAGGCAGTGTGCAAACAGACTGTAGGCAAGGTCCATGCAGCATCAGCTAGTAAAGCAGGGTGCTTCCAGCTGAGCCCTGATGGATTTCCCACGTGCTTCCAAAAAGCTGGGTCTGGACATGTAGAGATTGAAAGACAGCTGAATATTTCATCTGAGAAATATAACCAGGCTGACAGCTGACCTCTGTTTGTGTGCCGCCACAGCTGCATTGTTGGCTACGTGGGGGAGCGATGTCAGCACCAAGACCTGAGGTGGTGGGAGCTGCGCCATGCTGACCAGGGGCGGCGGCAGCGGAACATCACCGTGGTGGCTGTCTGCGTGGTGGCGCTCGTCCTGCTGCTGCTCCTGATGCTGTGGGGTGCTCACTACTACAGGTGATGCTTCTTCCCATTGGCACCTCTAACAAGCCCCCCACCCCAGGAGAACTCCTACCTCCTAGAGAGCTATGCTTTACTATAGTACATTTCAACAGTGGAGTAACAATAACAGAAAACGAGTGCTGCAGGATTTCCCTGCTCTAAAGTAACAGTGGTTTTACTTTTCCTTGTCCATTCCAGTACTTGTCCACACACCTGTATAGTTCATTTAATGATGAATTTTTGTCTTCCACTTTTTTCTTGTACCTCCTTTCCTCCCCTCCACTGCACCCCACAGCCCGCATCACGGTCATTTTTTTCATAGCTACCTTTCATTGAGTGGATTTGCCACAAAGTATTAACTTTAGTTCAAGAAAACCAGTATTGCCCTGGCTGGTATGACTCACTGGGTTGAGCACCAGCCTGTGAACAAAAGGGTCTCCAGTTCCATTCCCAGTCAGGGCACATGCCTGGGTTATGGGCCAGGTCCTCAGTTGGGGGGTGCATGAGAGGCAACCACACATTGATGTTTCTCTTCCTCTTTTTCTCCCTCCCTTCCCCTCTCTAACAATAAATAAATAAAATCTTTAAAAAATAATAATTTCAACTTAAAAGTTAAAAACTGTGAAATAATATTTGTATATTTACTTTTTAAAAATTGCCACTAGTCCTGGTTGGGTTCCTCAGTGGATTGAAGCACCGTCCCTTATACCAAAAGGTTGTGGGTTCTATTCCTGGTCAGGGTGTGTACTAGAGGCAACCGATCAATGTTTCTTTCTCACATTGGTAATTCTCTCTCATTCTCTCTCCCTCTCTTTAAATCAGTAAAAAATATCCTCTGGTGAGGATTTTAAAAACTGATACTACATTAGGGTGAATGAATTAACATTATACTGCTGATTTTCCATTTTCTGAAAAAGTAGGACAGCATCCTCCACTGCCCTTAATACTGAGGAACATTTTATGTTCTGTTATAGTTTGTGCTGTACGAAATCAGTGAGTTGTAACGCTTTGTGGCAGAAGGAACTTTATTGAATTATCTGATTCAATCTCATCATTTTATGGTCCAAAAGCCTCAGACCCACTTAACTGAAATGGTCCTAGTTTTCTGGGGTGCACAGAACTCCCCCCCCCCACTATCTGCTGATACAAGTCCAACCACACTTGCTGGTGCCACATGAACACTCAGGTGTTGGCTGTCTTGCATTACGGAGAATTCAAAATAGCGTTTGAGACATGCTTGTCCGGGGTCCTGCTATGTCCCAGTATAATGGTTAAAAGCATGGGCTCTAGAATAGATCACACAGGTTCAATTCCTAGTTCATGTTTAAATACATGCCATCAAACCTTTGTCTTCAATAATTTCCTTTGCTATAACGTGGGAACAAAAATAGTACTTCAGAGTCATTGTGAAACAGAGTGAATCTAAGTGAAGAATTTAGTGTAGCTCTGGCATTTAGGACCTGTCTGTTATTATTATGATTTTCTATGAAATGTAACCTTCTCCCAAAGAGTCACATGTTCCAAACTGTTTTCAATCTTGAGACATAAGATTCTCAGGCACAACTTGAAATTTTAGTTCAGTGGTACATCAGTAACCATGGGACTTTGTAGGATAGTATTCGACCAGTATCTTAGATGTTTGTGGAAAGAACATTGACTAATCAGTGCCTCATCCCATTGGACAGAATGACAAAAGAAAAGTAGATGCTTGGCAAATAATAGTGTAGAAAAAATTGGAAGCGAGAAACTTAAGTTTATGTGTGCCATAATTATTAAATATTTTTTCTTACTCTGCTGTGGCATAGTGCACATATTTTATGTTCTGTCAATGTTCTTCAGAGCTCTGTATTGAGAGCCAATGGTAGATTGCTGGCTTTTCTTACTTAGAATTCAAAAAGCAGCTCAGCTGAAAGACGACCATAGACTTTACACAAATAAGAATGTCCTTAGCCTCTGATCCCTGTATACCTAGAATTAAAAGTGATAAGGACTAGTTTTTTAAAAAGAACACTCATCAGCTCTGGCTGGTGTGGCTCAGTTGGTTGGAGTGTCGTCCTATAGACCCAAGGGCTGAAGGTTCAATTTTGGTCAGGGCACATGCCCAGGTTGCAGGTTCAGTCCCCAGTCTGAGCATTTAGGAGAAAGCAACCAACCTCTCTCCCCCTCTCTCTCTCTCTCCCCCCAATGAAATAATGCCCTTGGGTGAGGATTTAAAAAAAAAGAAAACTCATCTGAACTCTTTCTCTCTTTTTTGACTGAAATGCATCCACAGTTGTGAAGTTTTTTCTGAACAAATCTATGGTTACTTACCAAGCCATATTACCTATGCCAAATTACCTATGGGTTTTTACCAAGCTTCTGGCCAGTGAGGCTACTTACCCCACCACAAATTTTCAGCTATGTTCTTGACTGCATTTGTACTGTAGCTGTATCGATACTGATAAAGTCAAAATTAAAACAAATACAGCTCTAACACTGAGTTTTTAAGTTAGGCAAGCTAAGTGACTTTCTTTAGAGTCAGTTATTCTTACTTTGTATCAGTCCTTGCCTGTCTCGTCTAGATGGCTTGACACTATTTGTCTCATGTAGCTCTCAAAAGATTGTGAAAAGAAATAATTTTTAAAGTATTGTCATATTATTGCTTCCTAAATCTAAATTTCTTGAAACAATAGGAAGTATTCTGTCACAAACTATAACATTGCAACTTTAAAACTGATTACATTAACCACTTGCTTCAATTTCCTGGAATTAGCCTCACCATTTCCTGGAAACATCCCTCACATCGAATTCACAGCTCCTGAGACAGGGTTTTCACAGCAGCTCCTACCTTTCGGTTGCCCTAGCTCAGGTGCGCAGACAGACCTACTGGCCCCGGGGATGCCCTCCTACAGGGAGTTAGGCTGCTGTGGACCCAAGACAGCAGTGCTGTGTGGGAATCTGGAGGCTGGCTGGCGGTTTCACCACCACATTTCCTTTCTTGCCTGCACTCTGCTGCTGCTCTGTGGGTTACACACACCTGTCTCTCTCCCTCTAGAGGCCACTGCTTTTGAGGACAGGGATATCACCTTAACACTAGAGCTCCCTCCCTCTCCCCCCTCTCCCCTAGAGCATGACACCATGCATTATATAGACTTAGTGCCTGATGTTTATCAACCAAATAAGTCTTTGTAAAACTGAATTTGGGGGCGGGAGATCTAGCCTATTTCTTGGCTTGGCAACTACGAGACACTGTGCTCTTGGGCCTTCCACTCTCTGTGTTCTTCCTGTAAGGCCTGTGAGCAGAGCGCAGCGAGCCAGGGGAAGGAGCCTGGGTGTCGTTCCATTGTGACCCAGCTCCTGGGCTGCCCCAGTGAGCTGTGAGCCTTGGTCGAGTCACTGCTACCTTCCAGCCCCACTGGCTTCACTGTAAAGTGGAGCTAATCCAGTGAGTTTCACACGGTTGCTGTGATACATAGACCACCCTCTTCCGCGCCACACTGTTAAGTTCATTAAGGTAGAGGGGTTTTTTGTTATTGTTTGGCTGGTACATCCCCAGTACACCCCAGTGCCTGGGGTGTGGCTGACACTCAGTAGATGTGTCCACGAATGAATAAACACAGAGCTCCCCGCGTCACCCCGACTCTGCTGTTCCACATGTCACAGAACGTTGAGAAACATGAAACATTATTTGGAGAGTTTTACAGAAAATAATGCCTTAAAAACCCAAAGTTGTGTTTCTACATAGTTTTCTTAATATTTATTCTCTCCCATGCATTTTAAGTACCTAAATTTTAGTGGCAAACAGTTGTCGTCTCTGCCCACCACTGAGCGGGCTACTCTTGCTTGGTTTTGAGATTGTCTCACATTTTGGTTTTGCTGCAGGACTCAGAAGCTGCTATCGAAAAATCCAAAAAACCCTTATGAAGAGTCGAACAGAGAAGCGAGCGTTAGCAGGCCTGCAGACAGAGAGGCTGGGGTGGCCTCTTGCCCCCAACCTTGGGTAATGTGACCAAAATACATAAAGAAATTGGCTTTATATTAATCCCAGTGCATTTTTTTCTTGTTCTTCTGAGTTCAGAGAGACTGGCAGCTGTCATAGCTTCCAGCGGGTGTTAATGTTGCTGGCACCACAGTGAGTGGGGCGGTCCTGGGTGGGTGCGGGGGTGGGGGTTGGGGTCTCTGCCCTAAACTGAAATAACCCAACAGGCGACAGTAGTGCCATAACTTACTGGCACAAGAAACTTACAGTCTTTTTCCCTATTATGTAGTTTCTTCCTATAACTTAGATTTTGATGTGTATGCGGAAAGTCTTTCCCAGTTTTTAGGGGATCCCCTTCGGATGGATGTCTTAAAAACCCAAGGTTGTTCTCCTAATTGTCTTCCTATTTCTTTTCTCACAAACATTTTAAATCCCTGAACTTCAGCAGCAAAATAGTTGCCAGATTTGGCAAATCAAAAATATAAGACACCTAGTTTGATTGATACTAATACCAGAAGTGTAGATTTAAATACAAATTTAACCAGGTGCCCTGTGTTTTATCTGGCATCCGTATGTGCTCAGGTTAAAATGCTTCAGATCACCCACTTCAGTAATTGAATTTAGAACACTAGAGGGCAAACTTGAGACAGGGTAAACACTTGGAATTTTTGTTTCCAGAAACCTGTCAGAGATAACTTGATTGGTTCACTGTGTGCTATTGGTATAATTTGCAGGATATGTCGTGGAAGAGGCTGAAATATATGGCAGGTCCAAAAGGGATTGAAACTTGTGGGAAAGCAGGGAAAGGGTCTTAAGGAGAGATTATGAAGGGGCAAAGGCACATTTTGGGGTCCTTCCCACATCATTTTGCCCACTTTCCAGCCTCCATGTGCATTCCCAGAGAATAGCTTTCCTGTAGCTGTACTTCTAACAAGTGATCATCTGTCCTGCCTGTAATAGGTATTCAGCTTATGCTTATTTTATGCTTGAATTTGAGTATGGAAATACAATAAGAAATACAAACTCTAGCCTTACTCTCCCACCAATTGGCTGTCTAATTTTCAGCAGGTCACTTAACCCCTGCTTCCTCTTTAGGACACCAAGGAATTTGAATTAGATGAGCTCTAAGGTTCCTTCTGTCTCTGGAGTTTCCATAAGTGTGTGATTCTGGGTGAACTTAGCTGTAGAATGTCCTCAGTTCTTTGAGGCCTTAAGGCGTAGTGGACTTCTAAATCATTTCTAGATTGAACTTCTCAGTCTACGTTGTATTTCATTCAGGTTTTGGGTAGCAAGTTTAATTCATCTGACTTAAATCATGGGAGAAGGAGGTACACAATCTGTGTATATCTTGTTTTTTAGGAAATCGAAAGCACTTGCCATTGTCCTGAGCAGCATGTTGGCTCAGAGCTGGTGGACTGGGGCTCCTGAGCTCATCCCTCCCCCCACCCCACCCCCACCACCACCTTAAGTGTTGCCGATGCTAACTGCTGCTGCAGGAATCAGTGAGAGCAGGAGAGAGCTGAGCACCCAGACTAGGAGGAGAAGCAGCAGAAACAAACCTGGTTCTATCAGCTGCCATCACATCTCAGCCCAGGACTCAGGAACCTATGTTCTTCTCACAAAGAGACATATGGTTGAAAATCTGCAGTTCAGGAGGCTAAGTTTGACTTGAGCCATAAATAATAGGCATGTGCCCATAGATAGTGAGCCGTGTATTGATTTTGCAAAACAGGATGGTGGTTAGTGTTGGGGAAAATAAGAAAATGAAAACACATGTTCAGGGAATCCACTCTTCCACGATCGACATATCCTCCCTAATCATCTCCACTCATCATTCCTTTCCGCGCTTGTCTCAAAGAGAAATATGGACAAGGTTTTTATCCATTCCCTTTTCTTCATTGTGTTTCTGAATCATGGGCCCCTTCCTGTGGGGGGCCCATTTCTGAGCCAATCAAGCTTCATCGGCTGAAACCTAACCTTGGGCAGCCCATCCTCTGAGTCACTGGTCGTCAGGGAAGGACTTCACCGAACTATAGCCTTTGTCCTGGGGCCTGGGGTCCCTTCTTTTCTTTTCTTTTATCATTGATCTCTTTTAATATCTAATTTATTTGGTGTGAATGTGAGCCAGTGAACTCCAGTCAGCCCCTATTGCAAGTACCACATCAATTGTGAATACTACAAATAATAATAAAAATAATCATTTTATTGACTAAAGGGAAATGTTTTCTGAGTCTGCCATTTAGAATTCTGGTTCCTGCGCTGTTCAAACATGAAAACAGCATTGGATGGATCCCTACAAATAGTAGTTGCACTGTTAGTTATCTCTCCCCATGCATGACCTCAGTTACTCAGAACTTGGCAGCATGTTCAAATGGATTTTATTAACTGAACACACACACACTGGAAAAGTTGGGGCACATACATATATGAGATGCTATTTTTCTGGCCTATTGGCCATGGTTAGAACACTTACAGATTCTTGGATTGCTTAAAAGAAAACAGCACCTGACCCAAAAGTTGGGATTCTAGAATTAGGATAGATTGCTCAGTAAAGGTATTGGTAGGGGCTGGTTGCTTTAAATTAAATTTCCCAATTGAAACTAAATTTTTCATTAGCCAGAGAAATAAATTTGACAGGGCCTTCCTTTCAGGTTTCAGCTTCCAGCTTCCATAGGATGAACACGAGAAAGCCATAAACTCTGATTTCACGTATGTTGAGATAATTTGTCAGTTATATAATGTTCTCTCTCTCCCTCACTTTTATCGTCTGTAGTTTGTGGTTGTAAAGGAACACCAGAGTCTCAGCAATGGGAATCACCCTGCGGCCCTCGCAGACGGCCAGGCAGCAGATGTTGGACAGTTTTCCTCCCAGGAGCCTGGTCGGTGGTTATCTTCACCTTCTTCCTGAATGCCTTCCTGAATGGTAAAGGTCTCATTTAAGTACAGAAACAATAGTTAGATTGGATAAGCTTTGTGAGCAGCAGGGCTGTATTGTTTTAAATGCCATTGAGTTTTAGAGAAAGATATTTGGACTGATTTCCTGTCTTATGTGAGGTTACTGTGTTCACTCAAAACTCTGAGCAAGCACACCATGAGTTGACTCCTTATTTTGAGTTAGGGTGGGTTTTGAAGTCATTGAGGTTTGGGTTTATATCAGTAGCTGTAAGAATAATTCCAGGGCAATTGTCAATGGCTCCTAGAAAATGTGTATCATGTCGGAGTAGGAAAGGTTCCTGTAAATTTAAGTTGATCAGGGGGTTGTCCTAGGGATCAGGAAGTATTCAGGTCTTATCAGGGGCTAACCCTCAGCTAAAGGGCTGGGCACCTGGGAAATCCAGCCACGCCCCTGGGAGAGGGGCCACAAAATCAACCCATATCCTCAGGCTGTTCTGGAACTCAATCTCCCTCAGGTAGAAATGGAGTTAGATATGCTTTGACACAATACCTTTGACACAACAAAAGTTGTGTTATGCTAAGCTTCTTGGGTTTTAAGTCTCAGATATCAAAGATCTGTTTCACAACTTAGAGAACAAGGTTGAATATGCTTTGTATCATAGCCTTGAGAAAGGTACAGAGAAACTTTGAGCCAACAAAAACAATTCCTCTGCTGGTGTTTAAGCTGCACTTATATTTTCTGGTATTTGCCCTTCACAAATATGCTTACTACCATTCTCTCATCAGATTTCCTTGTAGAGAGAACATAGGCTTCTTATTTTAAAAACGTACTCTAAATATACTGCTCATACATGTAGCGCCATGGAATCCAATTCAGTAGACCTCCACTTTCTAATTTGAGGAAGACCCTGGATATTAAAGTACACTTAAGAATTAACTCTTAAAATTACAGTAAATATTAGAGTATTATATACACTGTTACCAGTGTTGTTACCTAGGTAATGAAAACATTCAGCATTTTCAAAAGTTGCTTGGATTTTGTTGTTATTAGTAGCATTATTAGAAAGTAATGGAATATTTTATAGTAACATACTACTTTTTCTTGAAGAGCTAAAAAAACATAATTCTTTGTCATAAAGGTAATCTACTTTAGAAGCACATATAATTTTGCAAATTAACCAATGGTATAGTGATTTGACCAGAGTATGGTTAAATTCAGAAAATAGGGAAGGACTCAGCTGAGTACTAAGGAATAGATTGAACTATCTCTCTTTTTGCTCACTCCACTGCAAACAATCTGATCCATTCTCTGAGGGCCACTCATATAACTGTCTCCTAATATGAGTGATCACATGCCCTATTGTGTCCAGCTGTCTCATAAATGCCTGTGGTGAAAGTGCACATAGCAACTGGAGGTGGGAAGAGAGTAGAGAATGAGATAAAAGATCAAGATTGGCTCTTTGCCCATTCCTTCTCTGCTCCTGGAAAACCTATTAAAATGCAGGTTATATTAGTGGTTGGCCCATAGAACCATATTCATTGCTCTCAGCCACATCAGTTGGTGCAGGTTGAGTGCGGAGCACCACAAGAGGGGCAGAGCAGCATGCCAGGGGATAGGAATGCAAGTGCGATTAAAGCCCGAGCTCTGTTCTCAAGTCATGTGAGCCAGATGGGGAAAGGGGAGATACACAGGGAACACTAAAGAGCAATGTCAGGTAACGCACAGTCCTTTGAGTCGTCTCAACCAACCAAACTATTTCAAGTTTTAAAAAATTGAGTACAGAGTGGTCTGGGATTGGGTTCATTTTGTGTTGCCTATTTCAGGCCTATTCTTCAACCACTACTATTAAAGTCTCCCTTGTTAAAGATTGGGAATGATGTGAATTCTAAAATTTCTTTGTTTTTTTTCTAATACATAGGGTCAGTGCAACCAACACCATGAAAGAAGGAGCCCCAGATGCGTACAGGCACAGAGCACAGCTGCAGCATTCCACTATCCAGTGACAGTGTCTCTGGTCTCCAGAGAATGGAGTGCAGCTTTCCTCTCCCCTCCCATGGGGCGTGGCCCATTGCTGGGGGGGTTGAGTAGCCCCATGCTCTCTGGTCAGCTAACCCATTACAGCAACAAAAGGGCCCCGTATCCACCACACCAAATGAAACTGACTCAGTGAAAACTGCGAGTTGGAAAAGAGCTACCTGTATGTGTGGACAGTAATAATTTGTTTCAGAAAGTAGAGGAATATGCAAATTTGACTCCACAGTCTCTACAACTAATTACCTGCTGAGCATCCTGGAAACAAAAATAAATTGTGTTTTTGCTTCTTCCTTCAAGCAGTCCCATGACAGATTTTCAAATCAGAGGAACTGGAGCAACCACTAGGTAACTCATTAGAAACCAAATGGGGACACTTGTGCTTTATAAATTGTGTCATTTTCAATAATCAATAGATTTTTTTCTCCCTGCAGCTCCAGAAGCAATCTGGGATTAAAACAGGCAGTCATACTGGTTTAGTCAGTCATAATTTCTTTTATCTGGACAGAACATTTAGCTTAATCCAATCAAATAATTTGAATATTAAAATTACTGTTATGATGCATTGCAGGCATTTAATTTATCACTTATCATCCATGCTGATAATTTTGATGAATGTATTTTAAATTAATGAGAGATGTACTTATTTAGAAACTTATTTCTTCAGAATTAGATGACTTATTTTTTCTATTTTAAAATCTTTGAATGAATGAACACATTTTAAAAACATAACCTAAGAGACTTCAGTGTTTCTCAGTTAGTACTATCCTTTGCCCCTCAGTGTTTTTTTCTAGTGAAAATGGTAAACTTTCCCTTTATGTGTTGCACAGAATTTTTACTTATTTTCAAATGTGAGATTGTAAGCAAATTGCCAGATTTATTTTCATTATGAACAACAATTGATTTCTTTTAATTATTTAAATAAAATCACCATAAGTAATAAACATTTTGTTTATTAGTTTGGTAATTTATTAGTACACCTGGTTAAAGTTGAAGCAAAGGGATTCGCCAAGCTTGCTGTTGTTACTCCTTTTAAAAAAAATTGAAATTTCTTTAACTTTATAAACATTCACAAGGTGTTGTAAATAAATACCATTCCTGCAGCCCAGGCATTATTACCACAATTTACACAACCAACACAAGAACTGGGGATTGTTCAGGCTTTGGATTGTTTGATTCCTGCACTGGATGGGCCCTTTGTTCAACTTTTCTTTCATTTTTCTTCAATTCCTTGGACTTGGATTTTGGTTACAACAGAAGTCAGCATTAAAAATGAAGTGAAGCACTTCTCTTCAAGTGGATACCCCTTAGAAATTTTAGTAAAGATTTGGTTTTGGGGAGGATCACTTACATTAGTTAAATATTCAGTATGATGCTTTTCCCCGGGTAATTTAGATTTTTGCTCATTCAGTTTTGCTTTAATTGGTAGTCAATACACTAGTGGATCAGAAGACCCATCTATTATTTTTCTTAATTATAGTTTATTGATTATGCTATTACAGTTGTCACAATTTTTCCCTTTACCCCCCCTATCCAGCACCACCCACCCCCACAGGCAATCCCCACACCATTGTTCATGTCCACGGGTCATGTGTATAAGTTCTTTGGCTACTCCATTTCCTATACTGTACTTTACATCTCCATGGCTACTCTGTAATTACCCATTTGTACTTCTTAATCCCCTCACCTCTTCACCAATTCCCTTAAACCACCTTTCCATCTGGCAACTATCAAAACACTCTCCACATCCATGATTCTGTCTCTGTTCTTCTCATTTGCTTAGTTTGTTTCATAGATTCAATTTTTGATAGATATGTATTTATTACCATTTTATTCATAGTTTTGATCTTCTTCTTTTTCTTAAGTAGTCCCTTTAACATTTCATATAACAATGGTTTGGTGATGATTAACTCCTTTAGTTTTTCCTTGTCTGGAAGCTCTTTATCCGCTCTTTGATGCTAAATGATGGCTTTGCTGGATAGAACAATTTTGGCTGTAGGTTCTGGCTTTTCATGACTTTGAATATTTCTTGCTAATCCCTTCTAGCCTGCAAAGATTCTTTTGAGAAACCAGCTGACAGCCTTATGGGAACTCCCCTGTAGGTAACTAACTGCTTTTCTCTTGCTGCTTTTACATTCTCTCTTTATCTTTAACTTCTGGCATTTTTATTATGATGTGTCTTGGAGTGGATCTCTTTACATCCACCTTGTTTGGATGGTGCTATGCTTCCTGGACTTGCATGTCTATTTCCTTCACCAAATTAAGGAAGTTTTCTTTCACTATTTTTTCAAATAGATTTCCAATTTCTAACTCTTCCTCTTCACCTCTGGCACCCCTATGATGCAAATGTTGGAATGCTTGGTGTTGTGCCACAGGCTGCTTATACTATCTTCATTTTTTTGAATTTTTTTCTTCTTGCTATTCTGATTGGTTGTTTTTTGCTTCCTGATGTTCCATACCATTGATCTGATTCTTGGCTTCATCCACTCTGCTGTTGATTCTCTGTAAATTGTTCTTTATTTTAATTAGTGTGCCTTTCATTTCTGACTGGATTTATTTATTTATTTAATTAGTTTATTTTTTTTGCTGTTAAGGTCCTCACTGAGTTCATTGAGCATCTTTATAACCAGTGTTTTGAACTCTGCATCCAATAGATTGCTTACCTCCATTTTGTTTAACTCTTTTTCTGGAGTTTTGATCTATTCTTTCATTTGGGCCACGTTTCTTTGTCTCCTCATTTTGGCAGTCTCCCTGTCCTTGTTTTTATATATTAGGTAGAGTCACTATGGCTCCCTGTCTTGGTAGTGTGTCCTAATGTAGTAGGTGTTCTATAGGGTCCAATGGCACAGACTCCCCTATAACCCAGGCTGGGTACTCGATGTGCATGCTTTGTGTGGGCTGAGTATACCCTCCTCTTGTAATTGATCCTTGATTGTTTTTGACATCAATGGGAGGGATTTGAGGTTTCCCAGGTGGTGCAGCCCAAGGTCAGCCGCAACCTGTGTTCTGCCCAGGGCCAGGGCCTGCATGAGCTAGAAAGCAATCTGAGATGGCTGCTACTTGTGCTGGGCTTAGACACTCCCAGGTGAAGCTAGGCTGTGAAGCTAAGCTGACTGCTGCTAGTGCAGGACCTGGGGCCACTTAGAAGAGGTTCAGGGGGCAGGGAGCTCACTGAGGCCAGCTGTTGCTTATTTGAGATGATTTAAGAAGTTGCGAAACATGAGCCAAGACCAGCCATTTACAGACCCATCTATTATTTCCAAGCGAACTGACCTCAGAAGAGCAATAGTCATAATTTTCCCAATTATCACAATATTATATTCCTAAATGTGAATTTTTTTTCTTTCAAAAGTTAGCATTTTTGAAGCATTAAGGGTTTAGATTTTTATATTTTAGTACCACATTCTTCTACAATTTCAAAGATAACTAAGGAGATGACAGGAGACCCCAATGGCCCATAAGATAGCACTGTCTTTGAACCAGAAAATCCATTTCCTTTGAGCTTTTCAATGAATCCAATACCTCATAAACTGGGATCATGTCATGTCCTTGATCAGGCTCTAATACCAGCTCCCTCCTGGTCATAATAAAGAAAAAACTGCTGTGTATTCTTCTGTGAGCAAGTCACCATGAAGAGGTAGCTTCCCTTCCTGTGTGGCTCCATGTCTCTACTAGAAATACCCTCCTTTAAACATTTAGTTTTAGAAAGAGCATTTTCATCTAAGATAATTGATTTGCATTTTTTCCAGACTGAATATTCTTAGATCCTAACTCTCAAGTTCTCATTGCACATAATGCCCGATGACAATTTTGTTTGAGTAAATGTCACCTACTACATTTAACATGGGCATTCTGCCCACCTTTCTAGCACCTAAAGAAGGCTAGTACACGGCATTGTTTTAAAACCCTATAGTTTTAGTTCCATCTATTAGTCTTGATTTCCAACTGATATTGTTTTCCTGTAGATAAATGATTATTGTATGATAATTGAAAATGTATTAAGAGCACTAAATAATAAATTCTTTTTAAAATAACAAGTCAAACAAGAATATGAGAGAAAGGAAAAATAACTAGTCAATTTAAGTATGTGTTGCAAGTAAAACTGTATTTTTTTTTGTTTTACTTTTTCTTTGTTCTGTATTGAAGTCCTTAACTGAGAAAAACACTCCTCTGCATTGTTTCATCCTGGGCTCTTTAGCTCCAGACACGCTTGAAGCAGAGCACTTTTCTGTTTGGAGGCTGGCAATGGTTTTCTACAGCTACTAGTCATATAGTTGGGACAACATAGTTCAATAGGAAACTATGAAAATGATTAACATAAAATTAAATATCCATCATATATCCAAAACAGAGACTTTAGGAAAAATATTAATTTCTAACCAGGAAAATTTCCTAGTTGGTGGTCATTTCCTAGCTCCCCTACCTGTCTCCAGTGAATATTTGGCCTTTCTGACAGTTTGCTTTCCATCTCTGGTGGACCAGAAGTAAAGTTAAGATGTGCCTCACTCAATAATTGAGTCTTCAGGAGGTATTCTTAACTAAGAACTGTAAATTCCAGATTAATGTCTACATTATTTAGATTATTTTTCATTTATATCATTTACCTATCAAAATAATGAAAGTAGAGTAAAACTGTTATTCAGAATTTAGAGGATCACTTTAGACAGTGATTCATGTGGTTGCTCCTTGGTTCTTTAGCTTAAACCTTGGTGTGAAACAGCTTAAAGTCACAGCAAGCATCAGTACAAACTAAGGTGTTATTCCTACCACTGAGGTATTGAGACACTCAAGGCCTTACTTCCTCCAAATATTCTTTTATCAATTTGGGATCACTCTCTGTCTCTACCATTGTATAAAGCATGTTAAGCAGAATTATGTTTTCTTGATGACAAAAGAGCTTCATTACACATCGATCATAATAGCATTCTATTATTTTGTGATGATCAAAGCTCCTTCAATGTATATTAAAGGTCCTCACACCTTGATTCCAAACATTTTAATCTGTTATTTTTATTATTTTTCTTATGGAGGGTCAAGTTGTCAGTTCTCACACTGCTGTCAATGACCTTCCACAGAAGCTCATCATCACTTTTCTTGTTGCTTCTGTTTTGTGAAGTTGTTGTTCAGATAACCAAGAAAATTTGCATGGTCAGCAAGATGAGAGTAAACATATATTGAAGGAGAGCTTAAAAACATTTCCTGAGTAACCTACATAAGTTTTAGGCCTTAAATTTTTTGTCATGTTGCATTTTGTTCCCTTTAGCGTTCTGGAGAGATTCCAGCATAAGGTGGTGGTTAAGATAGTTCCTGAAGTCAACAGAGCTCGATTTGGACACCACTGTGTCACCTACTAGTTTTACTTTGTTCAAACTACTTAATTCCTGTAAGCGTCAGTTTCCTCGTCTGTAAAATGGGGAGAAGAACACTGCTGTTGTCATAGGACTGTTGTGATTTTTTCAATGAAGTAATGTACACAGAGTGCTTAGCATAATGCTTATCATAAAATCAAATGATATTACTGTGTTTTTTTAATCCTCCTTTGAGGACATTTTTTCATTGCTATTCAGAGAGAAAGAAAGTGAGAGAGAGAAACATCAATTGATTGCCTTCTCATTCATGCCCTAAACAGGGGGACAGAACCAACGAACTGAGCCACACCGACCAGGCCTAGAGATCACTGTTTCAATAGTATTAGTTTATTCCACGATGGGATCTCTTTGCACTGCTTCTAACCCAGGCCAGTGGCACATGAAGACAGGCAAAGAGCAGAGCCCCAAACCCTGGATCAGAATTTTAAGACAATATGCATAAATATCAAGAAAGATTCAACATTCAATTTGATTTTTACATTAAAATGTCCATAGACAAATGTTTGGAACATGTGGTCATTTATCAACTTTTGTATATTGGATCATGAAAAATAATGAGAACATTAATTAATGACTCTATTAGTATGAGATAGCATTGTACAGTTTATCCATGTCTACATGGAAATGGAAAAAGTATTTTTTGTTTTTATCTATTTTTGTGTAAGGCAGTGTGCTTACAAGCAGAAGGAGTCCTTGAGAAACAAACTTTCATAAGGCCTTTACTGAAAATCTCAGTTCATTTTCATAATTCAATTAGTAATTAAATATCTCATGTATTACTAGAATAATCCCTTTGTCTATATATTCTAATGAGATAGTTCTGAAATGTTTGTTGGTAGCTGTTAAGCCAAGTAGAAATACACTGTGGAATGTGGACATTAGTTTTAAATACTTACTAATTTGTTAGAGCTGGAGACAACAGCACAAGAGACACGTGCAGTGGCTTCTAATGATAGGTAAGAAAATACATAATTAGAGTTCAAGAAACACTTGATTTCTGTCAACAGCAACTTCCCAAATTTTTCACTATCATCACCTGCATTTATTAGTATTTCCACTGTTGCCTCAATGGTAAGGAAACACTATCTAAAACTAATGTAATGACCAGGCTGCAATTGAGCTCTTAAACCTTTATACCCAAATCTCATTAAAGTTTACTTCATTCTATAGATGTATGTATATGTGATAATTTGTTTCAGGGTCAAAAAGTCTTTGTATCTGTGGAATTAAAATATTTTTTCTCCAGAGTTCTATCTTACATTTGCATCTTGCCTTTTAGTTCACAGAGGATTTTATATTCATTATTTTATTTGTCCTCATTAATTCTAACATCCAAACAATGAGGTTAGTAAGGCAGATATTCTTCCCATTTTACTAACTCTGAAAGATTGTACCCAAGGCTGAATGAGAGTGAAGATAAATAATAAAACATATTACTAGAGATAAAAAATACTTCATAGTGATAAAATGTTCAATTTGGCAGAAATATATTATAATTTTAAAATCATATAAACTTAAAACCTAGCCTCAAATATATAAAGCAAAAAATTGACAACTTACAAGAAATATTGAAGAAAACACCATCATAATAGGAGAGTATACCATACTCTTGGTAATTAATAAACTTAGGAGACAAAAACTTAGTAAAGATATAGAAGACTTTAAACTAGAATTATCTGAATTGGATATATAGTACACATAGAGATTCATGAAAATTAATGTGCTATTCTATAAAGTAGCCTCAGTAAGTTTCACAAGACCACATAAATGTAATAGAGGCCATTTTCTTTGGCCACAATGAAATTGAGTTAGAGTTAAATAATAAAGCAGTAATTAGAATGCTTGGAAATTACAAAACACTACTAAATGGGTCAAAGAAGAAATCATAATAGAAATTAGAAAATACATAGAACTGAAGAGTTTTGCAAATTCTATATGCCACAACTAATGGTATATAACTAAAGTAGATTGAGAGGGAATTTTGTAGCTTTATATTCTTATAAAGAAAAAAACATGGAAAATTACTGAGTTAAGAATGACTCAGCTGAAGAAGTTAAAAAAAATAGCAGACTAAATCTAAAGGAAGTGTAAGAAAAGACATAAATATAACAGAAATTAATGAAATAGGGTCCTGGCCAGGTAGTTCAGTAGGTTAGAGCATCTTCCTGAGACACCAAGTTTGTGGGTTTGATCTTTGGTCAGGGCACATACAAGAAGCAACCAATGAATGCATCAGTAAGTGGAATAACAAATGTCTCTTCCCCTTCTTCTCTCTCTTTAAAGTCAGTCAAAGATAATTTTAAGAAGACATTAATAAAAGAGGAAAAAATAAGAGGATCACAGACATGGACAACAGTGAGGTGATTGCTGCGGGGAGGGAGGTATAAGAGGACTAAGTGTAATGCAAAAAATTATAATAAAGATTATATTTAAAGAGGCAAAAATTGTTTGAAAACTTTAATAAATATTTGGCAAGATTAACCAGGGAAAAAAGAATGAACACTATATAATGCTATGTATAAAAAGGGCATAAAATGACAGGTGTGCCAGCAATTTAAAAAATAAGAGAATAGTATAAATAATTTTTGACAGTGTAATGGACAATTGCCTAAAAAAACAAACCAAACAAAAAACATACAAAAACCTTGATTACCAAAACTGACAGAGAAATAGAAAACGGAAATAATCCTAAATCCATTAAACAAACCTAAAAATTAAAAAAATCTTTCTACAAGGAAAACACCAAGCTTCACATGTTAGATAGCTTTATGCTGTGTCAACTTGGTAAACCTTCCCCCAGAATTTATCCGTGTGTATATTTGTGATACAGTTGATCATCATGGTTAGAGACTGTGAAAGACAGATGCACAGATGCCAGTAGGTCCTCACTCTTTCCCACAGTGATTGCTGTCAGGTTGCAGATTATTCCTCTCCCTTACTTCATGTTCATCTCTTTTTCCTGTTGTTGGCTCTGGTGCACACAAGGCCCTCCAGGAGATGGGAATGCAAAAGTCTTCCACTGACCTCCCACAAGCTCTGCTTGGTGCTCAGGCTGGAGGAGGTGGGAGTGACTGACTTTGCAGGTTTCTCTGTAAATTTCAACTTCCCACTGCATTAGGAGTGCAGATCTGCTACTTTTCTCCCATCCTCCAAAGTCCTTGTCCAGACCTTACTCTCCCAGCTTCTCCTGCAATTATGTGATACCTAATTTTTATAATAAATTCTTTATTCCATAATACCCACTGGTTTCTTCCTTGATTAAACCCTGACTGACCGACACAACAGGTAAATTCAGACAAATAGTCAAGATACTGCTAATTCATATTACACAAATCCTTCCATAGAATTTTTAAAAAGGTAACAGGAAGATATACACATGACAAATAAGCATATGAAATGATGTTCCACATCATCTTTAACTTGTATTTGAAAATAACAATGAGATACTACCACACACCTATTAAAACATACAAAATCCAGAACATTAACAACACCAAATGCTGGTGAGGATGTGAAGCAACAGGAACTCTCATTCATTTTGGTTGGGAATGCAAAATAATATAGCCACTTAGAAAGACTTTGGTGTTTTTTTTTACAATTAAACATATTCTTACCATATAGCCCAGCAATCAGCTTCTTGGTATTTACCCAAAGGAGTTGAAAACTTATGTCCACACAAAAATCTGCACATAGACAATTATAGTAGTTTCGCTCATCATTTCCAAAAGTTGGAAGGAAGCAAGATGTACTTTAGTTGATGAAGAGATAAGTGGTCATACAGACAATGGAATATTATTTAGAGCTAAAAAGAAATGAGCTGTCAAGCTATGACAAGACACATAGAAAACTTAAATATACATTCCTAAGTGAAGAAGCCAGCCTGAAAAGGCTACATATTGTATGATTTTGGAGAACACAAAACTACAGAGACAATAAAAAGATCAGTAGTTCTCAGGTGCTAAGGGGGAAAGATAAGTAGGTGGAGGACAGGGGAAGTTTATCACAATGAAAATACTGTATGATACTATAATGATGGGTACATGGCATTGATTTGTCCAGACTCAGAGAATATGCAACACCAAGAGTGAACCTTAAGATGAACAATGAACTTTGAGTGATGATGATGTGTCAATATAAGTTCATCACTTGTAACAAATATATCACTATGGTGGATAATGTCCATAATGATGCTGGCTATGCATGTGTGAAGGCAAGAGCTATACAGGAAATCTCTCTACATTTTATCAAATTTGCTATGAACCTAAAACTGCTCTAAAAAAATAAAGTATTTGTTTTTAAAGGAAAATACAACCTACCTCATTTTATGGGGTTACTATAACCATTATTTCTAGAGTAGACAAGTATAGTGCAAGAAAGGAAGATTACAGACCTAACTCAATTATGAACAATGATGCAAAAATCTGAACAAAATGAATTCAGTAATATATTTAAATATATTTAAATATAATATATATTCAGTAATATATTTAAATAATACCTGATCATGACAGTGGCAATTATATAATAAATATGAAATTGACTAAATAATTATAATAAAGGGGGATGGGGATAAAAATATTAATTAATTAATTAATTAATTCTTTATTTTAGAGAGAGGAGGGGAGGGAGAAAGAGAGGGAGAGAAACATCAATGTATGGTTGCCTCTCATGTGCTCCTTGTTAGGGACCTGGCTGGCAACCTAGGCATGTGCCCTGAGTGGGAATCAAACTGGTGACCCTTTGGTTCACAGGCCGGTGCTCAGTCCCCTGAACCACACCAGCCAGGGTCAGGGATAAAAAATATTTAAAATCAATAACAAAAACACAACAAAGTAACAAATTGAAAGAGAAAAAATTTTAAAAGATGCAGAAAATACTTTCAATGAAATTCAACATCTATTCATGACAGAATCTTAGCAAACTCAGAAGAAATGAAAAATTTCTTAAGTTGATGAAGAAAAATCTACCAAAAAGCCTATAACAAACACTGTATTCAATGATGAAATGTTGAAGGCTGGGGTCAAGACAAGGATGCCCTATCATCATTTCCATTCAACATTGCATTAGATATTGTAGACAGTAATCTGTCAGCATGATAATATTCCCAAAACAATAAGGTAAAAATTATTAAAATATGTAAAGATGGGAAACAAGGAAATTAAATAATTATTTCTAGATGACAGAGTTGTTTATAGAAAACTCCAAAGAATCTACAATTAAATTACAAGAAGTAACAGAAAATCATTATATCTTAGTACACTAACTAGGAAATGTAGTTAAAATATGTATCAATTACAATAGTAGTATAGATAACAAAGTAACTGTGAGCAAATTGAACAAGGCCCAGGCCCATTACGGAAAAAGTTAAAAACTTAGAAGAAGAAAAATTAAGGAACAGAGCCGGCCAAGATGGAGGCGTAGGTAGACATGCTTTGCTTTTTTCCACAACTAAAAGGACAACAACAAATTTAAAAACAAAAAAAAAAAAAAAACAAGAACTGCCAGAAAATTGAACTGCATAAAAGTCCGACAACCATGGAGTTAAAGAAGAAACATTCATCCAGACTGGTAAGAGGGGCAGAGATGAGCAGCCGGGGCAGAGTTCACTCCTGGCAAGGCAATAGAACGGGCAGGTGAATTGGTGGCTGGCAGACTGGGCAATTCCACATATGCGTGTGAATAAACTGGGAGGAACAACTGGGGAGTGAGCCAGACCTGGAACCCAGGGTTCCAGCACGGGGAAACTGAAGCTTTAAAATCTCTGGCTACAAAAATTTGTGGGGATTCTGGTAGTCGGAGAAACTCCCAGCCTCACAGGAGAGTTCACTGAAGAGACCCTTTGGGGGTCCTAGGATGACACAAACCCACACACCTGGAAATCAGTACCAGAAGGGCCCAATTTGCTTGTGGGTAGCAGGGGAAGTGACTGAAAGTGGGACAAGAGTCAAGCAAGCAGCATTATTCCTTTTAGCACCTCTCCCCCATATACAGCACCACAACGCAGCCATGTGGGTTGCCCCACCCTAGTGAATACCTAAGACTTCACCCCTTACCACATAACAGGTGCACTGAGACAAAGAAATATGGCCCTAATGAAAGAACAGATGAAAGCTCCAGAAAAAGAACTAAGAAATGAGGAGATAGACAACCTTCCTGATGCAGAGTTCAAAACATCAGTAATCAGGATGCTCACAGAAATGGTTGAGTACTGACACATAATAAAGGAAGAAGTGAAGGCTATGCAAAGTGAAATAAAGAAAGATATACAGGAAACCAACAGTGAACGAAATGAAACTGGAACTCAGATCAACAATTTGGAACAAAAGGATGAGGAAACATCCAACTGGAACAGAATGAAGAAACAAGAATTCAAAAAATCAAGAGAGGCTGAAGAACCTCTGGGACAACTTTAAACATTCCAACATCTGAATCATAGTGGTGCCAGAAAGAGAAGAGAAAGAGCAAGAAATTAAAAACTTATTTGAACAAATAATGAAGGAAAACTTCTCCTGGCAAAGGAGATAAACTTCCAGGAAGTCCAGGAAGCTCAGAGAATCCCAAAGAAGTTGGACCCAAGGAAGCTCACACCACTGTGTGTCATAATGACATTACCTAAGATTAAAGATAAGGAGAGAATCTGAAAAGCAGCAAGAGAAAAGGAGATAGTTACCTAGAAAGGAGTGCCCATCAGACTGGCAGCTGATTTCTCAAAAGAAAGCTTGCAGGCAAGAAGGAGTTGGAAAGAAGTATTCCAAGTCATGAAAGGCAAGGATCTACACCCAAGATTACTCTATCCAGCAAAGCTATCATTTAGAATGAAAGGGCAGATAAAGTGCTTCCTAGATAAGGTAAAGTTAAAGGATTTCATCATCATGAAACTCATATTATATGAAATGTTAGAGGCTTATCTAAGAAAAAGAATAAAAAACTATGAACAGTAAAATGACAACAAAATCACAACTATCGACAACTGAACCTAAAAAACGAAAACAAAAACTAAGCAGACAACTAGGAACAGAATCAAAGAAATGGAGATCACATGGAAGGTTACCAGTGGGGAGGAGGAGGGGGAAAATGGGGGGAAAGTTACAGGGAAGAAGAAGCATAATTGGTAGACACAAAGTAGACAGGGGGAGGTTAAGAATAGTATAGGAAATGGAGAAGCCAAAGAACTTATATGTACGACCCATGGACATAAACTAAGGTGGGGGGGTGCTGTTGGTGGGAGGGGGGTGCAGGGCAGAGGAGGATAAAGGGGAGAAAACAATAGGACAACTGTAATAGCATAATCAATAAAATATACTTAAAAATTGTTTATCTTTACAAAAAATAGTGAAACAGATCCTTACCTTACACTACACATAAAAATCAATCCAAGATCGAATACAGCTTAAATGTAGAAGGCAAAACTCTTCACCTTTTGTAAACATTTATAGAAGCACATTTTAATAACCTTGGGTTGAAGAAGAATTTCTTAGTAACCTCAAAAGAAAAATATCAACAAATTATTATTAAAATTAAGAATTCCTGTTCCTCAAAATACACAACAGGAGAATAAAAATACAAGATAAAAGTTTGAAAACAATTTGCAGCAGATTTAATGGACAAGGGATTATATAAACCTAGAATGTTTAGATATGTCCTAAGGCAATAAGAAAGAGATGAACAAAGCAATAAAAAGATAGGTGGAAGAGGGAAAAAATGTGTCGCCAAAACCACATGAAAAGATGATTAATCACATTAGTGGTTAGAGAAGTCAAACCACAATGAGGTAGGTACCGTTTCACACTTACTGATGATGGGCAAACATTTTATCAGACAAGCCCAAGTTTAGGCAGGAACGTGAGACAATGAGCACTGTCATACACAGCTGGTTACCTGGTGTAATCATCTTGGCATAACCGAGTAAAGCTGGATGTGTTCATATTCTACAACCTAGCAATTCTAGTCTGAGGCATATATTCTAGAGAACTTCTTGCTCCTGTGTGTCTCAGGGCACAGAGAAGAGAGTACATAATAACAGCAAAACCCTGGAGGCCACATAAATAATCATCAACAGTCACATGAGTAAGAAATTATTGTTGAGTTTTAGTACAGTTAAAATAAGTAAATTACGAGTTATAGCAGTTAAAATAAGTAAATTACAGCTAAACACATGATAATAGATTAATCTAAAAAATACTGTTTAATCTGAATTAATCTATAAAGAAAGAAAGATGAAAATCTTACATACTAAATAATTTTGTTATATAAAGTTTATAAGCAGGTGAAAATAAACAATATGTTATTTGTACATGCAGACTTAAGTGATAAAAGGACAAAGGGAGCTGCTGACAAATATTCTAAAAGGCAGTTGTCTTGGACACTAGGAGACAGGACGTCTTCAGTGATGGGTATCCAGGGCTTCTGAGACCCTAGTAACGTTCTATGTCGAAGTCTCTGTGAACTGCACATAAGTAAAAAAAAAAGCGGGGGGGAGTATACTTCACGCTTAAAAAAACCCAAAAGAACACAAAAGAAATTGTTCCCAAATTCTACCGAGTACTTCATGGATTCCAAAGCAGAATTTTTCGCATTCCTTGCATGGGTCTGGGCTGGGTCTGCTGAGTTCTGGGTCCCTGAAGCCACAGAGCATGCACTTGGGATTAACGTGTTTCTGAGCAGGGAAGTTTCCTCCACAGCTGGAAGCGCCTGAAGACAGGCACAGGAAATGCAATTTACTACACACTTTGAATGTTTTGGGCAAAAAGAGTGATGAGATAATGGAGGATATAAGAAAAAAGGCTGTGTACAACCTAGGAGGCGATAAAAAGAAACATTTTAAATTGGCCTTTGTAACCTCATAAGAAATGATCTGGTTTGGGGATGGTGAAAAATGATGTTTGCTATTATAGTGAGAAGGGGCATTCCAATTCTAGTGCCCAGATTTGCTTCAAACCTCTCTTCCATTAAAAAGTCCAAACTTTAGAGATCCATTGTTTAGGTTTTCCCCTTCACTTTCCATTTTAATGCTGCTTCTCAAATCCTTGTGCAATAGTCCATGTTCGCTAAATTATTCAGCAGATATGCAGCACCGCATGTGTTTGTTGAGTGGAAGTTATAACGAAACTGTATGTGCTTTCTGCATTCATGGACTAATGGATGGGGATAACTTTTTAAGCAATCAAAAGAAGAGGAAATCAAGATCATAAATGAAAGAAAGCAGAAGCTTCAAGGTGCTCTGTCTCTAACAGCTTTTTAACCATCAGCCACATTAGAACGTTGGTCCTTCCTCGTCACAAATTCATAGCTCTCCTTAAACTTTGTCACAGGCTCCTAACAGCTTTTTAGCCCTTCACAATTGTCAGTCTTCTTGTTCTGAAACTGTAGTAAATCTCAGCAGAGTCCCCAGAGAATAAGAAAGGGAGAAATCTGGACTTCCACGATCACTTAGATCCCCGAAGCACTCTATGTGCTCGTGATCAGAAGACATACACAGCCTTTATAACCCTGCCCCTGCCATCAGACCCTCTGAGAGACACACATAGGCTAAAGGGCGTCCAGATCCAGCTCAAAGTAGAATTTCCTCTTCCACGTCTCTGAAGAGGGTCCTTTGCCTTCAGCTTTTACCTAACACCTGTAGTCACAGGGAGCTTGGTACTTCACAAGACAGCTTTTACATGAAACTTCCCAAATTTTGTTAGTTTTGATAGAAACTGCATCACCCCAGAAGCTCATATAAAAGCAATCAGGTACCAGGAGCAGATTCCTACTGGAGACGCCTGCCCTAAAGACACGTTAAATCTAATGTGGTCACAGGTCATAGGGCATCCATCCAAGGTGTGGCAGGAAACTCTCTGGGTCCTAGGAATGGGCAGGAACATAAAGAGTTGAGATAGCTCCCTCAGCCCTTGGCCCCTGGGACTCTTGTCTTTGCTTCTGTCTGGGGGCCTGCTTTCCCTCTGCCATTGACAGTGTGGCCTTTCTGAGCTCCCGTGTGTCCTGGTGATTGGCCTACCTGCACTCCAGTGGACAGTGAAACCAACCTAGCCCAAATTTTACACATTTCCTATCAAGATCTCCCTTTCCCATCATCTAGCTTAGTGTCTCACAAACTTTAATGTCCACAGCATCACCTAGAGAGCTTGCCAAAATGCAAATAATGGTTTGGCAGGCCTAGGGTAGGGAGTGTACATTTTTAATACATTCCTAGCTGACACAGATGCCGCTGATCCACAGATCACACTGTGTGGCAAATGAATCATTACCCAGTCTCCCACTTCCCAATGCCCAGTTCCTAGGAGAAGGGATATGATCATCTTGGTCTAGTTTGTTGATTTGCTCACCCTGGGTCACACTGCTCCAATTAACCATTGGCAGGAGAATGATGGACAGAATGCAAATGTGGCCACCTCGGTTGGCCCTTTCAGTAGGAGCTGTGGGTGGACTGGGTAGTTCAGAGCCCTATAATACATCTACAGCAGGGGTCAACTAAGAACCCCAGATTATTTTTATGTAAATGGCTCACTAAAGCAGATTTTGCATATCTTGCACTTAGCAATTTTTCTGATGGGAAAGACTGTCATTTTCCCACATAATTGGCATGGTTCTCATTTCCTTTAAACCCTGTCTACACAGTTAAGTTAAACTTGCTTCTGATGTTTGTCTGAAGCTTATGTCTGTCAAATTAAAATATTCCAGAAAAGAAAAAATTATGAATTTTCTCTTTAAAGTAGGTTCTCACATTTTAAATTCTATTCTTCTGTCACATCAGTGAGATTTTGGAAGAAAGCAAAAACTTGCTTTTAGTCGGCATCATAAATAGGTGATGGCATTTTAAGTCTTTGTGACTGCCCTGCACTCAGTACAAATTTTCAGTTATAATTGTCAAATGTCCCTTTTCAATAACTTCTTTAGGTGGGCCTGTGTGGCCCTTTTCGAGGTGTGTGACTGATTTCCAATCTGTGTGAATGAAATTAAGAGGGAAACATTACAGTTCCAAACTAAAATTTATATCTTAATATCTTAACCCTGCCTCCCCACCGTTCAGGATGCTGAACTCCCCACTAGAGTAGTCCCACGTTATCCACAATTTCACTTTCTGTAGCTTTGGTTCCCCACAGTCAGCCATGTTCCAAAAGTATTCAATGGAAAATTCTGGAAAAAAATGTGTAGGTTTTAAATTGCACACCGTTTTGAGTAGCATGATGACATCTTTCACCGCCCCTCTCTGTCCCACCTTGGATGTAAGCATCCCTTTTCCAGCATCTCTGGGCTGTGCAGACACTCCTCACTGCAGGCTGTAGTCACTAGCGATTTCAGCCACCAGGTCGACAGTCCCGGCATCACAGTGCTCGGCGGCCCCCAAGCACAAGGGTGGTGGTGATGGCAATTCGGATATGCCAAAGTGAAGCTGTACGGTACTACTTTTAAGTGAAAAGGTGAGTACAGTATGATCATATATTTTGAGAGAGAGACCACATTCACATATCTTTATTACAGTATATTCTTATAATTGTTTTATTTTATTAGTAGTTATTGCTGTTAATCTTTCACTGAGCCTAGTTCATTAATTAAGCTTTACCATAGATGTATGTGTAGGAAAACAGCATATACAGGGTCCAGTACTGTCTGAGGTTTCAGGCATCACTGGGAGTTTTAGAATGTCTCCCTCATGGGTAAGGGTGAACTATTGTACAATAAGGACACTGGGGATGGTGTTGGCATTTTTTACTTCTTAATCTAGATGCTTCCTCTTTGGTAGTGACAACATAATGCTTTCCCATTCCAGTTGGCCCCAAAGCTTTTTTAGCTTCAAGTCCATAGGTAGTTTCTCGAGACTGAAGTCCTGGAAAGGGTGTGCAGTGGAGAGAGGATGACAGGAATGGATGAGAGAGGATCATGAAAAGTCCTCTCATGTGATACTGGGGAGGGTAAAGAAATCGTTCCAGCTTGGGGAGCTTAAGAAGAAATCCTATAGCAGTTCATTTCAGCCCTGGATTGTCAGAGCTGGTCCAACTGTTCATTCACTTTTTAAAGACTAGTCCTAGAAAAATCATATGATCCATTTGGGGTTTGCAAGAGGTCTTCCACAATTCAGAGAACTGACACATTAATTTAATCAGAAACTTGACTTATTTCCATCTCTTCATTTTGTCAATTTAGAGGCATAGCCACAATGGATAGATTTATTTTGGACACAAGAAAATCAAAGTACTCTCAGAGATTTGTTGGGCCAGGGAGACATTCACCTGGGACCACTTTAGAGATCGATTTTCAAAACCCCATGAAAAATAAATGGAAGCATCGTTGTGTGAGTCTGGTTAGCATCTGTACCACTGCATTATGCATGATCCCGGCCATGTGCACCGCGCATCTATCCATCACACCGTTTCAACAGGAGTTTTCCATTTTTACCAAATGGTAGATATCAAGACCAAACCCATGGTCTCCTCACCCTGGCTTTCTTGGCAGGAGCCTCTCTTGTCCTTTTTTTTTAGCTGTCTGTAACTTATGCTTAGTACAGACATGGAGGTTTGGTTTCTTCCCTTAGGGGACAGTTTAAGGTGTCTAAACATTTTCCTAGTCTTCATATTTGCTCGATAATTTTTTTGGCATCACTGTCATTTTTAAAATTCAAATGAACATTATCATTAGTCTGCCTAAAAGGAGGTCTCATCTAGGTAGTTAATAAATATGACTTTCATGTAGATATAAGAAAAAAATATGTTTGAGTTTTATCCTCTTTTAGCTTATACACATATACACAGATAAAGCAACCAGCATTGTGAAGTTTTTTCTAATAGCAATTAATTTATTCATTTTAATGCTAGAGTATATCAAATGAAAGATTGCATTTAGTTTACAATTCCAGTGCATCATGAGTCACGGTGATTGCCTAATTAGAATGACTTTTGCATTTCATAGGGATTGCGTTTTTGGATACCATAGCAAGGAGAAAGCCCATGTGCCATTTTTCCTTTCTTCTACAGGCTTAATTTATGCTAATAGCTGTTGAAACTCTTTCAGACTGCTGAATATTTGTCTTTAGAATTTTCTCCCTTTGATCAAGATAGTAATTGCCATTGCTAAAAAATAATTCATTTTGTTTATTCTGACTACACTCTAAATCTTTTGTACAGATTTGTTTTATGTAACTTGTTCTGCTGTTCTAGCATTCTCAATTTCTTTCTATTAAGGACCATTGTTGAAACCTTGTGAATGTCCTTAATTTGTCAGAAAAAATATATGAGTCCAAATCACCACTGAGGGGGGTTGTCCCTGGACTCACATATCGCATGACTGCATGCAGCAACTGAGCCTTTCCTGCTGAGCTTCAGCAGTGGCTCAGGCAACGGGGGAAGAGGTAGCACTTATGAAACTTAGCAGGTTTCATAATTGTCAGATTTAAATTTTTTCCATCACATCCTTAACTTAAAGAAATAGTTGCGTGGTGACCAAGACTTCCAGACGTCAAATACCCTTTTTTCCTAAAGAATGACTTTTCTGAAGGAGAATAGGGCTCATTTACAAATGTTAGTCAGTTGTTCCTTTGTTTCAGGAAAGTTTGGAATTGAGACAAATTGGAGGAAATGTGTATTTTTTGACATGAACAGTGGAAAGGTGGATGTGAACTCCAACCATAATTTTTTCACTCTGCTTTATAGGCTTAAACAGAGCTGGAATAATATTCCTGTGCGACTGTGGATGGCAAGCAAGGCAAGTTTCTGCCGCAGCAGTGCTTGCAGGCTGTGAACCAGCACAAGTGGAGAGGGGTGAAGTGCTTCCAAGTGGTACCTACGTCAACAGTTTCTTTTAATGGTTAGGTGTTTACTTTGCATGCAACAATTTACTATGGAAAATTTCAAAATACAGCCAAGTGGAAAGAATTCTACACTGAACACTCAAAAACCTCCCACCTAGGTTCTCTCATTAACATTTTACTACACTTGTTTTACCACTTATCTGACCGATCTGTCCCTTGATTCAGGCACTAATTCATTTATTGTTAATGCATTTCATGCATCTTATTTTTAATGCATTGTAGACATCAGTGCATTTCTTTTAAAACTCTTCAGCATGCAGGTCACTAATGAGAGTTCAATACTTGTTTATAGTTTATTTTTCTGCATCAGTAAAATTTACCAAGTTTGACAGAATGCTTATGTAACTGTGTAATTCAAATGCTTACAAAAACAGAAAACATTACTACCATTCCAGAAATCACCTTCCTGTCTGTTCCTCCCTAATCTCTGTCCTTGTCCTCTATCCCCAGGAACAGCTGTTCTGATAATTTTCAACATAGATAAGTTTCCCTGTGTTAGAACCTCAAACACATGGAACCACATGATATGCGCTCTTTTGTGTGAGGCTTCTTTTACTCAGCCTATTTTTTTCTCTGCTCCAATTGTCCTACACACCTAGAGTTCATTCCTTTTTATCACTGAATAACATTCTATTGTGTGAACATATTGCAGTTTTCTCTTGTCTGTTCCCAGTTTTTGGCCATTATGAATAAGGCTGCTATGAACATTCTTACAAAAATAATTTTGTATACAGAAATTTTTATTTCTCTTGGGTAAGACTGTTAGGTCACAGGATAGGTGTGTTTTGCAATTTATAAAAAACGTAGAGCACTTTATCTGACATGGTTGTACCATTTTATATTCTCACCAACAATGCATAAGTGATTCAGCTGTCCTAGAATCAGTCTTTTTCATTTTTCCATCTCTGGCAATGTGAGTGGCATTTCATTGTGATTTTAATTTGATCTCCCAGGTGTTTATTTTTAATATATTTTAGAAAAAAGATAATTAGAATATCAAGTCCATGATTTCAGGTATACCAGGCTTGTGTCAGGGCTAAAAAAAAAGAGAGTGAATTTAAGATCAAGTTAAATAAAAATACCAGGTAAGTAATAGCTGGGGTGGTAAATTGATATAACAAAATTTTGTAGTTTGTGAACACTTTTGAAAAATACTGTTATAGAGTTGGTCACTTTTCAGACTCTTTTTTTATTTCCATGGCTTTTTAAAATCAACATGTAATAATCTTTAAGAAATTCCAAAGACTGTCACCCATACAGAGTCATTGAGCTCTAGGATCAGAATTCTACATAAGCCTGGAGGGAATGATTTTAGGCATCACCCTTGCTGTTTTGAGTGAAAAAGGGGCCACATAGTAAACCTGACAACCTCAGAGGAGGCCTGTTTGGTGGCCTTACAAACTCAGAGACCAAAAAGCAAACATAAAAATTCCTACCCAAAAGTGAGTCACAGAGGGTAGTGACATCCTAGACCTTGTAGCTTTATTTAAGTGTAGCTACTTAAGTGAGTTTGTCTATTATCTTTTTGCATCTTAACATGACACACCTGTGGAACGTCAGAGTAATTCTCTTTTTCCAGACCCTCCAGGGTACAACCTCCCACGGGGGCCCAAGACTGTAGAACCCCTCATAGTTATCTTATTCTCCCCCATTGTTATCTTGTCCTCTGGCATACCATCTCTGTGTGCTGTAGGCGTTTTCTGCCCTGATTCCACCCATGCAAAAGAAGTACGTGTCTCTTCATTTTACTTTTTATCTAATCAGATATTTCTCCACCTTGCTTTCTGCTACCTCCCTGATCTACCACAAATGGACTTTATGTCTCCTCCTTTGATTCTCATGTATAAAACAAGCTGCAAAACTGCAATTCTTCAGAGCATTTTCTCAGTCCATTGAGATTTTCTTCCCAGCAACTGTGAGTTTGGTTCAAAGAATCTATTATAAGACTTTTTCTTAGACTGGATGTTTTTTCATTGACACTTTTGAGACTAGGCTTTAAATAGGCTAATTATATCAAATGGAAACAAAAGAATACTGCATTACAAAGGCGAAATAGCAAGATGGGTGTTAGTACCCGTTAGAGCCAGCCTGCTGGGTTTGCCCCGTAGTTCCTCCACTTGCTAGCTGTGTGACCTCAGCAAAGCACCCAACTTCTCTGTGCCTTAGTTTACTCATCTATACAATGTGGGTAACGATATCAACAACTTCCTATGGAGCTGTGAGGCAACATGAGCAAATACATGAGATGAGCACATAGTAAGTGCAGGGGTGAGCTACCATCTCCTACCTGTTGCAGGAGAGCCAGTCAGCCCAATGGGGGAAAGGTTCTATGGGACACCAAATCCCACTGCAGGACGAGGCAGGGGAATATATAGCTCCAGAGCAGAAACACCTGTGCTTCCTGCAATGGGCAGACCTTGTTGTCAGCCTGGCATTCATTTTCTCTTCTCTAGTACAGCAACTTGCTCTTCCTTGGGCCACAGCCTTTCCCAATTCTCGGTGTGGGTGGGGCTGACCTCATTTTTGGCTATGTGACCCAGGCCTGGCCAATCCGAATTTTTCATCCCTCGTTTTACATTAATTGATCCAGAGATGGACACTTGATTTCAATCAAAATAATAATACTTTTTTATGAGGTTTCTGCTAGTGTCATTGAGAAAGAGTAACTCCCTCTCTCTGTCAAGAGTTGTTAAGCTGATAAGACATAGTAATGGTGCTACTGGGCGTAATTTTGCCACTCCCTAGGAAGAGCCTGCCTGAGACTGAATGCCTCAGACAGAAATGCAGAACTGGAGACAAAGAGGGAGTGGGGGAGGGAGGGAGGGAGAGAAAGAGGGAGAGACAGAGACAAAGGGGGGGGGGTGGGAGACAGCAAAGACAGGGAGATAGGGAGCGAAATAGAGACTATTGACATGTTTTGAGCAGCTGGCTCCAACTGCATTGGTCTGACCTCACCAGTAATTATGGACTAACACAGTACCTGTTTTGCCTAAGCCAGTTTGAGCTTGATTTCTATCATTTACAATGTAATTTTTTTGAGTTACAGGGACTTCGCTGTGCTTATGTAAATGTTTTTCTCCATTGAAACTTCTGTAGGTTGTTTGTATTGATTACAAGGAGACATGGGCAGAGCCAGGCTTGGGAAATGCCGCAACAGATCAGGGGGCAGGTTTGGAGAGAAATGTTGCCAGCCAGTTTATTGTGTAGCAGCCATGGGAACCAGGAGGTGGCTCACTGGTTCTCAGGGTCATCTGATTCCATGGTCTGTGTGAGCTGGAATGGATGGGATGGGAGGGGGCAAGTCCACGCTCTGCAGGTATCTCCCTGGCTGCAAATGGGATGGGGGAGAGAAGAGAACTGCTCCTTCTCTCTCCTTTTCTTCTCAGTCTGCCTCTCTCCACTGCTACTATTGAGACTACCAGACCTCTGCCTCCATTTCTCAATCCTTTTTGGTAACGTCTCTGATAATAATCCTTCCTTATATTCTAGGACAAAGACTCACAAAACACAATGTAATTATCTGATTTCCTATGACACAGCCATCTGGCAAAAGTGCCATTCAATCATCTGGTTGCATTGGAAATAAGCCTGAGATTACCATGTCTATATTTAGTGACTTCCTAATCACAGTATCAATAAATATGGCTTCTCGTTGCAAACCCAGGTAATTGCATTTATCCTTGTTAACATCTCATGCCTCAAAGAATAATTACAGATAATGAGAAAGTTTAGGTTCAAAGGACTGTGCATATTATTGAATAATGAATGGAAGGTACTTGAAAGGTGTCATAGGGTTAATTACTGAGGACTAAAACTGCCTGCTCTGCCGGATGAAGGAGGAGCGGCAGGAGCTCGTTCATGGTATGCAGCCGTTGTGACTCCACACAGGCCTGCACTGCGGAATGGGAACCGCTCAGGAGTATGCACAGAAGTGGTGCTAAGGAGTAAGCGGTTTCAAGGGGTGTGGGGAACAGAAGCCAGTAAAATTAACTGTGATGATTAGCAAGAATTTTCTGGGTATGGCCGATTCCCTTTTCATTTGGTCATATCTTTTTATGCTCATTCACTAGAAAAAATATTGAGACTTGTTGCAGAGACTGTACAAAGGACTGGGTACAAAATGGGGCTGCCTTCATAGAGCGTATAGTCCATCTGGGGAGACAAATGTTACAGTGGGATGGTGGTGATTACTACAGAGCAACATTACAGTGTGAGAAGTTGGAATTTAACTTCGCCTGCAAGGTCAGGCCAGACTTCCCTGAGGACCTGACAATGAAGCCGAGACAAGGAGAAGGAAGAGTTAGATCATCAGGAAGCAGGCCATTAAGAGACCACTTCTGACCACAGGAACGAGAACGTGGAGGCCCTGAGAAGGGCGTCAGCTGGCTCCTTGGAAGAACTGAAAAAAAAAAAAAAAACCCTTGAGGATGGTTGGGGGAAGGTGAGCAAGGCAGATGTGGCTGCAGATGTGGGAGGGAGCTGGATCAGGTGAGACTTTCTTGGTCGTGTGTCAGAAGTTGGGCTTCATCCAAAGGCTGGCAGTGCCACAACCCTGACAGGTTCAACGAGAATTTGTGCATACTCTTATGATTGGCGCTTATCTCATTTTAGACACACATGGGATTCTTTTCATTTTATTTTGTAGTTTTCATCACTATAAATATGAGACAGAGAATTTGTAAGAGACAAAAGAATTAAACAGTAGGCAACAAGCAGAGAGAGTGCAAAGGAGGTGGGGTTTCCTTTGTTCCTTTATACCATTTTGGAATTATTTTTTTGTTCCTCTTCTATTTGCATATTTTGTAAAACAGCAAACAAAAGCTCTCAAAACATTTTATGAAATAGTTGTCTTTCCAAACTTCATTAAATTTTTAAGATTAAATTTTTAACTTCATTAAATTTTTTAAATTACATTTTAAGGCTATAACTGACTGTGAAATTTAAGAGTTTATTGTAGAATAATCATATATATATATACACATATGGAGTAGTAACTGGATTTTAGAACAACGTGTTAAGTAAGAACAAGCTCTGGATTTAGGTTAATGAAGTTTAAGTTCAGTTTTTCAATTATTAAATGTATAACATTGAATATATTGTTTAATCTCTTTCTCTTATTTCTCTTATCTGTAAAATGGAGACAGTAATATAACTACTTTATAGGGTTGTTGTGAGAATTATGAAATAATGCAAGGTGCCTGATAAATAAAATAGCATATGATCGATCAATCATTAATAATACAGAAAGTCTTAGTAGGAAATTATCTTTTTATACTAAAATAGACTGTGACAATTCCATGTTTATTGTTATATATAGTATTTTATAAGTGCATATGTGACAAATAACAAAAATAAGTTCACAAATACAAACAGTAGATTGCCTCAGTGGAAGGCAATCTGAAGAATTAGAAGTTTGGGTAACAATAAATAAGAGATTAATTGAAGTTAAACTATGATAGAATTTAAATACAAAAAGAAAAACAGACCAGTTTAAGTGAGTACATAACCAGGGATTGAGAGAAAAATCAAGAAGTCATTTCAGAGGATTCAAAAAGCAGTAAAAAGAATTTCAATTGATGTTTGAAAGCAGAAGAGCAGAGAGTAGCATGAGAAACCTAACAAGTACCTTCAAGGGCCAGAGAAGTAAAGGGACCACATGAAACCACAACATAATGGGGTGGGGGCATGTGTTCAGCATAAAAGCATTCAAATTTTAAAACTATACATAAAAATCATGCTGGCAAAACTGTTGGCAACCCCAGGAATAAAGTCATAAATCCCCCAGATTAACAGGAGATAGCAATGGAAACCCAGAAGCAATCCTTTCCACCATGCAAATCAGTCACATCCTGTGCCCGTCTCTTTCCTGCTCCGCTCGCCTGGCCTCTGCACCAGCTCCTGGTGATTCACGGTAGCCTGGCCCTGTGGCTGCTTGGGAAGACAACCCCTCTCTGTCCTCAGCACACCGTGCAGTTCCTCAGCTGGGTCATGCTGAGATTTGACCCTAATCATGGGTTTGATGGCCAGTAGGGGATGTGGGGGTGTAACTGAACAACAACAACAAAAGTGGAGGTGTGGCCACCTGCTGCCACAGAAGCCAGACTCATGAGGCAGATGCTGGTATAAAAGGAAAGAGGTTTTATTCAGTGCAGCATGCCTGGGAGCAGGCTGACTCCTGTCTCCTCTTTCTGCCATGAAAAATGTCCATCCATCCAGTAAGGCTAAGACAAAAGCCAGTGTCCAGAGTTCCTGCTCCATTTGAAAGTGCAGCTGCTAAGTGGTTTTAGTCCCCATCCAGGTAGCTTAGCTGGTTCCCAGATGCTGTCTATTTCAGGCTCCCTTCTGCCTGTGGAACCTACATGGCCATGAGCTATGCAGCTGCTGTAGCTACACTGTCGACTGCTCCCAAGAGAGAAAGCTTGTGAACACCTGGGCCAGTGCATCACCAGGTAGGCAAGACAGGCCGTGGGCCATGTGGTCACTAAGGCCATGTGGTCCATGAAGAGAACAGACGAATACCCAGTGCAAGTGCCGATAGTGAACAAAAGAGAGACAAGAGCCAGAGAGAGCGACAAGCCAGCCAGCCTTTTTCTTCTTCTGGGATTATATTAGCTTGGCTGGTACAGGACAGGTGCTTTCTTAAAATGAACAATCTACTTTCCAAACTTTCGTGAGCTTCAGGTAGGTCCATCTCCCAATCAATCCCTTCTTTCCCAGGTGAAACTGACAGGCCTTTTTGGTCCAGACTGCCCCCCATGCCATTTTCACTTCTATGGTGCATGTGCCTCCCTTCCCCTGGTTTCACCTCCAGTCTGGCACATGAGTGGGGGAAGGGCTTTTTCCTATCCAATTATCTTGCTAGCTTTTGGTGCACTCAGTTCCCTATTCATTCATCTTTCTAGTTTTCTGTGTACTCAATATAAAAATCTCCCCCTGCCACCACCTTGGCCAATGGGGGAGACCACCTGGAGCTCCAGACAGAAAGTCTATTGGTCACAGGGAAAGATAATAAGAAGGGCTCTTGAGTAAGGAGAACCCTCTTCAAGTAAGGCTGTGGGGTAGGGAAGGAGGCATGCAGACTCTGGGAGTTGAAGAGAATCAAGCGGACACAGGTGTCAAAGTTCTCAAGTGCATCTACCCAGATATCCCCATCCCAGTTCTCAGGGTCCCACTTCTTCCCCATCAAGGCCCTGACTTTGACCTTGCTGGAAATCCAACCTTTTCTCAAATTTTGCCATTGTTACAATGAAGACTTCCAGCTGAAGGAGATGGGCGTCACAGTAAAACATGCCAAGGAGTTCTCTTCTTTTTAACTCTCATAATTTGCTTTAAATTGTTGATTAAATTGTTGATATATTACATCCCATAATAAATATATTATGTCCCATTTCCCCCCTTTATTCCCCTCTGCCCTGTGCACTCCCTCCCACCTGCATTCCTCCTTTTAGTTCATGTCCATGGGTCATATATATAAGTTCTTTGGCTTCTACATTTCCTATACTGTCCTTAAACTCCCCCATCTATCTCCTACCTACCATTTATGCTACTTATTCTCTGTATCTTTTCCCCCTCTCTCCCCACCCACTCCCCCGCTGATAACCCTCCATGTGATATCCACTTCCGTGATTCTGTTCTTGTTCTAGTTGTCTTAGTTTGTTTTTGTTTTAGGTTCAGTTGTTAATAACTGTGAGTTTGTTGTCATTTTACTGTTCATATTTTTTTATCTTCTTTTTCTTAGATAAGTCCCTTTAACATTTGATAAAATAAGGGCTTGGTGATGATGAACTCCTTTAACTTGACCTTATCCGGGAAGCACTTGATCTGCCTTCCATTATAAATGATAGCTCCTCTGGATAGATTAATCTTGCATGTAGGTCCTTGCCTTTCATGACTTGGAATACTTCTTCCCAGCCCCTTTTTGCCTGAAAACTGTCTTTTGAGAAATCAGCTTATAGTCTTAATGGTAACTCCTTTGTAGGTAACTGTCTCCTTTTTTCTTGTTGCTTTTAAGATTTTTCTCCTTATCTTTAATGTTGGGTAAGTATGATGTGCCTTGGTGTTTGCTTTCCTGGGTTCAACTTGTTTGGGACCCTCTGAGCTTCCTGGAGTTTTTGGAAGTCTTTTTCCTTTGTGAGATTGGGGAAATTTCCCTCCATTATTTGTTCAAATAAATTTTCAATTTCTTGCTCTTTTTCTTCTCCTTCTGGCCCCCTATGATTCAGATACTGGAACATTTAAAGGCATCCTGGAGGTTCCTAAGCCTCTCCTCGATTTTTTTTTAATTCTTGTTTCTTTATTCTGATCTGGTTGAATCTTTCTTTTTTCCTTCTGGTCCACACCATTGATTTGAGTCCCGGTTTTCTTCCAGTCACTATTGGTTCCCTATACATTTTCCTTTATTTCATTTAGCCTAGTCTTCATTTATTCATCTAATTTGTGACCATATTCAACCAATTCTTTGAGCATCCTGATTACCAGTGTTTTGAACTGTGCATCTGATAGGTTGGCTATCTCTTTGTCACTTAGTTATATTTTTTTCTGGAGCTTTGATCTGTTCTTTCATTTGGGCCTTTTTTTTTTTTTGTCTCTTTACGTAGTAAGGGGCAGAGACTTAGGTGTTCACTAGGACAGGGCAACACACATGGCTGCATTGTGACACTATATATGGGGAAGGGATCGGAGAGGGAACAATGCCACTTGCTCCACTCTGCCAGATTTCAGTCACCCCACTTCCCACAAGCAAACTGAGCCCCTCTGGTGCTGATTCCTGTGTGGGTGAGTTTGTGTACATTCTAGGACCCTGTGGGTCTCTCCTATGAACTCTCCTGTGAGGCTGGGAGCTTCTCCCACTGCCACCTCAACCCCCACTGGTGTTTTCAGTCAGAGGTTATGAGGCTTTATTTCCCCCACGCTGAATCCCTGGGTTGTATGGTCTGTCTTGCTGCCTAGTTGTTCCTCCCAGTTTATCTGCACACGAATGTGGGGCCACCTGGTCCGCAATCCGCTGCATCACTGCGAGTCCTCTCCACCCGGCTGCCCAACTCCACCCCTCCTACCAGCCTGGATGAATGTTTCTTCTTTAACTCCTTGGTTGTCGGACTTCCATACAGTTTGATTTTCTGTCAGTTCTGGTTGTTTTTTGTTTTTAAATTTGTTGTTGCCCTTCTTTTGGTTGTACAAGGAGGCACAACCTGTCTACCTATGCCTCCATCTTGGCCGGAAGTCTTTGAGCTGGGAGAGATAAAGCTTATGTTTTTGGCTGCAGGTGGAGGCAACAACCTGACAGATTCTGAAGACCAATGGGACTTGATTCAGGATGAGCTGGATGACTGTCATGACTCGAATCTATAGCAGCTGTGTGCTGCATGTGGCCTGGCCTGCCTGGACTCAGAAGGGCTGTCCCCAGAGTGTCCGGGCAGGACCCGAACTCCCCTCCCAGTCAGGCCTAGGCACTGCAGGTGCTGTCAGAATAACTTTTACGCAGGGTCTGTCCTCTCAGTCCCTCACCTTTCCCCAAGGAGTATCTAATTTTCTTGATAAGGACAAGGTCAGTGTCTTGTTTTTGCCATCACTTCAAGAATCATTATCACACACGTATTTTCCTTAATGCCTGGAGCTCCTACTTTTCCTCCTACTTTTTTCTCCTACTTTTTCTTTTCTTCCTGGACTATTTTCTTTGCCAAGTATTCAATCATTCAGTAGTTCATAGCACTCTTGCCCAAATGCTGGGCACTGGGAACCCAGGAAAAATACAGCTCAGTCCCCAGCCTAGAGAAGCTCACCCCAAGCTTCTATAACTAGTAGGTTGTGGCACTAAGATTCAAACCTCTATCTGCTGTCCACTTCCAGGCTCCAGGAAAGACAGTGGGCCGGGTACAGAAGGTGAGCAGGGTGGAAAGTCCCAGGTGCCTAGCAACGGACAAAACTGCCATTTTTTTCTTTTTATTAAATCCCCCAGTCCTTACACTCACTACTTTCCACAGACATTGTAAAGTGCCCCTTTCATTGTATAAGTTAATGCACTTCTTTCTACCTGTTTCCTCTATCAGTTCTCCATAGGTAAAGATCTTAAGCAATCACCACCCCAGGAAATGGTAGCACTCCACCTCCCACCAACATGTGCTCTCCTTTCCAACCAGGAGGCTAGTAATGCTGAATCCCATCCTCAGCACCTCTTCCTGGCACCATATGCAATATCAGCTTTGGGGCTGGATTGCTGCAAGGAGGCTAATGTGGAGTTTCTCATTCAGGTTATTGACTGGGACAGCAGTCTCTGGAGAACAGTGAGAGAAGCAGGGATAGGGCAGAGGGAAAAAACCTAAAGAAGAGTGTGGTGTAAACTAGAGAATATCTTTCCATGGTGGAAGATCTGAGGCCAGGGTGTGCACCACAGAGTTGGTGCCACCTGGAGGGGGGCAGTATCAATGTCAGTAATTGATCACAGTCTGCATTATGCCCCTCCCCAACAAACACCCACATAAAGGGTGGACAATTCTCCATTGAGTTATCAGCTGTTGAAATAAACTTCTAGGCTCAAGATGGAGCCACTCCTGACCAGGGTGCCATGTCAGTGAACTGAAATTTAAGTAACTTGCACGTCCTTTAAATATTCCTCTTGACCAATCCCCAAACACCGAGCAAACTCTGGGCTCTATACTTACTTTCTGGTTCATTCTCAACCCAAACAAGGTAAATATGTGGCCCCAGCCTATGAGGTATTATCTATTTCTCTCTTTCTTGTTCTTTACTCTTTATCCTATGAAAGCCTCCTGCCCCATTTTGCAGTTCCCCAAATGGAGCTTGTCCACTTTATGGAGTGTTAAATAAAGCTTGTTTATACTGTCTTCTATCTGCCTAAACTGTCTCCTTTAATCATTGAACAGCCAACACACACAGCAGCTGCTGTGCCCCAAGGTTCAGAGATCAGGGCACCAACAACCTCCACTGCAGCCGTCATTGTCATCCACATGCTGCGTGACAGTGGAGCTGTTTGTGGTTTTGCAACTGGAAAGTTTCCCTTTAATGGTTGCTGGGAAACTGATGCTATTTGTTTCTTCTACAAAGGGGTTATATTTTTCTTGATGTTAAACTGTGTCTAAGTGGAAAAGCCTTTTAATTTGAAGGGAAAAGCAAGAGAATTTATTAAATGGAGTGCTAATAAAAAGGTTTATTATAATAATTTTCTCATTCTCCACAAGGCCTCCAAACACACTCCCGCACATGCTACTTCCCTGAGAAACTCTGTCTGTTGGCTTCTGAGGTAAAAACAACTTTTTTTTTCTTGGTCAACGGTGATCCAGGCAAAGTTTTCTAAGTTGGTGAATTAATCCACTGTCTCCTGCTTATAACACGGTAAGAAGGATACAATGTCACATTATGCATTTCCCAAAATACATACTTTAATAAATGAACCAGAATTAACATTTTATGTAAAAAAATCCATTTTGCCTCAATCATTTTACATACCCACCTGAGAAATTGTTTTTCTGAAAGCTGTTCGGAAACTTCCAGAGTGAGTTATTGAACCATAAATGTGAATCTATCTATAATTTAAAGCAAATAAGCATCAGGTATATTCTTTTAGTTTCAAGCTACTCTGGCTAGTCTTCACAGTAGAAAATTTTTTTGAAGAGTACTTTTCTGAAGGTAACTAATTTTCTTTCCACATTTGGCATACGTGAAGGAATTTGGGGAACTTTTGCATTTAGTGAAACCCACTTATAAATTTTTCTTATGAAAATATTATAACCGTTGCAGTAATCATGGAGACAGAAAGGGCCTGATCTTTGTTCAAGTCGCTGGTTATGAATAGTGGAAGTGAAAGCTGCTAAGGCCTGTGGTGTGGGAGCTGTGGGCTGAAGGATCTTGTTAAAAGAGAAAGACTTCTACTTTTCAGTATTCATATACATTTCTAAAACCACAAATAGATATGACCTTTCAGGGAAAAAACAGTACTGAAGAGGTGGACTGCTTCTCTTGCCAGGAGACAGAATTTCTCAGCAGCTCTCGGGAGAGCAGTAATGACCCGGCCTGGGCTGATTGATTTGCAGCCGGAGAGGTATGAGCTTGAAGAGAGTGTTCTGCAAATACATGGAAGTCATGGTTTCTCTGCTGGGCTGCTTGAAAATTTAACTGTCCCCACAGGTGCGTGTGATCTATAAAAAATATAGTGACTTGTGAGCTTTCAGAGGTGGGTGATGAAGGGTGATGGTGATTTGTTGAAAAATATAAAAATTTTCTTTTTTGCCAGGAATGGTGGCTTGGGTGGATGCATCCTCACTAACGTTTGTTGAGGACTAAGGATATACCAGGCACTATCTAAGAACTTTAGTGTATTTACTTATGAGAGAGGTACTTCTACTACCCACATTTTATAGATAAAGAAATCAAAGCAGAAAAGTCTCCCCCGTAGTTACACAGCTAGTTAGTGAAAGAGTAAGATTTAAACCTGGAGAGTTTGATTCTAGATAATGTGCTCCTTATATTTTGCTAAAGAACCTCCATCTTAGGTTTACCCATAACCAGGAAAAGAAATCTATGGGATTACATAATTCAAGTTACTTCGAAGTAAGGCAGTGTCTCTACATAAGTTAAAAGATCAAATTATTTTCTGATGAACTCAGTTAATTTTATTTGACAGCCTATTTCAGGGGTGTCAAACTCATTTTCACCGGGGACCACATCAGTCTCCCGGTTGCCTTCAAAGGGCCAGATGTAATTTTAGGACTGTATAAATGTAACTACTCCTTAACAGTTAAGCGAGAGCTGGGCACTGCTGCTGGGTAGAAACAAGGTGCCAGGCGGGATAAAACAAGGTGGAGGGTCAGATCCGGCTCGAGGCCACCTGTAGGCTATTTTGAACAAGTCAAATTGTTGATGGTGGTTTTTAAGTTCTCAGTTGCTGTTTTTTTTCTGTCAGTTTTCCTAGTGTCTCCACTTAATTTTATTGATTGAATTTGTACCAGCTGAAAAGAACCAAAACACAGTGATGCAAGTGAAGAAAGCATCCCAAATCTCACCTTGAGTGGTTCCCTTTGCCAATGTGGAAGGGTTTTGGAGAGACATACCTAACTTTAGTTGAGAAAAATGTTGGCCTGATTATGACCCTCAGAGATCATCTGCAGATGAGCAAACTGAGGGTCACTAAAGGTCAGTGACTTGTGCAAGATCACAGGCAATAGTTCAGAAGGCAGCTTGGAGGGTAGAATGTTCGCTTCCTAGAACAGGGCTCTTTCCACAATGGGGCCCTGTACATTGAAGAAGCAAGTTGTCAGGCAACACTTGAAAAGTAGCAGTGAAAGTAACAGCTCTGGTGACAAGGTGTTTGTTGATAAAGAGGCAAAATCCAATGGAAAAATCCCCCTATTGGAAGTCTCTCGGGCTGTTCGGCCGTAGAGAGTTCTCTGGGGAAGAACACGTAGGGCTCAGGTTTACTCTGTAGTACAAAAGATGACTGGCAGTGAGGTGGCTGGGGCTGGCCGGGTGGTGATAATGACAAGCTGGCAACAAAATGAGAATAAAACAGTTTTACAGCTTGAAAACCCAGGCCAAACCACAGTGAAAAAAACAAGGGACTATCGATTGCCAAGTACCTCAGGGGACTTGATATCTCAGGAAATTAGGCCAACTTCTTCATATGTCTAAGTTTTTTGAGTATATTATGATACTGTAATCCGATCTTTGACAGCTGTGGAATAGTTGAATCATGATTGAGAATCATAGAAAAAGTGCCGTGTTCTGGAAATTAATTTAAAACATCATAGCTATAAGAACTAAATGTGTCTCATATTTCTAGGCACATAAATACTTATTGACTGAAAAAATAAATAAATGAACCTTTTCCCTAGTCAGGGTATTGCATCCCTGGTAAATCCTTATCTGTTTTTATGTGGAATAAAACTTTTAAATAATGATTCAAACATTTATTTTAAATTACTTAACTAAAGTTTAATTAAACAATTGCCAGTTTATATCTTTGTGTGATATTTTTGGACTGTTTTGTACAAGTTCTTTAAAGCCTTGACTGGCTTTTTGATAATAGTGAGAAAACATGGCTGACACCTTCAGGTTTGCATGCATCTGATTTCTGTGCAGTTAAATTTCTGCTTTTCTGTTCAGCTCACCTTGTTGGATGAGAATAGAACTGTCTTGTACCAATGTAATGGGAATATTGCAGAATCGGTGAGAATATGCCCAATGTGCAAAGATAACCTTACTTGTGTGTGATTGGTAATTATAATTAAAATGTTTTTTGCGAGCAGCATGTAAGTGGGTTTTGTCTTTGAAATAAGTTGATTTTTAACCTGATAATGTAGTTAAATTCAGATTATTTTAGAAATATTAGCATTTGAAAGTAGAAAAAAATTGATAATTTCTCTCATAAAAGAAACTTTGACTTCTTGGATGGTTGATTCTTGGCTCGAGTCAGGAAAAGCAGGGGAGGAGCCCGGGGCGTCCTGCAGCACCACCAGGGAAGGAAGCTCCCGAAGATGCCCGAGGGCATGCCGAGGGGACGTAGCAGCCACGCTGAAGGGTCCCCACTGCCCAGAGGTGGGACAACGTGAACCACCAGAAAAGAATGACTGCAATTGGTTGAAACAGGTTGACCATATAAAAATTCAGGAGTTCATAAAGATAGTGAGAAAAAGAAGAGAGTAGAAGGGGGAAAATATCTCAAAACTCATTTGTCACCATTGGAGGTGGCCGGTATACCAAATTAATATTCTGAAAATTGCCAATTAAGAAAACAATGAAGTATTTAACCTGCCTTACCTATATAGTCTACATAAATTGCATTTTAGAATGCCTGAATTCTCTCAGTTGATGAAGAATGTGTTTTAATTAAGCAAAAGAATTTCAGTTAATAAATGTGGACAAAAGAACAGAATTATAAAAATCTCAATTTTTCATTCCCCAATGAAACAAATGATTCAGGCAACTAACGTATTATCAAAATGGATGCCAAAAGGGTTAGAGGAAAGGTTTATAGGGAGCTGGACATTTGAAAGATCTCAAAGTAGTAGCCTACAGTACAACAGGGGAAGTCGACACTATAATGATGGTGGGAGACAGAGGACCATTTGAGTCACCTGGTCAGTCCTAGTCTCCCTCAAAGAGGGACATCCAGGCATTGTGTACCTTTGAGAAGCAATATGAAATATACAATACTACCTAAAATGTTCCTGCCAAAAATCTTAAGCATGAATCTAATCAGACTTTATGAGCTGGCTCCTCATTTACAGGTAATACTAGAGACAGAGGAATAAATTAAATGATACCACAAGCTAACAGAAAAATCATGGGACATATCATAAGACCATCAATACTGTCTCTTCCATAAATCACTCAGCAAAGGGGGAAAAATGAGGAACTTCTGTAAAATGACATCTGGAGATAATCAGGGAAATTTACAAAATGACCAGGCAATAAAAAAATGACCATGGTAATAAAAAATTGTTGTTAAGCCCTGGCTGATAGCTCACCAATGAATGCATAAATAAGTACAACAACAAATTGATGGGTTTCCCTCTCTCTCTTCTCTCTCTCAAATCAATAAATAAAAAATTTTAGAAAATTATTGATTTTGGTAAATATCATAATACCAATATATAGTTATGTAAGAAAATGCCTTTCCCCCACTTAGCAATGCTTCTTGAAATATTTAAGAATAAAATATCCTGATGCCTGGGATTTGTTTTAAAACAAACATTTTAAATATAACAAACATTAATAAATACTAAAAAAAGCAGGTGCTGGGAATATGGGGGCTCACCACTATTCTCTGTACGTTTATGTGTGTTTAAAAGTTCTCCCAGGCCCTGGCCAGTGCGGTTCAGTTGGTTGAGTGTTGCCTAAAAAGTGAAAGGTCAGCAGCTAGATTTCCGGTGAGAGCACAGGCCTAACTTGTGGGCCAGTCCTCGTCAGGGTGTGCGCGAGAGGCAACCAGTCAATGTGTCTCTAGCACTCTGATGTTTCTCTCCCTCTCTTTCTTCTTCCCTTTCCTTCTCTCTAAAAATAAATAAATACAATTTTTTAAAAAGTTCTCATAATAAGAAGTTGAATCAGTGGTTAGGTGCAACAAAATCACTTACAAAAGTTTTAGGAGAAGTTCAAAATACAGAAAAAAAGCTTCAAATTGTTTTTTAAAACTACTCATATATATGTAAATGTGGGGCATTTAGAGAAGAACTAAAATAGCTTTTCAGATGCAATAAAAATTTTTCTCAATACACAACCTTTGTGTAATGAAAAGAAAAAGGACAGGCTAACAAGCTCTAACATTCCATTTGGGGGAGATACTGGCTTTGTTCTAGTCTCAGAGCCAGACGCTGGAAAAATCCATGACTAGAACTGCAATTTTGAAAGAAACATGCCATTATAATTAAAATGCAGTTACTATAACATATTTTGTAGATCAATATGGAGGTGTAAAGTGCAACAAAATTCTAGACAAACAGAACCTTTTTTAGTGGTATTTTACCTCAGTTAAACAAGGTTTATGTAATTCCCATAGTTAAAATCCATAGAATCCAAAATCCATAACCTACAACCACACGGAATGGCAAACCCCTTAACACATAACACATTCCCATAACACATTCCTTGGCCCCTAGGTGCATGTCTTGTTCTTGAGAAGAAGAGGGGCCAGTTTTTTCATACGCAGCATCTAACCAAGAGGAAAGGGACCTCTTGCCCACCACGGAGAAGGTGGGAGGGCTCTGCCTGTCTGAGGTGTGGCAACTGCCTCCTGAGAACTGCTGAACCCTGTGTGTAGAGATTTCAGGGCCCAATGGAGAGGTGACAGCAGCTGGACCTGGTGGAGATAGGTGGGAGGGAGGAAAATAAGGAGGTGAATTGGGGGTGACCACATAGCAGAAATGCCTGATGGAGGCTGCAACACTCCCCTTGGCAATTTTCCATTTTTAGGTGCAAAGAACTTGGCAGCAAGAAAGAGGTCTTGCATCATTGGGAGATGCACACCAACGAGAATTTGCCTCTGTCGGCCGTTGGGTTTGAGGAAAATTCGGGTTACGTGTAAATGAACAGACAAGTTGGTATGGCTGCCAAATAGAAGCTCAGTAGGTTTATTTATGCTGTATTGATTTGATTATTCTAAAACTAAGTTGAAATTAGAACTGCCTTGGCCGGGTAGCTCAGTTGTTAGAGAGTAGTTCCATACGCCAAGGTTGCATTTCGATCCCCAGTCAGGGCACACACAGGAATCAACCGGTGAATGTGTATGACAACACACTGATGTCTCTCTCTCTCTCAAATCAATACATTTAAAACAAAAATTTTACAAAGAATCAACAAATGAATTAATAAATAAGTGAATCAACAAGTTGATGTTTCTTCCCCTTCCTCTCTCCCTCTCTTCCCACCTTCATCTCTGTCTAAAATTAATAAATAAATTTTTTTAGAAAAGGAATTAGTACTGCTTCTAATTTAGAGACAAAGTACACATTTGTGAAAGTTCTCTGGCATTTTTTAGTAACTCACATATAACTATGCGTGATGGAAGATGCAGGAATAGCAAACACTGTTTGCCTTCTCTTTGTAGAGAGATACTGGCTGCCTTAAGAAACACCCATTCGAGTTTTCATAAATAAAACATAGAGAAATACCTAGCAGGGTGGGGGTAGGATTTCCCCTCTGGTATGAAAGGAATTAGTGTAGTGGCTAGTAAAGGAAGCTGTGTATACAACCTGCTGGAGTGTAGCACAGTGTTTTCACCTTGGGGGTCCGTCTGAAAATGCCAAAGATTGCCAATCCAGTGGTGAGATCGCAGGGGGTGTGCCTGGAGGGTGCTGTCACACATGTTTAACCCTTAGGCTGCACCGTGGTTTTCACAGTATGTGTAAGATCTTTTCCATATAGGTGCATATTCTGTAATGTGTACATAAGTAAGGAGAAATGTCAATGGTCACTTCCTTCGACTATTATATGTAAGTGAAGAACAATGAGAGGCAGAAGAAATTGTGCATGCTTGCGGTGTAAAATGAGATACTGAATTAGATTGAGTCTTTTTTCTTAATATCAGCAAGGTTCTATCTTTATTTTAAAAAATATTTTATTTATTTACTTTTAGAGAAAGGGGAAGGGAAGGAGAAAGAGAGGGAAACATCAATGTGTGGCTGCCTCTCCCGCGCCCCAACTAGGGCCTGGCCCACAACCCAGGCATGTGCCCTGACCAGGAATTGAACCACTGACCTTACCCTTTGTGGAGGACGCCCAACCAACTGAACCACACCGGTCAGGGCGGGATTCTATCTTTTTCTGATCCAGAGCTTCTCGTCTTGCCTGGGATCCTTTATTAGAAACAGGATATTGCAGGACATCATGGGGCAGATGCAGAGACAGCATGCATAGTCATGCACATGTGACAGTGTCCAGTTTTGTGAGTTGGAGGGGCACCGATGGAAATCCCTGTGATCTCCATTGCCTCTCAGGAAGGGTGTTTGGCAGTAACTGAGAACCTGCCCCCTGCCTACCAGGGCTGGAGATGAGCCAGTTACAGCCCCACCAGTGGGGAGCCCTTTCAGTTGTTTTAACTGTTCTGGCCATTGACTAAGGACACTCACTGTGGCTGTAATTACTTTATTTTTTTTTAAAGATTTTATTTATTTTTAGAGAGAGGGGAAGGGATGAAGAAAGAGAGGGAGAGAAACATCAATGTGTGGTTGCCTCTCATGTGCCCCCAACTGGGGATCTGGCCTGCAACCCAGGCATGTGCCCTGACTGGGAATTGAACTGGCAGCCCTTTGGTTCGCAGCCCATGCTCAATCCACTGAGCTACACCAGTCAGGGCATACTTACTTTTATTCATTTTGAAAAAGCAAAAAACAGCCAAGAGTGATCATGTTGCTAAAATATTGGTATTCTGATTCCATTGTTATCTTTTTACTCCTAGAAAGCTTGCTATATGTCTTTGGGCTTTAAGTTACATAAGTACAGCATTTTTGCTAGCTTGACAGTGATATAAAATGCTCTTATATTTAATGCCTATTTCATTTATTTCTGAAACTTTCATCATATGAGATTCTTTTACTATCAGAAGCTACATGATGGAGCAGTCATTTCTGTTGGGTTTCTGAGGCTGCTATCAAAGACACAAACATCCCTTAAGATTTGCCCCTCCCTCCCTTCTTCCATCCCTCCCTCCCTCCCTTCCTTCTTTTTCTTTCTTTAGGGGGAAAATTAAAAATACTTTGTGTACATTATAAGGTACTCCCCACCTCGGCCAGTTTTGCCTCAGTTGAGAACATACATTAAATAGATTACAAAGGAATACAAAGTTCTGTCTTAATTTATTCTGAGATGATGTGAAAAGAGGCAAGTTCATCATACTTTGGCTCTGGGAAACCTCCACAAATAACAGGTTCTTGATTTTAATATAAATGTATAACATGTTTAAATTGAAATATAAACACAACATTGCTGTTGTTCACAGTGTAGAGATGCGATGAAGAATGCCATTTGCTATTCAGGCTAAAAAGTATCCAACAGAGCAAACAAGAACAGCGGAAGTGGAAGGCCAGCCTTTCCCAATAGCCAGTGCACAGGTGTCAGGAATGACCCTTGTGAACAGCCATCAGGGCTTGTAAGGAGACAGCTGCTGTGCTTCTGAAATGTCTTCCCCAACGTGCATTTTGGCCTGAAACACTTTGTTCAATGATGTAACAAAGTGCTTTGTAGTTTAGTGCTCAATCCTGGAATTTTATATACTCTTTTGTTTTAAAAATTTTGAATAGCTACAGAGAAATTAAGAGGTGAAGGAGTTGATATTCAAATCTTGTTCCTTCTGCTTCTGTGCTATTTGATTAAATGAGCAAAATTTCCTCATCTGTCAAATGGGGGCCCAACTTAGATTGTCTGCCCCATGAGGACAGCTCTGGTGAATTAAAGGGTCTGGAAAACATAAATTGTTAAGAGTTACACCCATGAGACACCATCGAAGGGCTAGACGCCCGTGGGATTGTGAGTAGTATTGAGGATGACATCATCTGGGGGCCCTGCTCAAGAATGGAGGACCTTTAAGCACGCCTGTGATCTCGAGCACACTGGTGTCTCACGGGACCTGGGCCTTTCCGGTAGCCTTCAGAGTCCTGCATGCCCCCTTAGAATTGCCTAGAACAGGAGATAAAAGAAACCAGAAACATGATTTGATTTTAAATCAAAATTTATGATTTTATTTTAATTTTAATATATAAGAAAAAATATTTCTTTTAATGTCATGAAGTAAGCACTTGAAAATAACAATTCCAACATTGCTATGATTTGCTCTGTGAGGCTTATACGGGTGGGATTCTATCTGCACTCAGGCCCTGGGACCTCAAGAGGCTGAATCTTCCGGTGGTTTTCAAGCAACCTCCTGCCTGAACACGCCCAGAGACAGGCAGACCTGGCTAAAACAGGCATGCCTGGGCAGTGCTACCAGGCTGCTCCTGCAGCCTTTTGGTCCACTGGGAGAACAAGTCTCAAGTGCCGTCAAGCATTGGGAAAATAACAGTGTTTGAAAACCAGCATGAGTCAGGACCCCCCCAATCCTGACCTAAATGGGCTGCAAATATGGCTTGGCCCTGATTGATGTGACGATTCTTTAATTTAACCAGATGCTTCAGGAGTTACTGCAACGTAGTTTTGGGTTTGGCTTTCCCATGAAGTGTATCTGATTGCAGGAGTTTTGCCTGCCCTGAACCCACACCCACTGCGCACCCATTGTCCGTCTCTTTAGTGCTAGAGCTTGCTTCACTTTTAAAAAAAAGTGTAATTCGGCATTCAGGGAAGCATGGAGGTTATTCCTCCCCCAATTCTGTGAGTCCTGAATTTTCAGTGTCTGAGAAGGTTTGGCTTACGTATGGGGTACCCACACAGAGGCTGTTGGTTCCCTGGAAAACTGGGACCTAACACTTCCCACTGATTTTCTCCACAAAATAGAGTATTGATGCTTTATCAGCTCTCACTTTACTGTGGTGCATTCTTAGCAAAAGCTCTTCCTCATGTTACTGGGTCTGAGGCACAAAGAATCGGGTGCTGTATATAAATATAAAAGGGACAGAAGGACAACTTTAACAAGTCACAGGAGATGAGGACTCACAGTTCAGACATAGGCTCTATTACCATCCCGAACTGGTAACATAATATTTATCACTGAAAACAAAAAGAATGGGCTACCAAAAAGTTCTGGACTTTCATCACAAAATTCTCAAACAATTGTACTTTTTGGGATGGAAACTTTTTCAGGGAAGGAAGTATCTAAAAGGGACAGATGTGGACCACGCACATACAACTCAAAGCACTGCACTCTGGGAGGCAAAGTCTATTCAATCCTCACTCCCCTATAATGCTCTTGCATCAGCATGTGGCCAGTCCAACAACTGTGTTAAACAATCATTAACTAAACTGGAAGAAAGCCCAGGTGTGTGGGAGCTGACTCAGTCGTGTGACACATAGTCACTGTAGAGAGGCTGTTCTACCAGCACAAAGATGGTAACCTGAGCATGTTGTCTCTCCCAGGTAATTCAGCAGTCTGGGAATGAGGCCAGACTTCTGGAATATTCTACTCCAGTGTAATTGACTTCAGGCAATTTGTTGCCCTGATGCAACAGGTTTTATCTCCTCATGAGGATACCGCATGATTTTTAAATTCTGTGAGTCTCTCTCCTACAAGTGCTCTTCCATTTAATTCTACAAAAACCCCACTTACATAAGGTTTTTTGACTCAGTGCAGAGCTACATCTGCAGAGGTTAAGTGACAGAGATGTAATCAATGCTTCTCACCCTCTTCAGCAATATGTACCTATGTACCCTTTCCTCATTTTTGTAATGAAGTGTGAGTAGGATGGGAGTAAATTACCTGGAACAATAACCTCAATATATGATTCATTTGGTACTTTGGCTGGGTGCTGGGTATAAATAGTATATGTAGTAGTCGCTTTTCTCACTAGTAAAGCTAGCAGGTCCAGATAAAACCTCTCCCTCTGTGAACAGAGCATTTCTCACTAGAATGCTTTTCATTGCAAACTCACAGGCTTGGGTTGATACTCAGACCTAGTGTATCAAATTGCATGTACTTATATATGAAATGAAGAATTTGTTTGTTTGTTTTCAATGTAGGAATGTTTTCATCATACTGTAATTGGAATGCAGTGAAAATTCTTCACTAGAAAGATAACTGATTGCAGCATAGTTGGGCAGCTACAGAAACTTGCCTGCCCAAATTTTTCTGGAATGTTAACTGACAGCAGAATTGTCTATGTGGCAGTCAATTCTCTGGTAGGTTTCAGATTTGGCTTGGGCTAGTGATAGAGCCTCCTATCTTGATGTAATTAAGCAGGTAAGCCGAGATGTTAAAAACCTTGTACTGAACCTGTATTACCAGATTTTTTAATGTGTTTTTTCTCCTCCCATGATAAACATTGGAATTGCCTTTAGATATATTTAACTAATTTAAAAAACTATTTATTAGATATTCAACCTCTAAACACAAATTCTAAATGACCTCACAAGTGAACACAAGTATGAACCTACATCAAAATGAAAGTGCTTGGGAATCACTGAGAGTCCATTTAAGGTTTATGATCACTTCCTTACTCTAACCTGCATTAACAGGTCAATGATAAATCAATGGATTAAACAAGTAAATCAAATCAACCAGATGAGCTCTAAATGGTCCTTCAATTAAGCTTAATTCAGTTGTTCTTTGACCTTTTCCTCAGTTTAGTCATTCTGCTTATTTTTTGTCATGAAAAAGAAAAGCTTATTGCACAGTCTCACCTATTTTCAAAGCTCAAAACATTATTTTCATTGTAAGGGTCTGTTAGTTGTTACAGCAGAACCTATCTTTTCAGCTCACCGTCAACTTTTGCCCTAATCATCATACATTCCTCCATCAATTGTTTCTTATCAATGAACTGATGTCAGGACATCAGACTGTTCACAATAACTTAACACAGATGTAACAGCTCCCCCACTGCACACGACCCACCCCCCACCCCGGTCTATCAGTCATGACTTGGTCTGCATGGGTTCCTTGTTCACTGTTCAAACCATTCACACAGAATGGAATAAAACTTTATTCTTTTCAATTCCACACATAAACGAGATGCTGAGAAAGCCCTTGTCATCTCTGACAGAGAAGCAGAACAGCTCTGTTTCATGAATGACAGCACAATTAAAGCTAAAATAATATAAAAATAATTTGAAAAAATCCCTTTTACTGTACACTCTCAAATAAAGCAAGAAAAGATAAACAACGGTTTCTTTTCTGCTAGCCAGAAAGTGTGTTTCTATTCGTTTGGGCTCTGAAAGCCGGTGCACCCCACATTTGTGCATATGTGTGGCTCTACATGTGTGATCTACGCAGTGGAGCAGCCCCTACTCTTTTCAACTAGTGTGTCTAATCATTAAGCTACTTAACCAATTAGAATACTATTATATCACATTGAACAACTTTACATAATTGTTTCTTTGAAATACTAGGAATGTTTACACATTTATTTGGCTTGTAAAGGACTGAAATATTACCAATAATATATTAACTACCTTTTCTTTTTAAAGAATATGGCTCTTAATAAACTGACTTTCTGAGTTCCAGAGTGAAAGTCCTTTTTAAAAAATTTCTGAAGCTGACTTGAAGCAGGAAAGATGTCTTCTGATTTGGCCAAAAATATGACGTGTATTTTGTATTACTTAAAATTTGGAGGATAAGTCTATAGGGGGCCCTTTGTTGGCGACAGTTCCAAACTTCCCAGGAAGCATTTGTTGAAGTATCTCCACTTGACCAGCAGAGGGCACTTTACACACCTCTACATTGCTTAGGAAGCAAATGCAGATGATGCAGAAACACAGTGTTCACTCAGTATCAGGAAAGGGCCCTGCAGATTTTTGAAATTCACAAAAATATAGAAGATATAGATTGTACCACAGATTCTCATGTGGAAAGTTATGACTATGTGTGAAGTCAAATAGGTAAGGGTATACATTGTAAAGATCTTCGGCTCACTTCTTTTCCCTGCTTTTCTCCCTTCTCAGCTCAAGAATGGTACTGGATCAAACCTTTGTACATGTACTACAGAATCCACTTTCAAATCATTCAGTTGAGTTTCACTTTTTCTATCCTGTATTTACTCTTTTCAAAAGCCTGGGGTACCTGAACCAAGGATGATGCTTCATATCTCACTCAAGAATAGAAATTACTGATAAAACTACCAGAAATGCTCTGAGATGGAGCTGCTCCTTCCAGCACTGGGCCGCATTTTTTCCACCCTCCCAGGAAGAACCTGGGAAGGACACTGTGCCCCGTTTGGTTCTGGCAAACCCACCAGCCTGAAGCTGTGCTGTTAAGAGGAAAACACCAGTTGAAATATACTTGTTTATATCTGTTTTTGTAAGAGGTGATTAAGACATCTTTCCTCATGGGGCTACAGCTACTAACCTTTCTTAAAAAGGCTTTAAGTTTTGCAAAAGGATTAATGTTGTAGATATACACCCTGTGTCTCTTCCATTTTTATCTATTCTATTGGCTCCAGTTTAGTGTCAAAAAGATTAGATTGTGTGTGCATGTGCTTGCACAGTTTTTAAGTAAACTTCTTTCATTCTCAGAGAAATATAACACTTAGTAAATACTTTTCAGTGTTAATAACCTTTGTTTGCCTTCGATATCTCTCTCTCTGCCTCTGGCTCACTTTTGCTCTCATTTGTCTTAAAGTTGACGACAGATAAAGAAGAAATGGGGCCCTCTAGCAGCGGTCCTTTGAGATAGAGGTGCACTCAGTGAGTCCTCACCCAAAAAGGATCATAAACTTACTGGGTTATGTCAACCTAATTATCCCTAAGCTGCCTTGGGTTTTGTGTTTGCTCATGTGTTTTGTTTTAGCTGCACCATATGTGATTCCTTGTGCCATTTTCTTTTGTCTGTGATTTTTCTTGATGACCCTGAGCTATGGCTTCCTCCTCAGTTCCAACACTATTCAGCCTTCATGGTTTTCCTCATCTTGCCGATGTAGGCCTCAAAGAAGAAGTGGCAGAAGAGCACAAGGTAGCTGAGGTACATGAGTGAGGACCAGAAGACGTTCTGAAAGTGAGAGTGACACTGGTCATGCTGCATCCAGTAGAAGACCAGGTAGTTAATGACACAGCCCATCAACATCTGAGTGATCTGGAACAAGGTGATGAACATGGCAAACTTCCGGGAGACTCGGAAACCCGCTGCTCGCAAGGCGTAGTAAGAGTACATCACGGCGTGCACACTATAGTTCATCGTCATGAACCAACCACCCCCGGCCACCATGTCCTTGTAGGAGTACCAAGAGTACAGGAGCACAGTGATGTGGTGGTACCAGTGAAGGAAGATCAGCTTCTGCTTCCTCAGAATAATGAATATTGTATCTCCTGAAAGACAAGTTAGGGAAAAATGGACGTGAGCCCCTGGACCGTGACATAATGATATTTTATATTTCTCACAAAAAGTAGGTACACCTTGACCTAGCCCTTGAGAGTGAGGGGGACTGGGTTAGAATCCTGGACTGATACTGACTACCTCTGTGACATGGGGCAGGATGTTTATTCTCACTATTCTCCAGTTTCCTCATCTGTAAAATGGGGATAATAACAGTAGCTTGGAAATGTTTTGAGGATTGAATGATTATCAATAGACCCTCTCAGCACATGGTAAGAACTCAATAAATGTTGCTTTACGAAAGGTGTTTTGCACAAAACCTTACTAATTTTTGATCTGGAAGGGACTTTAGTAACAATGTTGCCTGACCTCTGACTCCACCACACTCTAACACACATTTCAGGGTGAGCTGACTTGTCTCAGGTCGTCATCCATCAGGAGAAACAGATCGGAATTTAAGTGCCAGCACAGAATTCCCAGGCCACTCTGCAGCAGTGAACTTTTTCTTCGGTACATGGCAAAGGGACCCCTTAAGAACATATCTTTGTAAGCTCCCTGTAAAATGTGACACCTGGACATATGGCAGTTAGAAACGTAAAATTTAAGCAAAAGGCAAAACCAGAAAAAGAGAACAAAGGTCATCTTCTACCATATTTGCTAAAGAGAGCGATAGGAATCTTTTATTAAACCAGTGAATCAAGTGATAACAAACTGAGACTGACATACATCTTTATGGAATTAACTCTGAAATAGCTCTCTGAAGCTATCAAACATTTTACAAACATTATCCCCTTGAAGAAAAAGGCCACTGTGTCTAGGGTAAGGAGTCTGTATTACAGAAACCAGAATTATGCTCAGGTAGACAGATGCTATATATCTGCAATGATTCTCTGAGAAGTCAGGAATTCTGAAAAAACCTGTAGAACACATGTAAAAAAATGGATAAAGAGCAAATACAGCCAATTCCATTAACAAGTGCAAAGAAAGGGGAAGAGACATTGGTATGTGGGACAGAAAGAGGGTTCATGCAAACAAATGCTTCCTTCTCTTTCCTCGCTCTATGGTTCTCACATACGGTGCAACCAGCATCTCTCAGGAGCTTTGGTAAATGAACTCAGATTTGGCTTCTTTTTCTATAATAAGGAGAAGTAGGTGGTCTCTCTTCTTACTCTGCAATTTAATTAAACACAAAGAGACTTAGTACTTATCCTTGTCCTATCCCTCATCCTTCAAGGGCACCTTAGAATGTTTGGCCCAAGAGAAGGTCAAAGAATGCTGGATCTTGGACAGATGGTGGTGGCTGGAACAGTACAGGTGGTGCCCCATTCCATTCAGCAGTAGATATTAAGTTATTTCCCTACTGAATTGTTAAACAGCATTACTTCATGTTTGTTTAGAACAGAAAAGTTGCCAGTTGCTGCATTTCTGAACCTGTTATAAAGTTCTCTTTGAAGTCCTCTTCTCTCTTCTTATGTTAGGTAACTGACATATTATGCCTATAAATATAAGACAGGCTGATAATGACCAATGGTGGTGGTGAACTCTCACCTGCATACTTAAGGGATAAAACTCGTCTTAGGAGACCTGTGTCTACTTCTTAGTGTTGAACTATGCTACTTTTGTGCCTGTCAGAATCTACTATTTCTGTGTAATTACTACTCCGGCCACCCTCTGTGGATCCTCATGTGGACACAATACTTCCAGTCTACCTTTATTCTCAGTGGAAAAAAGAAGTCCAAGGAATTGTAGGTTAAAACAGATTTCGTCTCACACAATGTCTAAACACATTGTAATAAAAGTTATTTGCCATAAAGTAGTAAGCATTTCATCCTTTTACAGTCTTATAGACTTAATTTTAACTCTATCATCACTTTTATATTAAAACTTTACAGTCTAGAGAACAATTTAATTGAGAGGAAGAACAATTTCATTGTGAAGGGAACAGCAGGAGACAAAAGACAGCGACCACATTAGGATGGCCTCACGTGAATGCAAAGTCGGACCTATGGTTCTGGAGTTGAAAACTGCTTTGTGTTTTTCCTGAGTTGGGGAGGGGGTCTTGAGTTTGACCTGAGACACACTAGGGGTTTCCATTTAATACAGGAATGTGGGGGTGAAAGACAGGTCATGAGAACTTCACATAAAATTAATTTGAATTCACTTAAGAATCTTTTTTCAGAACAGTTATGCAGGATGAAGATGAGTCTCTTTCAATAATGGCCCTGGAGCCTCTCAGGAGTACCACTTCAATACCCTCTCAAAGTTACTGTCCCCACGAAGGCCACTGACCCAGAGAATGAGAGCATCCCATGGGCGAGGGGGAACTGGGGGGCTCCGGAAGGGCTCCCTGAGACCACCATGGTCCTTTGATAGTGCAGCTGAGAGGCAACAGTCACACCACTCTGGCAGCCACAGTGTTTTTCCCTCTGGGAAACCACACACTATCACATTTGATCTGTCACAAGTTAATAGTGTTTACAGGTCTGTCAGAAGCTCCAGTGTCCTGGAAATGCAAGTTAAAGACAGCAGCTGTGTATGAGATGTTGGCCAACCTATCCTCAGTCAAAGGGCCCCTGGGCCTTATGGAAAGGATTCTGGCTCAGTGTAAAGTATTTGGGACCTCTGATGCCTGAACCCTTCAGCCATGTCACTTAGTTTAGCCATCTCTGGTTTATGTTATCTCTACCACACAGTCTCTCGAACCTTCGGTTCAGCTGTTTCCAGTCAAGAGCCAGCCAGCCTGCAGGTAGGGCATGGAGTTTTTATTCCCAAGTGTCCCTTCAGCATTTGGAAATCCCCAGGGGGTGCACAGCCACCAGTCGCTCAGTGTGGTGTGTGGTTGTCACGGAGTGCTGGGCTGCCCTTCACAGAATCAGCTGGAGCTCTGCTGAGTCAGAGTTTCAAAAACAAAGACAAGCTCAACTAAGCAAGGACTTAGACTCAGAGCAGATGTTTCCAAGTTTTAACAAAACCAAATCTCAGCAGGTTTTAATGTAATTCAAACAGTGGGCACCCCAGGATGCTGGCACACGAGGCAGGTTGGTGGCTGTCTTCCCCTCACTCGTTCTAGTAGACTGTAACCCTGTAATTCACTGAAATGAGCTCAGTGATTTCTGCTGAAACAGAGCGACTGCCTTGCTGTTAAGAGTTTATTGAAGGGGGAAATGGAAAGATGGCGTTTAATGAGTGGAGAGTTGCAGTGGGAAGGATGGAGAAGCGCTGGTGGAGGACAGTGGTGATGACTGCACTGTAGTGCAGTGTTCTCAATGCCCTGTCCACTTGGAGATGGTACGTCTTATGTGTATTTTGCCAAAAAATTTTAGTGAAAACTATAGGCATAGAAGTTTTGGGGGGAGCACAGAGTTTCAGTATTGAACATGGAGGAATTGTTCTTCTCTCTCACAGGACCTTCACTTTCTGGTGGGCATAAGGGAGTCCAGAATTTTAGAATATTAAAAAACAGAACTCAGGACTTAGAATGAGAAAAGTTCCGAATAATCCAAATGGATACATCTTTCTTAATTAAATGGTAGTGGCAAGGTTTTCTAAGACCAAAAGAACCGGGAAGGAATTTAACTTCCAAAACAAGTACGTTTACTAAACAAGGGCAGGGGCGGGTTGCCTGCAAGACACTGCATTAGCTCTGAGTGTTGGGTTTGTTTTGATGGACAAGCACTTCACCTTGGGGAGGCCATTGTCAAGTGAGCTCCAGAATATTTGAAAGGAAGTAAGTAATGTTTTAAAGTTGAAGGGGCCTCAGATCACGAAAAGATCTGTGTAATGGCCCTGAAACTACACGAAGAATTTGTGTCACTAACTAGCCTTACTCTTCAGCCCCACACTGTAAACGGCAAGGGGACGGACCGTTTGATGTTCAAATGACACACTGCTGTGGTACGCTGGCGGTTCAACAGGAAAGGGGTTATCAAGTGCTCCCCAGTGCAGCCACCGGCACAAGGGACTGGAGTCCGGCTCCGTCTGGGCTCAAGAGGGAAGAGCCCACATCCAATTACGGTGTCTGCACTGGGGAGCAGGGTGAGCAATCTGGGACCCGGATTGCTGTAGGACAGGGGATTACTTAGCGTCATCAGGATGAGCACACTCACAGACTCACAGACAGACGGTGGGAGCACGAATGCCGCTGAGGCCGCGCTGGGAAGCTCAGCTCTGTCCGCCAGCCTAAAACCTTGGTTTCCACGGGGCACAGAGGTCCCGAGGGAGGGAGCCTGGGTCTAGTCATGTCTCTGAAGGAAAGGGACTCATATGGAACCCCTGGAGAGGCTCTTCGATAAGTTATTCCTTCAAAAGGCAGGAAAGGCCCATTTTTATTCTTAAGTCCCTTGACTACAGTAGGAGAACAGGCAGGACACAGTCAAGCTGCCCTTGCAGGGTAAAGACACTTCTGGAAACAAAGGCTGAGGCTGCTGTGACACAACTGGAGACTTAACAGCCAGGTGCACTGAGGCACCATTTATGATTTAAAAAAAAATTTGTTGAGGGTAGTAAGGTGTAAATCATAAAAGTGTTCAGGAACTGCATGTGTGTGTGTGTGGGTTACATGTTTCAAGCATTTATTGCATTCATGTGTTTCATACATCTGCAGTTCTTTATCAAAAAGGTAGGGGAATTAATAAGTATACTTACTATACTGCATTAACTAAAAGTTAGTGGGATATAATATTAATAGTGTATAAATTTATTTTTAAAGAAAAACGCCAGAAAACCCCATGAGTAAAGAAGACAAGCTCACGTTCTCAGACCAGCTCCAGAGGGGCCACATGATCTAACACAGAAACTTGTGAACTGAAGTAAAAAAAGAATCACTATGAAAGAAATGCATCTGGCAAGATAATCTTTCATTTTATCTACAACTAAAAACACAAGATTAAAATATTCTCATAGAGCTTTGAAATTCCTAAAAATATAGCCGCAGAATTTCAGGCATTATATATAGTTCCAGGTTTGAAAAACACTTCTCTGGCCTAAGATTTTGCACTAATTCAAATATTTTTTGAAAAGCCTCCTGGGGCCTAGTTCATAAAATTTGTGTTATAAATTTCTTTTTTTAGATAATGTAGCCATTCCATTCTAGCCCCTATAACATACCTAACTCTGGTAGGCACTTAATATAAATTTATTGAATAGATGGATGGATGGATGAATGAATGAATCCCTACTAATACACTTCATTCTCAGACTATACAGACTCGGCGTGTGTGTGTTTTGGGGGGAGACAAAATCACACCAATAGTTCAAACCAATTGCCAACTATTTGTAGGCAGCAGGTTTATCGCCCCCAGAGGGAAGTGAGTGGGTGGCTGATACACCCACCTGTCAGAGAGACCTTGTATCCTTCATGAATAGACACAGGACATGAACTGGGCGTACCTTACACAAAGACTATTATCTTATATGCTAGGTGGCTTATAATGAAATTATAACCTTTAACTCCCCCTTTTAGGGAAAATGGGAGAGGGAACACAATCTACAAACAAATATTTTAAACTTAATACATACACTTCTTAATTCCAGATAAAGAATTAAGAAACTCAGAGAATGGCTGGGCTTCCCCTAAAGATATGTATGAGTTTGTGAGGCAGTGGTCGGCTCTGCTCGTGGGTGAACGCAGGTCTTATTATCACCAGCGGATCCCTCTCTCTGGCAGTAAAGATATTTTCTTGGGGAGCTGTACTTATGTCAAATCATTGCCACTTGTTTCCACTGTTTCTGCTAGCCCACGCCATACTTATATTGAAGCCCATTAAGAGGTGGAGGGCAAACCTTAGGCATCTACACATATGACCAGTTTATTTAAATTAGTTTCTGAAATTTGAAGTACATTCCACTTCCCCAGTGCCCATGTCTTTGGTCATTAAAATCAAGCAACAGCAGAAACCAGCCCTTAGCATTTGTTAATGAGAACATGAAGGCACCCAAATGAAAAGCTTCATTTCCTAGTCTGAGCCCTAGCTCCAGAAAAGGAAGTACGCTTTAGTATGGGACTTGGAAATAGTCGTGCTGGTAATGTTTCCTCATGTTCTCATATTAGCTGAGCTGAAAATGGGCTAGATAATGTGTGCATGAGGGGCTGTACACATTTTATGACCCCTGTAAGTGTACAGACAGTAGTGTTTGAAAGTCTGCGTGTTCTATGCATAGTATTTTGCTCTTCATATACACAATGTAGTTATTTAAAAAGGAGGGAGGGAAGAGAGGAAAAGATAGTGGAAGTTAGTCATTAATTGTAACTTTACTGCAACCAACAAAGCAGGACCTTCAAATTGTTTGTTTTATTTTTAAAAAATATTCTATTTGTTTATTTTTATTGAGAAGGGGGAAGGGAACGCGAAAGAGAGGGAGAGAAACATCAATGTGTGGTTGCCTCTCGTGTGCCCCCAACTGGGGACCTGACCTGTAACCCAGGCTTGTGTGCTGACTGGGAATAGAACTGGCGACCCTTTGGTTCACAGGCCAGTGCTCAATCCACTGAGCCACATCAACCAAGGCCAAATTGTTTGTTTTAAATGAACATTGTGGGTATGTAGCTATAAATTAGGTGGCGGAGGAGGAAATGGAAGGAGAGAAGATACTCACCTAGTTCAGGTGCTTTGCTTAGCACAAATGCATAAGCCCAGAATTTGCTGACAGGTCCATTGTAAAAACCCTGGTCACAAACTGACTGCTTCAGGCCTTTGGTCATCAAAATGTACACCATGTAAGCACCAGTTCGAAGAGCACCGAATATACTTCACAAATGAAAAGAGAAAAGAAACAACATTTATGAAAATAATTTCACTTCTGACATTAACCATACTTAGAAGGCTGCCTGCCATTGGCCAAACAGGCACAGATATACCACAATAATTTGCATTTACCCAGAAGCATCTTCAAATGTTCTGTGAACAAGAGTAATAAAACTCAGGGCTTTATTCTGAAGAGCATACATAATTCCACTTAATTTGTCATCAGTATTCCCAAAAGAGGTCATGGACAAGAGGAATGGATCTGGACAGGATCGCATGAAGAACTCTGGTGACCTCTATGTTTCAGCTTCAAACCTTGGGGAGTAGACGGGGTTGACTGAAAACTCTTGGAACTGTCTCAGTTCTGTCCTATGTCCAAACACTCTCCAAGGTGCCCTGGCTCTATTCCTGGGATATTTCTTTTTATGTCTTTCAACCAACTTCCTCTCTGCATGTGGATGGCCCAGGCCTCCTTGGCCTCTCTTGGGCCCCCTGCAGCAGCTTCTACACCACTGTCCTTGGGTACATCTTTCCATGTCTGTTACGTGTTTCTCACAGAAGCCAGAAGAAACCTCTTCAGGGCTCAGCTCTCCTGTCACTTCCTCCAGGAAGCCCATCCTGGTTCCCTCCTCAGAGCTCCCCAGAGCCATGGACTAACACCACTCTAACACTGTCTTTCAATGTCTGGTCATGTGTTTGCCTCCACATAGACAGTGGTGCTCAAAGACTGTTGACACAGTGAAAAACTGTTGAGAAATAAATGCACATATGAAATTTTTATTAAGGAACTGCTTTGGAACGTGCTGAGCTCAGTGATGTAACCTGAGGTATGAAAGGGCGTGGCGGCTGGAACGAGTGGTCTCCACTATGACTGAAGCCCGTAGACATATTCCTCAGAGTGTGCAAACCACACACAAGACTAGAGGGAAAGCTGGCTGGCCATCTGGGGAGAGTGCTTGGCCACCCTTTTTCCGGCAGTTTCCCTTTCTAAGGTTCTAGAAGTCAGTTAGGAGACAAACTGGTGGAGAGCTACTGAAATGAGTAGCAACATCACCAAAATGGTAAGTAGCCTTTGTTTCTCTTTAAAGTACCATCTTTTAATCAAAATGTCTTCAAGTTGCTCCAGAATAAGTCATTCCACTAAATGTTTAGGAACATGCATTCAGGAACATGCATTCAGCACTAAACCTAAAGATCAGCTTAGCATAGAGCCAAGGTAATGGAGTGGACTTCCTAGCAACCGTCTAAGGACACACAGCCTACATTAAATGGAGTTAACTCTTTCCAGCATTTAAAAGGATCTTGCATGGGATTATTGGAGCCACTTTATAAAGTGACTTTATAAAGCAGGTCCTGTTTGACCCTTCCAGTGGCTTCCTGTTGCACTTAGAATGAAACCCCCAGTTGCTTCCCATGGACCTAGACCTACCAGGCTCTAATGGCCAATGTCTCCAGCAGTCCCACCCTCACCTCCTGTGACTCTCTTCCTGCTCACTGTGAGCCAAACAGTCTGACACTTTCAGATCCAATCAGTTTTGTTTCAGGGTCTTTGCATATAGTTCCTCTTCTTGGGGAGCTTTTCTCCCATATTCACTCTGAGGCTGTCTCCTCACTTCCTTCTTTTAAAAAAATGGCCTCTCCTGATAGAGCGACCTAAGTCTTCGAAGTCAATTAACTGTCCTAATTTAGAAGTGGGGAGTTGAATTTCATTGGTGAAGTCAGGTAATGGAGGTTTTTCTGTCTTATCTGAATTTATGTTTTATCTTTACCTTATCAGATAATGGCTAATTTTTAATATGAAATCACCAGATTAAGAGTATTAGCATATTCGGCACTTGGAAGGCAGTATAAAAATATGAATGTGGCCTCTCCACTGAGCATTTGTAGCTGACACAGTGGGTTGGTTCCCTATTCAGAAGCCTCCTCTTCCTCCATATTAAATGAATTCTGGTTTAGTTTAGATTTTCCCAAGGAAGTTGACCTTATCTTCAATTTTGGAGTAAATCTTAATTTCCTAAACTAGTTTTAGTACTCCCATTTCCCTTACCAATGATTTGTTATGATAGACACTGACCCAGTTCCGGCCAATGCGATGTAAGGAGAGGGCTGCTTGGGTCTTTGGGGAAAGGTTCCCTTGCTCTTTACCATGTGTTACCTGGAAGAGCTGCAGCACCTGCAACCAGGAGGGAGCTACCTTGAGAACAAAGCCCACTTGGAGGGGATGGCAAAGCAGTCTTTTAGGATGTGACTATGGTGCTGATTAATCATTCAGAGACCCTATCTCCAGATTTCTTGTTCTTGAGATAAAGCTTCCTTCTTGTCCAAGCCATTTGGAGTTTTGCTTTCTATTACATGCAACCCAAAGCATCCCAGAGGACACAACACACATGATTCGAAGTTCAGTAGACTTTTGAACACTAGTTAACATTTGTGGCTATAAAATGCACCTAGTCATAGACCCTGCTGGTGAACTAGTTACTACATCAAATATTTAATTTTCACAGACCAGTGGGAGATACATCAATGACTTTTGTATACACCAAAAGCAAAGACACACAAATGACACATTCTGAACATGTATCAGTCTCTGCTCATTAGCCCCACACCTGTGATTTTTCAGAAATATCAGCACATTTTACAGAGCATGTCTCTCCCTGTGCACTGCAGCCCAACATTCCCAGGAAGCAAAGCCCTTCTTCTACTGTGTTTTGCTGCTTGACTGTGTTCTTTGCACATAATCAGAGTAGACCCAGGGAAGTATCTTTGGAATAGTTACCATCTTTTCATCTTCCTGGATCACAAATATCACTGTAGTTCAACTATATCCAACTTCTTAAAAATCAGCAGAGTTTAACCTATTCTTTCAATTGTTAAAAGATTTATTAGCACTGTCCTAGATGCTGGGGTTATGAGAATCAATAAGCCAATTCTGATGCTGGTGATAATGGTGGTCCTGGAAGGCTTTAGAGGAAGTGATATTTGAGTTAGGGATGAATATGTCTTCAAATGTGAGGGTTAGCTTGCGAAAAGTTCACTTCAGAGCATTGCAGACTTGCAGACTTGGAAGTTTAGATATCATGGTGACCCAGAACATTGCTGACAACAAGAATATAGAACACATTATTGTCCCACATGTAGACATAAGCCTCACTCTCTCAACTCTGAACAATAAGGCTGACTGACAACAGAGGACAGTGCATTTCTCAGGGAAACTGTCGGTGCCAGCCATGGGGCTTATGTGTCTGTGGCAAAGCCGCTTTGTTGGGATGTGACAATGCTGCTGCTGGGGAGCCACTGGGAACTGTGTGGCCAATGCGATGATTGTTATTTGTGGGAAGCCAGTAGCTCTGCCCCTGGCACACCGCAGCCACTGGATGCTTTCGGAATCATGTGGCTTTTTATTATAACTGGGCACTGGGCCCTCAGATTGTGATACTTTACCAAAATATACTTTAAGAGAGGCGATGTTTTCCCTCCCTAAGTAGCGTCATTTTTGAGATACTGTGACGCAAGAGACAAACATGCAGCTTATGCTCTGCTGCCCTCCATCCTGACTTACACACAGGGCAGATACTCATGGCTAATCAATCCTGACACTCTTTGCGTCCATGCCTGGACTTAGTACCCAAGTCCTCAACCACTCCAGGACACCACCAATGAATTAGAGTCGCAAATTCCAATCCCAGTGCTCTCACTCACTGGTTTCATGACTGGGCCAATTACTGAACCTCTCTTAGTCTCTCTCATCTACCCGAAATGATAATCATCTCTAACTTGCAAACTCTACAAATTTTGTAACAATATACCGTGTTTTTGGACTATAAGATGCACCCCCTCGCCCCCCTCCCATTTGGGAGGAATAATGGTTGTTAATGCTGCTGTTGAGTTCTGTTTACATTTACATTGGTGAAATATTAGGTTATTTATGTTATTAAATATTTTACCACATTCTTTGTTTCAAAATTTTTTCCCCTATTTTCCTCCTCTAAAACCTAGGTGTGTCTTAGGGTCTAAAAAATATGGTAGGTAGGGGAAAAAGACAACATAGGTAGGTATTTAATTAGCATAGTCTCTGCTATAATATATAGGTGCTTAATATAAGTTTTTATTAATTATTATTTTTGTTACTACGTATTATCACAGCTTTACTTGACCTTTCAGTGTTCACAACCAGTTTACCTAGTCCCCTTGTGTCAGGTCGGCGAGGTGGAATAAAAGCCCAGGAAACTGATGTGCAGAGAATTTGATTTGCACGGATCGTTAGCCATGTTATTAAGTGTTGTGTTGTTAGGTGTTTTACTGTATGAGCCAGCTTTTCACAAAATAAGTGACAGCTACCAAGTTCACAATCTGGTATGTAATGAGCATTTGCCATAGAATGCCTTGAAGGAGAGACCGCTGGTATGGAAAAGCATCTGGTTCATGTGACATTTACCTTTCAATCAGATGATAAAGCTCATTTTAAATCTAGGGCCTTAAAGAGGCCGAGGGTCTGGGCCATTGTGTTTAAGGAGGGCAGGTGATACTACGTCACATGCCTTTTCCAGCTGTAGGATCACACCGACACTTTTTGTTTTCTTTTAGCTTTTTATTTTTGGAAGAAATATATCATTTTTCTTGTTGGAGCCTAGTTTTGATGACAACAGTGGATGGAACAGGGAAGAGGGGAGGGCTCAGTAGCAGGAGAAGTGGATGTTTCTGTTCCCCTCAGCTACGCCCGACACCTACAGTAAGGAGATCTGGAGTCAGCCGCGGCCCTCATCAGCTGAGGTGCATCTTCTCAAACTCATGTTCTGGATTCCCGTTCTGGAAGAAGCCTGTTAATTTATCATCAGCTACTTGCCAGGCATGTATGTACCCCAGGAGGTGCCAAGGGTGCTCCTCGGACTGCTTAGCTGCCATCCGCGGGGGAGTGGGGGTGGGGTGGAGGAAACTTCTAGTTCGTACTATATACACTTCTGCACTGTTTGACTATTTTAAAGCAAGCATGATTAGATCGACAGTTAAAAAACATATTTTAAATAGGTGGTTAGCCACAACTGAAAATAAATGGTCACAGTGACACCTGCTTTCAAGGCTTTTCCAACACTGGCATTGGGACAGAGCCACTTACTGAGTCAACACCTCATCATCAACATCCACCAAGGACTCACTGTGGCCCAGAGAGAATCTCTGCAGCGGGGAGAAAGAGAATCTCAGCAGCCGGGAGAGAATCTCTGCAGGGGACTGCAGGAGACAGCAACAGTGTAGCTACACGTGCAGATGCATGACACAAACAAGTTTCACATGTGACCTGCGGTACCGACACAACAAGCCTGTGTTTGCAGCTGGGAGTCTCCTCTGGCCACTTCATGTGCTACATAAATAGACGCTGGGCGTCTAGAGCCAAAGTTTGGAAAACAGGACCTCATTTTCAGGTTGTAATTGCTTTTTTCTTTTATAGTTTTTATTTCTTGTAACTGCTATGGGCTGTCTATATAACAAGTGTGAGAGAGATGGCTAATTTTCCTTCAGAGTCAGGCTCTTACCATGAGGTCTGACCATTTAACAACTTGAGAAAAGACTGAGAGACTCTGTAGTCTAGATTTCCCATTGTACTGCCATCTGGAAACCAAAGTGGAATATTTCAGTAATGACTATAAGAATTCCAGAACTCCGCTCTGGGAAGAAAGAGCCTTAGGTATAACACTTTTAATTATTTCAATACGAACACCAATAGTTGATGAAACTGCATTTTTCATTGTTCCCTTATTGGCCCTCAATTTAAATGCAAGGTATTTTGGCTTCCATTTAAAGCCTTGCAAAACAAGGCTTCTAAAGACTCTTTTATCTGAAACATCAACCACCCCAGTTTGCCACACTGCTAACTCAAAAACCAAAGGTGCAATTAATTATTCCTGGGACTGGACAATGAAAATGTTTTATTATACTTATATCCTAGAATCAGAAAGAGTTTATTAACAATTTTGTTTATTGTCAAAACATGGCAATAACTCATCCAATAGTAGTGACTTTTTAAAAAATAAACAGAGGGCAGTGACTTTCCTGATAACAATACCTGAACTGCCACTTATCTTCGACTCTGACAGTTTCCAGAGTAGAAAGAATATTCACTGATCCCAGAACAGGTTAAACAAACTGACAACAACCAAAAAATCCACTGTAATGCTTCTAGACTTGACAGGTGAGACCGGGTGGCAGTGTCTGTGGTCCTGGATAATGGCATCTCATGTACCAGGTCCCTGTAAGCAGAGTGTGACCCACCTTCTAAAACCTTCCACGCCTGATAACAAGCGTCCTTAACAGACTGTCTAATTTGGGTTGTTATCTAAGCCTGTGCTAAAACACATTTTTGGATAATAATAGCATAAATGCTTTTGTCCTAAGAATCAGCAGTTAAATGGGGATGTACATGTAGTCTTTTGACAATTTACTTAATCTATTCCTCCAATAACAATTCAGAGTATACAATTTCACTTTCTACTGAGTGATCATTTCTAGGTTTGATTCACTTATCTTGACTAAAATCTTTAATTGGATTATCTCCACTTGAAAGTGGAAAGTCTCCCAAACACCTTATGGATCAAGGCACATGAGAAATGGTATCTTGTTTATCTCAAAATTAAAAATACATACATCTTTTGACCTACCGAAGGTACTAATGTATCTTTTGGTACATTAGTTCTATTGTTGAAAATATAACATACCCTTTAGATATACAGTACTTACAAAAGTATGCCAAATTGTATGTTTTGTAATATATAAAATTTGGCTAGCATATAATCTAAAGGTTCACTGACATGAGAGTGGTTAAATCAATTACAATAAGCACAACACAGTTATAAGACATGCTGCCTTAGACTCCAACGTGGGAGAGCTCCCAGATGCATGGAAAAGTGAAAAATCTGAAGAGCAGACCATTCTGTATGGTACGATCCAATATGTGCACATGTTTAAAAAGGTTATGCACATATGTACTGACAGTCATCAAGTATTTATGGAGGAAAGCCCTTCAAATGGTTAACAATGACGCCTGTTAGAATTTTGTTTTATAATACCCATACATACTTTTTTTCCAGAAGCCATTGGAAACCTAATTTTAGGTGATCACATTTAATATTTATAGTCTGATGCCAAGTAATCCTTGAGATTATTTTTTATAATAAAAGAATATCACATTTAAAGGTCTGAATCTTACGTAGATAGTAACTCTGCTTCTCAGAGATCAGACATGTTAGCTGGAGCTAGTCTATAGGGGTATCAGAGAGCCAAGAGCAAACATGAAAAAGAACAGAAGTAAATAAAAATTGAGATACATAGGAAGATAGAAATGCACTGAGTAAAAGCGCTGAACCTACTTTAGAATAAGAAAGGGAAAAAAGTAAGACCTCTGTGGAGAAATATCATTTAAGCCCTGAAGTATGGAGTAGCTTCCTCACAATGGTATCTGTTACATACTAGCATTGGTATGTTACATACCAGCACCTATACAGGCAGACCTTAAAGATATGGCTGGTTCCACTCTAGACCACCATAATAAAAGGAGTTTCATAATAAAACGAGTTGTAATCATTTTGCTGGTGGAGGGTCTCGCCCTCGATTTGTAAAAAAATGCAACATCTGTGAAGCTCAATCCATAAAGCGAACCACAATAAAATGTGATGTGCCTGTAATGATATTCATGAACTCCTTTTTAAATACCACATGCTGTAGTGTGAAGTCTACTAGAGCTGAAGGCTTCATGGAACAAGCTGTGAGGAAAGTCTCGCATAGAAGCGATCTCAGTGGATAATATGGTTCCCTGACTGACACCCAGAAGGTGGGTGTGCACTCTGTCACTGCCCCCTCCACTCACCACAAATCCCCTAGGTAAGTCAGAAAACTTCAGTCTGAACTGGAGGTTCTCTTTGAATGTTTTGTAAGCTGCACTGGCTTCGACTCACTTTGATGCATCTGTTTATTCCTTTAGCTTGTAAAGGAGGATAACAACCAATCTAAAATCAATGAACAACCAAAAGTGCCAGAAAATCAAACTGCATGGAACTCCAACAAACAAGAAATTAAAGAAACAGCCAACCAGACCAGTAAGGTGGTGGATGGAGAGAACCCTGAAGCAAGGCGGCAGACAATACAGGTGGGACTGGCTGACTGGCTGATGGGAAACCACAGTGCAGCAAGGAGGGCTGACCTGCTGGGTGAATACCTAAGACCCCACTCCCTTACAACCTAACAGGTGCACCAAAACAAAGAAATATGGCCCAAATGAAAGAACAGAGAAAAACTCCAGAAAGAGAGCTAAGTGAGGAGATTGCCAACCTATCTGATGGAGAGTTTAAAGCCCTAGTAATCAAAGTGTTCACGGAACTGATTGAGCTTGGTTGCAAAATGAAAGAACAAATGAAGGATACCCAAAGTGAAATAAAGCAAAACATTCAAAGAACCAACAGTAACAGGAAGGAGACCAGGACTCAAATCAATGATTTGGAACAAAAGAAAAAAAGATCCAACTGGAACAGAATGAAGAAGCAAGAATTCAAAAAAATGAAGAGAGGCTTAGGAACCTCTGGGACAACTTTAAGCATTCCAATATCCGAATTATAGGGGTACCAGAAGAAGAACAAGAGCAAGAAATTGAAAACTTACTTGAACAAATAATGAAGGAAAACTTCCCCAATATGGTGAAGGAAATAGACTTCCAGGAAGTCGAGGAAGCCCAGAGAGTCCCAAAGAAGTTGGACCCAAAGAGGAATACATCAAGGCACATCATCATTAAGTTAGCTAAGATTTAAGATAGGGACAGAATTTTAAAAGCAACAAGAGAAAAGGAGAGAATTACCTACAAAGGAGTTCCTGTGACAGGACATAGCTGAGCAGTAGCCATTCTTAGGTAGGAGCTGACCAGCAGCCGTTCCCAGACAGCAGTCTTTCCCAGATAAGCAGTTATCTCAAGGCCATACACTAACCTTCGCTTTCTGCTTCTGTATACTTGCTTTTAGCAGTTGTTTCCGACCCCCCCCCCCCTTTTGCCTTGTAACAAGAATATAAGCAAACTCCAGCTTAAGCTCGGTGCCCAGAATTTGGAATTTATCTTCTCTGGGTCCGTATGTGTAAATAAACCCCACTTCGAAAACTCCAAGGCCGTCTGAGTCGTCTTTTCCGTAACATTCCCACAAGGCTATCAGCTGATTTCTCAAAAGAAACCTTGCAGGCAATAAGGAGCTAGAAAGAAGTATTTGAAGTCATGAAAGGCAAGGGCCTATATCCAAGATTACTCTACCAAGCAAAGCTATCATTTAGAATGGAGGGGCAGATAAAGTGCTTTCCAGATAAGGTCAAGTTAAAGGAGTTTATCATCACCAAGCCCTTATTATATGAAATGTTAAAGGGACTTATCTAAGACAAAGAAGATGATAAAAAATATAAACAGTAAAATGACAACAAACTCTTAACTATCAACAAATGAACCTAAAAAAAAATAAGGAAAACAAAAACTTAGCAAACAGCCAGAACAGAAACAGAATCAGAGAAATGGAGATCACATGGAGGGTTTTCAGTGGGGAAGGAGAGGGAGCAATATACGGGGAAAGGTACAGGGAAGAAGGAGCATAATTGGTAGACATAAAATAGATGGGGAGAGGTAAAAAATGGTATAAGAAACAGAAAATTCAAAGAACTTATAAGTACAAACCATGGACAGGAACTAAGGGGGGAAATGCTGGTAGGTTGGGGTATGCAGGGTGGAGGAGGGAAAGGGGGAGGAAAATTGGGAAAACTGTAATAGCATAATCAGTAAAATATACTTTAAAAAATAATGTGGTGACATCTAAGCAAAGACCTGAAGGAACTGACAGAGTGAGCCCGATGGTTGTCCTATATGCCACGCCCTTGGACTTCCTGGATCCTTAGATCAAGTTGTGCCCTATTTCTTTGTCTCCTGGAGGTAGAACTGCACCTGAGCCACTAAGTTCCTTGTGTCATCAAAAGCTTTCTGTTCATGGGTTCTGTCTCCAGCTGGCTGGAGTAGAAGCAGAGAAGTAGATACAAGCCCAAATCTCAGACTGTCCCATCTTTATTACTCTGGGAGCAAATTTATCTAAACCAAGAGAGCACTGGGACCAAGAAGGCCTTAGATGACTGCCGGTCCAAACTCTTATTATTGGATTAGCCAGAAATTTTAGTGTTTTTTGTAAAATGAAAGACATTTTTTCATTTTCACCAATAATTTTACTGATTTGGATATTTTCAGTATGTTGGCTACCTCCTGTGTGGTAGAACGTTGCTTGTTCTCAATTAATGTCTCACTTTGGTCGCTGTCAACTTCAACTGGTCTACCTGACCATGAAGCATCATCGAGCAAGAAATCTCCAACAAAACACTTCATAAACATGTTCAATCCGTCACAGCACCTTCTCTATACGCTGCAAAAATCTTTTTTGTGTGTTTCGAATGTGTTTTTACCTTCCTTGAAATAATAAAGCATAATATATCAAAAATGTCACACATTTTCTTCCGACTTAAATATTAAAATAGCTGCACAAAAATTCACCAATCTTGATGCCCTTTAAAAAATGCGCTGATATGACAGCTGTCACATACAGTCTAACAAAATTGTTTCAAATGAAGTTAAAGACAATTAAGCACTGCTAGAGCCATTTTACATAAAAACTAAACAGACTTTTTGGCCAACCCAAAACCTTGGGCATTCACTTCAGTAACACCCACAGGTGGATATCCCAGTTAATAACTTTTTAAATATCGGAACCAAAGACAAATCAAAAAGCCCAAACTAGGTGATTCATGCCTTGATAAAAATGCTAAAATGACTTCCGGAAATAAAGTTTCCAACAATAAAGAGATGACAGAATGAAACCCAACTTGAACAAACTATTATGGCCGTGGTGCTGCTGCATGGAACCACTGCAGCGTGAAGAAGGAAAGACAGAAGAAGCCAAGCAGAAGACTGAGCACTAGCATCGCACTCCCAGCCACCAGCAACACTGGACCGAGTTGAAGAAACTGCCTGATAATGACTCAGTCCTTGAAACTATAAATTGAATCTATTTGTAAGTAAAGATAAAGAATGAGTCATGAGAGAGAAGAACATTAGCACAAAAGTAGAATGCTATGAAGTATGAGGAAATGAAGATGAAATCAGAATGCGTTTCTGTAATTTATTGTGACTATATATATGACTATATACGATAAGCTGTATCAAGTTTTTATTATAGGATCATGATAACCCAGCCACTATTCACAAACCCCATTAGCAGCTCCACAGAAATCTCCTATTAAGGAATTCCTTCAGGTGCTGTAACGTGTGAAAATCGGAACTGGTAAACCTTACTTGAGCAATGTGACAAGAATCTGGTACCCTACATGAGCAAATTTAGAGAGCACAAATATTCCTTTAGAGAATTCTAACTATATCAGAATGTTTGTATCTGGGTTTATTCCTTAAAAAATTTATTCCAGCTACAGCTACCATTTTATTCCTCATAATGTGGATGCTCCTGAGACCCACTGAGAAATGCGCAACAGCGGTAGAAAAAAATATGTTTTCTGAGACACCATCCATCCAGGCAACTGGTTTATGTCAAAAGGAGAAACTACTAGGCCACCCACAAGAATTTCTGCAGCTAGGAAAAACTGACAACACCAAGTCTTGGAGAGGGTGAAGAACCAGAATTTCCACATGCTGTTGGTGGGAATATAACCTGATACAAACCCTTTGGAAAAGTGTTTGGTAGAATCTATTGAGTTGGCCAAAAAGTCTGTTTAGTTTTTTTCCATAAAATAAAGGACACATTTTTCATTTTCACCAATAACTTTATTGATTTAGATATTTTGAGTGTGTCAGCTATCTCCTGCTATTAGCTTCCAGTGATAGAGGTCAGGGGTTCTGCTAAACATCTTCCAATGCATCAGACAGCCCCACAGTATTTGGCCACGATGTTAATAGTACCAAGAAACTTCACAAACTACTTTTGACACTTTCGATCAGTCATAGCACCTTCTCCCTACACTGCACAAATCTTTTTTTTTTTTTTGCATTTCAGTTGCATTTTTACCTTTCTTGAACTAATAAAGCATAATATGCCAAACATGCTGTGTATTTTCTTCCATCTTCAATATTAAAATGGCTGCACAAAAATTCATCAATTTTAATAAGTTTTTTAAACGCACACTGATATGACAACTGTCACAATACAAACTAACAAAACTGTTTCAAATGCAGTTAAAGACAACTAAGCACTACCAGAGCCATTGAACAGAAAAAACAGAACAAACTCTTTGGTCAACCCAATAGTAAAGTTAAACCCTCTGACTAAGCAATTTCTCTCTGAGGTATAGACCCCAAAGCAATGCCAATATAATGTGCACAAAAAGAGAGGCATAAAAATGTTCACCTCAGCATTATTTGAATTAGAAACAAATTAGAAACAACCCAAATTAGAAACAACCCAAATGTCTACCTAGAATGGAGTGAAATAAAATGTGTAAACAAAGTACTATAAGTAATGAGAACAAAGGAATTACTGCTCCATGCAAAAACATGGATGGATCTCACAAACATGATGCTGGATAAAAGAATTCAGACTCACAATAGCACGTATTGTATGGTTCTGCTCATATGAAGTTTAAATATGTGCAAAATTAATCCAGTGAGTGAAGTCAGAGTAATAGGTACTTTTGGGGTACAGAGAAGACCCTGAGGCTGGTGATGTTCTACGACATGATCCATGTGGGGCTCACAGGAGTGAGTTCACTTTGTTAAAGAAACTGTTCAGCTCTATTCTTAAGATTTGTGGGTTTTACTGTATATATGATATACTGCAAACAAAAAGTTTACCAAAAAAATTCTATGCCCACTAGGTGCTAGGTTCTTTAGGTAAAAGTTATTTTTAGGATCAAGGGATTAAAAAAAGAGGAAAAGACAAGGAACCTACTGTCATGGAGTCAACATTCTAGTAGAAGGAAACAGCAAATACATAAAAAATGGCTTCAAAATTTCAGGCTTAAAATTTTCAGAGAGTGTTAAGTGCCATACTGATAATAAAACGGTGAGGTAATAATGACTTGAGATTTGGGACAGGATGATCTGCTGAGGTCAGAGAAGGCCCCTCAGATGAGGTGACATGTGAGCTGATGAGAAAGAGCCAGTCCAGACGAGACCTGGACGAGAACCTACCAGGTAGAGAGAGAGAGAGAGAGAGACCACAGCACAGCAGGACTGAGCTACGCATGCCCAGGGCCGAGGCAGGGAGGCCGGCAGTGACCGGCGCTGAGATGAAATGCTTTCAACAGTGAGCAGGGGCCAAATTGTGCAAGGCCTCTGAGGATTTTATATGCTATAGCGATAGTAATAGTACTCATTAATAATAATAAATCATAAAATGTATTTTATTCTTACCACACCACGCAGGTATTGGTGGATTTTAAGCAGGGGAGTGACAGGATGTGATTTGTTTTTAATGATAACTAAGGCTACTCTGTGGAGTATGGGCTGTAATATGAGATACAGTATAATAATAATATTAATAGTTAATACATAATTAATGTAAAATTATTAATATTAAGTAATAGTAATTTATCATTATGTTGTATAAGAAATCTACCAGGGAGAATATTTACAAGGATGTTATAGTTCTCATTTCCAAATGAGATGACCGTGGGCGGAACCCAGTAACAGTGTACCTGAGCAGAAGAAAGCAGACAAATCTGGTATGTATTTGGGCGGTGCAGCTGATTAGACACCCTGATAGAGAGGAATACAATATATTAGACATGAGATGCCTGTCAACCATTCAAGTGAAGATGAAGTAGCTTTCCTCTCCAGGCTCTATGGCATTAGGCTGACCAGGAAGCCAATTGAGATACAACACCCTTGAGTGATGTTATCTCAGGTGCATGCACCCAGTTAGTAGTCCAGGTGCTGAAGAAAATGGCTATAGAAAGGTCAGAGACACAGTAAGAAATGCATGAGTAAGGATCAAGCGTGCCACAGTTGGCCTGTGTCACAGTCTGATACCTCTGCAGGGCAGCTGAGTATGCACTGGACTTCTCGGCTACAGAACATCTGAAAGTCTTCAGTTGTTCAGTAAGGATTGTCAGTGTAGGGGGTAAGTGGGGGAAGAAGGAGAGTCCCTGGACTTGGGGGTGAAGGAGAGGGTGGCAAACAAAAACCCCTGAAATTATAGAAATTTGAATTGCAGTAAACCTGGAGGGTGGTAGAAATGCAGATTTTCCGGCTCTATCACCAGAGTCTCTAATTAAATAGCATTGGATCAAGACCCAGAAAATGAAATTTTTAACCTGTAGCACATAGTCCACAAGTTACACAGTTTGAGAAACTCAGCAAAGTTTCTCTTCCCTACATGAGATCATCTCCTCATCTCATGGAAGCCACTCATAGTCTTTCTGGCTTTAGCACCTTTCATTTGGACCTTTCCAGTTGCATGAGCAGTGTGGCTCTGAGCAAAGAGCATGGGATAAACCTGATCCTGTCACCTATAAGCTGTGTGTCCATGAGTAAACTTCTTAATTACACTAAGCATCAGTTCCTTCATCTGCAAAATACAGATATCACTGCATTTTATATGGATTTGTATCAGGACATCTTGAAACACTGATATATAAATATTAATAAGCATGTCCTAATATGAAAATTTTAAGGAATATGAATTCCTATGTCTAAAATATACTCAAGAATCACATAATTTGAAAGCTGGTGGCCAAACTGATTTACCACTTACAATACTGCCACATGGGAGTGGCACATTAGTCGGGGAGAGAAATAGCCACATTGCTGGCCACTATTTTCTGAACCACTCTGTTGTTTAGGGCCCTCAGAAGTCCTAAGGGTGATTCTGGTGGCCACTGGTCTGTTACTCTAACAATCACTGTCGGTAAATTATAACCATGCCATCTGGGTATTTACTTAGTAGGAGAGCTAGTGGTAGAACAGAGAAACTTGTCAGCAACCGAGAACTTTCAAATGAAGTACCATGAGTTAGAGACATAATAAAAAGTTACTATTAGGTATGAATTTATTTGTTGTGTTTAAAATTATTCCCATGGAAAAACTGATTCTGGATTATGAAAGCACTGAAATATTTGAGTATTTTGAAATATTCAGGGAACTTATCCATCTAAAAAATGTGACCTCCCTATAAGAGTATTTTTTCCCCAGGTCTGTTGAGAGAGAGATTTAGAACAAAGCCTATAATTTCTTCTCTATTTTCAACAGAGGGGAACTGTTTACTTTAAATCAACATAATCTCTAAACTTTTTGAAAAATGCGGTTTTTCAGAACAATAAAATTTTCCCATTTAGTATTGAGCTACTTCCTATTCCCCTTCTCCATAGACTTCCATGAATTAATAGGAAGGTCCCAAGGAAGTCTAGTTAGTTAAAACCCTCAGCTCTTGTATTACTACAGCAGCCTAAGAGCAGGTAATGAGTCTGGTTTTTCTCTCTCCTTTATTTTCTGTGGCTTTGACCACATTATTCTCTACTTTGCCTTCTGTTAGTCACAGCAAACGGACCACCTCTAAGAAAACTTCTCCCTGACATACATGAGAAATATTTTTTTTGTAGGTTAGAGTTACTTTCTTTTTTTTAATTTTATTTTAATCATTGTTCAAATACAGTTTTCTCCCTTTTACTCCCAATCCAGCCCCCCTCCCAACCCTCCCCACTTCCCTCTCATTTTTGTCCATGTGGAGAAATATTTTTAATAAAATTCATTTACTCTTTTTGCACCTTGGCTCACATTTTTTTCTGCTACAAGACCAGGGTTATCTGACAGCCTGAAAATTTGGCAGTTCAAATGATAACCATATATTTATTCTCACTTTGGAGTTGATCCAATACAGGAAACAATAAAAGACTTCTGGAACGCTTGTGAGCCCAGCTGTCTCTGACACTCTTCTTCCTTCTGCAGAAATAGTTGAATGGGTCTGTTAGTGCGCACCTGTCACCGATGTCTCGGCAGAGAACTCGCCGTCACCGTGTTTGTATGGCTACTGAAACTTCATCAAGAAACATTAATTTAAAACTTGTGAAGGAGGAGTTGATTTTTAAAAAATATCTCCTATTTTCTGGTTGGTTTTCAGTGTAAAATATTCCTAATCAAAGTGATTTTCGGTAGCTCTGGTTAGACAAAAGATTGCTCCTTTTGTTCTTAACAGTTAGTCATTTGGTTCTTTCTTTTATCCCATTTCTGCTGTTTTGAATAAAGTTACAAATACATGGTTTTGTTGATTTTGAAGAGTGTTTCATAAGTCATTTAGGATTTTTAAAATATCTTACAGGATTTTGCCTAAAAGTGTTTAAAGAAACGATGGTAATAGTTGTGAAGTGTCCATGCACTTTGGTCATTCCTGCTCAGAGATTTCAGTGGAGATGTTTGCAGTTTGTCTTCATGGAAGCGAAGGTCAGCCTGTTGTGACTCAGGTATCTCATGGGAATCCAAATGAGAACGAACACACTTTCCCAAAACTCTGGGTGCAATGAGAGCAAGTGAAACACGAGGGATTACTTGGGTATGTGACTTGAGTGCATTGATTTAATGCAGGGACTCTACAGCTTCAAGGAGACAGCATTTTTACAACACATTTCTTCTTCCACTAAAAAAATAAGGTCTTTTTTATGTGAGCTGTTCAAGGTTTCCATACTTCTAACAAATGTTACTTTGACAATCATTTCAAATGATAACCATATATTTAATTTATGATAAAATACTTAAAGAGGCAAAAATAACAGTGAAAAAGAAGTTCAGTCTTCTCTTCATGAAGAATGTGGAGACGGTGGTGTGTGAAAACACACATTTGGCTGAACGCAGCTACGTCCAGGGGCCCTTACAAACCTGCTCTCTGCTTTCACTGCCAGTCTCAGATACGGATTTGTGTCACATTTCTGAATTTTCTAATGATTGGATTCACTTCTAATAAATCTTATATCCATTTTTTTGAGATGCAGGTAGAGGATCAGGAAATTAGCTTGCTGATATTACCTGTGGATTATGTAAGGTTCTTGCCCAAGGAGAATTTTGTGTTAGATAGGCCAAGTTTTCTCCTTGTCAAATGTACATTGTTTTAAAAGTGTCATTGTTGGATAAAGTCAGAAAGTCATAAATATTACAAATGAAGTGCCCCTACCCAAGACTTCAGGACTGTTTGATGAGCACAGTCACCAAAATGATGACAGAGATGATGGTGATAATCATGAGGATCTGGGGATCTCCAAGGCAGGTCAAACAGTGTTAGCCAGGTTGATGGAATTTCTGACATGGCACCAGCTTGGCTCTGTGGCTCTGTGGGGGGAGAGTTCAAAAATGGGACAATGGCCTCTACCCACCTTTCTGTCTGGAAGAAAGTTGTCCCCTGGCTCACACTGAGATGCCAGACACTTCAGTTTCTCCCTGTATGCCACTGGTGCCTTTCTACCCTGGTACTGGAGCACAGAGTTAGTGAATCTGAGTAGGTGATTCTATGTGTAGATTTTTTCAGAGGAATTGCTTGGGACTCCAGAAGTTTCTTCCACTGACTCAATCCCCACTGCTTTTTGCAGCCAGAAGTTGTGGGGACTTATCTTCCTGGTACTGGAACCCTGGACTGGGGCTGGGACACCTCACTCCCAAGATGTCCCTCCTGAATTTTTATCCACTACAGGTGGGTGTGGGACCAGCCTGTTTTGCATCTGTGCCTCTCCTCCAGTCTGGATGGATGTGGTTTCTTTAATTACGTTTCAGACTTCCATCTAACTTGATTTCTGACAGTTTTGTGTGATGGTTGTTCTGTATTTTAGTTGTAATTTTGATGTAGTTATGTGAAAAAGTAAGCCATGTCTGCCTATGCCGCCATCTTGACCATTACTCACTTTTACTTCTGGTGACTTAAACTTGAACCTAGTACTTCTACCCTGTGCATTTAAGTATAAGTCCTTAAGGAGCTTTGGGAGCACATGCTTTAAGGAGCACAGAAAAGTTTATGTACAGCCTACAGGTGTCAACCAGCAGATCAGAAAACATTCAAGTGTGATTCCTTAACTCATAGGTGTGATGAAAGATAGGTTTGGTCTTAGGAAAAATGAACAAGTTGCCAAAAACCAGTTCAAGAAGTAAAGATGAAGTCTTCAGTGCCAGACTTTCTATTCAAGATTGAAACATTCTAGAGCTTCACTATGTTTTTTTCTTTTTATTTTTTATTATTTTCTTTTCAAAAGCAGAAATTAAAATTTTTCTTTTCAGTTCTTGTCTCCTAAGCTTTGTGGCCTTGTCCTGGATCTTTTTGATTTTTTTTTCTTTTTGCACTAACCTAGTATAAACTACAATTTAAAGTTAAACTCTTCCAGAGAATCCAAATCCCTGCATCCTGCAAAGAGATCTCTGAATAGCTAATGATTCATAAATTTTTCAAATCATAGGCCATTCTATGGAACTGCATTAAAAATTTCTGCTCCAGCTCTGGGTTAACACAAATACCTAGAATCAATGAACAATCTGCCCCAGCTACTTTAATCCCCCTGCACGTACATTCCTAAGCTGATGATGCTCATCCATTTCTCAGAGCAAAAATAAAATACAAATGCTCCCTCTCTGTCCATCACTGCACCACTAGTAGTGAAATAAAAGGAATAAAAGAAAATGATTGTTTTATTACATGGTTAGGAAAATGCAGTGTGTGAGCAAGGAGGTATTATGCCCCCAAATCAATCATTTTAATTATACAGATTTGATTCTAAATCCTGGGGCTCCGAAAATCATGGATAACAATGAATACAGTGAGGATAGTCTCTAGCAAGCATGACAGTTTAGTCATAAGTGATGATAAGAAGGAATTAAACAGTTTCCACTGATTTTCACTTGTAAATTTTTTAAACATATTTATTTAATTTCAGAGAGAGGGAAAGAGAGGGAAACATAGATGTGAGAGAGAAGCATCAGTGGGTTGCCTCTCATATGCACCCTGATCAGAACCAAACCTGTGACCTAGACATTTACTCTGACCAGGAATCAAACAGGTGACCTTTCACTTTGCAGGATGATGCCCAACCAACTGAACCATGCTGCTCAGTGCCACTTGTAAAATTTTTTAAATAGGTGGCAGGAAATGAGCTCCAAGGAAAGCTAGCTACCAATTAAACCCAACTAATGGTAGCACTAATGAAAAGAATTGCTGTTCACGAGGAAGAAAACTGGGCTCCCTATTTCATATGCAAAAACAAGTGGGATCTCAGCAACCTGTTACTCCCACAGCATCCTCAAAAATTGATGAGCACATGCTATTTAGAGTTGTTGGTTGAAACACAGAGAAAAAAAGTTGACAGCTTTCATGACAGAACTGCTTATTCTTTCATGCATGAGGTCACAGGAGGCCTGTGATCACTGTTTCTTATGATAAAGGTATCATATTTAGGAGGATTTCATTTTTTCAATACCAGGGAGTTACCCTGGGCAAGCCACCAGTGCTTCTTTACTGAGTCCTGCTCCCCTGGCATTTCTACCATCACCCACTCATGCCCCTGCTGTAAGGACGTGCAGGCTATGAAGGAAAGGGAGTTTCATCTCTTCATGTGTGAGTTATGCTCTGTGCACGAATGGACCTCTCCAGAGTAAACACTTAATACTTTCCCAGGTTATTCATTTTTATGTTTTCTTCAGCCAATTACAGTGCTAGTTACCAAAACTTAATTACAGATGTCAGCATCATCTGATGCATTCCAGATTTTACATTCAGGCAATTGCATAAAAAGTTATGTCTGAAGATTTTTTAAAAAGAAAGATTCAATTTGTTGTTAAAAATCTTGTAGTCTTTTTTTAAACCCTACTAAACATGAAGGATCATTTAAGGATTTGTGAGGTAACACAAGAAGCTTGTAAGTACAGTAATCCTTAACTCAGTCTTACTCAAAATAATCCTTAACAAATGCTTCAGGGGTTAGTATACTTGAATCCTAAACTACTGTGCAATCTCTTCAAGAATGCTCATGTGTTTCTCACACAAGATTTAGAAAAGCTATAGGATTCCATCTATTTAAACACAAATTCATTTTGGTGAAATCATTAAAAATGTCTTACATGTCAGCTGTTTCAAGTTATTATAGCACTGGTAATACAAACATATCACTGAAGTCACACTTTTGTCCGAACTCAAATATAGTAGATTACACAGAATTAAAATTATAATAAAAGAATCTCAAGCTTAGCATTAAATTATTGAAAGGGCATGCACCAAAATGTTAACAATAAATATCTGTGGTAGTGAGATTAAAGGTTTTATGTATGTATTTCTCTGTGATTTTCAGAGAATTCTCATTTCAAAAACTAGAAAAAAGATTGGACTTTTGGCCAAGATGAAGGCATAGGTAGATTCACTCTGCCTCCTTGCACAACCAAAAGAGGGACAACAACAAATTAACAAAGAAAGAATAACCAGAACTGCCAGAAAATCGAACTGTATGGAATCCCAACAACCAAGGATTTAAATAAGAAACATTCATCCAGACCGGTAGGAGTGGCAAAGACTGGCAGCTGGGATGAAGAGGATGAGTGGCAAGGCGGTGGTGGCTGGAGGACTGGGTGGGCAATGCGGCAGCTGGCAGATGGGGCTGCCCCACACTGGCATGCGGATAAAATGGGAGGAACAACTGGGAAGTGAGACAGACAGCACAACCCAGGATTCCAGTGTGGAAATATAAAGCCCCCAAACCTCCGGCTGTAAAAATCTGTGGGGGTTGCTGCCATGGGAGAAACTCTCAGCCTCACAGGAGAGTTCACTGGAGAGACCCACAGGGTCCTAGAATGTACACCAACACACCCACCTGTGAATCAGCACCAGAAGGGCCCAATTTGCTTGTGGGTAGCAGGGGAAGTGACTGAAAAAGCCACTGGGGAAAGCCAGCTGAGAGGGGAGCAAGCGGCATTGCTCCCTTTTGGACCCCTCCCCCACATACAGTGCCACAACGCAGTGACATGGGTTGCCCCACCCAGGTGAATAACTAAGGCTCTTCCCTTTACAATGTAACAGGGGGGCTGAGAAAAAGAAATATGGCCCAAATGAAACAACATCTCAAAGCTCTCAAAATAGAACTAAGCAATGAAGAGATAGACAACCTATCAGAGGCAGAGTTCAAAGCACTGGTAATGAGGATGCTCACAGAAATGGTTAAGTATGGTCACAAAATAGAGGAAAAAGTGAATGCAAAGTGAAATAAAGCAAAATTTACAGGGAACCATCAGTGACGGGAAGGAAACCAGGACTCAGATCAATGATTGGGGCCAGAAGGAAGAAATAAACATTCAACCAGAATAAAATGAAGAAACAATAATTTTAAAAAATGAGGAGATTCTTAGGAACCTCTAGGACAACTTTAAGTATTCCAACATCTGAATCATTGGGGTGCCAGAAGGAGAAGAGGAAGAGCAAGAATTTGAAAACTTATTTGAACAAATAATGAAGGAAAACTTCCCCAATCTCACAAAGGAAATAGACTTCCAGGAAGTCCAGGAAGCTCAGAGAGTTCAACACAAGTTGGACCCAAGAAAGCACACACCAAGGCACATCATATTTACCTAAGGTTAAAGATAAGGAGAAAATCTTAAAAGCAGCAAGAAAAATGGAGACAGTTACCTACAAAGGAGTTCCCATTAAGACTATAAGCTGATTTCTCAAAAGAAACTTTGCAGGCAAGAAGGGGCTAGAAAGAAATATTCCAAGTCATGAAAGACAAGTACTTATATCCCAGATTACTCTATCCAGTGGAGCTATCATTTAGAATGGAAGGGCAGATAAAGTGCTTCCCATATAAGGTCAAGTTAAAGGAGTTCATCATCACCAAGCCCCTTTTTTATGAAATATTAAAGGCACTTATCTAGGAAAAAAGAAGATGATAAAAAATATGATCAGTAAAATGACAACAAACTCACAACTATCAACAACTGAACCTAAAAAGCAAAAACAAAAACAAACTAAGCAAACAAGTAGAACAGGAACAGAATCACAGAAATGGAAATCACACGGAGGGTTATCAGCAGGGAGGTGGAAGAGGGAGAATGGGGGAAAAGGTACAGGGAGTAAGAAGCATAAATGGTAGGTACAAAATAGACAGGGGGAAGTTAAGAATAGTATAGGAAATGGAGAAGCCAAAGAACTTATATATACGACCCATGATCATGAACTAAGGAGGGTAGTGAATGCTTGTGGGAAGAGTGGTGCAGGGTAGAGGGGAATAAAAGTGAGAAAAATAACGGGGCAAATGTAATAACATAATCAATAAAATATATTTTTAAAAACCAGAACAAGAAGGTTTTTTTTAAAGTAATTACTAAATATAGCATTTCTAATCGCAAATAAGCAAAGGCCATCAAGTGGTTTTTAGTTCTGTGAGATGGAGAGGACATTCCTTGTCTGTACTTACATTAACCTGTAGCTCTTTTCATTAATCACATTGGTGGTGCTTTGGGCTGTCTATATAGTATGTATTATTAGATTTATAAGAAATGGCCACATGATGTAAACACTTGTCCTATTTGAACTAGATCATTACACTGTGAGGAAGTTCCCCCCTGCCTTTAGTAATGGAAGGACATAGAACAGTCAGGTAAGTCTGGAGCAGCAGACCAACATGCAGGTCAGCGCCCACCCTAAGGGAAGGAGGGGCAGCCTGCCCACGTGTGCCAGAGCCCAAAGCCAGCTGCACAGCAGCACAGTGCTATGTGTTTCTGGCTTTTCCTCAGTAAGCCCCCTTTTCAGGAGCTTGGAATTTTCCCTGATAATGGACATTTTTATTTTTAAAATATAAGTAAAATCTCATGCACTTAATTAATTCATCTAGTTATTATTTTCTTGGAAACATTTAAAAATCCAGGCATTTTCTGGACTCAAGGGAAAAGTGGGAACATTGTTCCTATTCCTTTATTGGAAAGACTTTCCAATAATGGAAAGGAGACTTACTAATGACTGTCTACAAACCTCCTTTCTTCGTTCTCCTTTTTCATTTTTAAAAGATAAATATTTATTAATTGCCTACCTGGACACTAAGGATTGGGCAAAAAATCAAACAAAAATCCACATTCTCATGGAGTTCAGATTAAGTAGGAGGGAAGAGAATGAACGAGATTACTAATACACAGAGTGGTAAGTGCCAAGGAGGGAAATAAAACAGTCATGGGCAATAGGAGTATAGGCGGGGATTGTTGTGATTTGGACTGCAGCATGGAGAAGACCTCAATGAGAAGGTGAAATTTTAGTAAAAGTCTGCAGGAACTGAGAGACAAGCCCTTGGAATATCTGGGCAAGGAATGTTCTGGGTGGAGGGAAGCATCAAGTGTGCGAGCCCTGAGGGAGCAACCGTACTGGGTGTTTTAAGAAACAGCAAGGCACCGCTGTGGCCTGAGAGAGAGAGGAGGAGAAGAGGAGTGGAGGTCAGAGTGACAGAGGCCAGACAGGGAAGGACTTCGCAGGCCTCTGGAGGCTTCTGCAGTTACATGACGTCAATGCCAGGTTTCTTGAAGCAGGTCTGTACTTCCACAGGTAAGTCCTGAAGATTCCAAATGAAGACTAGACTGATGTATTATGAGGCAGTTGATACAAGACACATAAAGGAAATGACTAAAAACACCAGTTCCCCGTGTCTGGAGAAGTGGCCAAGATTTGTATTCATTAATTCAGGAACTGTATGCGCCAAGGTGTTCCAGGAATGGCTGGACACAATTCTGACCTCAAGGAACCCATACAGTCTACGAGAGGCATATGGGTATAAGGCAGGAAAGACGTAGTCTGGTCACATGATGAGACAGCAACAAGTTCGGGAGAAGCTGAGAGGTAGGCTGAAATAATCAGAGAGGCCTTTATTGAGAAAGCATTCTAAGTTAAGTCTAAACAATAGCTAAGGTTAAACTGAGAAAGAATCGAGAATGAGCAGGAGGTATACATAGTGTTCAAAGACACGAAGGGAGGATGTGCACCGTATGTTTGTTTTGCTGGCAATGATCAGACTTATGTTGGCTGGAACAGAAAATCTGCACAGGGCAGTGGTGAAGGGTCAGTCAAGGAAAGATTGCAACTCTTCATGGACAGATTGAAGTTTTAATCTATAGACAAAAGAGTTTCAATTAAGGTTCAAACAGGGAAATACTATGGCATGTAGAGGAGCTTACATGGGCAAAACATTTAGGAGACAGCAATGGGTGGTTGCAGTACTTCAGCTCTGAACAGATGAAGGTCGTGACTGCAGTGTCCAGAGTGGAAGTAGAGAGGAGTAGACAGCTACTCAATGTATTTAAGAAGAATTACACAACTTGGTGATGGGTTGAAGGAGTTATTTTTTTAAATGATTTTATTTATTTTTAGAGAGGAGAAAAAAAAGAAAAACATTGATGTGCAAGATGAACATCGATCAGCTGTCTCTTGCATGCCCTCAGCTGGGGTTTTGGCCCCCCAACCTAGGCGTGTGCCCTGACAGGGAGTCAAATCTGTGACCTTTTCGGTGGGACCACACCCAACCCACTGAACCACATAATCAGGGCAAAAGAGCTATTTGTATATTTTGAATGACTTAAAGATGTTCACTAGGAAAAGAGTGATAAATTTTGAGAAACTTTAAAGGGTTATCAAAAGGGCTCTGGTTTGAATATTTTAAATATGAATGATGATATGTCAAATGTTTGGAAATATTATAGGTGGGAAAGCAAATTTCAGATGAGAGGTCAATACTAAAAATATAGATTTGTTAGGAGTGAGTTAGTAAATGATTTTAATACTTGTCCTTTTTCTGTTTTATTGAGCCAACACAATTTCTCAGGGGATTATTAGAATAGCTGTATTATTTACCATTCAAACTTGGACATTTTTGAGTATGAAAAGGGAATTATTGATAGGTACACCAAGACAATGGGCATAAAACCAAGACTGTTGAAAGCAAACCAGGTTGTATAAATCCCAGTTTATAAGCTCTATCTTACTTTTAAAGTGTGGAGAGTTGCTATTTCTTATCTTTATCATTGCTCAAAATGAATCAAATAATTCAATCAGCGTCACTTTATTGTGATTTGATACTAGAGCTCTTCTGGCAAAGGATTGAGTTCTAGATATCTAAAAATCAAATGCAATGCTAATGAAGTAGCCTGTGTCATATAACTCCTCTCTGTTATCTATCACTGATGCTCCCAGCATGGCTAATGAAGTGTGGAGGGGAGAATCAGAGATGCTCCAGGCTGGCACTGGAACCTCTGATATAAAGTCCCGTTGAAGCAGCATTTTATTTTAGTTGCATCTAAAAACGCAAGGATGGAATAGATTTCCAGGGAGCTTGGGAGAATGCATAGAGGGTGGACTTGTGTGTTATGTACCCAAGTTTGGGGGAGGGGCAGGAAAGGCAAGTTTTCCTTATCGTGTAGCTGTGATGTGTTGGGTAATACCTTTGCTGTGTGTATAGGTGGAACAGAGTAACAAAATTGATATTCAAACTGAGCAGAGTTGTGGCAGGTATTTTGGCAGCTCTCAAGTGGAAAGGGATTCCAACACAACTCAAAATGCTAAGCAAATCCATTGTCTTTCAGACTAGACAGTGTCATCTCCATTTATGCAAATGCTAGTGCAGTGTTCCTCATCAAGGAAGTAAGCCAGCTCTTGATGTACCAAGCAACTGTAGGAATGATTTTTTCTATGGCAGTGACTTTTCTTGCCTTTACTATTTATTAGGCTTTTTGACTTAATAGTTTATTGGTGTTTTAATTCAGTGTAGGTGCTTCGCCTTTCTCTTGGTGCCAACAGAAACAAAATGTGTTTTGCTATGACTCTGGAACCTGCCTTTGAAATAACCATGTTGTCTGTCCGCTGTGTTGCTCCTAGTCTCCGTCGTTTTGTGTCTCAGTGAACAAAACTCCAACAATTTATTTTTGAGAAAACTCTGATTCTGCAAAGAAAATTTTTATACAACCTGCCTTCAGAAAGGAATATTTTTCTATATATCTGTTAGTTTCTGTTTAAAAAATGAGACAGCAGCTGTAATATATAAATACAGCATCAGAATCCAAGCATTAAATGATTTCTAAGGTTCTTTGATGAATGACCCAAAAGCCAGAGGAAGGAAAGCACAAAGAACAGACATAAATAAGATCATATTTTACACTTTCAAGTAGACAAGCATAAAAACAAAAACAGTTTGGTAGGAAGGGATGATTAACACATGTTTAAGTGAGCAACACCTGTCTGTGTTCACCAGACCATGTATCTTGTCTGTGTACACAGTGGAGACACTAAGGATGATCCTCTTCAAGAGCTGAATGACAGATGAAAGGGGAAGTCCCCAAAATTGTCCTCTCAGGGTTACAAACACACTTCTCTCAGGGTCATTGTCAGAGAAAACTAAACAAGGTTTTCAAATCTAATGTAAATTGATCGTTATTGGGTGTGTGTGTGTTGATAGGGCAGAGAGTATGTGTTTTGATATTAACTTGCTCTATCTTATGTAAACCAGAAACTTATAAAATGACAATTGTTGTCTTTTCTTTTAAAAAACTTTTTTGCATCATTTGATTTCAACTTTTTTAAAATACTGCTATCCATCAAACAGTTATCTTTTTCTTGTTTGACTTTTCTGTAATGACATGCAATCTTACAGAAAGAATGAAAGCCTCCTCTGGACCCTCTCTGATCCCGTCACTCTCCCTGCCTCCCCAGAAACCAACATAACCGCTAACCTAAACTTTTCAAACATTATTTTTGTGCTTTTACTACAAATATATTAATAAATAAAATGTGTTGATTTATGGGTCATTAAACTTTTCACTCATGACATCACACTCCCAGAATTATTCTAGAGCTTATTTTTTTACTTCTCAACATCATGCTCTCCAGAGCTGTACTATTTCTCTGATATCATCAACATCACTGGAATCGCTGTCTACAGTGCTGCTCTCTGGGGACTAAGAGGAACCATTTTTGGCAATCACAGAACCAAATACTAGGTACAAGGTACTTGAGTATAAACTGGTTAAATTGTTCTGAAAGTTGTCATTTTCAAATGTTTCATCATTCTGCAGGGTGATGATGTAATGTACTTACTCCTTCAACATGGGTTTTTTTAAATGTCCTATCTTTCTCATCTGAACAGTTCCACTTGGATTTATTATATAGTTGTTTCATTTAAAAATAATAAAGCAACTGCCAATAATTCTTCCAACATCAAATGTTGGTGCATATAAAATCACAAGATTTGATGAAATATCACGCACCTGCTGGTCTGCACTGTTGAATATAATTTTCTGAACATTTCCTGCTACATTTAAATGCTTTGTTCATGGAAATCTCACTCAAGCAAAAGTAATTTTCTATTAATATTGAATATATTTTATACTTAAGCTGCCAGTGAAATTTAATGACAAATGAAAATATGGCCAGGATATAAAAATGAATTTTAACAGGGAAAACTGCCAGGTAATAAGGAGGTGAGAAGTCGAACTACAGAGTGAGTATAAAGCATCTGGCTTTGTGCAGACAAGGCACAAAACAACTGAAGCCAGCGTGAATCACCAGGAAATGGGAGTAAGCAAATCTGAAGCAAGTGCGTATTGGCACCTATGCACAAACCTGCAGCACCAAGCAGTTACTGAATTCCAATGTGCTCTGACCAGACACCTAGCTTTGACCTGTTCCAGGTCAGAAACCTAGAAGAGGGCTCCTTGGAACTCCTCATTCTGCCAATGAGAAGAAAACACTGCCAGATCGATACTGGGTACAGGCTGTTTGAATCAGAAGCACACCCATCTGTGCCCAATCTAGAAGGAGTTCTTAAATAAATACATAGTAATTCTTTTTACAAGTCAACTGGAGTAACACAGCTGAGATGTCACAACAATATGATTCGATGACTCAGCAGTGACTGAGAAGAATGGATTATAGACACCTTGAAGTGTTTGATGCTGTTTGCATGAGGAACAACTTCATCTAAAGGATTTGCTAATTCAAATCACCTTAATTTTTCAGTATATACCCAAAGCAAACATTCAAACATCTAGAGCCAAAAGCACAAGACATTATCTCATCAAATAAGGAAATGCTTGTCCTCATGTTGGTTGGGATGTAGGTGGGAAGTGGGGGGCGGTATCACTGTCACAGTCATATCTGTAAAGACTGATTGATACCAGAAGTTGATAGTGTGCATCTGAAAGCGGGGACAAGATGCAGGCAATGAGAAGAAACTCATTTAGTTGATGCATCGGCAGCAACTAAACCCAGAATGATCATTCTCAAATGAACTGAATCTATTACAGGCCTGGTGTAGACTCAGTTGATCATATTCTATCTACTCCATCAGTACTTATGACAGCTTTCAATAAATTAAATTGTATAGTCAGTCAACATCCAAAGTAAAGAGAAAAATATCCTACAGGTAATTCTTGCTGAACTATACAAAAAACTGTACTATTTTTTGAAGTAGATGGTATGAAGATAGGGTTTTAACTTTTGCTTAGGTACTCTGCATGTCCAAATTAATTTCCAATTTCAATTGTTATACTGCATCAGTAAACAGGTGTGTAGCATCTGAAAATTAGTCATAGGGGAGTCTCTGGCTAGTGTAAAAACTAATGGGCATGCTTGACAAGTTGAAGGAAAGAAATTGTTCTTAAGCAGCAAAATACACACAAAATTATCTTTTCAGTGACTTTCTAATTCCTCTAACTGAAAAGTTTGGTTCCCATTCTCTTTCTGTGTTTTCACAATTCAGTGATATCCTGTAGTGGCAAAGAGAGTAAATGCAGCGGAAGTGGAGTAGATGCAGAACAACCTATACAAGAATGTCTCCTAAGCCCCTACTGGTGTGGATCAGTGGGTTGGATGTCATCGCACAAAGGAAAGGATTGCTGGGTTCTGTTCCCAGTCAGGGCACATGCCTAGGTCGTGGGTTCAGAAGCAACTGATTGATATTTTTCTCCCTTTCTCTCTCCCTCTCTTCCCTTCTCTCTAAAAAATGAATAAGTATTTTTTAAAAAGAAAAAAAAAGAATGTCTTCTGAGCTAGGAATTTCTAAACTTCTATAGTAGTCACTATTTACAGATGGATTTAAAATTTGTGAATTTTTAAATTTTTTAATTTTATTTTATTTATTTGTTTTTGGAGAGAGGGAAGGGGAAGGAGAAAGAGAGGAAGAGAAACATCAATATGTGGTTGCCTCTCACATGCCTTGTACTGGGGACCTGGCCCACAACCCAGGTATGTGCCCTGACTGGGAATTGATCCGACCACCCTTTGGTTTGCAGGTCTGCACTCAATCCTCTGAGCTATACCAGCCAGGGCTAAGAATTTGTGAAATATAGTAAGGTGGGAACCATTCAAAGTTTTCTATAAAGGCACAGTCTTGTAATAATGAAGCTATCTTATTTGACCAAAATGAGAAAATTCTTATTTAACATTCACCAAAATATGTTTGTAGAAAAAGCTTATTTTTGATTGTTTATATCAACTTCATTCAAAAGATTCCAAAATAAAACACAGCAACTATCACTTGAAATTCTCTAGAACTGCATATGAGATCATCTATATACGTTATAGAAAATGTTGTAAATGCAGAAAATCACAAAGGATAATAAACACCCGATACCCAGAGTTGAGGTTTATCAACATTATTGTATTTGCTTTATTTGATTTGAATAAGATAACACCTCATAAAAAATTTTAAATCATTTCAATTTCTAAATTGCCAGTCCACTAAAACAAAGCTCTACAAGCACTGAATTGTTTTATTTTCTAGTAAGTAGAAGGCATTCAATAAAAGCATGTCTTCTGCTCTGTCTTTTCACAGGTTTAAGAATTGAGTATATATTTTTTTAGTATCTTTTGAGATACCTTTACAAATAGTTGAAGGTATTAATGAACAACGTATAAGTATTTGGTGTCTAGGAGTAAAATTTACATAGACATTGTACAAAAATACCATTTTGTATTCAGCCTTTTTCACTCAGTGCACTGTCAGCCAGAATTCTGTAAGCATAGAGGAGCCTCGACATATTCCTAACATGGAGAAATGCCAGGCTAACACGGTAATAGAATTCCATTGTCAGTATCTTCCAAATTCCTAGTTAGAATATTATAATCAATTTTTACAAGACTCTAGAGCATATAAGCTCAGACTGTTTGGTATAGTTCTGGTTTTTAAAGTTTTATATAAAACATAGCTCTGAAGGATGTAAAGTAACCGAATTAAGGAAATAAAAGAGGAAACAAAAACTTGTCAATCTAAAAAAGATAAAGTATTGGTAATGACAATTATATATGCATTACAGGATAAAGTAAATGAATAATTACTAGCTGACATTGGGAACTTAGATTTTGGCATGGGAAGAAGTAGAGATAAGAAGTTAATTAAGTAAAAACTCTCCAGTCATAAGTATGAATTGGAAGTATCCAACTCTAGATATGTTTCTTTATATTTTTTAAAGGTTTTATTTATGTATTTTTAGAGAGAGGGGAAGGGAAAGAGAAAGAAAGGTAGAGAAACATCAATGTGTGGTTGCTTTCACGTGCCCCTACTGGGGACCTGCCCACAACCCAGGCATGTGCCCTGACTGGGAATCACAATGGTGACCCTTTGGTTCGCAGGCCTGAGCTCAATCCACTGTTCTATACCAGCCAGGACTGTTCCTTTAAAAATGGCCTTTGAATGTCCAAGAAATAAGAGCTGACTTAGCACCAACACCCATTCCCAGTACTCAGATAGTGATTTCTAAATAATATTTCCCCTCTCCCAAAGGAACTAGGGCTCCTTAGGGAAATGGCTAATTCCATTTCTGGACAAGGAATGTACAATATGCCTGGCCTGGAACATCTTGTCATCTCCCTGGGAGAACCAAGCAATGAGAACTAGTCAGTGAATGTGAAGAGGATTCAGGAGGCAACTTGAAAAAACTCCCACTGGACAAAGATGGACTACTTTAGCATCCAAAAGAGTAATAGCAATGAACTGAAATATACCAAAACCAAATTCATTTCAAAATCATTGACACATAAAGTATATGTATAGTATTGAGTACACTAACTCAATCCATGAGTTAATAATAATAGTTAAAAAGGAAACAGTTATTATTTACATGTTAGGTAATCAAATACTTTTTTCTGAAATGGCTACATACTATGTAGTCAAAGAATCAAGCATTTATCCTGCCTTTGCTGTAATAACTATGTATACTTCAGGAAAACCGAAGAGTTGAGTTGATAAAGGCAAGCTTTTACTTACAGAAAGTCAAATATTTAACCATAATCAACCTTCTAGATCTAACTACCAACTAATAAGGAATATAGAGGACAGAAAAATGCAGCCAGTGAACTCCAGTCTGGGGGGAAAGTCTAAGGGGCAAATGATCTTCAAAGGATGGACAGGGGGTGGGGGGAGGCACACCTGGGGAAATATGGCACTAAAAATAAATAATTATTACTAATTTGGTGATATAACGATACTGTGGTCAGTTTTTAAAAAATTAGTACTTAACTTATAGAAATTGTATTATTTTATTCAGACATATTTATATGATAGACAAGAATACAAGACAAACTTGTATTCTTTCCAAATAATTTGGGGTAAAGGAGAAGCTGGTAAGGATATAGATGAAAGAAGAGTAACCCAGTGTTGACAATTATTTAAGCAGGTTAAGGAAAGCATAGGGGTCCTTGTACTCTTTTCTCTACTTAAAGTTTTAGAAAAAGTGTTAAAGTTTTAGAAAAAGGTGATAAAGGCTCAGGGATGTTGAAAACTGTAAAATGCTGAAAGACGTCATTAGGATACAGATACTTTCCACAAATATCAAAATCCTTTTGGTGAGGCATACTCTGTGAACCTTGCATGTAAATAAAAATAAAAATGCTATTTTGGGTTAGAGAATCATGCCCTGACACAGACTGAAATCGAAGAAGTCTTTAGACAGATCCACATCCTAAGTACCTCAAACACAGCGACTCACGAAATGCACCAAGATGAGCATATTTCGTAGCAGCAAGTGAATGACTAATTAGATGTAGGGAACGAACGTAACAGGAATGTACAGACCAGTGGAGTTTGTGAAAACCCTCTTCTTGATTATTTGTATTAAGACAGAGTGACTAATGAGGTTTTTAATGATACCATCATTTCTGCTTAGTGGTAGAACAGTTAACATGCAATATGAAAAATAAAAATAAAATCATAAATATTAAAATGAATAGCTTTTTATTTTGTGTATATTTACATCTACTCCTCCCACTCCTGAAGCCTAATCATAAACTTGCTGGTTTTGCCGAGCAAAACACCAACAGAACAGGTGCCTGTGTTAGTGCTGTAGGTGAATTCTGGCAATTTTTTGGACACCAGCTGTGTGCTAATTAGTCTTGCGATTGCCTAAATCACCGAATATTACATAATGCTTCTTCAGGCTTCCAGGAATGAGTCTGGATGTTGGCTGGCAGACGCCCTTGGGGAGACCATGCCTGGTCCTAACAGCTGCCATGATGAGCTCCACCAGATACAAAGAACTGGCTGCATAAACACATGCCTGAGAGTCACCTCAGGTAACGCGGTGGAGGGTGCTTTGGGGGATGCAGACACAAACATTCTCTGGTCTAATGATAATGAGGCGCATGACCAGGGTCTGGTTATGATTGAATACCCTTTTTTTTTAAATACTCACCTGCGGACATGCTTATTGAGTTTTAGAGAGAGAAGAAAGGAGGAAGAGAGCGAGGGAGAGAAAGATCAGTGTGTTAATCGGGTTGCCTCTCCCACATATCCCAATCGAGGACCGAACCCGCAACCTAGGTATGTGCTCTGAACAGGAATCCAAACCGCAACCTTTCTGTCTATTGGATGACACTCCCATCAAGTGAGCCACACTGGCCAGGGCCAAGTGCCATTTTTTTGATTAATTATTAGTAACAGCATAACATTCAAACCCTATGCTCTACTATAGACTTCAACAGTGTGGTTTTCCATTTAGCCACTCATCTAGATTTATGCAACAAAAACAAAACGGACACACTATTTCTAGTCTTAAGAGATAAACTGGAAATCCGATTACTACAGGAACAGTTTGGACAAGATGGCCAGAGAACTTCTAAAATAAGAGCTTGGTTAGAGTGTGGGAAATCTGGTTGCAATGAAGGGTTTCTCTCTGGACATGGCTTTATGTCCTCATTCTAGGCAATAACCAAAAATATGAGACATAAAATAAAAACGCTTAATTGTTGCTTCTCTCAACCAAGTCTGATGAAATGGATGCATTTCAATAGCAACGTGAAAAACACCTACCTGAAGACTGCGAGGGTCAGAGACCAGAGCACTAAAGGCTTCCTCAGTTCAAACTTCGCCCGCTTGTTCATCACGTGCCGACCACCAAAGATAAAGGCAGCGTACAGAGCAGAAAACAGGAAAGATTTCTTCCTGTGAACAAACAAAATGCCAAAATCTTATAAAATAAAAGTCTAAGCAATTTATTTTTATCCATTAAAATTTCTATTTAGTCACTGTTCATCAACTTTTATACCAGTCCCTTCTTTGTAAACACTGAAAATGTTTTCTTGGGAACATGCCCCTTCACTAAAGAGACAACTTTTAGTCCATTTGGCAACAAGGTGCTCTTGAATCCTCTCTTAGGGAAGAACACAGAACCACCAAAAGTATACTTGCCTAAAGCTTTAGGCTTGAATCTAACCAAATGTCTGATTTTACTACCTATTTATAGGAAATACAGGGGATAAATCCAAATGGTGGGACATTCTGTAGGGCCACTGAACTTATTCTTTATCAGATCAGTAGTACGAAGCCCAAATCTGAGACTATTGTAAAGTAAAAGTGACTTGAGATAAGTAACAATCAGATATAATACCTAGAAGCTTTTTTGGATCCTTATTTGAAAAAGACATTTTTAATAAAACCAGCAAGTTGTCACTCATAATTTTAAAAGTACTTCATTAATATTTATGGGTGAAATTATGTCTTGAGTTTGCTTTAAAATTCCCAGGAAACAAACAGAACCAAAACGATATTAAAGGTGGGGAGATGAAACAAGATTAACAAAAGGCACGATAGGACATGGGGGCTCATTATTCTCTCTTTTTGGCAATCAGGTTTATGGGGACTCTTAGTCGGCAATGGCTAAGGAACACCAAATAGAATGTCCAGGTTCTGCTGGCTCACTACTGTGCCAAGAAGAAGTGTACAATAGTGTTGATAATGCCAAAAAGAACAAAATCTTTTATAGACAATTAATTCAACAAAAAGTAACAGAGGCGTTGTAAATAATTTAACCATCTGAACATACTTCCTGAAGAAGCAATGTTTCCCTTAAAATGGGTATTCCCCACTTGATTAGATTAAAACGAAAGGGTTGAAAGTTACAAGGCATAATACAAATAGCAAAATGCATTAACCTGAAAAGCATTATTTGTCAAATGTTTCATTTTTTCCCTTAATCACTGACATGTACTGCTGACTCATGAGGGATCTTATTATTTACCCAAGCAACGCTCCCAACTCAATGAGAGCAAGTGACCTACTTGGTGAGCACCACCAAATGAAGCGAGTGATGCCAGAAATCAAAATCATACAGAAGGGTGGGACAAATCACTTCCACTGAGGTTTGCAAACTCTCTCTCGGAAACACAAGACTTGGTACACAGGAGTGCTTATTAAATATTTGTTGAGTGATCACAGTCTTGGCATATCAAATTTTCTCACAAGGAAAATAACTCCATACACGGCTGCTCAGCAAACACTAAGTAAGTTTACAATTGTACTTTCTTGGTAATACATTAATAACTAAAGGATAAAAGAGTTAGAAAAAAAACCATACGATCCATTTTTTTCCTCCAGAAAGAAAAAGACTATTTCTATAGTTCACACAGAAGCGTAAAAGTGGGACAAATTTATGGCAACTTCACTATCGAACATTTCGAGAAGAAGGTACTTTAGGCCATAAATATATTTATCATTTCACTTCTTTGGATCTTGCAGGTGTACAGCATTACTTTTAGAGTCAGAATGTGCATTTACACTCAGATAGGACTCACTAAAGAAAAACGAAATTCTATCAAGTTAATGTAAGCAATATAATATCAAATAGTAGATATTCTTTTTAACATAAGTAATGATAAGTGAAAATAAGCATAGTATTATGATTTAGGAAGTGATTCCTATAAGTAAAAACAGCGCTTAAGAGCTTTCTCATTTAATCTTTCTAATCATCCCTAATGCAGGTAGTGTCATCATCATTTCATGGCCAAGGAACCAGGCTTAGAGGTTAAGTAACTTCAGATCTCCCCACTTTCCTGTGGTCAACTCTCAGGGACAGGGAAGGAAGGATGTGCCTGATGTGCTTGCTCTCTTATGTGCATATACGAGTTCCTTAAGCCTTCTTACTGAATTCCGTGATCATCGTGTAACTGTGTAGTACCCTGTTCAACTGTGAGAAAAGTAAGAGGCATCTCCACACACTTATGTTTCCACATGCTGGGCATGGAACACTTTGATCCAACCCCCCTTTCCTTCCCAGAGAACAAATTATTGCTTGTTCAATCTAATCTAAGTTTTGGTTTTGGTTAGATTGTGTTACTTGAAATTATGAATCAAGTTAAATGAGTGCCTTTATATCATACTCCCATTCTAGCCATTAAGGGGAAAATGATGTGCCTCGAACAACCAAGAAAAGACTAAAAATCTTCCCTCTGTATTTTTTTGTCTCATTTCTTCAGTTCTAGAACGAGAACTAGTCCTAATGTAGTGCTAACTTCCTGGCAAGGACCGTTCTTCTTTTCACATGTTTTTAAAAGATTCTTCACAAACCTTCAATTCCACAGCCAGGATAATCAAGTGAATCAATGTAGACACACAGAATTTGAGAATTGCAGGGGACCTTAGATGGAGCTCAATTTCCTTGTTCTACAGAAGAGGGAACTGGGGGCCAGCGAGGGTGCTGATGATATTGGTAGCTCATGGTCACAGAGCTGCATACTGAATATTGGTCACAGCTACCAAAAATCAACATGCATTAACTGTCTAGGCTATCCATATCTGGGTCATAGGTAGTCAATAATGTGAACTGATATGCTATAATAAAAATGTTGCATACTATATACTATATAAATCTTATGTGATAAAATTCAAATACTGCTTTGGGTTAATTTAGAATTAAGCTTAGCCTTCTTCTACAACAGGGAATCATCTTAACGAAGTATTAACTCTTACCTCCTCAACTGAGTAATCAAAATATATATCATTTATAGTTGAATGTATTATGATTTTTCCAGTTCGCTTAGAAGAAAGTAAAATTTTCTTCAGCAAGCTGGGTTGGGTGAATTAAAATTGCCTTTAGGTCCTGACATCTGGTAAAGGTTCAATTATAGTCAAAACAAATAATGACTTGCTGCTTACCCACTTACTATTTAATGTCGATCAGCGATTTTCAACATTTCACATCTCATGGCACACACAAACTAATTACTAAACCGTCATGGCACACCAAAAATATATTTCTTGCTGATTTGACAAAAAAAGGTATCATTTTCATTCATTCACCAGACGGCTGTTGTGCTTGCTGTTGTCATTTTATTTTTAATTTGACAGTCTAAGGGAAAAGAGGTCAGTTTCCCTGACTAAATAGTCAGGTACCGCATGTTTTAAAAATTCTTGCAGCTCACTGCTGTAGATAAATGACTTCCCTAATGTTTCAATGGTAATGCAGTAATACTTCAGATTCTGGCCAGCCTTCATCGCTTGGTACAATGTGACACTACATTGTTTTATTACCAGATAACTAGCAACTTCTAGATGGCATGGACTCTTCTTCTTTAATAAATCTTAAATGTACACTACATAGCATGACTCTTGGCTGTAGGTGCTTTTTCAATACTTCTCAGGATGGCAACTCTGTAGCTAAAATTGCGAGGTGATCGACTGACCAAACAAAGAGTGCCCAGATGGGGTACTGATGTGCTGTACGTGTATTCACCATCTTCTCCTTCCATTGCTGTCATCAACATGAATGATGGGAATTGCTCCATAATTAATAAAACCAAATAATAGCTTTATCCTTAGAAACTCAGAGTTCTCCATTATGCTACCTTGTTCCAAAACATTCCTCAGGTATTTTTCCTATTCTTACCAGAGTAGCTACTCAATATTTGTATTTATTGTCCAATTGAATACCACTCTCAAAGAGCATGTATATGTTCAAATGCTTTTTTTTTTTCAATTTCTGGGATTCAACTGAAACTAGTACTTAGCTTCTGTCTCTTTAACATTTACATCAAGATCCCTGTCAGCAGACTTGCTCTCCTTGAAGAGTCAAACAAGTTTATTTGAGAATGGCGAAACTTTCATGTGGGTAGCATTTCAAAAGAGGATAATTGCTAATGAGCACCTTCAAGAGGTGGCCTTAGCTCCTTTATGTCTGAGTAAACTTGTTTTGTGGCTACAGTACATGTGTAAGGTTCAACAAGTTGTGAAAAGTAAAAATTAAGCTGCAAGGGAGAATAAAAAAAGGAGACCTAAAAACATTTCCTGCTTTGGCTGATAGCTACTTAGCTTACAGAAAGTTTTCATGCTCTAAGTTGAAGAGTCTGAAGCTTAGAAAAATTGCCAAGTGTTGAGGCCACGTCTCTTTTAAGATTTCTCTTTTAGTTCAGATGCTGATTCCAGTCAGGACACAATTCAAGGTTCTAAAAGTAATTCTAAGGCCACAATAAATTGGAGACCCAGAGACTGAAGGAAATAATACACTGCCTTTCGCCAAAAAGTGGATATCCCTGGTGGTTACAATTTCCTACAAATAAAAAGAAAGGTTTTTTTAAAAGAGATTTTCAAGTTGTACTGTTGGAGTTCGAGCCAGGGCTGGATTCTGTCACAGTCTTGAGACTTCAAGACCCTGAAGACTTCACGCAAAGGCATCTTTCTATTTTAAAAACAATGGGAATTTCCCAGCAATTTTTGTTTACAATAAGTTATAACTGAAAATTAACTCTGTGCTCTGAAGTTCTGACAAATAATGATTTTGTGAATGTAATTAAAATATGTCCATAATTAATACAAATGGATAACAACTTTATAACCACAAGACAAAACCTTGACTGAAGTAAAGGGCACTATTGTCTGTTATATTTGACCCAGAAGATCAAATAATGTATGATTTATAAGCTCTTTTGACTTGCAAACATCTCTTTCTCATTCTGCTTTCCCCTCAAATGCTAACTTAAAGATCACAGATTCTCCTTATTTATTTTCTTAAAAAGGCAAGTAAACCATTTTTTTGCAACTCAGTTTTTGGATTGTTGACGCGGAACATGATCCAAAGTGGTCGAGTGGATTCAGTAACTTGGTCACACGTCTATCCCCTTCCAGGAGAATACACTTCTCTCAGAACAGATCTGTTAGAGAAAGTTGCTTGTCCCTATCTGTCAACATAATTTTTTCCCTTTGTCATCTTTTTAAAAATCTTAATAAATTCTGTTTTCTTGTTGGCTTCTGTTTTATAACTGAAAATAGGATTTTGGGGGAGACTATATTTAAAAAATGTTAAATAAAAATGTCATCTAATATAATGGCAAGATACTAATTAAATACCATTGTTTCATTACATATTTTTAGTTGCTGATGAAAAATGCTGACATCCATCAATCCTTTCAAAGTTTAATGAACTTTATCATTTTCCTTTGCAGTGTGGTTTGTATGCCATTGAATAAAAAAATAATAATAAACCAGTCTCTATGTAAAAGTAAACTCTGCCTTGGCTAATCTAGTTAGACAGAAAAAACTGTGTTGAAATTAAAAATGTTTGACAAAAATTATGAGGAAGGAGATACAAGTGTCATGAGAAAATGCTCTGTGGAAAGAGGGCTATGAGGTAGACACTTAAGGCTTTGGATGGAAGAACAGAGGCAAGAGGCATTTGGGATGGGAAGAGGCAGCAGCATCCCATGGGTTGCAACCATGGGGGAAACTCCCAGCCTCCCAGGAGAGTCCATTGAAGAGACCCACAGGGTCTTAGAATGTACACAAACCTACCCACCTGGGAATCAGCACCAGAAGGGCCCAACTTGCTTGTGGGTAGCAGGGGAAGTGACTGAAAGCCAGCTGAGAGCCGAGCAAGCAGCACTGTTCCCTCTCTGACTACTCCCCCACATACAGTGCCACAACACCCTGGCAAATACCTAAGGCTCCACCCCTTACAATGTAACAGGTGCACCAAGACGAAAAAATATGGCCCAAATGAAAGATCACATCAAAGCTCGCAAGACAGGACTAAGTGATGAAGAAATAGACAACTTATCAGATGTAGAATTCAAACACTGGTAATCAGGATGCTCACAAACATTGTTCAGTATAGTTGCAAAATAGAAGAAAAAGTGAAGGCTATGCAAAGTGAAATAAATAAAAAAATGCAGGGAACCAACAGTGATGGGAAGGAAACTGGGACTCAAATCAACGATATGGAACAAAAGGAAGAAACAAACTTCTAACTGCAACAGAATAAAGAAACAAGAATTCAAAAAAAATGAGGAGAGGCTTAGAAACCTCCAAGACAACTTTAAATGTTGCAACATCTGAATCATAGGGGTGGCCAGAAGAAGAAGATGAAGAACAAGAAATTGAAAACTTATTTGAAAACATCATGAAGGAGAACTTCCATAATCTGGCAGAAGAAATAGACTTCCAAGAAGTCCAGGAAGCCCAGAGAGTCCTAAAGAAGTGGAACCAAGGAAGCACACACCAAGGACCATCATAATCACATTACCCAAGATTAAAGATAAGGAGAGAAAGCAAGAGAAAAGGATACAGTTACCTACAAAGGAGTTCCCATTAAGACTATCAGCTGATTTCTCAAAGAAACTTTGCAGTCAAGAAGGGGCTGGAAAGAAGTATTCCAAGTCATGAAAAGCAAGGACCTACATCCACGATTTTTCTATCCAGCAAAACTATCATTTAGAATAGAAGGGCAGATAAAGTCCTTCCCAGATAAGGTCAAGTTAAAGGAGTTCATCATCACCCAGCCCTTACATGAAAAGTTAAAGGGACTTACTTATCTAAGAAAAAGAAGATGATAAAAAATATGAACAGTAAAATGACAACAAAATCATAACTATCAAAAACTGAATCTAAAAACAAAAACAAAAGCAATCGAAGCAATCAACTAGAACAGGAACAGAATCCCAGAAATGGAGATCACATGGAGGGTTATCAATGGGGAGGGAGAGGAGGGAGAATGGGAGAAAAGGTACAGGGAATAAGAAGCATAAATGGTAGGTACAGAATAGACAAGGGGAAGTTAAGAATAGTATAGGAAATGAAGAAGCCAAAGAATTTATATGTATGACCCATGGACATGAACTAAGGTGGGGGGGGAGGAGAGTGGTGGGAATGAGGAGTGCAGGGCAGAGGGGAATAAAGGGGAGAAAAAAATGGACCTTGAGAGCTTGTTTGGAGGTTCTAGCAGGGGAGCGCAGCTACTCCTATGCCCTTCACTGAAGACTGGTCCTCTCCTCTAGTTCGGAGGGTCATCCTCTTCAATGGAGTGCGTAGCTTTGGGAGGGATGCACATGGATCGGTGAGGGAGGAAGGGGACATTGGCTTAGCCAGCCAGATCAGCCAAATCAACCCTGGCAATCAATGGGGTGACAGATGTTGCAGCCATATTGCCCTCACATCCAAGAGAAGAAAAAAATGGGACAACTGTAATAGCATAATCAATAAAATATATTTATAAATAAATAAATAAAACAGATTGAGTCATGTGTGTGCCATTACATGCATTGGGTGAGAGAAGGGGGGTGATGCTAATGGCTTGCAGAAAAATAAATGGAGAAGTGCTGGTTTAGGCCATGAGTAGGGAGCACTGGAAGTCTTTGAGCTGGAAATGGGCAGAACAAGAAAGGATCTGTCCACAAAGAAACTTGGCTTTGATTACTTCTGTTCTAGCAGGCAGGAGTGGGTGAAGTCTGATGCTACATCTCGAAGTCAATACACTCAGGCATATTCTCTACCACCCACATTGGAAGCTACATGAGCTACCAGAGTGCACATGTGACCTGAAGGAGTTTCTTTAATGAGCTGCTGCTCTTTGCAGGGGTTATCAGGTGAGACCACCTTTACGTTTCACTGAATTAAAAATATGGTGACCACTCTGTAAGGTATATAAATGTTGAATCACCTTGTTGTACACCTGCAACTAACATAATACTGTATGTCAATTATAATTAAAAATAAATTAAAAAAAATGAATAGCCTCCCGGTCTCAGAAACATATAGTACATTGTTAATTTAATTGTGGCATTATTTCAGTGAGGCCAATGTATCCTAAACTCAGTGTCCTGACTTCTCATATAGAGTCAGTGTCTGTTTTGTCAAAGGTATTGATTGCATTTTAGAGAGATGGAAAAATATCTTTGAAGATAGGATTTCATAAACTCATCAGGAAGAATCAATCTCAAAGCTAGAATCAAAGATTTTAGAGAATACTTATTCAAAGAGAGAATTAAATTCTTTCTTTGATGAAGTTGGTAGTTTCTTATCTCCTTAGAGAGAGTAAAGCTTACTACCATCTCCAGATAAAACTTAGCCAAAAGTCTATCAATGGTTTTATTAGACAAATTCCCTCCTATCACAAAGCAAACTTACAATGAGCTCCCCGTTGACAAAATAACTTACAGTTCATTTTGTTTGACAGTTATTGCTTTCAATATTCTCATCCCGATTGTTTGGTGCTGAATGTCTCTTCAAATTAGAATTTCCAAGTGACTGTCTTACATAATATATCTCAGCTACCAATACTAGCCATGCAAAATCTAAAGTTTAGTGGCCATTTAAAAAATGGTAAGTTCTCAATAGGAGAGGAAGCGTGAAGAAATAACATCCAGAAAGTGGTTTCATCAGCAATTTCATTGTGCTAATTCCCTGTTTAAAAAATGGTCTTTGTTCAAAGAACTAGAAGGCTTTCATATGAATTTCCAAAGAAGAAATGCTCACCTGTTAAGATTATTTTAAAACATAGTAATAATAATACAGAAAGCATACTGTAACTCGGAAATGGCTCCTATTAAGAAAGAGCAGTGGAGTGACTTCCGTCACCAGGTTAAACTTTACCTCTTACAATCTCAAAATCTATTACATAATGTAAATGAGGTATTAGTGACATTTTTCCTGAATATGAAATTTGCTTGGACCAGAAGTTGTACAACATATAATTAGGGGCTTGTGTCGAGGCAGCAAGCTTAAAAAAAAATCTTGTCATCCCCATAAAGGCTTGCTAACCACAGAAATATAAAATATTTTAAAAATATAAAAATAAAAATTAGAGTCAAATAAAACAATCTGTTCCCTGCTTGTCTTCATCCTTAAGAAGCCCTGAATGTTCCATAGATAATAGATTTATCTGAGAGCTGGAGATGGAAACTACAAGTGAAAAAACCACTACAATGGAATGGAAAGTGGATTTTAGGTTACAAGATTAAGTCCAATTCAGACAGAAGCTTCCCAGATTTAAATCAAAATGCCAGCCGCACAGATAACTATATAAATGAGCACCAACATCTCCAAATCTGAGAGTGCTTTCTTTCCTCTCCTCAAGGGCCAAACATTTCGACTGAAATATGATCCATTTCCTTATATTTATGAAGAGTTTTAGGCATGACTGGTGTGGTTCAGCGAATTGAGCGCCAGCCCACAAACTGAAGGGTCCCGGTCAGGACAGAGGCCTTGGTTGCAGGCTGGGTCCCTGGTTGGGGTCCTGGGACAGGCAGCTGATTCTCATACATTGGTGTTTCTCTTCCTCTCTTTCTCCCTCCTTTCCCCTCTTTCTAAAAAATAAACAAATAAAACCTATTTTTTTTAAAGTTTCAGTTTATACTCATTGCTTCAGACAACTGTGAAGATGCTAAAAAATACTACCAAGGAAAAACTTACATGTTTTCATGTTAACTGTTGGGAGGCTCAACATACTGTTACACTAATTTCCCCGGGATGTAACTGTTGAAAGTAGGGAAGGAAAGCAGTAAGAAAATATGCCCCAAGTGCAATTTCTGGATGAGGGAGAAAATAGCTCAGCAGTGATGAAGATTATTTCATGGTATAAGTCACAAATAATTTTTGTCCCTAAAATCAAATCTACACAAGAAACTAAGCCTGTGTAAAAACTAGCAATGGCAAGATTCACTATCTTATTAACAAGGTGATAAAAATGACAGACTTTTTTTTTTACCCATATCACCCAATTACCCAAGAAATGGTGATCAATTTCATTTTGCTCTTAAAAATGATAATGTGGCAAGATTTTGATTAGCGTATTCACATTGCTCCTTCAGAATCAGAAGGCTCATTTACTGACATAAGGCAAGGCCCATAGACTAGTGCTGAGAGCTCTGATAATGAGGAAAACTTGCCTTCTGAATTGGATTGTATTACTCTCCTGCTGCTGCTGTAACAAATTCCCACAAACTGAGCGGCTTAGCACAACATGAATTTATTATCTTATAGTTTTGGAGGTCAGAATCCTAAAATGAGTTTTATGGGGGCTAAAATGAAAGTGTTCTCAGGACTGCGTTCCTTCTAGAGGTTCTGGGGGAAATGTTTTTTGGTGTTTTTTTTTTTTTTGCCTTTTCCAGCATCTAGAGTCTGCCTGCAATCCCTGTCTTGTTCCCCATCTTCCAAACACATTGCTCTGACCTCTGTTTCAAGGATCCTATCGTCTTCAGCCCTGTGATCACATCACCTTCTCTGACTCTGACCCTTGTAAATACATTGGGCCCAAGGATAATCCAGTACTGTGGTCTGGAAACATTCTCCAGGCTTAAGGACACTGGGCCCAGATTACTCCAGAAGAATATCCTCAGCTCAAATTCTTTAACCTAATCACACATGTGCAAAGTCTCTTTTGCTGTGTAAGGTAACGTATTCCTAAGTTCCAGGGATTCATTCAGACATGGTCATCTTTGGGGGGGCTGTTATTCATCTTACCACATGGGTTAACCTGAGCAATAGTAAGGTCTAAAGTCATTTTTCTACTACAACATACACAGCAATGCTCTACAGTTGGCAAAACCTTTCATCTCTATTCTTGTTTTGCGAGATCCAAACCAGTCTCTTCCTTCTGGCTCAAGAAAGAATTTTAGAATGAATGCAAGCACAAAGTCACTTTTATGAGTTGTCCTGAAGCCACTCAGAAATATTTAAACTCAAGATATCAGGGCTTGAGGTCTTATTGATAGCATATAATATCACATTCCTTACTTATTATATACCATGTACCGTACCTTAGCATATACCTTACTTACTGTATACCTTGGACTAAGCACCAAGGCTTAGAATTTGTAAAATAGTTTATTAGAAATTATTAAAACATACTCAATTTATACCAACTGTCACAAGCCACAAGCTCTAAATTGCCATTATACTTTACAACAACAAAGATTATTTGCCTTGTGACCAAATTTTAATCTGAATTTATATGTCACAAGCTACATCAAATATGTGTTCCTATTTGCAGTAATCCAGGGGTATCACACGTCATCAGTTTTATTGTTAAATCCATAATGAGTGAGTCTTCAACTCAGGCAGCCTAATGAGCAGCAGCGTTTGACACAGATGGTGGCTCCCTCTTTTCTATAACGCTTTCCTTATTTGGTTTCTGGGACACTATTTTCTCTCATTTCTCCAACTTCACTGCCTGCTCTTTTCACACTCTCATCGCCCCAGTCTTTACACTTTGGAGGGCTCCCAGGGCTCAGTCTGTGGACCTCCTCTTTTTTCCATCTGCACCGGTGGTTCTCAATGGGGGTGGAGGGGGATGGTTTTGCCCTCAGGGGCTATTTGGACATGTCTGGAGGCATTTTTATTTTGTGGTTGGAGGAGGGTTGGCGACTTGCATCCAGAGTACAGAGGACCTGATGGTGCACAGGACAGTTCTCCACACAAAAGGTATGTGGCCCCAGCGCCAACAGTTCCAAGATTCAGAAACCCTGGCTAAGGGAAATATAAAAAAAGAGATTACGAAAAGAGAAATTGGAAAACTAAAGAGCATGTATGCTGAAATGTGATACAGCCTCAAAAACACCCTCACTGTTTGGGAATGACGTCACTTACACTTCAGATATGCTCAGGCTAAACGGCTTCAAACAGATTCCAAGCACCAAGTAATGAAAGTTAGGTTCTTGTTTCAGATCGGTTCAATTTAAATTGTAAAGTACATGAAACAACCAATTTGAATCTATTTTTACCTTCACAGTTCTAGAATTAGGTTTACTTTTGCCTGCAATGAATCCAGGGCCAGCTGCCCCATGAAGTCTGGAGCTATCAGTGCTTACAAGCTGATTGCAATGAATGCCATCCAGAACTGGAATTCAGAATCTGTGTCCCGGCAAGAGAAAGACACAACCTAAAACTGAAGGGCAGTCACTGCCAATACGACCCCCACCGCACACATAAGTTCAAGTTCTTTTTGAAGTAGAATTCTAGTTAGTTCCAGCCACCCCACCATGAACCAGTCCTACCCTACAGTATGCAATAACTCCATAAAAGCCAGCCCTAACTTGACCCTGGATGGGACCATGTTGTAAAAATACATTAGACCACCAGAACTTACAACTCATATTGACCTTATACTTTTCTAAATCATTAAAGCATGACAATTTGATAACAATGAAGATTTTCATGACAAATTTTTAAAAATTAAGAGTAGGAATATCTCTATTTTGTACATCTCAGAATTATATAAGAAAAACAGGCACTATCATAAAGTATGACAATTGTAATGAACAAAGTCTTTGAATAAATTATTGATTGTTTCTTTCAGCTACCGCAGGCCTTGGCTCCCCTACACGGGGCCGTGCCGGGAGACTGACTCTCCTGGATGACTATGGGCTCAGCTCCACAGGCTGAACAGGAAGCTGTTCTCCACCTTGTGCCTGGCAACAGTTTCCACAGAGGAACCAGACCGAAACCTGCCAGGTAGTGTCCCAAGCCAGTTTAGGAGCCTTTTATCTTTATATCTGCTTATGTTGTTTTACACATAGACTTGCACTTGGCTGCTTTTTGCCTTGATTTCCAGGTTCCAAGCCAGGAACAATGATAAAAGTCCTTTTGGAACAAAAATGTTTAATAGAAAAATCCTTATTATCTATCAAAAAAAAAACCCCCAAAACAAACCCATGGAGTTAAAAAACACTGCTCCCATTTCTTCAGATTTAAAGGAGAAATTTGTTTTATATTTTGAAAGCTTCTTTCTTACTACTAAATTGTGAGGCAAGAATATTTTCTTCTTCATTTGCATGTCAGGTGCATCCTGGGTAGACAGGGGGTTATCAAGCAGGAGTTCTGAGAAAAGACACAGCACTGCCCATAGCAACCTCTTCTTTGACCAGTTTCCAAAGACAGTATAACTGCTTAAAGAGAGACAAGCATGTATGTGACTCATGGCTTCTTAGAAAGGCAGAAGGCTGATCCGTCCTGCCATGTCCCACGAGCATTCCCCCTGGGAAGGGGCGCTAAGAAGGAATGTGTCCTTCAGATTATTCACGAGGCATGCATATGCTCTTCCGTCAATAGCTAGCAGTCGCTCTAGATAGCAAACCTCAGCCTCTGCGTCTACTATTCCCTTTTACTTCTCTTGTTTGTCAAGAGCAATTTACTAAGTAACAAAGACTTAAGAGTTAGAATATTTTTTTACTTAGCTATGCTTACACAGAAAGGTTCCCATGAAAAAATTTTAAAAAGTAAAAAATAAGAAATTTGACAAGTGATTATTCAAGATGTATCCTTCAAAAAAGCATTTTGAACCAATTTGAGAAATTCTAGAGGCCTATGGTGGTCAGGATGGTGGAGTAGGTAAACACTGTACTCGATTCCTCCCACAACCACATCAAAATTACAACTAAACAAAAAACAACCATTATTGAGAACAGCCTGAAATGTAGCTGAACAGCAGTTCCACACTAAGGGCATACAGAAGCCATGTGGAGACTGGTAGGAGGGACAGAGATGCAGAGCAGGCTGGTTCCACAGCAACATGTGGCGATTAGAGTGGGGAGGGATATCCTGGCTGCAGAGATCCCCCCGGAGGAGTGAGGAATCCCAGTCTCATCAGGCTCCCCACAGCCCTGGGTTCTGATGCCAGGAAGAGAACGCACAGTAACTTCTAGCTGTGAAAACCAGCAAAGATTGTGTCTGAGTGAGATGGCAGGCTTCTAGAGTCCCAGGTGTTCCTCTTAAAGGGCCCCCACGCGGACTTATTCGGAGTCTCTCGTTCAGAGCATCAGTGCTGGGGTAGCAGCTCAAAAGGCACCAGGGACATAGAGGGAAGAACTGAATTCTCTGGCATCAGGGCAATGGCTTGAGGGGCAGCTTCCTCCCAAACAGAAGTGCTGGCTGAAGCCATTGTCTCTTTGCTGAGCCCTCCCCCATGCAGGCACAGGTGGGTTAACAGTTTGCCTGGCCTTGGTGATTCCCTGAGACCCTGTCCCAACCAACTTGCTGGCCCACTGCTGCAGACTTTCCTAAGATCTCTCAAAGGTTCACAAATCACAAACAAGCAGCATCTGGCCCTGTACCCCTTGCTAAGCAGCCCCAAGCCTGGCACTAGTGGCAGCAGGCCTCACTTCACAGCTTAGTCTCTACAGAGTGTCTCCAAGCCCAGCACTGCCTGTACTGGCCAAGAGGTCCTAGAACCAACATAACTGGAGTCAGCTTCAAGCCACATCAGAGCACCACCCAACCACCTCAACAAACGACAAACTCAAAGCACAGACTCAGCAGGCACTGGAGTCCGGCTAAAGTTAATCCTCCGTGTGGTTAACCCCTACACAACAGCTCCTCCACTGTAGTCTCAGTCAGTCTTCACAAGCAGTCAGCCTGAGGGTCAATCCCTCCAGTGACATGCCAACAGCAAACAAGGCTCAACCAAACAGGGAGGCATCACAACCCATACACGGGGTACCCGGCTCAGGTGAGCAGGGAGACTGAACCGGGACGCCTACTACCAAAGGCAACTCTACCAAGACTGGAGACATAGCAGCTCTACCTAACACATGAAAACAATCACAGGAAGCCAAATAAAATGAGACAAAGAAACATGTCTCAAATGAAAGAACAGAACAAGACTCCAGGAAAAGAGCTAAACAAAATGGAGAAAAGCAATCTATCAGCTGCAGAGTTCAAAACACTGGTTATAAGAATGCTCAATGATCTCAGTGAGAACCTTAACAAACAGACATGAAACATGAAAGTGAAGATAAATGCCTGTATGCTATAACATTTAAGGGTTTACTGAATAACCACAAACTGTAGCTCTGTACATAAATGTCTGGTATAGAAACTAGACATTTCTAGTTTCCAACAGACATTTGCTCCCAACAGACACCAGGTTAAAGGCTGGTTTGAAATGCACAACTGTGTTTGAATTGGATCAAAGTAATGACAGCTCATTAAACTGAGTGGTTACTATGTTCCAGGTTCTGTTCTTAGTATTCAATGCACTCGAGACACATAATGTCTCATTGAGAGTTCAAAGAACCCACCATCATCCCCATTTTGCAGACAAAGAAACAGGAACAAGGTGAAATAACTTATGCAAGAACCCACTGATTTAAGTGGCAGTGTTGGAATTAAAGCCCACGCAGCCAGGTGTCAGACCCTGTGCACGTAACCACTACCTTGTATTCTTGTCTAGGATGTTAAACTACTATTTCTCAGTTGGTCATTTCAGCAGTAATGGTTTTGTATCATCACGTTTACCAGCTCCCTCTCACCCCCCACTATTCTTTGTGACATTCAGAAACATAAATAATCACTTACACCTGAAATCGACTTGTTCTGAGATAGTATTCCTTTCTTTACGTCGTTCTCATAAGGCCATTGATTTTAATAGACAGAAGTAAGTTGCAGTCTACAGAGAATACTTTCCCCAAAGCTGCCGCATGCTGGAAGCTGACAAATCCTTTTCCAATCTGGTGTTTGCCCGCTTCTTCTTCTTCTTTTTTATTTTTATTTTATTTTTTTTGTAGCTGACAGCAATATTCCCTGGGTCACTTAATGGTTAAGACATACTGGAAGGCCTTTGGCATTTTACACAATTTCTTGCCTTTCTTTCTTCCCACTTAGAATGATTTATTCTCTAGTTCTAGCCATCTAAAAAGGGCATGCAATGTTCCCGAGCTTTCAGATTCTAAAATGTAGTATTGAAAAATTGTTGAGGATGCATTTACAAGACTATATATATGGAAATATATTCATACAAAGACAAGTACTTTATATTGTCCAACTTTCTTATTTATTTAAATGGGAATGTCATTAATGTTATAGGTGGGTCACAGGTTCTATGGGAATTTAAATAGATTTGACATTTTGTCTCTATGTCCAAATGCTTTTATGTAATTCAAATGGCTTTACCTATGTCTATTCTGGAATTGTGTCTTATAACTTCCCCCATGCTACCACCACATTGTGATTTTCAAAAGATCTCACACTCCTCTGACTCGCCTTGCCTTTTAACAGGCCATTTTCATTACCATGAATGCCCTTCCCACCTCTCCTTGTCATTTTGTTCATCTGTGAAGATACTCCCTGACTGCTTCCAGGTCAAGTTTAGGACTCCTTCCTTCTATATATCCTTTGCATACCTATTATAGCACTTATCCCTTTATGTTTAACGTATAAACTTACAGGTCTGCAATCCTGGAGGGTAGAAACTGTGTCTTACTTACTCAACTTTGTATGCCCAAAATTTTGTACCATGTGCTGGCCTTAATGGGGGATCCTGACATGTGAATGGATGGGTGATATACTGGACATTTAAAAAATTCTGTGTTTTGAAAATACTTTTAGAGAAAAATGCATTACTGAGACACTAAATAGGATAACCAATGCTTAAGTCATCTATGAAACTATGTTTCAAACCCACCTGAATCTAAGTCTAAACAGTAAAATTACATTTTACCATAGCTTCCCCATCCCCTCAGGAACTGAAAGAATCCCATAAATTAATCTTAATTAGATAGCCTTTTCTCAAACTTCTCTTTGGAAATAGGATTATATTTCTACAGAGCCATGCTTAGGAATGTTGGGGAAGCACCATCCAGCTTCTTTAGTTCTTGCTGGTCAGAGACCAATGTATTGCTTTCTCAATATGACTGTTGTCATGAAATAAGCAAAAGAACAGACAGGTATAAATGAGACGGGCGTTACGAGACATCAGTTTCCATCTGGTAACAGTACCCTCATCTGTCTCAATGGCATCTCTCTGATTCACTAATACATTTCCAGACAGATTATGTGAAGAGCCAAGCTTAATCTGAAATCAAAATAATACCAACAATACCATACTAATATATTGATGATAAAGAAAATATTTATTTGGATCAAGATTGATATACCATACTATAATCAAAGAAAGCTCTCAGATACTGCCTAATGTCTACCAATAGGCAAAGAGAAAATGGATATTACCTGCCTCTAATAAGGATACAATGATTGATATGTTTTGCTGGTGGGAGGGTAAAATGATATCCCTTGGAAAAACAATTTATCAAGAACCTTAAAATATTCACACCTTTTAATCCTGCAATTCTACTTCACAGAATCTGTCTAAAGCAAACAGGTTTAAATACGGTAAAGACAAGATAATCACCACAGTACAACAGTGAAAAAGTAGACTAAGTCTCCGAGAGTCAGGGATATACTACGGTAAGGACAACCAAAAAACTGTAATACAGCCAGTAGAGTTATGGGAGGTGTACATAATATTAGTAACTCTGGGAGAAAAAAGCAAGATGTGGTTTAATCGCAAAGCAAAAGAAATCCCCCCACCCCAAATTTACAGTAGTTATTACTGGGTGACAAGATCATGCATGTTTCTTTTCTCCAATTCACTTTTATGTACTGAAATTTTTTTCCTACTACTTTACTAATGAAGAATGAAAGTTTCATAACAAAATCAAATTTTAACAAATGTTTTTATTTTTAAAAGTGTAAAATGCTAACCAACACACCAAGCATTTTGGTGGTAGGTGCATGAATATTACGTACAATTACACAAATTTTATTCCCTATACTTCTCTGCCTGTGTCTGATTGGAAGGCACTACAGTCGTCACTCACCACCATACTACTGGAGTCACAAAGACCTGGGTTTCAATCCTGCCTGTCACATACTGACCCAGTGATCTTGAGTAAATTGCTTTACATTTTATCTGCCTCAGTGTCCTTCTAGAAGAAACTGGGAAAATAGCACCTACTTCTCCGGTTTGTTGTAGAGCATCAAAACACTGAACCTGGCAACATCTGACACATCCTGAGTACTTAACACACGGTACCTAATCTTTTTGCTTATTATACAAAAAAAAATAGACACTGTATTATTATAAGAATGGAATCAAATGCAAACATGAGGCTAACTGGGTCTTTATGGCCAAAGGCATTTCAAGACCCATCTAGTCATTTTAAAGGTATACATGCTACCAGAACACTGTAAATTTAACATTGGCCTTTTTGTGAGTACTTTAAAATGCAACAAACAAGCAAAATAGCAGGAGCCAACTAGGTAAGTAATCAAGAACTTTCATGAAAACACATAAATTTGTGAACAAAAATCTGAACACTTTAGTCTTATAAAAAAATAGACAGGATGCAGGACAAGTTTCTTTAGATGGCACATGCAGGTTACTCTTGAGCTGAACCAAAAAGTACTGGTCCACCCAACAGCAGTATGTTTAGGAATAATAACAAAAAATGCCTATAAAAAAGCCTTCCAAATTAGATATTTCTGAAAGAAAATGATAACAAATGAGTTATAAGCAGCTACCCTTTTTTCTGACCTATATATGGTGGGAGGAAAAAAAGGTCCCTTTTATAGTCATTTAGTTACTAGGGTAGAAGTAAAGAAAGGAATTAAATTTAATCACATGGCTGATTTATGGAATGCTATGATATCAATGTTGTATGCTGCTCATTCTTTTCATAACTTACACTACTGTTGCAATTAAAAACGTTTATTGCTGCCAGTCTGAGCTGCGAGCAGGCTGTCCACGTAGCCGTGCAGGTGGAGATAACATTACTGTACACTGGGGGGTCACTGCCTGGCCTTGGAGGTGAGGTGAAGAGCAAACCTGACCACAAGGCGAAGGTCTGATCTAATCCAGCTTTGTAAAACTGGTATTTTTTTGATGTCAGTAGACATTTAAAGGGTATCAGAATAGATATGGCATTATCTCACTATTTCAAACCAGCTATTGGCCAAGAATCTGCCCTGAATTCCACACACTTTCTATTGTGTGAACCAGACTGATCATGAGCAACAATTCACCAGCTGTTTGACCTAAATGTACTTTGAACTTTGGGCAGACAATAGCTAATGATCTTGGGTAACTGGTTTTCAATTTGTGTTCTTGCCTTGAGACCACGACTTCCCTAGATCTTTACAAGATACAAAGGAATCTATGCACAAGTCAAAGTGGGCGGGCAGAAATTATGAAGAGCTTTTGGATGTTCCTCTTTGCATTAATATCCTCATTTGGCTCCTCTTGGCCCCTTGGGGCAGAGAAGTGGGCAGCAAGAGCTAATCCCAGCTTTTCAACTGAGCTAGAGCTCCACTCGCCAGAACAGCCAAGAGGCAAGATCCGCACGACAGTTCTCAGTTCGAAGTAGCTTTAATAGAGAACGTGTTCATCTCAGAAGTGGCATGTGATGCCAAGAATATAATCTCTATTTCAGAGTTGAATCTTCCTCCAGTTACAAAGTCTTTGGCTAGGTGCATCGTGAGGTGGATGTGTCTATGAAATTCTCATTAAAGATGCAGCATGGGTCTGACTACAGGCCAAAGCAGCCTTGTTTGACTGTACCTGGGCATTGTAGTCAAGGACCCGTATCCATAGGTGGTGGAGAAGCTTTAGAATGGTTTTGAAATGGATGGGCGTGACCTGTGTCCGTACTAGTGAGCCACAACAACACTCAGTGCTCAGACCACTAGCTGAGGGTTAAATGAGGCATACTTGAAAATGGCAACAACGAATTTGATAGTTTTTTTCCATTCTGATAGATGTTTTTCAATTTTGTATCTTTCAAAGTTGTGGCCCAATTTTCCATTTGTACTTTTGTCAGTAAACACCAGCTTAGGGCTGGACAGCACTTGTACACAGAATTATTTGCTTGAATTTCTAATTTATGTGGGCCCTCAGGTTGTAACTGTACAAACAAAAAGTATAGATTTCCTCTCCCCACTGCTCTTCTTAGTTTGGCATTTTAGAAGGGCCATCAAACTTACAGAAATTTTTTTCTGCAGAGAACAAAACAGATGACTAAACAAACTGAAGACAATTCTTTTTGTTTGGTGTGGTAGGTTGAATACTATTCCCCCAAAGATATCTACACCCTGTGCCCTAGAATTTGTTACTATGTCACTTTATATTACGAAAAGGGGCTATGCAAATTGATTAAATTAAGGCCTTGAAATGGGAAGATTATCCTGGATTGTCTGGGTCAGTTAGAGGAGATGAGGGAAGCAGAGATTGGAGTGATGCTACCACAAGCCCAAGAATTCTAGCAGACCTAGAAGCAGGAAAAGGCAAGGAAACGAACTCTCCCTGGAGTATGTCAAAGGAACCAGCCATGATGACACCTTGACCCTAGCCGCATAAGATTCACTTCAGACTTCTGCCCTCCAGAACTATAAAATGATAAATTTGCTTTGTGTGAAAAAATAAAGAACACTTATCCATAACTGTAGATGATAAGACAGAAGCAGGGGTTTACCTGAATAATACCACAATGATGATTCTTTTTTCCTGCTAAACTGATCAATTTTGGGGGATGAACTGACTGAATCCTGCAATTTATTCATCTCAGATATTCACTGAAATTTATATAGCATATGTTCACTGAAAACATCCGATGTCAAGTCTCCACAGCCGTCCCAAAGAAAAGTTTATTCTGATGGCACAAATAGCAACATAGAAAAATTAATTTTCCTTATTCTTTTCTGACTCCAGTTTCAACTCATGATTATTCATTCGGAAGGTATTCATCGAGCACTTACTGTGTCCCAAGCATGATTCTAGGCTCTGGGAATATATCAGTGAACAAGAAATAAAAAGCCTGCTCTCATGGAGGCTACAAGTCTGAAGATAGACAATAAGTAATTGGCTTGTTAGAAGATTATAAATACTAGGGAAGAAGAAAAAAGAAAGCTGTGTAAAGGAAAAACAAGGTGAGGAGTGACAGACTTCTTCCAATTTCATCTTTGAGCTATAATTGTGTATCAATAATTGTGTGTCAATTGTGTGTCTATAATTGTGAATCGAAGCAACAATTCTGCTCTTTTCAGTAACTTCTCATCTAAACATGGTTATCTTTGCATAGCCACAAATATCATTCAGGAAGAATGAGCATGAGAGTATCCAGACTACTGTTTTTAAAAAGTTTATTAATTTGTATAAGTAACCAAAACTCCATCAGTAATTTAGGAGATAATTATAAATCTGAGTTACTAAGAAATCCCACAACTTCTGAGTGTCTGATACCATCTCTTGTGAGTTTAGTCCATAGACAGAAGATTAAGACTGATCTTAGAGGTAAATTTATTTAATCTTTTTGTCATATAAAAGGATCTTTCTTCATAAAAAAGGTATGTTCTTTCAGGATTTCCTCTTGCAAAACCAAACCTGAATATACAAAGTAAGGCTAGCTCTTCAAGGAACTGCCAGAATTATTCCTTAACTAGAGACAGAACTTTATTTTCTATAAGCACATTAATTCTGCTTCACTAGCTAACTGGTTTTAGGTCCAGTTGGGGGAAAAAGGACAGATAATACCTGACAAGGACGGGAAATAGGTTTTCAGTTTTCTTCCTAAGTCAGCAAGAGGGGAAAGGACGCAGGTAACTTTTTAATGCATTATTTCTCTAAATGTGCATATTAAGAAGCAACACCTAATGGTACGGTAGAAATCACAACTTTAGAGAAAAAAAGCAAATGAAAATGAATAAAATAACTTTTAAACTAAAACAGGAACTAAGTGAATTAAATACACACACACACACACACACACTGTAGCAACAACCTACTTACATTACAAAAAAATTAGGTCTGTTGCTCCAGGGCTTAAGTGAGCTGAGGTGAAGCTTTACATTTTCAACCAGGTAATTTACACTGTATAAACTATGACCTAATCCCAATTTTAGAAAGTCATCATAAAATAGAAATATAAACACTTCCAAGATAAGATATAGCCATTTCTTTAAACCCCAAAGACTTACAGTAACTTAATTTTGCTCACTCAGTGGCTCTTTGGAGGCTCCCTGAGAAAATATGTGTGTGGGGGTGGAGGTGGGAGAGGAGTTGATGATTTGCCCCAACTTCACCTTGTTCACTGGTGCTGTGGGAAAGGGTTAGGAGGACCAGGAGTGGTGGTCCTCTCACATCTATGCACATTTTCACATTTTCTAACTAAACACTTTCACCAGCTAGTCTTTTTTCTTTTTTATCCTCACCTGAGGACGTTATTTTTTCATTGCTTTTAGAGAAAGAGGAAGGAAGAGGAAGAGAAAAAGAAACATCAATGTGAGAGAGAAACATGACTGGTTGCCTTCTCCTGTGTGCCCCAACCCGGGATTGAACCCACAGCCTGGGTATGTGCCTTGACTGGGATTCAAACCCGTGAACTTTCAGTCTCTGGGATGATGCTCCAACCAAGTGAGCCACACTGGCCAGGGCACACCAGCTAATCTTAAGTGTTTCTCAAGACAGTCTGCCTGAGAAGCTCCTGAGGTGCTTGTTAAGACTGCAGATTGCCCCCTCTCAGACCTCCTGAATCTAGCAGAGTGATATGGTATGAATGTTTTGTGTATGTACCCCTAAAAATTCATGTTGCAATCCTAATCTCCCATGTGATAGTAATGGGGTATAGGGTCTTTGGGAGGTGATTAGGTCATGAGGGCTGAGCCCTCCTGAATGGAATTAATGCCCTTAAACAAGAGCCCAAGAAAGCTCCATAGAAGGTTGAAGAGAAAAAACAGATGTCTAGGGCCTGCCAGTACCTTAACCTTAAACTTCCCAGGCTCTGGGACTGAGAAAAATTTCTGTTACTGAAGCGACTCAGTCTGTGGTGTTTTATTACAGCAACCAAGACAGACTGAGAACAAAGAGCAACCCTAAAAGTCTGCACTTGATGATGATTCTTAGGAGACTTTTAGACTTGAGTTTGATCTACTTCAAGATCATCATGATTATTTAGCTTCATATCTTCAGCCACCATAATCCCTCTGGATTCTTTGATTTCCTGTCTCAAAGATTATACAACTGTAGTAACATGTCAAATTCAATTATATCCTACAGTTAAATAAAAAACTTCTAGCTAATATCATATTTATACAAAAAATCAGTGCATTACATCTAAAAAAGACTTTTATCTGATAAGAGATGAAAACTAAAGAAAAATGAAAGTGGCTGACAATCTCCGGCACTGTGTGTTGGCAACAGACAGGATGTAATAAACACTGAGCTGCCTCAGGAGTACCGTGACCAGAAGTGAAGGCTGTGGCTAAGCTAGAGCTTCTCTTCACATGAGAACTTAATGAAAAACATTAAATCAATCTATAATCCCTTGCCTTTTTAAACAACAACAACAAAAAGGTGAAACCTAAGATGTAATTTTTCAGGAATGGCTTTGAGGATGATAGTTGAGATCATCCGATCTAACATCAGAGATCAAAGATGTTTACTTACCTCCTAATTAATAAATTTTTGCAAAGCCTTTTGGCTTATAGTACAAAATTTTGCTGAGTTGGTATTATTACTAAGAGTTTACGTGGCCAGAGAGTAAGAAGAATTGTGATTCATTCATTCTTTTATATTGCTATTCAATGAATATTTATTAAATTCTCACTATGTACAAGGCTACAAGGCTAAATATTGAGCAGAGTTAACAAAACAGACACACCCCCTGCCTCCTGGAGACTTGACAAGCTTTGAGGAGGTGGGAGTGGCAGGGAGTAAAAGACAAGTAAATGGAAAACTGGGAGAATGCATAAACAGGAAATACTCCAATAAAAATAATAAGGATACACTCTGATCCAGATTTAGACAAGGATGAGTACGGGAGTAAGAACAGCATGGGCAAAGAGCCAGAGGCAAGGAGAGAAAGCACAGACAAACAACTCTACGAAATTCAGTGTGCTTGACCTTCCAATCCAAGGAGGATGTTGAAGAGAGTTGAACTGCAGGTCTAAGAAATAGGTGGAAGCAAGACATGAGGGCTCTTATAGATTATGTTTAAGTTTCCTTTTAATCCTAAAAGCAATGGTAAGCCACTGAAGAGTTTAAATGAAAAAAGTCAGCATGATTTTGTGATATATAAGGACTGTTCACTGATAAAATCTAAGTAGGAGCTTGGGTAAGTCTTGAGTAAGTGAGTGGTACCGATAATAGGTAGGGCAGGGCCTGGAGCTGAAGATAAGGCAGAAATGAGTAATATGGTCACAGGCAGCTCCCAAGTCTGCACACCCCCAATCGGAGCACATTTCATAGTAGCTGACCATGTGGTCAAATGTGGTCAGGTGCCTTCTGCAAATGATTTCACTCAAACACTTATCTTTGAACACAGAGCTCATAGCAAAGTGTAGTATTTCCTCATTGCTTTTGGTGCTTATCATGGTCTCAGGTGTAAAATTATGCTCCCTCCCATAATGTGTCAATCACTGGTATGCAATGTCAGTTTCAGGACTACTGAAACATATATTCACATGCCCAACCAACAAGATAGAACTTGTAAAGGTAAGTTCTTAGCTCAGGTGGGATATGTTTTTGAAGATCTAAGAAAGACTGCACTCATGAGGATAAATAAGTGTATGTGCTGTGTTCAAAGATTTTATATCCACACCTCGAAGGTGAAATAAACCTTTTTAAAGTACAGGTTTATCTTGCTTATGCAACAGATTTACTCCAGGGAAATTATGTATAAACTTTTTAAAAACTAAAGTGTATTTTGAAAACATTTGAAGAGCCCCTCTACTTAAGAGAAACTCAATGATTATTTGTAAAGATCAAATTTTGTTATTGTATTATCTATTCTCTCAAGTGATGCACCTCTGTACTGGATTGTTCTCTCTCCTTGGCAGCTGAGAGAACAGAATGCCCCCAGTGTCATCTCTTGAAAAGTCCTTGAGTCTCTAAAGAGAAGCTATAATACCAGGGCAGACATTATAGCAAGTGATGTACTCCTCATAAGTCCTTTCACTGAAACCCTCATTTCAATGGACTGGTCATTAGTGAGGCTGTCTGGGTATGGTGGTATAACTGAACTGCCATCCACAATACCCTTCCTCTGTCACTCCTTTCAAGTGATTGGTCTTGGGAGGCTATGTGATGGTGTTCTGGCAATGACAATGGAGTAGACATGGTCAGATGGGACCTCTGGGAAAGTTTGATTGATTTGACTGACATGCCCCTTTGGAGTTTTACTCATTTACACATCTCTTTCCTGCCTAGTCCAGACCTGATGCCTGGGGTAACAGCCATCTCACAGCCATAAGAAAGACAGGGGCAGAAAAAGATAGGAGCCTCGTTTCATGATGGCGTCATGGAGCTCTCCTCTGCTCTAGATTGTGTGCTATGGACTTTTGTTCAATGAAACAAGGAAACCCCCACACTTATTAAGTTCTATTTGTTGTTTTTCTGTTATTTCTAGCCCACTATACTCTTACTCAATACCCTGAATTTCTATTGAAACTTCTCTGCATATAAGATAAACAAGTTCCATTGCTACTGATAGTATGTGGAATTCCCTGGGGATTTAATAACTTGGTTGAGAATCAGGAAGTCATTACCTCAAAAACATGTTTGTATAGTGACATCCGTATAGCCTCCTTCCAGAAAGATGCCAAGCTATCTAATCTATGGGAGCTGTGTTGGTACCAAAAAACAGCAGGAAAACCAAAACCAAACAAACAAACAAAAAAATCCACACACTTCCTAGTATTTTGTCCAAAATTATTGTCATTCAGTTGAACTTGATTGGTCAAGTATTAAAAAAGACTGAGTTCTGGATGCAAAAGCAGAAGTAACACATTGGCCCAAGGGAAAGGACTTTGCATTAAGAACAGAAAAAAATATTTTATGGACAATTTTAGGCAAATTAAAGTTACATGATTATAAACACTGCAAACCAGCCAAAAGAGCCAGCCATCAGGGATTGGATAGTTAAGCAAACATAGCATGCAGGCTAAAGATTGCATCAGCTACATTTTTATTTAAATGTACAACCTGTCTGGCAGGCTCTAGGATTTTCAGACTAGTTTATATGCACATGATTAAGAATCTTTTTAGGATATCCAGAATAGCAAATTTATATTTGTGCATGAGTGTGTATTTATATAGGCATTTAAATGCCTATAAAACATAGGTGAGTACTAATTTCTGGAGATAGTATGTGAGTTTAACACATCATTAGAGTGTACAGATCATTAGAGTCTTCTCACTCCCACTCCTATACAGAAGCTCTAGCTGCACTTTGGTTTTCTGTGTATTAACAGATTTTTTATTGTTATGGAAGCCTCCTATATCATTGTCTTACATTATGTGTAGTTATGGGGCTGCATTTTGGACATTGAATTGAAAATAATGAAACAGAGAAAATATCTGCCACAGTGATTTTTAAATTTCTGGAAACCACCAGGTGTCATGCACTAAGTTTCATATTTCCATGCACAGAAACTGTTCTGGAGCAGAAGACATGCTCATCAAAAGATCTAGGAGTTTGGGTTGCTTGAATCTAGTTGTGTGGATTATTTTTTGACCTGTTTGCTTATATAGCTTAAAATTGGCCACAGGATTTCCAAATCTCCAGTTCATTTTACAACATATTGGCAATATTTCCTCTAGAAAGTTAAATTGTCTTTTTATAAATGTGGTGAATATTTATAGAAGTACCAGCAACAAATCCAAGTTACTACAGTGTATGTGAATAAAAAATAGAATCAATGTCTCCAACTGATTTGTTTGTTCAAAAATATGGAAGACATGTATTCAAAAAAATTACTCAGGAAGTCTATTTAAAAATCAGAAATTCTGGTTTTCTGTGCCCAGTGGTGGAAGAGAGGTCTCAAGAATATGAGTTTAGGAAGAGCTTGGTGATTCTGACAGAGTGCTTGCAGACCCCACCCTGAGAAACACTGGTTAATACTGTTTTTGATGCCAGGAACACAAATCTCGAACTGCTCAGCTTAATGAGATAGATAAGTAAAGGACAATTTTATTTTGCTTTCTAATCATCCCAAGAGGTGTGAAGAGGATAGGAGAAGGCATGAAAAGACAGAGTGAAATTCTCCAGCAGAAATAACCAATTTTAAAGGAGGAGTAGAACAACAAGAGGAAAATGGTAGAAAAAGTGCTTTGGGGAGGAAGTACGATGGGGCCAAGCACTCTGTGGGGCATGTCAGAGACGTGAACAAGGACTTTGGAATGACCAGGGCACCAGATATAAGAGTAGGAAATGAGGCTGGAGAATTAAGATAAGGTAGCATCCTGAATGACTTTTACACCTTCAAGGGGCTTCTTTGAAGTTTTTATCCTGAAAGTGTAGGAGGCCACTGAAGCTTTTAGGTGAACGAGAAGGGCCAGAGTCAGCTTCAGTTGCTCAGAAGCCCACCAGGCAGCAGTAACATGGAGAACATCTGGGAGGAACACGACCTGATGAAGGTGCAGAGGCCAGGTGACTGCAAATCTCATCAGAGGAGATGCCTGTACTAATGGAGGCAGAAAAGGTGAAAGATGCCATCCCATCAGAGCAATCATTCCCCATGTTTACTGAAGTGAATCAGCAGATGAGGTACAATAGACAGGTCTTAACAAGTTTAATGTGGGAGAAAAGGCAAGAGAAAGGAGGCAATGATTCTTGGGTTTCTGATTTTGTCTGATTTGATAGCTGGTGTTACTTTGGTGGGTGGGAAGTAAAGAGGCAAGCATCATTTTAATACTTACTAATAAAGATACTTGATAGGACTATAGGACTTGCTGGTAGAGATGAAAAGAGATCGTAGTGTGTAGGACTTAGAAATTTCTAGAATGCTGGTATCTATTTGGAAGCCATCCATATCTGTCTGGGTGTCAGTAGTTGAAGTCATGCATGTGAATGAGGTCATCTAAGGGGTATGCTCTGAAGGTAATGCTGGAGCCTAACCCGGAGGTGGGGCATCACCATGTAAGTAAAAGGTGGAAAAGAAGGAGGAAAGAGTACGTAGAGACAGCTAAAAGTTCTTAGAAGAAAACCCAGGAATGTAAAAGAAAAAAAAGTTAAGGGAAAGTCAACTGCCACAGAGCACTCAAGTTGATTCAAGTGCCAACAGAGTGTTCCACTGTGACACGAAGTGGCCTTTCAGTGCTTGTTTGTCCATTTCTTCAATAAATATTGACTGAAGTCTTCTGGGTGCCAGGTGCTATGCAAATAAACCTTGAACTTTAAGGACAGCCTCATCCTACTTTGAAAGCATAGCAAAAGCATTTCTATTTCATTATAAATATTACACTATGTAAGGTGTGAACAGGAAGTGAATGCGTGTGTAAAGCACTTGGTGACACTGCATTTGGAGAAAACCAGGGAGTGGTGAGCTGAGGGGGGAATGGGGCCCAGAGGCCCACAGGAGCCTGAGGGGCAAGTTGGGGAGGGGAGAAAGGGCCTGCAGCACCCGACCCTCTCATTCTCCAACCGTTTATTCTGCTTAGCCCTGTAGTCAACTCCCAAATCTGTTTTGGGAGCAAAGTCCTAGGCTGATGAGAAGTGGTTATTTCTAAACATTCCCTTTTGATGTTGAAAGGAAATCAAGATGGAAAAAGTTAAAGGCACCAAAGTAAACTGTTTCTGGGTTCTGACTACACTTTAGAGAAACCTCATCTCATTGTTACTCAGCACGGACCAAATGTCCCTTTCTTCTCTCTCTCTCTTTTTTAAACACAACAAGTCTTTTGATTTGTGTCTTATTACTCAGAAATCTTCACTTTTTAGAGTAGCTTTCTGACTGGGTGCTGGTGCCTTTGGCAGGTCCTCGGCGATTTCCCACTCCTCCATAGGAAGGAGCCCTGGATCGGGTCTGGGACACTTTGGCACATTCCAAAACGCAGGGACGATGAAACGAGAGTGTCTGTACAGAGAATAACAATTACTCGGTTTGATAAATGTGTTCAATATTTCAAATTGATGATGTGCAAAATAAAGCAGAGAGGGAGTTCAGGATGGAATAGTGCGGGGCCTTGAATTCCAAGCTAAAAATGTGAGGCTTTTATTAACATTCACTGATAGGACTTGAAAACAGAACCTAGGACAGTCCTTTAGTATGACTAGGTGAAGATGAGAGAATCACATTATGACATCAAGGAAGTCACTGGAAATCATCTGAGGATGCCCGATAATGACAGGTTTGAACTTGTACCAGAGTCCAGTGCTCCTCAGGATCTCTCAGGCGCTGTGCTAGGAACGTCATGCGGATTTCTCCTTCGATATTCACGCCAACTCCACTAGATATATGCACCATTCTCATTTATACATGAGGAAACTCGACAAGGTAAAATAACTTGCCCAAGTTTGCACAAAAGTAAGTAGTGGTGTTCTAGGTTCAAATTGGCCTCTGTATGACTACAAAGCCAAGGTTAGCACCATCAGGGAGAAAAACTGTAAGTGAATTAGCAAACCTGAGGAGTCAAAAACACATGTAATGAAGCTCAATAAGGCCAGGTTAGGGCAGTGGGGCAGTAGCCTGAGGAAGAAGAGAAGACACTGAAAATGTTTAAATGTAAAAATGGATATGCTCAATGTACACCTGAAACCTACATAATCTTATTAACATCACCCCAATAAATTTCATTTTAAAAAATGGATAAACTCAGAGGCAGGTAAAGACTTGAGTGGGGTAGAAGGCAACCAATGGAGGGACTGCAATACCATACGCTCTTCCTCCCTTCCTGCATGTTTCCTTCCCCCTCTCTTTTTGTCGCCAACCTCACCAAGGCTGCCTGGGAGAACAGTTCAGCAATCATCTTGTCCTCTGCAGGGGTCTGATCCGAAACAGACACCAGAGACAACTGAGTGCTCTGAGAAGGTCCTCAAAGATGAACAAAGGGTCAGAATATTAGATCTGTGAAGAAACATCAAAGGGAACCAGGAAGAGAGAAGGCTGATCACGATTCAGTATGAGGTTTTCAAAGAATAAACCTAAACCTTCATTAACCCCACAAGAACTTCAACTGGAAGTGAAACTGTGAGTCTAGGAGAAAATGAATTTTTCTTTTAAACTTAGTGTAGACGAAAAGGGGTCTCATACTAACCCTGACAAGCCCAGGGGAGGTCTGCGTGACAGCCTCACAAGCTCAGAGACCTAAAGTAACCACGTAGGATGGTCTGAAATTAAGACTTTCTAACTAAAAGGTGGTCATGGAAGGCAGGCATATCCTAGGCTAGAAGGCTAGAATCTTCCCTGACAAAAGTCAATCTTTACCTTAATTGAGCCTGGCTCAATGATAACATGCATCTATGATAACATGCCTTTGGAATGTCAAATTTCCTTTTTCTGGGCCCCTCAAAGCACATGCGCTGTACCAGAGGGAGACCACAAATCCCCTCATTGTTATTGTTATCATGTCAGTTGTTGACTATTAGCTATCCGTTACCCACCTGTGTAAAAGAAGTCTATGTCTATCATTTTACTTTTTATCCAATCCCAGAAGTCCTTCCACTCTCGCTTTGCTTTCTCCCACCTCCCTAACCTGTCACCAGTGGATTTTGTGTAACCCACTCATGTCTTCTCTTTTGATTGTAATGTGTAAAATAACGTGCAAAACTGTCATTTTCTGGAGCATTTTCTCAATCTGTTGAGGTTTTGATTCCTGGCAATTGCCTTCAGTTTGGCTCAAATAAACTCATAAAAATTCCTACGGGTCTGCATATTTCTTATGTTGACATTAGATATGAGGTTAAAATGTTAGTTTAATCATTATACATTGATTAATAATATAAACAGTCAAGTCTGGGTTAATATGAAAGATGCCTATAGTGGGCTCCTTAAAGCACTGAGCGTGCCTACTGCACCTTCACAAACAGGTGCACCTGTCAGGAAATTTAACACAACACATTCTTGTCTCTCCATTAATGCTGTTTCATAAGAGTCTAGATATTTGAAATTCTAAGTATTATTTTGGCCTCAATTTTCTAGATAAGTAACTCAAATTCCCATTTTACTGTTTGACAAACCATGAATGCCCACAGATGTTTTCTCTGGGACTGGGAATCCTGCATTAGGAGCAGACACGTAGATAAAATACATTAAGTTTCTTATTTAAGTTCAATCAACTGCCAAGTTAAAGGCTGTGTGACATTTGTGGGTTGAATTCCTACAAGCAGGTTCATCATTCATAAAATGTTCACTCTATACTGAATAACTCACGGAAGATGCGAGAAACAGTTGTGGTAAGGAAGAATGCCCTGCCACAGAGCTAGGGTTTTGCTATGTGTTCCACTGACTAGCAGGTATAATCGTCTAAATTAGGAGCAATCAGCACTTCCTTATAAACTGAATTAAAAACTGGAGCTGTAGATGGCAGAATGACTCAGCACAGGGATGCTGGAGGCTGCCCCTTCTGCTCCCTCTCCAGAGCCAAAGCCCCTCCCTCCCAGAGAAATCAGGCAGAAAAAATGTCCGCAGGTGATTTGGATGCCCACCAGGTTTAAGAATCACTCCATCACCCACGACACTAACCCAGTCAAGTGAGTAGGCACTGAGTTTGTGAAGATTCCAGGCTCTGAACCTAAGGCCAGTCATTTAAGTGCTGACGAAGGAGATCTGCAGTGACAGAGAAGTGCTAAAGACACACTATCGGCAAACTGTGACTCCCTCATAATTTCAAGGCTTTTGGGGTAATTAAATAAGAAACTATTTTTTCATTACGCAAAAAAAAAGACTGGAGGTATAGTCTTCATATCAGTTCATGATTATTTTCTTATTTACCCAGAATTACTAATTCTGTGGGATCTGTTACTGACCTCTAATTATACCAGCTGGACCCAAGAGGCACATTGCACGTTATGTTATCCTCTAAATAGCTGGCTCAAGGTCAGTTGTGGTTTCACGAGTTTCATATCACCTTCGTGTTTCAGGTTCTTAAATGTTAATTTATCTGTAATGCTGCTTTTTGAAGCCAAATTAACACAATTAGCAGTTAAAATGACAACCACACCACGTCCTCCTGTATGCTAATACAGAGATAAGAGACAAGCTGGGGGAAGGGTAGAAAATGTGGAAATGGAGAAGAAACAGAGGCCTGGAAAGAAAACCTTATTCCAGAAATGTCCAGATGGCTTCTGGAATCATCCCTGAAAGAACAGGGTCTACATCAATGCAGAATTACTCCTTTGAAATGCCAAGGTGACAAGGACACACACTGAAGCTTGGCAGGAAACACACATGGCCCCTGTGAATTATGGCTTGGTGCACTATATAGGTCAGAAATTATAATAAAACTAACTTACTTTGTTTCCATAAAAGACTGGAAATCAAAAGAACTTTAGACTTTTGGGTTAACACAAGTACATTTTAGTTTCCTCCAACACTAGAATTCTTTGCAGTGATTCTTTGATTCAGCCTAGATTAAATTTAGCTTGGTGGAGTGTAAACCTGGATTACTGGCTGATTGCCTTGAGTGATTTTCCACGTTATGGCTGCTTCCTCTTAAGAAGTTCACCATCATGACTATCTTTGGGGCAAAGCTGCAAAGCAGAGGTCAAAGTCCATCAGAAAAATTCACCTGCCTGTATCTGTAGAAGCAGATGTTTTTACTATGAAGCATTAGCAACTGTCTAAGGTTTTATAAACTATTCTGACTTTACCATACATGTCCTATCCATGTCAGTTAAGCTTATGCTTCCGTTAAGTCTAAAAGCTAAGTCACTATTAACAGATTTCTCTTATTAATAGAATCTATTGTTTTTCAACCCTATAATAATGGTAACAAGACTGTAAATGTGTATGCCCCTTTGCAATTCACAAAAAAACTTTCACTAACATTTCATAAATTCCTGGACATCCCACTCTGAGACAATAGCAAATTTGTGGAAATAACACAATTGGCAATGGGCTCCCAGATGCCCAGAATTCCCAGGCAGCTAGCTGCATGAACACTCCCTTTTATTAATTTCAAAATAAGAAGACTGTGCACATTTACTTATATTAACTATAGCAGGATTTAACTGTCTCATGTATCTCCTATATTATTCCTATGAAATAAAATTACTGCCTTTTACAGATAAGAAAACTGAGGTTCTTAAGAACTTAAGTAATAAATAACTAATGAATAGCAGATCTACGATCAAAGAAAGTCCAATTCCTTCCCCACCCACTTGACTTCTGCTCAAGTCATTATAGAAATAGATGGAGCAATTCTCCCCACATTGCTTCGGTTTCTCAGCCCCAGTAACCTATTTTAGCAATATAACATGCTTTGTACTTAACTGCTGTTGTAACTATTGCACCAGGGATTTATCAGTAACTTAATTTGGTAAAACATGACTAATAAAAACCAGTCAAATAGCAACCTTCTCTTTCTTCATGGCCTCATGGTTATAAAGCAAGCTGGTGACATAACGCTTGTGGATTTGTGTCATTGATACACACCTCAATAATTCCGTAAATACCAATCAGGCACCTGGTATCTGCCTGACCCTACGCTAGGTGCTGGATACACGAGGCTGAAAAAGGTCGGCACCACTGTGAGCCTTGCAGAGCTTGTCCTATTGAGTAGGGAGCGACAGACACTAACCAACAAACAAGCAAAAATAACCCACTATGATGTGTTTCGAAGGAAAACTAAACAGAGCACTGGGAGAGACGATGTGGTGGGGAGCTCTTTTAAATAAAGGATGAGAACGTCTCCATAAAGTGCTGGCACATAAACTGAGATCACCGAAGTACGAAAGAGCCGGACTTGAGCGGATGAACTTTCCAGGGAGAAGGGGCTGCGTACTAGCAAGACTGAAAATTAGAGTTTGGTTTGTGTAAGGCACTGAAAGGTGGTCCCTGTGTAGGTTAAGACCCAACCTACCTTTAAACCAGGTAGGTTAAAGGTGGCTGAGATAAACGTGAGTCCTAAAGTGCTCCTACGTGCGCGCCCCAAGGTCCTGTTTCCCATTTACGTGCCTCAGTCGGCCGTGACTTGAATGACTGTGTTGTAACCCACACACTTGCAGATTAAGCATATAAAACTAAAAATATAACAATATCAACAGACTACCTAAACCAAGAATGCAGTGTTCGGTGTTTTCTTTTAAATGCGGGTTTGCAGTATTAAGTCATTATAATTATAGATACTGATAAGAATACATCCAGAAAGATAGATATACATATCTCTAGTGTTCTAGAAAAAAGTATTATTTTTCCAAGGTTAGAGTGTAGTGAAACTCTCACTTCCTGTGAGATAACATAATTTTTTGAGTGTTTTTAAAATTTATTTTAAATTTTATTTATTGATTTCAGAGAGAGCAGAAAGGGGAGAGAAGGAGAGAGAAAAAATCAATTGTTGTTCCACTTACTGTGCATTCATTGGCTGCTTCCTGTATGCACCCTGATGAGACATCAAACCAGCAGGCAACCTTGGTGTGCGGGGTTGATGCTCTAACCAACTAAGTTACCTGGGCAAGGCAAGTGTGTTTTTTAAATTAATAAAATAAACAACAAAATGAAGAAAACCTTTTTGTTTTTATGAAAGCCTGGTTTTAAGAAAAATTTCAGCTGCTTAAATTTAAGGAGCTAAAAAAAATCAATTCCAAGAATGTTCTCTGGAACTGAGCCCAGTGCATTTATATTTGAGTGAGAAGTGGGTATACATTTTCATGCCCTCAGGGCTCTGGTCTGTCAATATTACACTGTTCAGAAACAGGCAGACACATGCAGAGAGTCACCAGAGCTCAGCAACACTCCTTTCTTTATACAAACCTATTTTCCTTCCACCATGTTTTTGCCTGTTAAAAATGAATTTTTTTCTTGGCTTACTGATATATTTTTAGAGAATAACTATGCTCATAAAAACACACTCCTTCCTGTGCTGGACCCGGACTTTTTCTTTTACAGGTCTACTCTTTGTCAATTTTGAGAAGTGATTTGGAGGCAAAGAGAACAGCTATGTAATCGACCTTACTCTTCCTATCAACAGAGTGCTTTTAACTTACAGTTTTTAAGTGGAAGAGCGCTTTGTTTTGTTTTGTTTTGTTTTTAGGTTCTTAAACTAATTCTACCCCATTCCCAAGTCAACCTTAGCCAACCAGTCTTTCAACAATCTCTAACATAATCCCAACAATCTCTACTATTGCTGAATTTCAGAGCCAAGAATCTCAAAAATTAACAATTGGTTATAAGCTGTTTTGTAATATCTAAGTGTTTTATGGGTCTTTGTCCTGTCCTTTCCCTTCCCTGGCAGACACTTTACCTAACCTGCCCCTTAGTCATTCAACACCTTAGGGGACTGTTGTGTCACCCAGTTTGTATTGCCTACACTCCAGTGTGTGCTGACAACTTGTGACTTCCCTTATCCTGGCTGCCAGTGGGTGTGGCTGCCTGCCTTGCTCTTTTACTGAGTGCAGGGCTGACTCAGATGTCCTTTTACCCCATGACACTTTGGGGACGGGCAGCTCTAGCGACTTTCTATAAGCCCTAAAATTAACTTTGTGTTTCACAGTAAGGTGGGGAAGTTGGATCTTGGGTCTTTTTTTCCAGCAAGAAGGTAAGTCCAGAGGAAGCCTGTGCTCAGTCTTTACTTCTGCAGTTGCAATGGTCCCCTGCATGCTGTTCCTCCATTCTAAATTTTGTGCATTCAGGTATCAACCAGCCAAACTTAATAGCTGATTCGGGTAAAAAGAACAAATGTTGACTCTGAGGCGGTCAATCTTTTTATGTTTTGGGATGTCCTTCTGATTTCAATTCTGAGCACTTCATAATTGCAGCCAAGAGACAACATTTTTACAAATTCTTGCAATCAACAGACACTCAAAGTTTTAGCAATGTCTCAGTGATACTGAGCATGTCCTAACTGCCATAGTGCCTTTAGTGACTTGGTTAATTGCAACCAAGGGTGACACTTTTTATTGAATATATTAAAATCTTCAAGAGGTACATCAAGTTTAACAAGACAAATAATACTGCACATATCCTTTTATTATCATAAAAGTCATCTCTTGGGCACCATAAAAATACTATAGTAGACTCTTCCAGAATGACTAGTTTTCCTAGTGCTTCTTAGATAATCTCTTTTATTATGATCTTAATATTGTCAATAGTAACATGTAAAAGGACATTTAACAAAAACTTACGGAGAGTAGGCAACAGTAACATCATTCTCTTCTGGGCCCTGTGGAGAACACAGAGCCTTCGGCTCTCACACTGCAAGTGGTTTACAACCTGGCTGAAGAGCTTACAATTCAGACTGAACAAAATATTGGCCTACACTAAGTTTTGTCACTCCAATTTACAGACAATTGAAATATGTGTGTTTGTTTTTACAGCCCATCACTAGTAACAACATTTTATATTCATTCATTCTCATTAACTCTCAATTTTGGAGAAACTCAGCCCATTAGCATTAATTCATCCTGAGCATGAATATCTGACAGTTTTCATTTTTAGTCTCTACAGGTGATGGTTCCGAGCCCTGGGAGCACATGAGAACCATCTAGAGTTTTGTTTCTTGTTTTTCAATATTTTATTTATTATTTTAGAGAGAAGGGAAGGGAGAGAGGGGGAAGGAGAGGAAGAGAAACATTGATGTGAGAGAGAAGCATTGATCAGTTGCCTCTTGTACACACCCAAACCGGGACCACACCAGCAGCAGGGGCTGTGGGAAAGTGCCCTACAAGCCACGATTGTCACTGTCCTTGCCCGTCTACTTATGATTGGTGGTACTAGGGTTTCCTTCCAGCCCTTATCAAGTGCCAGTGCCCTTTGAGTTCTACAGTCAAGTAGCACTGGCAGTTTGACAACGAAAAAGGAAACTTGATAAGATTAGAGAAGCACTTTGCTTCTTGTCCAATTTCTTCCTCAATGGAGTGATGCCTCCCTTTTCATTCAGATATCAAAAAATTAACTGATTCCAAAATGTCTACCTAGTCTAATAATAAGGGGTATTTCCTAATTGAATTGCCCAAATCAGTATTATCATTCCAATACTAACAGATTATTTTATTTCTTTTTTTAAAATTTTCCTCACAAAATAATTTATCACGTTCCCAGTGTTACTCACTCTTTCTGCTGTGGATACGTGGGAAACGCACGTCTCCGAGGGCTGTGACTGTAACAGGGCTGGCTGCACTCACTCACCTGGGAAGGGACTTAGTCTCAAGAATTTCATTCACAGAGAAACAATAAGTTGTTGTAGTTGTGAGAGTAAGATCTGCACATCTCTTGCATGTGTATTTTATTCTTTAAAAACGTGTCACTATTCAAGGTCCTTTCACTGAATCAATCATATAGTAAAAACACAAGCCCTCAGATATTATCTTACCAGTTCCACAGATGAGGGAACAAGCCTGCAGCTCAACGACCTCTGTGGTATAAAAATCGCGGTGCTGAAATCTGAAGCTCTGTTGTCATTTTTTTCTAGGTATCGTCAATCCTACAACATACCAGTTCTTCACTACAAGTCATCTTCAGATTGTGGTTCTACCTTTTGAAGTAGTTATTAATTACACCAGCAGTTTCAGCCAGTGTGCCGCAAGAAACTTTAAAACACGTAGTAGTTGACTATTTACTCAGGGCACTGACTTCTCGTTCCTTAGATTGTCAAATAAAAAAGTAATGACAGCCAACACTCGTCACTGTGGTGTTGCCCTCTTCTTACTACTTCTTAGGCTTGTGTTTAATAGCATGGAGCCAGACTTCAAAATCAGAAAGTTTTGATTACCATGTGCATGTTTTAAGAATATTAACTACATTCTTCATTTTTACTCAAGGTCAATATGTACACTTTTTGTTTGTTTTTCACTTACTTTATTTTTTTATAACGTGCTCTGCTGTGTACATTACCTAATAAGTTCTGCTGCAGAACATATTTGACATGCCATTCCTTTCAAAAACTGGAACTTGAGAATGAGGTGAGAGTAGTCTTCCATCTGACACCCAGTCACCTTACAGCTGAAGCTCTGCTAAAGGTCTGTTGTTTCTACAGCTTTTGCAGTCCAAGGAATTTCATCCTGGATGTCCTGTCCTTTCTTCAGTAACGTTCTGTAATGCCTGGGCTACCGGAATGTGCTTGACCTGTCTGACAGGATTTATCAGGGTTAACCCTGCTCCCATTCTAGCTAGAATTTATGAACACTGCTTATATTCCCACCTATGCCTGTGTAACTTGTAGAATTACTGCCATTTGATGGAATCAGTCTGCTCATTTAGTCTGTCTCAGGAAGTTTCGGAGAAATAGTTCAATGAATGAATGTAATGACCAAGAAGTTCAAATATCCAAAAGTAAAAATGAACTCTTGCTTGCTTGATAATTGAATTGATCCTTCCTCCTTTGAGTAGATCATGGCATTTCCTCTCTCATCCTGAATAGGTAAGTGACATTAATTACTGACTTCTAGTTAATTCCTTCCTATATCACTTGGCTAGAAGCTCTGTTGTCATTTTTTTGTAGGTATCGTCAATCCTACAACATACCAATTCTTTGCTACAACTCATCTTCAGATTGTGGCTCTACCTTTTGAAGTAGTTATTAATTATACCAGCAGTTTTAGCCAGTGTGCCACAAGAAATTTTAAAACATGCAATATTGGACCATTTAGTCAGGAGCACTGACTTTTTGTTCCTTAGATTGTCAAATAAAAAAGTAATGACAACCAACACAACCATAGTCATCTGGTGTGAATGAATTAAAATTATACCTATTTTTTGTCAGACTGGCAAAAAATATATTTTTGGGAGTGCCACAGAATTTAGTAATTAGTTTATGTGTGGCATGAGATGAAAAAGGTTGTAAATTGCTGAATTACACCAATGCTAAATTACTTAAAAAAGTATTGTTATGACTTGCTGATTATCCTTCATACATTTCTTTTCCTCCACCCTTCAGAGTACAGAGTGGCTTGTGTCTTAGTCAAGTTCCATAGACTTTTAAAACTGCCAATGAGAAGCTAATAACCTATCTCTCTACCATGTGTCTGTCAAGTCAGTGGTTATTGTAGGCTGGACCATAATATTATGTGAGGGACATTAAGCTCCTGATCTCAGGATTTGAGAAGGATGTGTCATTTAAAAACAAAAGCAACTAACCTCATCTGACACTGCTAGAACTGTCATACCTCATCAGTGTCAGCCCAAATAAACAGAAGTGAGATTTTTCATACAAACTAGACTCCAGTGCTGTTTTTACCTATTTAAACTAACCTTTTTTCTATAGATACAATACACTACATCATATTATATACACACACATATTATACACACACACATATATGGCAAGTCTTCCAATTACTTCATTAGTTCAATTATTCTTTGCTAGCACTCCAGCTTATGTGATAAGGTTAAAAGAAGTACATGCTCTTATCTGATGTTTTGCATGTATGGAGTAAATACAAACCAGGTTCAGAAGAAAAAGAGCTAGGTGGTATAGAAATAAAACATCCCAAGGAATGTCAGCCATCTCTTAGGAGGACGAGAGCTTTGTACTCCAAAGGTAGTGACAACCAGCATTCTCAGCACCAGCGGATATCAAGAATCTGTATTACTACATGCAGACTTGCTGAAAAGAGTCTGTCTTTATCAGGATTCCCCAGGCACTTTGGAGGCCCATCAAAGTTAGAGCAACATTGTATTAGAAAGTTTATCTTCTCATTAAGAAAACAACCATAGCTGCAGGAACAGAAAATAAGTCACTTTCATATTGTAAACAAGACCAGTCTTGAGAAAAATTTAAGTCAAGGAACTGACACAGCAATTTCAAAACAAAACTGAGTCTGCCACATAGGGGCACTCTCTATGATCTACTAGATAGAAGCACCACAGTCCTGTCAGTTTCTATGAAATAACTCACAAAATCAGGCAATTACCTGTATTTTGATTCCACCCCAATTCATAATCCTTCTGTAGGTAATTTTACAAGAAATGGAGAGCCACAGAGAATAATTATGAATATTTTAGATACTAGAAAGAACATCTTCCACTGTAAATGAACAGGCTTGGCACAATGCTTATAGTATATTTATAAAATGTAATACTATGATGGCATTAAAATCATACTTGCTTCTGTCCACTTCCAATTTTTTTGATGATGTACATAAACAATTTACATAAATACCATTTTCTCCCTAATGGAACCCAAATAACCAGCAGTGAGGTGATGAGCCCACGAGAGTACAATTGACTCACAAGGTCTTCCCTCAGCTGTCATCGGTGTCACTCCTCTTTCCAACCTTACACTGGTACCTAATCTTCAGAAAGGATCTGTAACCATAATGGAATACGCGGGGAGGGATGCAATAACTGTCTCTCTGCTTGGGTGTTGCACAGGAGTGTCCATCACTAACAAAAGTACAACTTGTAACTAACTCAACAGACTCTCCTTGCTTTAAAGAACTTAACCAATTCCAAAGGGAACAACTGTAATCACTAAGAAGAGAATGTCTGCTAAGAAATACATTGTTAAAGAAGGAAGTTCCAACCCTTCAAAAGGTCTATTTTAAAGGCCAGAATCCATTATTGTTGAAACCTTGCCTTGTCATCAGGCGGTCAATCACCTCTCTCCTTTTGGTCTGACATGACTCTTGTTTTCAGCATAAGTGCCCAGAAGTGGGTTAAAATCCTCATCTGAGGAGGCTGGTGTCCAGTGTGTTGCAATGCATGAGGGCCTGCTCTGGCTGGAGAAGAAATTCAGGTGGTTCAAGGTGGAGAGGAGTGGTCTGACGGGCGCAGCAGACTGGGCAGGCAGAAGTAGATGGAAGAGAACAAGAGAAACTGTGCAAGGGGGTTTCAAACCTGTGAGGCAGGATACAGAACCTAGAACCTAGCTAACAGGACTAGCAAGAATAAAGAGGAAAAACAAACCCTGGCCAGCCCCTGGGGTCCAAGAAGGGGCTGCTCCCCAGTCACTCTCATTCCTAACCCCTAATCCACAAGGTAAGACACCCAAATACACCTGTGGCCAGCAGGCCCCTCCCTACTCAGGGCTGTTGGGAAGACTGTCAACAGAGCCACTCCTAGACTGAGCAGTTTTTCATAGTAAAGGCTTCTGATCTGGTTCTAGAAAAGAAGTGATCCACCTCTAGGTGATCATAACTCATGTCAAAGATGAGACAGGAAAAGACAATTATTAGAGACAAAAAAGATTGGGGAATAAAACAAGGGTTTGAATTGTATTTGGACCACTTTCTAATATTTTCTTGTTGAATAATCTTCAATAGTATTATTTACCTGTCTACGTAAGAAAAATCTCCACTTAGACATGATCTAAAAGGAGATCTGATAAATTGATAAATAAATTTACTATCTTTCAAAGACTAAATCTTACAGATTTTAGAGTTCAATAAATTCCTAACCAAATTCCTAGTTGTTTTTATTTTTTCTTTAAAACAAGCGCATCGTGAGTCTAGTAGCACAAACTGTGCAAACTGTGCTATTGTTGAAAAGTAGCAACCTGAACGGAAATTGTTTCTTTTTTTCTGCATTATACTTTATTTCCAAAATAACCTTGCGTCCTGGACAGGTGGCTCTGTTGGTTGGAGCATTGTCCTGTACACCAAAATGTCCAGAGTTTGACTCCTGGTCTGGGCACATGTGGGAGACAACCGATTGATGTTTCCCTCTCATCCCTCTCATCTCTCTCTCTCTCTCTCTCTCTCTCTCTCTCTCTCTCTCTCTCTCATCAATTAAAAAAAACATGTCCTCAGGTGAGGATTAAAAAAAACAACCCACGCAACTCGAGTTCAGAGACCATTCTCATTGCCTGCACTGCCAAACCTGAACATAATGGCAGAAGTTAAACTCATATACATTGTAGAGTCTTTGCTTTAGTTTTTACTGGTTTCCTATAAATATCCAAACATGCTGGTAATTTTCATAGTATTACTTGTATTCATAGTATGTGAATACAAGTTTCTCTGGCAAAAGGGAATCTCAAAGTCACTGACACCTGTCAATAGTCATCTCTAAAACAGGAAGCTGAGCAGGATGGGGGACATCTGTAACAGTGTCAACAATTTAAAAAAATAAGGAATAGGAAAATAAATAGGCAAAAAACAAAAGTAAATTTTAAAAACATTCTCCAATATAAGATTAAAATGTTTTAAAATTTTAAAAGCAGACTACTTAAAACATTATTCTTGACATTATTTAAATGATTTTGCATGCTCAGTCACTGTGTGATCCTTTCATTTCTACATGTTAATGTTATTTGATAATATATTGGTATTTTAAAAATAAAAATATATAACTTTAAAATTAAACTTTAAAATTAACTGAATTTCTATACCTTTTAGTTGTATTAAGTTCTACATGATAAGAGAGATTTTTAGGCCTTTCAATACCATTATTACACTAATGAGTCGCTAATAAGACCAGGATTTGGGCGTGACTGATACGATAGGTGCTTGGGTGTGTTAGAAGACTTCTGTGTAATTATTCACCGAAGTTTCTAACTAATTAGAGCCATAATAATCAGACTTGACATGCTTACCCACTCGCAAGAAACAGTGCTCCTGGCCCATGAGGAAGTCTAAAAGGCAATCCAGAGCCACAATGAAGAGACTTTGGAATGAGATATCCTGGGATTTAATACCAGTTTCTGCCACTTATTAGATGTGTAATTTGTGACAAATTACTTAATCTCTTGGTTTCTCAGTTTTGTCATCAGTAAGAAGGAGGTAAGAGCTGTTGTCTCGGAGTATTGTGAAGATTAACTTAATAGCCTGTGCAGGACACATTCAGTAACCAGCCAATGCACATTAATCTTATTTGAGAAGTTGTAGAAGTTGTAGCAGTTAATAAGAAGTCACTACCTGAAACTATCAACATCTTTAAATTCTAAATATGGAAATCCTACAGTAAAAGGGAGGTCTGTCTAACAAAGGATAACATTAAAATGTATTCAAATGAAAAGAATTCAATGCTAAACCTATTTGACTCCTATTGATTGGGTTGGCACTCCCACATCCCCTCCCTCAAAATATTTTTAAAACTTAATACCGGATGAATCACACTATAGTAAGAAATCATTTTCTTTGGAGATTACTGACAGGTCACACCTGTGCCATCCAGCCCGCACCACGACCCTTCTCTGTGCAGGACACCAACTGAAGACATCAGCAGGGAGGAACTGCTGGGAAAAAAACTCATTAACTCTTCTCTGACATGAACTATTTCCCTGACATTTTTTTCCTGCTGCTACCATCACACTATCACAGTCAGAAAACCTTGCTCTATCCAAACCTTGCCTCCCTACCACCCAGAATTAGGATCTCCCTTTAGAAAAGAATAAAGGATCTCTCAAGCAAAGAAACAGAATTTATTCGGTGCAAATACAGACAGTATTTGGTTGGTCTGCCAGGCAGTGATTGGTCCCTGATACCAGCTCCTCACATTTTGAGTATGTTTGAACATAAATAAAACACCTGCAGATCTTGTTAAAATGCAGATTTTGATTTATTGGGTCTTGGGTGGGGCCTGAGATGCTGCATTTCTAGCAAGCTCCCCAGAATGCTGCTGGTTCACACTCAGATCACACTTCTAACTAGAGAGAATTGAGACAAGTAGGTCACTAGTGTGTGTGTGTGTGTGTGTGTGTGTGTATTAGATGGTTAAAAATGTTGTGGAAAAGTTTAGAGGAAGAAGGGGAGTACCTTACTGCACTGTCCTAGAAACCTTATTTCAAAATGAACATGTGGTTCTTTCAAAATTTTCTTCTCCGAATTGGCAGAGACAATTCTTGCCTCTCAATGTGGATATGTCAAACCTTTATGACCTCTCCATGAGTAAAGACACTGGTCTATTAGAGAGCAGTGAATGACACAGTAGTCAGTGAGTTACTCCTGATATACCCCTGGTCACTTTTTAATGTCATGATCAGCCTGTGTTAGCTTGTAAGGAAGTTGCCAGAAATGGGCAGAAATGAGAAATACTTATAAATAGAATATATATTAAGAATGCTTCCTGATGTCATGGATAAGATCTTTCAAATTTAACAACAGTAATAATAAACTATTATACAGTAAAATTGTGGAAAGTATACCATTCTTTAGAAAGGAGTCATACCAATAAATTAAATTAAGAAAAAAACACTGCAAACAAAAGAAAAAGAAAAGAAAGGAGATGACTAGTGTCATTTCTGAGACCTTATATATTAATCTCTTACCCCAAATATTTATCATTGAAACAGAGTAACAGCATTTACCACCTATTATCTCTCTTGTATGTTTTAAAACTTAATACATAGTGGGCTAGTTTAATACATAGTAATTAGATAGTGGGAGAAACCTTAAGTGATAGTGGAACAGGATGAGAAAAATCCTCTGAGTGTGGCAATTCTTAAGGAATTGGTTCTTTGGTGTTACATCCACAAGGGTTTAAGGTGAAAAGTACCCTCTAAAGAAAATAAAGTGTAATAAATGCTCCTTCAATGCTTCTTCATAAACCATTGACACATTTTATTCTCCATGTTAACTCCCATTTCTAAAGTAGTTTTCTTTTTGGAGACTTAAAAGTTAAAACTTTTAATCATTATACTCCCATGTAAATGAGGAAGAGAAAATTACTATAATCTTAGATTTTTAGGGACGGCCTTACAGATTTAAACAGGGCTAACTGATCCCTGCTTAAAATGGGATGCACTGAATTTTTCAATGCCATTCCTGAAATAACTCCGGAGACAGAATAATGGGGTTGTTTCTTACTTGGTCGTTTCTTAATGCAAAGTAAGCAGCTTTACAGGGCTCAGCTGTCTCCACTGACCTCACAGCATTCTTCACCTCATTTGGGATGAAACAGATAATTTTTTCTCCAACCACAATTTTATACCAAGGCACCAATTTTGTCTATTGTAAACACCAATTCCGCTTCTATTCAGAAAAGTTAAGAAATATAAAATGTAGCAGACCTTGCGTCATCAATACTAATTTGTTACTATGAAGTTTAACATCTGACTTGCCTCCCCTCAGCTATTTTTTAAGCTATCTCTGTCATCGAACCCAAACTCCGTCTGAATTTCTTCCCAGCTGCCAAGTTTGGCCTCATGTGCAGGTCAAACAACAATGTAATGACCAAGACAGAGAACCAGCCACATGCAGGGTTGCTCTCTCACTGTGAAATCCATCTCTTATTTGTAATTAACTGGGAGGAGAAAGGCTATTCTGGCGGCTGAAAGGCTGAAACCGCAGTAGAAGTAGAACCGACAAGGGCTTCCCAGAAAGAGTTCCGAGGGCAAACCCCCTTTGGCAGTTGCTGAGCCCCACACTTCCCTGTCTGTGCTCTGAAGATAACACCCTCCCTGAGGCATGATTCTCAGGGGTAAAAGAGTAACGTTATTTTAAATCCTTGATAGGCACTTAATACACCTTATTAATCCTGATACATTTTAAGCAAATTCTGGGCATAACTGGTAACATACTTTTTAAAATTTCATTAAAGTATAATCTTAAGATAGGATTGACTGTTTTCATGGGCAAAAAATTTTACTCCTTCAAGTTTTCAGATAATGAATTATAATTGCTTGTTTAGAAGTAAATCATCATCCTAATGTATTTATGAGTGACTTTGTGGTTTTAGAAATCCTCTTACATTAAGTCATAGTATTTGTGCTGATAGTATAGTGAAAACATAAAAACATCACGGTATCTAAAAATAGATACCAAAATTGATTAGCCCTTAGGACTGAGTATTTAAATACATTATATTACAAATTGGATAACATTTTACAAAATCAAAGTTTAAAAAAGTGTACCACCAAGATCAGGTGATGTTTTTTTGAGGTTTGTTTTTTTTTTTTTTTTTACTTTAACACAGTTTTATTCTTTCCAGGCAGAGAGATCATATATTCATATCTAGACCCAGACATATCTCACTATGCCTTAAAAGAATGGCTACATATTCCAGATATTTTTAAAATAATCAGAACTTACTCTGGCAGGCAGACAAGTAGCCCCTGCCCCTCGGGTTACTAGCATCTTCCTAAACTATAGGTTCTCATTACTTCGCCTTCTGGGGAAGTTTTTACACCCTTGATCCCCACCTACAGAGATTGTAAAAACTCCCCAGGTGATTACAACACGGGAAGTACCCAGGGAAGTACCCAGTCGTGCTAAGATGAACTATCCTAAATAATGACAATCGCTACAATGCAGTGTGAGGACAATAAAATGCACCAGCATTACAAACAGATATTGAACAATCATTCCCTTAGCAATAGTATCTTCTTGACCATACCTAAATATGCCTATTTTTCTTTCTTATTAAACACCCATTCAGGAGACCAAGAAAAGCATAGGAAGAGGAAGGCAAAAGAAATCTAGAACCTACCGGAAAAGCAAGATTCTGTCAGAGCCACTTTGAAAATTCAAGAGGCTGATCATCTTTACAGAACCTGCCATGGCCATTAAAATCTGAATATTTACAAAGCTAGAATGTGTCTGGCATGGGAGGCAGTCGGGGGAGAAGACTAGGTGACCAGTGACCTGGAGCTAGGATGTGATTCTCCCTGAAGGACGCTGCAGTGCACAGAACGTCAGGTTAAGGCGCACAGACACGAACGAACAGGCTTCCCGTGTGAGGAACGACATGCTTCTTTTTCAGGAGAGGGGCATGAGGACTGCATTAGTTTCTTTCAGAGTGGTTTCGGGCTTCCTTGGTTAATTACATAAACATTTGATTCATGAATACCTGCCCTGGAACAAAATATATCATGAAACTTAAAACCATCCCCATGGAAAGCATAAACTTACTTCTTAAAAAAAGCTTTTATATGGTAGCCCATGGCTGGGTATTTGTGGCTAAACACAGCCTTGGCAAAACTGGTAAAAGAGGCCCTTTCCTCACTCAGGTAATTGATTTGTAACAAATTGTGCAAATTGGCTAATCATCATTGGGGCCAGGTGATTTGTTTTGTTTCGTTGTGGAGATTTGGAGAGGAGGATGGCCCAGAAGTAAAGGCAGGGCAGGGCCTCCTCAGTCTCCTGCAGCCAGGCCAGGGCCACAGAGAAGGCTCAAACGCTGGGTTTGCCGCTAGTGTCAAATGACCACCAGCTTCACCTGTTCCCTCCAAGAGTTACACGGACTGAAGCACACTGGGAGAATCACTTGCTAAGTGCCGTATGAAGCCAGGGTATCTGGTTCTGCTTTGAGCAGATCAGATGCCAAATAATACACAGCGTTTGCGGGTGGTAGGAGGGATGGTGACTGAACAATCTACTAAAAATATTTCTTAAAGTGTGTCTTTCATCACACATGGAGGAACCCTTTTGTCTGTGTTACGCACCTTAACCTGCCACTCTCCCCGCTTCAGGGAGAATTACATCCTAATTCCAGGTCACTTGTTACCTAATCCTCTTTCCTGACTGCCTCCCACGCCAGAGAACATTCTAACTTCCTAAATATTTAGATTTTACCGGCCATGGCAGGTTTTGTAACAACTACCAGTCTCTCCCATTTTCACGGGAGCTCTGATGGAATCTCACTTTTCCAGGAGGTTCTGGTTTTCTTCTGCTTTCCTCTGCTTTCTCTACCCCATCCTTTAAGAAGAAAACTGAAAGTATTCAATAAACATCACTGAGTGCCCACTGCCTCAAGGAATTATATTTTCCATGGAAAATATTAAAAACTCCCTAAGGGAATTGTACGTGTTGAATTAGCATAAATGATACTTCATTTGTTTAATTATATTGTTAAGTAAGTTTTTAGAAGGAAAAGAAATAACAAATATATATTTATGAAGGTAACAAGCAAACTATATTGGTGCTTAACATTTTGACATATAATAGTAAATCCTCTTCTAAGAACAGGGAGGCTTTAACAAATACATTTAAAAGTAATTCAATACTAAGTTACTTTATATAGAAACACAAAGGTGTTTCTATATAGTTGTTAGGGTGGATGTAGTACCCTGACAGTGAGTTTGCCAAGTTAGTTATTTATACTTTAATGTGTTATGTTTTTACAAAAATCATCATATTTCCTTGTACTTATTCACAATTTGGTGCGTTTATTAACATACACATTACTTATAAAATCCAAATCATAGTATACAGTCTTACTTTACTTTATATTACAGAAGAATGAATCTCTCCACATCAGTACATATTCATCCAACTCCACAGAAATCAATGGAGTTGTACGAATGGTTCATAATTTAATTCATCCCAGTTTGAATATCACAAAATTTTTAAACCAAACATGATGTAATTTAGATCAACCTACACACTTCTTCTAATCAGTCTGTTTACCAGGACAGGATTACAGCTGCAGAAGAAGAACTCTGTTCTCACTAACACTCTTCTATCCCGGGGGCACTCACGGTCCATGGAGAACCAGGACAGCTGTAACAATCACTCTCCAATCAGCAGCCAAGCAGTTGGATACACATTAAGTTAAACAAATAGTCATGACAAAATCTTAACCTCAGCTCCCATACTAAACTCACTTTGCACTGTTGCTTTATTATTCTAACCACTTCTAGTCTTAAGGTATGATTTGCAGAGTTTTCCCCTCTCTTTTATTGGTAAAACTGAAACGATAATGTAAGTGACAAAATGATGGTAGTATCAGGATGTTGGACATGTTATTAAAAAAATTCTTTTCTTGCTCTGACAGGTGTGGCTCAGTGGATTGAGTGCTGGCCTTCAAACCAAAGGGTCGCCAGTTCGATTCACAGTCAGGGCACATGCCTGGGTTGCAGGCCAGGTCCCCAGTGGGTGGCACATGAAAGGCAAGTACACACTGATGTTTCTCTCCCTCTCTTCCTTCTCTTTGAAAATAAATAAATAAAAATCTTAAAAAAATCTTTTCCTGCCCTGACAGGTGTGGCTCCATCAGTTGGGTGTCATCCCACAAAGCAAAAGGTCCCCAGTTCACTTCCTGGTCAGGGCACAAGTCTGGGTTTTAGGTTTGGTCCCCAGTTGGGGCCGGTGTAAAAGGCAATCAATTGATGCTTCTCTCTCACATCAATGTTTCTCTCCCTCTCTTTCTCCTTCCCTCCCCCTCTCTCTAAAAAGAAATAAATACAATCTCAAGAAAATTATTTTCCTTTCTTTAATTAATCAACAAATCTTTATGGGGTGCCTACCATGTGCCAAGGTACCAGAGCATATGCAGGGGAACAGTCAGACAAAATCTTTTACTATCAAGTTATTTGCTTAAGTATATGAAGTAAAACATTTTTTTTTCAATTTAAACTAGTGAGATTTAAATTTTCCTATAAAAATAATGTATCCAGGTAGTAAAACAACAGCAGAGGTCGAGTCGTGTGGGAAGACTGCAAGATGAAGAAGCCCATCTCCTTCCCGTTCCCACTGACTCCCAATTTCACTCCTCCGATTTTTATGCATTTCTGTGTATATGCCTTTCTAAAAATCATATTTTAAATGCTATTGTGCTCCTTGGTGTTTTCCGCTTAGGACAATTTATGTCTGAGATCTTTTCACATCACAAGATTTTACCTCAGTCTTTTTAACAGTTTATTGCCTAAATTTCACTACGGTCATAGCCATTGATTGTCCCACAGATATACACCTGACCGCCTATTCACCCATACCCTCTATAAGCTGATATTGATCAAGTGCTTAAATCTAGCTGCTTTTCAACTCTTCACCAATTGTTTCCTGCTCCTCCTAGCCCTGAGCTGGCTACCCTGGCCCCGTGTCAGATATTCTGCTCCAGCTAGACGAGACTTCTTCACAGGCCTTCACTCAGCCTCACATTTCAAAACCTACGTAGCTCACCCTCGTTCTCTTATGCTCTTCACTCAGATGTTATCTTTCCTGATGTCCCTGCAAAACCATACCTTCCAACTGCCCCCAACTCCACCTGGGCCTCCTGCTTAGCTTTTCTCCACAGCACTTACCACTGTCAGGCCAACTGTGTGTGGGTGTGTGCATGCACGCATACAATACATACATACATACATACATACATACATACATATATATGATGCACTTATATGGTGAACTACTTTGTTTCTGATCTATCTCTTGCTACTAAGATGTAAAGTTCATGAAGGCAGAAATTAACATGGTATCTTATTAATCTTTTTAAAAACTCATTACTGAGATATATCATGCATACAAAAAATATAACATGAATTGAGTAATCATACTTAGTTGAATATTTTATGCATCTACACACCTATGTAATAATCACAATCTAGATTAAGATACAGAAATTTCTGGCTTAACATACACACTACTCATGCCCCTTTCTGGTCTTACTAATTAATCTTAATTTGCCCAGCTGTGCCATTTTACAAGCTTCGATCAACACAAACTTCATAGTAGTAAAGCTTCAGATATTTTTAATTCATTATCCTCTCTAGGAGGCTGTTGTAACAATAAAATACTAAAGGCTGTTGTAACAATAAAATACTAAAAATATGCATGTTGCCCATATATTGCTACAATGTGCACTGATTTTTGAAACACTGCTTTCTGTAGACAGTTTAACTAGAAAGGGAAATGATGGTCCCTTGATGTGAAACAATGAGTAGAGTCAAGGACCAAATAGAAAGGTTAGGAAATAGGTAAACACAGAGGGAGGGAACGTGACTTTCACACATACTGATTCCTTCGAGATTATAACTGTTGCTTTTCTACTCAGTGGATTCTAATCTTCCTGCATCTTATTAGTAAGAAGGTTCTTCTGTCATAGTAGATAGATATTAAAATAGAACTCAAGTCGTTATCCAGTACAACCAGCGAAGGATGCTGCTGTGTGGAAGAATGCCATCTGCTCTTATAATGGTGGCAAAAGTGTTTTGTGCACAGACACCTGGACAGCACCAACATTTCCAGTGCACTTTGATCCCTGCGTACATACACACACACCATCTTCAATAATAAAGAACTGGAAACAACATGAACGTCCAAGTAATGGAATAATACGCAGCCGGCCTCCACAATGGCACACAGTGAAGATGCTCCTTGTTCACTGAAATGAAATGTGTGTATGTGTGCACGAAATGTTTAAGGTATAGTGTTAAGTGAAGAAATCAAGATATAAACATTATAGATTATATACTACCATATGTGTTTAAAATTAGAAAAAATATATATAGTTGATCCTCATTTTTTATAGATTTTATAATTGCAAATTCTTTTACTCACTAAAATTTATTTCTGACCCCAAAATCAACACTCGAAGCACTTTCATGGTCATTCATGGACATGGAAAGAGTGGCAAAGCGTTTGTCTCACAACGTGGGTGTTGATGTGCCCAGGTGCAATCGAGCAAGGCAACGGTCTCACTCCTCTCGTGTAAGCTCTCACACTGTACAAAAGTGTCTTTTTGAGCCCTTGTTTATTAATGCCATATCTTTTGCACTTTTGCGCTCTTTTTGTTAGCAATTTTACTCTTTAAAATGACCCAGAGTTGCTGAAATGTTGTCCAGTATTCTTGCAAAGGCTGTGATTTGTCTCATGTAGAAACTTCCCGTGTAGATAAGTGTTGGGAACCATCTTACCTGGTTTCAGAAGCAGTAACCCCCCATGGCTAAGGCTGAGTGAGAGACCTTGGGACCCAAAGCCACTAAGGAGACAAAGCTTATCTCCCTGGCAGGAGCACCCCCTCTGTCCACTTTACTTCACCCTGCCTTGCCTCCAGTGCATGACCAGTTAGCCAATGACGGGTAAGATTCCTCAAAGGAGGGAGGACCTAAGACAGGCATGGTCATGAGAGGGCCCTCAAGGAGGAACTTGGGAGGCTATGGAGAAAGAGGGTGATGGATTCTTGCCCTTCAGCTTTGACATAGCCTGAGTCCTCATTATGTCTGCAAGAAGTCTCCTAATCTCTTGGCTGCCCTAATCCCCCTGACTGACTTAAGCCTGAGACAATGCCTTAAGCCTGAAACAATGCCGGAGGTGAGTACAGCCCTGTGCTGGAAAGGGTAGGTTCCCTGGGGCGATGAGAACTAAGAAAGAACGCATAAGATCCTGTGAAACCTACTTTGCTAATACCCTCAATTTAAATGATAAGGGTTCAAGCAAGAAATGAGTATGTTCCCCAAAGCTTTATGGCCCTTTAGCTATCTGACCCTGACTCAGAATAAGCCCTCAGAGTTCTTTGAATGTTATCTATTGTTTGATCATTACTGCCTGACAATAATTGAACTTTACATATACACCCTGTATTCCTATGCAAATTAAACCCAATAAAAGCCCATTGAGGAACAGGTTCCTGGCTGTTCTCCTTTGAGAGATCCACTACCTTTCCACCCCAAGTAGATCCCATCTTGGTAGACTTGTTCTCATCTGCCATGGCGGCATGGGGCGGGGGGGCTGCAGGTGGAGTCCCCCCCAGATAAGCTTCATTTAAGCATGAGTTAGAGCGCCAGTGCCTGTGAGTTCAATGTTAATTAATGAACACTAAACAGTTAACCCTTCAACGTAGGAAGTTAGGGGCATCAACCTTCTGCAGACTCGAAAATCCACGTATAACTCCAGTCAGCCCTCTGAATCTGCAGATTCTCAGACCCAGAGTGGACCCTGGAACAACATGGGTTCAAACTGCACAGTTCAAGGGTCAACTGCATATTATATAAGGTGTCTTTAGACAGACACACACATAAAACAGTTATATATTGTTCAGCTGTCAAAACTCCTGTGACCTGAGGGTCTTGGGAACGTAATCTTGTGTTTCTCCCAAGTGCAATAGTTCAGTATTTGCTAATTCAGTGTTTGTGGTAACTTTATAAAATATACCTACCACAAATAATGAGAATCAACTGTGCTTGTAATTGTGTTTATGTGCACACAACTTCTCTTTAAGGATACACTGGTTATCCACAGGGAGGCGCACTGTGGTTTTGGAAGAGGTATATTCCTTTAGATTGAATACCCTTTTCAGTACAAACCAATGGTACACTTTTGATTTGAAACCATTCTTATTTCCAATTGTTTTTAAAAATGAATAAGATTAAGTTAAGAAAATAAACTAGCCCTGATCGGTGGGCTCAGCTGGTTGGATGTCATCCTATAGGGCGAAGGGTTGCTGGTTCAATTCCCAGTCAGGGCACATGGCTTGGGTTGCGGGTTCGTCCTGGTCAGGGCATGTCCGGGAGACAACCAGTCAGTGCTTCTCTCTCACTCTGTTTCCCTCCTTTTCTCCCTCTCTTTCCCTCTCTCTAAATATAAATAAATAAAATCTTTTTTAAAAAAGAAACTAAAGTATGTTAACAGAATAAATGTTTGTAGAGACTATCCACAGTGGAATTATAAGATAATAGACAACCAAACACCAAAATTCTCCTTTAATTTTAGTCAGATTCAGTAAAGCTTTAATGTGGCTAATTCAAGGAGTGTAATGAACCATTTTGCTGAAAATAGATATTTGGGGTGATTTTTTCTCCCAGAAATTTTTTGCCATTTTCCTTCCTATGTCCTGCTGCAAATACAAAACTAAGGAGATCCTGAAATGTTTCTATCTTGACTCTGAACTAAGGACAAATTGTGTCATGTTTTGGTTAAGGAAACAACTCCTGACAGTTTCCCCCCTCATTTGACATGTTAAAATTTCTATTGTTAAACACCTTAGTTCCTCAGCAAAGCAGCTCCTGAGGGGTGGGGGCGGTGCAGGCACCTGCGTTGAGGACTTGCCTTGGCCGCTGCTTTTAGGAGGGCTGCCTCTGCTTTCTTAAGATGCAAACTCCACAGCAATGAACTCTTAACCACTGGAATTAATTCCAAAGGTTTAGAAACAGAAGCTCAGAATCTTAATTTATAACACTGTAGTAATGACAGGTCTCAAGGTACCCAGAACACAATACATGGCAGGACAAATTCTACTCTTAATTGAACTCCTACATGTCAAGTACTTGATATATACGAGTATTATTTAATCAGATCCTCACAACTCTGAAAAGCAGTTAGTGTGATACTCATTCAAGATGAGGACCTTGAGTCTTCAAGGGGGGAATAGTTTACATTAGGTCACCTAGGTAATAAGTGGCAGAGCTGGGGTTTGAACTGATTAATGAACTTTCTGTGTCCAAGGCAATGCAGAGAAAAACTGGCTCCCTGTGAACCAGTATGAACCAGAGCACTTGGATAAAAATAATACAGAATCATACTGAGAATAAAATGAACTCCAAGCTATCAGATATTACTCAAATGTGCAATCAATATCTGAAGGTGCTCAGAAAAAAGACAAAAAGCAGAAGCTGGTTCTGGTGCAAAGCCAGTTTATCTGATGAGGGCTTTGTATGTGCTGTGGCCTGTCTGGAACCATCTTCTCCAAGCCGTCCCCAGGGCTGGTTGGTCTGTCTCAGATGACTTCAGAGAAGTCTTCCCTCCTCCTCTGACTAAAACGGCGCCCTCTAACCCCAAGTCACCTATTACATTACTATATTATTTCCATTATAGCACTTATCAATATCTAACATTGTTTTGTTTACGTATTTGTTTTTATGTTTAATGCTCTCTATCCCAGTAACTGATATAGGCAATGAGAGCGGGGCCTTTGCTCGAAAAAGTGTCTCGTGGATACTAAGCCCTCCATAAACAACTGAAACCGAGGCCCTTATTCATGACTTTCATTAAACTTAATTTTAAGGCCTAACTCTAGACATCTCTCTCTCTCTCTTTGTCTCTCTCTCAGAGACCTACCTTTTTCCCCGAATAATCAGCAACCTCTGAGGCAGCAGAAGACGAAGTCTGGGCCTGAATAATGGGCACAGGTCTGGACCTCTGGCAGGCTAAAGATAACATCTTGACCTAAGGGATGTTTCAGCTCTTAGTCCTAAGGTAGAATGACCCTCTAGCTACTTGGCTACTTCCCCACCCCCCCCCCCCCACCCCCAGAAAAAAAACGGACAGAGACATACTGGAATAGACCTAAAACTGTCCTCAGGACCTGAAAAAATGATTCATTACCTTTATCTCACCTCCGCCCATTTTGGCTCTCAGCACGACCCAGAAGCCCTACTCAAAACCTTGTGATTTTGTCCTATATTATCTGTAACCTACATGCCATCACCATTGGGGAGTTCGGGGTATTGATCATTAGCTTCCCATCCTCCTGGATGGCACCATTCATAATAAAACAGCCATTATTTCTCCACTGCAGTTCTCAGGATCTACTGATTGGCTTGCTAGCACCAGGTGGACAAACACCTTCTGTTCTATAGCACATGGCCTGAATTGAGTAAACGAAATTCTGCAAATAGTTACTGAATTCACTAAATACTGTAGCAGGCTAGACTGAATGTCAAACCTTAAAAATGAGTGCAAAATGCTAGGAGAGTGATAATATAAGTCACAACTAACTTTATTATGAGAAAAGCTGTTAGAGCTTAAAAACCAGGTAGAAAACCTTTGAAGATTTTTATGAAGGTGATAGCATTGAGTTGGGCTTTCTGTGAGTTTTAGAAGTAGGGAAAGGAGACCAGATATTTTAGGCGACAGAAACAAGAGGAAAAGGATGGGATGGAAACGCACGAGAAAGAGGAAGTGATTCCCTCCACCAGGCTGTCACACAGGAAAAAGGGAAGTGACTGTGAGTCTGGAACCGCGAGCTGAGGCCACGTAGTGAGAACCACACGTATCAGGCTGAAAATCTGAGCCTATGTCACAGGCAGTTTGGGAGCAATGAAAAGTTTTTAGGTGGAGTTGTAATGTAATGTTTCTGCATACTTAGTGAGAAGCTTAAAAATAGTGTTGATGAGGAACTCTGCTGTTACGTTGAAAGCAAGGCAAAATAAAAATGGTTGCTCACAGTCGTACAAGTAAAAGCTGCCTTTTCTGGCAGGCTCATAAAGTGCTGGGTATTTTCTAAGTAATTTATACACCTGATCTACTTCAACTCCTACCATAGCCTAATTTGATTATCTCAATTACACACTTAGAAATGAAGACATAAGTTAACAAATGTGTCCAAATTGACCAAACCACTAAGTGGCAAAGGAGATCTAGAATTTAGGGAGTTGGGATTCAGAGGTGCCACGCTTTCATACACTACTTCTCCGATGACAGGTTCAGGGCAGGGAAAGCTGAGGCTATGGCTCAGAAAAGAAAAACTGCATTCTGTACCATGAGTATTATGGCCCAGGCACTAGGTATACACTTTCACATAATTCGGCCATCACAGGTGTGCTAGACAAATGCCATGAGAATTTCTTGAAAGAAAATAGGATGGAAAGTAGGCAGGTAGGCTGCTCATTTCTGATGAAAGGAAAGATTCCCAAAAAACAATGCAGTATGTGAGCTTTCTGTGCATTTAATCCTTAAACTATTCAAATTCTGGCAAGTATATAAACATGTGTGGCAGGTTTGACCTTTTACAAAAAGAGAACTGGCTTCTAACTAGTTGGACAACATTGTTTGCTTGGTATCTGCAAACAGTAAACTCAAAACAGCATCCCTCTCCATCCTCATCTTCTCAGGTGAAAGTAGATGTGAAATACAAAGGAGATTAAAACAATATCAGGGGATCTGTTTTCGTTAAACCATATAGTATTGTTCTTCCATTGGCTAAAATACGTAAGTACTGGCAATTTCATACAGTTCATCCTACATATTATTTGGGTCCACTATTATGTTCCTACCTCATTTACATGGTTCCTCCCTGCCTACCAGAGTGACTCCAGTTCCTCACTCAGTCTGGCTTCCCAGCTGCCAATCTATCCTCCAGTACCCAATCTCACTTCCTATAACCTATGTAAACCTCAGCTTGGCCTGGCTGAGTCTCCTCACAGCTACTAGTGCTTATTCTAACCCGTGTTTTAATAATACTGCAAGAAACTGTGGGTAGGACTGAGCCGGCCTGCCCAGCTCACAGATGCGCATTAGTCGTTCTCTAACCTGTGGTGCAGCAGTGGGCCTGCAAGAGTGCAGCTTCTGGTCTCGGTGCTGGGCACGCTGCAGATCTAATCCCAGTTCAGTCACACACTTGCTGTGGAGTGGAGGTGAGTTAATCACCTCTTTGAGACTCAGTTTCCTCAACTATAAAAATAATTACATGCATTCCTGTCAGGATTATCAGGAGGCTTTATGAAATGAGATATGTGGAGGTTGCCAAGTAACACCTGCTTTGAAAAAATAAACATTTACCCATACATTGGAAAGAATTCAAGACAAATTCCTAGGGACAATCCTGCATCCTCTGCCTGTACCCTTTCGCCCACCAGGGAGGTGGGAAATAGGGGCCGGGGGCAGTGGTCTCCTCCAAGCGAGGAGACCAATTAGGCTTCTCTATATTCCTAACAAATTATCCACCAGGGATCCTGTTTTCAATACAAGGCCACCTCCTCTGTCAGGAACACAGAGCCCCAGCACTCCTGGGATAGCTTATCAACAAAAGACCAGCTCAGAGCAGATCTTCAGGGAAGATACTGTCAGCATTATCCATTCCCTCAGTCCTGTGGATGCTATCAGGAGAGATCACTGGGAAGAGGCTTGGGCCACAGGAACTGGGCCCTGAGCTGTCCTGTTCTTAGACATTACATCACTGCCTTTCCTTCAAAGGTTCCTGCAAGTCTTTGGTCTGGGACCTTGGTTTGTCCTCAACTTTCTGACAGAAAAAAAATCATCTAGCTCTCTTATAGAATAATTAAATGCCACCTTTGTTTTCAGGTAACAAGAACTCTTTTAAGTTCAATTGTCTCTACCTTTGCCCTGGTTGACAAGAAGTAACTGAACCACACATACTGCCTCTTAATTCCAACACCTATAAACCACCATGGTGAGCATATAGGAGAGCATGCAATCTTCCATTTCTACTACCTTAAAGGGAAACTCCTGGTTCTCCTTTCATCAATCCAATTGTATAAGCCCTCAAGGTGCCTGCCTCTTAATGGGGTCTTTCTAAACACCCCACGGCACAGTGATTTTCTTTTCCAAGTCACTGTGATTCCTTTACTCCAGCACTTGAATATTTGTTCTGCCTTATGGCATCCGATCTGCATTTTGCATGGACATTTGCCTTCCAGAATAAATTGTAATTCAAACAGATTTAAATATTTACAGAAGATCTGCCTACCCAATCGTGGGACATTGCCTTCATCTTTTTCTTCTCACCTGCTCCCTGCATGCAAGGTGCACTCTGATCTCAGTAATCAATGCTGGCTTAACCCGAGAACAGACTGAACAGCTTGGATTCACACGCTGCCAAAGAATAAGTCACGCTGCTGAGTCTCTCTACTTGCAAAAGTATTAGCTGCATTGAGACACACTTTTGGTTCCTAATTTAATCCCATCTTCAAAAGATAATCTACATTAGAATTTTGATATACACGGAGTTAAAATTATGCCAACTGTATATATTTGTGTGTATATAATGTTTGTGTTACAAATTGTTCATGCTATTTTATAGGCAGGTTTTTCCCCTTAGCAGTATATGATATACATTTTTCTGTTACGATATATTCTTCAGTTATATAATTTTAATGGCTACATATGGGTCTACTAAAGGTTTTTTTGGGGGGAGGGGGAGGTAAAGGGTCTACTGGTAGGGGGAAGACTTTTCCATCTGAATAATCCTGACTATATTTTGTTTAATCTTTGCCAAGACCATACAAGTAGCTAACATATACCAAATACATACATACATATATATATATTTCACTTATTTTTTAGAGGCTTAAGAACAGAGTGTCTACCGCAGGGCTTAAGGTTGTTCTAATGGTCTGTATAAACTTTTGAGGCCTTTAGATGCTGATATCCAGTGTCAGGCCAATTAAGGAATTTCTTTCTTGAATTTTTGGTACAAAATTCTAGATTTAGTGCTTGATTCCAATTGGAAGAACTGGTTAGGGAGTGTTTATTAATTAGAATTAATGTTCTAATAGAAATTTTGCCTTTGTATCACTTTATGAAATAAGCCTAGAATATGAGTGAACCTAAAAGGGTTACTCAAAGAAAAAACTTAAACTCTTCAAGAGTGAATCAGCATTTTCTTGCAGGAATTTCAGCTTGTTATGTGAGCATTATATTGCTATAAATTATTAGAATAAGAAACCAATTCAAAAGATACAATCACAACTTCTTTAAAAACTTGCTATTTTATACAATGTGTTTCTGTCGATCTGAACTTTCCTGAACAAAGCCCATTCTCTCACCTTCCCTATCCTTTTGAATTTGTCTTTGAAAACGGTTTCTGTGATTTTTCCATTAGATGCTGAAGTCATAGGCCAAAGTGGGAAAGAAAGTGTCGTATAGTAGGTGACCCAGCCTGCCTGGGTTTGAAGCCTATCTCCGCTGATTACCAGCTGTATGAGCTTTTGCAAGCTACTTACTCTCTGTGCCTGAGGTGCTTCAGCTGCAAAACAGGTCCAGTCACAAAGTGTATTTCACAAAATGGACGGTTAAACGAATCAATGTCACAGAACCCCTCCTAGGCCCGGGGTAAGCTCTCAGTAACTGTTAGCTGGTACCTTTATTAAATGCCCAGTGGAGGTCTTTTAAACCAGCACTGCTCACAATTTCCAGCAAACACACTTCATCCTGTTCCACATTCATAAATGCAATGGCAACAGAGTCAGTGTATGTGTGTGTGTGTGTGTTTGCAATTTTCTACCCTTCTTCCCAATTCTCTCTAGATTCTCCCTTAGGAAACCACAATCTTTTTTACTTAATTCTTACTTAGCTCCTTTAATAAAATTTTTAAGGTCTATCTTTAAAGGCATGCTTTGTGATGCAGATTGAAGAGACCAGTTTTCTGTCTGTACAAAGAAGACAGACTTGCCTTCTCATCATTCTGTGACCAAGCATTTTCACTGGTAAACATAGGTGAGTGCTCCCTTACAAGTTATGGTCTCCCAGAACAGCACAGACGCCTGGACTTTGGATGATACTTCATACAACTGAACACAGTCGACCTCCATTTCTGGCAAATAACCCACTCACTCTGCTGTCATCAAGGTTGCACGTGGTCATGCACAGAGCAGCGATTGATTTCAGTTGCCCAATGACCATTTCCCCTGCTGAAGTCAAACAAGGCAGAGTGTTTACTTTGTGTTTCAACTTTCATGCTATAACAAATGTCATTTTCTAGTCTACTAAGTGCCACACATTTTGCATTTTTGTTGGTGATTTCATGTTTAAAATGGTCCTGAGTGCACAAATGCTGTGGCATGCCTTACAGAGATGCAAATGTGTTAGATAAGCTTTGTTCAAGCAGCAGTTAGGGTGCCAGAGGCTGTGGGTTCAATGCTAATGAAGCTATCAACAATATATATTCAATAAGATGTCTTTAAACAGAAGCACACAAAAAACAAGGTTATGTACTGACCATATGACAAAACTGATGTGACCAGAGGACTGCGGGAACTTAATTAATCCTACATTTTCCTGGGAGTGAGGGTCAGAATTTGCTACTTCAGTGTTCCCAGCGACTTCATAGATTGTAACTACTACAGGTAATGAGAATGGGCTGTACCTCCTACAAGGAACATGGATTAGAGGTATATGTAGGACTAATTCTTCTAGGTAATGGATTAGAACCTGGGGAGGAAGAGCCTTCCAGAATATAATCTATACTTGATACTGGTTGCTCAGTTGAGTGATTATCTTTCTTCTTGAGAAATGTGATCTGATTTTACTTAGTTTAAAATAAATGCTTGAGAAAATAAATATTTGCATTAGCCTGAAGTACTTAAAAGTTTTGCCTTTTTTTTTTACTGTGAAATAGGCAAAGGTCTTCTTTGAAACAATGGACATGTGCCCTGCAATATGGGGTCTTTTCATTTGAACCTTATGCTACATGGACCAGGGGAGCACATGAAAACCAACAACACTCCCCCATCTCCGAAAGCTGCTTCTCTTTATGCCTGAGTAAGAACAGGAAAAGCAGAATTGGGAGCCACACTGACTTTTCACAGTGCTTTTGTCCAGCTGACACCTTCTAATCAGCAGCCCTGTGCCGGATAGGCCTGTAGGTCTATGCAGGGCAGTGGAGGAGCACACCCGTGCATCACCATGGTGTTATGCCATTTCATCTTTATCTGCTTATCTATGTATTCACACAACACCCCTGACCTCCTCCTCCACCTCCGTGACACAAATTGCTGGGTGACTTAGTCAAGTGTGAGAATGAACATAAACAGGGAAATATGAACTCGGCTGCTGTCAAAGCCCAGGAGCAGGCAGTAACAAAAGCAGGCAGAATGTGCTCCCGGCAGACCAATTTGCTCTCTGAGTGCTAGTCCCAGGGAGGCAATAACTGTTCCAGAGTCCCTTAATGGCCCTAATGGTAGCCCCAACTCATCTTTCTCTCCTCCTAGAGAATCCATGTTTGAAACATTTCTAAACGCTCCTGACCCTTCATTAGAGTCCATGAAAATAAATTCTTTACTTGATTTCTAGATCTGCAGGAGGCCATTGTCATGTAATTTATCCTATTATTGATATGACCTGCAATGCAAATTAAGACTTAACATATCCAGATGTAAAGCCATCTTACATACATATTTTTCATAATAATAAATGGCATTAATTTTGAACATGAGTCAAAAGGACATACTAAAAGTTCCGATGGTATCTCTTTTTGTCTGTGGCCATAACAAATCAGACTGGACTTCTGAGATCATTCTATTGACCTTGGGCTCCTTCCAGCACTGAGCTTGGCACTCCTAGCATGAGCAGGTAGGTGTTCATGAGACTGGATCCACTTTCCTTCCACCAGACCTATCAGTCAGAGATGCAAAATCTACAGGTACAGATTATATTGAAAGCAAAGGAACCTGTCACATATTTACCATGATCTTTACTTACGTTTGTAGTCTTACCCTAGAGTTGATATATCTATGTACATAAATCAGTCCCAAGGAATTTAATGCAATGAATGAACATAATTATTCCTATTGGGAGCAATTAACTCCTAATTTATCTATTAACCAAAAATTCCTTTCCCTTTTTCATTCTTTCTAATGGGATCCTATGGGCCAAGTGATTTCAGAATGTGCACTCATATAATTTCTGCTGACAGCAGAAGTAAAATTTATAATTACATGACAAACAGAATCACTGCTGGACTCACACATGATTGGGACATGAAAGTATGATGTTCTCCCTATAAAATGGGGATGAACGCTCCTAAGGGTTGCGATGAAGGGACCTTGAGAGAAGTGAATGCGCTGTGTACAATATCACATGCTGACACATTTAGCAACAATGATAACAACACATCTAAAACTTACAGAGTGTTAGTGAATACCGTGCACACAGCACTCCTTTATTCATTCCAGCAATGCTATTGGGTCAATATCATTATTTTCTTAATTTTACAAAAGAGGACATTGAGGTTCAGGAGGCAAACGGTACATTCTGATAGCAGTGATCCCAGTACTTTGTCAATACTGGCTCAAAGGTCAGAAATCTCATGTGATGTTATGTGTACAACTATTTTTTCTTAATCATTTTTTGTACTTTGTTTATAAATTATTCTTTCATGTCCACGAAGGTTAGTACCAGGGGGATCCCTCAAAAAACAGAGTTCTCTCTGGAGGTTGGGCCCCTTGTAGCACAGGCTTCCCGCACTAGGTGAGTGTTCTAGGAATCCATTTATATCAGTGTACCAGCAGGTGGTATTGTGAGAGGCTGCAATCAGCTTCAGTGAATTTTTCTGAAAACTCTTTCAATGCATTTGCCCATGTCATGATGGGTGATTTACAAGCACACCTGCCCACACTGCACTGAATGTTCAGCAGTTTTTGATAAAAAATAATTTGACTCCCATGCCCCACCATTCCTATTCAACTGATTTCACTCCAAGTGAAATCTTTTTGTTTCTCGGATAAAAAAAGTCTTCAAAGGGAAACAATGTGCAGGAGGTGAAACAAAAAATGACAGACGCACTAAAAGGCATCAAAATTGATGAGTTCAAAAACTGTTCTGAGCAGTGGAAAAAATGTCTCGATAGGTATATTTCATCAAATATACTTTGGAGAATACTTTGAAGCTGACTGAAGTTTAAACATGGAAGGATAAATACACAATTTTTATAAGTAAATTCCAGTTTTGGGGAGTATCTCCCTTGCATCTAGAGCTCTGTCTTCAGAGATTAAGGTGTAATTTACACAGTAATTTGTATATACAACACTACATATAAATCAATGTTCCTTTGCAATATAAGACCATTCTGTTCATGAAGAGTTATGTAAAAAGTACTAAAATGAATTTTATAATAGCCTTAAATCTTTTCTTTTTTTCACAGAGAACAGCCTAACAGCCCACTCCCTCCTTTGCAAACAGAAAACTTAACCTGATATTGTCTGTAGGTCAATAGTCCATGCCCTGAGAAACAAAGCAAGACCAGTATAAGCATCTCAAGGCAATTACTCTCCTTATCAGCAGTCTAAAGGCAGGCAAAGCAATCTCAGCCTCTTTTGCCAGTGATTGAGCTAGCAGTGAGGCATGTGGCCCAATGAGATGAGGCCTGGCCTATGACATGAAGTTATAGCAATAATAGAAACAAATCCTTACATAAACTTACTAAGAGTAAGTTAGCTTGGAAGCTTCCCCTAGATAAAGAAGAGACCTAGTCCTGGCTGGTATGGCTCAGTGGATTGAGCACTGGCCTGTAAACTGAAGGGTCACTGGTTCAATTCCCTGTCAGGGCACATGCCTGAGTAACCAAAAGGGCTCCCAGTAGGGGACGTGTGAGAGGCAACCAACTGGTATTTCTCTCACTCTTTTTCTCTTTCCCTTCCCCTCTCTATGAAAATAAATAGATAAAAATCTTTTTTAAAGAGAGAGAAACCTAAAAGAAGGTTTCTCTGTTGCTACCCCTTCCCTTCTGCTTAGGAAGTTGGAGTAAGGACAGATGTTTGGTGATATGGCAGCTATCTTGTGACGATGAAGAAAACGGTGCTAACTTAAAATAGAACCTGGATCATTGACAACTTATTAAACCACTGAACAACTACAGTGGCTTACAACCATACTCATTTTTATACAAGATAATTAAATGTTTTCTGTTTGATTACATTTGTTACTTGCAGTTGAAAACATCTCAACATAGTTCCTTGATTGGTAGGTATATTCTGCACAGCAAACTCGTGAATATTACCAAAAAAGGGCATAATCCATGAAGAGATGATCTGAAATTTATTGTGTTTTTATTCCAATGGTCAAACTAAAACCATCTTAATACCATTATTCAGTGTACTATTTTTTATTCTCTTAAAGCTACTAGTATTTTTCCCCTTTTAAGAATGATAGAAACTAACATGCTGATTGAAAAGAGTGATATGCATCTCCCCAAGCTTTCAGCTGGGACGTTACACTGAAGCAGCGATTTTCAGCTGGCGTCCAGCACACAGTGGTGTGTGCCGCAAAGATGTTTAGAACACGCCACACCGGACTGTTCAGTCAGGGCCCTGACCTCTTCTCCCTTAGATTGTCAAAGGAAAAATGACAACAGCCAACACACAACAACGATCCAGTGTGAATGAAACAAAATTACACCTACTTTTTGTCTGATTAGTAAAAAATATACTTTTTGGTGCCACAGAATTTTAGTAACTAGTTATGTGTGCCACGAGATGAAAAGAGATGAGAACTGCTGCATTAAAGAAACAATTGTCCCACTTACAATTTGGCAGAAGTATTTAACAACATAGGTAAATGTCCACTTTATATTTTCCCTTGCTTTTTTATTTTAAGTGTATTTTATTGATTATGCTATTACAGTTGTCCCAATTTCTTTCTCTCTTTTATCCCCTGCTCCACCCTGCAACCCCCCACCATCCAGCATTACCTCATCCCTTAGTTCATGGCCATGGGTCATACATTTAAGTTCTTTCGTTTCTCCATTTCCTATACTATTCTTAACCTCCCCCTGTCTATTTTGTACCTACCATTTATGCTTCTTCTTCCGTGTACCTTTTCCCCCATCCTCCCCCTCCCTGCTGATAACCCTCCATGTGATCTCTATTTCTGTGATTCTGTTCCTGTTCTAGTTGTTTGCTTAGTTTTTGTTTTTTAGCTTCAGTTGATGATAGTTGTATGTTGCCAAATCTATATTAAAAAGTCAGACTGTTATAAAGAAAAACACAGATGGATAGAGAGATAAGTTTTAAAAGATTTGCAACAAAATGCTAGTGTTTATTTCATTCAAGGTGACATTTATTTTCTTATTTTTGTTGACTTGTATCCTAAATTTTCTACAATGTTATTTAAAGTCACTTGCCTCAGTCCTACCCAGAAACTATAACTAATATAAGTTTATTCCTTCTAAAGATGTTTGTGATAGAACATGACTCTTTGCTTTATCAAAATGAATCATATGTTTTTACTTTAAATAGAATCTTAAAAAAATTAAAGATTGTAAGTGTATACCCATAATTCTAGGCCTCTAGGTGCATACAGTTGACAAAGCAAAACTAAACAATATACCCTGGCTGGTGTAGCTCAGTGGATTGAGTGCGGGCTGGGAACCAAAGTGTCCCAGGTTCGATTCCCAGCCAGGGTACATGCCTGGGTTGCAGGCCATAACCCCTAGCAACCACACATTGATGTTTCTCTCTCTCTCTCTCTCTCTCTATCTCCCTCCCTTCCCTCTCTAAAAATAAATAAATAAAATCTTAAAAATAACCAAAAACTAAACAATATATAAAAAAATTCAGAAAAGGTAGAAAAACATTAAATCTTTAAATGTAGCTGAACTCTTGAGAAAACAGGAGCATTCACATGAAAAGATAATTTAAGCTAACTACTGAAGACAACTATTGATGGTCTGTCCCAAGATCAATGAAAACACAATTTTTAGAATACGTGAGAAATGACTACATTCCAAATGTCCTACAGTTTAAATTTATTAATGTATATCGCGATATGATAAACTATAAACAAAAAACAAGGGTCTATATAGTCTTTCCACGCGGTAAAAATGATTCCTGAAGGGGCATCTAGGTGCAGCATTTTTGTTGTGTTCTGCAGTCTATTAGGAGGGAGGACAGGCAGAATTCATGTAGACTGTGTCCCACCAGCACCGCTGCGGGAAAAGGGGCCCCTGGAGGCCAAGCGCTCTGCGGGGAAGAGATGTTCTCCATAAAAAGTTCAGTCTGGTGAAGAACTTGTAGGTCCCGGGGGCTGCGCTTTATACTGCTCAGCCATGAAAAAATTCTCAACAACATGGCAGAGTCTTTTTTGTTTTGTTTCATACAGTTTTCTACTGTGAATTGTGAGGGTTATTTTGTCTACTTAATGCCAAGGCCAAACAGACAAACAAAAGCACCCCAAAGCGCTGGTTTGCCGGAATTACCCACATGAAGTAACCCTCGCATGAGAGCCCAGGCGGCGGCAGTCGCATGTTGGCTGTTCTTACTGTCGCAGTAGAACCGAAGATGCTAGAGCCCACATGTGCTCGATTTAAAAAGAGCAAGCCCAAGAGTTGGTAACAGTTTCTTTTTTTAATTGCCACAATATTTATATTAATACAGCAATTGAATTGTAGCCAATTTTCAAGAGAAATTAAAGGTAAATACTCTTTATAGTGTGTGTGTGAAATCTTGAATGTTTAGAAGCTTAATCGGATATTTATAATGTGAAAATTCTTGTTTCAATGTTATAAAAAGTCAAATACAATCATATAGCCCTCACTCCCTTCTGGAAGGAACTGTACCTGTATACTGACAGAGATTATGCTTACCTAGTTATAATTATGATATTAGATTGAGAGAAACATGTTGCTCTAGGATATGAAACTATCTATAGTTTCTTATGTTTTATTTTCAGGGTAGGTTTCAAAAATTTTTCTGAATTAATTTCTATAGTAGAAAAAAACTTCACTTAAAAAAAATACCTGGAAGGAGCTGTGTCTACCTTTACTTCTGATGTTCTAGAAGAAACATTAAATATGTAATATTTTCCTTAGTATTTAATATTTTCTTTTTTTGCTTCTCTAACTTATTGTTTCTTGCACCCAAGGAGAAAACTTACTTAAGGTATCTATGGCTTAAGAGCAGAACTTTTTCTAAATCTATAGGAAGGATAGAACCAAAAGATCGCCGCATGTACAGAATTTTAAAACCTGTGCCCATATGACTTGTAGCCACTCTCCTCCAACCTCCCTTTCTCTCTCCTGTGACTGCTGAGACATTAAGAAGAAAAGCAGAGCTTTGGAATGGCGAGCCTTCCTAGATACAGGTAACGTAAAAACAACAAAACAGTATCACAAAACAAAACGCTACTTTCACTTTGTCAATGGCAAACCCCGATCTCCCTCTCTTCTCTGAAGTGTTAGTGCAGAAGACCCATGAGTCCAAAGCAAAGCCCACAGCTGGCGAGCTCAGCTCTGCACAGCAGGCCTGTGAAAAATCCCTGTCACACTGTCCCCAACCAGGAAGTCCCAGGGAGGATTCCCTACCAGATCAGACACACCAGTTTCTCAGGACACACACAGCCTAGCCTCTGGACAAGACTGAGGCCCCTGTAACCTCCATTTTGGAGAAGAACAAAATCCGTCTAGCTCCTCCAACTCAGACACAACCTCCCAGGCATCTGCAATACTGTTACATACTAATGATGTATTCCAGGTACAAGTGCAGCATCTGTTACCAGGTGACACCAGGGCCCTGAGCCAATTACCTTATTCATTTTTTCTCTCTCTAGGGACAGGTATATGTTTAATCTTTCATCTCTATTCAATTAGATGACTCTTGTCCCTGGGGAACCTTTACCCTATTAGATACATTCCTGAATCCCTTTTATGTGCAGTCATAAAAGTTGTACATGTTAAAGTCAAATTAATGTCTTTTAAGACATTAAGTACTTAAGAATGCCCTTGAGAACTATGACCCTTTCCTACTCAAAATGATCAAACTGTATAATTTATTATTGGAAAAAGGGAAGGACATTTTCTGTGACATCAACACTTTGACTCATCTTTACCTTACTCTAAGAAAGCATATTAATTTGGAGTAAGAATTTGCAGTCCAAGACTGTCGCAAACAACCCTTCTGTGTACTGTATTGCTTATTTTAATGTTTATTTTTAAAATGCATTAGTTTTTTAAAAAGTATCTGTTACTCAATTCCAGAAAGAATACCATTGTAAAATGAAACTGATCTTTTATTATAAAGCAGGAAGTACATTATAGTTAATGTAAAAAAATAAGATAAGACCATAAGCTTAATCACATGACTCATACATACCCAGAATGTAAAATAAAAGACTACAGAAAACCAGAAGATCAAAAGGAGAAATAATACCATTTGTGTTACTACCTTTATACAACTACTTTTTACCATTTGGGTAATATTTTCTTCCTGATTTTCCTTTTTGTGCATGCAATCCCACTCTCCACTTACTCTAGGGAAGTCTTTAACTAAAAAGAATTAGTCATGCTAAAGCAGTATCTTTTCCTCTTAAAAATCAAATTAAATGAAGAGAATAAAACAAGTATTTTTATTAGTGTTTCAAGAAGACATTGGCCATTCTCCCCTGACTCACTTAAGGACAATATGGAGATGCACTGTATAGTAAATCACACACATTTGAAAGTGAATGAACACTAGACTCATAGATAGAGAACGGGATGATAGTGGTGTGGGGTGGTGTTAGGGGGTGGAGGGATTAAATAAAAAGGAAAAAGGACTCATGGACACAGACAACAGTGTGGTGTTTGCAGGGGTGGAGTCGGGGGAGGGTTGGAAGGTAAATGGTAATGGGAAAAACACAACAAAAACTTTTAATAAAAAAATGAAAATGAACGAACAGCTTAGGCATCCATGCCTATGTGCCTTCATCTATTCAACACCCATTGGAAAACAAACAAGGAAACAGAAAACCAAAAACATGTGCAACTGTACACCAAATTCTGTGAGAGGCAATGACTTTAAAGCTGGAAGAGGAAACCATAAAGAAAAGCAATGGATTTTGATGAGTGCAGAGAAGAATCCGGTTTTGAAGAGGTAGGCCTGGACGACGGGTGAATCAATAGGTAACACTAAAAAGGTATTTATGGAGTCAGATTTTGACTGGCCTTTCAAACCAATCCAGAGAATTTGGATTTTCCTGTAGACAATGGGAAACCATGGAAGGTTTTTACTACCTGAGTGACAAGATTAAATCAGTGACTAAGATAATGCCGAAAGCCCAGGAAGAGATGGAAGTAGGAAAGCAGGTGAGGAGAAAAACCAGTGATGCCAGCCTGAAGGAGGGCAGTGGGAACGAACAGACAGCAATGGCGATGGCAGCCAGACCACACAGGACGTGGCAGTGCACTAGAGGTGTGGAGGAGAAAGGGGCCACATGCACGAGGGGCCTCACAAACTCAGACTACAGTAACCATGTAGGATGGTCTGAACATAAAAATCCTAACTAAAAAGAGTCAGGGTGGGCAGTCACATTCTTGGCCTGCAGCTTCCTGGACAAAGGTCAATCTTTATCTTAAGTAAGCCTGTCTGTCCTCTTTTTGCAGCTTGACAACAGACCCTTGGAATGTCAGAGCAATCCCCCTTTTCTAGTCCCCTCAGGGCACAATCTCCCACAGCACATGGGCACAGAACCCCTCATCATTACCTTCTTTCATTTCTGTGTGCTGCATTAATTATTACCTATTCTGTACCCACCGATGTAAAATAAGTAGGTGTCTGTTTTACCCTTGATGTGATCGCAGAGATTTGCCTGCTTTGCTTTCTCCCACCTCCCTAATCTATCACCAATGGATTTCACATAACCAGTCTTTTTTTATTCCAGTGTGGCTTCTCATTACAGGCAAGCATAAGAACCACCTGGGAAGATTTTTTTACAGTACCTGGACCTGCTGATTCTGAATCTCTGAGATAAAGCCTGTGCATGTGCATTCATGGGAGAAACAAACTCTCCAGGTGAGTCTGGCCCAAATACCTGGCTAAGGATCCAAGACATAAAGCATGGCTCTCAAACTTTTTTACCTCAAAAGAACTCAGTAATTACAAAGAACTGGAGAATCAAGTACCACTCAAAGTGGTATAATCACAAAATATCAGGACTCACAAAATACAGGTTTCAAAAAAGTATTTCTTTCTGCAAATATGAATGTTGGAAGGATCACTGAAAACCAACTACAACTCAAGACAGCCCTAGCTACAGACATTTCCAGAATGTCATGTATAATAGGAACTTTGTAATGTTCCAAAGCACCATGTGGCAGACTTGTTGGCAGGATACTAAATTAAAACTTTCCTTCCCCACTGTTAAACAAACTCTCTCATTTTCATGTGTATGTGCCATATTTTAGTGAGTTTTAATAAATTTCTTAGCAATTTCCTAGTAGGTCATTTTTGTTCAGCCGAAAGTTGGGAGTCTTAATTTTTTTACTTTGCAGAGGTATCCCTGTGGATCAGTAGATGTTTGAGAAATGGCTTAAGCTAGAAAGCCTGGAGAGGATATACCATCGATTTTCAAATGCATACTAGCCAGTCACACAGAGGTGGAAATCAGGCTAAAATCAGAACTAGGCGTAATAAAGGACTAAGGGAAGGATACAACTTTCAAGTCAATCATGGAGAAGAGCCTTCAAACAACCAGAGCCACCCCCAAGTGGAGGGGACTAAAAGTGACTTCTAAAGGTTAAAGCCCTCAGGTTCTGACAATGAACAACCACGTCAACAATAAGGAGCTACCTTACCCAGGTAAGAAACTGGTCCTCATGGCAACACATTATATGCTATCATCTAAAACATGTCAAGAAAACATAGTTTAAGACACTTGATAGCTTACCCTTCTCTCTCCTTCTAGACCCAAAACAAAGAAAAAATGAATAATGATATAAGGCATAATACTAATCTTCATTTCCCCTCCCTTCTGATTAGACATTCTACATTTTCAATGCTGGGATGTTCTGAATTCAGAACGACCCAAAGCATTATGGATTAGTGCCAATGATTCTTTTAAACATATCAACGTGGAATGTGGAATGTTTTCGGAGCTACCAATTAAATAAAACCATGGATAAAAATGTTATGTGATTTATATAAAGTAGATAAATCTATCTCATAATCACGTCATAAAATGTTTATTGTAACTAGCCACTCCTTATCTTATTTAGTCTATCACTATTAAAAATTAATCTATTTCAACTTATGGTGAAAAATTTTAAATATGTGAGGCAGCACATAGTTTTTCAAACTTCTTTTTAACAGGATATAAGCAAAAAGCTTATAGAACACTCCTTAAAACCATCTATTTAAACCTAGAAAACTACATAACCAGTCATTTTTTTTCCCACTACAGCCTCACAATGTTCCTTGACCTAGTCTTAATATTGTCTTACTTTTATAGCCAGTACCAAGTGTTTCACACTCCTTTGTGGGGCCATTTTTCAAAAGAACATAAAGTTTCTGTCTTCACAAGAGTTCCAACTTCCAGACAAGAGAAAGCAAAAACAATTGTTCTGACAAGTGAATGCTTCTCAAATCTGACTGCAGCAAAATAAAAAGTTTGTTTCATTTCTCAGACCTTTGGGTCATTCTCCAAGTCAAAACTGCTGCTGTTAGCATCACAAATTCCAAGTACCCATTTACAAGACTAGATCTAAAAAGGGAGTAACCCATAGTTGACAAGGGCCTAGCAAGTGAAAGTCTCCTTATGATTAAGTACTAGTTAGTGCCAGGAAGCTAGCTATAAAACACCTTTAATCACATCCTGTCACAAAGAGGGGTGCAAGCTGCAAACTGCAATGCCAACCCCAGGCTTGGATGGGGAGCTGTTGGTTTGCAACCCCAGGAGTTCCCCCAGGTGATTTTCGAAACTGGTCCCCATATGCAGAGGACTAGGAAACCAAAGAAAGAGGCAGGCCATTCAGTTGGTCGGTGGCAGCTTTAATAATCAAGGGGACTTACATATGAGACTTGTCTTGCAAGAAGACTCGTGTTGCAAGAAGAGAAGATCTCTGCACCCACACACCAGAATCTCAAGAGCTTACATAGAGGCCTTACTGTGGTTCAGCCACGTGTCCAGTCCAGACATTATTAATAAAATTATGTAGGTTTCAGGTGTACAATTCTATAATACATCACCTGTGTATTGTATTGTGTGCTCACCAACATGTCTCCTTCCATCATATTTATCCCCCATTTACCCTCTTCTACCTGTTCCACCCCCTTTCCCTCTTGTGATCACCTTACTGTCACCTGTGTCTGTGATTTTTTTCTTTGCTTAATCCCTTGAACTTTTTTCACCCAGCTCGCCTCCCCTTTCCTCTCTGACAGCCATCAGTCTATTCTGTGTCTGAGTCTGTTTCTATTTGCTAGTTTGCTTAGTTTAGTAGATTCCACCCATAATAAAATCATGTGACCCAAGTAAATAGAGAAGTAACAACTGACAGCAAAGAAATACAAGGGATTGTAAGAAAATATGACAAACAACTGTACATCAACAAATTGGACACCCTGGACCGAATGGATAAATTCCTAGAAATGCTTACTCTTCCAAACTAAATCAAAGAATCTGAACAGACAGATTACAACAAGTGAAATGGAGGCAGTAATCAAAAAGCTCCCAACAAACAAAAGTCCTGGACCAGATGGTTTCACAGGTGAATTCTACAACATTCAAAGAACTTACACAGATCCTTCTTAAACTATTCAAAAAAATTCAAGGAGGGAAGACTCCCAAGCCCATTTTATGAGGCCAGCATTATCCTAATTCCAAAACCAGAAAAAGAAATTAAAGATAAAGAAAATTATAGGCCAATATTCCTGAAGAACATAGGAGCTAAAATCTTCAACATATATTAGCAAACCAGATCCAGCAATATATTAAACAGGTCATACACCATGATCAAATTGGATTTATTCAGGGATACAAGGTTGGTACAATATCTGCAGATCAATAAACATGATACACCACATAAAAAATAAAGGATAAAAACCACATGATCATATTAATAGGTGCAGAAAAGCATTTGATAAAACCCAGCACACATTTATAACAAAACTCTCAGCAAAGTGGGTTAGAGGAACATACCTCAACATAATGAAGGCCACATATGACAAACCCATTGCCAGCATCGTACTCAATGGGCAAAAACTAGTTCCTTTAAGATTAGGAACAAGAGAAGCATTGTCTGCTTTCATCGCTCTTATCCAACTGTAAGTCCTAGCCACAGCAATCAGACAAGAAGAAATAAAAGGAAAACAAGAGGTTAAACTCTCATTATTTCCAGATACATTATTCTGTATATAGAGAACCCTAAGGATTCCACCAAAAAACTACTAGAGCTGATAAATGAATTCAGTAAGGTAGCAGGATACGAAATTAACATCCAGAAATTAGCTGCATTTATACCCCAATAAGGACTGATTCTACTTTACACCGTTTGTTACTTGCAATTGAAGATAAAGCAGAGCTTCTGAAAACGTTTCCAAATGTTCTTGGTACAGCTGGCCCCCACACTTTTTATAAGCCACATTTATATAACAATGTTTTCTTTTGCCAGGCTCTTTCAAGGGAGATTATAGGTTTCTAGAAGTGGAGTTGATGTCATGCATTTTCTTTTTTTCCCCTCTCACTACCTATACCTTAGTAGTGGTTCCGAGGTGATGAGGCTCTTTATGTTGTATCCACAGCACAGATTGCATGGGGACTGGAAGTAACCTTGGGAATTTAATTTTTTCCTTTCCCTCTTGATCCCATAGTCTATGGTGCAGACAATAAAAGTGGAATAAAAATGTATGTGCTAGGCACTGTTCTAAGGGCTTAACACATAATAAATGGTTCAATACTCACAACCTGCTAAAGTAGATTCCATGGTCATCATCACCATCCCCAATATTATTATCATCAGGTCCCAATTTAGAGATGAGAAAAATGAAGCAGATGGGCACCAATGAACCTGTTAGTGAGAGGGTCACTCAGCTCTTAAGCGGTGGATCCAGGATTTGAATACAGATACTCCACTTCCAGAGTCCACGGGGTTAACTGTTATATTACAATACCACAGTGAACACTCACAACATTTGTGAACAGATGAAAAATCAAGGCAAAGAAGGGTCCAAAAGTTAGCAGGAAGTCAAAGAGATGAATACCTCCCTCACCACACTGAACAGGAGCCCTCTCTCTTTAGTTTTCTTTTTGAAAAAAAGTTTTATGTAAGCACAACACATACAAAAAGCTGCACAAATCAAGCAAACATCATGAAATAATACCACATGATCACACCTCCCACATGCAATACCACATGTAACTACCTCCCAGACCAAAGAAACTGAACATTACCAGCCTTCTATGAGCCTACCTGGTATCCTCACCAGCACTCTCTCCCTCCCCGAGAGTAACCATTACTTGACTTCTAATATCATTTATTAATGTTTAACTTCATACAAATAGAATCATGCAGTATATATTCTCTGTGTCTGGTTTCTTTTGCTCGATTTATGTGCATTTTTATTTAGTTATATATATATCTTGCCTAACTGCACGTAGTATATGCTTCACTTGTTATTTTAAAATGGATAAACTTAAATGACAGCCACAGACTGTCAGCAAGTTCATGAGCGCACTAGAGAGTGAAGACATGCATATGTATTTGAGAGGAGAAAAAGCCTTCCAGTAATGTATTGAAATTTCACTGAATCCATGGATCCTTTTGATTATCACAATGCAAAGTAGCTAACTTCTCAGTGACAAGTCCAGGTTCTGTCATTTTTTAAAAACTGTGTGTCTTTGGGTAAGTTGCTTCATCATCCAAATGTTGCTGGGAGGAGTTAGAGAAATGAAAAGGCATTCTGTAAACTGTAAAAAAGGCTACGCATATTTCAGGTGGTGTTCTGATGTTGAGGTTCATCTTGGCAGCCTCAGATGACGATTCTTTAATTGCTCAGGATGGAGTCAAGCTTCCATGGATGGAAGCTTCCTCACTCAGGTCAAGGAGGACCATATGTACATATATACTTGCCGGGGGGCGTGGGCAGAAAGGTAGGCAATGCTGGGCACTAAGATTAGACAGAGTAGTTGCAGATGTTCTTGAATCTTGCTGGATCCATCTAGGGTAGGTCCCTGCAGAAACTAGAATTTCCAGAGTTAGGAAATTGGGTTTCCAGAGTTACTCCTCTTTCTTCTCTAGTTGTCATAGAGACCAACCCCAGTCCTTTCATCCTCTCTGGTACCAGAACATTTCCCCAGCACAGGCAGAATGGAGAGGGCTTATCCCAAACGCCAGTGACAGTGCTGGGGGACAGGGGTGGTAATAAAAAGAAAAGCACGGAGGGTCTGGCATCCTCCATGGCAGCAGAAGAACCAGGCCAGGGGACAAAGGCGAAAGTCAGCCAAGTCGGCCTCAGTTTCAGCCCTTTCGGCTGCCAACAGGTGATGCAGGTGACATGGCTGGGCTGCAGCAGGACGCTGGGAGAGGGGACCAGCACTGTGGGCACCTCTAGACACCCAGGGAGAATTCTGGGACCCCGAGGCAGGGATCTCAGGAGCCCTCTTGCCTTCTCCTTCCCTTTCTCCCTGGGACCACTGACCTCCACAAACATAAAGAGGTAGGTACAGGTGTTTCTCTTGATTTAGATGGTGATGGATGGAAAATAGAATATTTCATAGACTAAACTAGTTGTTAGATCTGTTCCCAGCTATGGAGTTAGCATACTAGAGGCCACAGAAATCATTCTGGAGCAGAAGTTATTTGCAACTAGTAATCATGCTGGATAAAAGGCTAATATCCTTATAATGTCCTAAGAGTAAACAAATAGCTCATTAGGAAAGACCAGGCACAGATAATTCACAAGAACAAATGGAAAATGACTAAATTTCCTGAGTCTTACTAGAAATAGATATAAATTAAAGCAGTGGGATATCGTTTTTTACCTTATTAAAGTTTTTAAAAATGTGCTCATCTGCAATGCTAAGAAGGGCAAAAACTCTCCTTCCCTGATGGAGTATAAATTGGTTCATCTCTTCTAGACAGCAAACCTTGAAGAGTCATTCCCTGGATGCTACAGTTTGTACTTATATTTAAAAAGTTACCAGATAAGTGAAAAGATTAATATCCAAGGATGTTCAGAGGACTATTTCTAGTAGTAAAATACCAGAAACTTAACACACTCAACATTAAGGACTGGTTACCTAAATTAATTTAAGCCCAAACAATAAAATACTAAGTAGCCACTAACAATTATATTTATGGAGAGGTTTTAGTGACATGAAACAAGTTTATAAGGTAAAGAAGAAAAAAGAGAACCATAAAAACTTGATAGCATGTAAAATGAGCATCAAATGCCTAGTGCAGTCCACTCCTGGCCAGTCACAGGGAGCTCCCTGATGGGGACACTCACTGAGGTGAGGGATCAGGCCGAGAGGAAGGCGGCAAAATAACTGTGGCAGCCTCTGGACAAGAATTAGGGGCATTTTCTTTTAACCTTTCTATTTTTAAGGTTTTCATTTCTTTTTATTGTATTATTTATTTTATAGAATGAGAAAACTTAAAGCTAATAAACAAAACAATAAAAAAGTACTTTTTAATTCTTCACGTGTCAGCAGAAGCTGACATCTAAGAATAGGGACATCCCCAAACCACACCTGCTTTTCTCAGTCAACTGAGGTGGTTATTTACCAGTAGCTCCTAAAACCTGCAGGGAGGAAAGCCTGGCCCGCAGGTGGTGCCAGGTGGCAACAAACTCCCAGAGGCTAAGACCGAGTTTGGTGTGTGAAGCTAAACGAGGAAACAGACGAGGTATACTCTGTAAGAAGTGTTCCAAATCTGTGTGTCATGGTTTGCTTGAGATGATACTGGAAGTTGTTATGATAGAAGCATCCAAGGTGGCATGGCTTTCTCCATTTGTAACGGTGTTGAGAGATACTGAACGAAGAATACTCAGAAAATAATATTTCTTAATGAGTGGAATATTTATTTACACAGTTTCATGTGCATTACAAGGTTCATAGGTGTTTTTTGTAGTTATTCTAGCCTTGAGAGTTCAGGATCCACTCAGTGAAAAATTAGAAGACGAGAGACACTTGGGAGACACTTGCGACTGTAAGCAGGCAAGGTACTTCGCATGTTTGCAGCACTGCCGCGTTTTCAAGTGCGTTGTTTTATTGACTGAAAATTTATTCCTATTCAAATAAGGGAATGATCTAGGCCCAAATGAGCAAGACTGAAGTAAGGCCTGGGGCATATTTTTCTTCTTGTTATGTCCACATGCAAATTCCAGCTTGCTTAAGCACACTGTGCCTCATTTCCCATTGTGTAAAATTGAAAAAATAATACATCAAAGGATGGTTGGAAGGACTTAACAGTTACCATATGTAAAATATTTTAAAAGAATGCCTGCAATCAGTAAACAACAATGTAAGCATCAACTATTAGTATCATCACTCCAGAATAGAAATCCACCATATCAAGATCTTTGTCTGTTGAGCGCAGGCTGCGAACCAAAGTATCGCAGGTTTGATTCCCAGTCAAGGCACATGCCTGGGTTGCAGGTCATGGCCTCCAGCAACCGCACATTGATGTTTCTCTCTCCCTCTCTTTCTCCCTCCCTTCCCTCTCTAAAAATAGATTAATAAAAATCTTTTAAAAAACTGTAAAAAAAGATCTCTGTCAAAAACTCATGAAATTGAGAAGAAACTATAGATTTTGATTTTTTAAAAAGACTTTATTTATTTTATTTTTAGACAGAGGGGAAGGAAGGGAGAGAGGGAGAGAAAACATCAGTGTGTGGTTCCCTCTCATGTGACCACTACTGGGGACCTGACCTGCAAACCAGACATGGGTCCTGACTGGGAATTGAACCAATGACCCTTTGGTTAGCAGGCTGGGCACTCAATCCACTGAGCAACACCAGCCAGGCCAAGATTTTGATATTTAAAGTACCTTTTATTGAGCATCCTACCCTCTTATTGTAATGATAACCACTGATAGTCTAGCTTTTAAATGCTTAAGATGCCAATGCACTTCAATAAGTTTCACTCATTTGTTTTTCCATCAAGCCTCCTAAAACAAGATCAAGAAATGATCAGTTCAAAGCACTGAATTCCACTGAACTCACTTCACTGAAGAAGTCTACTAAACTAGTCAGAGTGAGCTTAGTATTTTAATATCACTTCTATGAATAGGAGGAGCTAAGCAAGTGGGCCTAAAACACAGAAAATGTTATTAATAATTGCGATAAATCAAAAGTACTAAATGATCAATTTTTGCAGCTTTCAAAGACATTAAAACTATATAATTCAGTTTTTTAAAGTTGACAAAAATGTCAATTAAATTAGGACATACTTTGCAGGAAATTTTAGAACAAGATACTCTTCTAATAATAGCAAGAAGTAGACAAGGAATGATCTTTAATGGGATATCTGTTATTTTTTTAAAGTCACTTTAACATATATTTATGTATATGTACATGTATGTGTGTACACATACATACATTTTTCTAGGTAAATAACTGTACTCTACTAATAAAGGTAAATGAAAAACATGGATTTCACTCATCTTTTCGGAGTCTTCAAAGAACGATCTTGTATACTGTCCATTAAGAGTTAACAAATAGTCAATTCTAAAGAATTCAGCCTTAGAACTCAAGGGGTCATTTAAAGAGAGAAAACTAGCCCCAAGGATAGGTGTTAATAAAATTAAGAGTTGAGATAGAATATCTGGAATTTATCTTTAAGAAATCAGAGTCATACTTATTCCACTTAAAATATGCAATATTTTATGCAATCATAAATCTGATTAAAAACATAGGGGTTCCCTTTCCCAAGATACATTGTATCAATGATAATTCTCCTTATAAAACTGCAAATACAAACTCTTCTACAAAAATTTTAGAAAACACTAAAATATGAAATTCTGAAGGAAATGGAATAAAAGCATTAGAAAGCCATGCATATCTATCGAACAAAATTGCTTTGCGTCAGCCTGTCTTATTTATCTTAGCAAACATAAGTCTCGATCTTTTTTCACGTGTGTGTGTGTGTGTGTGTGTGTGTGTGTTTGGCTGACAAGCTTAGAGTTAAATTTCAGAAAATTCAGAGTAGGTGACTAAATAAAATTTTCCTAAACTTACTCATCATTCCAGTACAGTATAGTAGGATAAAGAACCTCAAAACTAAAAACCATGAGGACTCAATGTAAAAATGAATCATGATAAATACATAATCTTGAACTTAGATGAATTACATGGACCTGCACTTTGGGGTGGTTTTTGCTCAATGGACTGAAAATTACAAATTTATTTTCTACTCTAGGACAATACGTTTTATAAATAAGATTAATCTCTCTGTAAAATAAATTACTGTGAGTTAAATATAATCATTAAGAATGCTGTTTTTTAAAAATTCTGAGTAGCCATGCCAACATTGCACATTTGTACCTGCCTGAATACACACACAATCAGAATATGGATAAGGAAAGATATCATGTCTTAACATTTCAATAAAGCCATGTTAGACTTTCATTCAGATTTCCTAAGAAGTATTATCTGTGGTATAGGTAACTATTCTAGGTAAACTTTTCATCTACTCTCCTAACAGAGATAAATAGGAAAGTAAATGGGAGCAGGTGGATTTGAAGCTAGGAACTAGAGAAGGTAAAGAGCTAAGGCAAATTTCGCAGAGTGTTGTCTGGTTCTTATTAATCAAGGGCAGCTTGGCTCACCTGTGTCCACACATAAAACATTAAGTGGGTCGTTGAAACAATTTTTAGATAACTCGTCTCAGAAAACACTTGGACCTAAAATATCCATCTCACTGAAACAAAGATGGATTCTGAATAGTACTACACCCCTTTATTTCACTTTGTTGGCTGAAGACTGGTTATAATGGAGATTTTATGCCCTCCCAAATATTTTGAAGTCTTCATACCCCTCACATTTCTTCCACTGTCTAACTTGAAAGATTCTGTTTGAAGGAAGTATGCAAAGTAACTCTTAGATCTGACATGAGTTGACTTTGGAGTTAAATTCCAATGTGACACTGACACCTAATATTAGCATTATCATCTCACATTAAAAGCAACAAGCAGGCTTCTCTACACCACAAAAGTTAACTCCCAATTTAACAAAGGCCTTATGTAAAAATTTTACCATCATGTACTATTTATAGCTAATACAAATAAGAGATGAATAATATAATTAAAGAATTTGCATTATACCTGGGAATCCTTAAAAAAACCCTGCATAAATATAAATCAATTATCTTTAAAGATACATGAAAGTTTTCAGATAAAAATTTCCAAACAAGATTTTATTCTTTTTTAGGATCATAAAATAGATCATATTTTTCTTTTGTATACATTTTCTCAGTCTTCTCATTCTTAATTTAGTTCATGTTAGGCCAGTATTCATTCCAGTGCTTTCTAAAGTTTATTGAATAACAGGTTAAGTTCCTTACACTTAGGACTTTAAAGTCTTAAAGCTAATATGAACTGCGATAAATAAGTGGCTAGCAACATAATAAGTACAATGTAGACACAGTACTTTCCTAGAGAGCTGACTACATTTGTTTTTGCTGTAGTGTCACTGATTAAATGAGACTCTGTGGCTTTTTCTGTTTCATGATCTCAGATTGCATTATTTTCCAGACATTTTTCTTATAAATGCATACAGCAGGCCACAGGAGGATTTTAGGGATCAATGCAAAGCAACTGGCATTACAGGAAAAACAGCCTGCAATTTAAAGTTTGATAAACATTATGATTATGTATTTTTGAGTAAGATATTATTAATACAGGCTTATAATGCTTTTGTATTTTACTACAGAAATTGTATATCATGTTACTTTCTAAACCTCAAATATAAAAACTTATAGGTATACGATTCTCTTAAATAGTGTTTCTTATAATTTTTTTCTTAGTAAAAACAAATTTGTGGGTAAAAGTTTCCTTACACAGAGTATTCAATTCTAAAAATTCCTACTATTTTATAGACCTCATTATACAGAGCACAAAAAATTAAAACCCTTAAAATATCACTGGAGGTGGGAGGGGAAAACAGTCAGAAAAAATATACAAAGCATTGCAAGGCTGGATGTAGAGGAAGCCAGAGGAGAGCTGGGGAGGATTTCAGGAGGTTCTAGGCAAGCCCTGTGATGACGTCACCTCGCATACATAATGTTGCAGCAGTCAGCACAGGCCTCCTGCTTTCCTATTGGTGAACACCCTGTCAGCCGACATCAGAAGATAATCATCATTGGCCAGACATTTACAACTGAACAAGAAGCATCCACTGCTGTGAGCACAGACCTGGCAGGCTGCTGAAAGGGAAGGCAGTGCCCAGCTGCCTTTCTCACTCAATGAATTTTGTCACCTTACCAATCACTAGGTGATTTTGCTCCTTGCTAGGAGCCTTTATAAATTAAGTCCACTATTAGTGAGAATAGCAGGTAAAGGCCAGATATCTCAGAAAAGAACAAAATGTCTCTTCAATGTTGTAAAATCACAACTCAAAAATGCTATTGAGCTAAACAAGCAGGCATTTTCTTCTACCTCATGTAATTAACTCTCATTTACCAGATAACATTACCCCAGATATTTTTAACTTGACATGAACTTTCAAGATGAGGCTCAGGATGACTATCCAAGGGAATATATCCTCTTGCATTTCAATTGCTCTTCTAATTTGTTACAGGTAAAAACTATTCGCTAAAAAAGCAAAAAGTCTATATATCCTGTGTCTAGAAATAATATGAATATAGGGTTAATCATTCACCAAAGTAGTAATAAATTTGACAAACTTGCCTCAGCTGGACTCTTTAGTGTTTATACAACACCACTCCAAAATAAGGGCTCTATTACATTAATATGTAATAAGGTAATGAATATGGATTATAGAACATGTTTAATAAGCTACTTTACTTAAGGTCCTCTTAAATAAGAGTAGGTACTAGACAGCATACTAACAAAACAGCATCCCTGGCAGGCCTCAAAAATTCTTCAAAAGACAGCATAGCTCATTTCTGAGATAAATTATAATTCTCTAAATTACCAAGTTTTGTTTGAGGCTATATCTAGAGGATTTTTAAAGGACAACTGCAGATGATTTCTCAAAAGACATGGCAGAAACTTCACAACATTGTGTTTTCCTCCAAAAGCTATTGCAAACCATTTTAAGTTAAGGAGTCTGGAAAAGTTAAGGCCCTGTGGTTTCCTAAGCTTCCCCTGCCCCCAAAAGGGTTTCTAAGACTTAGTTATGGAGCTCCCTTGTGCTGTTAACAAGGAAAACAGAAAGAAAATCTTCATTGTCTTATACACTTGGTTCAAGACTTTTTGCTGTTGGGGTTATGGGAGGGAGGTTTATAAAACTGGGCACACACACTCTGGAATATAAGAAAAAAGCAAGAAAATTAGGGTCAGGAAGACGTGCATGGAAGAGGTTAACAGTCAGCAGAGGTTTTGTTTTGTTTTGGTTTGGTTTGACTGCAATCCGCAAGCCAAGAACATAAAATCAACAAAAAGAGAAAAGGCAGGGAGGAGAAAATCCCTGTATGGGCCACTGACAGAGTATGCAAGTGCAGGGGAAGACCAAATATGCTAAGCTTCAGATGTTAACAGGTAGTGCCTGCAATAAAGAGGGGACCGATCATTTCATAACTCACTGGACAAGCATGTTCCCCAGCATCTGCCCATGTACAAAGCCTTTTTTGAGGTGCTCTGGGTAATCTAGAGTGGAATGAGACCAGATCTATACCCTAAAGAGCTGATGGTCTGGTAGGAGGCACAGACCTATCTGCACATATTCGTGTAGATGAATAAATATAAGCCAGGAAAGAGACTGCCAGAAGAAAAGTACAGATAAGGAGCTAGAGAAAACAACGGTCTGAGCCGAAAGGGAGAAGCTGAATTGGCGCATTTTTGCCAGTTTCAGTCCCATGAGGATTAGGCCCTGTCTGGCTCAGTGTGTGCTTGTTGAGTGAATGCAGAAAAGACGCCGGAAATGGTACCTGAAGGAGGCACAGAAAGTGACCCCAGAGAATGGCAAAAGTGAAAGAGAGGCAGTGTTGGCGGCGGCGCTGGTGGGAGAGGGCTGGCGGACAGTGAGTGGGGACAGCCGGCGCGAGGGGAAGCCGGCTCCAGAAGGGCAGGTTCGACCGGGGCGCAACAAGTCGGAGGCACGCCGACCTTAGAAAACGCAGAGCGCAAAGGGATAATGGGGGGCGGTGGGGGCAGATGGGCTCCAGTCGTGTGGCAGGAGATACAGCAAACAACTGCAGGCAAGATCCCAGCCCTCCGCGGCCGCGCGGGCCGCCGCCCCCAACCAGCCTTCCGCGCCACCCCCCACGCGGGAAGAGGAGGAAGTGCATCTGGATGGAGAAGGTCCCCGCGTGAGGGGCTCGGCTTTCCCCAGAGCCGAGGCCTTTCAAGTCTAGACTGTTAGGGGATCAAGCCTCGCGAGTACAGCCTCCTTGCACCACTACCCACCCCTGGCGCTCTCTGCCTCGGAGGCCCAGGATGGACCCCAGCCCCGCGCCCCAGCGCCCGCCTCACTTCCCAGCCATCCGAGTGGATCGCCAGCCCCTCCCGGCTTCCGGCTTTGGCCCCGCGGGGGCCTCCAGCGCCCCGCGCTCCCCGGCGCCGCAGACCGCCGGCCGGACTGCCGAGTGGGAGGAAGCGAGAGAGGTGGCCAAATCACCCGAGGCCAGTCGCTACTACTGGGGACCGGAGGAAAGGAAGTTGAACCCCCTCCGAGCTCCGGCCCGCGGAAGCCCTCCTAGAGCGTTAACCCGCCCTGGCCCCCAGCGCGCCAGCGTCTCCGGTTTCGCACAGCCCAGATGGGGGAGGGAAGGCAGGTCGTGAGGGCGCGGGGCACACGGTGGGCGGGGTCCCTCTGCGCCCGCGAGTCCCCTTGTTCCGAACTCCCCACCTCTTCCAACACCCGAGAAGCAGCAGGCCACTGCCCAGCTGCAAGTGCGTCGGGCTACCACCTTACTGATGGCCAGAGCCGGGGTTTAGGGGAGGGAGGGAATGTCCGCCACAGCAACTCAGCCTGCAAGGAAGAACCAGATGAACACACCCTAGCCCTACTCTGTTACATATTGCAAGGTGACACAGGATTGCCTCCCACACAGGGATTTTTTTAAAACCCGGTGGAGGGAACACAGTAGAGAAGTAAGATGCTTTCCCCGATTAGAAGTTTGTCTGGGGATGCGTCCCCAAGGACTCTGCGGACGCAGATTTTAATGTCTCAACTCCTCTCAGCAGCCTCCCAGGGAATTAGAACTGAGTGTATCCAAAAGGCGTTTCCGTAAAACAAACTTAATGGCGTGGCTCCACTAGCTTGGGTTCATTCATTTTTCTGTTTTCATTGTCCCCTCCCCCAACCCCCCCGCCTCTTTATGAAACCGGAAAGGATCCGCGTGGGCAAAGGGGTCCAGGAGAGCAGGAATCCGGCTGGGGAGCGCAGAGAGAGCAGAGAAGTGGAGACCCGCAAGCAGAAGGGAAGGACAAGAGGGATGGGGAGAGGGAGAAGACTAGAGAGCCGAGGTCAGCGGATGGGAGAGGGTTAAGCTGAGCCGCAGACCAGGTTCTCCTCCACAGCCTAGCACACACCGCTTGCGGGAGGCCCAGCAAGAAAACCCCACTGTAGATGAAAGCCAGGAGGCAGCACAGGTAGGGAACCTGCACTGTGGCATCTCTCCCTCCTTCCCTGCCACGCAAACACCTCTATGTACATACAAACATATATACAGTATATACGTCCCGTGTTATATAATCTGTGTTAAAGATGCAAGTGTAGCCGCGGTTCGCACAGGGGCATCCAAACCTACGCGCTTCATGGACGCCCTGCTCCCAGGGGCCGGCTCTCTGCGGCCCGCGATTCCCCGCTCCATTCACACCCAGGCGGGGAACAGACATTAAGGTGCACGGGGAAGACGCGCAGGGCTCCGAGACACCGATCCCGTGAAAGCATCACCTACCAGTTTTCCTGCATCCATTGGATGGCTTCATTCTCGTTGAACTGCTTTTCGAATTCATATTCTTGTAAAGTCAACACTGACATGTTCATTGGGGCTGATCTTCGGAGACGCTATGTGTTCTCTACACAAAATAAAATAATCTGTAAAGCACTAGGTTTCGAGTGATTGTTTCCCCCACCCGCCCCCCAGGTCTTCCCCTCGCCGCTGGGTCGCGGCGATCGGCCTCTCCCAGCCTCTCAGCTACATCCAGGGCTGAGCATTGCCTGCGCTCTGCTCGCAGCTCCTCGTCGTGGGGCTCTCCTCCTCCCGGCGTCCGCATCCACCGTAGGAGGAAATGAATGCCTTGCGGTCTTAGTGCCCGCACGTTTGTCCATCACCCTTTTTACTTGTCTACAGGGAAATCTCCTCCCCCTCGTGTGATCAGAAAAATTAACCCTTTGCCAGGGAGAGGGAGAGCGAGAGCGCGCGAGACCTCTCCAGCCTGGGGGCGTTTTGCCTACGCGAAGGTGACTAGGGGAGTGGAGAGAGGAGGAGAAGAGGGAGGAAGTGTTCTCGAGGTCAGCCACAGCCCCCTGTACCGACCTAGTGGGCCGCCTAGCCTGGTCTCTCAGCGTAGTTTCGGCGTGCGGGGCTCAGCCCTGAGGCATGCGTACCCGCGAGCTTGGCAAATAGGCGACAGGAAATAGTAAAACCTGCCAGCTGTCTTGTAAGAACTCCAGGCAAATTTGAACCGAGATTACACGTGAAGAAAACGCACTTCCCACCTCTTTGCCCTCGCGGTACCCTCCAGAGCTCTGAGTTTGACTCACTTAAACCTGGGGGCTGGGCGGTTGGCAGAACTCCTAAATGACTTGCCAGCTGGGGATGCTGAGGATAGGACGAGGGTGGTGGAAAATCGAGCGTGAACAGTGGCCTGAAGAGGGAGAAAAATTAGCTGGAGAGTTTTGGGGATGGGGAGGGGTAGAGTTAATGAACTGAGGCAAAGGGGGAAGGAAGTTAGCTGATAGGAAAACTGGATTAACTGGTCCAATGCAGAAACTTTATTTGTATCCATGAGAAATTTCTCTTTATTGTGCTGGTAGGTGGAACAAAATTCTTGGAGGAGAGTGCTAAATGTCATGTTGACCCCTACCGACTCCCCAGTCTCACAGCAGTGTTTTAGCCCCCGCTTCTACACAAATCCTTCTTTCTTTTCTCAGAGGAAAACGTATTTTCTACTTGGTCCATCCGTCCACTCATTCCCCAGAAGTCAGGAAAAACGAAATATGAGACATGGAGCATCTAATAATATAACCTATGGATGTAATTTTAAGCTTAAAATACAACAATAAGGAACCTCTGCTTTAAAAATTAGATGATATTAGAACCAGGAAGAAATTTCCTTCTCCTGTGCGTGGCTCCCTACCTCCCCCATAGTCCAAAAACAAGGTATTTTCATTCAAAATGAGTGCCTGGAAACCACTGAAAACTGGGAACTAGGAGAAACATCGCTGTCAAGGAGGAAAGTGTAATAAGAAATTAAAGAAGGAGTTTTAAAAATCCACTATAAGATTATATAATTAAATGGCTAGGCTGGTTGATGATTAGGACATTGATTTATAAGTTGACATTCTCAAAGATTCCATGTACAGAATTTTTAAGAGTTGTCATTCTAGAGAATTCTGCAGGTGGAATTCTCAGTGAAGGTAAAATTCAGGCCTAAAGACTTGGTCCCATTGGGCTGTAAGATGGGTGTGGCCTGATGCTGTAAGGACTTGAGCGCAGTATTTGGGCCTGTGAGCTGTCGATAGTTATAAAGTGAATGCAAGATTGATTTAAAAATTATGAAAGAAAGAAGAAAAAATCCAGCAATTTACTATATGTTGCAAGGATAAATACTACTTTTGTCTTTAAAGGATTCGATTTTTTAAAATTTTGTATTCTAGATTGCTAGCCACCACATCAATTTCAAACTAGTCTGAGAAATTCTCATTTATTTTCCATGTTTCTTATTCAAATATTGTCTAATTGCCTATTTGTTTTCCAAAGATGGAATTGGGGTTATGTTAAAAACAAATATGTCATTTGTTCTCTTTTTTTAAAGACTTTATTTATGTTTAGAGAGTGGAATGGAGGGAGAAAGAGAGGGAGAGAAACATCAATGTGTGGCTGTTTTTCACGCGCCCCCTACTGGAGACCTGGCCCACAACCCAGGTGTATGTCCTAGACTGGAAATCCAACCCGCTACCCTTTAGTTCACAAGCCAGCACTCAATCCACTGAGTCACACCAGCCAAGGACTGATTTGTTCTTAATAGTGTCTAAAAGGAAATTATTATAAGGAAATAAAAGGAAATTATTTCAAAGTGGGAGATACATTCTCATTTCTTAACCCTTAAAACGAACAGTTACAAAATATGATAAATGCTTGATCGTAGTAAGTGCTGCTGAGAGTACTCAGAACAGGTACTGTCCTTGGCAATGAAAACTGGTGACAATCTAGAAAGCAATTCAGCAGCCTGTATGGTCATTTTCAATTCACTTATCATTTGACCATTCATTCACCAGATATTCCTGGAGCCTGTGCTCTTCTGAGCTCCTGGCACTCAGTAGGGAAGAAGAGAGACAGGGATCCGACACTCTTGGAGCTTGCATTCCTGAAAGGAAGACAAAATGACTTACTAGAAAGTGAAGTGCTAATGTTAAAATTAAACCACTTGATGTGAAAGGGTTAGTGTGCTCATTTAAACCCTGAAGGCCTCACTGAGGTCACTCTAAGTTAAAAATACAATGACAAAGAGCCAGCCATCTGCTTCAGGGTTATAAGAAGTAAGAGCAAGTCCAAAAGCCCTGGGGTAAGACCTGAGATTGCAGAACTGAGAGCAAATAGCTTGCAACTGACAGGTTGGAGAGGCAAGCAGGAGCCAGGTCTATACAGCCTGGTAAATCAAGGCAAAATATTTGGATTTGATTCTAACCTGCAGTGGGGTAGAGTAATATATTAAAGGGTTTTTAGCTGAGGAATAGCATGATAATTACTAATTCTACTACTAGAGATTTACTTTGTGGATATACTCACAAAAGCATTGTAAATATAAGATATTGTTCAGCATTATTTGTAATAACAAAACACCCTTATAATGAAATATTATGAAGCCTTTTAAAAAGAAATATTTCTGTAGGTTGCAGTATCAGAAAACCTTCCAGATATATTTTTCAGGAAAATTAAAAAGCAAAGCACAGGACGTTGTGTATAGTGTTATATTTAGAAAAACATTTTCAATTGTACATACCATTTTTTTTCCTGGAAAGACAGATGAGAATTTGTTGGTGATGCATATAGTTGGGGAAAGACTTGGGAGCAAACTAAGGAGAATTCCTACTTATCATTTTTACTGTTTATTTTTCTGCAGTATTTGAATTTTCTTATGATGTATTTATATGTCATTTAAAAACAAGTCAACAAGAATTAGCTAAGGAGTGAGATAATAGGTCACTTCTCTATTTTTCATTGTCTATGTTGAAAAGTTAATATGTAACATAATATTAGAAATAACACATTTAAATGGTGATTTTTCTAGACTTACTGTAACTTATAAAACATACACTGAATCCTGGCTCTTTGCTTAGATATTCTCCTGCTGAGGGGCTGAAGAAGCTTAGGAAAGGTGGAGGGGAATGTTGGGAAGGTGCCCGGCAATGCCACTGGGAATTTTTATGAAAAGATTTATTGTGTATGTGTTTCTAACCCATAACCAGGTAGGTGGTTAATACTGCATATAAATAACAGGGGCTCAAAATGTAACAGTTAATTGATATTTACTGGTAAAATCTTAAAAATTAGGCTAGAGAGTACTTGAAAATTTACTCTCTAAAGACAAATTTATTTGCAAAGATGGCTTGACTACTAAAATATCTGGATTTTACTCCGAACTCTCTGAACTTGGGGACAATAAATCAATCCTTTAATTTTTTTTCTACATATAAAATAACAGGACTAGGCTGGATGATCTGGATACCAGCTCAAAGTTTCTCTGGCATAGGAACGTGTGCATGTGCACACTGTTTCTTGTCCCTTGTAAAACTAGCCTGCTTTTCTAGACCTTGATTCCATAGGCTGAGTCTAGTCAAACTGACCTATCTGACATCTTCTGAGCATTCTAAGTTTTGTCTCCTTTTTTCATAGTAATTCCCTCTGCTTGGAATATCCTTCCCTTCAAACACCCATGTTTACCTGTCAAATTCAGTCTACTCTTTAGATACTCACAACCTGCTCCCTCCTTGAGGCCTTTCCTGTTCACTGAGCTGATCTCTCTTTGTCCCTCTTACCTCCTAAACTTTTGAAGCTCTTGCTAGCACAGCAAGTAAGGCCCTTAGACCTCCTCTTCCATGGAGGAAATAAATTTTCTTAAGGATAGGGACAATAATTTATTGTTTGTATTAGTTTCCCAACTGCTATATTACCCAGAGTTACATAATTCTGTTTTCAACAGATCTAGAGATTTCTAAACTGGAAAACAAACCTCATGTAGGTAACCTATTTTTCCTTGTAACCTTGATATTTCATGCCCTTGGGAAATGCAGTGATGCAACTCATAATTTCTTCTTCTAGCTTCTTTGATGCTTCCAAGGTGACATTAATTCCATTAATTCTAGGCAAAGGGGACAGGTAGGAAGAGAATGCCACTCTCTAAATAGTTGCAGTATCCTTCTAGCCTTACTTACAGAGGACCACCTCTGATTTTGATTTTCCCCAGTGAACTTTGCTATCTACCTAATTGGAGATTTTTTCAAAAAGTTGGACACCACGTTGGTTTGTAAAACAGAAGTGCTTAATCTGTGTTCTTAATATCACAAATAAAAAACTCATCCACAAACTATAAACTGCCACAGAAGACAAAAATCAATACTCAGTTCTTGACCAGCTTCACTTCAGACTTCTTAGAAAACTATAAATTCTTGCATGATATTTTTTTCTCAAAGATACAATTTATTTACACACCAGAGGCCAAGGAGCCTTTAGCCATCCCCATTCCTCTTCTGAGCAAAACCTGACAGAATTGAGATGGGTCCTCACCGCCTCACAAGGCCTTTGTCCTGGCAAGGCAAGAGTCCTCCCTCGGGTGCTGGGAGAAACAGGCTGAGCCAGCCTCCTATTTTTTTGGTTCCTGCCATCCACTGCTCCCCAGCTACACTCTAGGGCACCCAGGATGCTGTCTCAGATCTCCTCTCATGGTGCCCAGCCAGAATTCCAGAGTAGCTCTTTCCCTTGACCCAAAGTTTGGTGTGGGCCTGGCGTACTTTCCCTATTGTTTTGAAAGGGAATTGAGGTAAACATAAAAGACATGAAACATTTTACATAAATAAGAGGTGTGAATAATTCTGTAAAAAGTTGACTTAAACTCCAGAATAGATGCCTACAAAAGTTTAATTAAATGAGCAGTGGCCTAGAAGTTCAGAGGAAGAAACTTGATTTAAGAAAATATAATAAGGGTATGTGATAGGTGCTCAAAATACCAGTTTTACCCTGGGTTTTTCACAATGCTGTGAGCACATGCCTTTCACACTGAAGGTAGTTTCTGCCTGAAACCCTGTAAGTTTGTGAGGCAAGAATTTTCACTTTGCTGGTGAGTAGCAGAGAACAGCTACGGTCTTGGCCCTGGGGGACTCAGGACCTCTCTGGGAAAGGAGTTTACAAGATGATGGAATTCTACCTCTCTTGTGCTTTCTTTATTTCAGATGTATTCCAATACACTTTCCCAATATACATTCAATGCTCAGAATTATTAAGTAGTACAAACATTTATTTGTGATATAAATGAAAACCTAAAGGACACTATTTGATAACAAAAGCAGATTTTTCATGATTGCTATTAAGATCATAGCGCCCCTGGAGGACAACAGGCCTACCTGCATGAGAAGAGAAACCTAGAAAATTATTTTATGTTAATAGGATCTTTCTCTATACATGCATGTGTATATGTATCTGTACACTGACTATTAGGAAATTTCATACACTCCTAATTATCTGTTTTAATTGATAATAGAAGATGCATCGAAAATATCAAATGAATGAATAAACTCCTCTGAATTACAAAGAAATGCCCAGGCCCTCTCCTGCTATCCCTCTGGTATGTGTTGGTTCAAACTACAAAGGAGGCCTCAAGAAAAGCGTGGGTTTCAATGGGCCCCATTCTCACCATGATCCAGCCTTTTCCTGTCAGAGGCCTGCTGGCAGGACAGTAGGCTGTCACTGGGCCTTTGGACTGCAGGGAGTTGACTTTCACATGAGGTTTAGGAGGGCCTTTCACTGCCTTGTGGTGTGACTTGGGCTAAGACTTATAACAGTGAATACCAATTAAACTCCTACAGGCTATCTTTCAGCCTGTTCCAGGAAAAGCAACTTAAGGGTGGGGGTGGGGGGGCAAAAAAGCTTCAAATATTTTTATTGTAAAGAACTTCTGAAGGATATTCCCATCTGGTCTCAGTGTTAAGAACAATTGTTTCATCTTAAATAACTGATCTATTATAACTGAATCATGTCTATACTGTTACAACATTTAGAGGCAAATCAGAGACTTGCCCTTGTAGCAAGTTAGCTTAACATGATATACATTTTAACCTTATTCCCTTTCATTCTTATAATCTTACCTTTATTTTTTCCTATTTTACCCATTTTTATGATGTTGTTGAATCTTATGCATTATTTTGCTGTATTTTATATATAACAAAGTAGAGAAAGAATGAAAAGAAGGAAGAAAAAGGGAGGGAAGAAAGGAAAGAAGGAAACAAGGGGAAAAAGGAGGAAGGGAGGAAGGGAGGGAGGGAAGGGGTAGAAGGAAGAAAACCTGACCACTCTCGTGTGCAGGCAAAGCAATACTGGCAGGAGAAGTCATTTCAACTTCCTGTTGGATGAAGACTATCTTGAAAGGGAAAAGTGTTGCACAGTGTAAGGAGCACTAGACTTGCTGTCAGAAGGCGTGAATTCTGTGCTACCCTGCAGTTAATTTACTGGGTAATCCTGCATAAATACCTTTACTATTCTGGGTGAAGAGTATTTTTTGTTTTGTTTTTGTTTTTGTTTTTTCAGTTTCCTCCTCTGTGAAATGAGGATTTTGGAAAATATGATCCGTAGAATCTCCTCCATTTCTAAAGTTGTATGGTTCTTAGCAGACCAAGGAGAGAGGGGTAAGATGTCCTTGGCAATCTGGCTACCCTGTAGACTACCATACCATACCTAGTCTGACCACCTGTGGTTCAGGTGCTGTGAGTGTGGCAAACACTCACAGGCCCTGATTCCTTTTAACCAATTCAGCCCTGAGACTGGAGTCTTTCTTGATTAGACCACATAGAGAACTCTTGTACTTACACATGCATTTTGATTAAAAAAAAAAAAAACCTCTGGAAAAAACTGGAGGGTGTTTTAAATTGGAACATAAAATGACCTTGAAAAAAATCCACAAGATGAAAGTGTTCCTAAAGAACCAAATGAGTAAAATATTTCCCCAAATGTGGGCTTTCCAAGATTGTGCTGATTTTTATTTATTTTTCAATTACAGTTTACATTCAATATTATTCCATATTAGTTTTAGATGTACAACACAGTGGTTAGACAATCATGTACTTTACATAATGGTCCCCCCTAAATTTCAAGTAGCCACCTGGCCCTATCTATACCTACTTATTGTGATATTATTGGCTATATTCCCTATGCTGTAATTTACATCTCTGTGACTATTTTGTAACTATCAATTTGTACTTCTAAATCCCTTCACCTTTTCAACCCAGCACCCCCAAACCCTCTCCCCTCTGACAGCTCTGTCTGTTCGCTGTATCACTGAATCTGTTTCTGTTTCGTTTATTGGCTTATGTTGTTCATTAGATTCCACGTATAAGTAAAATCATGTGGTATTTGTATTTCTCCGACTGGCTTGTTTCACTTAGCATAATGCTCTCCAGGTTCATTTGTGCTGTCACAAAAGGTAAGATTTCCTTTACAGCCAGGTAGTATTCCATTGTGTAAATACACCACAGCTTTTGTATCCATTCATTTATCTACTGATGGGTAGTTGGGTTGTTTCCAAATCTTGGCTATTGCAAACAATGCTACAATGAACATAGAGATGCACATATTCTTTCAAATCAGTGTTTCAGGTTTCTTTACATATATTCCCAGGAGTGGAATCCCTGGGTCATAATTCAGTTCCCTTTTTAATTTTTTTGAGGAAATTCCATACTGTTTTCCACAGTGGCCACAACAATCTTAATTCCCACCAACAGGGCATGAGGGTTTCCTTTTCTCCACATCATCATTAATACTTGTTGTCTGTACATTTATAATGATAGCCATTCTGACAGGTATGAGCTGATATCTCATTGTGGTTTTAATTTGCTTTTCTCTTATGAGTAGTGACTTTGAGTATCTTTTCATATCTCTATTGGCCACCTGCATGTCCTCTTTGGAGAAGTGTCTATGCAGGTCCTTTGCCCACTTTTTTTATTAATTACTCAAACTCTCCCCCCATCAACCTTCCAGGTTGTTTATCTTCTTGGTGTTGAGTTGTATAAGTTCTCTAAATATTTTGGAAATTAACCTTGTATCAGATATGTCATTGGCAAATAGGTTCTCTTATTCAATGCACTCCCTTTTTATTTTGTTGATGATTTCCTTTGCTATGCAAAAGCTTTTTAGCTTGGTGTAGTCTCATTTGTTTATTTTTCTTTCATTTCCCTTGCCCAGGGAGATATATCAGAAAAAATATTGTTAAGAGAGATGTCCAAGATTATACTGCCTATGCTTTCTTCTAGGATTTTTATGATTTTAACTTTTAAGTCTTTAATTTATTTTTAGTTTATTCTCATGTGTTGCTTAAGAACATGGTCCAGTGTCATTTTTTTGCACATATCTGTCCAATTTTTCCAATACCATTTATTGAATAGACTGTCTTTACCCCATTATATTTTCTTGCCTCCTTTGTCAAATATTAGTTGACCATATAGGTATAGGTTTATATCTAGGCTGTCTGTTTCATGGATCTATGTATCTGTTTTTATGTCACTACCATTCTGTTTTGATTACTATGGCCTCATAGTATAGTTTGATATGAGACAGCATGATTCTTCCAATCTTGTTCTTCTTTCTCAAGACTGTTGAGGCTATTTGGGATCTTTTGTGGTTCCATATAAATTTTTGGAGTATTTGTTCTAGTTCTGTGTAAATACACCATTGGTAATTTGATAGGAATTGAATCTATAGATTGCTTTGGATAGTATGGACATTTTTTTTCTTTCTCAATGACTTTACTTTATGAGGCATTGGCAATATGAGGGTAAATCTTATAGGTATACATGAAAAAGACAAACATGATCACAGGTAAAAGAAAAGAAATCTAACCAGAAAGTTTTAACACCTGTCAGATGTTGAACTTGAAGTTCTGAGTATGACATGTTACAGGTTGGAAGGAATGGTAATTAGAATTCTCTCCTTCTTCTTCACCCTCTCCTTCAACAGAATTCATACCAACCAACTTCCTCATAATCCTTCCCAAGGGCAGCTCTGTCCTCACAGGCCTCAGAAAACTCTCCTTTCCCCCATGCCCTCAACTACGTACCAGTGGACAAAAGCATACTTGGCATACATCACGTCAAAGTTGTGGTTGAGGCAAACCCAGGTCTAAGCAATAGCTATATTGTTGTTCAGTATGCACACAGCTCATTGTACTTTAGCTAGTTCTCCACCAGGTACCACAGAGGAAGGCTGGTAATTAATGCTGACTTTGAAGCCATTGGGAAACCAGTCCACAAACTGGATGTTGCGCTTGATCTTGATGGTGGCAATGGAGGCACTGACATCTTTGGGAACCATATCACCATGGTACAATAGGCAGGAAGCCATTTATTTACCATGAAGATGATCCCATTTCACCAACTGGTTGCCTGGCTCAAAGCACACATTGGTGATCTATGCTACAGAAAGCTGTTCATGGTAGGCTTTCTCAGCAGAGATTATGTTATATAGCAGAGGGAAATGGGTGCAGGGATAGGGCACCAAGTTGGTCTGGAATTTGGTCAGATTAACACTCAGGGCTCCATCAAACCTGAAGGAAGCAGTAATGGAGGACACAATCTGGTTAATATTAATGAAGAGAAAGAGCAAGAAATTGTAAATCTATTTGAAAAAATAATGACAGAAAACCCCCCTAATTTGGTGAAGGAAGTAGACATACAAGTCCAGAAAGCACAAAGAATCCCAAACAAGATGGAGGCAAAGAGGCCCACTCCAAGACAAATCATAATTAAAATTCCCAAGGTTAAAGATAAAGACAGAATCTTAAAAGAAGCAAGAGAAAAGCAGTTAGTTACTTACAAAGGAGTTCCCCTAAGACTGTCAGTTCATTTCTCAAAAGAAGCATTGCAGGCTAGAAAAAACTGGCAAGAAATATTCAAAGTCATGAAAAGCAGGGACCTACAGCCAAAATTGCTCTATCCAGCAAAGCTATAGTTTAGAATTAAAGGGCAGATAAAGAGCTTCCCAGACAAAAAAAATTAAAGGAGTTCATCATCACCAAAACATTACTATATGAAATGTTAAAGGGACTTAACTTAAGAAAAGAAGACCAAAACTATGGATAATGAAGTGGCAATAAATATGTATCTATTAACAATTGGATCTAAAAAAAAAAACCTAAGCGAACAAGAAAAATGGAGAGAATCAGGGATATGGAGAGTGTTTTGGGAGTTGCCAGATGGGATGGGGGTGTGGGGGAATGGGTGAAGAGGTGAGAGGTTTAAGAAGTACAAATAAGTAGTTACAGAATAGCCATTGAGATGTAAAGTACATAGGAAGTGGAGTAGCCAGAGAACCTATACACGTGACCCATAGACATGAACAGTGGTATGGGGATTGCCTATGGGAGTGGGTGGTACTGGGTGGAGGGGGGCAAAAGAGGAAAAATCAGGATAATTGTAACATAATCGATAAAATATAATTTAAAAAAAAAGAAAGCACACAATCTTGTAATCCAATCCCAGTCCTGCTTCTTCCTACCCTCATGTAATCTTCCTTATGTTGCCTCCTTACTTTCAAATAGATAAAAGAAACTACAAAACTGTCATTCTCTGGAGCACTTGAGATCTTGCTCCCAGCATAGGTCAACAATTTTGGGTCAAAAAAACTCTTACAAAAATTCTCCAGAGGTTTCTGTTTCTTACATGGACAATGAGATGAACGTTAAACTCTAGAATTGTGAACTGACTTTTTAAAAATCTAATAGAATGTAATTAAATTTTCAAATAATTAGAAATTAAATTTCAATTAAATTATTTTGACTTAATATCTGAAATTTATTATTAATTATAGCTTGCCTTTTAACCTAAGTAGATAAATTTGAATGCTTTAGAAGAGAATTATTTCCACTGGAACATATGATAAATAAGTAAAAACTTTACATTTAGTCTAATTTACATTTTAACAATGTTAAAACTTTATATACTCTAAATATAATGTATTTGCTTTTATAATTCTGAAGATTAGCACTATCTAATAGAAATATAACAAGTCACAACTGTGAGCCATATCAATAATTTAAAATTCTTTAGTAGTCACATTAAAAAAATCAAAACAAAACAAACAAAAAACAAAAAAGGTGATAGTACTTTAAATAATACATTTTATTTAACAATACATTAAAATTATATTTTAAAATGTAACCATTATAAAATTATTAATAAGACATTTTACATCTTTTTTATATTAAGTCTAGGAATCGGTGTGCATTTTATATTTACAGCCCATCTGAATTTGGACAGTCTGCATTTCAGGCGCTCAGTAGCCTATATGGCTGGTGGTTATTATATAGTACAGTGTACCCTTAGGCCACTGAGGTGAATAGAAAAATAAAATATGTAAAATCTTTATTATAACAACTTAATTAATGATTTTGCTGAAATGCAGGCAAGGAAATAGAATTTTATAAAATAATGTATAATGACATATAAAGTATGAGTGTTTTTATTTTATTATTTACATGGACATCAACAGAATACCCCAAAATGCACAAATAATAAAATCAGCGGTCTTTGATATTTTTCAGGTATATAGAAACCATAGTTTTATACATGTTTTTAAAGATTGAAATTATCAAATAAAAAGCTAAAACATTTTATTGAAGAGTTTGCTAATTTTATTTATCACTTCTAAATATTTAGATATGATATGTGGGCCTCCATGCACATGCTTGCTCAGGCCCTGCAAATGTAGGATGTGGGCCTGGCTTGAAACTTTTTTCCCTCCAATACTGTCAGGGCTCATTTTGAAATCTGAGTTCAAATTTCCCTTTCTTATGAGAACTGGCAGTACATACACCCACATAGCTTACTGTGTATATTAATAGGACTTTTTTTTAAATTCATATAGCTTTAGTATACTAGGAAACTCTCGCCGAGGAAGATAAAAGTTGTAATAACATTATCGTTCATTTAAAAAACTCCCTGCAAGGCTATCAAGTATTCATGGCAAGCACCAAATTATGACTTATGCCTCATGACTACTTGAAACCATGATGCTCTGAAGACGTTGCCTCAATGTGTTCACCTTGCTGTGACCACCCACCCCGAACTACTCCAGTGTGATCCTTACACAGTCTTACCCAGGCACACTGCCACTGAAAGACTTGCCTTAAACTGACTCAGAGTCTCAGTAAATGTCCCCACTTTGCCCTCCCCCATCTGAGGTGCTGCTACTCTGCCCTTTTTACCAATGTAGGTATAAGTTCAACTTGTGTTATTAACAGGTTGTCCCATTGATGTTTTGGGGCACCAGCATTCAGCATCAATAAAGCTTTCCCTGGACATTCTTATTTAAGATTGCAGCCCCACCTTAACCCCCTTTCACTGCTTTAATATTCTCAGCAGCACTTCTACTTCCCTTATTTATGTGCTTATTGTGTTGTCCTGCCATGACAATTTCTGCTCTGCAAAGGCTGTCATTTTGGTCTCAAAGTCTAGAACAGTTGTTGGTACCTAGTAGATTGTCAATCATTATTGGGTTTTTAAAAAATATTTATTTATTTTCAGAGAGAGGGGAAAGGAAGGAGAAAGAGAGACAGAAATGTCCATGTGCCTGAGAAACATCCATTAGTCGCCGCTCTCATGCCCCCAACCTGGGACCTGGCCCTCAGCCTGGGCATGTGCCCTGACAGGGAATCAAACCAGAGACCTTTGGTTTGTGGGATGTTGCCCATCCCACTGAGCCACACCAGTCAGGGCTCAATCATTATTGTTGAATTAATGAATGTTATCTATACAGTTGCTATGAACACATATAACTTAAATCCCAAATGAACATTTTGGGCCAACATCTTTAAATGTTTAGTTGGCTTACATCCTACAAACCTGTTTGAGTTTTCTTCATGTTAAGGAAGGTCATGGGGCACATGTGGAAGCCATTTTATGATTCCTTTATTGAGATTTTTGTTTTTGTTTTTATGACTTTGTAGGCTACTGGAAACACTTGCTCTGGAAGGTATCTGGCTAACATAATCACATGAACTTGGGTTCCTGGCTAGTCCACCTATTTTTCACTGTACAATTTTAATGTCATTTTCTGATGGACACGCTGGCCCTATCCACAGGAACTCCATTAGCCCATCTCCACATCCATTCAAATTGGTCTTCAGTTAATCAAATTGTTTTAAACAAGAAAATACCAATCAAACCCTCTAATTACTCCCAACAATCTTTAATTCCTGATAAGCTCTAATTCTTGGTGAAAACTCCTTTATGAGAAATGATATCCTTGCATACAGGATATGCTGTATCTTCAACCCCTTATGTATTACTTATTATAGTCATCCTGCATCAAGCTAGATCATTAGAGAGATCTATGCTTAGTATATCCTTCTCACCATGTGTTACTTTTACTAAAATAAGGTTTGATGTAATTCTTTTGCACAATAAGACTCAATAGTGGAGGCACAATAAAAACTTACTAGTGTATTTACTGTAGGGATGATGTGCAGAACATCATCTACCACATACCCAACTATCAACCCTTCATGAGGTACAATGGCAGAGATGGCCATAATGCCAGGAAAAGCTGTGAAATGGGAAGGTTTTGAATGTATATTCTAATCATAAATTTTATTAGTTTCCTTCTTTGCTTTGCTTGTTAAAACCAAATTTGCTCCTTACCTTTGGCAGGTATATAGAAACTTCTTATAAACTTTACCATGACTTTTATTCTTTTTCCCAGATTCTCCTTCACTTTGATTCTTTTATGTACTTTACCTCATTTAATTGTATGTATTTTTTTCTGTTGCCTCAACTCCTTTTCGTATATAAGTGTGAAATAAATAAATAAATAAATGAAAATTTATTCAATTGGAGCAGACATTTTAACTGTAACTTTTCAGCTTGTCCACACCCAGGGTTTTCCTAAAATATTCTCCCATGGATACCAGTTATCAAATGTAAAAACATCACAATATGATTTTTTAAAATAATAAAACATACAGAATACTTTAATTGCTTTATAGAAATGAAGTACAGGGAACTGTAGTTGAAAAAAATTAGAAACCAGAACCATCTGCTTCTGGAACTGACCGTGCCACTTGGCTAAAAAGCCGTACTGGGGTGAACCAAAAGCCGTACTGGGGTGAACCCCAGCCGTACTGGGGTCAAGCCGTATTGTTATAACCATTTTGCTTATAACAATAAGCAAAATGGAAATGCTGAATTCTTTTCCCCATCTCCTCTCTCTAGTCTCCCTCTAGTTTCTCCTGGTAGTGGAACCTAAGGGAGACCAGATGGCAAAGGAGAAGAGTTTGCAGAACCACAGTCCCGACATCACACAGCTACAAAGCCAGGTTTGAAGTTGAGAGGCAATAGCTTAATAACTGACATGATACTGAAGAGATACTACATGGAGATGAAAACAGGAGAAAAAAATCTAATACTGGAGTGTAAGAGGAAAAAAACTGGGAGCTGGAAAGGAGATCATTTAAAGTAAACACTTAGGAAAGTCTGCATTAATTAACAATGCTTTTTGCATTAGGTTTGTGTTTTGTTGTGATAAAGTGATGTGACTTTATCTCAGTGAGTGTGGGGTTGAAGACAGTCTGTCCAAGGGACTGATCACAATTTGCCTACTTGTAGATGAAACTAAGTAAGATAAGGCTTAGCAAAAAGAGAATAGTCAAATTAAAAAAAAAAACATGGAAAGTAAATTTAATAGATTCTCAAAGGATTAAGTTCCCTCCCCTTTTTTCCCTAAAAGAAACAAAAAGAGTAGGAACTACCAACTGTCATGTTTAAAATGATAGTGAACCTGTTCATTCATCCTAGATATATTTATGAGAAATGTTTTTGTATTAAACCAAATAATTTAATAATAACTTCTTTGAGACATTTTCCCTCATGTGTAGCATATGAATGGAACTAAATGAATTCTATTCTCTTTTTTAGCTTTTAAATGTTCATGTTATAAAAATAACTACCTTTGCCCCCAAATCTGTCATCTAGGTATTTATAGTCCAAACTTAGCAAATTAGAACATTCTCCTCTCTTTTTTATTTTATCATCCCCAAGTCTTTAAATGACAATTTTCAATTAACTGCAGTGCAACCAGGGATTATGAAAGTGATGTGTCAAGAAAAGGACATACGGCAACCAAGGAAAGGCTCACATTTAATTAGATGAGGTGACAGGCTCTATTCTAATTTCTTCTGTTAAGACCATCTATCCAATGTTTCAACAATCTCAGGCATTAAAAAATCTTTCAATAAGATGACTAGAAAGAACAACACAAAGCCTTTTTTAAAATCACATCTTGAACTTTTGAAACAGAAATTCCCTGTCAGGGTCCTGATGTCATCTGCTTGCTTAGATCATCACCAGCTTCCCTGAAATCACTATATTTTAAACCTGAGAACCATGGATATCTGAAACTGTATCTGCAGATTCCAACATGAAAAAAATCTTTTTTTCAGTCATACCATGGACTTACCAATAAATTGGAGAAAAGGTTATTCTGATGACCTAGCAAAAGTCAACTCAATTTTCTCCATTGTCATGCGTGAGTGATTGCTTAACTTGTTGTCTTTGTTGGTGTGGAGGAGTGAATATAAAGAATCAAAACCCTTGCTGGTGTAGCTTGGTGGATTGAACACGGGCTTCAAACCAAAGCATCGCAGGTTCGATTCCCAGTCAGGGCACATGCCTGGGTTGCAGGCCACAGCCCCTAGTAACCGCACATTGTTGTTTATCTCTCTCTCTCTCTCTTTCTCCCTCCCTTCCCTCTCTAAAAATAAATAAATAAATAATCTTAAAAGGAAAAAAGAAATCACCTCATTGCTCCTTAGATTTAAAAAAAAATAAAGAATCAAAGGTCACTTCCCCTATTGTCTTGGTGGATGTCTAGCCAGCTCTTTGTGTTCTGAGTATGTCAGATCAATCAAGAATATAGTGAAAGGGAAAAGAAAAGAAGCGTTTACATTGCCAGATTAAGAGGTGGATATGGGTTTACCTTGGAGAGTTGTGGACTCACCTTGGGAAGAGGGTTGGATTTATTGAGACTAGAAGGACCAAGGCATCTTGGGTTATGTGGTGATCGGTGACCTGGCCTGGTTGGCTGACTATGGAAATTCTCGGGGACCTGGCACTCACAGTGTTGCCTTAGTTGGGTGGTAAAAGCCCCAGTGGTAAAACTTGTCATGGAAGATATGAACACTGCTAACCAGCTTACTGATTTTCACCTGGATCCTGTAGACTTGGACAGTGAGCATCCCATCAGTGGCCATAATGGGCTGAACATCAGAATATCTTCCTCAGCTTTCCCCAGTTGTATAAATATTATGTGTCCTGTATAATGTTCAGGGGAGAGGTGGCCTCCAAAATAACCAGTTTTGGATTTTCTCCCTAGAGGTGCCATGAACAACTAGAGAAATCACCACATGAGCAAAAATTCACACCATACAAATCTAACAGATTTCCGTAGTAATACTTTTGACTAATTATTTAAAAGACAAAAACCCACATGCAATTATTTCTAAGACCATATCATGTGGCTAGTATGACATTAGACTAAATAAATTCATCATCATCATCATCATCATCATCATCATAGATCTTTGTGGTTTACCACAATACTTTCACCACTATCTCTTTTCATTTCCACAATATTCTTGAGGTGTCATTGTTCCTCATTTACTAGTAAGAAAGTTGAAACTTAGCCCTGGCTGTCATAGCTCAGTGGATTGAGTGCGGGTTGTGAACCAAAGTGTCGCAGGTTCGATTCCTAGTCAGGGTACATGCCTGGGTTGCTGGCCATGACCCCTAGCAACCGCACATTGATGTTTCTCTCTCTCTCTCTTTCTCCCTCTCTTCCCTCTCTAAAAGTAAATAAATCAAATCTTTTAAAAAAATACTTAACCTTTAAAAAAAAAAGAAAGTTGAAACTCAAAAAGTTACTGTAACTACCTTATGGAGTTCTAAAATAAACTCAAGTCAGATGCTATCAACTTAACATTGTTAGGATTCTTTACAAATGAGGAAACTGAGGCTCAGAAAGATGAAGCACCATTTGAGAGACCCTATAACCTCTTGAATGTGCCAGAATCAGGATCTGCTTCTCTAAACCTCACCACTGCAATCAATTCTGGACAAAAGAGCTTGAAGGGAAAGACTCTCCCGGTGGGAGGGGGGTGGGGAGCGGGAGGGAACAGCTTGTATGAAGAAGTGAAGTGTGAGATAATGTACTCTGTTCCCACCCCCCCCCCCCGTGTTGTATCTTAGAGAAAAGTTAGACGTTTTAATGAGCATTCTCTCTTTAGAATCACTACTTTAACATTTTGCCACATTTAAAAATGAGTTGCAGGCACAATGACATTTCACCTTTAAATACTTCCATATGCTGTCTTTTTTAAAAAAAGATTTTATTTAGTTATTTTTAGAAAGAGGGGAAAGGAGGGAGAAAGAGAGGGAGAAAAACATTGATCAGTTGCCTCTCACACTCCCCCAACGGGGGACCTGGCCCACAATCCAGGCATGTGCCCTGAGTGGAAATCAAACCAGCACTCAATCCACCAAGCCACACCAGCCAGGGTCTTAAGAATACTAATATTCAAGTGGAAGTTTTGAGCTGAGTTTAAAGTAAAGAAATGTAAATAAAAAGAGAAGAGACACATTATTATATTACTACATTAACTGTTACATGATATGATATGAAAAAGAATGAACCTTAATTTCTCAGGGTTTAATTAAGTTATTGGGAAATAATAATGATTTTACCTTTATTTTAGTATGTGTTTGTACATATGTGTATGCATGTCTGTGTGTTTAGTTCACACACAAGATTGCTTTTGATATCCATAATAGCTCTTGGAGATAATTAAGGTACATTTTTATAAAGTCAAATGAGGAATCTGAGGTGCTAAACAGATGATTTTGTCCCAGGTTATTTGGGAAATATGGGAACAATCAGGTCCTGATGATGGAGTGTCCAACCTTTTTGTGTCTCTGGGCCACACTAGAAGAAGAAGAGTTGTCTCGGGCCATAGGTAAATACAAAAACACTAATGAAAACTGAAAAGCAAAAAAAAAAGATTTTAAATAAACTTACGATTTTGTTTTGGGCCTCATGGGCCCATGAGCCACAGGCTGGATACCCATGTATGTAAACAATGTTCCGCTAAATTTTTCCACTTTCCACAAATGCACAGTTTTCATCCAGAAAGGATCCTAATACTTAGAAGGTTTTGGCTCAGTTAAGTTTCCAGGTGCATGCTTTTTGGGTGGCGGCTTCCTTTCTTAAACATTTCAGTTAGGGTTCTGCTACCTCATAATATATTTTAGACTGCAGTCTTTAAGCTGATATCACAGCCCTGTTGTATACACATTGCCTTCTCCTGAGCTGCTACAGTTGTCAAAGCAATTGGTTCTTGAGATCACCACAGGAAATACAATGGGCATGCTATCTATCCCAGGTTTGGATTAACAGCTCTGAGTAGCTCTCTAAATGTATGTTTGTACATAGATGAAAGAAAAGTGAATATGTATTCTAAATTTCTGGGTAATTACTTAGTAGTGAATGGTGAAGCAATTGCTCAGTGGGTAGTTTGCATGCATGACAAAAAGTTCGGTAGAATCAGGATGGCTGCACACTTGCTAGAGAATCTGATGTCTTGGGTTCTCTTGAAGTAGACACCTCATGTTATTTCTGTCTAACAATTTGTCCTTCAATAAGGAAATAACAGACATTCATAATTGCTATAGATAAGTGATGGCAAATTGTATTTTTGCACACTACTCTGAGGTTCAAAGAAAAGTAGCATTTTCCTTATGTTTTTCTGAATTAGGTGTAGAGAAATATAGTTTTGTTTCTTTTCTTTTTAAATTTTTGGAGGCTCCAGTGAAACTTAGTCCTGGCCACGAGGGACAATATGCTGAGAGCAGAGAGAAGAAAAGAGGTCTTGAAATGACCCAGGCTTTTAGAGTTCTTACAGTCACAGGTTTTCTACTTAATTGTAAAACCTGACAATTTCTGTCTAGTCGGAGTTCAGGAAGAGGCCTGCCTGTGGGCAAGGAGAGGAAAGAGTTAAGGGAGATGGGCGAAGGAGAGGCCAGTGAAAAAGGAGAGAGAGGGGGAGAAGGTGAGGGAGAGGTATTTGGCTATCTAGCTGTTCCAGAAAAAATTGATGAAAACCCTGTTTCACCTCACCCTCACCCCTGCATTGAATGGTCTTGGCACCCTGGTCAAAAAACATTTGACCGTGTATGTATGAGCTTATTTCTGGGCTCTCTCTCCTGTTCCATTACTCTATATGGCTGTTTTTATGCCAGTACTGTTGCTTTGCAGTAAGTTTTAAAATTGGGGAGCATGAGTCCTCCAAATTTATTCTTCCTTTTTCAAGAGTGTTTTGGTTATTTTAGGTTTCTTGTGTTTCCATCTAAGCTTTAGGATCATCTCATCAATTTCTGCAAAAAAGCCAGCAGAAAATTTAATAGGATTGTGTTGAATCTGTAGGTCAATTTGTGGAGTACTGCCATTTAAATATTGTCTTCTGACACATGAACATAAAATGTTTGTTCATTTATTTAGATATTCAGTTTTTTCAACAACATTTTGTAATTTTCAGAGTATGAGTTTTGCATTTTTGTTAAATTATATTCTAAATATTCTCTTCCTTTTTATTTATTTCTGTGTATAGAATACTATTGACTTTAGCATACTAATCTTGTAACCTACAATCCCGATGAATTTGTTAATTAGTTCTAATAGTTTTTTAGTGTATTTCTAAGAATATGTTCAAATATATGATCATGTCATCTGTGAATGAAATAGCTTTATTTCTTCTGTTCCAATCTAGATGCTTTTTATCTTACTTTCTTCCCTAATTTCCCTAAGTAGACTTTCCAGTACAATATTGAATCCAGGTGGTGATAGCAGATACCTTGTCTTGTTCCTGATCTTCAGAAAGCACCCGGTCTTTCCCTGTTTAATATGATGTTAGTTGTAGGATTTTTTGTGTATTTTATTTTTTATATTTTTATTTTTTTTAAAGATTGTTTTTATTTTTAGAGAGAGGGGAAGGGAGGGAGAAAGAGAGGAAGAGAACATTGATGTGAGAGAGAAACATTGATCAGTTGCCTATCATACAACCCCAGTTGAAAACCTAACATGTAACCCAGGCATGTGCCCTGACTGCGAATCGAACTGGTGATGTTTAGCTTTGCAAGATACTGCCCAGCCAACTGAGCCACATCAGTCAGGGCTTTGTAGAATGTTCTTTATCAAGTTTAGGACGTTCCTCTTTCTGCCTAATTTTCTGAGAGGTTTTTAAGTCATGAATAAGTGTTGAATTTTGTCAAATAATTTTCTATATCTACTAGTATGATCATATAACTTTTCTTCATTAGCATGTTGATGTGATAAATTACATTAATTGATTTTCAAATGTTATACCAGCCTGTATGCCCATAATAAACCTCACTCTGTCATAGTGTATGATTATTTTTAAACAACTTTTTATTTAATTTGCCAATATTTTGTTGAAGATTTTTTATCTTTATTCATAAGAGATATTGGCCTATCATTTTCTTTTTTATGATGTTGTCTTTGTCTGGTTTTGGTACTAGGGTAATGCTGGCCTTATAAAATCAAGTCCTCTGTTTGTCTCTTCCTGACCACATTGAGCTGTTAAGCTTCAATAGTTGCTGAGTGATTGTATATCATTTCGACAACGCCCTGGGCCTGAATTGTTCCACAGATCGGTCTAATTCAACTTGGCTTCCTTGGAAGGAACCTTTTTGTAAGGTTAGTATTTGAGAATTCTTCTGACCCCAAGAGAGCTTTTGCTACTTGTCTCTCTCCTTAATTCTCTCTAGCAAGCTAACGGGTCTATTGTTTCATGCATACCTCTAATGAACTTACCAGTCTCCTATTAATTGCTTTCACCTCAACTCCCCTTGTTTTTGAGAGAATCCTTAGGCTTGAACTTTCCCACACTCTGTTGCAAATGGAATCAGTTCTTTGGGGAAGAGGTTCAGAGCCTTCTGATTTAAGGCCTGCCTCTCCCCTTGGGCAAAATCTCTGAGCCAGGTTCCTGGAGATGCAGGTGGGAACAGTGGTAGGCTTCTGTATGAGCACTTGGCAGAGGGTGGGTGCAGCTGCAGCCTCTGATCTTTTCACCCTGGGCAAGGAACCTCTCTTTATGAATGGTCCAGAGCCAGGGCAATTGGGACCCCAGTATTTTCAGTGCACTGCCCCCAAGGTAGAGCCTTCCATGAGTGGGGCTGGGCGAGAGTAGGGAGCATCACCAGAACCCCTGTCCACAGTTTCCTCTGTATTATATTCTGCGGAACTACATGTGATTCTGAGTTAGATTCTGCTAATGACAAACTTAAATGAGATCCACAGAGGCTTCTTGGTGTGCATTTGAGAACCATCTGCTTCAGTGCTTTGGAATGAATTAGTTGATGGAAACTTTCCAGAGAAATTTGAAAATTCCAAGTTTCTGTCTGAAGTTTAGGTGCATAACCTGTTGCTTTAGTGATTCAGGTTGCGGTCACCTGTGTATATTTTACCTTTTCTGATCTTTGGTGGTAAGTTCCCTGAACTTTGCTCCCCTAACTCTTCCACTCTTCAGCTAAATTTTAATTCTTGTATTAAACCCTTTTTTTCTGGAGTTTTTAGAGTAGCTTTGTTTTCTTAATCAAGTCCAGACTGAAAGGGAACAAGTTTCTAGTGCAGATGTTTTAGTAGTTGTTGTTGTTCAGTTGAGAGGGACCATAATTACCAAGAAGAAGAAAGTATTGTAAGAATGGGATGGGGGCAAGCAATAAGGTCTTGGAGAAGACAGCAGGGGTTGAGGTTAAGAGTATTGTTGAATGAACTATCCTTGAGCAGGAGGAGAGAGACTTATCCTTATGGATAGAAACAACTCAAGAATGGATGTTGTATTAGTTTGGCTCTTCTGAGAAGCAGACACTAGGATGGAATTAAGTGTGCAAGTTATTTACTGGAGAAAATGCCTATGAAGAAAAATGTGGATGATACTGGAGGAGGCTGGGAGAAGTTTGGTTCAGGTATGACTCTGGTTCAGAAAATATGAAAGGGAAAATGTTGAACAGGGATGCCTTAGTTGCAGTGAAGTTCTAAGAAAGTTTTGACAAGGCTATGGAGAAGTCCTTGAGTCAAAGTCAGAGTGGTCCAGGGACTCAAGGCAGTGGGTCTGCCTTCACAGCTCTGCCACCCCAGTCATTGGCTGACACATAGAAATTGTGGCCACAGGCTAAAACTCCATGGTGGATTTGGAGCATAACCATTGGGTCTATCAGTCAGTTATGTTCCCTAAAGTCAGGAAACCAAGAGGCATAACTTCATGCCCACTATAAACAGATCTAGATGTTGGTGTAGATTTCAGAGTGGGGAACAAGAGGTTGAAGTGATCTGTGCCTTAGTTTTCTCACTTGTGGAATATAATGAATAATAATAATAATAATATAATGAATAATAATAATATATAATATAGTAATATATAATAATAATAATAATATAATGAAGAATAATAATGATACTAAAATGAGAATAAGAATCTGAAGTGTCTTATACTTACAATCCTAAAATTTCAAATAAAGTTGCTCACTTTTCTTGGTTTATTTAAAATAAAAAATTAAACCAGTGCAATTAATTTATATGGCTTAAAAATCAAATAGTATAGAAGAGCTTGCAATAATAACAGCAATACTAACAATAATAATGGTGATAGTAACAACATGCAACTTTTACTGAATGCATTCTAAGCAATTTTTAATTGCAAAATCTTTCATTCCAACCCTCACTCTTTTCACACCCCATCCTGATCTTTGGGGGAATGCCTTCTAGCCATTTCTACTTTGAGTTCTTCTATGGGTTATTTTCATATACTTAAAATAATACATATATATATTTGCTATTTCTTGGTTTGTCAATATTTGCTATTATTTTGTGACAAGTAGTTACCTTTGAAAGGTGCTTTGATGGTTCCAAAAATTAGATGCTATGAAATGGTAGCTTACACCAAGAGAATATGGTTTGAAAGGACTTGGCATTTGTATAAAAGAAACATGCAATAGAATATTATGACTATAGATGAATACACACAAAATACATCTAAAATAGTCAACCACAGAAATAGTCAACCAAATACATTTCACTGATCTTCTCAGGTAATATGCACCAAATTATAGATTTGCTTCTTTCTTGGTACCTTGGAGAAGTAAAATGAATCATGTGGAGGCTGCCATTCCAAACATTCATAATAGGTTATAAAGGATCTGGAATTAATTAACTACAGGACTGATGTGTGCACATGTTGAACATTTGTTAAGTAATGGATAGATTCTTTATTAATTGGTTTTGAAAGCAGGTTCATATTTAACCTAATTACTAAATAGTACATTTTTGAAAGTGTTCATTTTTTTGGAATCAGCATAAATTGTATATCTTAAGGACGTATTCATGATGCACTGTGTGTGCTATATGTAACTATTTTAGCTCTTTTTTAATAAAGGTAAGACCTCACTAAAATCATAACAAAAAAGAGAGAAAAAAATCAAAGCAAATTGTGAAAAAATTACTTAACATTTAAAGTATTTATAGTTAAACTAAATATCTTACACAATAGGAAATAACACAAAAAATTTTTCTCCACTGGAAGTCAGCTTCTAAGAGGAAAGAAAGAAACCCTTCTATATATTTCTAGTCAAATTGCAAGCAGTTTAGGCACAGTTTGAGTAATTTTAAACAGGTTCATTTAAATTGATTTATTTAAAGAACATTTTGAACAATTGTGCTGACAGTTTGAAAAAAGTTCTGTCAACAGGGAACTGAATTATCTGAATAGTTTATTTTCTGCCTTTGTGCAGTTTGCCAAAATGAGAGGAAAATATAGGTCCAATATTTAGATTGAAATTAGTCCAATTTGAATTTTGGCAGCAGAACTATAGTCTCCCCAGCCACGAGTTGAGTGTTTTAGAGACTCTTGCATGTGATCAAGGCATGCACACGGAATGAGTAGAGACCAGTCAGAGCGTTCTGAGTTAGTCTTTGGCCTCTATTTGCTCTGTGTCCATGGAATAATTTGTCATTGGGAAGAACTGATGTTGTCAGAATTATTAAATGATATCCTGCTTTCTCCATTTATGCAAAAGTCATGCTTTCATACTTACTGAATTGAAAGTCTCTGGATTGCTAATCTTAAAAACAGAAAAAAAATTTACATTTCTGAACATATTTCCTATTCTCTTTAGTGGCTTAGAGTTTCTGATTTTAGGAAAACATAACTGAAATCGTTTGACTTATTGTGTAATACTGGCACATTATGAAAATCTTGATCCTGCCTCTGAAATAACTCCTGAACAGATGACAGGGATTATTACGCAAATTGTAATGTTATTGACAGTTCATTATTGTTTTTTTCTTTTAGTCCCATTAACAATTCCTGGTTTTGTTTTTTTGTTGTTTGTTTGTTTTTTTAGTTCCTGTCTTTTTAAATGAAATTTTTAAGGCTGACAAAAGAGTATATATTTTAGACTTACACAGTCCAATATGGTAGCCACTAACCACAAGTAGCTATTAAGTATTGAAATGTGGCTAGTTCGGACTGAGAGGTTCTCTAAGTGCAAAAATACACACCAGCTTTTTAGTCTTAATTTAAAAAAGTAATATGGTTATTGATTACATGTTGAATTGATACCATTTTGGATATACTAGGGTAAATATTATACACACATACACATATATATTAATTAATTTTAACTCATTAATTTTAGACTTACATTTGTGACTCATATTATATTTGTATTAGGCAACATGACTATAGAATATTCCAGAAGGAAATATGTAGTAGAATCAGAATATTTGTTTGCTACAAGACAAGAGAGAGGTTAAAAAAAAAGCAAAGAAAGGGTGATTAGAAATCAGAAAAAAATATGGTGGGAAAATAAAATAAATATACAGTAGTCTTAATAGATGTAGAAGTCCTATGATCTTATAAATGAGTTCAGAATATTTAGGTTAGAGAAATATGCTCACAAAAGGAAAAAGTATCATTTTCAGTTTTCCAAGTTATTCTGTGTCAGGAGTATTGGTATGTTTGTATTTAGCCTTTGAATGCTAGGATTAGGGAGACACTATTCTAGGGACAGGCAGGTGAGAAAAAAATTCAGAACTATATTGGGGTTCTTTTAAAACCATACTCTGTTATTTGAGACAAGGTGCTGTATAATAGCTAATCATCTCAATGGTATTAATATTCTGAGTAACATGTTATTACACTCAAAGTTAAAAATACTTTCTATTTAATTTCAAAGATTCAACTCCTAGAAGAATAACTTGCAGACTAGTATTCTGAAAATATACAAAGAATGATATGAATAATTGTTCAGTGGATGAGGAGAAAAAAATTTATCCATATTTTTATTGGCCATCTGGAAGAGGCAATTTATAGCTACTTTAGGCAGTTAAGACTTCAGTTTTGTTCAAAATTCTTTAACACCTAGAATTTTTGCAAGGCTAGAAAGGATTGCAATTTAAAGAAATAAAAGGTGATAATATATTAGCCCAATAAAATTTTCATTTGGATATCATGTGAGAGAATATCTGAATATATATATATATTCAGATATATATATATTCCCCTCTCATTTTCTGTCAATTCCCAGTAAGGTTGTCAGAATGATACTATAAAAACGTTAGTCAAAAGGCTTATATTTTAAAATACAAAATGAAGTATTTACAAATAAAATTATATGATATTGGGATTTGCATTAACACACCAGAACAAAAAAGACTGGAGGAGAAGGAGATGAAATATTAATAAGATTGGCAAACTATTAATGATTATTGAAGGCAGGTGCCATGCGCACAGAGTGTCATTGTCCTGTTCTCTCTTTTTTTTTTAATAACTTAAAAAAATTATTTATTTATTTTATAGAGAGGGAGAAAAAGAGGGAGGGAGAAAGAAAGGGAAACATTAGTACTGTGTGGTTGCCTCTCGAGCACTCACTATTGGGAACCTGGCCCACAACCCAGGCATGTGCCCTAAGTGGGAATAGAACTGGAAACCCTTTGGTTCACAGGCTGGCACTCAATCCACTGAGCCACACTGGCCAGGGCTCATTGTCCTATTCTTTCTGTTTTGTTTTGAAAATGTTCACCATGAAAAGATTTTTATAAGATGTAAGTCACTCTTTTGCTCAAACTCCAAAGATTGAAAGGCAAAATCCTTTTTCATCTCCTTTCTTCAACACTCATGGAACTTATATCTTCATGTCTTCACTAAAATTTCACCTTCTCAGAGAAGCCTGCCTTAAACGTGCTATTAAAAAAATGAAGTGAAATTCACATGACATAGCATTAACTATTTTAAAGTGTAAAATGTAAACCCTTCACAATGTTAGGGCCAATGTGAAGGGCCATTAGACCCATCATAATGTTGTGCAACCAACCACGTCTAACTAGTTTAAAACATTTCGTCACTCCTAAAGTAGCACCCCATACCCAGTACGAAGTTACTCCCATGGTCAGTATATTTTAAATTGCTGCCTCTACACTCTCTGTGCTTGTTCCCTTTTTTCATTTCCTGAAATTGCCACAACTAAATCCCCAGAACTGGACATTTGGAGCAGAAATATATTGCCCCACAGATCTGGAGACAAGAAGTGTGTGATCCAATTGTTGCCAGAGTTGCTTCTTTCTGAAAGTTTTAAGAGTATCTGTTCTATATCTTTCTCCAAGTTCCTGGCAGTTTGTTGTCAGTCTTTTGTGTTCCTTGCCTTGTAGGTGTAATACCTCAATCTCTGCCACGTTCACACAGCATTTTCCTTGCGTGCATGTCTGTTTCCAACTTTCCCCTTTTTATGAAGATATCAGCCACACTGGATTACTCCACTATGACCTCATCTTAAGTAATTACATCTGCCATGATGTTATTTACACATACCTCTGAGGCACTGAGGGTTGGATCTTCAACATTTAAATTTTGGGAGGACACAATTCAACCCTTAACACCATCCAACATAATATATATTTTTTAAGATTATTACTTGTTTTCTCCCAGTTGAATGTCAGCTTCTAGGAGAGCAAGCATTGTCTCCTGACCTAGCTAAAAATGAAAGGAAAACCATCAATGTAAATTCCTTGAAGACAGGGAATTTGTCACTTTTGGACTCTTATGAATCACCATCATCTGTGACAGAACTTGGCATACAGTAGGCACTCAATAAATAAAAGTTGGATAAAATAATGACATTTGGATTTAGACCAATCTTCTTTTTATTTAATGGACTCTGTGATAAGCAATCAATGTAATAATCACTTATAAAGAAAAAGAGGGACATCTGCATCTCAAAATCAGGACATGAGTACTTTTACTAGGAGAAAATATTCTTTACTCATGACTGTTAATCACAATGTGAAATGACTTATATGCTAGAAAACTAGAACTACCACCTTAATACTCCTCTTAATTTTCCAGAGATGCAGTATAAAATATTCTAAATTTCTGTGAATGAATCATTTCCTTAGTTGTACTGTATTTAACTTACATAAATAATATCAATTACATAAACTTTTTTGGTGATAAGTACGAAACACACTAATTCTTTGTAAAAGAGGAGAAAAAATAGATTACCAAATTAAAAGGGATATAAAACATGAGTGATAGAACAAAATAGAGTTCAAAAAGTTAAGTATTAAAATGCATTAGAGAGCAAACTGCACTCAGGCCCAAATAAGTCACTTTGTCAAGATCAGCAGGCTGACAGCAGATGGTGCTATTCCATCTTCACTTCTTAGGAAATCTGCAAGCAATCACCTTGGGAGTGACTGAAAGACAATGAAAATATTACCTCCTTTTTACATCATAGCTTGGAAAAGTGACCTAGAAGTATTGTAAAAAGGCTTTTTATAGAAACATGCCTAGCATTTCCTCCTACTATTTATTAATGAAAACTATCTAAACATGGGTATTCTATTCATTGATTGAAGTATAGAAAATTAAAGTCATGAAATAGGAAATAAAGATGAAAACATTGGTTAGAACTTGTTGCATGGACATTTTATCACCATGCCTAGAAAATCTGTTTTCAGTTGGTTGAAATTTAATGAATTCAGTTTCTTAAAAAAATATTGTGTACTTACAACATGTACAGCAAAGTGGTAGGCACCTAGTGCATATCCATGAGCAAAACAGACCAAAATTTTCGTATCTCTGGAGCTTTCATTGTAGCAGAGTGAGAAAGACAAAGCAGTAAATAAGATAGTTGCATAGTCTGTAGAAGGTGGTGAGTGCCACCATGAAAAAATTAAGGTAGAGCACAGTAAGGAGACCCAAGAACACTGGGCAGTGGAGAGGGTTTGATATATGAGGTCAGTCCAGAAAATATTAAGCCATGTACTATGAAAAATAGATTTATTGAAGAGGATACAAGATACAAGAAAGATTGTATATAGGATAATGATGTTTCAGTCCCCTTCAATATAGGCACCTTGGGACCTCATACAGTTCTCCCAATCACCATCAGTTGCCTTGTCGTATTTTCCTGAATCTCATCAGTGGTCTGAAATCTCTTCCCTTTCAAAGATGATTTTAGTTTTGGGAAAAGCCAGAAGTCACAGGGTGCCAAAGCTGTGCTGTAGGGAGTCTGAGTCACCTGGGTGATTTGGTGATGTTTCACCAAAAAACTCTGCATGAGACGTGATTCGTGAGTGCATACATTGTCATGATGAAGCTGCCAATCACCAGTTGCCCATAGCTTCAGCCTTCTGAATCATCAGAATAGTTTCCATGGAGGAATGTTCAAGCTTGACACAAAATTTGATGCAGAGTTGTTACTCTACTCGCTCAGTCATTTTGAATGTGATGGCCAGCCACACAGTACAGAGCTCTCTCAATGGCATCTACCTCTCCTACTGACTAGCACGGTGAAGTCGTCATTGTTCACACATGCACATTCCAGCCACTCTTCTTGGCTGCCAGGTTACACTGATGTTGATGTCATACAGACCATTCTTGTTATATTAACAATGGTTGGACTTTTTCCAGGCAGACCTCATATGTATATAATTTATTCATTGAGAAGGTTAGAGTCATCAAGAATATATGACCATTGATTGATTCCCGAGCTGGAACCAGAGAATCAGAGACTCTTCACCCCTTCCCTGTCTTCAGAACCCCTGTACTCCCTTCCCATACTAAGAGCTGTTTCAGGAATGCAGCCTTGAGACAGCACTGTGTTGTTGAGACCATTCAGACTGTGCACATGGCTGAATCACATTAAGGCTTCTGGATAAACTAAAGACTCTGTCAGGCTGGTGTAGAGATCTACTCATCTTGTAGTATTCAGGATGAGCCTCAAGAACTATATAAGTTCCCTGGATTATTAAGCCTGCACTTATCATACTGCAGTGGCCTGACACTTTTTTCCATCTTTCCTTTTCCTCTGTGTACGGGGGTTACTTTCAGATTTCACTTGGGAAACTCCCAAGGTTGTGAACCAATAGAAGGTGAAATTTAAGCAAAAATATGAGAGATGTAAGGGAAACAGCTAGAAAAATATCTGGTTAAAGAGTGGCCAGTGAAGAAAGAATAGCCTATACGAAGACCTTAAGGTGGAAGTATGTCTGGCTCATTCAGAGACGCGGGCAAGGAGGCCAGCATGGCTGCAGTGGTGTGAGCAAAGAGAGGAATGCAAGATGTGGTTAGGAAGGTAAGGTGAATGAATAACAGGTCATGTGGGGCCCGCAGAGCATATGTTATCAGATATTGAGTGCCATCGTCAGGCTTTGAATAAAGGCATAATGAATCCGATTGACATTTTTAAAGGATCATTCTGTCCTGTGATGAAACAGACCATAGAGTGCCAGGGCAGAATGTGGAAGACTAGCTAGGGGGCTATTGCAGCAATGGGAGCAAAAGTTGATAGAGGCTCAAGCCACCTATCAATGGAAGTATCATGGAAGCTGGATTGAGAAGTAGCTAGATTCTGGATATTTATTTTTATATTAAGGATGACAGATATTTTTTTCCTGACAGATTAGCTATTAAGGGTGGGAATATGAGTGGTGTCAAAAAACACTTTACAGGGAAGACTATGGGAGGAGTGACTTTTGCAGAATAAATCAGGATTTGCAAGGTGAACATGCTGGTGTTGACATGTCTACCATAAACAGAGATGGTAAGAAATGGAAAATGAGAGTTTGGGTGGGGAAGATCAGGACCTCTGTTTGGGACATACTGAACTTGAAATGTCTATTAGCCATCAAAATGGTGAGAAGGAGATTCTGAAGATTTTTAACGTGAAGTTGATAATCAATTTGCATTGGTGTGGAATGCCTCAAGAATGGAAGAGACTGAAATAGAAGAAATGGTCTAGAAGGCTATTATAACGGGGGCCAGATTAGGTAAGGCTAAACTTGGTTTGGCAGTAGCTGTAGAAATGGGGAGAAGAGCAGTCATACTGTCCAGGCAGAATGTCCACAATTTAGTGGTTACATTTGTAAGGGTGAGAGAGAAATTGAAAGCCCAGATTATGGCACATGGGTTAGTGACAATAGTAAAAGAGATGTGTTGAAGAAGAAGATTGTTGTTGTTTTTTTTCACTGTATATATTTGTATATTTGTTCTTCAATTCTCTTTCATTCTCCAAAATAAAACAGAAATTTCTTCTTTTATTATTTCTAAAAAGTCTCGAGGGAACACAGAAATATATTCTACTGAGTTTGGGGTGGGCAAAACTGTGGTAATTTCTTTCCCCTATTCCATTGTGATTCTTTGAAAATCTCACTTGAGTCATATTTATTTCATTACTGCCGCCAAGAAATTCACATTGTTTTTGGTAATGAATAACATAGAGAATACGTTTCCCACAAGAAAGCAGGAAACTGCTTACAATCAACTCTGTTGAGAAGGAAGGGCAACAGGCACCCCTATGCATTTGCACTTAGGTGTTTGCTCCTTTAATGCATATATTTGCAAAGTACCACCTGTCTTTCTAATTTTCAACTTTTCCGTGACAATTGGCAGTGCTAGTGTCTGAATATGAGATAGAACAAGGGTGAAATTCTCCTGACATTTAGACATTACCAAATGAAAGGGCTCTTGTCTTACAGGCATATTTCCAATTTATAAGGTTCTTTAAAATTTCAATTATAGCTACATTACCATATTAGCTATTATTCACATACTCACATCTACTATGTGACAGGTACTAGTTTAGGATGTAATCACACACAATTATAATACCCATATTTTACTGAGCCCAAGATACTTTCCAGTTGGTGCTTTCTTGATCTCTCCAAATATTGTCAAGTGAAAATTTTTAATGAACTACATCAAGACTGCTTCTGGCTAACAGGGACTGTAAAATGCTGTGAATTATAGGCTGCATCCTGATTCTATAAGTAAAAATGGGTGAAAAAAGTGCATCTTAAAATTGATGAAGTAGGTGGCAGATAACATTTATTGAGTCCTAACTCTTTACCAGGCACTGTGCTAATGCTTACTGTGCTCTGATTGTGACTTAAAATATCTACATTCAAATTCAAATTTTGTTCAAGTCACAGTTTTCTTTAAGAATGTGGGAGATGCTTGCTCAACAGATCTGTAACTAAATCACCTAATTAAATAAAGTTTTCCCATCTGCATCTTAGAAATGCAAAGTCTGTTTTCTTTCCCAGTTTTGCCTATTGAGAATCCCCCATATCCTAGAGCCTGAATTTTCAGCAAGAGAAGTTTATTATACAGTTGGTGTGAATTAAATTCAACCAAGATTTCTTTAAAAAATTTCAATTACAGTTGCCATAAAATTATGTCACCTTTAGGTGCATAACCTGAATACTGATTAGACATTTATATAACTTGCAAAATGACCAATTGGATAAGTCTGGTATCTATCCAATACTGTACATAGTGATTACAATATTATTGACTATATTCATATGCTGTATCTTACATCTCTGTGACTATTTTGTAACTGCAAATTTGTACTTATTAATCCCTTCAGCTTTTTCATACATCCCCCAACCCTCCCTCCATCTTCAACCATCAATTTATTCTTTGTCTATGAGTTTGTTTTTGTTTTGTTTGTTCATTTATGTTTTTAGTAAGTATATTTTATTGATTATGCTATTACAGTTGTCCCATTTTTTTCCCTTTGCCCCCCTCTGTCTGGTACCGCTATTCCCTCCAGCAATTTCCCCCTTAGTTTATGTCCATGGGATGTACATGTGAGTTCTTCGGCTTTTCCACTTCCCATACTGCTCCCAACACCCCATTGTCTATTCTGTACTCACCAACTGTGCTTCTTATTCCCTCTATATATTCCCCCATTATCTCCCCTCTGCTTACCCACTGACAACACTCCATGTGATCTTCATCTCCATGACTCTGCTCCTGTTCTAGATGCTTGCCCAGTTCATTTTTGTTTTTTAAAGATTCTGTTGTTGATAGTTGTGAGTTTGTTGTCATTTTACTGTTCATAGTTTTGATCTTCTCTTTCTTAGATAAGTAGCTTCAACGTTTCATGTAATAAAGGCTTGGTGATGATGAACTCCTCGAACTTGACGTTATCTGGGAAGTACTTTATCTGCCCTTCCATTCTAAATGATAGCTTTGCTGGGTAGAGTAATCTTGGATGTGGATCTTTGCTTTTCATCTCTTTGAATATTTCTTGCCTGCAAGGTTTCTTTTGAGAAATCCTCTCATAGCCTTATGGGAACTCCTTTGTAAATAACTGTCTCTTTTTCTCTTGTTGCTTCTATGATTCTCTCTTTATCTTTAACCTTTAGCATGTTAATTATAATGTGTCATGGTGTGGTCCTCTTTGGGTCCAACTTGTTTGGGATTCTCTGAGCTTCCTGGCCTTGTATGTCTATTTTCTTTGCCAAATTAGGGAAATTTCATTTCATTATTTTTTCAAGTAAGTTTTCAACTTCTTGCCCTTCCTCTTCTCTTTCTGGCACTCCTATGATTCAACTGTTGGTATGTTTCAAGTTGTTTCGGAAGTTCTTAAGCCTGTCTCCATTTTTTGAATTCTCATTTCTTCTTTGTGTTCCAGTTGACTATATATTTTTTTCATTTTGTTCCAAATCATTGATTTGAATTCCAGCTTCCTTCCCTTCACTGTTGGTTCCATGCATATTTTTCTTTATTTCACTTTGTATAGCCTTTACTTCTTCCTTTATTTTGTGGCTGCACTCGATCATTTCTCTGAACGAACTGATCACTAGTGCCTTGAACTCTGCATCTGATAGGTTGGTCACTAAATGTCACTTAGTTCTTTTTTTGGAGTTTTGATCTGTTCCCTCATATGGACCTTATCTCCCTGTCTCTTCATTTTGGCAGCCTCCCTCTGTTTCTGTGTGTTGGGTAGAGATGCTTTGATTCCCATGCTTGGCACACCTGTTACATTGTAAGGGGAGAGCCTTAGGTATTCACCAAGTCAGGGAAGCCCACTTCACTGCTTTGTGACACTGTGTGTGGAAGAAGGGTCTGAGAGGGAACAATGCCACTTGCTTGGATCTTGCCCAATTTCCAGTCACTTCTCCCACTTTCCGTAAGTACCTGGCACCCTTCTAGTTGCTGCCTTGGTGCTGATTCCCAGAGTGGGTTGGTTTGTGGACATTCTAGGACACTGTAGGTCTTTTAAATGGACTTCCCTGAGAGACTGACAGCTTCTTGAGAGACCCCCACTGGTTTACAGCCAGAACTTATGAGGCTTTATTCTCCTGTTGCCGGAAACTTGGGCTGCGCAGTCTGGCCCAGGGCTTTGATTTCTCACTCCCCAGTTGTCCCTTCTCATTTTTATTGGCCACATGTTAATATGGCACCTCCCGATCTGCCAGCTGCCACCTCAGCTGACTGCCCACTACCGCCCACCACCACCTTGATACATGTTCTCTGCTCCTCCTACCCATCTGCATGAATGTTTCTTCTTTAAATCCTTGGTTGTTGAACTTTCATACAGTTCGATCTTCTGGCAGCTCTGGTTGTTTTGTTTTTAGGTTGGTTGTGATCCTTCTTATGGTTGTGCAAGGAGGCCAAGCAAGTATACTCCATCTTGGCTATAAGTCCTGTTTTATTTTTTAGATTCCACATATAAGTGTAATTACTTGGTATTTTTCTCTCTCTGACTGACTTATTTAGCTTAGCATAATACCCTCTAGGTGCATCCATGTTATTGCAAAATTAGGTTTACAATTGTAAGTATGTGAAACACAGAGTTTATTCTTGTATCATTATATATTTACTAATTACTGTATTAATTATTTGTTCTGTATCTTCTTTTTGTTATTATTGCTATTATTTTGTTTCTTACTTATGATTTATCTTTTAGGTAATAATGGCTAGTTATTTAATTTACTTTTTCCCACCCCTGTATATCAATGGAATATTACTCAGCCATATAAAAGAATGCAATTTTGCCATTTCTGACAGCATATATGAACCTAAAGGACTCCGCTAAAGGATTAATACATGAGGATTACTTTTTTTCACATTCTCATAAATATTCATTAGTTGATTTATTGATGATAGCCATTCTGAGAGGTGTGGAGTGGTATTTCATTGTGGTTTTAATTTGCCTTTCCCTGATGATTAGTGATGTTGAGCATCTCTTCAAATGCTGATGTCTGTCTATCAGCCATCTGCATAGGCTGTAGGTCTTCTTTGGAGACCGGTCTATTCAGATCCTCTGCCCATTTTGAAATCAGATTTTTTTTGGTATTAAGTTGTATGGGTTCCTTATACATTTTGGATATTATACCTTATAAAATGCATCATTGGCAACTGTCTCTTATTCAGTAGGTTGTCTTTTCATTTCATTGATGGCTTTCTTCTTTTGCTTGATGTAGCCCAATTTGTTTATTTTTTTTCTTTTGTTTCCTTTGTCCCAAAAGATATATCCAAACAAACATTACTAAGAGTATTATCAAAGAGTATATTGCCTATGTTGTCTTATGTTGGGATCTGCCCTGCCTGGTTTCAGAAGCTATAACTGCCCCCCAGGGCTAAGGCTGAGTGAGAGACCTTGGGACCATAAGCCACTAAGGAGACAAAGCTTATCTTCCTGGACGGGGTGCTGCCTCTGCCCCCTTTTGCTTCACCCTGCTTGGCCCAAGGTGGATGACTGGTTAGCCAATGATGAATAAGATTCATCAAAGGAGAGATGACCTAAGACAGGCACGGTCAAGAAGGGGCCCTCAGGGAAGGACTTGGGGGACTATAGAAAAAGGGGGTGATGGACCCTCGCCCCTGAGCTTTGACATAGCCTGAGTCCTCATTCTGTCTGTGAGAAGTCTCCTAATCTCTTGGATGCCTTACTTCCCCTGTCTGACTTAAGCCTGAAACAATGCTGGAGGGTAGTGCAGTCCTGGGCAGGAACCGGCAGTTCCCTGGGGCGATCAGGCCTAAAAAAGAAGACATAAAATCCTGTGAAACCTGCTTTGCTAAGAATGCCTTCAATTTTCTGATAAGGGTCCAAGCATGAAATGAGTTTGTTTCCCAAAGTTTTATAGCCTTTTAGCTGACTGACCCTGACTCAGAAAAGCCCTCATAGTTATGTTAATCTACCTAACATATAAAAGCCCTTTATATGTTGTGTATTGTTTAATCCTTACTGCTTGACATTGATTGATGAGCTTTACCTGCATTCCTGTATAAACTGAACCCAATAAAAGCCCACTGAGGAACAGGCTCCTGGCTTTTCTCCTCTGAGAGACTGGCCACCTTTCCTCCCCAAGCAGATCATGTCTTGGTAGACTTATTCTCATCCATGGTGGACGGAGCCAGGAGGGGTGGGCAGGTGTTGAGGGAGGGATCTGCAAGTGGAGCCCCTCCACAATCTTATAGAGGTTTTATGGTTTCAGTTTGTACATTTAAACCTTTAATCCATTTTTAAATTTAATCTGCATTGTATTTTTCCCATTACCATTTATTTCCCTTGTATCCCCCTCCCCCCAATAATCACCACACTGTTGTCCACATCCACGAGTCCTTTTTCAGTTTTGCTCAATCCCTCAATCCTCTAGCTCCCCCACAGCTTCTCCATCTCTGAGTCTGTCCCCATTTTTCTTGTTCATTCAGTTCATTTATTAGATTCCACATATGAGTGAAATCATATGGTATTTGTCTTTCTCTGACTGGCTTATTTCACTTAGCATAATGTTCTCCAGGTCCATCCATAATGCTGCAAAGGAAAAAATGTTCTCTTTTATTGCCAAGTAATAATCCATTGTGTAAATGTCCCACAGTTGTTTTATCCATTCATTTACTAATGAACACCTGGGCTGCTTCCATATCTTGGTGATTATAAATAATGCTGCAATGAACATATGGGTGGTTATGTTCTTTCGAATTAGTGTTTGGGGTTCCTTCAGATTTATTCCCAGAAGTGAGATAGCTGGGTCAAAAGGCAGATCCATTTTTCAATTTTTTGTGGTATCTCCATACTGCTTTCCACGGGGGCTATACCAGTCTGCATTCCCATCACTAGTGCAAACGGGTTACCCTGTTCCACATTCTTGCCAGCACTTGTTGTTTGTTGATTTGTTGATCATAGCCATTCTGATAGATGTGAAATCATATCTTCATTATGGTTTTAATTTGCATTTCTCTGATGATTAGTGACATTGAGTATCTTTTCTTTTTTTTAAGATTTTATTTATTTATTTTTAGAGAGGGAAGGGAGGGAGAAAGAGAGAGAGAGAGAGAAACATCAATGTGGGGTTGCTGGGGGCCGTGGCCTGCAACCCAGGCATGTGCCCTGACTGGGAATTGAACCTGTGACACTTTGGTTGGCAGCCCGAGCTCAATCCACTGAGCTAAGCCAACCAGGGCTCGAGTATCTTTTCTTATGTCTATTGTCACTCAAAAGTGACATTGAGCATCTTTTCTTATGTCTATTGGCCATCTGTATGTCTTCTTTGGATAAGTGTATTCAGGTCCCTTGCCCGTATTTAAAAAAATATTTTATTTATTTATTTTCAGAGAGTGGGGAAGGGAGGGAGAAAGTGGGGGAGTAAAATGTCAGTGTGTGGTTGCCTCTCACACACACCCTACTGGGGACATGGCCTGCAACCCACGCATGTTCCCTGACTGGGAATCGAACCAGCGATGCTTTAGTTCACAGGCCCGTGCTCAATCCACTGAGCTACACCAGCCAGGGCCTTTGCCCAATTTTTAACTGGTTTGTATGTTTTTTTGGTGTTGAGCTTTATAAGTTCTTTATAAATTTTGGATATTAACCCCTTATCTGATGTATCAGCAAATATTTCCCATTCTCTGTGTTGTCTTTTTATTTTGTTGGTTTCCTTTGCTGTGCAAAACCTTTTTAGTTTGATGTAGTCCCACTTGTATATTTTTTTCTTTTGTTTCTCTTGCCTTAGGAGATATATCTAATAAAAGATTGCTATGAACAATGTTTGAGACTTTGTTGCTTATGTTTTCTTCTACGATTTTTAAGGTTTCAGGTCTAACATTTAAATCTCTGATCCATTTTGAGTTTATTTCTGTGTGTGGTGTAAGAAGGTGGTCTAGTTTCATTCTTCTGCATGTATCTGTCCAGTTTTCCCAACACCATTTATTGAATAAACTATCATTAGCCAATTATATCTATTTTCTTCCTTTGTTGAATATTAATTGACTATAAAGATGTGAGTTTATTTCAGGCCTCCCTATTCTGTTCCATTGATTTATGTGTCTGTTTTTGTGCCAGTACCAAGCTATTTTGATTACTATGACCTTACAGTATAGTTTGATATTAGGTAGTGATTCCTCCAACCTTGTTCTTCTTTCTTGGGATTACAGTTGCTATGTGTGGCATTTTGTCATTCCATATAAATTTTCCAAAGTTTTGTTCTGCTTCTGTGAAAAACATCATTGGAATCTTGGTAGGAATTACATTGAATCTATAGATTGCTTTGGGTAGTATGGACATTTTAATGATGTTACTTCTTCCTATCCATGAACATAGTATGTGCTTCCATTTATTTGTATCTTCTTCTATTTGTTTCTTCAGGGTCTTATAATTTTCTGAGTACAGGTCTTTTACATCCTTGGTTCGGTTTATTCATAGCTGTTTTTTTCTTTTTGTAGCAATTGTGAATGAGATTATTTTTTTTAATTTCCCTTTCTGTTAGTTCATTATTGACATATCAAAATGCAACTGATTTCTGGATATTAATTTTGTATCCTGCTACTTTGATGAATTCATTTGTCATTTCTAGTAGTTTCTTGGTGAAATCTTTGGGGTTCTCTATATACAATATACCAACTGCAAATAAAGACAGTTTTACTTCTTCCTTTCCAATTTGGATGCCTTTTATTTCCTGTTCTTGTCTGATTGCTGTGGCTAGGACTTAGTGAATAAGAGAGGTGAAAGCAGACACCTTTGTCTTGTTCCTGATCTTAAGGGGAACACTTGTAGTTTTTGCATGTTGATTTTGATGCTGACAGTGGGTTTGTCATATATAGCCTTTATTATGTTTAGGTATGTTCCCTCTAATCCAGTTTGCTGAGATTTTTTATCATAAATGGGTGCTGGGTTTTATTTAATGCTTTTTCTGCATCTATTGATATGATCATGTGATTTTTGGCCTTTATTTTGTTTATGTGGTGAATCACATTTATTGATTTGCAAATGTTGTACCAGCCTTGCATTCCAGGAATAAATCCTACTTGATCATAGTATATGATCTTTTTGATGCACTGTTGTATTCAGTTTGCTAATATTTTGTTGAGTATTTTAGCCTCTATGTTCATCAGGGATATTGGCCTCTAATTTTCTTTTTCTTTTTTTTTTGTACTGTCTTTATCTGGTTTTGGACTTAAGATAATGCTGGCCTCATAAAATGAGTTTGGGAACCTTGCCTCCTCTTGATTTTTATGAAATAGTTTGAAAAGAAAAAGTTTTAGTTCTTCTCTGAATGTTTGGTAAAATTCCCTGGTGAAATTGTCCATCCCAAGGCTTTTGTGTGTTGGGAGTTTTTGATTACTGCTTCAATTATACTAGATGTAATCTGTCTATTCAGATTCTCTGATTCTTCCTGATTTAGTTTTGGAAGATTGTATGTTTCTAAGAATTTTTCTATTTCATCCAGGTTGCCCAGTTTTTGGAATATAGTTGTTCATGATATTTTCTTACAACCCTTAGTAGTACTTTGGTGTCAGTTGTTATTTCCCCTCTTTCATTTCTGATTTTATTTATTTGGGTTCTCTTTTTTTTCTTGATAAGGCTGGTTAAAGGTTTGTCAATCTTGTTTACATTTTCAAAGAACAAGTTTCTGGATCCATTGGTGTTTTATATAATTTTTTTAGACTTTATTTCATTGATTTCTGCTCTGTTCTTTATTATTTCCTTCTTTCTACTCACGTTGGGCTTTGTTTGTTGTTCTTCTTCATGTTTCTTTAAGTTTGGTTAGATTGTTATATAATTTTTTTAAGGTAGGCCTGTAATGCTACAAATTTCCCTCTTAGTATTGCTTTCTCAGTGTCCCACAGATTTTGGATTGTTGTATCCTCACTTTCATTTGTTTCAAGGTATCTTTTAATTTATTCCTTGATCTTGTTGTTGACCCATTTATTGTTTTATAACATGTTGTTTAGCTTTAATTCCTTGTGTTTTTTTTCTTCTTGTGATTGATTTATAGCCTCAAAGCATTGTGTTCAGAGAAGTTGCTTGATATAATTTCCAACTTCTTAAATTTAATGGGACTTGTTTTGTGTCCTGATACATGGTCTATCCTAGAAAATGTCCCATGTGCACTAAAAAATTATATATATTCTGCTGCTTTGGGGTGAATTTTCTGAAGATACTAATTTTATCCATTTCATCTAGTGTGTCATTTAAGGCCACTGCCTCCTTGTTGATTTTCTGTCTGGAAGATCCATCCATTTAAGTTAATATGGTGTTAAAATCCCTGACTATGGTGGTATTTCTGTCAATCTCTCCCTTTATGTCCTTCAAGATTTGCTTCACATATTTAGATGATCTTATGTTGGGTGTGTAAATGTTTACTAGGGTTATATCCTCTGGTTGGATTGTTCCCTTTGCAGTGTCCTTCTTTGTCTTTTATTATAGCATTGGTTTTAAAGTCTATTTTGTCAGCCCTGGCTAGTGTGGCTCAGGGGACTCAGTGCTGGCTTGCAAACCAAAAGGTCACCGGTTCAATTACAGTCAGGGCATATGCCTGGGTTGTGTGTCAGTTTCCCAGCTGGAGGTGTGGGAGATGCAACTGATTGATGTATCTCTCACATATGGATGTTTTGTTTCCTCTTTTTCTCCCTCCTTTCCCTTGTCTCTAAAAATAAATAAGTAAAATCTTTTAAAAAGTACTGTTATTCCAGCTTTTTTTCTTTCCATTTGCATGAAATATCTTTTCTATCCCTTTACTTTTAGTTGTGTGTGTGTGTGTGTGTGTGTGTGTTTTGATCTGAGATAAGTCTCTTGGAGGCAGCATATATAGGGGTCTTGTTTTCTTATCCCTCCAGCTACCCCTTGTCTTTTGGTCAGAGCACTTAAGCCATTTACATTTAAGGTGATTATTGATAGATACATTAGTGTCTTTATATTGTTTTCCTCATTTTTTTCTGTTTTCCCTCTTCTTTTTATTAAAGCAAGCCCTTTAACATTTGTTGCAGCACTAGTTTGGTGGTAACAAACTTCTTTAGCTTTTTCTCGTCTGGGAAGCACCTTATTTCTCTTTTGGTTTTAAATGATAATCCTGCCAGATAAAGTAGCCTTGGTCGTATGTCCTTGCTTTTCATCATCTTGAATATTTCACACCACTCCTTTCTTGACCTGAAATGTTTCTGATGAGTAATCAGACAGTCTCGACATATTTTTCTTCTCTATATTCTTAGTTATGAGACTTTTGTTCAGTAGGTCATCAGGTGACCTTCAATAATATTTGTTCTACAATTTAGTTGTAACTTGGATGTTGTCATGGGAGGAGGCGAGCACAGCATTTATCTACGCTGCCATCTTGACTGGAAGTCCTCCTTACTGCTTATTCTGTGAAAAGAATTATAAAAGATGCTTTGTAAACAGACTGTTGCCACAAAAAATTAAAATTTGGTAGAAGCACAGATGATATTAAATTTTATAAACTATGGAAAATGATGTATGGGCTGAGAATATAAGTCACATGTTGTGGGTACATGGAAGAAACAATTATAATGGGCATGGGGTGCAGAGGAAGAAAAGGGAAAACTTGATGAAAATGATGGCATTTGTGTTGGGAATCATGAATAAGGTTTCCAAGAGTGGAGAGCTAGTACAATTGAATATTTTTAAATCCAATCAAATATTGGTGGGCCCCTAACCATGGGTCCTATGTATGACAGTGGGACAACTTTGCTGAATTGAGAGGTAAACACCAAGTCATTCTACAAGTATAGAAACTCATTACACTGCTCCTGCCACCCTGCATGGAGTGCCTGCACTTCAGTGGTAAGGACTGCGAACATTACTGATTTCTTTCAATGCAAAAGAACAAAGAGAAGAGGCAATTACTTAGGCTATCAGACAAAAGCCAGATGCCCTGAATCATCCTGAATAGTGTCTAAGGTCAGGTCAGACTTTTAAAAGAAGCTATAGAAAGATATTTTAGAGATTATTTCTGATTAAAAACTATGCTATTCTCAAGTACACTCAAAATTCTAAACCATTATGTGAAGTATAAATATGTCTTATTAAAATAAACTTTTACTAGAGTTCTAGTAATCAGAAATAACTGGTAATATTTTTTTCTTAGGTCCAGAGACACTCTGTAGGTTTTTAGAACTCTTTAATTTTTTTATTTTGAAATAATTATAGATTCACAGAAAGTTGCAAAAACAGTACAGATGGGTTTCACATACCCTTCGCCCAGTTTCTCCCTACAAATTATGCCTTACAAATTAAAGTACAATATCAATACTGGAAATTTGATGTCCGTACTAACATGTCACATATTTCTATGTCATTCAATCAGTAGATTTATGTAATTAACACTGCAGTTAAGATACAGAGCTATTCCATTACCACAAAGATCTCCCTTGTGCCTTTAATAATCGCACTTACCCATTCTTCTCCAGCATTCCTATCACTTGACAGCCACTAATTTATTTTCCATCTCTACAGTTTTGTTATTTATAAAGTGTTATATAAATAAAATCACACAACATATGACTTTTTGAGATTGGCTTTTTTCAGTAAGCATAATGTCTTTGAGCTCGACCAAAAAACACTTATGTGCACCAATGTCTGTATCTTTTTATTGCTGGGTGATTTATGGTGGGTAGTGCCATAATTAGTGTAACCATTCATATCTTGAGGGACATATTGGTCATTTCCACTTCTTAACTGTTACGAATAAAGCTGCTATGAATAATTAGGTACAGATTTTTATGTGGGCATGTGTTTATTTCTCTGGGATAAATGTCCATGAGTGCAAGTGCCAGGTTGTATGATAAGTGCATGTTATGTTTTTCAAGAAACTACCAAACTGTTTTCCAGAGTAGCTGTATCTTTTTATGAGGAACACATGAAGGAAGGTAATTTGTAAGATGACCATCTCTGCTTAAGAATCCCTTTTAAGGTGAGAATGGCTGTAACAGCATGTTCCCCCAACAGTGTGCTGCCAAATCATCCTCACCCGCCCCCCCCGCCCCCCATTCTTTTCTTCCAGGGCAGTTGGACTTATTCCTACAGTGTGGTGAGATAATAGACTGCTCACTGTCAGTAGCACAATTCTTAGCCTTATGTTTGCCAGGCAAAGGTGAATCAGCTATCGTGAGACAAAAGACCCTGCCCTGATGAAAGCTGCCTAGAGATAGCTGAGGGCTTTCCAGTCTTTTAGTCTCCTAACCCACACTTTCTCAGCATCTTCCTGTAGTTAACCTCTCCACATCCAGGACCTAGGTTTTTCATTTTGGTTCCCTATTTGCGCCAGGATGTATTTAAATACTCAAGTAGCAGAGAGTCTCTGGCTGGTCTGAGTTCGCACCCACTCCTAGCTCCCAACCTCTGCCAAGGTCCTAGTGCCTCTCACTGAGATAGACTGACTGCTCACTTGTTCACTTCATTTGGGCCTCAGGTCCAGTGGCCCCTTGCCTGAGAGGTCTTCTCTACTGCCCCCTCCCCTGAACAGCGTTCTCTATGCCCTAGCTTGGCTTTATTTTTCCTCACAGCACATATAACTTTCTGACATAGTATGTGTGTATTTGTTATGTTTGTGGTCTTACTTTGTTAGAATATAAACTACCTGAGGACAGGAACTCTGTGCAGTTCACTGCTAATTCACAGACCTGGGACAGTGCCTGGCTCATTACAAACGCTCAATAAACAGGAGATGAACGAATAAATCAGCAGGCATTTTACAATGGTTTTCTAACCGATCTACTCTCTTGTCTCTGTAATTTATCTTTCACTTGAACAACTAAAGTTACACTCCAAAGAAATGGATTGAATCAGCTCATTCTCCTCAAAACCGTTAAATGATCATTCATTGCTTATCGAGTAAAGCACAGACTCATTTAGAGTGTCAACTGAACTCCCAATTATAAACACAATTTGTCTTCCAGGAGACTTCTTGGCACTATGTGTGATTGTTTTCCTTCATTTTATGGTCCCTCCTCACCAATTCACTCTGTTTTTCTGACCATGTCAGGCACTTGCACATCAATGTAATTTTAGCCTTCTTTTTTCCTGTTCCCATTCTCAGTCAATTTAATCATAAAAGTTCAGGGTTTGTTCCCCATTCATGCAGGAATTTTGAGTTATGATTTTAATTTGCTTTGTGACAACATTTTTCCTGGCAAGTTGCCTTCATATTTTATTCTTATAGAGTTTTTTTTGTTGTTGTTGTTGCTAGGAGTCTGTGCTTACAAGTGTTCAAATGTTCTGTCTTTTTCCAGACTGGCCATTAGCAAAGGATTCACGTGGAGTGTGGGGAGGACCCCGGGTAGTTTTCCAGATTGCTGTGCTCAAATTTTCCCTCTTCCAATGCTTCAGTGCTGGAAAAACATGGTCCTACTGTGCAGTTTTGCCTCCTTTGGCTCCAGTGAGAGTGGGACTACTGCCAGCTTTGAGCTTCCTTAGCTATTACTAATGAGAAGCTCCAGCCTCTGTTTTCCATGTTATATCTTTTTAAAAAAAAAAATTGGTGTTCTCTATCTCACAGATATGTTGCTGAGCTGGACACAGAGGTGTGCATTCCACATGATTCCTTTTAAATTAAGTTCTGCAACAGGTAAAATAATTTACGGTAAACAAAAATCAGAACACTGGTTTCTTCAGGGTGAGGGGATCGACTATGTAGGAACATGGGGGAACTTTCTGGGGCGGTAGAAATGTCCTGTATCTGAATCAGAGTGTGAGTTGCATGGGTGTATCTATTAACCAAGGTACACAGTTTTTTTTTTTTAAAAGTGGTGTTCTCTAAGTTTAGTCACTTCAAGTTCTCCCTGGGCCCTCCCCATGCTTTTTTTTCCTTTGCCTTCTCCAGTTCATGCTCCGTCCTCAGTCTCAGGCCTGCTCATGGCACTCCCCACTGGGGCAAGACCTCAGACTCTGAGAGCTAATGTTTGCTGTCTGTGTCTGAGGCGGCCACTGCCAATCCTTCCCTGACCCATTCTTCCAACTCTAGGCCTGCACCAGTGTTACTTCTTAGATACTACCTTTGCTCTCATATGTTTTGATCACAACTCAGGGTAATTTGGAATTTTGTGTGATCATTTTGCTGAGGATATAGTTTGTACTTTTTGTTATGGTTGATGCGATTTTCTTTGTTGCTTTGTAAAATTTCCAGAAGAAGTGAGACAATTCAAAACTATGCTTCTACCATTTTCTCATCTAATTTAGCAATTTACTATGCTTTTGTCTGAGATTTATGTTCTTCTAAGTAATTTAGAGTTAATAGATCCTTCTCATGTGAAATGAAAGTAATAGGAGAACTGGAGTTTTATGGATTTTTCCTTTTTAATTATTTTATTTTTAAAATCCTCACTTGAGGATATGTTTATTGATGAGAGAGAGAGAGAGAGAGAGAGAGAGAGAGAGAGAGAGAGAGATTAATGTGAGAGAAAAGCATTGGTATATTGGTATGAGAGAGAAACATCAATCAGTTGCCTGTGGTATGTACCCTGACAGGGGACTGAACTCACAATCTAGGTATGTGCCCTGATTGGGGTTTAAACCTACAAACTTTTGGTGTATGAGACAAGGCTCCAATCAACTGAGTAACCTAGCTAGGGCTTTTCCCCTCTTTTAAATTAATAATGTAGTTTAAATTTATTTACAGGAAAAAAATTAAAAACCCGAAACTGCTACAGGCATTTTAAAGAGTTAAGTGAATATTAAAATCTCTGTTGTGTACTAAGTCACACAGCCTATTGGTGCCAACTCTTTAATAATGGATTCTGATTATATTGCGCTGACTGGTCTGGGGAGTTTGTCTCCAAGAGCTGCAGAGATTGAGTAGTCTTACATTTTTCTGCAGTGCAATCCTTTTAAAAGCCCAGAAATTAGTGCTTACCCATGTTAGGAGAAAAAACAAAGGTGATATTTTTCCTCACTTGTGGGTATCAATAATCAGACTGGTAGAACTACATATAATGATTCTCTCTTTGTCTTTAACGTTTGCTATCTTAGTTATGATGTGTATTCCTGTGAGCCTCTTTGGGTTTATCTTGTTTGGGACTCTGAACTTGTGTGTCTATTTCCTTTAATAGGTTAGGGAAGTTTCGATCAGTATTTTTTCAGACAGGTTCTCAATTTCTTGCTATTTCTCCTCTCCTTCTCATACCCTTTGATGCAATGTCATACTTGATGATGTCCTAGAGGCCCCTTAAACTATTTTCATTTATATTTGCTATTCTGGATTGGGTAGTTTCTGCTACCTTGTCTTCCACACTACTATTTCAATCTTCTTCTTCATCTAATGTGTTATGGATTCCTTCTAGTGTGTTCTTCATTTCAGTTATTCTTAATTTCTGACTGGTTCTTTTTTATGGTTTTTATGTCCTTTTTTATTCTTAATATTTCTTTGTTGAAGTTCTCACTGAGTTCCTTGAGCTTACTTATGACCAGTGTTTTGAACTTTATATTTGGCAGATTGCTTGCTTTCACTTTGTTTAGTACTTTTTCTGGAGATTTCTCCTGTTTTGGGGGGTAGGGGTTTTGTTTCTTTGTTTACTCATTATGACTGCCTCTTTGTGTTTGTGTCTATGTAGTAGGTAGATTTGCTCTATCTCCCATTTTTGGAAGGGTGGCCTTATGTAGTACATGCCCTTGGGGCTCAGTGGCACGGCCTCCATAATTGCTTGTTCTGGATACATCCGAGTGGCCCTGGTGCTGGTTGTTTGTACCCTGATGTTGCAGTTGAGATTTTATTACTGTTGACCTGTCAGTGTGTAGGACTGACTTTCAGGTTGACTGGCTGTGAGTATTCGTCACAACCACAGTGCACAAGGTACTGTGCGGGGGCTATTCCACAGAGCAGGATTCACCCTAGTGGGCTCTGGTGCCTATCAAGACTAGCCTTTGGGTGTGCTGCTTGTGGAGCTAGTCAGGTGGTTCTCTGTTGTGGTCTGAATGTGGTCACTGAGTTACTGGTTCTGGGCCTCTTAGGAGGGGTTCCAGTGCAGGCCAATGTCAGCAGCTGCATGAAACCATCCCCAGGGTCACTTAGTTGGAACTATAAAACAATCTAAGGTTGATAGTTGCCTGAGATGGTCCTGGTGGCATGTTGAAGAGTCCATGATGAGAACTAAGATCATCTGCTATCTTTGCTGTGCCTGGGCAGTTCAAAGGCACAGGTCACCTCTTAAGGCTCAATTGATGAAAGAACCTTCAGTGGTACTTGAGTTGGATGAGGCAGGGTCTCAGGAAGTCACCAGGGTCTGGCAGCTGGTTTTCACCAGGTTAATGCAGATTCTGACTTAGCACCAGTGCTGTACCTGGAGCCACTAAACAAATGACACAGGGCACAGAGGTCAGCTACTTCCTGCCTGGGACCTATAGACCTTTGAGAGTTTTTAAGCAAGACTGGCTGCCATGGAAATAGCCTTGTCTGTATACTAGTGGGGTGGGTGTCAAGGAGTTATCAGGATGGAACTAGCATCAAGCTAATGCAGATTCAAGTTTGGTCATCTGGGAGGAGGCCCCAGCACAGGGACAAAGGTGGCTGTCCCTCCAGCCCTTGTCCTGAAGCCATATAACTTGGTTTTTTCTTCTATATTCCTGGTGGCTTGTAGTGTGCTATCCATCCACAGGAGCCCAAGGCGAGTGCCTGAGAGTGTGTAAGTTTTGTGCAAGCTCTTAAAGAGGATGTCTGTGTGTCCATCAGCTTTCTGTCTCACCAAGACAGATAGAATTCCAGCTGATTTTCACAGGCAGATTTTGTGTGGGCTACTCTTCCTGGTACTGGTGTTAAAGCCCACTGTGGGCCTGGAACCTCTAGCTCCTCAGGGGGAACCTCTGCATCTGAAATATTCTCTGATTCTCAACAGCCATATGTGGGTGCAGGAGTTCATTTTGTGTCTCTACTCCTCCTATAAGTTTCAGATGGCTTCTTCATTTTATCCTCAGTGGTAGGACTTCTGTTCAGGTAGTCTTCTTCTGGTACCAGATTAGGTGTGGGACCAGAGTGAGGCAGGCACTTGTGACAGGGGTAGTCATAGACCAAAGAGGCCTGACAATCTAGCCTGGGGAACAAAGGGATTGGTTGAGTTTCAGGTTTGACATACCTGAAAACCATGAAAGTTTGGGAAGTTGAGTGGTCACTTTGAACAAGCTAATATACAAAAATCTGTCAGAAGATATCCAGCCATGTAATATGAAAAACAGAGACATTTATTAAAGAAAATACAAGATACAAGAAATATGTACATAGGACAGTGACACCTCAGTCCCTACAAAGTACATGCCTTGGGACTTCACAGTTCTAATTGCCATCAGCTACCCCATTGAATTTTCCTGAATCTCAATGATGGTTGAAATCTCTTACCTTTCAAAGGTGATTTTAGTTTGGGGAAAAGCCAGAGATCTCAGTGTGTCAAATATGGGTTGTAGGGGGAATTAGTCACCTGGGTGATTTGATGTTTTGCCAAAAAACTTCACGAGATGTGGTGCATGAGCAGGCGTTTGTAGTGATGAAGCTGCGAATCACCAGTTGCCCATAGCTGCAGCTTTCTGAATCACCCAAATAGTTTCCGTGGATGAATGTTCAAGCTTTACTTAAAATTTGATGCAGATTCATTACTTTTTTGCTCAGTCATTTTAAATATAATGGTCACACGGTACACATGTTCACTCAACATGTATGTACCACCCCCACTGACTAGCACAGTGAAGTCATCATCATTAATTCATGCACATTCCAGACAAATTTCCTTGGCTGCCAGGTTACACTGATGTCATGCAAATCATCCTCATTGTATTAAAAATGATGGACTTTTTAAGGACAGACCTTGTATGTCATTCTGGTCTTACCCTCTGTTCTGGATCTCTGACATGCAAGTTTCAGTAATCTGTTCTCAGTATCCCCCAAAGAAGCTATTTTCCTGCCTGTGTGGTTAGGGAAGAGGGAATAATATTCCTTTATCAATGGCCTCTTCCTTAAGATTTTTTTCCTTTAAAGTCTTATTTCCTTTCATTATCACCCTTCAGCCATTGCTGCAGTATAAGAGACAAAATGATTGTGCTCATTATCCATATTGCTTTCAGTGAAAAAACTATATTTAACATTTCTAATCCTTTGTCATCTGTGTTGCTCTACTACATTTGGACTATTCATGCAAAAAAAATTCTAATGTTGTAATATCTTCTAAAATTGAAAGTAGGTATATGGCATTATTAAACATACAATAAAAAAGACTAAATTCAACATTTTTATGAAATAAATTAAAAGTTAATAGGCATTCCTAGAGTGATTTTCAAATTTGATTTAAAATATGAAGTACCTTTTGTTCACCTATTGCCTGGGAAACTGAGCATATGAAGAATATTTGAGCAATCAAAATTAACTACATTCCCATACTACTCAGCTATAGTCTAGGGATGAAAAGAGGTCTTTATCACAGATTAAGTTTGACCACATCCTGCAATATAATTCCATTCTTCCCAGACACCTAGAAGAGCCATTGATTACATGTTCAGTGTACCTAACTCAAGTTATACCATTTGGGAATCAGAATCAAGTATAGAGGGAAGCACTTATTTGCCTTTTGAGATTTAGAAGCAAGGAATGCAATGATTACATATATTGTTGAATATATAATGTTACTTTTAGATCATCATTCTCAGTTTAACTGGATCCAGTGTTTGTAATATATTTTCTTATATTTAGAATGGCATTTGTAAGACTCAGATATGTCCAATAGGTAGCTCTAGAGGGCAAGCTAAAAACAAAGGCTAGAATTTGGAGGGAAGCAGATTTCTGTTCAATATAAGAAACAACTTTCCTCCACTTTATAAAGGTATATTTAGAGTAAGACAAATGATCAAAAACTGGCATGTGGCAGATGATTAGTCCAATAAATTCCTACACAGGAATGTACAACCAAATATTTCCACATTCTCTTTACACATTTTTGTCTTAATAGTTTTCTGACATAAGACTAATTTCTTCTTTCTCCAATTTATTAATCATTTTTGAAGTTGATTTCAATGGTTCTGCATCCTCATGATTTCAGTAGGACTTGAGTCTTAAAACTATATCATTTCAGAAACATTCTTATTGAGGGAAATTTGTTCTTTTTTTTTTTTGAATGACTCAAGAAAAAGTCTATAAATGGTGCTGACATTTATAGTAAATGCTAATAAGAAATTTTTCTTCTGTCTACCATAGATTCACATTTGTTTTACTAGAAACTGAAAGACTAGCCTAGCCCCAAATTTTCTTCTGAATTATTGTTCTTATAGCTGCAAATGTAGCTATATAGCTAAATGTAGTGATTCTAGTTAAAGGCTGTGTTATTTGAAAGAATATTTATCTTAAAAATCTAGATGTATCTATAAATAAATTATATTTGATGACACTATGATGCTTAATCAAATTTAATATCTAAATAGGGGATTGAATCAGAGGGTAATACTATTACACACATCAAAACATAACTCTTCTAAATCATAAACTCATATCGAAACTTGCAAGTAACTTTGGAATCTAATACGGATTTCAACCTGGTTTAGAAAACTCCTTCAAATTCTAAAACATCCTTGATTGATGAGTTTTTTTCAATTTCTAATTCAGTGCTTTCAGGGGTAAAGGGCTCACTACCTTCATTTCTGAACAGTCCTCTCGGAAAGTCCTTCCTAACATTAAAATTAATTCTGCCTCCCTGTGTTAATTTCCCGTCCTTGGTCCTAGGCTGTTGTCTCCACAAGTGTTTGAAAAAGTAGCATGCGTTCCACTTCTCCAAAATCAAAGCCTTGTTTTCCTTCTTGTTTAAATGCTTGGCACTTTAAAATCTGCCACTGTGGTCAGGGTTACATGCTTCTCCTTATAGCGTTGCCTCTATTTTAGCTCTATCACCTTTTTGGTTGGCTGCACCTGACCAGCATTGCAGAACCTCTTGATAACTTACGCATCTCATTCCCTAAGCCAGCTCTCTAGTTCCTATAAATCCAGTCTGGGCTGGAGACTTGCTTTCTCTTTCCTTCTACCCTCTATCAGCAGAATCATGAACACATTTTCTGGGAAAGGAATTCTAAAGCCAAACTTTAATGTCTTTCAATCATTTGTCATTGGATATGCTTTTCAGAATTTTAAAAACTTCTAAAAAACCCCAAAACAGTATATAAAAAAATGGAAACCAAAGCAGTCATGTCCTTGATAGTTAATGAGGACAATTTCCTCACAAATCAATAAAGACCAACTTTATGGTAATAACAATCTAACTTTGGAGATTCTTCTGCGCTTTAGCCAGTTGGATAGAGTATGATATTTCTATAAAAATGACATTATTTAAAAAAAAAACTTTATGGGTCATATAGCTTTATTCATTTCAACAACTTTGACCACATTCCCAACCATAGCTGTCTTAACTAGCTCGACAAATTATTAATTTGATTCCAATGGTTACAATATCGCTGGAATATCAAGAGTAGTACAGTTCTTTGAGTATCACATTGTTGTGTAAATATTTCTATACATGTCTGTCTTCCTCACTTAATTGTAAGTGCTTAGAAATAGGGACATATATTCATCATTTCTGGAGCTAGAAATAAGCACAGTGCCTACAGATAACAAGGTATCCAATAAACTGATATTGAGTCAATATGTAAAGCAAAATATATTTTTTAAATTGTTGCTGAATGCATTTGTTATAATTGTACATTTTATAACTTATTTCATCTACAAAGAAAATTAGAATTACATTAAGATTTTACATTTTAGAATGGCATCATACTGTACTTTAGTTATTAATGTACATGCTAATTCTTTTTGTAATGTTTTCTATCTTTCTCATTTAAAGTCCAAGAAATTGGTAATTTACACAACTTCACTTTTTTTTAGTACTATGTGGAAAAGTTAGTAAGAGCATTTTTTATTTGAGAGTGAAATTGCATTACACAGTGCACTGCCCACCTTTGGAGAATGCGTAGAGTTGATTGCATGATTGTCAGAACATGTATAGTTGGCTCTTGAAAGTGAAATTGTAGATTCAAAGTCATTTATCTACCTGACTTTTTAGTGCTTTCCTATTATTTGTTTTTAGTGAGTCTTATTTATAATATTTAATTTTTGGTTCCCTTTCAAAGGCAATAATAGATAAGGCAATGACTGCGGGTTTCATTAGCAGACCGGTTACTCCTATAGAGCATAATAATTTTAGTGAGCTTTTTGCCATTTGGTGGATAGTGCTCAAAGCTACTTACATTGTATACACAAGTGATTTGCTTCAGTTTTCCATTAGTGGAATGTGGGCTTTTGTCATGTGCTATGAGAAATAAAATCAGCCTTTTTGTAGGTCTGTGTTGACCAGATTAACATGTAATAAAACATTTTGATTCTATCAAATATTTCATAATTTATTAAAATGTCTCTCAAAAAGAATATATTCTGTTTGCATTTATTGCTATTGGAAATAAAAGAAGTAGATAAAGGTGCATGCTAAGGCTCTTATTTTCTCTGGTGAGCCTCAGAATTACTGAGTTTGCAATGGTCATGGTGGGGGGGCTTCTGTAGCTGTGATGACATGTCCTATAATGTGAACTTCAAGGGGACACCCTGATCTGGAAGAATGGAGTACCAGCCAGACTTCAGATGAATCATAAGATGGGCCAGCTGACCAGCTCACAGAACCCTGGAGTGGGTATAAAATGGGTGAGAGCTCTTGGCAGTCTCCAAGGAATTTCAAATCTATTGAATATTTTATTTCACAAACTGCAATGCAGAAAAATGAGTGAATCTTTGAATAGAGTTTAAAAAGTTGTTTTTTCTCAATAACCTCCCACTCTGGCATAAGTATCCAGCCCTACATAGTGTGCCATATTGGCAAACTCTCAGATATCATCTTGCAGAGAAGTACTTTAATATTTTTTTACCTGGTAAATTGGTGCACTTACCATTTCTCATCAGTTCCCTTAGCATATATCCTCACAAAAATAGAACAGACTGGAGAAAATGTCCAGGGGTCAGCTTATTTATATTTGGAAATAAAAATGGGGGTGGTCAGTCATGAAAACTTCCACTTACATGTAGTGATCCCTCTCATTAATGATTTGAGAGCCCTCCTGGATCCTGCAACTGTAATTAACGCAGCAGCAAGGGAGTAAAAAGAAGCAGAGACATGTCGTCTAAATTCCACGTGACAGACAACATCTAGGAAAACTACACAACACTGAGTCAGGACCACAGTGAAAAGGGGAGGGCTGAAGGATAGAAACTAGCAATTCTATAAGAAGAGTTACATCAACAGCTGCTGTAAACTGTCATTCCTCAACCCTGCTCTGCTCAGCCAACATCTCTAGCCTTAAGTGGGCTATACTTGTTGGGAACCGCCCTGACTGGTATTAGAAGCTGAGACCCCCGCCTAGGCTAAGGCTAAGGGAACGCCCTTGGAACCGTGAGCCGGCAAGGAGACAAAAGCTTATCTCCCTGGCAGTAATGCTGTTTCTGCTGCCGAACCCCAAAAAGCTTGGTCGGGTTAGCCAAAGACAGGTAAGATTCCCCACGGGGGAACAACCCAAGCCAGGCACGATCACTTTTGGGAGGCCCCCCAAAAGAAGGACTTGGGGGGGGCTGCAGCAAAAGGGGGTGATGGACCCTCACTCCTCGGCTCTGACAAAGTCTGAGTTCTCAGCGTCCGGAAGAAAATCTCCTTATCTCTCGGTGGCTTTAGTTCCCGCACTCCACCTAAGCCTGAAACAATGACGGGGAAGTACAGCTCGGTACTGGGAAGTGCGGATTTCCCGGGGTGATCAGGCCTAAGAAAGAACATGTAAATTACTGTGAAACCTTCTTTGTTCAAGAATGCTCTCAGTTGAATGAGGAGGGTCTTAGGAGGAAGCTAGTTTGTTCCTCAGCCTTACAGCTCTTTGACCCCCCAACTCAATAGACCGGCAGAGTTCTTTGTTTTATATATTCCTTACTTCCCCTAATGAGTATTGTACGTTACCTGAGTTATTATGTAGCATGAGCCCAATAAAAGCAGGTATGGACTGTAAATCAGCGCGCTCCCCACTAGGGGGGTGGCCATTCTGTCCCTACTTCCCCACAGAAACTGGTTTGTCTCTGTGCATGTGTGTTTTTTCTCGCGTATTGTCGAGCCATCCACAGTGTGCCGTGGTCACTGCTAGCCGGTGACCCACGCGCAACAATACTTCCATATGGCCAGGAGTTATGACAATCTATGTTTTTGAGAAGCAAAAAAGACATTAAGGTATCTTGTGGGGAATAGGAGGGATCTGGATTTACAGAAGATTCTGTTGGGTCCAAAGAAGAGACACTCAAATTCGGTGGCTGGGCCCTGACTTCCTGTTAGAAACTTCCGGTGTATCATAGAAATCTCTCTGAGCAGGAGGGGAAGCCTGCACATGAAGACCCTGATGCTTAAGTAATGAAAATGGTTTCTTCTTTCACATTCTACTTCAAGCACTTACACCTGGGGTCTAGGTGTAGTCAACATTCCTGTATAAGAACAGTGTTATTGGCCCTGGCTGGCATAGCTCAGTGGATGGAGCTCGGGCTGTGAACCAAAGCATTGCAGGTTCAATTCCCAGCCAGGGCACATGCCTGGGTTGCAGGTCATGGCCCCCAGCAACCGCACATTGATGTTTCTCTCTCTCTCTCTCTCTTTCTCCCTCCCTTCCCTCTCTAAAAATAAAAAATAAAAATAAAATCTTTAAAAAAATTTAAAAAAAGAACAGTGTCATCATTTGAATGAAAAGGCGCATGATATTCAGTGTACCTAAAAAATGTCAGTGGGCTACTCCAGACAAGTCCTCACATGACAGCAGGAGCTTGCAGCCACCACATCTATATCATTATGTATTTCTATATAACAAGCTACATCCAATTTAATGACTTAAAATCATCATATTGCTTTTGATTTTGCAGGTCGGGAATCTGGGCAGTGCTCACCAGGGAAAGCTTGTCTTTGTTCCACATGGTGTTGGCTGGAGAGATTCACTGAGGGCTGATGGCCTCACGTAGCTGGTGCTGTGGTGCTGGCACTCAGTGAGACACCTCAGTTCTCTTCCGTGTGGCCTCTGTCTTCGTGTGGCCTCTTTCCTCTAAAGCTGCACTGTCCAATGTGGTAAGCACTATCCACATGTGGCTATTTACATAGAAATTTATATTATTGAAAACTCCTAAAAATTAAAAGATTGGTTTCTAAGTCACATTTCAAGTACTCAGTAGGATGTATAGCTAGTGCCTGGCACATCGAACAATGTTTAGTATTTCTATCACAGCATACATTTCTGCTGGAAAGCACTGCTCTGGGCTCTTCTCCCCATGGCCTCTCTCCAGCAGGACAGCCTGGACTTCTTTTCATAGTGTTCGGCTTCTCTCTGACAGCAGAGCCACAGGGCCTCAGGACCGGACATTGGATGTCCCAGGCACCACTTCTACATTTTATTGGTCAGAGCAATTCACAAAACAACACAAATTCAAGAGGTGGGAAATAGACTCATAGCAAAGACCAAAGACTTGTTGTGAAGGATGCAGAAACAGAGAGGTAGGATTCACTGGGAGCCATTTTTAACAGCCTACCACCATATCAAATTTAACTGTGAGTCCTTTCTAGGGAGCAAGCACTCACATGTCAGAAATTGGCCTCCTCTCAGCCGTGTCTCTCTTCATTCGCTGCCTTACATGACATGCACTATTCTTTTCTTTTTTTTTCTTTTTGGCAGCTGGTATTCCCTCTAACCTCTGTCTCTACATCCTCTCTCTCTCTCCCTTACCATTGCAGGTAAAATTATGTTGTAATTATGTATGCTTAAATTCCATTGTCAAACTTGATGATTACTCCCATGCTCACATGCTCAAATTTTTGTCCCTCTCTTGCTTTGTCACACTTTCCAAAATCAAAACCGAAGTGATCTGAGAACTTCTATAAATTCCTACAATCAACCACATCACTTACCTACCAGCACCTTTCTCCATATACTCTGCCAACCCCCATATACTCTGACAACCCCTTCACACAATAGATTAACTGTTCTTAGGTCCACTCCCTACTTGCAAATAGACCACATCCTTCCTCACTTCAGCAATTCTTCCTTTCTTTTTCAGGATCCATCACCCTATCTGTATGAATTATTCCTATCAGCATACAAACATGTGGGTTCCAGCAACTGCCCCACACCTCTTTATGCACCCACTTACCTTTCTTCTCTCAGGTTTTTGCCAATCATTTTCCCCAAACTGCTGTTGTTAAGAACACCAGTCACCTCTGAACATCTGTCTTACCTGACCTATCAGCAATTTTTACCTAGTTCACCACTCCCTCCTTCTTGATATACACCCCCTCACAACCATGCTGTTTCTCTGCTGAGCTTGCTTTGTCTCCAAGGTGAACCCCACCTTGTAAGAGTGACTAGGAGTGATGGCCGCCTGTGAGTGGGGCTGCTGCAGCAGGGTCTGCCCCATCTCTCGCCCTGTGAGATCGCACAGGTGCTTGTGCAACGTGGGCGACACCTTCACGGTGCCCGTCTGTGACGGCTTCAACACCAGCACCACCACCCCTCAGAGGTGTTCCGATGCTTTACTGTCAACAATTTTGTAGCAGGTGTCAGTGGCCGAAACATTCTGTAAAGCATCTCCTCCTTCACCCAGAAGCTGAGCTCCACAAGAGAAAGAGTTGCCTTAAATGATCTCGCAGCAGGGACCCGAGGCCTAGGCAGGATCCTGGAGAGCCTAAGGCTGGATTGACATACCCAGCGCTGGCAGCACGCTGAGGGTACGGACTGGGGCAGCTGGAAGGAAGATGGCTTAGGCCCCTTGCTTTCCCCGACCACTTGCATTCCCCTCCCTGCCCTCCTAGGAAGAGCCGCCAGCCCACGTGAAGCGTGCCTACAGGACCTTCCCGGCTGTGTGGACCGCCACCATCCCAGGAAACTGCCCAACCTGCAACCCTGGAGGGCCTGGAGCAGCTGTCCTTTCCCGAAACAGCAGAAGTACTCCGAGCTGGTGGTGCAGATGTCCAGACCTATGGCTCCCCAAGCTCATGTCACTGGTGGGTGCTGACGACCTGTGGAAGATGCAACAGGAGGGGTCCCGAAAGCTGCAGCGAAAAAGGCGCAGGTGCCACGGGAGGTTAGGGACTCAGGCCTTGCTGTTGAGGAGGAGGCTTGGGACAAAGAGAAGCTGGAGGAGTGGCCCTGCGCTAGGAGCAGACTCCGTGGGCAGAGTCAGAGCTGCAGAGCTGCTGTGTGCCTGAGCCTCGGGCCCTGCTCCAGGCCGAACTCGGGGCCCAGAAGCAAGCCCATTTTACAGGTCAGCATTGCCCTAATTCCAAAACCAGATAAATGAACTACAAAGAAGTAAAATTATAGGCCAATATCCGTGATGAATTTTAGGGTCATACGTTACGTACGCCCCCCACCCCCAACCTGTCACTGTCACTTCAGGTGTCACCCCAGGGGAAATGAGTGGTGGGTGTAACCCAACAAAACCGTGGTTCAGCTGCCTGCCAGCAACAACAACAACAAAAAAACTCGTGAGGCAGGTGCTGGTGCAAAAGGAAGAAGGTTTTATTCGGGTGGGGCAGGACATGTGAGAATGGTGGACTCGTATCTCAAAGAACATCTCATCTTCCTGCTCAGGCCGGGAGTTCTCACAGGGATAGGGAGGGGAGGGCTTTTTTTCCCATTCAATTATCTTGCGAACTTTTGGGTACTGGCGGGCGGGGCTGAAGGGAGGCTCCTCTCCATTCAGCTTTGCAGCTCTAGGCGCCTAGTGTAAGCACCTCCCGCTGTCACCGTCTTGGTCGTCTGGGTCGGTGGGGGCAGAAATCCCGGCTCCCACCGTCTGCGGTAACCTGGGCACTTCCCATCTTAGCGGCTTTCACATTCCCCTTCAGTGGCCCCGGGGGAAAGGGAAGGAGGACCCACAGGGGTGGATGTCAAAGCTGCTACCTGTGTGTTTGGCTGGGCCAGGTCCCCTGCTCCATGGAGTTTCTTCTCCGTTTGACAGAACCCCTGCCCTCGTTAGAGCTGCACAGTTACTTCCACTAGGTCCGCAGGTCTGGCCAGGGGAGCGGGGGTGGGGGGGTGGGCCTCTGCCTGTCAATGTGCTCATGGCCCTCGAGCCAGCACCGCGAACCCTCATCAGATCGGGAAATACCTGAGGGTCTGGTGTGGATCTGCACCTTTGCTGGCTCTGGGTCCTGGGGCAACCTCTATGCAGAGCCCTCTGCACGTGCCCCTCCCCCCAGAATCTTTGGCAGTTAGCAGCTCCTCCAGAGTGTCCCCCCACCAACTAGTGGTTCCAAGTGTATCCTAGCAACAGGCCCAACAGTCAGCTCTTGGCTTTCAACAGTGTTGGCTGCTGAAGGCACTTGCTGGAAGCCTGCTCTTTGTTGTTTCTGTTTGAGGGCAGACTTCACCCAAGCGCCTGATGGGCTGTTACCTGGGCAGACTCTGCCCGCACCCCTCCTACCCTGGGTACCGGGAGCCCAGCACGGAGCTCACCATGCCTACTGTTTTCCATTGGTCTGCCAGCGGCACCCAGCTATCCATGCACCTCCATCTGCTCCAAGGCCCTCCAGCAAGTATATGCCTATTTGTCTGCCATGCCATGTCCCAGCGTCCCTGAGACTGTGTTTCAGGATCCCACAGACCCTACATTTTTTCCTGGGGATCCTTACCTCAATCTGCAGGCATCACCATCAGAGAGCCTATGGAAAGAACAGGAAGAAGATGGCTGAGCAGGAGGAAGATACCGCAGTCCTAGAGAGGCAGACAGATGAGGGAAGGGCCCCTGATGGCTTTGGGGAAGCTCAGACTGCCTTCAGGCCCTTGGGGGTCCAAGGAGGCCTTTCTTCTTTTGTGCCCAGGCCTGGGTCTGCAGAGAATCCAAAAGATGGATGCCACAGGAAATCCCAGGCTTCCTTGAAGAGCTCCTCCTGCCTTCAAAGAAATGCCATCAACAGCTCCTACAGCTTTACTTGATGTTTCCCGTTAGTGGAAAGGAGGAGGCAACCCACCACTTGCCACACCAGGCTGCCCCAGAGGTCCTCAAAGAGAGTGAGCCAGAAGGGCCTCAGGGCCCCTGCTCAGCCTCCATGTTTTCCCAGAGGAAGAGCCAGTCTGAAAAGGACCAAGATGGCACCAGCAGGCAGAAATGATCCCCGAGGAATCGCTTGCCTGTGACAGTTTCAGGCCCCGAAAATGCAAGGTTCCTGTGCTGCCACACAGGTGAGGGGAACCTCTGAGGCTACCACCACCACCTGAGCTGGGTTACAGAGTCACAGCTGAAGATATCAGTGCAGAGAAGAAAGCACTGTTCATCAACAGTGCTCTGTGGGGTGAGATGGAGGCCATCTCGGGCTCCGGGGCTCCAGAACCTGGACCTGTTGCAAGGACTGCTCCTGTGGCTGTTCCTGTCACTGCTTTGTCCACCAGCCTGCCAATCACCTCTGCAGTGAGTGCCGGAACCCTCAGCCAGCACAGCAGCAGTCTTGGCTCTGACATTTAGGTCACCCCTGTGGATACCACCCCACCCAGATACACTCTTTTCTTGGGTGCTCCCCCTGACTCTAGTGGTGGAAACAGGCATCTTAAGCCCTAGCCCAGGCCCCAACCTCTACTCCAGGCCAGCTAACCCTGTGCAGCACCACACAGGCCACCTTGGGCACTCATGACAGCACCAGGTCAGCCTTTGTCACAACCCCAGATATAGGCCCCACTGGCACAGCCACTCAGTGCTCGGGGGTGGGGAAGCTTGGGCCAGAAAACCTGTAGGCACTCTCACCAGGGCACCCTCATAATGACGACAGGCCCCAACCCTCGGAACAAGCCTGTGTTGGAAACCACCCTGCCTGGTATCAGAAGCTGTAACCCCTGCCTAGGCTAAGGCTAAGGGAACACCCTTGGAACCGTAAGCCATCAAGGAGACAAAAGCTTATCTCCCTGGCCGGAACACTTCTTCTGCTGCTTCATTCATAACTGAATCCCAAAGCTTGGTCGGTTTGCCAAAGCGGGTAAGATTCCCCAAGGGGGGAACCATCTAAGACGGGCACGATCACGTGGGAGGCCCCCAAAAGGACTTTGGGGGCTACAGCAAAAGGGGGTGATAAACCCTTGCTCCTCTGCTTTGACATAGCCTGAGTTCTCATCGTCTGGGAGAAAATCTCCTTATCTCTTGGTTGCCTTAGTTCCCTTGCTCCACCTAAGCCTGAAACAATGACAGGGTGGTGCAGCTCTGTGCTGAAAAGGGCGGGTTCCCCGGGTGATCAGGCCTAAGAAAGAACATGTAAATTACTGTGAAACCTTCTTTGTTTAGAATGCTCTCAGTTGAATGAGAAGGGTCCAAGGAGGAAGTTAGTTTGTTCCTCAAAGTTTTACAGCTCTTTGACCCTGACTCAAAGTAGACCCACAGAGTTCCTTGTTATCTACTGTTCCTTACTTCCTCCTAACGAGTACTGTACTTTACCTGAATTATTATGCAAAACGAGCCCAATAAAAGCAGGTTTGGACGGTAAATCGGCATGCTCCCCACTAGAGGGGGTGGCCATTCCGTCCCTGCTTCTCTACAGAAACTAGTCTGTCTCTGTGCATGTTTTTTCTCGAGTTTCGTCAAGCCATCCGCAGCGTTCCATGATCGCTGCTGGCCGGTGACCCACGCATCAACCCTGTGTTTGGAGGCACTACTGATCCCACCTGAAGTCCCATCCTCAGAAATGCACCCAAGCAGAGCCCCCTTCCTTCCGGCCAAGGGCTCAGCACTACTGCCAGCAAGACTGCCTCTAGCGGGGTGTCAGTACTGGCCTCCACCCCAGCTGCCCCACCTCTGCTCGGGGCACAGCAAGGACTGGTAAGAACACCAGCCTACTGATTACTTCTGCAGTCAGTGCGCGCCTATCAATGAGCACAGGCTTGGCTCCCTAGCCTGACTCCTAAACCGAGGTCACCTCCATGGATACCACCACACTTTCCCAGTTCTCCTCTCAGGGGTTTCTCTCTGGCTGTAGTGGGAAGAGCCTCGCTGTTGGGACCCCCCCATCACTTTGCCACAAAACCATCGAGTCATCAACCAAGTCCTTACCGAAACACTAAGCCCTTTGAGCCCCAAGGCAGGGTCTTTTGTCTGCGAGATATTGCAAAGATAATCATGAAACCCAAGAGAGTGTCACAGCACAGGTTTTGTGAAGCAATCAGAGGATGGTGAAGAGAAAGTGGAAACACTCAAATCTACTTCTCGTTTTGCTTGGGGCCCAAGAGATTGTACATATAATAGGAGGTTGGAAATGAAGAGTTGGTCCAGGCAAATGAGAAGGAGGAATCTTCATGGTCTTTCTGGGAAAGAAGGAAGCTGGTGACTGCAGCAACAAAGGAAGAAAAACAGAATTGGTAAGGATCTGAATCAATGGGATGGCCTACTTTCTCCTCTTATCACACACACACACACACACACACACACACACACACACACACACACAGACTTGAAGGAACAAAATAGTATACCGCAGTCTCACAGGTGCTGATGCCAAAGCTGGAGCCTGGGCCAGGACTCTGCCCCCTGGAGTTCCCCCTCAGCTTGACAGACCCCTCTTTTTTTTAGTGCTGCACAGTTACTTCTACTAGGACTGCAGGGCCTGCCAGGGAAGCAGGGGCACAGTTGCTTGTTTAATTAGATAATTTAGAAGAACTCAGAATAATTTATTTAAGATCCCCCCATGTTATTTGAAACAACAGTGTGTTACTTTTTATTATTTAGTAGTATCCCATTGCATGAATATACCACTGTTTGTTTATTCACATGCCACAAAAGATCTGACAGTTTTTACAATGGTTTTTTTTAATGCTAACCATTCTGCTATGTAAATATTGGTATCTCACTGGGGTATTAATTTGTAGTTTCCTAATGAATAATGATATGGAGCATTTTTTCATGTGCTTATTGCCATCCATATATTTCTTTGGAGCAGAATCTTCAGATTTCTTACTCAGTTACGAAAATGCAGTTTTTTTTTTAATTTAAGAGCTTTTAACATATTCTGGGCACATACCCTTTATCAGAAGTCAGTCCTCCAATTTTGTTCTTTTTCAACATTGCTTTGGCTTTTGGTCTCTTTGCAGTTCCATGTGAATTTGATGATCAGTTTTTCTATTTATGTAAAAATGGGTGATGAAATTTTTGATTGAAATCCCATTGAATATGTTAGATAGTATTGACATCTCAACAATTTCTCTTCTAACCCATGGACATAGGATGTCATTCCATTTATTTGAGCATTTTAAATTTCTTTCATCCATTCCTTATAGTTTTTGGTGTACAAGTCTTTCATGTCCTTAATTAAGTTTATTTCTAGGTATGTAGTTGTTTGAAATGCTATTGAAAGTGGAATTGCCTTTTAATTTCTTTTGTGGATTGTCATTGCTGGTATATAGAAACACAGCTGATATTTGTATGTTGATCTCATGACCTGCAAATTTGCTCAATTTGTTACCACTAGTTTTAAGGTAGATTCTTTGGGAAATTGTGTGTGTGTGTGTGTGTGTGTGTGTATAAAGGAAAAAAATATATATACACACAATCATGCCATTGGTGATATGGTTTTACTTCTTCTTTTCAGATTTGGATGCCTTTTATATTTTTTTCTAGTCTAATTGTTCTGGCCAGAAGTTTAGTGTAATATTGAATAGCAGTGGTGAAGATGGGCATCCTTGTTTTGTTCCTGATCTCATTGGGAAAGTTTTCAGTCGTTCTGGCTTGATTTTGTTGTTATCTGTGGGTTTTCATAGATTACCTTTATAATGCTGAGGAAGTTCCTATATATTCATGTTTTTCTCAGTGTTTATGCTTTTTTATCATGAAAGAGTGTTAGATTTTGTTAAATGCCTTTTCTGTATTTATTGAGGTGGTCAATAATATCATTTCATTAATGTGTATTATATGGATTGGTATTCTTATGTTGACCTCTCTTGCATTCCTGGGATAAATACCACTTGCTCATGTGTATAATCTTTTTATATACTTCAGATTCAGAATGTTAGTACGTTGTTGAGAACTTGTTCATCTATATTCATAAGGGGTATTGGATATTATTATTATCCCGTGGTGTCTTTATCTGGCTTTGCCATCACAGAAATGCTGGCCTCATCAAATGAGTTAGGAAGAGTTCCCTTCTTTTCTGCTTAGGAAAAGTTTGAGAAATATCAGAGTTAATTCTTCTTAAGTGTTCGATAGTGTTCTTTGTCTTTATTTATTTATTTATTTTTATCTTCACTTGAAGACTTTTTTTCATTGATTTTGAGAGAGAGAGGAAGAGAAAGAGAGAACCATCAATGCAAGAGAGAGAAGCGTCAACTGGTTGTCTCCCATAGGTGCCCTGACCTGGGATCGAACCAGCAACTTAGCATGTGCTCTGACTGGGGGTCAAACCCACCATCTTTCAGTTATGGGACCATGCTCCAACCAATAGGGGCTCAAGTCTTTTTTTAAATATGTTTTTACTGTTACGTATTTTTTCTCAGCACTGCTTTTTCTTCATCCCATAAGTTTTGATATGCTGTGTTTTCATTTTCCTTGATCTCTAAGCTCTTCCAGCATATTAAGATAGCCGTTTGAAGCCTTGAACTCCTATTATCTGAACTTTCTCAGGAACTGTTTCAGTCAGTATATTTATTCCTATGAATGGGTGATACTCTTCTTCTAACTTCTTTCCTAATTTGCTGATGCCTTGAGATTTTTCTCTTTGGAAATGGGATGTTTTACTATTATACTGTAACTGTGGAAATCAGACTTTCCCCTTATCCAGGGTTTGACTTTTTTTTGTTCTTGCTGTTGAAGACTATAATAGTCCATTTGTTTCATGAGTCTGCTCTACTGTTTTTACAGAGAATGTATTTCTTGCTATGAATGGTCACTGAAGACTGTTCCTTAACTTATGTTCAGGCAGTGTTTTGACAGATTTCTTTGAATACCAGGAGCCAGAAAAAGAGAGAGTAACTCTTTCAGTCTTTGCAGATTGGTTGTATTAGGACTCTCCCTCAGTACTTAGCTGTGCTTGCACTGGGCCGTGTGTGGCATTTTTTAAAAAAAGTTTTTATTTGTTTATTTTTAGAGATGGGGGAAGGGAGGGAGGGAGAGAAACACCAACATGTGGTTGCCTCTTTCACACCCCATACTGGGGACCTGGCCTATAACCCAGGCAGGTGCACTGACTGGGAATTGAACTAGCAACCCTTTGGTTCACGGGCCAGCACTCTCAATCCACAGAGCCATACCAGCCAGAGCATGGGTGACTTTTTAAGTTCCCCAAATATATGGGTGATTTGGAGTGCTCTAATTTCCCAGGGAAGTTCTTTTCCCAGCTTTCCCTCATAGGCATCAGGCAATCTGTGGTATGCCCTAACAATATTCTTTTGCCCTAGGCAGCAGCTGAGGGTTGTTTAGCCTGCTTGATGGTTTCAAGCAGTGGCCACAGCTTTTCCAGCCTTCAGGTGGCTCTGACAGTGGAGGACGCTTTTCACTATTGGAGGTAATAATTACTCCATCATCTTACTATTTTATATTAGAAAGGATATTTTATATTGGACAGTAGGACCTTTTGAAAACCTCTAATGCTCTGAATGTGAAAAATGAATATTTAAAAAATATGAAGAAAAGTTAGCATGAGATCAACCCTGTTAAATAAAAAACTGAGTCTTAATATATCTTCTTGTATTGTAGTAAAAGTATAAACATCAAAGTTTCTTGGTATATATTTGAATTTAAATGTTAAAGAGATGTAATATAATATATGCTTGATTATTATATGTATAAGATCTATTAATATCTCAAAATTGCTACCTGATTCTTTGAGGGACAATTTAATGTTTGAATTAGAGATATTCAACTTTTTAAAGAGTTTTTCAAATTTTGGTTCTGTTTTAACCTTTATAAACGTCACAATTATGTTCAAATATATTTTCCATTGCAAATCTTATTATAATTTAAAAATGATACTCTGCATTTTGCTATGTATGAATATGAGAATATAGATAAGTATATTAAGATCTAAAATTAGAGATACAGTACTGAATAAACAGAAATTTAAGCTTTTACCTCTAATTAAGTAGGTTATAATATTCTTAAAACCTAACCATGGTATCATGAGGAAGTCTGCTGGATCTGAATTAAAACATTGTACGATTTGAAATGGGAAAAATAATTTACTTCTGATTTATTTGGTAATAATAGTATAATATTGTCAAAGTCTGCAAAAGGTGCTTACTTTTTTTTTTTAAGTTTTATTTTGCAGACTTAACCAATACATGTCAAAGGTAATTTCCATTTTTAACTAATTTCTCTTTTAGGAAACCATTTTCTCTCAGTAAGAGTTTATGATGCACTTTCATTGGTAAGGCTTGAAGGATCGAAGGATCTTTGAAGACAACTATGACAGCATGAAGATCCGATGTTGGAGTTTATGAGAGAGTCTCAAAGTACTAATTTTATTTTATTTTTTATTTTTCTTAAAGTTTAATTTTTATTTTTGTTTTCTAAAAGGAAGGGGAAGGGAAGGAGAAATATTGATGTGAGAGAGAAACATCCATCAGTTGCCTCTCACAAGAGCCCTGGCTGGGGAATGAAACCAGCAACCAGGCATGTGCCCTGGCCAGAATTTGAATCCATGATCTTTTTGATTTGTGTCACAATGCTTAACCAACTGAGCCCCACTGGTCAGGGCTCAGGATACTAATTTCAGTTAACTTGGGTTATTTGTACCTACTCCTTTTGAAAGAATCTTTTACAAATTCTGGCTCTGAGTTTAATTGCCATGAACTTAGACTTTCATCATTTAGTTCAGATCCTTGTCATTTCTCATCTGACCACAACAGACTTTCTAATGGTATATTCACCTTGAACTACTCCCACTTTATCCAGCCTTTACGCCTCTGCCAGAATGATTTCTCTAAACATGAGCATGATCATGTTATTCTATTACTTAAAAACTCTTAACTTCCTGCTGCCTAAAAGGAACATGAATTCCTTAGAGCCAGGCACACAAGGTAATCCATGTCTGCCTACTACTCCAACTTCCTTCTTTCTTTTTTTCTTTTTTCCAACTTAGTGAGATAAAAATAATTTATCTCATTTTAAATGTTGTTTAAGTATGTGTGTTATGTGTGTGTATATATATATATATATATATATATATATATATATATATATATATGTGGGTGTTTATATACATATGTACACATGTTTCTAGCTTTGTTTTATTTAAGAAAACATTTTTGTGTTAATTTGAGTTTGGGTTAATATGCTTTTGTACTTGGGGGAATCTTTCTACTTATGTTTTTATTTACATTTTCCTGTGCCTGTTAATTTCATATCTCTATTGTGTTCTCCTTATTCTAAGTACTTTTTAAAACTAGTTTTGGTTGTAACCATCTGAATTCAGAGTTTCTAGTGCATTTGTTTTGATATATATATATATAGAATAAAAGAATGTATATAATTCTATATATATAGAATATAAAGAAACAAGAATCCTCTTGTTTGGGGATTTTATTGGTTTAGATATACCTTGTCCAATACAGCCACTAGCTGTTTGGAGCCACTTAAATCTGAGTGAATTAAAATTTAATAAAATTTAAAAATTGATTTCTTTATTGTACTAGCACATGTCAAGTTCTCCGCAGTAACATGTAGCTAAGTGGCTGTCATTCGACTGTGCAGATTATAGAATATTTTCATCATTGCAGAAAATTCTATTTGACAATGCTGGTCTAGACTAAGTGCTAGAAGTTAAAAAATGTACCCAAGTTTTTTTCTAGCTTAATGCTGATGGATTGGATGGGGGTTGTGAGAGAAAAAGAGAGGTCAAAGATGGCTGCAAGTGTTTTGGCCTGAGCAAAAGATGGATGGTATTCCCATTGACTAAGATAGAAAAGACTTGAAGGGGAAATAGGCTGGGGAAGGACAGCAAGTTCTCTATTAGAAATGCAGGTGCACATGCTGTGAAGGAAATTGAAAAGGTCCCAACTGGAAGTAAATTTTTGGGAGTCATTAGTTTATTCAGTGCATTGGGATTAGAAGAGATCACCAAGGGAGTGAGTATAGAAAATGATAATGTCTGCATCTTCAGTATCTAATGCAGCACTTGGTTTTCAATAAATATTTTTAATTGAATAAATGGTTCTATTTGTCATGAAGAGACATCAAAAAAGCACCCTTCCAGAAGAGCCATGCATCATAATTAAAAGCTAGTTTCTGAGGAACTGTTAAGCCCTCTTGTTCTATACTTATAGCTCTCCGAAATTTTCTTTAGCACATTTATTTCTGTTTGCAATTCTGTGTTTTTTTAAAATGATTATTTAAGGTCTAGCTCTCCATTTAAGCCAGATGAGGACAGAAAACCTATCTATCATAGTCTCCTTTGCTCCAGCATCCAGCACAGTATCTAGAATATAATAGTTACTCTGTTACTATATATTGAGCAAAAATGAAGAAAAATATTTTTGTATGGTGAAAATTTTATTTAAATTTACCTATTGAATAAATTTTCTTGGACCTAAAAACGTCTACTTTATATGTAATAGGGAAAAACATGAAGATGACCTAAATCTACAATGTTAACCAGTAGCATTAAAATGGTAATCCTTACTTCTCTGCCTATCTGCTATTGCGGTCCTTGGCAGTCCATCTTCGCATTGTTTGTGCTGAGCCTATACACAGCTTCACATAACCTTCTCCATGCACTGTCTCAGGTGTCCACTACTCACAACAAAGCCCATCTGCTGTCTTTCACCTAAACAAACCAAAAGACCTCAAATCATACAGTGGGCTAAATCTACAAAAATAATATGACTTTTGTGGGTATAATAATTGCAAAGTCAACACAACTAGTTAGCACCACTTGTAGCACCCACATTCCACCAACTCTATTGTCTCCACCTGTCGAAAGGAAAGTGTTTGCTACAACTGTAGTTCTCAGTAGTTCTTGGTCCATGATACTGCTTCAGTGGATGCTTGTCCTCCCACCTCCCAATAAAATCTATTACTTAGTAAAGCGTTCTTCTATGTCTAGCTTTTACAGTTTGGAAGTTCTTTTGAGTCCTAAATTGTTATCACATTTCATGAAAAGTGTGCTTATTCTGAGATGTCCTTATTTTCCGTAATACGATTTTATATACTGTTAGTTTTGCTGAATTTTTGACTCCATGTAGCAAGGGTAGTACAGGTCCTCAGCAACCCCCAAATTACAGGATCTCTTCTACCTCCTATTTCCCAAGGTGGGAAATCAAGAAATAGGATAAGATTTTGAGTGGGAAAATTCAAGTGTCCTGCAATGCAAGTTCTAAGAGTCTAGGAGAATCTGATTTGAAAGGCACATCTGGGTGAAGGATGCTAGTTAGGACTCTGGTCAAACAAAAGATGGCATGAGGCACCAAGTCCTGAAGGAATGTGTGGTTGTTGTTATTGCTATTTTAGCTATTACTAATTATGCTTTACTTTGTGCTTAATAAGTACAATAAATAAATTCAATCTTTATTCCCCTTACCCATTCTACAACACAGATGTTATTATATTTTCCCACTTTACAGATGAGGAAACTACACTGAGAAGTTAGGTACTTTTACAGAGTCACAAAGCTAGCAAATGGTACAATCAAGATTTTAACCCAAATCTGAGAATATGTGTTTCCCTAGAAGCTTGTTACTGAAGCTGCACCTTAGATACTTAGTACAAGGATGGGGAAGAATGGAAAGACACACAAATCTGACTTTGCTATTTTTGTCTGTGGCTTGTCCTACACTCTACCCCAAATAAAATGGGAGGGAACTGAACTATTTTGTTTACTGCTGTTTACAATACTTAGTACCTGACAAGTGCTAAACAAATATTTGTGGAACAAATAAATGATGTCAAATCAAAGGTTCAAAGCTATTATCACATTGTCTTTATTTATAGCATAAATCTATATGATTTTAAATGAAGACTTTGAAGAGATTGATTTAAAAAGAAGAAACAGCACCAATGGCTAACTATGGCATCCTTAGGTCACCCTGCTCATGGTGGAACCTTGTGGAGCTCACTGTCTGAGAGTCCATTTTTATCAGCTTCTGGAGCGATCCCTGTGGTCTTCATAAGAAATGCTGCTCTTTGCTTTCTGTTCTAAACTCCAGCATAACATACTGGTGCTGTTTGAACAGTGGCTGGTTTCTACCTTAGTGGAGTCTACATTTCAATGATGAACAAGAGAATTCCTACAAATAAGACTGAGACCAATTCCCCTGGAATAATGTGAGATCCTCTCAGCAAATCCTTACATTTTACTGTATGTCGAGTGAGTCACAAGGCCACTGTGGAACTCATTGCTCATTCAGGCTACCCAGCCTTCAGACAATGCCCTCCATACCTTCAGTTAGAGGACTCTGTATCTAATTACTTCCTGGTTTGACTCAGATAAACCGAACTATCAAAATAGCCTGTCATGAGCATAGGCTGTCTTCTAATATTTTAGGTAGTTTTGCTGAAAGGTGATATTTAATAAATCTCTGAAAAAGATTCATCTCATTTAAACTCCATGCTGTACTGAACATCCATCTGGTTCATCCTTTGTATTAGTTTACTATTGTGTAGATATTCAGATCAAATGTAAACTGTTGTATATTGTCCTGTTAAAACCTTCCTGTAGCCAACCCCAAATCTCTGATTATCTCTTTCAGTTGCCCTGTTCTTGGTGGAACTCTTTGTGATCTTGCCATTAGTTCTTTGAAAAGTGCCTTAGAGCAGTGGTTCTCAACTGGGGCCAATTTTGCCCCCAGAGGACATTTTTTAATTGTCACAACTGGGGTAAGTGCTACTAAAGTCTCCTGGGTAAAGGTCAGGGATGCTGCTGAACAGCCTGCTAAACACACGCAGGACAGCCCTCACAAAAATAATAATCCCTCCCAAAATGCCAACAGTGCCACTGTTGAGAAACACTGCTCTGAGCATGGGGGACATGAACATACTGGTGACCACCACAGAGACATCTCTTTATATTATTAATTTTAATTTATTGACACTGAAATAGCAAACCTGGTATTTATAAATAAGTAAAGGAACACATGAGTATTTAACAAAAATTATAATGTTAACTATTAAATGACTACTCTATGCCTACAACTTTATGAAAAAAGTATTGCTCTTTCCCCCATTTTACAGGATGGACGTGAAGTTCAGAGAGAGGTTAATAAACATGCTTAAGGTCACATGGACAGAAAAGAACAGAGTCAAGACTGAATCCTGGCATGCCTCCAAAGTTCATTTTCTTTCCATTACAGCTTCAGAATGATCAGAAGCATGGAAATAAAATGCTCAAAAGTTTTAATTCTGTCCTTGAATGACTTTTCTCATTTCCTGAAATTCCTGTTCCACAGCCTGTCAGGCAGATAAGTCCATATCCTGACTTGCTGTCTCACACTTGCAAGTTTAACTCCCCTGCACATGGGGGAACTGGTGCAAAGGGGACACCGCATTGTTGCCACGACCCTACCATTTCTGTAGCACTTGACACCTTCAGTTTATTTAATCCTTTCAGTAATTCTGCAAAATAGACAGAACAGATATTTTCATGTACCTTTTAAGGATGAGAAATTCATCTGGTTCTGAAATTTAAAAGGGTAGATTGCTAAAGGCGTGAGGCTTGTGATGAATAGAAAAATAATTAGAATCTAGATTTTGACTTTTGTTTGTGTTTTTCATGTTGTGCTTTATGGCTACACTGAGTCATCGAGTCTCCCTTTTAACTGTGTACTAGCTTGTCTGTGAATAAACTTGTGGCCTTTATCCCAGAAAATGTCAAAGGCTACGACTGCAAACACAGCTTTGATTTACTGAGTTCTTTTAAAAAATGTAAAAAATTCAATTACAGTTAACAGACAATATAATACTGCTTTCTGGTATACAACATAGTGATTAGTGATTACCCCAATAAGCCTATGACCCGCCCAACACCATACAGAGTTATTTCAATGTTATTGACTATATTTCCTGTGCTGTACCTAACACCACCATGACTATTTTGTAACTACCAATTTGTACTCCTTAATTCCTTCACCTTTTTCATAGATCTCCCCAAACTACCTCCCATCTGGCAACTGTCAAACTATTTTCTGTATCTATAAGTCTATTTCTGTTTTGTTCATTTATTCTGACACTTAGATTCCACATATAAGTGAAATCATGTGGCATTTGACTTTCTCTGACTGACTTATTTCACTCAGCACAATACACTCTAGGTCCATCCATGTTGTTGCTGATGGCAAGATTTTATTCTTTTTTATATATGATTAATATTCTATTATATATATGCATTACTTTGTTGTCCACTCATTTATTGATGAACACTTTAGTTGCTTCCATACCTTGGCTATTATAAATAATTTTGCAATGAACATATAGATGCATATATCTTTTTCATTTTGTATTTCTTTGGATAAATACCCAGAGGTGAAATTGCTGGGTCCTTCTTTGTCTCTTGGTTTTAAAGTCTATTTTGTCTGGTATAAGTATTGCTACCCTAACCTTTTCTTTGATTGTTTTCATATTCATGAAATATTTTTTCCATCCCTTTACTTTCAGTTTGTGTGTGTCTTTTGATCTGAAGTGAATCTCTTGTAGACAGCATACATATGGTTCTTGTTTTCTTTACGAATTAAGCTCCCCTATGTTTTTTTAAAAGTATATTGTATTGATTATGCTATTACAGTTGTCCCAATTTTTCCCACCTAGCCCCCCTCCATGAGGTTTTCTCCTTCCCTCCAGCAATCCCCCACCTTAGTTCATGTCCATGGGTTATGCATATAAATTTGTTGGCTTCTCAATTGCCTATACTGTTCTTAATGTCCTCTTGTCTATTCTGTACCTGCCCAATTATGCTTCTAAATCCCTATACCTTTCCCCCTATTCTCTCCCTTCCCCCTCCCAGCTGATAACCCTCCAAATGATTTCCATATCTATGATTCTATTCCTGTTCTATTTGTTTGCTTAGTTTATTTTTGTTTTTTAGATTCAGTTGTTGATAGTTTTGAGTTTGTTGTCATTTTAATGTTCATATTTTTTATCTTCTTTTTCTTAGATTTAAGTCCCTTTAACGTTTCTTATAATAAGGGCTTAGTGATGGTGAACTCTCTGAGATTTACTTTGTCTGGGAAGCACTTTATCCATCTTTCGATTCTGAATGATAGCATTGCTGGATAGAGTGATCTTGGCTGTAGGTCCTTGCTTTTCATTACTTTGAATCCTTGCCAGTCCCTTCTTGTCTGCAAAGTTTCTTTTGAGAAATCAGCTGATAGTCTTATGTGAACTCCTTTGTAGGTAACTCTCTGCCTTTCTCTTGCTGCTTTTAAGATTCTTTCTTTATCTTTAATCTTGGGTAATATAATTATGATGTGTCTCTATGTATAAGTCTTTGGGTCGAACTTGTTTGAGACTCTGTGTTTCCTGGATTTGTATGTGTATTTCCTTTACCAAGTTAGGAATCTTTTCTTTCATTATTTTTTCAAATGTTTTCAATTTCTTGTTCTTCCTCTTCTTCTGGCATCCATATGGTTTGGGTGTTGGTTCTTTTGGCGATATCCCAGAGTTTTCTTAAACTCTTCTCATTTTTATTGAATTCTTGTTTCTGGGTGGGTTGGGGTCTCAGGAAATCACCAGGGTAGGGAAAATATTGTTAGCTAAGTTAATGAAGACTGAGATATGGTGCCTGCCTGGGCCTGCATGGAGAAAGTCAGTAAAGGAACAATGGCTCTTGACAGTAGTTCCCTCTGGGAGAAAGCTGCCCCTCCAGCTATCACTCCAAAGGCAGACAATTCAGCACAACCTCACTTGTCCCTGGTGCCTTTCAAGCTGCTGTCCTAGTACTAGGCCTGAGTAAGTCTGACCAAGTCCATACATGGACCCTTTAAGAGGAATGTCAGGGACTCCAGAAGCCCTCTGCCTCACTCAGCCACAATCTCTGGTGGCTTTCACAGCCAGAAATTATGGGGACTCCTCTTCCTGGCACTGGAAACCTGGGCTGGGAAACATGGTATGCAGCTGGGAACCCTCACTTCCTAGCAGGGACCTCTGCAGCTAAGATATCCCTCAGGTTTTTAATCACCACATGTGGATGTGGGACCAGCTTGTTCTAGGTCTTCACCCCTCCTACCATCTTGACATGGCTTCTTCTGTATATCCTTATTTATAATTCTTCTGTTAAGCTAGATTTCAGGTAGTTCTGAATGATGGCTGTTATGTAGTTTAGTTGCAATTTTAATGTGGCTGTAGGAGGATGCAAGTACCACATTTCCTACCCTGCCATCTTGACCATAAGTCCCTGGTAATGTATATTTTATGGGCTTAGACAAATAAATAAGAACATATAACAATGTTATATCATAGAGACTGTTTGCACTGCCTTAAAAATCTTCTGAGTGCTGACCATTTATCTCTTCCCTCCCAATGCCATCCCTGGCAACCACTGATTTTTTTTGTTTTCAAAGTTTTGCCATTTCTGAAGTGACATACAGTTAAATCATACATATGTAGACTTTTCAGCTTGACTTCTTTCACTTAGTAATATGCACTTTAGGTCCCTCTATGACCTAAAATGAGGTCTAATGAATTGATAGCTCATTTTTTTTTGTGAATGATAGCTCATTTCTTAGTGCTGCATAATATTTCATTGTCTGAATGTATCACTGTTTATCTATTCCTCTGCTGAAGAAAATTTTGGTTGCTTCCAAGTTTTGGCAATTATGAATACAACTTCTATAAACATCAATGTGTAAGTTTTTGTGTGGACATATGTTTTAAACTCCTTTGGCTAAGTAAATACCAAAGAAGCATGATTTCTGGATCATATGGTAAGAGAAAGCCTAATTTTGTAAGACATGATCAAACTCTCTTCCAGAATGGCTGTACTGTTTTTGTATTCCCATCAAAAATGAGTGAGAGAGTTCCTGTTGCTTCGTGTTCTCATCAGAATTTTGTGTTGCAGTGTTCTGGATTTGGGCTATTTTAATAGACATGTAGTAATAGCTCACTGTGGTTTTAATCTGAATTTCTTTTATAACATAAGATGTATAGCATCTTTTTATATACCATTTGTATGTCTCTTTTGGTGAGGTGTCTGTTAGGGTGTTTGGCCCATTTTCAGTTGGGTTGTTTGTTTTCTTACAGTTGAGTTTTAAGAATTTTTTGAATACTTTAGATACCACTCCATTATGAAATATATTTTTTTGCAAATAGTTTCTCCTACTCTGTGGCTTTTTTTCTCATTTTCTTGACATCGTCTTTCATGGAGCCAAGGCTTTTCATTTTAAAAAGTCAAGCTTATCAATTATTTCTTTTATGAATGATGCCTTTGGTGTTGTATTTAAACAGCCATCTTGATATCAAGTTATTTAGATTTTCTCATGTTATTTTCTAGGAGTTTTATAGTTTTGCTTTTGACATTGAGGTTTGTGATCCATTTTGAGTTAATTTTGGAGAAGGATTATTAGGTCTGTGTCTAAATTCATTTTTCTCTTTTTTGCATGTGGATGTTCAGTTGTTCTAACACATTTGTTGAAAAGATTGTCTTTGCCCCATTGCATTGCCTTTGCCCCTTTGTCATGATCAGTTAACTATATTTAGAGGTGGGTTTATTTCTAGGCATCCTATTCTGTGCCATTGATCAATTTGCCTGTCTTTTTCCCACTCTTATGCTGTCTTGACTAATGTAGCTTTATAGTAAGTCTTAAAGTTGGTAATGTTGGTTCCACAACTTTGTTTTTCTCCTTTAATATTATGTTATATATTCTGGGGTTTTGCCTCTGCATATTAACTTTAGAAGCAGTTTGTTGATATCCACAAAATAACATGTAGCAATTTTGATTGGGATTGCATTGACTGTATAGAGCATGCTGGGAAGAACTAACATCATGACAATAATGAATCTTCCTATCCCTGAACATGGAATATCTCTCCCTATGTTTAGCTCTTTGATTTTGTTCATCTAAGTTTTGTAGCCTTCCTTATATAGGTCTTGTATGTATTTTGTTAGATTTATACCTATTTGGGGGATGGTAGTGTAGATGGTATTGTGCATTTAATTTTAAATTCTGCTTGTCCATTGCCAGTATATTGGGAGAGCAATTGATTTTTGTATATTAACCTTGTATCACAACCATGCTATAATCACTTATTAGTTCCAGGAGAAATTTTTTCAATTCTTTCAGATTTTGTACAGAGATGATCATGTCATCGGCTAACAAAGACAGCTTTATGTCTTTCTCTCAAACATGTATACATTTTAGATCCTTTTCTTGTCTTATTACATTAACTAAGACTTCCGGTGTGATGTTCAAAAGCGATGATTGAAGGGACATTCTTGTCTTGTATATGATCTTGGTAAGAAAGCTTTGAGGTTAGCATCAGGAAGTATGATGCTAGCCGTAGGTTTTTTTGTAGAAATTATTTATTAAGTTGAGGAAGTCTCCCCTTATTTCTATTTTATAGAGAGTGTTTATTATGAATGAATATTGGATTTTTCAAATGTTTTTTTCTGTGTATATTGATATGATCCTGTAACTTTTCCTTTCTAGCCTATGGTGTGATTGATTACATCAATTAATTTTCAAATGTTGATCCAGCCTTACAGACCTGAGACAAATCCCAGTTGGTCATGGCATATAATTCTTTCGGATTCAGTTTGCCAATATTACATTGAAATAAATTTTTGCATCTATGTTCATCATAGCTTTTTAATTTAATTTTTATTTTTGTAATTATATATTAAGTTGAGTTTTTATAAAAAATATTAAACCTCAGAACCTAAGCAAAGTGAGGAGGGCATTCATGCTGAGGTGGAAAAAAGATAGTATTACAGATAAAGTGGGCAAGTCATTGACTATGGATAACATTTAAAACCACAGCGATGAATAAGAATATCAAGTATGAGAGAAAGAAGAGAGAAAAGTTCTGAGGATGAGACCAGGTAGCCTGTTTCTGACTCTAGCTTTTACCCAATTGCAGTTTCTTTGAAACCCAAGATATCTATTTCTTTCCTTATCCTCAGAAAAATCTTTTACTCACCTAATTTTATGACAAATGACTTGCCTTTAGTGCTTGGGGCTATTTCATAATGTGATGGTTATTTTTATTGTCAATTTGACTGGACTAAGGAATACCCAGATAACTGGTAAAACATTATTCCTGGGTATGTTTTTGAGAATGTTTCTGTAAAACATTGGAATTGGTAAACTGAGTAAATATTATTGTCACCTTAATCAATTGAGGATGTAACTAGAACAAAGACGTGAGGGAAGGGGAAATTTGCTCTGTGCTTGTGCTGGGACATCCATCTTTTCTTGCCTTTGGACATCGGTGCACCTGGTACTCTGGTCTTTGGACCTGTATCCAGATTTAGACGATCATCTCACCCCATCCCATTCTTGGGCTTTTGGACTCATCCTGGGACTTACACCATCTGCTCTCCTGGTCCTCAGGCCTTTGGACTGAATTTCACCACGGTCTTTCCTTGTTTTCCAGCTTTCATAGGACTTTTCAGACTCTATTATTGTGTGAGCCAATTGCTATAATAAGTTATGTCTATATCTATGTTTATATATTCTATTTCTCTGCAGAATCCTGACTAATACATATATGTTTTGGAGGTCATTTCATGAAATTGACCTTTGCTCCTTGGAGCAAGGAATTGCTAACCTTCTTTTCTCATGTTGCCAAACAGTTTTGATTTCATTTGTAAAGAGATTTCTATAACATTAATTTTTGGCTCTCCACAGCTAAGAAACTCCTAGCTAGGCACTTAGCTGTCTGCTTTTAAGTCTTCCTGGCTCCTCAGAGCAGCAAGCTAGCTGAGAAACGAAGCTGGTGAATATTCCAATTACCTCCATAGCCCCTTGCCAGAGGACTTCTCTAATTTGGTCTCTGTCTCCAGCTCTAGGTCCTCTGACATGCATGGATCTAGCTGGGACTCTGATTTCCTTGATTCTGCAGTGGCCATTGCTCCCACTCTGGCTCCGAGCAGAGAATCCTCAATTTGCCTCTTACTTTCCTCCTTTTACCCAAGGAGATATTTCTGAAAATGTGCTGCAGGTGTGAATATGTTCTGGAAGTTCTGCAACTGACCTGGCCTGCTACAGACTTGGTCTGCCTGCCCAGCACTGCTTCTCTGTAACCAACCCTTGGGCCCCCTTCTCTTTCCTCCACTTGAAACTCTAGTTCTTGCTATCCCATCTTCACTCCCACGCTCTGCTGGGACTGCCTCAAGTGGCTTTACATTCCATAGCTTTAAGCCTGTTAAGGACTCTCTCACTATTATCTGTCTTGATAATTAATTACCCTCCATCAGCTTCTCAGGCCAGCATAATACACTAGTGGAGAAGTGGTCTGATGTGATGGGGAGTGGGGGTGGGGTGGGGCTAGCAGAGAGGAGGAGAAAGGGAAGAGAGTCGACATTAATTAAACACAAATTCTGTGCCAGGCCTCATGCAAATGTGTTTTAATGTCTCTCTAGTCCTCTCAAACTTTGGCACTGGGTCAAATTACCTCATTTACTTGTTAGGACAATGAAAGATCATAGAGGTTAAATTATTTAACCTTACTCATTCAATGGGAAGGATCGAAATTCAGCTATGTATGGATCTAAAACGTGTTCTTTATTTACTACACAAGGAACGTATGCCAGCCTAAAAGCCCAATAGACACTTTTGTTTATTTTTGTTTATTTTGTAAACACACGTAAAACTGTTCAAATTTTGTGAAGTTACTTAAAAACATTTTTATATGAATGGGATCATACTGAGCATATTTTTAATCAGCTTTAACCTTATTGTCAATAAATCTTAGATATTTTTCCACATGGGCAGGTGCATAGATGTCTTGTCCCCATCCTGTGCTTGGTGCATTTGGATTTTACATTTATCTGCGTGACAACCAGTTTATCAGTTCATGCCCTTAAATTTCTTGTATTTGTTTGGTGGATATTTTTTTCTTAAACTTTTTAAGGGTTTGGAAGTTAAAAATAGTACTTTCATATAGTTTTTATTTTTATTTTTCATTGGCTCTAATTTTTAAAAGAGATAAACATAATTTTTGAAATTTAAAAGCCATTTTTGGTTGTAAACTGGCTAGTTATGCTTTGTTTGTGCTTCTAGAGGATCATTGGCTTATTTTCACTGATTCGCAGAGATTTTCATGTACTAAGGAAATTGGCCCCTGTGGGATGCATTGCAAACATTTCCCCCAGTTTGTTGTTTGTATTTTGATCTTTTATTTTTTAGACACACAGAACTTTCTATTTTTATGTTGTCTAATTTATCATTCTTTTTTGAATCCTGAATTTTTTAACGTACATAAAAAGCATTTTCTCTACCCAAAATTATATGAAGATCCTTTTACATTTTCTTTTCTTTTTACGTATTTTCAAAAATCTATCATTATTTGGACAGGATTTTGTGATAGCCTTTAAATGAATCTCCATGCTACCAGCTACATGACCCCTTGAATCTGTCTTCATACTATAGCCAGGGTGATTTTTAAAATGAAAGTTGAACCCTGTTACTTCCTTCTTCAAAATAACTCATAGCTTCCATAACCACAGATAAGTATGCTCCTTAACATGGAACCCTCAGTTATGTGACCATTATTACCATTATTTTTTTCTAATAGACTCTTCCACTGATCACTGCATTCTGTCTCAGTTCCATGGTTATTCACACGGTATCCCTTCTGTCTGCTAGCTCTAGCTCTATACCCCCTCCTTGGAAGACCCTTGTTAATCTACACCTGTTCTGTTCAGCTGAAGCCTCCCTTGACTTCTGCCCATAGATCTTTCCTTCCCCAGCTCCAGCACCTTGTATGCACCTCTACTGTGTGTCCCCCAAAATGTGGCATTGGCCAGTTTACTTGTCCTTTCCATTGTCAGAGCAGGAACCTTGTATTATTAATGTGTGCACTCCCAGCACACGAACAGAATTTGGAACATAGCAACAGCTCTACAAGGTTTGATGGAATTAAGGAGGTTCCTTATTTTGTTTCAATAGTACTCAGAGTAGGATTAGGAACCACTTGCACCAGAATAACCTGGGGTGCCTATTAAAAAGTTGTAATTATTGGACTTGTTTCAGACATACCAAAATGGACTCTAGGGATGAGGCTCAGAAATCCCTACTTTTTTTTTGTTAAAGATTTTATTTATTTATTTTTAGACAGAGAGGAAGGGAGGGAGAAAGAGAGGGAGAGACACATCAATGTGTGGTTGCCTCCCACGCACCCCTCACTGGGGACCCAGCCCACAACCCAGGTACATGTCCTGACCGGGAATCGAATGGATGACCCCCTGGTTCATAGGCTAGAGCTCAATCCACCAAGCCACACCAGCCAGGGCAGGGATCCTCACTTTAATTAAGTTTTATAGATAATCCCTACTCACTCTGAAGTTTGAAAATCACTGTTATTAGTGGAGTGATTGTAGGGAGTAGGGGGTATAGGGGATTAAATGGTAATGGAAAAAACACAATATAAATTTAAGAAAAAAGAAAATCACTGTTATTGCTTAGACCTACAAATGACTTTTAAACCTGACATGAGACTTGGGGACCACAGGAGAAGAGAAACACTAAGTGTTACCATGAGGGGGAAGGTAAATACATTTCTGGTAAGTCCATAAAATACAATGTTATGCAGGTGTTAGAATTCATGAGCTAGATATATTTTTTCCTAAAAAATTCTCCAAGTGTTATTGTTAACTTAAGAAAAAAGCAGATTACTTGAATAGTTAAAAAGTCTTCTAGGAGTTTACTCAGACAGCTGTTACTAAAGCTGACCTCTAGGATGTGAGACCGAGTGGCTGGGCAATTGTAAACTTATGTTGTAATCAAGACTCTTCTATACTGTGTGAACTTTTTCATGTATGAGTATTACTTTTATCATGAGATTTATAGTCTTATTATTTAAAATCTTTCCTGGCCCTGGCCAGGAAAAGCATCAACCAATAACCAAAAGGTTGCAGATACAATTCCCAGTCAGAGCACATGCCTAGGTTGCAGGTTCAATCCCTGGTCTGGATGTGTACAGAAGGCAACCGATTGATGCTTCTCTCTCACATCGATTTTTCTCTCTCTCCCTTCCTCTTTCTCTAAAAGCAGCAAAAAAATATATCCTCAGGTGAGGATAAAAAAAATCTTTCTTGATGATTACTTATTAAAGTAATGATTTTCTTCTCTATATCTAATTTGCAGATATACTAGAATATAGGTATTCCTTTTCTCCTGGAAGTTTGCCTTGTGCCACTTTGCTTAAAATATGAATAGGATTTTTCCTTTTATAAAAAAGACTATGTATATGCATATATATATTTTCTCCATAATGTTCCAATACCCAGTTGAATCAGTGAAGAGTAGGTCAGTAAAACTGGTTATTTAAAAAACAAACTCATTTCAAGTTTTTTCCATTATCCAGCTATTATTTTATAAGTATGACCACAAAAAGGACTCTAATTCCTTTAGATTTCCTAATGGCTAGTGTAATTTAGGGACAGTAATTATCTATACCAACCTCTAGAATCCAAACTCCGCATCATAAGTGAAAGTAGTCAGATGAAGGGGAGGCACTGTCCTCACCTCATTGTTTAGGAATCACAAGTTTTGTTGCTCCTTTGCTGCCAGGAATTGCTCTCTATCACTGGATAGGTCTGCAAAGGAATCTGCTGATACAGGACAACTTTGCTTATATGGGCCTTTGCTTATGGGACAGTTAATATCTTGTGCTTGCCTCCTTATTCAGTTGTGACAAGAAGGCCTCTGGCTAATTATACTCTGTACTCCTTGCAAGATGAAGTGAGCCTTCTGAGTTGACTGGTGTTGTGACCACAACCTGGACCCTTGTTCTATTGGTTTCATTTCTCTTTCAATCATATTGTGCTTAATCAGCTGTTTGGATATAGATGGTATTATCATAAACTGCATATGTATACTTGTATTAGAGATGGTCAGCTTAGCTACAAAGACCGTAGCTCACAAGCTTGGCTTTTTCAGTTCTAATCAGATAACTTCACCTCTTAAACCTGCCCATTCTCTGAGGCCCCCAGATTTCTAGACTGAGTTTAATAACAATCACAACAACTATTAAACTTGAGACCTACTGTATGCTAGACATGTTACCCACAAAAGCTATTTCTTGCTTATGGTTTACTATATGCCCAGTCATAGTTCTACACACTGTTAACTCACCCCCAACAAATCTATGCATAGGTGCTAGTACCAGTTCCCTAGTAAAGATGAAAAAACTAAGGCCCCAGAGGCTAAGCAATTTGTCCAAGGCTCTATGCCTAATAAATATGAAAGCTGTGTGGAGAGTACAGAGTCTGGTTTCTGAAGCTGCATTCTTCACTGCTGCACTATATTGTTTTGCTTTACACTCTAACAAATATACACTGAGCATCTACTATGGACCTGAATTTTAAAAACATTATTTTTCTCATGGAACTTTCATTCTAGTTGTAGAAACAGACAATAGCAAACATAAATAAGTAAAATATATAGTAAGTTAACTAGTGCTAATCGCTAAGAGGAAAAAGCAATGCAGAAGAAGTATCAGGGGAAAGCTGAATATTTTCATGGAGTGTCAGTGAGAGGCCTGACTAGGAGGGTGACATGTTAGTAAAGGAAGACTTGTGGGTATCCAGAGAAGAGCACCCCAGGCAGGAAGTAGAGCCAGTGCCAAGGTGCCAGGCATAGAAGCTGCCTGGTGTGACTGAGAGATACCAAGGAGACCTGAGCGGCTGGTGTGTGGTGAGAGAAGGTCAGAGAGGTAACAAAGGACCTGATCTCCTGTGGAGAGAAATGAAAGATTCACTCAGAGTCCTGGAGAGTAGTCTAATCTGACGGGCTGCTGGATGGGATGTACAGTATGGGGGAGAAGCGGTGAAGGTGAGGAAACCATTCAGGAGTTTTTGCAAAATTCTGTTGAGAGAGTATAGTGGTCTGGGCTACAGTGTACAGGGTAGCAGTTGCACCTAATTTTAGAGAAATTTTCACCTGAGGATATGTTTACTGGTGAGAGAGAGAGAGGGAGGGAGAGAGAGAAACATCGGTGTGAGAGAGGAACATTGATTAGTTGCCTCTTGTCTGTGCCTGGACTGGGGATGGAACCCTCAACCTAGGTATGTGCCCTGACTGGAAATTGAACCCACAGCCTTTTGGTATATGAGTGATGCTATAACCAACTAAGTAAGCCACATCATCAGAACCAGAGAAAATATTGTTATTCCAGTTTTACAGATTAAGAAATTGAGACTGGAAGAGGTGAGGTAAATGGCCCAAAGTAAACTAGTGGTGAGAGCAGCACTAGGCTGCAAACCCATGCTCTTTGTCCTACTACACTGAGAATCTTTGAGATCCAATCCTCAGTTCAAATCAAAACCACGTTCTCCTCAGAATATTGAGGATAAATATCCTTTGGATTTTGTTGAGTGATATCTCCCAAATCATTGTCCTGTTTATTGATTTGTCCGTCATCTCTTGCACCTTTAAAGAGAGTTACTATTGAAATGTTTCCTGCTTCAAGTCATGACAGATATGGGAACCAAAAAGAACAGTGGGTGTGGGGTGGTAGGACATGAGCTAGCCAAGAGGAAGGAATTTGGTCTTGGGAACCACCCTGTCTGGTTTCAGAAGCTGTAACCCCCCATGGCTAAGGCTGAGTAAAAAGACCTTGGAACCATAAGCCACTAAGAAGACAAAGCTTTTCTTCCCAGCAGGGGTGGAGCCTCTGCCCCCTTTACTTCAACCTGCTTGACCCCATGCAGATGGCTGATCAGCCAATGACGAGTAAGATTCCTCAAGGGAGGGATGACCTAAGACAAGCATGGTCAAGAAAGGGCCATCAGGGAAGTACTTGGAGGACTATAAAATGGGGGTGATGGACCCTTACCCCTCGACTTTGACATAGCCTGAGTCCTCATTCTGTCTGTAAAAAGTCTCCTAATCTCTTGGCTGCCCGCACCCCCCACCTGACTTAAACCTAAAACAGTGCCGGGGGTGGGTGTGGCCCAGTGCTGAATAGGGTGGTTCCTCGGGTGATCAGGCCTAAGAAAGAATGCATAAAATCCTGTGAAACCTGCCTTGCTAATACCCTCAATTTAAATGATAAGGGTCTAAGCATAAAATGAGTTTGTTTCCCAAAGTTTTATGGCCAATTAGCTATCTGACTCTGACTCAGAATAAGTTCTCATAGTTCTTTGAATGTTATCTATTGTTTGATTTTTATTGCCTGACAATAATTGAACTTTACATATACACCCTGTATTCCTATGCAAATTAAACCCAATAAAAGCACATTGAGGAATAGGCTCAAGGCCCTTCTCCTTTGAGAGATTTGGCTACCTTTCCTCTCCAAGCAGATCAAGTCTTGGTAAACTTATTCTCATCATGGTGGACCAAGGGGGCCAGGCTCTGCAGGCAGAGCCACTCCCCCCTCCCCCACCGCTACGCAATTTGGAAAGGCAGAAACTGGGATGTCAGATATGACATGATAATATCCTCATACATGTTTCCTAGATTTTAGAGTCTAAGGGTCCAATTTGCTTCCTCTCCTCATTTGATCTTGCCAAACAAATTAGAAGTCCCCCAAAGGCGAACATGTTAATTTTTTCACTAATGATCAATGAAATACTTAGAATTTGGCTCAATATGGTGGATTGAGCCCATGTTTCTGCCTACCATCCATGCCAATAACAGACTCCAGTGGTGCTAAAAAATGAGAAGGGGTACTTGGTGTTTGCTGTGGGCCAGAGAGTGAGAAATCCCTAAACTGTGGAAAGAGTTTACAACAAAGAACTGCTGCCAAGGTCATGGGTGGCTTTAGGGGGATTTTAGAAGAAGAGCAAAAAGGACTCATGGACATGGACAACAGTGTGGTGATTGAGTCGGGGAGGAGCAGAAAGGAGCTCTGTGGAAACAGGGGAAGGGTTGGGGCACCAAAGTAGAAGCAGACAGTGGCTGTGCCAAGAAGAGACCAGGAGAGGCACCTGCCACACATTGGAGCCATGTGTGGAATGCCCTGAGACAAAGCAAACATCCCGGTGGCTGTCATACCAGGATAAACCAGAAGACCAAATAGCCAGCCCCTGACATAGTCTGCCCAGAAGCTCATCCTGCCTCTCTCTCACCACCTGAGGAGAAAGGTGTGGTAAAACCTGTGCTGAACAATTACAGACAACTTCTGATTTTCTTCATGAGATTTTTAGCACCATCTACTTTTTGTAACTTATGTGAAAATATTAGTTTGATAAAAATCAAATTAAAATATTTTATAAGTAGGGTTAACCAATAGAAGAAAAGATATAGTGTATGTATTTTTAATGAATAATATAAATAAAATAAAAGACAACTAGGTCTACCTAACAAAAGGGTGTAAAGAGAAAAAATAAGAAAATAGCAAGAAAGCAAAATATAATGGTTTAAAAGTCCCGAACTATTACTAATCAGTGATATTAAAAGAGAAACTCAGATTAGAGTAAAAAAATAATATCACAATGAAATAACTTCAAAAAGTAGAAAAAAAAGGATTGCTAAAAGATATATCAGGTGAATGTGATAATAACAACAACAATAAAAAAGTACAGAAATATTTTAAGTAATATCAAATAGAATCAAAGTTAAAAGCAATAAAGGGGAAAAATTATAAGAATCATTCCCAAAAGATACAACAGTCATGAGATTTCATGCTTGTAAATGCACAGTACTGAAATAAAGCAAAAGCTCATGGAAATACAAGGATAACTGAACAAACTCACAACCATACATACACTCCTCTCAGAACTGGTAGACCAAGTAAACTAAAAAAAAGCAATGTTTGAAAATTTAAATACTAAATTTAAAAAACTTGACCTAACAGCAATATAATTTTTTGTGTAAAATTTTTACACAAAAATTTTTATAGATTTTTACCTTGTGTTGATTTCAGTAGGGCCATCTAAAATGAACACATGTGCCAGGTTCCCAGGGCAGCAGCATCACCTATGTGATAAAACTTTCTTTTAATAACAGAGCTGTCATCTCAATAAAGAACTCCAACTGCAGGAGCCCACTCTCTCCAGGATGTTCACTCTCTTATTCTCCTCTGCCTGGCATGCTGACCTTCAAAAGATGAAAGTTTGTTGAGGGGCATGTTGGCTGAGGCCCTCTGCACTCTCTGTGAAGGTCCCCACTTGGGGATAAGCAGTGTCAACAATGAAGAGGCTGTGTGCTCTACCCATGTGGATTACTACTTTGGTCAAGACTGCTGGTGGCCTACCCCATCTCTGTCCTTTTTCTTTTCCTTAGCAACAGTTTTTATTAGGGACAGTCATGTACCAAGCTAAATGACAGAACTTCCCAACTTTCCTTGCTCTGGGTATGCAAGGAGACATAGAAGCAAAGGTGCTGCATGACATTCCCTGGAAAGCTTGGGCCTGATTCAATTGGAAGGAGCTCCTTTTCACCTCCTAATAATCAGCAGTCCTAATTGTTAAGTCACTGTAGCCAGGTCACACTGCAAAAGCCAGAAGTAGTTCCTAATGGGTAAAATTACTGGAAAGATTGAAAAGAGCAAGATCCAGTAATTTAAATTGTGCTTCAATACTTCTCTGAACCCTGAAGCAAACCCTTATAGAGTCGTTAGGGTAAATACTGCTACTCGCACCTGAAAGATGAGTTAAATGGGTCTCTGGTAGTGTGCCTTTTACAAGGTCAAGGGGGTGAGGAACAAAAATCCTTGCTAAGGTGGAAACAGAGTCTTGTGGTACGAGCTCTTTGTCCTTCTACCAGATATTTCAGAAATTAACAAAGTAATAATTAAAAAGTCTTTTCATCAAGCCAATATATCCAATAGGTTAGTGGTTTATAATTAACATAAGCAATCTACATGTGTTTACAAGCATCTGTAAGAGAAGGCAGAAGGGATAGGTGAGTGGGTTCAGAAATCTACCTCAATCATTTACCAACTGTACTTACAAAAACTTGGTACTTAGCCCTAGCTGGTGTGGCTCTGTAGATTGAGTGCCAGCCTGTGAATTAAAGGGTCACCCCTTTGATCCCCAGTCTAGGGCACATGCCTGGGTTGCCAGCTAGGCCCCTAGGGGCTGTGAGAGGCAACCACACATTGAAGTTTCTCTCCCTCTCTTTCTCCCTCCCTTCCCCCTCTCTAAAAAATAAGTTAAAATCTTTAAAATATTTTTAAAAACTTGGTACTTAAAAAAGAATTTCAATTCCATCACTTAAAAGTGAAAATGATAACAGCAACCAAGTCAGAGAGTAACTGTGAAGATTAAAAGAGGTGGTAGATGTTTGGTATTTAGCAATAAACTTGGAACATAATGACCTGTTAATGTTAGTCATTATTATTATATGACACATAGAAACCAGTGTTTTGGTTATAATTAGGTTCAGCTATAAGTAACAGAAAGCACTCAGCTAATATTAGGTTAAACAAAATAAAAATTTAATTTTTCTTGTAAACATGTAGTTTTGTTATCTGTGCCTAGAAGGATGTCTCTTCTCTGTGAAGTTCTTCCTCTAATTTAAATATTATCTCCACTATTTGTCTTCACTTAGCCGAACCATGACTCCTTCACTGTACATTTTAATTAACTTTAAAAATTGTGACTACAGCCCTGACTGGTGTGACTCGGTTGGGTGTCATTCCGCAAACTGAAAGGTCACAGGTTTGATTCCTGGTCAGGGCACATGCCGGGGTTGCACAGTCCCCAGTCAGGGCACGTGCAAGATGTTTATCTCTCACATTGATGTTTATCCCTTTCTCCTCCCTTCACCTCTCTCTAGGACTAATAAAAATTTTTTTTTTTAAATTGTGACTACAAAGAACAAAGTCCAAGTAAATTAGCAATTAAGATGATGTGAGGAGAGATTAGAAATCTGTATATGGCATCATCAGAATGAAAGTGAGAGGTAAAGGTTCTGGAGTTTGAAACCTGAGAGTATCAAGTTGGTCAGAAAAGGAGTCTATTGAGAAAAACAGACAGTCAATTCCTGCTCCAAGATACCATTGTTAGGGGGTGGGCGGACAAGAAAGGAGCAAAAAGTGAGGGAATAAAAAGTGAACATTCTTAATGCAAATGACGTATTTCTAGACACACACATACACACTTTTTAGGAAAACATGTAGAGGCGATAAACCCAAATAGTGAGGAAAGCTAGAAGGAAAAGATGAACCTGGGATTCAGCACGATAGTTACCTCGGGAAAGGCAAGACCGAGAAATCAGATGGAGAAGTCTACGTGTTGTTTGTCTGTAGCAGGTATGGACAGGGCCCTAACTTTTGGTTTGAGTGAGTGGTGGTTTCATAGGTACTTACTACTTTACTAACAGCAAGTGTCATTAATAATAATAAAAATGGATACCAGAAAAGAAATAAACTCTAACAGGCCAATTATTATAGAAGAAAGAGCTTCCAAAACAGCAAATATTAAGGGGGAAAAGATTAAAGTTAAAATATAAACAAAAAAGATAAACTCAAAAGTAAAATTTAACAAGAAATACATACTCTTAGTGTCCATTAGATTGGGATTTATTTGTCAGTGTCAGAAGTGATGCCATTTTTACAGAGAGGTGGTTGCTAGAGGGGAAGGATCTGGGGGGCTGAGTGAAAAAGCCGAAGGGATTGAGAAGTACAGATGGGTAATTACGGAGCAGTCACAAGGATGTGAAGCACGGCACAGGGAATGAGGTCAACGATATTGTGATAACTGTACATGGTGCCAGGTAGGTACTTAAAATATCAGGGGACACGTTGTAAGGTATGTATTTGTCTATGCGGTACAGCTGAAACCAATACAAAATAATATTGAATGCAAACTGTAATTTTTTGAAAATGATGCAATTTTTCTGAGCTCTGTATCCACATCTATAAATAGGAGAACCGGGTAAAACAATTTTAGGATCTCTTTCAGCTTTAATATGCCATGTCTGTAGAACTTGCCCTGGACAAATCTTCAGTGAACTTGATGGTAGCATAAGCATTTCTGTGGCCTTTCATTGCCTCCAGTAAATATCTTAGATAATTGTCCAGAACTTAAAAAACATTGCCTTTAAAACCTGAACAGAGATAATTGCTTAAGTTAGTTTTCCTTACATTTCTGTTTTATTTGGTGGGGATATATATCCAAGTGTCTAGAATTTGAGATCTCGCCTAATCACTAGTATGATTTGTGGTATTACATTCTACCCGGTTTATGTGAATGTACTTCTGAGAATTATGAATGTAATTGCAGATTATAATGGAAGGCAATGGTTGTGTAATAGAGAGAAAAATACATTTAGAACAAAGGAACTATGTTTAAACTCCAGCTTTGCTTGTCAGTAGCTATGTGACCTCATAAAAGTCAGTGAGCAACTAAACACCAGGGCCCTGATCTATAAAGTAAAAAGTGAAAGGAAAACTATGATGTCACTTTGTAAAATGTAAAGTGCTGTCCTCTGTACTTAAATACTTCAAACAGTGGCGTGCACCATTCCTGTGCAGCCCATGTCAGCGTGGTCCTAAAGCCCCAGAACTGTGTATTCTGGTCAGATTGGATAAGGCCCACCCTAATTGCCTCATTTTAACTTAATCATTGCTCCAAAGGCTCTCTTTCCAAATACAATTGCATGCTGAGGAGGTTAGGGCTTTAACACATGAATTTGGGAGGACACAATTCAGCCCATAATGGTGGTTAAGCTTGTGGATTTTAGAATCGGTGAGACCTAGTGTCAAAAGTCATGCTTTCAGAACTGTATTAGTCAGGATAAGCCAGGTTAGACTGCAGTGATAAGCAACCCCAAGACAGACAAAGATTTATATTTTACTCATGCTATAGGCTCAGTGTGGATTGGCTGGGGTCCCTGTTCCATATTGTCCCCACTCCAGAACCCAAACTGACAGCTGACATCAACATCTGAAACATTAAGGACAGGTGGACAAAGAACTGTGGCAAATTTCACAAGGAGTTTTCAAACTTTTGTTCAAGATTATACATATCACTTAAGTTCACATTTCACTGATCTTAGCAATTTTTAAAAAGATTTTATTTATTTTCAGAAAGAGGGAAAGGGAGGGTAAAAGAGAAGGAAAGAAACATCAGTGTATGAGAGAATGGATCAGTTGTCCCTTGCATGCCCCAAAAGGGGGCCTGGCCCCAAACCCAGGTGTGTGCCCTGACTGGTAATTGAACCACCAGCCTTTCGGTTTGCAGGCCAGCGCTCAATCCACTGAGCCATACCAGCTAAGGCTGATGATAGTAATTGACATAGCCATGCCAAACTTCAAGGGAGGTGAGGAGCCAGGGAAATCAAGTCTGATCAGGACCTGGAAGAAAAAATAAGCTGAAATATTTGTGAGTAGCCTCAATTTCAATGGAAACTACTTACTAGTAAGTGCCATTGGTAAGTTATTTGACACCTCCAGGCTTCATTTTTCTGAATGGAAAAGTACAATAATGCTAATACATATAAAATAAGGTTCTTGTGAACATTAAACTAGATAATAAAAAGAATGCACTTATACAGTGTTTGGAAAAGGTAATATGCTCAATACATGTTAGGTGTTATTATTACTACATGTAATATTAGAAAATTCCTCAGATAGGAGGAACTATAGATATCTAGTCAACTCTCCTTTGCATAATATGGGAACAGAGGCCCAGAATGGATGACTGACTATCAGATGGAATAGAATCTTACTTGAACAACAATAAAATGTTTTTAAAAAATGGAAATAAAAGAACCCAGAGGTGACAATTTGTAACTTTAGTCCGTGATTCTGTGTATCAATCGTGTTTGCTTTCACAATCTGCTATATATAGGGAGACTATAATAGTAATTCATAGTTTGGGAAAATTCCAGATCTCATAATACTTTAATGGACTGGAGGACAAGAAGTGCTTTAGGCAGAGTCTCTTTATCACTAAGTTAATGGTTCTAAGACAGGGATAGGAACCCATGGGGAAAATCCAAATGAGCTGCTGAAATGAAAAAGACATGAGAAGGAAAATGTGCTGCCAAGCCTGACAGGCGGCACTGCTGCTCAAGAACAAGGAGTCGCTTGAGCTGACATGTGGGTTTGAGCTGAGTATAGGAGATACCAGGGAGAAAAGAGCTGTAAGAGTGTCCACAGCTGCTCTCCTCACATGCACGATCCCTTTATGAACATATTTCCTGAATTAATATTCACAGTAGAGACGTGGTCTCTCTACTGGGAATAACAAGACATTCTTAACAGCTCCTTGGGCAAAAAGCAATTTGCCTTGGAGGAGTCTGCTTTTTGCTGTACCTTGGAGAATGCCAAGGAGAGGTGCCCATTCTTTCCTGCTTCTTCCAATTCCTGAAAAATATTAGCATTTTCATTTAGGAGTGAAGTCTATTGAAAAGGTGTTCTGGCTTTGAAAAGGAAAAAAAAAGGAGTAATGCAAAATGCAGTATCTCTGGGAGAGCCAGAATTACCTGGAATGAATTTGGCCCAGGCACATACTCATTTGAAAACAGAGTTTGGAATCTGTACAAGGACCTGGGTTATAACTCTGGCTCTAGTCCTTTTAACTGTGTGACCTTGTACATGTTGTTTAATGTCCATAAACCACCAGTTTCCTGTCAATAAAACAGGGATTATACTAGTACATACATATGTCACGGAGTTGTTATGAAGATTAATGAGATCCATCATCAAAAAATGTTAGCTACAATCATCCTCATTGTTATGCTCTTAGGGTATCTTCAGACACAAATCAAACATTTTCATAATGAATTTTTAAAAATAAAATCTATCTTTCCCTTGTAAAATGGGTAGTGAATATAAAGCCTTTTTTTATGCTCATTTTTTTTTTGTCAATGGAAGTAACTTTCAGCATCCTAAAATTATGTTCATATTCAGCAAAATAGTGCTTACTCAGATTTTTGGGGTTAGAAATCTTTGCATACATGTAATAAATTTTCTCAGTGTGAAGGTAGCCCAATTTGGAGAAAAGAATAGTAAATTCAACCATCAAGAAACTTAGATTTTATGAAAGAACATTTTCACCCAACAGCTGGATGGCCTCACACTAATCCTCTAACCCTTTATTTCCTTATTCATCAAATTTAGTAACTAATGAGGCATGACTGGGTAAGCAAAGAAGGTTCAAAAGAAGTCAAAGTCTCAATTTGAACAATTGCAAAAATAATCATGCCTCTAATAAAAATACAGAAGTTAGAAGAAATAGTCTGTTGGAGAACATAAACTTGTTTTGAAACGTGCCAAGTTTGAGGATGATAGTGGAACGTCTGGATGGCAAAATCTGGAAATCAACTGGCAATCTATGATTGGAATTCAGCAGCAAAGTTAAGGCAGAAGAATGGCAATGGTTAGGACCATTACATAGACCGAATACTTGACGTTATTAAAGTGAACATTGGTGATAAATATGTAGATATGAAAAGAACTCGATGGCTAACAAATTTTCTTTGGGAAGAAGAGTGGGAATTAGACGAGTCAGCGGGGAGCCGTGGCAGTGTAGTGCCAAAGCGATAACTATGCCCTCTCTGTGGTCTTGCAGTGATGTGTGAAGAGGGCGGTGAGGACTGTGTGAACTGACTTCCTCCCACCCCCACCCTGGAAAAAAAAAACAAGAAAAAAAAATCTTTAGACTTAATTAGGTGCTGAGTAGGCCACCAGCTTCTAACTCCTGGCCTCAAGGGAAGAGAATGTCAAACATTGGGAAGCAAATGGTCAGTTATAACAGAAAATCATCAGCGTGAGACTTGAGAGTAGAAGTCCATTGAATTTTTAACTCTGAGAGTTTTTTCAACACTGCTGGTTGGTTTCTCAGTAGAGTGAACTGGTAAGAAGCCATGTAGCTGGGAATCAATGGGAAAGTGACTTATGAAGAAGTGGAGAGAAATCCCGTGAGTTAAGGAGTGAAAACAACACTTGGTATGGTAGTCAAAAGGAATGAAAAGGGAAAGGGAAAAGAAATGTACTACGTATGGAGGCAGGGGAAAGAAAGGTCATTTTGAGGAAACAGCTGAGGTGAGATCACAGAGCACCTGTGTAAGCAAGCAGAGCGAAACTTTGAAATGCTCATCTCACATACTAATTATTCTTTAAATATTTACTCATTGGGCTTGGATAGTTTAGGGGCTAATTCTGTTAAAAGCAACTTCTCTGTTTCTAGAATTCATCCCTAATATTTTAAATAAAGGTATTTATTTTACCTAGATTAATTTACAAGTATGTTGATGTTAAAATGTGTGAGATTATTTTAGGAATTTGAATGAATTAGCCCCCTTCATTTTTCTTCTTTTGTTATAACAATCCCCAGGGAGCCTTGTTTTGCTCAGTTGCTGCATCTGATTTTGGTCCTCAGTGACCCCTTCCCAGCCTTCCGCATCCAATGTGTATGAGAAGGGGGAGCTAACAAACTAATTAGACTGGTAGCTTAAGAAAATAGAAATCATGGTACATGCCCACACCAAAAAGGCTTACATGCACAGAAATTGAGCTTCTGGCCTTGCCCCGCCATCCCAAACTGCTAACCTCAGACTTGATCTTACACTTGGAAAACTGGTTTTGTTTTGCCTTGCTTTGTACTTCAGCATACTGTGCAGAGCTTTGGCATATTCATGGAATAAAGACTGAATTGGGAATGATGAGAACTCATTGGAAAAAATTATGTACGAGAAGATTTGGAAATATAACCCAACCATTTGCCATTAATGAAAATATGCAAATTGGTAAGATAACAAAATCTGCTTTAGCTATTGAAATTGTGAGGATGGGTATAAAAAGGTTGTTTTTTGTGTCATATATATAAAAAAAACACATGTATTAATAGTTTTCTCTTCCAATGCCTGTCTCTGTTGTCATTTGGCTGCCTCACATAATCATTAGATAGAAGAAAAAATTTTACAAAAGCTTATGATGACATGATCATATTCCTGTACAATTAATATTTATACGTACATCTTGAAATTATAAGATTTTTATGAAAAGGTAAAGAAAAGAATAGGCATTGGATGTGGGTGCACCAGATTGAAGATGTTGGTCTGTAAGTGGGATCATGGATGTGTTCTATTTCTCCACTTGCTCATCAACAATTGCTTTCATCACTGTTCTTTTTTTTTTTAAAAGATAAGCAATACATGAATATGCCTCACATCAAATTTATGGTAAGGTTTGTGCTTTTGTAAGAGTGGCCTTTAAGTATAAGCAGATTAAGTTATAACCAGAGAAGAGGGAAAATCACAGACTCCAGCATCCTCCTCTGTCCACAGAAGTCCACTATGTTCCTGGCCTGTTTGTTTTCTCTCTTAGGCTCGTTTTTCAGAGTAAGCTAGTAGAAGTAAGTGGCTTCTTTTCTTTATTAATTTTGTTTTCTATTCAATCTTCCTGTGTCCCCCTCATAGATGATAAGAATCCCCTTTCTAAATAAATAATGCTGTTTGTCTCAACTATAAACACAAATGTGATATATTTTTTTAACTTGAGTCTTCTTTTAGAAAGCCAGCTTTATTTAGAACTATCTGAATTATGTGCTGACAAAGCAATTATCAGTTATGATTCAATCCAGAATGACAAAATTTACATGCACCTCAAAGTGGATGTCACAACAAACTCTTGGCCACATTAATGTTGGGGTTAACTGAATGTTATAATTAGAGCCTTTCTTGAACTTATTTTACCTGAGTTCAGGCAGGTAGAACTGGTGTTCTCTTTGTTTTATAAATGTCATCATTCTTTAAGAGGAATCTGATAATGAAGGTGTCTGCTTGCTTTCTGAAGATTTTAGTTCTGAATTATTAGAGGTTTTGCTGGTAATTTATTTTAACTGACATACCGTTTTTAAATGTGAAAGTATTTTTTGCACCCAAAATCTACTGTCAAGTCACATCATCTTCTTAAAAAATTGAAGTAAATGAACATGCAAAATAGATATGGAACCATCACGGTAAAACCACATATACTTTTGAATACCAACCTGTCATTTCTGAGGAAATTTAAATTGACATTTTTATGTCTCAGCAAACATCTAACTTGCACAGAATTAGGAATTAAAAAATAACATATCTATTCTGAGCCATAATTGCTTTTTTGCAAATATAAGAGCTCTGCCATTCAAAGTAAAAACTACTTTTCCCCCTTATTTCAAGAACTGCCCTTACTTATCCAAAAGTGGTACAGAGAATAAGTAACCAAGGCCACAAAACAACTTGTGGGGTTGCCCGTTTTCTAGCAAAATGGTAAGTATTTACTTTTGGACATTCTCTTCTTGAATAAGATTTTTCCCAAATCCACTGTATTACTACATGTTTTCTACCACTCTAATTTTAATCACTGTATCTGTGCATCTTTTCAAGCAAACACATAAATCAACTTTATTGTTAAACAGGAATATATTTATGGTATGACTATAATGTGTATAAGTACACGTCAAATTGCAGTCTCTAAAATATTCTGTTTAATTTGCAATGAACAATTAATCTTTGAAAAGCATTTCAAGTGATTATACTTAAGATCAAAGTCTTCAGCATTTCCATAGAGTGAGAAACAGTTATTGGACAAGCTCCAAAGAATCTCAAGAGATATTGGTGGCTAATTAAACCATAACTGATAAAGTGTATTGCTTGGCCTTATGTAAACCCACCTTACTGCAAATGTCAGATATTTTAAAAACTTCTAATGTTGTCATTTTATGCCATGAAAAATCTTTTAGCTTTTTAACATTATGAATGATGTTAGCTGTAGGTTTGTCATATATGGCCTTTATTATGGTGAAGCATGTTCTTTTTAATCCTACTTTGCTGAGAGTTTTTATCATAAATGGATGTAGGAATTTGTCACACATTTTTCTGCATCCATTGATATGATCATATAATTTTTAGCTTTTGTTTATGTGGTGTATCATATTAATTGATTTGCAAACATTGAACCAAATTTGCATCTCAGGAATAATTCCTACTTGATCATGGTGTAGATTCTTTTCAATGTACTGCTGAATTCAGTTTGCTAATATTTTGTTAAGGATTTCTACATGTTGTTTATCAGAAATATTGGCCTGCAATTTTCTTATTTTGTAATGTCTTTGTCTGGTTTTGGAAGCAAGTTAATGGTGGCCTTGTAAAATGAACTTGGGAGCCCTCCCTCCTCTTAAATTTTTTGGAATAATTTGGGAAGGATAGGTATTAATTCTTCTTGGAATGTTTGATAAAATTCACCTGTAAAGCCTTCTGGTGTACTGGATGACACTCCAACCAACCGAGTCACTGGCCAGGGCTGCAAATATTTTCATTAAAATTATAACATAAACTATCTTCAAATTAAGAGAGTTGGATCAACACTAACTAAATAATAAATACCTTGAAAGGGCAATACAAGAGGTGACTCATTGAGGGTGGCTTTATTTGTCTTTTTCTAGTTTCTTTTAGTATGAGTTTAGATTATTTATTTGAGATTTTCCTTATTTCCTGAGGGAGGCCTGAATTGCTATAAATTTCCCTCTTGGAACTGCTTTCACTGTGTCCTATAGATTTTGGGTCACTGTGTTTTTATCTACATTCATTTTTAAGGTATCTTTTGATTTTATCCTTGATATTATTGTTAACCCTTTCATTGTTTAATAGCATGTTATTTAGTCTCCATGTGCTGTGTGTTTTTAAGCTTCTTCTTGTTATTGATTTCTAGTTTCATACCATTGTGATTGGAGAAGATGATTGATATGACTTTCTTAGTTTTTAATTTGTTGAGACTCGTTTTGTGTCCCTAACATGGAGTGTATCCTGAAAAATGTTCCACGTGTGTTTCAAAAGAATGTGCATTCTCCTGTTTGGGGGTGAAGTGTTCTAAAAGTATCAATTAAATCCATCTGATCTAATGTGTCATTTAAGGTTGTTTGCTTGTTGATTTTTGTCCAGATGATTTATCCCTTCATGTCCATGGAGTGTTAGATTTGCCACTGTGTCTGGATTACTGTCGATCTCTTGCTTTATGTCTGTCAATCTTTGCTTTATATATTTAGGTGCTCTTATGTTGGGTGCTCTTAATGTTTACAAGGATTGTATCCTTTTGTTGAATTGACCTCTTTCATCATTTGAAATGTGCTTTTTGTCTCTTGTTGCAGGCCTAGTTTTAAAATCAAATTTTCCAACATAAATATTGCTGCACCAGCTTTTTACTCCTTTCACTTTGCATGAAAAGCCTTTTCCATCACTTTACTTTCTGTTGAGCATGTCCTTTGATGAAGTGGGTCTCTGCAGCATGTGTATTGGTCTTGTTTTCTTCTCCATTCTGAATTTTGATTGGAAAATTTAATCCATTTACATTTAATTATTGATAGGTATATAATTATTGCCATTTTATTATTCATATTATGATTTTTTTCTTATTTTTGAAGAAGTCCTTTAACATTCTTGTACTACTGGTTTGGTGGTGATGAACTCTTTCTTTCCTGGAAAACTCTTTAAGTCTCTTTCAATTCTAAATGATAGCCTTGCTGAGTAGAGCAGTCTTGGTTGTAGGTCCTTTCTTTCATCACTGAATATTTCATGCCATTCCCTCTAGCCTGCAAAGTTTCTGCAGCAACATCAGTCCTATGGGAGGTCTCTTGTATGTAACAAACTGCTTTTCTCTTGCTACTTTTAAGATTTTCTCTTTCCCCTTCAGCATTTTAATTATGTTATGTCTTGGTGTGGGCCTCTTTGGGTTTATCTGGTTTAGGCCTCTCTGTGCTTCCTGGACTTGTATGTCTACTTTCTTCACCAGGTTAGGGGAGTTTTCCATCATTATTTCTTCTGTTAAGTTTCAATCCCTTCTCTCTCCTCTCCTTCCTATGCCTATGTCATGGCCCTTGTGATGCAAATGTTGGTACACTTGATGTTGTCCCAGAGATCTCTCAAACTATCATCATTTTTTTAAAATCCTTTTTCATTTTTGCTATTCTGATTTGTTGTTTCCCATTATTTTGTCTTCTAAATTACTGATTCAGTTCTCTGCTTCATCTAATCTGCTGTTGATTCCCTCTAATGTGTTCTATATTTCAGTTAACATATTCTTCACTATTGATTGGTTCTATTTTATGTTTTCTACTGTAACTTTATATTTCCTGTCTCTGTTAAAGTTCTCACTCAGCTCATCTACTCTTCCCCTAAGTTCACTTAGCACCCTTATAAACAGTGTTTTTATCTGTTCATCTGGTATATTGCTTGACACCTTTTTATTCACTTCCTTTTCTGGAGTTTTGTCCTATTGTTTCCTTGGGACATGTTTCTTTGTCTCTCATTTTGGCTGCCTACCTATGTTTATCTTATTAGGTAGATCTGCTACATCTGCCAGGGTTGGCAGAGTGGCCTTATGAAGTAAGTGTCCTTGGGGGCCCAGTATTTCAGTCTCTCTTGTCACATGTACTGGGTGCTTCAAGGATATCCCTGTATGTGTTGTGTGTTGTAGATTGTGTTGCCACACTTCAAGGCCAGGCAGGTTCATAGTATTCATGCAGATGGAAAAATACTCATGAAGCTGTTGGGATGTCTGATGTGCCTTTATTCATGGGTGGGTGAGCCACACACGCTGCAAACTGCCTGTCTATCTGCATGTCTGATATCATGGCCCTTGCTCCCCAGAGTGGCACCATAGTGGCACTTGTCCCCCTTGTGTGTGTCTCCCATCATCACCCCCCAGCAGGGAGTCCCTACTTGTTTAAGTACTACAGGGGAACAAAGATGGCAAAATGCCAGAAATTATATAACATAACATTATTCTGAGCATACGAGCTCACTTCATGTTACGGGAAGTTTATTAGACCCAGTCTCAAGGCCATGAGAACACTACTTATCGGGTCTCTCCAAGGCTATGGGAACACTGCTTCCCTTAGCTACTCAGATACCTGGGTGAGGAAGCCAGATGCCTCCACTTACCCTATATATGTGTACTCCTGTTGTAGTTGAGGCCTGGTTGCTGTTGACATGTTCGTGTGTGGGATTGACCCTCGGGCTGACAGGTTTTGACATGGGCTGGTCCCATGAAGTAGAGTTTGCTTTAGTGGGACTCTGGTGCCTGCTGACTCTGCCCTTTGGGTGTGTTGTTTATTGGATGGTGCTCTGGTGAAGTCTGAAGCCAGCCTACAGGGTGTGTTCTGGGCCCTTTGGGAGGACCTGTGGTTCAGGCCTAGGTCAGCTGCTGTTTATTCTCAGCATGAGCCACCTGATGGGAGCTATAAAGTGATTTGGATTACTGTCGATCTCTCGCTTTATGTCTGTCAATCTTTGCTTTATATATTTAGGTGCTCTTATGTTGGGTGCTCTTAATGTTTACAAGGATTGTATCCTTTTGTTGAATTGACCTCTTTCATCATTTGAAATGTGCTTTTTGTCTCTTGTTGCAGGCCTAGTTTTAAAATCAAATTTTCCAACATAAATATTGCTGCACCAGCTTTTTACTCCTTTCACTTTGCATGAAAAGCCTTTTCCATCACTTTACTTTCTGTTGAGCATGTCCTTTGATGAAGTGGGTCTCTGCAGCATGTGTATTGGTCTTGTTTTCTTCTCCATTCTGAATTTTGATTGGAAAATTTAATCCATTTACATTTAATTATTGATAGGTATATAATTATTGCCATTTTATTATTCATATTATGATTTTTTTCTTATTTTTGAAGAAGTCCTTTAACATTCTTGTACTACTGGTTTGGTGGTGATGAACTCTTTCTTTCCTGGAAAACTCTTTAAGTCTCTTTCAATTCTAAATGATAGCCTTGCTGAGTAGAGCAGTCTTGGTTGTAGGTCCTTTCTTTCATCACTGAATATTTCATGCCATTCCCTCTAGCCTGCAAAGTTTCTGCAGCAACATCAGTCCTATGGGAGGTCTCTTGTATGTAACAAACTGCTTTTCTCTTGCTACTTTTAAGATTTTCTCTTTCCCCTTCAGCATTTTAATTATGTTATGTCTTGGTGTGGGCCTCTTTGGGTTTATCTGGTTTAGGCCTCTCTGTGCTTCCTGGACTTGTATGTCTACTTTCTTCACCAGGTTAGGGGAGTTTTCCATCATTATTTCTTCTGTTAAGTTTCAATCCCTTCTCTCTCCTCTCCTTCCTATGCCTATGTCATGGCCCTTGTGATGCAAATGTTGGTACACTTGATGTTGTCCCAGAGATCTCTCAAACTATCATCATTTTTTAAAATCCTTTTTCATTTTTGCTATTCTGATTTGTTGTTTCCCACTATTTTGTCTTCTAAATTACTGATTCAGTTCTCTGCTTCATCTAATCTGCTGTTGATTCCCTCTAATGTGTTCTATATTTCAGTTAACATATTCTTCACTATTGATTGGTTCTATTTTATGTTTTCTACTGTAACTTTATATTTCCTGTCTCTGTTAAAGTTCTCACTCAGCTCATCTACTCTTCCCCTAAGTTCACTTAGCACCCTTATAAACAGTGTTTTTTATCTGTTCATCTGGTATATTGCTTGACACCTTTTTATTCACTTCCTTTTCTGGAGTTTTGTCCTATTGTTTCCTTGGGACATGTTTCTTTGTCTCTCATTTTGGCTGCCTACCTATGTTTATCTTATTAGGTAGATCTGCTACATCTGCCAGGGTTGGCAGAGTGGCCTTATGAAGTAAGTGTCCTTGGGGGCCCAGTATTTCAGTCTCTCTTGTCACATGTACTGGGTGCTTCAAGGATATCCCTGTATGTGTTGTGTGTTGTAGATTGTGTTGCCACACTTCAAGGCCAGGCAGGTTCATAGTATTCATGCAGATGGAAAAATACTCATGAAGCTGTTGGGATGTCTGATGTGCCTTTATTCATGGGTGGGTGAGCCACACACGCTGCAAACTGCCTGTCTATCTGCATGTCTGATATCATGGCCCTTGCTCCCCAGAGTGGCACCATAGTGGCACTTGTCCCCTTGTGTGTGTCTCCCATCATCACCCCCAGCAGGGAGTCCCTACTTGTTTAAGTACTACAGGGGAACAAAGATGGCAAAATGCCAGAAATTATATAACATAACATTATTCTGAGCATACGAGCTCACTTCATGTTACGGGAAGTTTATTAGACCCAGTCTCAAGGCCATGAGAACACTACTTATCGGGTCTCTCCAAGGCTATGGGAACACTGCTTCCCTTAGCTACTCAGATACCTGGGTGAGGAAGCCAGATGCCTCCACTTACCCTATATATGTGTACTCCTGTTGTAGTTGAGGCCTGGTTGCTGTTGACATGTTCGTGTGTGGGATTGACCCTCGGGCTGACAGGTTTTGACATGGGCTGGTCCCATGAAGTAGAGTTTGCTTTAGTGGGACTCTGGTGCCTGCTGACTCTGCCCTTTGGGTGTGTTGTTTATTGGATGGTGCTCTGGTGAAGTCTGAAGCCAGCCTACAGGGTGTGTTCTGGGCCCTTTGGGAGGACCTGTGGTTCAGGCCTAGGTCAGCTGCTGTTTATTCTCAGCATGAGCCACCTGATGGGAGCTATAAAGTGATTTGGATTACTGTCGATCTCTCGCTTTATGTCTGTCAATCTTTGCTTTATATATTTAGGTGCTCTTATGTTGGGTGCTCTTAATGTTTACAAGGATTGTATCCTTTTGTTGAATTGACCTCTTTCATCATTTGAAATGTGCTTTTTGTCTCTTGTTGCAGGCCTAGTTTTAAAATCAAATTTTCCAACATAAATATTGCTGCACCAGCTTTTTACTCCTTTCACTTTGCATGAAAAGCCTTTTCCATCACTTTACTTTCTGTTGAGCATGTCCTTTGATGAAGTGGGTCTCTGCAGCATGTGTATTGGTCTTGTTTTCTTCTCCATTCTGAATTTTGATTGGAAAATTTAATCCATTTACATTTAATTATTGATAGGTATATAATTATTGCCATTTTATTATTCATATTATGATTTTTTTCTTATTTTTGAAGAAGTCCTTTAACATTCTTGTACTACTGGTTTGGTGGTGATGAACTCTTTCTTTCCTGGAAAACTCTTTAAGTCTCTTTCAATTCTAAATGATAGCCTTGCTGAGTAGAGCAGTCTTGGTTGTAGGTCCTTTCTTTCATCACTGAATATTTCATGCCATTCCCTCTAGCCTGCAAAGTTTCTGCAGCAACATCAGTCCTATGGGAGGTCTCTTGTATGTAACAAACTGCTTTTCTCTTGCTACTTTTAAGATTTTCTCTTTCCCCTTCAGCATTTTAATTATGTTATGTCTTGGTGTGGGCCTCTTTGGGTTTATCTGGTTTAGGCCTCTCTGTGCTTCCTGGACTTGTATGTCTACTTTCTTCACCAGGTTAGGGGAGTTTTCCATCATTATTTCTTCTGTTAAGTTTCAATCCCTTCTCTCTCCTCTCCTTCCTATGCCTATGTCATGGCCCTTGTGATGCAAATGTTGGTACACTTGATGTTGTCCCAGAGATCTCTCAAACTATCATCATTTTTTTAAAATCCTTTTTCATTTTTTGCTATTCTGATTTGTTGTTTCCCACTATTTTGTCTTCTAAATTACTGATTCAGTTCTCTGCTTCATCTAATCTGCTGTTGATTCCCTCTAATGTGTTCTATATTTCAGTTAACATATTCTTCACTATTGATTGGTTCTATTTTATGTTTTCTACTGTAACTTTATATTTCCTGTCTCTGTTAAAGTTCTCACTCAGCTCATCTACTCTTCCCCTAAGTTCACTTAGCACCCTTATAAACAGTGTTTTTATCTGTTCATCTGGTATATTGCTTGACACCTTTTTATTCACTTCCTTTTCTGGAGTTTTGTCCTATTGTTTCCTTGGGACATGTTTCTTTGTCTCTCATTTTGGCTGCCTACCTATGTTTATCTTATTAGGTAGATCTGCTACATCTGCCAGGGTTGGCAGAGTGGCCTTATGAAGTAAGTGTCCTTGGGGGCCCAGTATTTCAGTCTCTCTTGTCACATGTACTGGGTGCTTCAAGGATATCCCTGTATGTGTTGTGTGTTGTAGATTGTGTTGCCACACTTCAAGGCCAGGCAGGTTCATAGTATTCATGCAGATGGAAAAATACTCATGAAGCTGTTGGGATGTCTGATGTGCCTTTATTCATGGGTGGGTGAGCCACACACGCTGCAAACTGCCTGTCTATCTGCATGTCTGATATCATGGCCCTTGCTCCCCAGAGTGGCACCATAGTGGCACTTGTCCCCTTGTGTGTGTCTCCCATCATCACCCTCAGCAGGGAGTCCCTACTTGTTTAAGTACTACAGGGGAACAAAGATGGCAAAATGCCAGAAATTATATAACATAACATTATTCTGAGCATACGAGCTCACTTCATGTTACGGGAAGTTTATTAGACCCAGTCTCAAGGCCATGAGAACACTACTTATCGGGTCTCTCCAAGGCTATGGGAACACTGCTTCCCTTAGCTACTCAGATACCTGGGTGAGGAAGCCAGATGCCTCCACTTACCCTATATATGGGTACTCCTGTTGTAGTTGAGGCCTGGTTGCTGTTGACATGTTCGTGTGTGGGATTGACCCTCGGGCTGACAGGTTTTGACATGGGCTGGTCCCATGAAGTAGAGTTTGCTTTAGTGGGACTCTGGTGCCTGCTGACTCTGCCCTTTGGGTGTGTTGTTTATTGGATGGTGCTCTGGTGAAGTCTGAAGCCAGCCTACAGGGTGTGTTCTGGGCCCTTTGGGAGGACCTGTGGTTTAGGCCTAGGTCAGCTGCTGTTTATTCTCAGCATGAGCCACCTGATGGGAGCTATAAAGTGATTTGCAGATGGTTGCCATCTGTGCTGGACTTGGAGGCACCTGGGAGAGGCTAAGCTGTGAACTGAGGTCAGTTGCCAAGAGTGCCAGCCTTGGGGTCATTTAGCAAGAGGTACAGGGCATGCCAAGGCCACATGCTGCTTTGTGATTTGTGAACCTTTGAGAGATTTTAGAAAAATTCACAGCACAAACCAAGATGAGCCATTTGTGTTGCAAAGTCATTGGTAGAGAGTCAGGCCAGATGCTTGAGTTGGATGGGTCATGTCTTAGGGAATCATCAGAGCAGGGCAAATGGTGTTAGCCAAGTAAAGGGCAAGCTCAGATTTGGTGCCAGCTTGCACATGTCAGCTAGGTGGGAGAGGCTCAACAAAGGAACAATGACGTCTGCCAGAGGGACACTCTGTCCCAGTGTGAGCTGCCCTGACCCCTGCCCTTCCATCCCTTGCCCTGAAGCTGGTTAATTTATTTCCTCCCCATATGTCCTTGGCACTTTTTGAGCTGCTGCTCCATATCTGGACTTAAGAGTGAGTGAGTTTGTTAGTAAGCTCATGTGTGAGCCCTTTAAGAGGAATTCCTAGAACCCAGCTGCCTTCCACCTCATTCAGCCACAATCTCCACTGATTTCCACAGCTACATGTCATGGGGACTTCTCTTCCCAACACTGGAGCCCTGGGCCTTTGACTTCTGTCTCCTCAGGGGAGAAATATGCAGCCAAGCTGTGCCTCTCAGTTCTTAACTGCCACACCATTCTGCATCTCCACCCCTCCTATCAATGTTAATGTGACTTCTTCTGTATGTCCTTAAGTTATAGGGCTTCTGTTAAGCTAATTTTCAGGGGGTTGTCAATATGGTTGTCATGTACTTTAGTTGTAATTTTGATGTGGTCATGAGAGGAGGCAAGCACAGCATTTGCTTACCCTGCCATCTTGACCAAAAGCTAAAATACTTTTAAATTTGGTTTTATGGGGCTTCTCAGTTAGTGTACGATAAACTTGTTTCTAGTGAACCACACACACTGCTTCCAGAGAGTTGACAATAGGAGAGACCATATCCCACAGAAAACCTAACAAGGATGTTTTCCTTCTCAGTAAGAAGAGTAGCTTAACCAATGGTATTGCAACAGTTGAAGTGGCTTCAAGTACTTCCACACTTAAACGAGGAAAAGTTTATGCAACAGGAAAGTCCAGATCATTTTGCCCCCAGAAGGACTGACATAGGGAAATGTTCCCATAGTTTTAGATTAGACACACCTGCTCTTCAGCAACAGCTTCTTTTTCTGACAATGTGTTCTAGCAGCAGGGATGGTACAAGGTACACTACAGAGGCAGTTACAAAAATCTACACTGGAACACAAAGCAGGAGTTATCTCAGACAGAATTGTTGCCAGGGCCCCTGGGTGCTATCTGCCCTCTGCAGAGCATGGAGAAAAGAATCTCTCTCATCAGTTACTTCTGGCCAGCAAATATGCACACCTGGAAACTAGGGCATTGTTAAGCCTTTAGCTTATTCCACTTCTTTTCTTTTCAAAGTCTAGCTGAGTCATGAATATTGTGACCTGGAAATTAGAAAGAGAGAGGAAAAATGTCACGTCATGGAAGGTGGCTTTGTTATTAATTGGGAAAAATTACTCTCACACTCATACATATGCTTATAGGATTTTGTCTAGGGCAAGGTTCCCCAACCCCGGGGCCACAGACTGGTACCTGTCCATCTGTGGCCTGTTAGGGGCTGGGCTGCACAGCAGGAGGTGGGCAGCGGGTGAGTGAGCAAAGCTTCATCTGTATTTATAGCCACTCCTAACACAGCACCATAACTAGACAAATTGATGAAATAGCAGAGGGTATTGAGACACAATTGTCAGAGAGGATTAATGAGTCACTGTGGTATGCAATTCAGGTTGACGAGTCTACTAATGTTGACAGCAAGGCAACAGGTTTGTTTTTGTGAGATACATTTTTCAGGAGGATGTGCATGAGGATATGTTATGTGCACTTTTGTTGCCAACTAACACCACAGCTGCAGAACTATTAAAGTCTTTGAATGATTAGTTAGCAGGAAAACTAAACTGGTCATTTTGTGTCCGTATATTCATGGACAGAGTGGCTGCCATGACTGGACAGCTTTCTGGTTACATTACTTGGGTCGAACAGGTCACTTCTAAATGTGAGTCTATGCATTGTGTCATCCATAGAGAAATGCTGGGTAGCCGGAAAATGTCACCTGAACTTAACATTTTGCAGATGTGTTTAAAATTATCAACCACATTCAAGTACGTGCCCTTAACTCCCGTCTGTTTGCACAGCTCTGTGAGGAGATGGATGCAGAGCACACACGTCTTCTCTTACACACAGAAGTGAGATGTTTCTAAAGGGAGATCGCTGGCCAGAGTTTTGAATTACAAGAGCCACTGCAGAGATTTCTCTTAGAAAAACAGTGGCCAGTGGCAGCAGATTTCAGTGACAGAGAATGGGTCACAAAACTTGCTTGCTTGTGTGACATATCCAACCCGCTCAATGAACTCAATCTGTCATTTCAGGGGAGAACAACAACTGTGTTCAGGTTGGCAGATAACGTGGCTGCATTCAAAGCCAAACTGGAATTATGGGGGCAACTACTGAACACTGGGATTTTTGACATGTTTCAAACATTAGCAGAGATTTTTTAAAGTGACTGAGCGAGGGCCTCTTTCTCCCAGCTGGTGTATGATCACCTATCTCAGCTTTCAGAAGAGTTTGAGCACTACTTCCCAACCACAAAAGACCCCCAAACTGGGAAGGAATGTAACCATGACCCACTTGTGAATAAGTCAGGTGAATCGATTTTGTCTGTGCTAGAAGAGGATCAGCTGCTTGAAAACGCAAATGATAATGGCTTTCAAAGTATGCTTGAGACAACTTTGAATGACCATATATTCTGGCTTAAAGTCAAGGCAGAATATCCTGAGATTTCCACAAAAGCACTGAAAAGCCTGCTTCCATTTCCAACATCCTATCTTTGAGAAGCAGGGTCTTCTGCAACGGTAGCAACGAAAACGAGATTATGCAGTAGACTGGGCATAAGCAACACACTTCGGGTGTCAGTGTCCTATCACCCCTGGATGGGTCCCTCTAGTTGCAGGAAAACAAGCTCAGGGCTCCCACTTATTCTGCATTATGGTGAGTTGTATAATTATTTCATTATATATTACAGTGTAATAATAATAGAAATAAAGTGCACGATAAATGGAATACATTTGAATCATCCCCAAACCATCCCTTGTGCCTGGTCTTTGAAAAAATTGTCTTCCAAGAAACCAGTCCCTGGTGCCAAAAAGGTTGGAGACCACTGGTCCAGGGCATATTTCAAAACCCCTGGAGATCAGATGACATGAGAATGGGATGGCAGGGGCAGGAAGTCAGTGGTCTTGAAAAATGAACTGGAAAGAAATAAGATCCTATTAACAATGTTGTTGTTCTTGTTTTTGTTTGTGTTTTTCTCTGGTAGGAAAGCGTGATGTAAATGTTAGAGGATAGAAGTGTGTGAACAGAGTGAGATTTTAAGATGGAAATACCTCCCGCCCCCGCTACACACACCCACTTATATGTCTGAAGCACAGAAGAGTTTTTCTATAATCCTTAAAAATGGAATTGCTGGATTACAGGACATGCAAATTCTCAAATTTACTAAACAAAGTCAAATTGTTTCTAGTTTTGTTTCTCCTAGTCTACAACTTGCTTTATCATATTCTTTGCAGTATATTTTGAAGAGCAGAAGTTTTAAATAAAGTCCATTTATCAGTTTTTTTAATGTTTAATACTTTTTTATATCTTAAGAAATCTTTCCTTTTCTCAAATATTTTCTTCTAGGAGCTTTATAGTTTTACTTTTTTATTTAGGTCACTGATCAGTTTAAGTTAATTGTTCTTATATGGTGAAGTATTATAGATCAAAATTAATTTTGTTTCATATAGCTACTATCCTCTATTCAATTATTTCAGCATTACTTTTTAAAAATATACTTTATTGATTATGCTATTACAGTTGTCCCATTTTCCCCCCTTTATTCCCCTCTGCCCTGCACACCCCTTTCCATCCACATTCCCCTCCTTTAGTTCACGTCCACGGGTCATACTTATAAGTTCTTTGACTCCTACATTTCCCATACTATTCTTGCCCTCCCCCTGTCTATTTTCTCCCTACCATCTATGCTACTTATGCTCTGTACCTTTTCCCCCTCTGCCCCCCCCCCCCATTCCCCTGCTGATAACCCTCCATGTGATCTCCATTTTTGTGATTTTGTTCCTGTTCTAGGTGGTTGCTTAGTTTTAGTTTTTCTTTTTTAGGTCCAGTTGTTGATAGTTGTGAGTTTGTTGCCATTTTACTGTTCAGAGTTTTGATCATCTTCTTTTTCCTACATAAGTCCCTTTAACATTTCATATAATAAGGGCTTGGTGATGATGAACTCCTTTACTTGACCTTATCTGGGAAGCACTTTATCTGCCCTTCCATTCTAAATGAAAGCTGTGCTGGATAGAGCAATCTGGGATGTAGGTCCTTGACTTTCATGACTTGGAATACTTCTTTCCAGCCCCTTCTTGCCTGCAAGGTCTCTTTGGAGAAATCAACTGACAGTCTGATGGGAACTCCTTTGTAGGTTACTGTCTCCTTATCTCTTGCTGCTTCTAGGATTCTCTCTTTCATTTTTATCTTGGGTAATATCATTATGATGTGCCTTGGTCTGTTCCTCCTTGGGTCAAACTTCTTTGGGACTCTCTGAGCTTCCCGGACTCCCTGGAAGTCTATTTCCTTTGCCAGATTGGGGAAGTTCTCCTTCATTATTTGTTCAAATAAGTTTTCAATTTGTTGCTTTTCCTCTTCTCCTTCTGGTACTCCTATAGTTCAAATGTTGGAACGTTTAAAGATGTCCTGGAGGTTCCTAAGCCTCTCCTCATCTTTTTTGAATTCTTATTTCTTCATTCTTTTCTGGTTGAATGTTTCTTTCTTCCTTCTGGTCCACACCATTGATTTGAGTCCCAGTTTCCTTCCCATCACTATTTGTTTCCTGTACAGTTTCCTTTATTTCACTTATCATAGCCTTCATTTTTTCATCTAATTTGCAATCAAATTCAACCAATTCTGTGAGCATCCTGATCGCCAGTGCTTTGAACAGTGCATATGATAGGCTGGCTATCTCTTAGTCACTTAGTTGTATTTGCTGTGGAGCTTTGATCTGTTCTTTCATTTAGGCCATTTTTTTTTTTTTTTGTCTCAGCACACCTGTTATGTAGTAAGGGGTGGAGCCTTAGGTGTTCACCAGGGCAGGGCAACCCACATCGCTGTGTTGTGAGCTGTATGTGGGGGTGGGGTCCTAGAGGGAACAATGGCACTTGCTCCACTCTCCGTCGGAATTCAGTCCCTTCTGCCACTTCGCCCAAGCTAACTAAGCCCTTCTTGGTGCTGATTCCCATGTGGGTGGGCTTGTGCACATTCTAGGACCCTGTGGGTCTTTCCAAAGAGCTCTCCTATGAGGCGGGGAGTCTTTCCCAGCACCTCAACCCCTACAGGTATTTTCAATCAGTGCCCCGAGGCTCTATTTCCTGGTGCTGGGACCCTGGGTTGTATGGTCTGTTTTCCCCTGGTTTATCTGCATTCGAATGTGGGACCACCCAGTTAGTGTGATGTCAGTCACCTTCCACACAGTACCTCCCTTCACAATCACTGCCTTGCTGGGTCTGCCTATTGCCACCTCGAGCCCAGGGTCCACCTGCTGAGGTCTTGCGTGCCGGGTGCCACTGCTTTTTTTGCCACGACCCCTCTCTGCCTGGCAGCCCAGCTCTGTCCCTCCTACTGGTCTAGACGAATGTGTCTATTTTAACTCCTTAGTTGTTGGACTTCCATACAGTTCAATTTTCTATCAGTTCTGATTGTTATTTTGTTTCTAAATTGTTGTTGTCCTTATTTTTGTTGTGTGAGGAGGCACAGTATGTCTACCTATGCCTCCATCTTGGCCGGAAGTCCTCAGTATTACTTGTTAAACAAAAGAATAAACTATCTTTCCTTATGAATTACCCTTGTATCTTTGTCAAAATTTAATTGCCCATATGTAGATTTATCTTATCTCTATATTCTTTTTCATTGTTCTATATGTCTTCTTATATTAATATCTCACTTTTTATTATCCTAGGTTTATAATAAATGTTGAAATCAAGTAATGTAAGTTCTTAAAACTTTATAGTTCTTTTTCTAAATTATTTTGGGTCTTCTAGATTTTGGTGACTTTTTTTAAAAGATTTTATTTATTTTTATTTTTAGAGAGGGAAGGGAGGGAGGGAGAGAGAGAGAGAAGCATCAATGTTGTGGCCTGCAACCCAGGCATGTGCCCTGACTGGGAATCGAACCTGCGACACTTTGGTTCGCAGCCCGAGCTCAATCCACTGAGCTACGCCAGCCAGGGCTTGATTTTGGTGATGTTTATATTAAATTTTTAACTGGATTTAAATTTCTACTAAAAAAGCCCATTAAATTTTTTATTGGGATTGAGTTGAATCTCTAGCTGAATATGGAAGCAATGACATCTTAAAAATATTGAGTCTTTCAATCTATGAATGTGGTATATCTATCCATTTATTTCTCTTAGCAAATTTTAAAGTTTTCAGTGTTCAGGCCTTACACATTTCAATAAGTTTATGTCTAAGTATTTAATATATATGGATGCTGAAGGATGGTATTTTTATTTCATTTTTCAATTTTTATTGCTGGTATATAGAAAAATTATTTATTTTTGTTTAATGGCCTTATTTCTCACAATGAGCTAGATTAATTTTGTGGTTCCCTAATCCATTATTCTCAGTTTTCATTTTCTACATCTTCTTGTTAAATTTCTTGTTGGTTTACAAATCTGTTACTTGTTCAACCAGTGTGATCTCAGGCTAACTGCAACGTGGGCCTCCCTGTACATTTCCCAAAGACCATTGTTTTCATCATTGCTCCTGGATGTGGGTGTTTCTGCATTCTGTTTCAAATCAGTTAGCCCACTCAGGCGCCGCGGCTGCCTGTCCTCAGAGCCTGTCCCACCCTGGTAGAACTAACTCTGTGTGTGGAGCTGATGGGCCATGGCATGCAGAACTGAAAGATCCTGAGCCTGAAACTCCACAGACTTCCACAATACTCATAGTGACTCAGTAGTTTGTCTTGAATCAATGCTTCTTGAATTGTGTGTTTTTCATCAATTTCCAGAGTCTTGAAATGAGTTTTTCAAAATTTTTAGCCAGTGTTATTGTTGCTTTTTGGAAAGAATATGTGCTAAGCTTCTCACTGGAGAAGAGGGACTCTTCTTTCTGGCCATTCTGAACGTTATGCTTTCTGTAAGACTTTTAAGATGTAGCTATTAAAGCCACACACCACTCCTGCCTCATTCTGTTTGTCAAAGCAAGTCACGAGGGCAGCCATAGTAGGAGGGTGGGGAATAGGCTCAGATTCTTGGTGGGAAGAGTGGCAAAAAGTTACAGTGCTTAGTGGCAGGCACCTAGGGAGAGAATTATTGTTACAATCATCTTGCCAGCAATCTACCACAGTATGACTAGACGGAGATAGAAGAGAGACAGACAGAGATGTGGATATGAATGCAGATGTGTGTATAGACAAAGGTGTCCATTTGGATAATTGTAATATTTTTATCCTTACCAAAATACTTAGTGAGAAGCAAAAGACATGTTAAGGAAGAGACAGAAGTAAAAGGAATTATTGAAAACAAAGCCTCCATTTTAGATCTAGCTTACAATTAAAGTCTTTGCAATGCCCAAAATAAAGTAAATTTAAGTAAAATAGCTTGAGATTGTATGCTTATGAAGGGACATTGGTCATGAATATTTCATATTCTGGTTCACTAGCACAGTCCTAATGAAGCAAAATTGTGAAATAGTTTCCTGTGTAGAAAGAAAGATTCTATTTCCTTCTCATAATAGCCATTTTACTATTAGGTAAGCACTGTATTTTTTTGAACTATAAGACGTACTCCCCCACAAATTTGGGAGGAAAAGGGGTGTGTGTCTTATAGTCTGAATGTAGCTTACCTGGCTCACTGTGGGCGGAATGGGGGGGTGGCCTACATTATTTATATTATTAAATATTTTACCACATTTTTTGCTTCAAACTTTTTTTCCTATTTTTTCCCCCTAAAACCCAGGTGCATCTTGTGGTCCAGTGTGTCTGATAAATACTACAATGAGTAAACTGAGGAGTTAATTTGCTGACATAGCTGGAGGCAGGACTTAAATGTCGACTGTCCGTTCTGCAGTCTGCGCTGCATCGCACAATATTCTCCACACCACTCTCTGCTTGGGTTCCTCCAAGGCCTTTCAAAGTCCTCTAGTTACACCTAGCATTTTGCAGGAGTTTGTCCCATGCACCTAGCACTTTTAGCTACTGTGTCATGTCCACCGTTTTCTCTAACACCCTTGCTCTGGTCTGGTTCCCCACAGTTAGGACCCCTGAGTCAGCCAAGCCTTAGGGAAGTGCTGGCTCTTGCTGGTGCTGCTGCTCCATGGTTGGCCTGTCCTGCCCATGGTCCTCCTCGCTGTGCTGTAGCTGCCAGCTAAGTACTCACTGACACCCAGGAGGGACAGTGCTGCCAGTGCTGGCAGACTCTCCTGTTGTCAGCGGATGTCACTGCCTGCCAGCAGGAGTGCCAAACTGAGCCAGGCCTCTCTGTCTGTCCCACTCCACAGCCATCGGCAAAGGTCCAGGTGGGCTGGCTGAGCCAAGTGACAGTCACTGCTGTTTTCAGAAGTCCTCCTCCTCTTCCTGATGCTAAGCACTAGTCTAGAACACCCTCAAGGTTCCTCCTGACTTACTTTCCTTAGGATGAGTTTTTCTTCAAGAGGTAATTCAGTTCAGATGTAAATACACTCCTGGTGGGTCTGCTCTGCCAGTGCTCCATCTCTTGACTCACTAAGTTCAAAGAGCTGTAAGTTCAATTAAACATAAGCTGAGATTCCCACAGTAATAATTCAGAACCTAGCAGTATTTGACAAAGACATGTCCACGTAAACTGGGTCAATGCATTGGCACCAAACTTCCATGTAATTAATGTTATTATACATATTATTTAAGTAGCAACAGTTTTTTAAAAAGTGTTTTTCTGGTGATTCTCATTCTGATAAATGATATTTTATATATGGGGAAAGGATGACTTTTATGACCAGCATCACGCTGACTTTTACCATGATAATTCTAAAAATTCCTTTTTATACTGAAAGTTGGAATACTTCATTTTGGGGAACCACTTCTTTGATACAATTTGCTGCTTCAGTGTGACTTTCAATATGTCATTTTCCCCAGAGATTATAACCTTTTGAAATTGTTTGTATTCATATTCTAAAAGTAAAGATGACTGACAGGTATAATGATGGTTTTATCTTTTTCTGTTGGTCATATTTTCATGAGTGAAAAGCCTATTTCTCAAGGCAAAGTTAGCTTCCCCCCCCTAATGTTATATACACTTTTCAGGTCAAGAAAGTCTCACTTATTACATTAGGGTTGCATCTTAGTGAACTAAAGGAGTAAATGTGCCTCATATTGTGATTTATCTTTTTACCCATTATATAATCTTTCTAACTAATGGGTTCTGGCACTGACTAGAAGAAAAGCATGCAAATCGAATACTTAGTTTTCCCTTGAATCTTAAATACTACATTCTCTGATATTTTAAACATGATCTATTTGTGGAAAGTCTAGAATATTAAAGTACGCAAATACTTAATAATTATATTTTTGAATTAAAATATTTTTAAAAGTTACTTCCAATTCTACAGTACTTATGATAATAAAACACATTTGGTATTGAAAATATAATAGTTTGAGAACACTCACTGAACAGGTATTTCTTTTAAAACTGCAACTCACAAAGAACCCAAATCTTTTAATTTTCAAACATAAGTACATTTTCTAAGTCATTGTATTTTTAGTTCTCATTCTTTTGTAATCAACAAAGCTATTCTCTGAATATGAAAGAAACTGAGAATGGTATTTTTAAAAAACAAATAGATGCAAGGTATGGCTGACATTTTTGCCTTGGACTGTATCAAGTTATATAAATCACAATTAGGGAACTTGGGATTTTTTACAGTTCACAAAATGGTTGGGAACAGTTTTCATTATAAATAAGCAGAAGAGACTGCATATCAGGAAAGTGATTTACTCAACATGAACTTGGAATCCTTGAGATTTGCTCACATGGGCACTTCTTTCAAATCAGCACAATCCCTTCCCGTGACTCCCTTATCGTCTCATTTCTTCCAGGTACAATGTCATTTTTATAGATCTATTGTGTTAATGGCTTTACATTTAGTTACAACTATCTTTGTGTAATAGGCCTTAAATCATCACATTGAAGTGTAAGTGTGTCTCAGTGTCTGCCTACGGTTTTTGCAAAGGACAATCCAAATAAAGTTTCACCCCATGAAATCTGCAACTCAGGAATTTTCAAGTTAATTCTGTACAGACAGCAATTATTTTTACTACCTCTCATATTTTTTTCCACAGGGAATGTTTCTCATTCTATTGACTTTTGTGCAGAGAGGGATAGATTTGAGATTTTAACTGACCTGTATTTAATGAGTTAAGTTGATGGGTAGAGCAGTGCTAGGCACATAAAAAAAACTGTATAAGTGTTAGATATAATCATTCTGAATAGTGGTAGTAGATAGGGAGGGGTTATAGAATTGCTTACATATTCACTTTAATATAACTTCCTCCTTTGTCACTCAAAATGAAGCAAAATAATATTTGAAGTTTAGTGGAATCTAAAGAAGTTTAAACTAGGAGGAATTTCCAAAAATCTTTATTTTAGGGCTATTCTTATTTTATTTTGGTACATATCTCTAGAAATGTTTTAGCACATAAAGAAATAAGAAACACATCTTCAACTTGTATGTAACCGTGCTGTCCACATTTCAGTTCAGCACACAATAACTACCTCCTGGGGAGAGCTGGCAAGATGGAAGCAGACTGCGAGAATACATCACACACCACTTCCCTGAACCAGACTGGAAAGAGGAGAACAATCACCTGAATTAAACTGAAGACTACCTGAAAAAGGGACTTTTAACCAAAGATGGCCAAAAAACCACCCCTAAGCTGGCAGAGAGGACAGGGACATAAAGGGATTGACCACCCCCACACAGGCAGTGGGCTGAGCTGGTAGCATGGCAGTGGGAGTTTCCCCCTGGAGAGAGAAGCCAGGGCCGCAGACTGGGCCCCACACACACAGAGCCAGCGCCGAGATCAGCCCACTGTGATCAGCCCACCATGCAGCATCCAGCGGTGGAAGGCCACCGGAGCTCTCTCTGCTGGAGAGAGATGAAAACCGCTGGAGATAATCTACCATCTTTTTTTTTTTTTCTTAAAGGAGCAAAACACAGGTTTTGTGTTTGCAGCTACTCACCTTGGGCCCCAGCGAAGAGAGAAAGGCATAGACTGGAGGTGTGGGAGGAGAGTCTGGAGTGGGAGGCACTGGGTAGAGACTTAGGGGAGAGGCTGTGGGGTTTTGGGGACCCTGATGTAGCTGGCCTCCACAGCTGCCATCTTTCTGGAGAAGAGCTAGCCTCTCCCAGGGGAAAACCAGTTACCTTACCCTGTAGGATACTGCTCCCCACACCCTCTGAAAATCCCCTTAGCACATGCTTTGAAATCCTGTCACTCCACCCCGCACCTTTTTTGTTCTTTTTTCAGTTTTTTCTCTGTCTTGGTGTTTTGTTTTATTTAGTTTTTTTCCTTCCTTTCTCTTCTCCCATCCTGCATCTTAACCCTTGCTGAAGAGACAGCAACATAAACAGACTCAGGAGTTGTCAGAGACTGGCTGTAGGGTACAGCCACTCCATACACTTTCCTGGGAAAGACTGGTGTTTCCCGTTCATGGGAGAGCCCCAGAAATACTCTCCCAAGTGTTTGTACCCAAAATCTGGACTCTGGGGCCCCACCCTACCAAGTACAGGGAAATAATCCCAGGCAGACAGACTAATGGCTCTGGCGGAGGGGGTGGGGAGGAACACACCCACCATCTTCCCTGAAGTCTGAAAGGCATCTATCCGCCATGGGAGATGCAGGAATCACAGCTCTCTGTTTCTGCCAGAAGCCCTCTCACAAAGAGTTGGGTGTGCAACTATTTTAAAATTGACAGCAAGCCAGCAGGCAGAGACAGGCAAAGGTGAATCCTGCAGTGACTTGGGACATTGCTGGCACACCCTTGGACCCAGTGCTGACCCAAAAGTCAGCTTTGCAGAGCAGCTTGGCCCAGAGGAATCGGCCACAAACTGGGAGCAGCCAAGCCCAGAGGAATCTGGGAGCAGCCAAGCCCAGAGGAATCTGCCACAAACTGTGGATTGCTTGTAGCTTCAAAAAAGCTACTGAGGGCCAGATGTGGACAGCACCTGGCATTGGATTACACCAGACTCAGAGGGAAAAACCAGCAGGCAAGAGCTAAACTCTGCTGAGACTAATCCACTTATTTCACTATTATTTTCACTATTTTTATTTTTCATAGTCTTTTTATTATTTTTAATCAAATTTCTTTTTCTTTTAATTTTGTGCTCTAATTTTTCATATCTCCTATTTTACTCTTATCTTTGATTATTACATTGTTCCCTTCTTCTCTGCTTTTATTATTTTTGTTACTTTTTCTGTGATCCTTTTCCTCATTTTCCTCTTTTAATTTATTACTAGTAGTAGTTCTCTTCCTCTTGTCATAATCACTTTTCTTTCCTTTGGTCTTCTCATATTCCTTCTCCCTTCCCCCTTTCTCTATTATTCCATTTCTCTTTTTGTTTTTGTTATTCTTTGTTCTCTTGTCATTGATGTTGCTGTTGTGGTTGAGGGGGTTTGCTTGTTTTGCTTTGTTCTGCCAGCACCTATACAACAGTGTACAAGATTTAGTGGGGGTTGAGCCTCTTAGTCAGCTAGCTGAAAGGGAGTTCCCACCAGTGAACAGGCCAATAACAAGCAGAACCCAAATACAACAGGAGAGTCTACATAACCCACACAAAGGACATTCCTAGAGCATCCAGATTGGGATATCAAGGAGTCTGCAACATTGGGTCCCACAGGACTTATAACACATAAGACCACTCCAAAATACAGAACATCAAAACAGATCAATCTAACAGATAGAAACAGACAACTAAAATGGGGAGACACAGAAACAACTCCCAGATGAAAGAGAAGGAGGAATCTCCAGAAATGGAGATAAATGAAATTGAGACAAGAAACTTATCAGACATGGATTTCAAACTAATGGTTATAAGGATGCTTAGGGAACTTAGCGCAAACTACAAGAAACTTACCGGGAACTACATCAGCATGAAAAAGGACATTGAAGTCTTGAATAAGAGCCCATTGGAAATCAAGAATGCAAAATCTGAATTGAAGAATACCCTAGAAGGAACTAAAAGAAGACTAGATGAAGCAGATCAAATCAGTGAGTTGGAAGACAAAGTAGAAAAAATCACCCAGTCAAAGCAACAAAATAAAAAAAAAAAGACTCAAGAAAAAAGAAGATAGTTTAAGGGAGCTTTGAGATAACATGAAATGTAAAAATATTCACAGCATAGGGATACCAGGAGGAAAAGAAAGGGAGAAAAGAATAGATTCCTGTTTGAAGAAATATTGACAGAGAACTTCCCTAATTTGGTGAGTGAGAGAGTCCCACAGCTTCAGGAAGCACAGAGGGTCCCAATCAAGATGAATCCAAAGAGGCCCACACCAAGACACATCACAATTAAATGGCAAAATTTAAATACAAAGAGAAAATCTTAAAGGCAGCAAGAGAGAAATAGCTAGTTACCCACAATGGAGCTCCAATAAGGCTAACAGCTGACTTCTCAACAGAAAACCTATAGGCCAGAAAGACTGTGCAAGATTTGCTAAAGGGACTGCTATAAGAAGAAGAAGAAATAGAGGAACACAGATACAAAGGAGAAAAAGAACAACGAATATTTCCCTATCAATAATAACCTTATATAAATGGATTAAAGGCTCCAATAAAAAATAGGGTAGCAGAATAGATAAGAAAATAGATATGACCCATAAATATGATACCTACAAGAGACCCAACCTCAGAAAAAATGATATACAAAAAACTTCTGGCCAAGGTGGAGGCCTAGATATATATACTTTGCCTCCTTGCACAACCAAAAGAAGGACAACAAAAAATTTAAAAACAGAAAGAAACCAGAGCTTCCAGAAAATCAAACTGTATGGAAGTCTGACATCCAAAGAGTTAAAGAAGAAACATTCATTCAGTGTGGTAGGAGGGGTAGAGACAGCCAGTTGGGCAGAGAGGACTCATAGCAGGGTGGCAGCTGGCACACCTGGGCAGACAAGGGGCAGCTGGAGGTCCAGGCAGTTCCACATTTGTGGGTGGATAAACCGGGAGGAACAACTGGGGAGTGAGACAGACCATGCAACCCAGGGTCACAGCACAGAGAAATAAACCTTAAAACCTCTGGCTGTAAAAATCTGTGAGGATTGTGGTGGTGGGAAAAACTCCCTGCTTCACAGGACAGGGAGTTTGTTGGAGAGACCCACAGAGTCCTAGAACATACACAAACCAACCCACACAGGAATCAGCACCAGAAGGGCCCAATTTGCTTGTGGGTAGTGGAGGAAGTGACTGATACCCAGTGGAGAGCTAAGCGAGTGGCATTGTTCCCTCTTGGCCTCCTCCCCAACATGAGTGCCACAAGGCAGTGACATAGGTTGTTCCACCCTGGTGAATACCTAAGGCTCTGCCCCTTACTACGTAACAGGTGCACTGAGACCAAAAAAGATGGCCCAAATGAAAGAACAGATCAAAGCTCCAAAAACAGACCTAAGCGATGAAGTGATATCCAACCTATCAGATGCAGAGTTCAAAACACTGGTAATCAGGATGCTCACCGAAATGGTTGAGCACAGTTGCAAAATAGAGGAAAGAGTGAAGGCTATGCAAAGTGAAATAAAGGAAAATATACAGTCTATTCATTCCATGGAATATAGTCTATGTATTCTACAGAATAGACTGACAGGTATAAGATGGGAGGGAGGAAGTGGAGATTGGTTGAAAGGTGAAGGGATTAGTCAAAGAATATATATGAAAGACCCATGGACATAGACAACAGTGTGGGGATTGGCTATGGAAGTGGGGGATGGGCTGGGTTGAGGGGGTGAAGTGGGAAAATGGGCAAACTGTAATAGCATAGACAATAAAACATTTAAATTATAAAAATAATAAAATTGTGAATTTATTAAAAAATAACTACCTCCCAGAAGCAATCCAAAGTATAATACTCATGCCCACATCAACAAAAAGATTATAGTCTCTCCTCCACTAAGTTCTCCTTCCCTTTTATGTCCCAGAATTCCTCAGAATGCCTACTTTTTATGAAACACAGTATGTTTCCCTTTGTCTTGCAGCTGGAATCAGAACTCGGACTGTTCCCTCTCTGAGAACGATAGACTCAACAGATGCTATGAGAAAGTGGGTGTCCAGAAGATGCTACACTGCGTCTGCCAAAACAGCTGGAATCTGTGTAGTCCAAGAAAATTCTCCATTCATCACAGCCAGTGCTGGATCATGTTCCTGCTGCCTTTATGGCGATGGTTGCTGCAATCACCACAGTGCTTCTTAAAGGTGTGAGAAAGGATAAGCATTACCACACTCATGAATGTTAGCATAAAATTGACCCGAGCTTCCAATGTTACAGTTATTAATGTCACTCAGATCACCACTCTCTAAGTACAAAGGCCTCCGCCCCAACCCACCAAGTGGGATGACTAATTTGGGAGTAGTTCTAGTGTCTTCCATTCCATGGATCCAAATCCACAGTTCCCTCTGACCACACAGAGCGAGGCTGAGCTCACCAATTCTGTCTCTTTCTGCCCGCATGGAAACTTTTTTCTTTGGGAATTTCCATGCTGTTCCCTGACTTAGAGTACCTGGATCTGTTAACTTTTGGATAGATTTCTTTTTCTCATACTTTTGAATTCACTAATCTTTTCTTCTGCAATGTTTAAGGTACCATTAATGCCATCCAGTGTATTTTGTTGTTTTCATCTCTAAGTTCAGTTTGGCTCTTTTCACTTACTTTTTATATCTACTTAACTTTTAAAAATAAAGAATACAGTTATAATAATTGGTTTAGTGTTTTCCCCACCAATTCTAATATGTCTGTCAATTCTGGCTTCAACTGATAGATTGTTTTTCATTTTTCTAAGGATCTATTTTCCTACTTCTTTGCATGCATGGTAATCTTTGATTGGATGCCAGACTTTGTAAATTTTGTCATGTTGAGCACTGGATATTTTTTTGTATTCTTGTCAATATGCTTGGGCTTTGTTCTGAGATAGAATCTAAGTTAGTAGAAAACAGTTTGATTCTTTTGAGCCTTGTTTTTTTAGATTCATTAGGTAGAACCAAAGCCATGTTTAGTCTTTGGCTAATTATTCCCTGATACTGAGGCTACACCCTTCTGAACAATCAGTTCAATGTTCCGTGAATGTTTAGGTCTTCCAGTGTGGTTGATGGGAGTGAAACTGTACCCGATTGTGTGTGAATGTTCATACTGTTTCCTTTAATCCTTGTGAGTGATTTTTTCCTCTCGTCTCTGACAGTTTCCTCACATATATGCACTGTTGAATGCTCTGCTTCATAGTTAGGGGGACACTATAGATCTTTGGGTTCCTCTCTTCTCTGTGATGCTCTGTCCTGCAAACTCTAGCCGGCTTGGTCTTCCTGGATCCTCAACTCCATCTGCTCTGCTCAGGGTGTCTGCTAGGCTCCTCCACTTTTTGCACCACAGCCTGGAAACTCTTTTAAAGCATCGAACTCTGGCAGACTGATCTAATTTGTTTTCTGTATCTAAGGATGACTGTCCTATATTGCGTGATGTCTGGTGCCCTAAACCATATATTTTATCATTTCCTCCCAATTTTTTGGTAGTTTGAGATGGAAGGATAAATCTGATTCCTGATGCTCAATTTTGTTTGGAACTATAAATCCACCCTAATTATGAATATCAGACAGACTTCAATAATTTTCCACTTTGGGAGGAAAAAGTGGTACTTTGAATAGAAGTGGTACTTTAAATAAGAGAGGTTCTTATTGGAAAAAGGAACTTAAAAGTTGTGTTTGCATAGTACTTTACATAATATTGATAAAAATCCATTTATATCAAAGAATGTGGGAGATTATGGGGAGGGGTCTAAATTTGTTCTTGGTGCTGCTGCCACTTGGTTGGCGTCTCAATCTAACTAATATGCTGTGCAACTGAAATTAACACAAAATAATATTGAATGTCAACTGTAACTGAAAAATAAAATTAAAAGTTTAAGAATTTTAAAAAAGACTACTGTTTCTGGTGCCTCTAAAGCAGAAACACCTTTCAAGAACTGACATGCACTCACATAGAAATAAATTCATCTTTTTAATTTTAAAAATTATTTCACAGAAATGACAGCTTTGGATGCGGAAAGAAATACAGAAGAGTCTGGCATGGAGCCCTGGCCAGTTAGTTCAGATAGTGAGAGCATCATCCTGATATGCTAAGGTTAAGGGTTCGATCTCAGGTCAGGGCACATACAAGAACAAAGCAATGAATGCATAAATAAGTGGAACTAATCAATGTCTCTTTGTTCCTCTCTTTTGCTCTCCTTTCCTCTTTTTCTAAAAATCAATCAATAAAAAAAAATGAAAACAGAAGTGTCTTGGCATAGAAGTGCCTGTAATCTAATAGGAAAATAAGTCATGTGTTTATTAGAGGTAGCACAAGGGAAGAAGAGACGAATAGGTACATAACAATGCAAAGTGCCAATAGAAGGAATGTCATGGGTTATTAAATGAATGGTAGAAAAAATACCAATATGTTTCAGTTTAGAGGGATGGGCAATCACTAGCTGGGATGGTTTCATAAGGGCTCATGGAAGGAATAAAACTTATGCTGTGCTTGATAAAATTTCACTACACAGATTTTAGATTTTTACCCTACATGATTCATTGTGATTTATTTCCATATAATATTCATTTTGCAGAATTGCCTTCAGAAGTGAAGGAAAGTCTCAGGAAAGGGAAAGTGGCAATATTATAAAATTTAACACCCCCCACAATAAGAACTCTGAAACATTACTTCCTAGAGACAGATAAATTTCAATTGCCCCTGGGCTTTCCCACTGTGGTAAGTCCCACAAAACTGCTTCTAAACACTTACCTCACCAAGGTGGGAAGAGAGAGACATTGTGCAAAGGCCAGTACCAGTTCATCGAGTTCTTAATAGTGTGAGGAACCACCATTATTCTGATCATTACCTGATTCAGTGTACATGAATGATGGGCAGGAGATAAAGCTGTTTCAATGCTGCTGGGCACATTCATGTAAGACTGTAGATATCATTTTTCTGCTGCCTGTACAAGTCTCTTATAGGCTGGATGCTAAAAAAACTACTGACAGTGGAACTGCTCACCAGTGCAGCAGAGGGACTATGTCATTTCTCCTCCTTTCCAGGAAGATACAGAAGAGCAGTAGCATGCAGCACATACCAAGAGAAAGAGTAAAGAGAGCTGGTGAAAGTAAGACTCATGGCATTGGGCAAATGAAGACAAATCCACAAAGAAGAAAAGTACGATGCTGTGGTCTATGCTTCAGAGCAAAGGTAAATCTGGGTAAGTTCAAGAAAGCTACATGCAGCCAGTGAGCAGAGAGTAGTGAACAGGAGTCATCACAATTCGAACATAGTAGAGAAGCCCTCCCTTGCATTGTTTATCAGTGAGAGGCTAAACAGTCACTTGGATAATGAGACTTTCCTCTGGACTTGGTTGGATGGTGTTGTTCAAAACATGAAGCATAATTTTAAAACATGTTAAATAAAGCTTGACATTTTATTTTATAAAATTATATTTGTCATTATAATTACTTTTCAGAGTAAAATTTTAGAAAGTCTTATTTATTTCATTTCCTATATCTTATATCATTTCCTATATCTTACAAAATCTTATTTCTAATGTCAAATTGAACTTCTTTCTCATCATGCAAAGAACTTACAAATTTCCAAATACTATAAGTGCATGAAGAGAGAATTCAAAAATATTTTTAACTCTGGTGTTAACTTGCTTTTATTATTCCAATGCCAATCAAATATTTTACATGAAGAATAACTGTTGATAACTAAAGCCAGGAATTCCATCCTAGTTTACTTTCCTTTTAGAAATAACTTCCAATAAATAAATGAAATAGCATTATTGCACTGTTCATATCAGAAGTAGAAGTACATGCATTGCAGTGTGAACACCTAGATAGACACACACTCCAGGGGTGTTCACCAGGCAGTGTGACTACAGATTGAAACCCATGAGAGTCAGATAACCATACCATTAGTATTTTGTGAGTCATTGTGTATAATAATCATGCTTGACTTTTATCACCTCAAAAGACAGAGATAAATGAAAAGCACCAAGATATTATAATCACTATTTCAAATTGAAGCCAAATCTCCAAACTCAAAAATGTTCATAAGAACTTCCTTCATGTTCACTGTTCATTCCTGTATTGCTGATTTTGTTGATTGCCTTCTAGGTGACAGACACTGTGACAGTGGAGAAATAAGTGGAAACAGCCCTGGGCCAGGTGTCTAAACGTGGCTCTGCCATCTCCTGGCTCAGTGACCTTTGGAAAGTTACTTAGCCTCACCCTGGCTTTCAGGTTTCTTACTCGCAAACTAGATTGTATCTAAATTGCATTTCAGCTTTAAATTTCCATTTTCTTATGAAAGATAAATTTATTTTTATTTTTAAATCAGTGAAGGTATAGGAAATTATGGCTAACTAAAAGTTTAGGATGAATTAGAAAAATAGGTTAGGCTATGTTGTTAGTGAGACCATGGCCTCACTAACTTTTTGGGTTGGTCAAAAAGTTGTGTTTGTTTGTTTTTTTTCTTTAAGATGGCTCTAGTAGTACTTAGTTGTCCTTAACTTCCTTCGAAACAATTTTGTTAGATTGTATGTAGACAGCTGTCATATTGGCAGGCACTTAAAAAAAAACAACAAAATTGTTGAATTTTTGTGCAGCCATTTTAACATTGAAGAGGGAAGAAAATAAGCAATATTTTCAGCATGTTATGCTTTATTACTTTAGGAAAGGTAAAAATGCAACTGAAATACAATACAAGACTTGTGCAGTGTACAGAGAAGGTGCTGTGATTGATCAAATGTGTCAAAAGTGGTTTATGAAGTGTCATGCTAGTAGAGATTTCTCACTGGATGATGCTTCACAGTCTGGTGGACCTGTTGAAGTTGATAGCGATTAAATCAAGACATTAATTGAGAACAATCAACATTATACCATATTATAGCAATATTCAAATCAATAAGCCTATTGGTGAAAATGAAAATATGTGTCTTTTATTTTATGGAAAGAACTAAACAGACCTTTTGGCCAACCCAATATAATTCCCATTTGACCTAAGCTCTAAAACAGATTCATACCAACTCCTGCTGACCAACATTGCAGAAGAATGCTCTGATTCCAGATTTGGGCACGTGTGTAAAAGATAAGCCACACTTCAGCTGAGAAAGCACAAGCCCTACCAACGATAGTACTGTAGTTTCACCTTTCTAGACCAAAGGGCAACGCTGACATGTGCTGACTGAGGCTGATTTCCCATTACAGAAATGAATTGGAATCTCTCCAGGTACTTGGTGAAGTCAGAAGATGGAAATGCAATCAGGACAATGTGGCCCTTTTGGTTTGAGAATGGTGATAAGGAGAAGGTGAGGAACTGAAAGAAAGGATTTTGCCTACTCGAAGATGGAAGGTGTGTTCCTTACGTCCTAAGCAGTACATCTTGTAGCCATTTTCAGGAGCAACCTAGGCACAGCTACTGCATATTACTCAATGCCAATTTTAATTTCAACCCCCAAACAAGAGACATTTATTTTGTGCCTACTCTGTACCCGGCACACTTCTAAGGCAATGGGGATACAAGAAAAAGTTGCAGTTTGGCGGAGCTTACATTCTAGCTAGGGAGACAGATAATATGCATTAACGAAAAACTAAGTGCAGTAAGTGCCAGTGGAAAGAAGGCTATAAAAACTATGGAATCATGTAATGAAATAGAAAATGCGAAGGAGGAGGGAGAAGGGGAGTAACAATGAAGCTAAGACAGTTAGTGAGGCCAGGATGAGGTATGAGTAGTGAGAAAGAGGCAGCCTTACAAAGATGATGGGGAAATATGTTTTAGTAGACCAGAAATGGGACTCCAGAGTGTCCAAGGAACAGAAAGAAAGTTCAAAAGGGTGGAGCCTATAGGATAGAAAGAGAAGACATATTGTAGGTTCCTGTAGGTCATAAAAAAGTGTTTCGGTGTAGTTTCAATTGCTTTGGGAATCCATTGAGAATTTTAAGCCAAGAATACTGTTTATGTTTTAAAAATATTATAATGTTTGCCATGTATATCATATTGTTTGGGAATCAGAAAGGAAAAAATAGCTCTGGCTGGTATAGCTCAGTGGATTGAGCACGGGCCGAGAACCAGTGTCATCAGTTCGTTTCCCAGTCAGGGCACATGCTTGGGTTGCAGACCAGGTCCCCAGTAGGGGGTGCATGAGAGGCAACCACACATTGATATTTCTCTCCTTCTCTTTCTCCCTCCCTGCCACTCTCTCTATAAATAAATAAATACATAAATAAAATCTTTTAAAAATAAAGGAAAAAATAAATTTCACATTGAAAAATTTTGCAAAGCTTTTCTTTACTAAAAAAATAAAATCAGATCTTAAAAGGTGAAACATTTGATTTATCTGCATGTGTATCTGAATGTCAGATGTCTCAATAAAGGCTTAAACAAAGGCTTAACAAAGTATTCTTGTTATTTGACTGTTCTGTAATCCATGTTGTTAAAACAGTCTCCAAGGCAAGGAGTGATTTTAATAATGTCTGAAGGAGGGCCTCAGCCTGGGCTGGGTGGATGGGGAGTGGGAAAGGGGATTGGAGAGGAGTAGATAACATGGAATGTAAATATCAGCACAATCAATATTTATTTGAGATCAGCAATCAAAAACATGATTTATAGAAAAGTGTAAGAAGGGGAAACCCAGATAAATAAACTTATCCTAATAAATTAGAAGTATGGAATGATGACGGGAAATAAGTCTGTACTTTTTTAGAGGCAGAATAAACATCTTTTCTTGGTTTATTTAACTTAATAGGTCAAGATTTGGAAACGGATGATTATTAAAATACAGGGAAGTAATAGCCACTAGCAAACATCTAAATATTTTTAATGAAGAACTTGACCCAGTATAACATGTATGTGTGTGTTTATTTTTTACTAAATACTAAAATAATATCTTTCAGAAAATCTTCTACACAAAACAAAATAAGAGCAACACAAAAGGACAAAAAATTTTCTATGGCCTATATATTACCAAAGAAAACAGCTGTTTTTAACACTTTGTTATGTTTTCCAGTCTTACAGGGAGTTTAGTGTTGTACCTATCATTTCATTGTTTGCTTTTATGCCATAATATTTTTCATACATATTACATTATGTACATTTTATTATTTTTCTACAATAAGCCTATATTGGTTAGTAATCAAAACAGTTAAATACAGTAGCATAATCAAATTGATTACTATACAAGAGAAAAAAGTTGGTAAAATGCTTTTATATAAACTTAAACCTTTAAATTTATAAGTAAAATAGAAAATGAATTTTTATTTCAGCCTAAGTGTTATCTGAGCATCATTTTATCCATTCATTCTATTCATCACCATGCAATGCATTGTGGGGTTAGAAAACACTGTGAATGACTCTAATCTCAAAAGGTTATGGGGGGAAAAGGCACATATTATATTAAGCCAGTAGAAAATAATTCAAAGCATCCAATAAATAAGAATAAGACATATACAATCTAAGTTCTGTGGCACATTAGGACAATGAAAAGCAAGTTCCATGGAAGTGAGGTTGCTTTGCTTAGCCAAACACACTTGTGTGCCAGACTTCGTCCTAGAGATTATGAACACAAACAAGCATGAGATGAAATCCCTAAAGCTCTAGTGCTGCACTGTCCACTAGGGTAGCTACTGGCCACATGTAAGTGCTAAGCACCTGAGATATGGCCAGTCCAAAGTGTGATGTGCTGTAAGCATGCAACACACTAAATTCTGACACTATGGAAAAATGTCAAATACATTATTGATTTTATATTGAACACATGCTTTTGTTTTGAGTACATGAAGTGATGCTTTTACATTAAATACATTTTTTTAAAATTTTGAGTACACGAAAGAATAATGTTTTGAACATATCATGTTAAATAAAACTAGTCTGCCTGTTTCTTTTTAATTTTTTAATGTGGCTACTGAAAAATTAAATGTTACATATATGGTTCACCTTGTACTTCTATTAACCAGTGCTGCTCTGGATCTTTAAAATCTGAACAAGAAAATGGCAACTTAAAGCAATACCATACAACCTGTACAAAGTGCCAGGAGAGAGGAAGAGATGCTGTAATTGCCAAGCACCTATGACCCACCTGGCAGTATGTGAGGTGAGGGAAGAGTCTTAGCTGGTGCCAAGGAAGAATAATTGTAACTCTGATGGAAAAAATGAAACATGGAAAGGAGTGGGAAGACACGATGTTTTTGTGGTTAGTGATAATACTTAGCTTTAGACAAAATGAGTCACAAGTGATGGTGGACTATGCAAGTAAGCACAGGCTAGCATAGTTTGATCTTGAATCTCAGGAGAAAATGTGGATTGGTGATGAATTTTGGGAGTTGTTGGAATAGATGTGTTGATTGAGTTATGCAACGGAGGAAGAGAAAGAAGAGAAAATATCTGTCTTGTGGAGGAGCTACATTTAGAGGATGAAAGAAGACAATGGGGAGAGAAGAACCAAAGCAATGTCATGTCGTAGAAGCTAAGGGAGAGGGAGAGTTGAGGACAAGGAATGATTCATTCTTTTTTTTTTCTCTTTGTGCTTTTATTTACATTCATTCAGTCTTTGTTCATGAATCATTTATCAAACGCTCTGTTAGGCATTGTGAAAATTGCTGAAGACACAGCAATAGACATGGTGGTGAACACCGTCCAGTGCAAGGGAGGACGAGGGGAGAGGGCGATGGAGGTGGACAGAAAAATATGGAGAGTACAGAGCTTTGCACAAATGACAATTTAGCAACCAAAGCTATCAGTCCATCATAGCACCAAAACAAGAATCTGAATCAATCAAATGCAGGACCAGGAGGTTACTAAATGAATCATATAATAAAACTAACCAAATATTTTGATATTTAGTTTTGCCATGTAGATAGAGCCTAAAGCAGGGTTTATCAAGCTCAGCACCACTGATGTTTGGACAGGATGACATGTGAGGAGCCATCCTGTGCACCGCAGGGTGTTCAGCAGCATCATAGATCTCTGCCCGCTAGATACCAATAGCAACCACCTCCACTTCTGTGTCCAAGTCCTCACAATCAAAGATGTTGCCAAATATGGCCAGATGTGTCATCCTGAGAAGAGGTAAAATTGTCCTTCAATGACAACTACTGGCTTGAAGTAAAAATTCAGCAATTAAATATGTATGGTAAATAATATTAAAGTCAGACTAGAGGAGAATTCCTATACCTTTTGATAGGTTCATAAATGGAATTTATCTTGCTCACATAAAAATCCTTTGGTTGAATGCAGTTAGGGAGTGGGTATATGTAGTCACCTGAAGCCCAGACTCCTGCCATCTTTTCCATCTTCAGTGGGTGGCTTTTAGATTTCCCTGGGTGTCAACATCTAGCTGGCAAACAAAGGAAAAGCGAGAGCACAGGATCACACAGGTGGTTTTTATGGACACGTCCTGAAGAGAACATATCATTTCCTTTCACATTCCATGGGCCAAAATTGAGTTGCATTTCCACTGTGAAGTAGGCTAAAAAACACTGTCCAGCTATGAGTCCAGGAGGGAAGGGAAATATACTTCAGGAGCAATTAGCCAATCACTGCCAATAAACCAAGTTACCTGGAACCTCAAACGTAACTTTGTTCTCAATGATCAGATTTCAATGTCTACATGAGTCAAATGGATAAAATTGTTAGATTAGTCTCCATGTGTCTTATTGCCATGCAAAGGCATTGTCGCTTTAGAGATAGCAGTATTGAGTTTCCATTGCTAAAGAAAAGCAACAAGATGAATAAGGGGCTCTGTGCTGAAAGACACATATTCATTATTCAAATCACTTTATAAGCAATTGGGGGACATTAACAACACTGGCCTTCAGAGAGAGCAGGACAGAATGCTAAGTGTTATGACTGAAATCACAGATGGGCTCGGAATGTGCTGCCCAAGCTACTTCAGGAGAGAGACATGGCTGGCTCTTTGAATGAGAATGTGGGTGCAGATACTTCATGTCTATAATGTTGTAGTTGAGACACACAAAACATCAGTCAAGAAAATGAAATAGCTTCATTAAAATCATCTGAAACAATAACTTACTCAGTTTCTTGAATCTATGACTTATTTTAAAATAGAATAACAATCAGTTTGTTAAAACAGCATTAGTGCATCCCACTTCCTGTTCTTTTTTGTACTTTCATCACTTGAACAGTTGCCATAATTTACCTAATAAGCTAGGCAATGCTCACACTGCTTAGACGACAAGGTTACAAGCTAACAGGAACATACTCCAGCACTGGAGGGCAAAAAGTAGTATGTTAGCCACCCCAGCTCGGAGCATGTTGGATATGGGGACCTCCCCGAGTACTAAGAGGACTGACTGACCACCAGATAAACAAGTCAGTCTTCTATTTGGATCTTGAAGCACATTTTTTCTTGGAAACAATATTATAAATGTGATTTGTTGCTTATGCTACATGCAAAGGTCTATGTAGCTCATAATGTAATTAAAATGCAAAATTATTCATGGAGAAGTCTGGACTAGCCCATTAACAGGACTAAATTTCTTCTATTAGATTTGGAGGCAGGAAGATGTGGTTAAGTAGCAACTGGGGCTCATAATAAGCTGTCACTGGGTGCATAAAAAAGACAGCAAATAGAAAACATCTGGCACCAAGTACGACCATGAAGGTTGGTTTTGTGTCATTTCCATTTCCTTCACTTTTCCTTCCACCTCAATGCAATTCAAAAACATTCAATCAGAGCTGCAGAAGAGAAAAGAATCCAAAAAACAAGGATAGGCTAAGGAGCCTCTGGGATAACTTCAAATACACCAACATTTGAATCATAAGGGTACCAGAAGGAGAAGAGAAAGAGCAAGAAATTGAAAACTTCTTTGAAAAAAATAATGAAAGAAAACTTCCTTAATTTGGTGAAGGAACTAGACATACAGGTCCAGGAAGCACAGAGAGTCTCAAATAAGTTGGACCCAAAGATGACCACACAGAGACACATCATTATAAAATGTGAAAGTTTAAAGATAAAGAGAGAATCTTAAAAGCAGCAAGAGAAAAGCAGAGAGTTTCCTACAAAGGCGTTTCCATTAGACTGTCAGCTGATTTCTCAAAGGAAACTTTGCAGGCCAGAAGGGACTGGCAAGAAGTATTCAAAATGATGAAAAGCAAGGACCTAAATCCAAGATTACTCTATGAAGCAAAGCTATAATTTAGAATGGAAAGGCAGATAGAGTGCTTCCCAGACAAGGAAAAGCTAAAGGAGTTCATCATTATCAACACATTATTATATGAAATGTTAAAAAGACTTATTTAAGAAAAATAAGATGATCAAAACTGTGAACTTTAAAATGGCAATAAACTCACAACTATTAACAATTGATTCTAAAAAACAAACTGAGCAAACAAACAAGCAGAACAGAAACAGATTCATAGATATGGAGATCATTTGAAGGGTTATCAGTTGGGAGGGGGAAGGGAGAGAAAGGGAGAAAAGGTGCAAGGATTAAGAAGTACAAATTGGTAGGTTCAGAGTATACAGTGGGATGTTAAGGAAATGTAGTAGCCAAAGAATTTACATGCATGACCCATGGATACGACCTAAGGAGGGGATTGCCAGAGGCATGGGGGATACTGGGTGGAGAGGGGCAAAGGGGAAAATTGTGACCAGTGTAATAAGATAATCACTATACCTATATATATATATATATATTTATATATGCAATATATACAAATCATTATATATCATTAATACACAATTATATATGTAATATATATATCATTATATATACCAGTGTAATAAGATAATCATTATATATGTAATACATATAAATTTTCAATTACAGTTGACTTTCAATATTATTTTGTATTATTTCAAGTGTATAGCACAGTGATTAAATAATTCCATAATTTACAAAGTCATCCCCTCAATAACTCAAGTACCCACCTGGCACCATACATAATTATTACAATTTATTGACTATATTTTTATTCTGAAGTTTACTTGGTGAGGATATTCCCTACCTTCAGATTTGTTGTTATGGGTGGTCATTGTAGATTAAATGATAGTTAGCTAAGTTTTCTTTACTTGGAACTAAAAGCATAGCTGACTCATAAATTCCACAATAAATTTTCTCAAAATGCATAAAAAATTTTCATATCTCCAACCTATGGTAAGCTGCACCTGACGATTTCACACATGAAGACATGTCAGAAAATTGTGTAAAGAGATCTTAAGCAATCAAGCTAAGACCGTTGCAATATATGCATATAACTATCTTAGACCCAAATAAGAAAGATATCAGACAAACAAAGAATAAAAGAGTCACCTGAAAACCCTTTAAAAGCTAACAGAAATCAAATTATCAAAAAAGCATATAAATGTAGAGGTCAAGTAATTCACCAGATTTCCATCAATGATAAGGATAGAAATAAATGGGGCAAAATATTCAGAAAATAAAAAGAAATCACTGTATCCAGAAGAAATAGTAATATTTTGCCCAAGGTTTGTAACATGATTGACAATAAAGCATCTAGAATTAAAGCTTCCAAATAAGAAGTAAATATAATTTTTTCTCCAGACATAAATTTAATATATAATGCAAATAAATTCAGTGGGAGTCATAATGTTCATACAGAAATACATACATTCTGTTCACTGAAGAAATAATTTATCAAACTTATTAACAGATATCCCATTGTAAAGGCAATTGGAAAATAATTGCATAAAAATCTTTTGAAGCCTTGAGTAAAATCTACATATTTCCTGAACAACAAAAACAGTTGTTCTGAGGAAACTCAGAAGTGAATGAAAGAAGAAAGTACACTAGTGTGTAAACAGCCAATATTTTATCTGACCCTCTTTCTACTTGAGAAAAACTATTCTGTTCTGAGACTGTTTTCATTTGTGTTTTTATTCAGTGCTTTTCCATCCGCTGAAATACCTGGCACAATGTGGTCCTCAATAATAAATAATAAATAGTAAAACAACTATATTAGTTTTCTTTGGCTGCTGTAACAAATTACCACAAGCTTCATGGCTTAAAATGATGGATATCTTTTCTATCACATTTCTGAAATCAAGACATCAAAAATCAGTATCGCTGGGCCAAAATCAAGGTGTCAGCATGGCTATGCTTTTTTCAGAAATTGTAGGAGAGAATCTGTTCCTGCTTCTTCCACTCTTGGTGGCTGCCAGCATTCTTAGTTTTGTGGGTGCATCACTCCAGTCTTCCAGACAGTCGTCTTTAAATCTCTCTCTGCTGACTCTGCATTGCTTGCATCTGTGTACACAATGTCTGTCTGCCTTCCTTTTATAACAACACAGGAGATTGTGTTTAGGATCCACTCTGATAACAGATAATTCTAGGGTAGTCTCTCCATCTCAAGATTCTTGACTTAATCATGTCCGCAAAGACTTTTTTTTTTTTTTTACCATGTAAGGTAACATTTACAGGTTCCAGGCATGAGGATGTATCTTTGGGGGATGGGGAACATTTTTTGCCTTAAGACAAAAGCATGCCGAAAAGAGATAAATGAAAAATGCAAGAGATGCCAAGAAAAGAGTACACCAACAGAAGGAATCATATGGATGACTTTTAACATCTTATTGCAGTTAACATCTTTATTACCAAAGAAAACAAAAATTAAAGACAACTTTTTTTTAATTAATGTGATAATAAAGAAATCTTCAAATAAAACAGCCAGTGCTAGAAAGTGTAATTTGGAAAATTACTGGCCTTTTCTCTGAAAGAAATAATACTCCTTAAGGTGAAGAATATCTCTCTTAGAATTTTTGTGGGGAACATGATCCAAAATCATCACTGCTAGTATAATTCATTCGGACTCCTTATGGAATAAAAGAACATTAGGTGAGATATTTCCCCCCACCAAGATTATACTTGCAAACTTCTGTAGATACGAAAGAAGAAAGAAAGAAAATATTGCCAAGAACTTTGATACTACAGAGGCTAGAAGAAAATGCTGAATGAATTAAGCATTTTGGGAAATTTTATAATTCAGAATATAGACTACTCAGAAAATTTATAAAATAATTTTGAATTATTGTGGAACTATAGAAATTGAAACTATAACTATTATTTTTCTCCTGCTGTTTGTTTATTTTGCCATTGTCTCCCAATGTATTATTGCACATTAGAAAACCCAATAAAAAAGCAGTTTAAAATTATAAGAATAATAAATAACTTTCATTTTATTTTCCTTGCCTTTCTGAATATTTCAAAACCTCGACACACTAAGAGCAAAGCAAGGGTTTACATACATGCCTGTAAGAGTATTTACTAACATTTCCTTTAATGCCCACATTTTAGTTTATCCTATAATTTTCTGTCCAGTATATATATGTTCAAAACTAAATATTAAGCTTCTGGTCAAAGTGGCAGAGTAAGTAAATACTGTGCTTTCCACCTACCACAACTACACCAAAATTAGAACTAAATTATAGAACAACCATCATTGAGAACCACCTATCACTGAATTCCTATAACTAAGCTTACAAAGAAGAAGCCATATGGAGACTAATAGGAGGGGTGGAGATGGGACAGACAGGTTCCCCAGTCATGGTGTGGCAGTCCAGAAATGAGAGTGATGTCTCAGCTGAGGAGGTTTCCCCCTGAGGAGTGATGGGTCCCTACTCCACCTTGGGGTCCCCAGATTGGGGCTCCAGTGCTAGGAAGAAAAGTTCCCATAACATCTGGCTGTGAAAACCAGTGAAAATAAACAAACAGCAGTGTGAAAACCAGCCAAGAAGAGAGTGAGATGGAGAGCTGCTGTGGGTATTAAAAGGCCCAAGCACTGACTCACTCACACAGACTCACTCACTCTGAGCTCCATTGCTGGGGCAACCACTAGCAAAGCAGCGGGGACATATGTAATGAAGCTGAGTTAACTATTTTTAGGTCAAGGACTGGAAGGGAAAGGTCAGGGCATCTCTCCAGGGACAGAAGTGCTGGCAGGTACCATTGTCCTTTGTTGAGCCTTCCCCATAACCAGCCAGTAGGCACAAGGAGACACCACATTTCAGCTCTCCATTTACTTGGCTAATCATTCACTGCACCCTGGTATTTTTCTGAGACCCTGCTCCACCCAGCTCATACTCTCAACCCAAACGACTTCCAGCAGCTTTTCCACTCAAGTAACCTTCATCAGCTCAAGCTGCATCTTTCCTAGAATCAAAGGTGCAAAAACACCAAACAAGCAGCAGCTGGCCTAAATGTGCTTTATACTACTTGCAAAGAGGCACCAAACCAAACCCTAGTGGCAGCTGGTCTTTAGAACTATGGAAATTATCACTATTATTTTTCTCCTGCTGTTTGCTTATTTTGCCATTGTTTCCCAATGTATTCTTGCACATTAGCAAACCCAATAAAAAAACAGGGTTTTGTTTTTTTTTGGCAGCCAAACTTCTTCCAGGAAACTCTAAGCCCAGCACAGGTGGAAACCAATAGCAGATCACTTGGCAGCTTCTACCAGGTGGCCCTGGGCTGAGCAAAGATAGTAGCTGAACTTGGCTTGCATGAGAGACACTCTCAAGAGACCCCAATACCAACATATGTAATGGCTGGCTTCAGACCACACCAGAGCACAAGCTAACCAGCTCCACAAGTGAAAATTTTCCCAAGGGCACTCTTGGCAAACACCAGAAGCCCACTAAAAATGAATTCCACTTCACAGAGTCAATCCCCATGAAAAATTTTCTCCACTGGAGTCAAGCCCATTCTTTACAGCCAGTCAGCCTAAAGGTCAGTCCTACCGACTGACATGCCAACAGCAATAGAAGCTCAACTACAACATGAGGGCACATACAACCCAAACTAGGCACACTCTTGGAGCACCTGCCTCAGGTGATCAAGGAGACTGCACCAATTGATCCCATAGGACACCTACTACATAAGGCCACTCTGCCAAGACCAAGAGACATGGTAGACCTATCTAATACATAAAAATAATTACAGGGAATGAGCCAAATTTAAGGACAAAGAAACATGTCCCAAATAAAAGAACAGGTAAAAACTCCAGAAAAATAACTAAATGAAATGGAGTCAAGCAATATACTGGAGGCAGAATTCAAAATACTGGGTATAAAGATGCTCAGTGAACTTAGGGGAAGACAAATGAACACAGTGAAAACTTTAACAAAAAAACCCCCCGAAAATATAAAAATGGAGATAGAAGACAAAATAGAATCAGTCAAAAATGTCAAGTACAATAACTGAAATAATGAATTCAATGGAGAGAATCAACAACAGATTTGATGAAGCACAGAACAAAATCAGTGATCTGGAAGAGAAGCTAACAGAAAACACCCAATCAGAACAGCAAAAGGCCAAAAAAAAAGAATTAAAAAAATAGAATAGTTTAAGGGACCTCCAGGGCAACATCAAGCATACCAACATTCACACCATAGGGGTACCAGGAGAAAAGAGAGAGTGTGTTTGAAAATCTATTGAAAGAAATAACAATAGAAAACTTCCTTATCTTGGCAAAGAAGATAAATATACAAGTCTAGGAAGCAAAGAAGGTCCCAAACAAGATGAGTCTAAAGAGGTCCACACTAAGATACATCATAATTAAAATGCCAAATGTTAAAGACAAAGAGAGAATCTGAACAGCAGCAAAAGAAAGACAGTTATTTATATACAAAAAAGTTCCCATACACTGTCAGATGATTTTTCAATAGAAACTTTGCAGGTCAGAAGGGATTGGAATATTCAAAGTGATTAAAAGCAAGGACCTACAACCAAGATTACCCAGTAAACCTATCATTTAGAATTGAAGGAAAGACTTCCCCCAAAAAGAAAAAAAAATGTATGGGAGTTCATCACTGCTAAACCAGTATTATAGCAAATGTTAAAGGGACCTAATTAAGAAGAAAAGATAAAAAATATGAATAAGAAAATACAGAAAAGGAAAAAAACATCACTGATAAAGGCAAACATATAATAAAAGCAGTGGATTAACCAACTATAAAGCTGTAAAAGAGTTACAAGTCAAAGTAAGATCACATATAATTACAATAAGAAATACAAACACACACCACAAGAAGTAAAAAATAATAACAACATACATGAGTGGGGCCAGTAATATTGTAGTGATTTTATAATATGTTCAAACTTAAGAGATGATTACCTTAATATAGACTGCTAGAAACATAGCTTGACATATAGGAAACATAAGATAACCACAAACCAAAATCTACAAAAGATACAAAAGAAATGGAGAGAAAGGATCCAAATATAATACTACAGAAAGTCTTCAACATAGTAGTGAAAGAAGCAAGAGAATAAGAAGGGGACAAAGAAGAACTACAAAAACAATCATAAACTATTAAATAAAAAGGCTACTAATAGGTTAACTATTAATAACTACATACCCATCGATAATTACTTTATATGTAATTATATGGACCAAATGCTTCAATAAGAAAACAGAAGGTAGCTGAATGAACAACAATGATAACAACAACAATAAATAAGACTTATTGCCTACGATCAACCCACTTCAGATGAAAAGACACACAGACTGAAAGCAGGAGGTATGGAAAAGATATTTCATGCAAAATGAAAGGAAAAAAAGCTAGGATAGTAATACTTATATCAAACAAAATAGACTTTTAAACAAAGCCTGGAACAAGGGACAAAGAAGGGCATTTCAAAATGATAAAGGAATAAATTAAACAAGAGGATACAAATAAAAGCATTTATGCACCCAATGCAGGAGCACCTAAATATTTAAGCAAATTATGACAGACATAGAGAGAGAGAACGATAGTAACAGAATTGCAGTATGGGACTTTGACACCCCATTGACATCAATAGATAGATCACCCACACAGAAAATCAACAAGGAAACAAGAGCCTTAAATGACATATTAGACCCCAGGAGGTTCATTGATATTTTAGGGCATTTCAACCCAAAGTAGTAGAATATATGTTCTTTTAAGTGCACATGGAATGTTTTCCAGGGTAGACCACATGTTAGGCTACAAAACAAGTCTCAGTAAATTTAAGAAGACTGAAATCACATCAAGCATCTTTTCTGATTGCAATTATATAAATTTAGAAATCAATTACAAGAAAACTAAAAAAAAGCACAAATATGTGGAAGCTAAATAACATGCTACTAAACAATGGGTTAGCAATGAGATCAAGAAACAAATAAAGGAACACCTTGAGACAAATGAAAATTAAAACACAGATATCCAAACTCGTGGGATACAGATAGAGCAGTTCTAAGAGGAAAATTCATAGCAATACCAGCATACTTCAAGAATCAAGAAAAACCTGAAGTAAACAATCTAATCTTATACTTAAATATGAAAGAAAAAAGAGAGGGCCCAAATAAATAAAATAAAAAATGAAAGAGGAGATATAACAAGTGACACCAAAGAAATGCAAAGGATTATGAGGAAATACTACAAACAATTATACACCAACCAATAGACACCCTGGAAGAAATGGATAAATTCTTAGAAATATAGAATCTTCCAAGACTGAATTAGGAAGAAACAAAATTGGAAGAGGCTTATAACTATTAATAGACTTGAATTGGCAAACAGAAAAACACCTAGCAAACAAAAGCTGTAGACCTGTGGCTTCATAGGTAAGTTTTACCAAATATTCCAAGAAGAATTAACACCTAAACTTCTCAAACTATTCCAAAAAGATGAAGGAGAGGGAAGGCTACCAAACTCATTTTATGAGGCCAGCATTACCAGATACCAAAACCAGAAAAAGACACTACAAAAAAAAAAGAAGAAAGAAAGAAAAAATTATAGGCCAGTATTCCTGATGAACATAAATGGAGAACTTCTCAACAACATATTATCCAAATTCAGCAATTCATTAAAAAGATTCTGTGCCCTGGTCAAGTGGGGTTTATTCCTGGGATGAAAATTTGGTGCAATATCTGTAAATCAATGTTTGTCACACACTACATTATCAAAGAATACAAATCATATAATCATATCAATAGATATAGAAAAAAATAACAAATGTTGCTACTAAATGTAGCAACTACTCAATAGTACCTCCTATCTGGGACATTCACTATGTGTGTCCCCATCCCGAGGCTCTGAAAGAATGGAATATAGTGAAAACACTTTTCAACTTTTTCTAACCCAGCACTGCCTGCTCTGTATGTCTGTTAATACTCACGGATTGACCAAGTTTTTCCATAGTTACTTAACCTTTAAACATTTCTCCTCTTCAGAGAACAGAGGCAGTGAGTTAGATATATGGACTTTGCACTCAGACAATCTGGGATCAAACCTTAATTCAGTTATTTACCAGTTGTATGACCTTGAGTAAATGATTTGACTTTTTCAAATGTCAGTTGTCCCATTTCTAAAATGGCCATCGTAATAGTACCTTTCTTAGTGAGTTGCTGGGAAAATTTAAGTAACTTCTATGAAATACTTAGCCTAGTACCTGGCATATAGAAAGTTCTCAAATTTTTTTATAATTATTATTGTATTGCTACTATACAATGTATACAGAAAGGGCTGAGGTGTCTACATTTTAGCTACTCATAAATAGGACGGCATTCTGTGCCCCCCCCATGACTTTGTCATTCAGAAGCGACAGGTTTGCACAGGTAATGAATCTCTTAGTCTGCCTCCCTTCCCATTAGAATCTGTTCCAAATGTGATCTATCACATCAAAGTCTAAAGAAAATCTCGCTTGGAAGCAAATTCCAGAGATAAATTTATCTACTCCAGTTCAGTTATCTAACCTAACAAGATTACAAAACAAATTTACCTTCCTTATAGCTCTGATTCTTCAGTCCTTTCCCCTTCTGTATCTCTCTTTTCTTCTTTGGCTTTCAGGTCCAGTACTGCTTTGGCTAATTTCTCTGTGTTTCCCCCTCTCTTTCATCCAGCATCCACTGTACTCATTTAAGGTTACCTGGCTATGTTTACTAATCCACCAGTTCAACAAATACTTACTGAAAACTTAAGTGGGTCTTGAGTTTCTGTATCACTGGGAGCATCTAGTTCCAGGATACGACTTTGGCAAAGGTCAGAATCTGAATATTTACATAATGTGAAAAAGAATACAAAGAAAACACTTCGCTTCTTTAGCAAACTACCTGGTAAAATAGCTGACAATCAAGAAGCCCTTTGGTTAGGAGAGAGATTGTGCGCACAGCAGGAAGAAGCGAGACCCAGTGACAAAGGTTGAGTTTTTCTATTGCAGGCACACCTCTTGCCCAAATGTTTTCCAGAAAGCTGCTGACAGAGCTTTGGCCAAGGATCATCCTCATGTCGGCTGATAAACTAAGCCCTGTTTTATATTTAACTCCCTCCAATGACAGAGGGGTGGGGTGAGGATGCTCTGTTTATAAGGAAGCCGCGAGAATTCTCTCTTCAGTCCTCTTCCTGGGGCCCAGCCACTCTGCTACCCCGCCCCCCCGTTTCCGCATTCATCCTTCAGTGGCTGGGCTGAACTTGCAGGGAGAGGAGACGAAAGAAGCCAGAAAGAGGTGCGGGAAAAGCGAAAACAGGCTGCCAAACCAAGGCATTCCTTCCAAGTTAAAAAGGAAGTCTGCTGACTTTAGCTACATTTAACCTCCTCTCGTGTGTAACATTTGACTTTGGGAACAAAAATGAACTTTGCGGAGGGAGAAGACTCGAAGAGATACTGCATCAAAACGAAACATGTGGCCATCATCTGTGCAGTGGTGGTGGGTGTAGGGCTGATAGTAGGACTTTCTGTTGGCTTGACCAGATCGTGTCCTCTCCCAGAAGATGCCCCTTCCCCCAGTCCACCCACGGCGAGCCCTCCCCAGGACCAGGGGGCCTGCCCTGCAAGTGCCGATGAAAGCGGAGCCTGGACGAATTTCAGGCTGCCAGACTTCATCATCCCGGTGCACTACGATCTGGAGGTGAAGCCGGTGATGGAGGAGGACACCTACACGGGCAATGTGACCATCGAAATCAATGTCACCAAGGCCACCCGGCACCTGTGGCTGCACCTCCGGGACACCAGGATCACCCAGATCCCGGTGCTGAGGCGGCCCTCAGGGACGCAGGTGGCAGTCCAGCGGTGCTTCGAGTACAAAAAGCAAGAGTATGTGGTGGTGGAAGCACAGGAAGAGCTTACACCCAGCGACAACGAGGGTTTCTACCGCTTGACCATGAACTTCGCCGGCTGGCTGAATGGCTCGCTCGTGGGGTTTTACAGAACGACCTACGTGGAGAAAGGACAAATCAAGTAAATATTAATTTTTGCTCTATTTACCCTAAACTCACATATTTGCTTTCCATTTCTTTTTCTTTCTTTTTCACTTTCCACCTTTAAATTATTTTGTTGGCCTCATCTTTATCTAAACTTGGTGTCTGGGAAACAAAAATTATTGCCCTGTCCTATTTTCAGAGCCTGTCATAAAACTTGAGAGTGCTAAGTGAGCTGCACAGAGCGAAAAAAAAATCATTGCAAATCTTTCATTCCATTAGGAAAAATCATAATGTACTGAACTCTATCCTTAATATTTAGTATAAACTAAGATTTGTAAAATATGTGTATTTGATAAATTTAAGTGGTGATATTCTTGGGCTCTATGGCAATGATTTTAAACAACCTTTAAAATGCTATTATACTAAATTTAAGTGAAAGTCAGCACATGCCAATTATAATTGTGACTGTTTTATTGGAGAAAAGACATTGAAAGAGTAAGTAATATTCATGGAATTGTCTTTGTATATCCATCTGGAAATGAAGGCAGGACTGTGCCCTTTTATTTCATATGGCCAGAACCATTTACAAATAAGCAATAAATCCTCAGTGAGTCCACATAACAGTGGCAAAACAGTTAAATCTTTGCAGTTATTGCCTGTAATGCAATATGCATGTAACAGAAAATTCTATTAAGGACATAAAAAGGTATATAATTAAGGACATAAAAATGTTTTTCCTCCCCAGTCTTTCAAGTGTGTGCATGAACACACAAGTTCATTTCCTGATGGTTACTTGTCTTGGTAATCAATCAGAGGTTATTATTAGAGCTGCATTGAAGGCAGAAAGTCAAGGATCTTAATAAACCTTCACACTGTGGGTGTGGCCCTATATCAGGGAAGAAGTCTACACCTGAGGTGTAACTGAACTTGAAACTGCTTTAGCCTTTGCTTACTTGGATTCTGAACAGGTAGTGATTAAGAAACCTTAGTGTCACAGTTCACAAAAGTGAAACTGGGGCCAGCTCACTGGGGTCAGCTCACAGATCCTTCAGCACCTTTTTCTTATGTTGTTTTAAGCATCTTCCAGAGCAAAGCAAACGTTTTGATCAAAATTCTTTCTGTTGTTTGTCAGAGACACTCAAGGACTAAAATAAATATTTCAATAGCCCTATCTTACTGTGGTACACTAATACATTGAGTAGAAATGCTAGTTTGAAAAAAATATTTGAAGAAGGATGCTTGATGGTGTATCTTAATATCACTAGTAACAAAACAAAGTATTGTTTACATTTTTCTGTTCATAAAAATTACAAATGTTGAAAGCATAAAAAGCTATTAAAAAAGAAAATAAAAAGAAACGATAAGTACTTTCACCATCCAGTGGTAACCCTGTTAATATGTTAATGTAATTCTGGCATTTTTCTAGGCAATCAAAACTGTAATTATATTATTTCTCTAATCTAGAATCTTTGTTTAATTATATTTTATTGATTATATTATTACAGTTGTCCTGATTTTTCCCCATTTGTCCATGTCCACCCAGATGGTTGCCAGTTGTGGGGGGGGGGCTCACTCCCTCAGGTAATACCCCCACCGAAGTTCATGTTCGTGGATCACGTGTATAAGTTCTTTGGCTACTCCATTTCTTATACTGTACTTTACATTTCCATGGCTATTCTGTAATTACCTATTTTGTACTTTATAATCCCCTCACCTCCCAACCCATTCCCCCATGTACCCTTCCATCTGGCAACCATCAAAACACTCTGCATATCCATGACTCTGTCTCTGTTCTTCTTGTTTTTTAGATTCAGCTATTGATAGATACATATTTTTTTGCCATTTAATAGTTCATAGTTTTGATCTCCTTTTTCCTATATAAGTCCCTTTAACATTTAATATAATAATGGTTTGGTGATGATGAACTCCTTTAGTTTTTTCTTGTCTGAGAAGCTCTTTATCTGTCCTTTGGTTCTAAATGATAGCTTTGCTGGGTAGAGCAATCTTGGCTGTAGGTCCCTATTTTTCATGACTTTGAATATTTCTTGCCAATCTCTTCTAGCTTGCAAAGTTTCTTTTGAGAAATCAGCTGATACTGTATGGGAACTCCCCTGTAGGTAACTAACTTCTTTTTTCTTGCAGATTCTCTCTTTAACCTTTGGCATTTTAATTATGATGTGTCTTGGAGTGGGCCTCTTTGTATCCATCTTGTTTGGACTCTCTGTGCTTCTAGAACTTGCATGTCTATTTTCTTCACCAAATTAGGGAAGTTTTCTTTCATTATTTTTTCAAACAGATTTCCAATTTCTTGCTCTTTCTCTTTTCTTTCCCTACAATGCAAGTGTTAAACTGCTCGATGTTGTTTTAAAGGCTCCTTATGCTATCCTTGTTTTTTGGATTCTTTTTTCTTATTGTTCTGATTGGTTTTTTGCTTCCTTATGTTCCAAATCATTGATTTGAGTATTGGCTTCATCCACTCTACTGTAGTTTCCCTGTAAATTATTCATTTCAATTACTGTGCTCCTTCTTTCTGGCTGGATCTTTTTTATGCTGGTGAGGTCCCCACTGAGATCCTTGAGCATACTTTTAACCAGTGTTTTGAACTCTGCATCTGATAGATGGTTTACCTCCATTTCATTTAGCTCTTTTTCTGGAGTTTTGATCTGTTCTTTCATTTGGGCCATGTTTCTTTGTCTCCTCGTTTTGGCAGCCTCCTATGTATTTGGCAGTTTCTATGTATTAGGTAGAGCTGCTTTGATTCCTTGTCTTGGTAGTGTGGCTTAGTGTACCAGGTGCCTTGTAGTTTCCAGTGACACAGCCTCCCCCATCACCCAGCCTGGTTATTTTAGGTGTGACCTTCGTGTGGGCTAAGTACACCTGTCTCTTGTAGTTGAGCCTTGATCGGTGTTGGCGGGTCAATGAGAGGGTATTACCCAGGGCAGTCAGCTGCATGGACTGGTTATGACCACTTACCCCAAACCTGCACCCTCCATGGAGGGTCAGCTATACAGGGGTAGAGTGATGGTATTCAGACATGGTCTGTAGCTGTCCACTGTGTGCATTGGCCCTGGGGTTTCCCAGGTGGTGCAGGCCAAGGTCAGCCTCAGCTTTTGTTTTGCCTGGGGTCACCCTGCCTGAGTTGTAAAGCAATCTGAGATGGCTGCTACTTTTGCTGAGCTTGGAGATTCCCAGGTGAAGCCAAATTGTGAATCTAGGCTGGCTCCTACTGGTGCAGGACCTGGGGCTCACTGAGGCCAGCTGTTTCTTATTGAGAGGATTTAGGAAGTTGTGAAGCATGAGCCAAGAACAGCCATTTATATGGAAAAGCTGCTTGGGTGGGCCTGTAAGTTGGGTGGAGCAGAGTCTCTGGGAATTTCCAAAGCAGGTCAAACAGTGTTAGCCACGTTGATGGAGTCTCAGTTTTAGCACCAGATTGCCAGCACTGCTGGGGGAAGGTTTAAAAAAGGGACAATGATGTCTGCCTGCCTTGATGCCAGACACTTCAGCTTCTCCCTATATGTCACTGGTGCCTTTCAAGCTGCTACCCAGGTGCTAGAGCTCTGAGGGAGTGCGTCTGAGTAGGTGAGTCCATGTGTGGGTTCTTTGAGAGGAACTGCTTGGAGCTCCAGCAGTTTCTTCCACTGATGCAATTCCCACTGGTTCTGCAGTCAGAAGTTGTGGGAATTTATCTTCCTGGCCCTGGAATCCTGGGCTGGAGTACCTGGTGTGGGGCTGGGAATCCTCGCTCCTGAGATATCATCCCTCCTGAATTTTTAATCCACCACACATGGGTCAGGGACCAGCTGGCTTCATATCTGTGCTCCTCCTACCAGTCTGGATGGGTGTGGTTTTGTTAATTCCATAGTTGTCAGACTTCCATTCAACTGATTTCTGATGGTTCTGAGTGATGGTTGCTGTACATTTTAGTTGTAATTTTGATATGATTGTGCAAAGAGGCAAGCCATGTCTGCCTATGCCTCCATCTTGATCAGAAGTCTTATCTATATACCTTTTTAACTTAACATATTATAAGCATTTCCCATCCATTCTTAAATACTTTCAAGAGTCTGGTTTTAAAAATTGCACAATATTCCATTGCATGAATGCAATTTTATTTTTTAAAACCAATTCCCTGTTGGACTTTTGAGTGCTTCCACTATTTATTATTATGAACAAGTTAGAAAAGAATCCAGTTGTAAATACATCTTTAAGTGTATCTATGTATTTATTACCTTATGTTAGGATATAAAAGGTATGAATATACCCAGAAACTTGTAACATTTATTTTATTTATTTCATAAATAATACACATTCACCACAGAAAACTTGGAAGCCAGAGAACATTGTAAGAAAAAATAAAAATCCACTTACAGGTCCATCACTCAAGTATAGTCTTTGTTAATATTTAGGCAGATATGTTTCTAGTATTTTTTCTGGACACAGATAAGCATGACATTATTATGCTGTACATAGTGTTGTGTAACATGCTTTTAGGATATATCAACACTTTAACATGTCATTTGGTATTCTTCCATAAATAATTTAATGGATACGTGATAGTTCATTGTATGAATCTAATGTGATTTATTTAACTTTTCCTTTAAACCTGGGCATTTAAGTTGCTTCTGCTCTTTTACCTATAAACACCTAATGTTCATATTTAATGAACATCTCTATAATAAACTGTGTAACATTCCTAATATTTCTTTAGGAAAATGGTGCAAACTACATTATGTGTGAATGCGTGTACACATGTATTTTATACACATATACATATATATATAATCTGTGCATGCACATGTGTGTAAGTGTGTGTGTGTCTGTCTTCAAACTGACTTCCCAAAGGTATGTCCCTAGTTACATTTCCTCCAACAATGAATGAAAGTACCTATCTCTCTGGGCTGCACTAACACTAAAATGCTTTTTTAAAATGTTTGCACTTCATTGAAGGAAAAGGCATACTATTCTAAAGAATATCCATCTTTGAGAGATTAAAAAAATTCATTAGTGTAAATTGAAAATGAATCAGAACTTTTGAATGATTATTTCTAAGGTTTTAAAACAGTTTCTTAGGTTGTGAAAACAACAGAAATTTCATCCAAGTAAAGTCATCAAAACACATTATAAAAATTCTGTACACTACAGGAAAAACAAAAACTATGAAATAATGTTCCATTAATAAATTTCTGTTACATACTTCACAAATTTTAAAAAGCACTATATACAAAAAAATATATTGTTCACTCTGATTCTTTGGGTTATTTTACTGTACCAGTTAATTTTACCATAAAATATATATGTGAGAGCTGGCATTCTGAAACTCAGCTATCTTAATCATTAGTCAAAAAGTACTATGCGTCAGTAAGATTGGCAGAGAAGGCCTGTGCTCAGTTAGGTCCTCAGGGAAGACTGGTCTTCCCCTGCTTGTCTGTTTTCATTGGTAGCTTTCGAGGTTCTCACATTACACAGGATGCTGCCAGTTCTGCTCTGCACACATGCTTTGGAATAAATAGTTCTGGCTCATACTCAATAACTTCATTTAAGCAACATGGAATACTTTCAGTTTGGGTTGTTATGAAATACTGTATTTCAAACATATAAGAAAATGCATTTTTTTAATCCTTTGGACAATGCAAGCCTCTCAGGGTTCCCATTCACAATGTCCACATAAGGACCATAGGAGTGGATTCACTGGAGCAGCACCATTCTTTCACATTATATAGTGAGCTTTGTAATATTGGATGTTCATACACTGAAAATTCCATTGCAGTAATAGATTTTCAGTATGTGACCAAAATTATATTCTCTGACTTGTCTGCCTTTATGTGAAATTTAACTCCGAGATTGAGTATTAGCAAGATTGGGATATTATTTGGTGCAACCATAATGCAAACTAAACATGACTGTACTCAGAAGTAACCAAAATTACTTGATTTCTGAAAATGTAATCTGGACTTGAACTTCACAGAAGGGAGACAACTATCTGAGCTTCTTTCCCTCAACATTGTGAAAGAGTTGTAGAAGAAGGGGGAGCCAGCTTAAAGTTCCCTAGTACCAGTCTCTACATCATGTTGCTGGGGACAGACTTGTAGTGAGGCTTAGGAGGACAAAGTCTGGAAAACTTAAAAGTCACTTCTACTCTCTGGTCTGTTCCTTACGGTCTGAGGAAAACCACTTAAAAGGATTGGAACGAAGCTTTGAAATGTTTTCCTGCCCACATCACCCAAACCTCACTCTTTTCAGTTTTTCTTGTCCCAGGCAGAGTCCCCTTTACTCAAATCTCCAAAATATTTAATGATATTTTTTCCTCTCCCAGGTTCAGCATTTCTTTCTCAGTATTTGAATTGCTTTTACACAGCATTTCTCAAAGTATGTTCCACAGAGCTCTAACTGCATGGGTCATTAATAGATTTTGCCAAAACAAAAGGAGGGTAGGGATTCTGTTGCCAAATTAGTTTGGGCAATAATATTAAATACAGTATGGTTTTTTAATGGTGGGACTTTTCAGAGACTTTTATATGACAGTGTCCATTATGAATTTCCAGAGACTGTCATAGTTGCCATTTTCCAAACTTATGTGAGTGTGGACACTTCTGTGGGTCTCTGAGAGTACGCTGAGTCTCTCTTGTTCATTGCCTGGCACACAGTGAACACTCAAACATTATTGAATGGATATAGAGAAACAATTTCCTACAGGCCTTTGCACTCCTAATGTCCTCTGGCACAAGCTGGGATAAGCCACAGTGCTATAGCCCCTTTCCCATGAAGGACTCCAAGTTCTACTGATAATATCTCTACCTCCCAACTCAGTCAGGGTGAAAAACTTCCTTGGTTTCTTTTCTGCCCTTCTTATTGAAGAAAAGCAGAGTTTGGTAAATCTTTTTTTGATTTAAGAAGACAGTCTTCATATGTTAAGGTCTGAGAATATTGGAATTGACAGAAATCACAAAAACATAAAAGGGGGACAGATGGTTTCCAGTTTGAGTTTTCTGGAGTGTTCTTTGTAACATTGGTAGGCTTGACACTGAATTTTGATATTATGGTGGGATTTTGGTAAGCAAATGAGAAGGTAAAAGCAGGCAAAAAGGAAAGGCACTGAGTCAGAGAAGCAGAGTGGGGAGGTAAAACTAGTTTGCATGAGAGGTTTGTATGAAAAGGTTAGCTAGAGATAACCCTAGAAAACCTATAAGAAAGAAAAGGAAGGATAGCTAAATGACAGGCATTATAAAGGATGAAGTAACTGGATGGTGAAGGAAAGAGCCAAGTTTATACTTGGGTATGTGGGAGACATTGCAATGACACAGGAAAGAGAAGATGAAGATCAGGTAGGACAGTGGTTTCAAGACAGACAGAAGAGGACACAATGGAGAAGACAGTTTGAAGGAAAGAGAGTCAGAATTTGCAAACTGGTTGACTATGCAGAGGGTTAAGTTAAAGTTATGGGTCTAGGACACCCCAGATCCTGATCTGAGGAACAGACTGCACACTAGTTGGAAATGCAAGAGAAGAACCAGATTAGAAGCGAAGGCCCCCAAGTTCAGTGTCAGACATGCTGAATGCCTGTAAGACATCTAGGGAGAGATGTCTAGTAAGCATTTGGATAAATAAGTATGAAGCATAAGGTTAAGCCTTGTGATGAAGATTTAGGAGTTAAATGGAAATATAAAAAAATCAGTGTGACAGTCTTAGTGATATGTATGTGTGTGATATATTCTCACATGCATGGACATGCAGACTCATTTGCTGTGTTGATCTTGAAATTTTAGTCGTATGTCAGTTTGCTCATTATATTCTTAGATTGATACATTGAGCTATTAGTATACCCATTATCAATAAAGAATCTTTTTTGGGGGGTCTTGTTTACTTGCCACAGGAGGCTTAGTTATTTCCATTATTTTAGAAGAAAGGGAACAAAATGATTTTACTTAACCTTGAATGTCGTCTTCTTAAAAAAAAACAATTGGAAAAAAAGGTTAATTAATTAATGGGTTAATTCAAACCCCCAAAAGTCTGATGGAATCTGTATAAGCTACATGGGTTGTCTTGCACTGGTCAGCTTCCCTGTGTAAGTCTGGGGCCCTTGCTTTCCTCTGCACGGGCACCTAGCAACTGTGGCTGCCTCGCTTGCATCAGAAGCCTTTGTTCAAGGTTTCACTCAGACCTTGCTATTTATTTTGCTGGATTAAGTCATTAAATTGCTGACTATAGCCTGAGAGTCTTCACTGGAAATAGTATGCCAAGTAATTTATGAGATAGTCAAGTAGTTTGGTTTGTTTTTTCAGTTGATGCAGAGTGAACTGGCCTGTGACTCGAATCATCACCTTTTCTTTCTCTATTCTCTAAAGTCTCCTTGATGTGGCGGAGTCAGAGAAGTCAGAGGGCTGTTCTTTCCTTTTACCAATTAATAAGCTGCATAGAATTATATTTTTAATGTACTGAGCCTCAAAAGTGACTTATTATTGTAGCACAGAGAGGCCCTCATGGAAAAGTGGTTTACCTCAGCAGTTCCCCTGGCACTATAATTACTCAGGACATGCCCAGCAGTCACTCCCGAATGTATTGTGCTATTAGCCAGGCCTTTTCCATTAATTGGTAACACAACTCAGCTGATTTTAAAAAGAAAAAAGTTTAATCACTGAGTAAAGCCTCCCACCAAGAAGTCATGGTCCATAATTGTTTCATACTGCTATCTCATACACCTTGTTTTCAAATTTGCATATCTTTACAAAACTTTAGTAACTTTGGATGGAATTTAGCATATTTAAATTGGAGTTTGTGAGAAAACAAGTTATCATTTAGAAAAATCATATTGCCTGTAGTATTTACACACAAACTTTAAAAAACTGATTTTGTTTCAGTACATATTATTAGTGTCAAATGAATACATTTTGAAGTCTGTTGGTTGTGGAAGGTGCTACATCAGAAAGTGTAGTTAGGCAGGCTTAGCCAAGCCTTGACCTATGTGGCACCCTGGTGAGGACTCTGCTTTCTCATCTTGGGGTGGTTTATAGGCTTTTATTTTGGAGCACTCTGTCCAAAGCTGTTTAGAGGTGCCTCGGCATCCAGTGTGGTCTGCAGGATGGAAGGATCTTAACCAGTAGAGTATAGCCTGCATGGTCTGAACATAGGAGTCACAGTGTTGTCAGTCCTGGAAATAGTCTTTCTTTTCTTGTAAGATGTATGAATGAAGTGGTGGTGTCCTCACCAAGAGGTAGCATCTAAGGGTTCTGAGGAAATAAATGTATAGATCCTTATGTACAGACCTCTGGAAAAACAAGTTTTGTATATACATTTAGCATAGCTGTTTTGAATTCATACAGTCGTACACAAAAGTAGCTGTATAATTTAAACCTGTGTGAACAGTTTGGATTTTTTTTACTCGTGCATTTGGGACTTTTTCATTTGGTTGATTAAAGTTGCATATGGTGTGTGTGCATGAAAAAAAAAAGTATAGTTAGCCTTCTAGAATTTAATAGAATAAGGTGTATCCTAATCCCATTATGTAAATTTCAAGAGAGTTTCAGATGTGTTACTACATGTGACCTAACCCTTCTCTGTGCCCCTAGCCCTGTGAAGAGGCCAGATGTGCCTCTGTGCCTCTGTGCCTTTGGTAACCAGCTGTTATAGATGAGGGCATTAAGAATCACAGATTTTTACTTTGTGCAGAATCACACTTAAGGGACTGAAGTAGAATCAGAATCTAGGAAGTTTTACTCTTAGAAGAAGACTTTCCCCATAAAATCGTATTGGCTCTGCAATTTAGAAAACACAGTGCACATTTTGTAACCCTCCTTGTTAACAGATGTCACTTTACCTACCCCAGTGTATGCCCAGATCACGGTAATGGAGTGAGTTCACAGTGATTAACATTCAGTTACAGGACCACAAACACACCGCACAGAGACATCTCTGATACTGTGTGGCATTTCCAAAGTGTCTTTGAGCTTTCAGGCATAAGCTCTTTTAAAGAGAAATGGAGAAAGGATAGAAAACTCTTCTATCTCTTGGGTGCAGGGACATAGACCAGAGACTGGAAAAGAGTACTGAAAACCTACCCTACCACTATTGCTTAGGAACCTGGAATTCCACTCCCTCCTCACCCTTCTCTCCCTCCACGCCCACACACTTATATTCTCAAATTTCTGAGGCATGACTAAGCTGCAACATTCTTGCAGTGGTTTTTCCTTTTCTTCTACCTGTGGAAGAAATCAGAAGCAGAAGAACTCAGAATAAAAAGGCAGCTGACGAACATGGGATTGGAGCTTGGTGCAGCTTACTAGAAAACCTTAGTACTTGAGGACAGTGTACAGATTTCTTTATAGTCTGATGTATTTGCAATTCACAGCAATCTGCACAGTGTTAGAAACTTCAATTCACTAGTTAAATTGTTATCCTCAGAAAAACTCATCAGTAATTATTTTATTGAGGAATACATTCTTGACTGAGACTTTGAGTATTTTTTTATTTTGAAATAATTTCAAATTTACAGAAAAGTGTCATGAATGGTACAAGAAGCTCCTAAAACACTTTACCCAGATTCACCAATTTCCTCTCTCTCTTCCCCTTTATCGTTTCTCTCTCTCTCTCTCTTTCTCTCTCTCTCTCTCCATCTCTCTCTCTCTCTCTCTCTCTCTAAGTGTATCAAAACACTGTTTCCCTTTACCTCTTAACATTCAGTATATATTTCTTAACACACAACATTCTCTAACAACCACAGTGCAATTATCAAAATCAGGAAATTTAACATTGTTATAACACAATCATTTAATCCACAGTCATAATCAATTTTCATCAGTTAACCACAAATGTCTTTTTGAGCTATTTTTTCCCCACAGTCCTTAAGACAGTCTAGATTCATTATCACAAAGAATATAGTATAGTGCCTGTTAGATTCCCTTGAACTAGAACTGTCCCCTAGACTTGTCTTTCACAACCTTGATATTTTTGAAGAGTTCAGGCCACTTATTTTGAGAATGTCCCTGAATTTTAGTTTTTCAGACTTTCCTCATGATTTAAAAATGCAACTTCAGCATTTTGTCAAGAATTTCACAGAAGTAATGCTGTGTCCCTGTCCCTGTTTGGGCATCCACTGCCCATCATTTCTAAATTCATTGTTGCTCCTAAAATTATTGGTAGGCAATCTATTTGGTATTACCTACCAATAGTTTGCCTACCAAATAGATTGCCTACCAGTAATTACCCTCTTATTTATTTGTTCATTTGTTTTATGAGAGTAAGGATTCTCATTTTATTCAAAGGATTATAATCCCATTGTTTATTTTGATGTTCCTATTCCCTCAGACTTGGCTAGTGGTAGTCACCGCTAGTGGACTCCTGTGTCCTTTTTACTTGTTCCCATGATTCTTTGAGAACCTCCTCAGTTTTTGGCACACCAACATGTTCCAGGATCATCTTGGACTTTTCCTGACCCCACACTGGAATCAGCCATTTCTCTAAGGAATCCTGGTTCCTTCCAGTAGAGGATGATATTCCAAAATGACCATCTGGGAACTAGTTGTGTTCATTGGTACATGCCTGTCACTGCATCCAATTCTCTTCAGTGGACAAAGCTAGGAAATGTATTTTTATATCCTTTTATCAATATCTACTTGAAAATCATTCAGTTTATAGCAAACCAGCATTTACAATTTAATATCAAGGCTATGTTCTAAACTTTAAACTTCCCTCCTTACAAATTTATAAATTATTTTCCCCAACAGGGAGAAAGCTGCTTTCCATTATTATTTTTTTTTTTTTACATTTGCTCAGAGAGGGCTTTTTCTAAATTGCTAAACTGTGCCACTGCAACAACACAAAACTGCTTACTAGAGCTCAATATTCATGCATAGTTATTTTCAGGTAAAATTTATTCTTTATTTTTTATAAAAATATGGTCAGACTTATTTGTGATCAGAAAAATACAACTTAAAATGATAATGAGGTATCACTTACACCAATTAGACTGCCAGAAATTAGAAAGCTGAATAATGCCAAAAATTGGTGGGGAATGAGGAGCTGTCACAGCCAACTCACAGCTGGTGGGAGCAGCTCAGGACGCCCATTCTGAAACACAGCAGCAGTGAGGGGATTACACACAGCGAGCTGTGGCCCTAAGATCCAACTCTTCCTCTTCCTCTCCATCTATAAAGCCCATGGGTTGGAGGTAGGATCTGTGAGTGGTCCAGCCTGATGGTCCCTGGCTGGACACAGGTCACTCCAGGTCACTCAAGAGGAGTCAAAGGCCCCCCAACACTGGTGGCAGTTTTCTCCACAAGATGGCCCTCCTGGCTTTTCCATGTTCTTAGTTCATATCTTAAGAAATTAGTGGTTGTTTTTTTTAAACAAAAGAGAACTGTGACTTTTGTTTTGCAGTCTGCCAAGTTGATTTCATTCTCCTTTGCTATTTGAGTGGCATTCTGTTGGAAAGATGGCATCCCAGGTCCCAGGCTAGACCCACTGACCCAGAACCAGCGTTTCAACAAGATCCCCGGTGATTCTTGTTTATATTGAATTATGAGAAGCACTGCTCTAGGCTGTTCACACCACTTTATCCCAATCCACTTTTTACAGCCTTTTATTTTGAAATTTTCCACAAGCACTAATTTCTTGCACTGTCTTTACTTACTGAGCATCAGCTGTGAAGCAGCCACTATGTCAGCCCTGAATCAGCATTGTCTTGTGTACTCTTCCCACCTGCCTTGTGAAGTAAATGCTGTCATAAAATTCTATTTTTAAGAAATGTATTTTATTGGTTATGCTATTAGAGTTGTTCCAATTTTTCCCTCTTTGCCCCCCTCCACCTGGCAACCCCCATTAGCTCCCAGCACTCCTCCCCCTTAGTTCAAGCCCAGGGGTCATGCATGTAAATTTTTTGGCTATTCCTTTTCCTGTACTGTTCTTCACATCCCTCATCTATTCTTTAACTGCCTATTTGTACTTCTTAATCCCTGCACCTTTTCACCCATTGTCCCCATTCTCCCTTCCAAATGATAATCCTCCAAATGATCTCCATATCTATGATTCTGTTTGTGTTCTGCTTGTTTGCTCAGTTTTTTAGATTCAGCTGTTGGTCATTGTGAATATATTGCCATTTTAAAATTCATAGTTTTGATCATCTTCTTTTTCTTAAATATGACCCTTTAACATTTCACATAATAATGGCTTGGTGATGATGAAATCCTTTAGCTGTACTTTGTCTGGGAAACACTTTCTCTGCCCTTCAATTCTAAATGATAGCTTTGCTGCATAGAGTACTCTTGATTGTAGGTCTTTGTCTCTTATCACTTTGAATACTTCTTGCCTGGTCCTTCTAGCCTAGGATGTTTCTTTTGAGAAATCACCTGACAGTCTTATAGGAACTCCTTTGTAGGTAACTCTCTGCTTTCCTCTTGCTGCTTTTAAGATTCTTTATCTTTAACCTTTAGCATTTTAATTATGATGTATCTTGGTGTGTTCTTCTTTGTGTCCATCTTGTTTGGGACTCTCTGTGCTCCTTGACTTGTATGTTTATTTCCTTCACCAAATTAAGGAAGTTTTCTTTCATTATTTTTTCAAGGAAGTTTTCAATTTCTTGTTCTTTCTCTTCTTCTTCTGGTACCCAATGATGTGAATGTTGGTACATTTGAAGTCGTCCCAGAAACTCAGAGTCTATTCTTATTTTTTTAATTCTTTTTTCTTTTTGCTGTTGTGATTGAATGTTTTTTTCTTCCCTATGTTCCAAAGCATTGATTTGATTTTCAGCTTTATCCACTCCACTGTTGATTCCCTGTAAAACTCCTTATTTCACTTAGTGTAAACTTCATTTCTGCCTGGGTCTTTTTTAGGTTCTTAAAGTATCTAATGAGTCCTTGGGCATCCTAATTACAAGTGTTTTGAGCTCTGCATCTGACAGATTGCTTATCTCCTTTTTGTTTAGTTCTTTTTCTGGAGTTTTATTCTGTTCTTTCATTTGGGCCATATTTCTTTGTCTCCTCATTTTGGCAGCCTCCCCGCATTTGTTTCTATGTATTAAGTAGAGCTGATTTGACTCCCTTTCTTAGTAGTGTGACGTATTGTAGAAAAGCACAGAAGTAAGTTGGATAGGGTGGAGCCTTAGGTAATTGCCAGGTTGGGGCAACTTGTGTGAACCAAGTTGATGGAGTCTCCAATATGGTGTCACTGATCTTTGGCTCTGTGTGGGAGAAGGCTCAGAAAGGAGACAATGGCTGCTGCCTGGCCTCTGGGGTTTTATCCAAGTGGAATCTGTCCTCCAGTACTCGCCCTAATGCCAATCACTTCAGTTTCTCCCTCTATGCCACTAGTGTCTTCCAGGTGCTGCCCTGGTGCTGGAGCTCAGAGGGAGTGAGTGTGAGTAAGTCCTAAGTCTGTTGCAGACCCTTTATGAGGAGATGTCTGCAAATCCCGCAGTTTATTCTACTGCCCCAAGCCCCACTGTTTTTTACAGCTAGAAGTTATGGGGACTTATCTTCCTGGCACTGGAACCCTGGGTTGGGTGGTCTGGTGTGGGGCTGGGATCCCTCACTCTTGAGTATCCTTCTCAATTTGTATCTACCACATGTGGGAGGGAGGTCACTCATTCCTCATCTCCACATCTCTGTATCTCTTACCCTCCTATCTGTCTGTATGAATGTGGCTTCTTTAATTCCATGGTTGTCAGATTTCCACAGAGCTCAATTTTCTGACAATTCTGGGTGATAGTAGTTTTGTAGTTTAGTTGTAAGTTTTGCTATGGTTGTGTGAGGAGGTAAGCCATGTTTACCTAATGCCTCCATCTTGCTATTTTTAAGAAACATTTATATACATTAAATGCATAAATCTGTTGGGCACAATTCAGTGAATATTGACAAATGCACACACCTTTGTTGCCTACACTCCTATGAAGATAAAGATTGTTTTTCAGGCATCCTGCAAAATTCTCTCTCTTAGTCCACAGTCTCTCCAGACACATTTTTCTGGTTGTGTTTTTTACACAGATTAGTTTTCTTGGCTTAGTTTTTAACAAGTAATTTTTATATCTACAGAAATTTTTAAAATAAATTCAGAAATATTTTAATTTCATATAGATGGTTGTTGACTTATGACATACTACTTTTTAAGTAAATTAATGTATATAATACACCATTGAATAAAAATGAAATCCAGCCTCTTACAACAGCCTCTGCTGACCTCTCGAGCATCTCTTTTGCCCAGTCCCTCTTGTTCACTATACTTCAGCCACATGGGACACCTTTCAGGTCCTCAGCCACATTAAGGTCATTTCCACCTTAGAGGCTGTGCACTTGCTGTCCCCTCTATTAGAACACATTTTCCTGAATCTTCACCTGTCTGGATTTTTCTCATCATTTAGATCTCAGCAAACCATCAGCTACTATAAGAGACTGTCCCTGACTACTCTACTTAATGTTGCTTACCAGTGCTCCTGAGTCATTCTCTGTCACTCTCCCTGTTTTATTTTGTATAGAGTTCCCATCATGCTCTTATTTAAATACTAGTCACTTATCTATTTATATGTCTGTTTATTTGTCATTGCTATTCCTTCAGCACCCAGGATAATGCCTAGCAAATGTGTGTATCTGTGTGAGAGAGAGAATGGAAGTAAGGGATTCAATAAATATTTGTTGAATGGATGAATGATCTAATAATTTAGCTTGGTAACCTTTATGATATACCTTCCTTAGTTCCTGAGGATTTTGAAGGACAAAATATTTTCTTTGCACAAAATATTAGTGAATATAAGTCAACATTTTTCTTACTTTTCCTTTCTTTTATATTTTTTACTTGGCTTATTCTTCTAATGAATAATACAGTAATAATACTTACTTACTGTGATATGACTATACATAAAAGTATATATTCATTGGTTTTTTTGAGGAATTTCTCAGAAAAAAACATTTCTACTTTGAAATGATGGAAACATTAACATTTTTGCTTACATAAGTATATGCAAGTTAGAACCATAAAGAAATGGTGTCCTCAAAAACAAGCTTTAAACCTGGCCAAAGTTTGCTTTACCTGGAAGGTGACTCAGAGCCCAGACTTTGCTTGGAAATGAAGCTGAGTATTTCCTCTGGTGTAAAACAAATAAGAAAGAAAGTGCCCTTAGAGACAGGAGCAGTGACTCTGAAATATGCTTCCCTCCTCCATGAGAGAACACAGCTGCTCACTCTCTTGAGGGCTGTCCAAGACAATCCCTGAGGTGGCTTTGGGTTTATTTACTTTTTGTTCGACAGCTTTGTGGTGAAGGGAGTGACAGCTCATAACTGGGTTCATTTTTGCTCTTCTACAGTCACCATATTTTTAATTATGATGCCAAAATAGCTAAAAATTCATAGAAAATATCTGAAGTTGTCTCTGGACTTTCATTTATTTGTTACCTTAAAAATTTCAGAAAAGTCTCAATAACTCTTTGATAGTTTCTGAATGGAAACTCATTTTAAGAAATGTAATGGTTGTAATGACACTGTTGATTATTTCTGTGGGAATAGCAGCACGGGGGCTATTAGAAGAGATCACAAGCATTATGGTTTTTTTGTGTGTGTTTCTTTCTAAGGAGCATAGCAGCCACCGATCATGAACCCACGGATGCCAGGAAGTCCTTCCCGTGTTTTGACGAGCCCAACAAAAAGGCAACGTATACAATATCTATCATCCACACCAAAGACTATAAGGCACTTTCAAATATGCCAGTGGAGGTGAGTATTTTAAAAAAGTTTTTGTTCACAAAGGTAGTCTGTTTAAGATATTGGGTAAACTACTTGATTTGCTGTGAAAGAATCTTACTGATTTCTAAAAATTAAAAGTGCTCTAGTAGCTTATTTAGAGGTTTCAAAACACATTTTGGGAATCTCTTTTCTTTGAATCCCAAAAGTCTTTAACCCAAGAGATCACAGTCCAGTCAAAAAGCCACTGTGGGTTTTTAAGTGAGAGAGAATACAGTAGACAGACACCAGCGGGGCTCTACTTTGCTGAAAAAAATGACAACTTAGTGGCAAAGTAAAGAAATTACTGACTGAAAAATACTCAAGGGCCTTGTCACTATTCTCTGGATTTGTATTTAAATATAAATCCAGTTTTTAAAATAGAGATACTGCAAAATATCATCACTTAAATATTGGAGTATAGAAGCCAATTTTAGGAAACAATATATGCATAGATTTTCTCATGAATTAGACATACTCATTAAATGTTAAAAAAATAGGTTACAGTTTGTTCTGTGTGTACAGTTATTAACATAAGATTTTTTCCACAGTTACTGCTCCTCGTCCCCATAATGGGTAATATAGTTAACTAAAGTGACATTACCTTAAAGTTGAGGTGCATTATACCTTAAACATTTGACATGTAAAAGGGCAGTGTTTGTCCTTAGACATAATTCTCACCTAACTCGTATCAGAAAGGCACCCTGCCAAAATTGTATTTCCCATCTTTCTGTCTGACTATCCGAAATATCATCACTGAAATCCATCCCTTTTTATTATAAATATTCCTCAAAAAAAAAAAAGCTTCTGTGTGAATCAGTTTACCAACTTGTTTTTTTCTGGTGTCAGGTACCTGAGCAATTGAGTTTTGTCTGGAGAAGAAAGAGGAAAGAATAAACTTAAAGTGTGAGACACTGATCCAGAAGACTGGATCCGAGGAAAATGCCATTAGACGGTGGAATGGGGACAGTGAGGCTGGGAGGAGAAAGAACATGAACTTTACTAACTTCTGCCCAAGACTTCCCCATATTACCTTTGGCTTTTGCAGAGTATATTTCTGGAAGTCCTGGAAAAAAAAGAGACTATTCTGTGTAATTAGATCAGAACTAATACCAGTAAGTTTTTGTTGCAGAGCATCTTACTCCGCTGGGGTTTCAACACTCCCATACTAGCACATGTGTACACATGCTCACCTTGTCAACCATGCATCAATTCTAGTTCAGCTTCCCTTGCTTAATTCCTTTTTAAAGCTTCTCACTGTTGTGTGACTTAATGTGTGACTATAGGGCACGTGGAAATGTTTACACAGTGGGTAGCAGGAGTGGGCAAGTATTCATAGGTGGAGTCTGAGGACTGGTGATCGGCAGTGAGGAAGGCAAAGCTGGCGTGGACAGAGAGCAGACAGAAGGGGTCAGCAGTTGGACCAAGCAATGGAAACCTTCTCTTTCTCCATGACCAGGGCAGTGAGTTTAGTAGTGACCATACCTTGGGTCTTCGATACGGACAAGCAGAGATGGAAAGAGAGCCCAACATCCTACTGTACCTGGTACAGCTAGTGCCCTACACATACTCAAATCAGAAAATACCTACTTAGTTCTTCCTGTGGGCAGGGCTTTGAGCACCAGCCTCATCTTCTTAAGGAATCACAGCAGCTCCTCAAGCATTAGGGCCAGCCTTCTGCGTTTCATGTAGAAGGATAACTGAACTGTCCAATTTATATCACAGTCAAAATTGTGTTTCTCTCTGAGAAAGTTTTTATACAGCATAGTTCATCAATCAGTCTTTCACAGTACTACAAGCAAAATAAATTTTCCTTTAGTCTTTCCAAAATCCCCCTTTAGGGGTAAAAAGAAATTTTATCCTTAAGCTTTGGCAGAGGGCTTCTGACTAGAAAGCCTGGTTTGGAACCATCGTTTGTCTTTGTACATGATCGACCTTTTGATAAATAAAAGTTTGTCTTCTGTTTTCAATAGAAAGAAGAGTCAGTGGATGACAAATGGACTAGAACAATTTTCCAGAAGTCCGTCCCCATGAGCACTTACCTGGTGTGCTTTGCTGTGCATCAGTTCGATTCTGTGCAGAGAACGTCAAAGAAGGGAATTCCTGTGAGTCACGCTATATTTTTAAAAAGTTTATCACGTGCCTTTTTGGTTCACTTTCTATTTGTGGAATTTTTTTTTCATACAACAGAGTAGAACAGCTCATTAGTTACCCAGTTCTGTGAGTTTGATGGTATACCGAACAACATAGAAAAAATGTAAAGTAAAAGGACAGGTGAAGAATAAACAAACACAACAGACATAGACATGGGTAGCCTCAAATTATTGGGGTTGGCCCAATTTAGTAAAGTGGCCAAATGTATGTGTCTGGGCGGGGTCCCAGAGAGCCCAGAGAAGGGGAAGGAAAGCAGAGGTAGATCAATGTTCTTTGAGTAACTAAGCCCTGAGTGGCTTATAGTGCTATTCCTGTATGTAATTCAAAGTAAGACAACAGCAAAGGGTCCAAAAGCATTTTTTAAAATGTAATAAAATATAAATTTTTTTATCAAGATGAGTAATTCAATAATTTTCTTTTGAAAAACCAAATACTTTTACCTAACCATTTTTCTCATTTTGGAGTCCCCCATTTGGCTTACGTCCTAAACACTTACCTAGTCTGTCATTCCACCTCTGTGCTACATTCTATGTATCTATAAATACTACTGAAATGATTTCCCTATCAAAGCTGAGTGCATACACTCTGTCTTAAATTGGTGAAGATTTCTTCTTTTGAGTGGGAAAAATAACATAATACCGTCATAATATATTATTTTCTGATCATCTGTTGGATGAAGGAGGAACAGAAAGCCAAAGTGTCTTTGGGTACTTACCAAGGACTCTGAGTCATGAGAACTCAGTGAAATTGGGATGTGGAGCTGAGCAAAGTGGGTACCCCTTCCTCCGCCTCATCTATAGAAGACGTGTGGCCAGTTTTCCCTCTTGCAAAAACCTGTGGGCTGTTTGCCTCAAAAGTTGAACAGAACATGAAGGGATCCAATGTGAATGGCAATTCATGGTAAATTCCATCTCTTTGACACTTAGTAAGTTCCCTGCCTGGCTCCTACCTACTCACTCTAAACTGAAATCATATAGTCCAGGACCAAGCACAAATGCTCCCAGCACAATCTCCCACTGCAGACTTACAAAAACAACCACCCCTGCCCCTCCCTTACATCTGCTTAAATGTAACAACAGAGGGGACTCACACCACACTTGGGGCACTATGTATTCTTAGAGCTGAACAGATAATCTGAGACAAGTAGGCAAATGAAGAAAATAAGCAACATGAAAGAGAAAAATCCAAGACACAGTGGGGGTAAATGGTGATAATTGAGAAAACAAAAGATAATCCCCTAAAATAACACACAAAATTACACTTACACATTAAACCTTTAATTATTATGCTCAGAGATTCAAGAAGCTATGGTCACAATAAATAAAAACAAGCAGTTAGGAGAAAAAATGAGAAAAGTACTCAAAGTTTAAAAACGTGATTTCCCAAGCAGGACCTGGCTCTGACCCCAGGAACCCATTTCTATCTCTTCTAAAACCAGAGCCTGATAAGCTTGTGCTCCAGTTTCTGCCCACTTCCTTGTATTTTTATCAACTCCATGGAGATGCCTACATTATATAAAGCCCTGATATGTATCATAGGTTTTCTTTTTTTTTTTTATTGCATCTGCTCTTATGTATGTTAGGAGCAATGGAGGCACATCAGAGCTTCAATTTATTACACCCTCTTGACCCAAGGTCTCTATATTACTTTGTCAGTTAAAAAAAAAGAAACTACGTAGTTATTGTGTAATACAATATTTTTGGTACAAATGTCATGAATCAAAGGACCATTCTTATCCACTCTGCTTCTGATAGTATTATTCTGGTACATTAATCACCTGCTGTTCAGAATCAGATTATACTGTGCAATCCAAGAATCTGTAATATCCTGATTAAACTTTTCTGGGTATGGTCACCCTCCTGGCAAGAATTCTTTATATCAATAAACACAGCATCAATAAACTTAATCAAACAATTAAGGTCATAGTTGTATACTTGGAGAGAGCATAACTGATTGAACCATTCATTATGTTGAAATGTCCTTGTTGCTTATGAGAAAAATTATATTGGAGGACCCAGTCCTAAAACATTGTTAAGAAAAAAGGTAACTCAGTTTGAAAGGTAGCTCAGTAGACTTTAACTCTGCATATTTTTTGAATATTAGTTGCATTGCATTTTGATTCAATCCTTAAAAAAATAAAAAGCAGAGCAACTGGAAGAGTAACTTACAGTACTTTAGCAACAACTGAGGCCTGCCATTGATGAATTTTTCCACAACTCTGTTGGCAAGATATCTATACCTGAAGTGTTTTTTTTCAGGTGTAGTTGATTTGGTTAAGGGTTTTAAAGTGAATGAAACCACTGAATTTTACCTCCTAAAATAAAAAAAAATACCCTGAACTGTACAAAATGTAGAGAGATTCCATGACATTTTAGTTATGTGAGTAACTCTTGAGTTACAATGGGCTTCTCTTGCTCTTGCAGGAGTCATGTCCTGGGAAACAATGTCACCAGTAAGCATATTATTAACCTTTTAAAAAGATTTTATTTATATATTTTGAAGAGAAGGAAAGGGAGGGAGATAGAGAGGGAAACATTGATGAGAAATATCAGTTGGTTGCCTCTCACATGCCCCCAACTGGGGACCTGGCCTGCCACCCAGGCATGTGCCCTGACAGGGAATTGAACTGGCGACCTTTCAGTTTTGCAGGACTATGCTCAACATAGTGAGCCACACCAGCCAGGGTGCATGTTATTAACTTAATAGTCCAGCTCAAAGTCTTCCATTCAGATATACTGAATTCTATTTTTAATCCAAAACGATGTTATTCATATATTGTTAAGTTTTTAAAATTATAGTTTTAATACACATACATTATAGAAAATTTGGAAGAAATAAAGCAAATACGAGAAAGAAAGCATTCCCATATTACCACATATAAAATTATTTAAAATGTTTAGGGTTGTGGTGCTATCTGAGATACATTTGAAATTTGTCCTCAGTAATTTGCCAGAATTTTTAACTTTGCACTAGTCTCCTAGAAACTGAATTTAGGAAAAGTTAAATAGCAAGGGTGATCTTATTCCTGAAAACCAGTAAGTTCTAATTAAGTCTTGAATTTGGGGGGGGGGCGCCATTTGACCTGTGTCTTCTGTAAAGAAGGTTGTGCCAAAAGAAGCTATTATCTTGCTGGAGATTGTTTCCACTTTTGACTTTCATGCAAAGAGGAAGTTGGGAAGAATTATTCACTAAGAAAATGCTGATTGAAAGCATCTGTTTAATTAGGTTTATACTATAACCATATTAATTCTAATAACTCAGTAAAAGAGATTATATGGTGCCCTCTTTCAAAAAGTCTTACAGGATGATTCCTGAATAGTAGCACCTAGAATTATATCTGTGAATGAATCCTTCCTACTTGCCTGTGTCTTTTTACTTGCTTCCATTTTGGTCCATCATTTGTCTGGATTGGTAAGATTGGTTGAGGGCAGCAAATATGCATGTCATAGATTTTTGTATTCACTCTACTTTTTTGAGTTGTTTCAGGTTTTTTAATTCATGCATTATACACTGGTTTCTCTTCAGATTGTATAAATCTTTCGCCTTCTTTTATGTATGCATTCCTTACATGAAAACAGCATTATTAGAAAAAGTTATTGTTTTAATACTTAGATATAATTTTGAACTTTGTATTTTGAAATAGTTTTAGATTTTCAGAAGAGTTGCGAGATTACAACGGAATTCTCTTATAATGTTTACCCAGACTCCCTCAATGTTAAAATCTTATATAACATTTTATCACTTACTAAAACCAAGACATTAATATTTATACAAAAATATTAACTACTACAGCCTTTATTTGAATATCACCAGTTTTTCCAGCTGGTGTTCTTTTTTCTGTTTGAAGATCTAATAGATAAGACCACACTGTATTTAGTCATAAGGTGTCCTTAATTTCCTCCAATATGTGACATTTTCTCAGTTTTTCCTTTTTTTTATGATCTTGACACTTTTGAAGAGTACTGATCATTTGAAGAATGTCCTTCACTTTGGGTTTTTCTTCTGTTTTCTCATACTTATATTGGGGTTTTGGATTTGGGGAAAGTATTGCAGAAACGAGGTGCCCTACTTATCACATCATGTCAGAGGTACATGCTATCATGATGACTTAATACTGCTGATGCTAACTTTGATCACTTGGTTAAAGTGATGTGTGTTTTCCACTGTAAATTACTCTTTCTTTTCCATGCTCTGTTTGTTAGAAGCAATCACTCAGTGTGGTACACATCCAAGGGGAAGGGAATTAATCTCCACTTTCTGGAGGGAGGACTACCAAAGAATTAGTGGATATATATTATAATTGCCTCAGTAATTAGCAAATACATGGGAAGAAATAATTAAAGGCTGTGTAAGTATCTAATTTCTCCTTAAAGTTTTGACCAGTCATTGTTGCGTGCACCAGCAGGTCTTGCCTATAATAGTAACAACTCTTGCTTACTAATGGCAATCGATTTACTTCCCTCAGAGATATTTTAGCATAAGATTATTTTATTATCTTAAAAAGATATTTTTGGTGTGTTTTTGCTAAACGATTTTCTGAAAAGAAATCATTCTGAACGACTGATTTTGATTTTTATAATACTTTATGAGTTTTTAATTTTTTTACTGAAAAAAAATTATTCTAAATTAAGGTCTCTAGTTTTCTCCAAAAGAAGTGTATTTAATTCAAGAAGCCATAGGTTATTGCTAATGATTCTTTTTCTTTATTTAAATGTTTAAAAATGAAAACAAAATGTCAATGAAAAAATATGAAGTTCTACGAAGTTAGATTTTTCAAATGTTAATATTAGCTTTTAAAAAATTCTACTGCAGTAATAATAATCACCAAGCGTCAAACAAACTTTGACTTAAATGGAAAGTAAGCTGCGAGGAAATGCCTTCTGTATCCTGACCCTAAGTGGCAGTGTCGAGTTCCTTCTCAAGCAGCACTTCACAGCAGCTGAGTTCTGAACTCCAGGTTCTGAACATGTTTTCCATATCCGTAGTTACAGCAGAAAAGTAGTTCTTAGTCACCCAAACATCAAACAAAGGTTGTGCATATTTATCATTTATCCATGGGTCATGGGCAAATTAAAATTTAGAAGAAATACACCGCAACCCTGTAGTAATGCAGTCACAGACAAAACCTGAAAAAGAATAATGTGTCACTCTTTCTTTCTACCAGATATTACCCCCACTCAACTTTGCCCATGGCTGGAAAAATATTTTGAAGAATATAAATTTGTAAAATTAAACACACTGGTATTATAGTCTGTAATACCAACTATGTACCTTAAATATGCACTTATGGAATTAAAAACAATATAAAATTATTTTCTCTGTCCCATCCTGCTAGCTCAGCCTGGATAATGAAACAGTTCCTTCAATCAGATTGTTTTATTCATCTTTATTGAGCACCTACTATGCACAGAAGGAAGATGCTAAGCCCTTAAGGGAGCTAGGCTATCTGCCCTCAAAAGAGATGTGAAACAAAGGTGGTCTCCACTGTCTAGTGCCACCTAAGTATGTCTTTACTGGTCACAGCATCCTTCTGAGTGCTGAAACCCTCACCTTTGGTTTCATGCTAGGCCATTTAAATGGGTGTGTCTCTTTGGAGCAGTTCAGGTGAGACTGCAAAACCTCAACAGATGAACAGGTGTTAATTCTGCTGCATGATAGGCAGTAGGTAGGCAGGCTTTTGTTGATAGGTAAAGTGACCATACATTTTACCATCTATAAAATATAAATAATAAGGTGTCCTTAATTACAACAAGAGGTGTAAACAGGCAAGCAACAAACTTGGGACATTCCTAGGCAAACCTGCATGGATGGTCACCTTTATCAATAGAAAATGCTCAGCAGACACATGCAATAAGGATGTGGACCCAGGGCACAGCTGACCTGCAGTGCTCCCAAGTGACTGCTGGAATCCTGCAGGCACTGGCTGGCTTCTGACCAGGGTGATAGTGCAGTGGTGGCTTGCAGTCTGTTCAAGCTGATTCCTTTCTGTCCATGTGGCCTTTCCAAGTTCAGCGCTGCCTTCACCTCAAATCATAACACACCCTTCCAGATTCTTGCTCCATCAACCTTATTATTCTTCTCCTGGCCCTGGTGACTTTCATCTAGTTTTTTCCCCTGAATTCTCTTTCCACTCTATCTTTACACTGTACATTCTGTGGTTTGCTTTTTTCTGTTTTTATTCTAAAAGCCTTTCCTAACAGGGTCTTGCAGAGCAAATGGTTTTAGCTTTCAAATTTATTGTGTATTTTGGAAGTCAAAAACTTAACTTTTCCTTTTTAAACCTGCACACTCCTAATGGTTGTAATGGTAATGTGGATACCACAATGTGGAGATCACCAACATAGGCAGAAGGGCAGGCAGAGAACATCAAGACATTAATAATTCTATGTATTGATGTTTCTCTAATGATATCAATGCTCTTGATGAGACACAAAAAACTCTTATGTCAAGCACTGCTTATGCTTTAGCTTAGTTAATGCTCACAACAATTCTGTGAGAAAGGTACAATTGCTGTCTCTATTTTGCACTAGAGAAAGTCAGGTTTCAGTGGTAGGAACAGAGAAAAGAGGCAGTATAATATAGTAAAAACGAACTTTGTACTGAATTCTGGTGTTAGTTCGGCCTCACTTTTTTTGTATACATGAGATGTCACTTTTCTCATGTATACAATAAGGAAGTTTATTTTTAAAACTCTTCAAACTAAAATTGTAGTTAGAGGTCTACAACTTTATTTAAAACCTGTGTGGCTAGTTGAATGTTGGACAGATTGTGAAGAATACTAATGTGAAAATACTCTGTGTTATTAACTACAGTTGGATCTGGGGCAGCACCTTATAATCAAACAGTAATATTTCTACAGCAATACTTTTGTAGAGAAAAATATAAAGATTATTAAAAACTCTCATCAGTTAAGGTTAGTGACTGCCAAATTAGTTTATTTTGAACGTATAAAATTTTTTTTGATTTTCGGCACTCTCTCAACTTTATAATTGTGGAAGCTGGACTAGTGAAAAGATTGAGATAAAGTTATTATCAGTGATACAAAATATTATATTCTATTAATATTAATAATATCAGATTCATTGAATTGATGTGTAGTGTGAGACATTATATGAGAAAGCTATATGACCTGGAAATTTGTTAAGTACTTGGTAAGGCTAGTGAGTACTCATAATGATTACACTGCTGGCCTTTCTACTACTTGGTTTTGGTTTCAGGACCCAATAATCATGGAATGTACTGGGTGAGGGTACACGGCCTCACTCTGTTGTTCTAACGAGGGAGATCTAGTAGGCCTAATCCTCACAGTCAAAGGGGTACATAAGGGGAGTGACAGTGACCAATCAGGAATCAGGACTTGCATCCAATCTCTCATTCCTGCAGACTCAGGAATGGAAGGAGAACATTGAGCATTCCAAAACCATTCTTTACAGTAGATTCCAATGTGATGAGAAAAAAAGCAGGAGTCACAGCAGTGATACAGCAGGTGTGTCACACCTCCCAGAAGAACAATAAGCTGAAATGTGGGCTCTAGAAAGCACAGACTTTTACACCTGACACTAGCTCAGTAGACTCAGTGCTTTGAGATACGACTAATGGTATCCAACAGTGGTGTATCTTGGTAATTTGGTTCATTAAGGGAACACACAGTTTTTATTTTTTTTTTAGGATTTTATTTATTTATTTTTAGAGAGAGGGGAAGGGAAGGAGAAAAAGAGGGAGTGAAACATCAATGTGTGGTTGCCTCTCGCACACCCCCTATTGGGGACCTGGCCCACAACCCAGGCATGTGTCCTGACTGGGAATTGAACAGAACCTTTGCTTTGCAGTCCAGCACTCAATCTACTCAATCCACCAGTGCTCAATTCACCAGCCAGGGCTTTAAAAACTAAATATATGCATACTGATTAGTCTCTTGAAGTCTTACAAATTTGATATTTATACAAAAATTTATATATAAAGCTTATATTTAAAGTTATAAATCTTATGTATAAGCTTGACATTGAACTTTTAGTAGAGTCCTTGAATAAGAAAGGTGTATATGACTCAGAAGGTAAGAAGAAGAAAGAATATACATACGTGCTTACCTCCTCACTCTAAGCAATTTTAATATGGCTAGTCATTTCCTTTTTAAAAAGTCATCTCAGTCAAAGCACACAGTTAATCTGGAAAAGTGACATTTATTACTAAATGACGATGACAGTTCAGGGGTAATTTTCTGAGCTTTGTCATGGACAGAAGTGCTGAGGCTTAGCAGATGATGCAGGGGTGTTAGCCCCCTCACTAAGCCCACAGAAAGGAGGAGAGGATGCAGAAGAGGCCCGGGCTGAAGATGAGGTCAGAGAGCAGGAAGGCTGAGCTGAGGATGAGTGAAGGCAACAGCAGAGAAGAGTACACTTGTTAAAATCACCAAATCTGAACATCACAGGTGTTCTGCTGTTAAATGGATGCCACATAAACTACTTTGAAGCTTCAACTAACAGACAATGTTGACATGATGGCAGTGTTTTAAAAATATAATATGTGGTGTATGGCAAACTCATAGATATGGTTTGTGATGTAGGAAACACTCATAGACTTGCTTTGGCTAATTACATTATGAGATGAATACCCTGTGACTACTTAGCTCAGTTCATAAAAGCAATGGTTGATCTATGATTCTTCAAGGTAAGAATCGTAGCTCACAGGTGATATGCAGACAGGCCAGACTGTAAAGATGGAACATATTTCCATGGGGTTGTGTTTCTCAGAAACAAAAGAGGAAGGGGCTATTTTTATTTTGGTTGAATTTATATTCATATCAATCCTATTGAAGGACACTGCATTCCTGCTGCTGCCAATAACAGAAATACAGAGAGTAAGAAAAACGGGATTATCTTGTCGGAGCAGCATTCTGCTTAAAGGAAGTCAAGCCACTGGCATGGGAAATGAGAAATTTGGATGGAAAGAGCACATGTCTTTCTACTCCACCTAGGATGGGAGGCCCAGCCATTGTCTCCTCTTCCTCTCTCTCGGCCCCCTCACTCTGCACACATTATGTGCAGCACTGACATACAGAGTGTGTAGACAACAATGGAATGGGTCCAGAGGAGCTACCCTTGCTGAAGTTGTTAATGGTAGAAAACAGAGGAGGTAGAAATTCTTAGTTTGGACACACTAATTTAATCACAGATGAAGAACTCTGAGAAGCATCCTTTACAACATGAATATCTTGTGTGAATGTGATGGTTTTGATTTCATAGGGAGCAATTACCTGTGCTCTGTTTAGTGGCCGCCAGCTGAGTCCTTGATTTCACTTAACTTCTTGGAAAATGCTTGTCATTGCAGCAGGTCAGGAGGGCAGAGAGGAAATGTACCACCACTTATGGCAAGTTAAAAATAAATCTCAAAAAAAAAAATCTCAAAGAACAGTTAGGATGCTAATTGAGTGAGTTGTGTTGCCTTTGGAGATAAAGATGATCACATCTTTTCTCATGCAAATAAAACAAGGACATCAGTTACCTGAGGAAGTGAGAACAGTGAGCTAGTGCTGGCAATTTAAGGGTTGCCTTTCAGAACTTGTCCTTTAAATTATTGATTTGTCCTTGGTGCTTCACTTCTAAGAAAAGGTAGCTCAGATGTGTGCCTAAGTAAAACCAAAATTAGCAATGCATTTGAAATAATAAAGAAAGCAGGCATAATTTTCTTTCTTTCTTTTTTTTTTCTTTTTAATGATAAGGCACCTGTTCCCATCAGGTATACTGGCTTGAACTTACCAGATGACTGCATCTTTTGCTTTGCTTGAGGATTTTGAGTCATTTCCGAAATTCAGCAAATATACTTTATTTGAAGTCTTCACAAACTTTTTTATTTTATTTTTTTAACGATTTTATTTATTTATTTTTAGAGAGAGGGGAAGGGAAGGAGAAAGAGAGGGAAACATCAATGTATGGTTGCCTCTCACACGCCCCCTACTAGGGACCTGGCCTGCAACCCAGGCATGTGCCCTGACTGCGAATTGAACCTGTGACCCTTTGGTTCACAGGCCCATGCTCAGTCCACTAAGCCACATCAGCCAGGGCTTCATAGGCTTTTTAAAAAGACATTTTTAGAGCAGTTTTTAAGTTTAGTTTACCACTAAATTAAGGGAAGGTACAAAGATTTCACATAGAAGGGAGGACCCCCAAAAAACCCAGAATTATCTTCTGGAAGGCGCACTCATTGTAATACAGGCTTCCCCCACTAGGTAAGTGTTCTAGGGACCTCTCTGTATCAGCGTACCAGCTGGTCTTGTTGTGAGAGGCTGTGTTTGGCTTCAGTGAATTTTTTTGAAGACTTTTTCAAAACATTTGCCCATATCATGATGGGTTTATTTATGAGTGCACCTGCCCACAGTGCACTGGGTGTTCTGCAGTTTTTGACCAAAACCAATGTGACATCTGTGCCCACCCTCCCTATTCACCTGATCTCACCTAAGCAACTTGATGTAGAAGAGGTGAAACAAAAAATGGCAGAAACACTAAAAGACATCAAAATCAATGAGTTCAAAAACTGTGTTGAGCAGTGGAAAAAATGTTTTGATAGGTGTATTGCATCAAATGAAGAGTATTCTGAAGGTGACTGAAGTTTAAATATGTAAAAATAAATACACAATTTTTTATATATAAATTCTGGGGTTTTGGGGTCCCACCTTCAATGCCCCCTGCTCTCACACATTCATAGCCTCTCCCATTATCAATATCACTCCCCAAATAGTATTTTTTTTTTTTACCCAGGATGAACCTAAAATGACACATCATGTCACCCAAAGTCCATAGGTTGCTTTAGTTAGGGTTAAGCCTGGGTTGTACATCCTACAGATCTCACTAAATGTACAATGATGTGTATATATCATTTTATCATGCAGGTGTTTTTACTGCTCTGAAAATCCTCTGTGCTCCACCTAGTCATCTCTTCCTCCTCCCCCATGCTCACTCCAGGCAATCACTTTATTGTCTCTACAGTTTTGCCTCTTCCAAAATGTCAGATAGTTGGAAATATACAGGTTGTAGCCTTTTCAGATTAGCTTGTTTCACTTAGTAATGTGCATTTAGGTTTTCTCCCTGTCTTTTAATAGTTCCATAGCTTATGTCTTTTTAGAAGTAAATTTTCCATTGTGTGGGTGGAACACCATTTATTTATCTATTCACCTACAGGAGGATACCTTGGTTGCTTCCAGGTTTTGGGAATTATGAGTAACCCTGCTGTAAACATCTGTGTGCAGGTATTTGTGTGGACATTGTTTAAACTCCTTTGGGTAGATACCAAAGAGTGTGATCTGTGGGTCATATGGTAAGAGTATGTTTTGCAAGAACTGCCATACTGTCTTCCAGGGTAGCTGTGCAATTTTACATTTTCAACAGCAATGTGTGAAAGTTTCTATCCTTCCTTGTCCACACCAGCATTTGGTGGCATGAGAGTTCTGGATTTTGGCATTCTAGTAGGTCTGTAGTGGTATCTTGTTGTTTTAATTTGCATCTCATTGATAACACATGATGGAGAACATCTTTCCACATATTATTTGTAACTAACTATATTTCTTCTTTGGTGAGGTATCTGTTAAGATCTTTGGTCCATTTTTTTAATTTGGTTGTTTGTTTTCTTCTTGTTGAGTTTTAAGTGTTCTTTGTGTATGTTGCACAACATACCTTTATCAGATGGGTCTTTTGAAAATATATGTTCTCAGGCTGTAGCTTGTTTGCTCATTCTCTTGACATTGTCGTTCACAGGATAGAAGCTTTTAATGAAGTGCAGCTTATCATTATTTCTCTCATGGATCATGCTTTTGGTGTTGTATCTAAGAAGTCCTCTTTGCATTCAAGGTCTTCTAGGTTTTGTTATCTTTTAGGAGTTTTATAATTTCATATTTTACATTTTGGTCTATGATCCATTTTGAGTTAATTTTTATGAAAGGTAGAGGGTTTCTGTCCAGATTTATTCATTTATTTTTGCATGCAGATGTTCGGTTTTTCCAGCACTGTTTGTTGAAAAGACTGTCTTGCTCCAATGTATTGCTTTTGCTCCTCTGTCAAAGGTCAGATGATTTTATTTATGTGGGACTATTTCTGGGATGTGTATTGTGTTATATTTATCTATGTGTGTATTTGTTTGCTAATACTTCATTGTCTTGATTACTGCAGATTTATATTAAATCTCGGAATTGGGTAGTATCAGTCCTCCAACTTTGTTTTTCTTCTTTCAACATCGTGTGGGCTATTGAAGGTCATACATGCTTAGACTTGGTGGTGGGAGGATCAATACTTGGTTTGATTTATAAATGATGGCACAAAAATATCCTGGAGACTTACAGAATGATGTAGCTTATCCAGCTTCTTCCCTCTCAGGAAAATCTTGAATCATTTTATTTTAGATTCTTGAGGTAGAATAGTTAAAATATCAGAAAAGTCATTTAGAATAGAACTAAAAGGCAATGGATAGAATAGAACAAGTGGTAAACATGTATCCAAGGGTTATTTAGATGAGGAAAATCACATGATTGATTTCTTCACTGGCAAATTACACAGAAATGATGATAGATAGACAGACAGACAGATAGAGATAGAAGAATGGACAAATAGCTAAATATGTAGATACATAGACATTAAAAAGACAATATATATTGTAAGTAGAAAAAAGTAATAACATTTTAAAATGTATGGAACAGTATGCCAATCATTGTCTCAAATTATTTCTAGTGATTGAAATCACTCAGTGAGCTATGCAGTATTATTTTGCTTTACATATGAGCCTCAGAGAAGTGAAGTGAACTGCCCATGTACAACTGAGATTCAGATGAGACTCACTTGGTTCTAAAGCTGACCTTCTTTGCACTACTTCTTCACGTGTTTTATCAAATGAGGAATAATTTTCACTGAATGTTTGTGTTTTGTTTAATAGCTCACTGTATATGTCCAGCCAGAGCAAAAGCACACAGCTGAATATGCAGCAGATATAACTAAAAGTGTGTTTGATTATTTTGAAGAATACTTTGCTATGGATTATGCTCTTCCTAAATTAGGTGAGAATCTATTGTTTTCTTATTTTTTAATATTTCTTTTGTTTTCACCTAAGTTAACTCACTTCCTCCAGTTTTATCATGCTCAGTTAATACTCATCCCTAAGCCTTTTTATCGCATGCCTACAGTATGTGTCTAATACTTCGTTGATGTGGAAAGATCCATTCTGGATCTTCCAAGAATAAACTCTATACTCTGTTCCTACCTGATAAATGTGTAGTCTTTTACTTAACAAATAAAGATTAAAGTACCATATGTGCACAAAACTGCAGATGTTGATAATGATGGAGCTAGAAATGTCAACCTAGATCAGTTGATTTCAAAATTAGTACCCATCCTGATAGCTTCCGTTGCTTCCCTACCATCAGTGAGTTAGGAAATAAGAATCAATAATGCTGTCAAATTCCCATGTGCCCCCAGTCTTTCTACTATTGCACAAGACTAATTCTAGATTCTCTAGCAGTTAAAAAGAAACAATGGTGCTCCTTCCATGAATATTTTTCTAATGTGGGAACATTTTATTTTCAAATAAAAATAGAGCTATAATCAAAATGGCATCAATATGACACTTCTATCAGTAGCGGAAATTCTTTGTTAGTAAGTTTGGGTGGTATTAGCAAAGACTTCAAATGGAACACCCATATAGCTGTCTGCAGAAACAAAATAAAAGCAACAAAAAAACAAACAAACAAAAAATTGACTTGTTTATTTATGCTTCTGCTCTTATTTTGATATAATTCTCAATGCAAAGCAACTGGAATGCCAAATTCTTTATATGAGAATGACTATGGCTCTAAGCATGTTTGTAGATGCCCCATTTTTTCCTCAATAACAGTGGCTCCAATTTTTTTTGAATTGCAACTATTATAAGTAGAGGGAGAGATAGGAAGAGAAACAACTTTTCATTGCAATCAGAATAATGTTTAATAAAATGTTCATCACATCAATTTGAAAGTCTTTTTTCTCTTTATCTCACTTGTGCCACCAGAGATGATCCAGGAAGTGGAAATCTCACAGATTTATTTTTGTCTTCTCCTTGCTTTGTTTCTTCCTCTCCACTACTACTGCCGCCACCATTGCTACTGCCACCACCACCATTACTATGTCTACTCCTGCAGTGACGATGGCTACTACTACAACTACCACAACTACTGTTACTATCACAACTGCTATGACTACCTCCACTACTACTTCTATTACTGCAACTACTACATCCATGACTACTAGGACTGCAACTATCATTAGTACTATAACCACTACAATAAAAACTATTACAGCTACTTCTATTATAACTGCTACCACAACTACTACTACAGCTACTACTACAACCACTACAACTAATGCTGCAACTTCTTTTCCTTATCGTCCTCTTCCTTCTTCATAATTTTATATGAATTTTAACTTTTTCAGAATTGACTCTATCTTAGACTTTTCTTAGAAATGGCTTCTGCATTTATTATACCTCCCAAAATTAAATTCACTGGAGGCAATTATAATGTCAATTCTCAGCAAAGAAACTAGGTTATGAAAACTTCCTTTTTTCCAAACAGTAGGTGCAAATTACACTCCATAATATTATGGAAAAATTGGCCTTGTGGGGAATATTTCTCCATCTTTTAAGTAGTAATCTTGTGAAAAAAAAAAAAAAACCCAAATCTAAGAATGAAGATAACACGAAAAGGAAACTACAGCTGTAATTGTGACTTCCATTTAAGATATATCCATTTTCCTTCTTTTATAAAAACCTTTAAGATTCATTATTTTAACCAGAAAAAGCCTTCCTTATATGTTAGATGAAATTTGAATTTATTTTCATTTATGTGCCTCATTTAAATTCTGTGTAATGATAAAGAAATTATACTGTTATCATAGTTCATTAATGGAAGAAGTTGGACTCTGTCTAGTACTCAAGCTGAATATTTCCTGTTTTGGGATTTGACACAGAACTGGTCGACACTACCTCTTCCTGTTAGGTAGTATGTCCAAGATTATAGGCCCCAGAAAAAATAAGGAATAGAGAGTTATGATAAAATTCAACATTTTAGACCTGGAAGGGAATTTAGAGAGAATATGGCCCATTTCATATTGATCCAGCTAATTTAATACATACAAATTTAAGGTAAGTTACTCGATTCATAGAGACTCAGGTTGACCTCAAATTGTACAGAGTTAGGGAAAAAAGTAGAATTTATATTTTCTAATGTACTATAACCTTAGATAGAAATATATTTTTGTGCACTTGGAAGCTCTGTACTTCTAAATCCTCATTTGAAAATTCTATTCCCTTAATTTTTCACAACTTATCCCCAAAACAGATACTCTGTGTTATCTAAGTGAAAATTATTTAAAAAGCTAATAAAAAAGAAGGACAGCAAGGAACAAAAGACACAAAATTATAGAGGACTTGAAAAGAGCATTGCCATTAGTAAAAATGTGTAATTAGTAAAACTGTCATTTAAAAAACCCAAGATGCTGGTATCTGGAACCAACAGGAAAAGGTCCATGGAAATTCTGAGTGCATGAAGACCGTAAAGTTATTTTTAGACTTTTTAAAATGCATTCATCCAAAGAACTTAAATTGGTAAGAAATGTCATGAACAAATGGAAAGAATGTACTTCTCACTGGACTCTCTTTTTCCGTAGATAAAATCGCTATTCCAGACTTTGGCACTGGGGCCATGGAAAACTGGGGACTCATCACGTACAGAGAAACAAACTTGCTTTATGACCCCCAGGAGTCGGCCTCATCAAACAAGCAGAGGGTGGCCAGTGTGGTTGCCCATGAACTTGTGCATCAGGTATACAATCTTCAAAGCAGATTTGCTCATTTTAAAACATGGTTTAGACCACAGAAATAATTGAAATGAATTATAACTTAGCAAATTAAAAATAGCCAGCTCAGAAAGTCCTGCTTGAAGGTCTTTCTTAGTGCTGATAAATATTTTACCATAGAGAAACTTTAAAGACACATTGTTTTGCCTTTAATAAATACACAATATGACTTCTTATAACTTTAAATATTCCCAGTAATACCTAAATCAAGACAAGAAAGTAAGGAAATTTTAAGATCATTCCAGGAGATAAATGCTAAAGATGCCTTCCACTTCTGTGTCAAGTGACAAAATTTATATGAACAAATGATTTATTGAACTTTTCTAGGTCTCTCTACCAAAGGCGTAAGAATTTAACTATCACTTTACTGCTTATAATTTCAGTGGTTTGGGAATATTGTGACCATGGAATGGTGGGAAGATTTGTGGCTGAATGAAGGCTTTGCCTCCTTCTTTGAGTTTCTGGGAGTAAGCCATGCAGAAGGAGATTGGCAAATGGTGAGTCCTGAACACGTGCACTCCAGGTCTCTCTCTATTTTTCCCATGCAGAGCAGATCGAAGCATTTGGACTATCACCCTGAGTCCGGGCCAAGTGAAGTGGTGAATTAGGAATTCAACTGTGGGAATGGGGTGGAGCCAGCTTGCTCTACTGAACTGTGCCTTGCTTACAGCCTAAGCCCAGGCCCAAGAGGCCAAATGGCCACCAGGATTTGAGGCTATCCTTGATGGATTTACTCAGGAATATGTGTCAAGGCAGGAAAAAAATAGCTTGGACAATGCCAACTCTGTGTTCAAGAAAACACCTGTAGTCCAAACCCTTTGAAAAATGTCTAAGCTTAATTTTGTAAATGACTCACCTTACACAGGTTGCTTAAACAGTGTGGAAAGAGACGAGAGTATAAACTTCGTAGTTAGACTCAAGTTCAAATCCTGGATTCATCATTTCTTAGATGCTTTGCAGGGAATGTGACCTTGAGCAAATTACATATCCTCTCTGAGTTAGTCCTCTTCTCTATGAAAGAACACTGTTCTCTGTCTTGTAAACTTAAAAGCTCCCAAAATGTACATATAATTATTGTTATAATACTCTGTGTCCCTGAGGGGCCTACGATGGAGGCTTCTGGGAACTCTACAGACATTTCTTGCCAAAAAGCTAGAGATTTTGGTATTTATATTTAGGTAGTGAAAGTTATTATTTATCTGTTTGTATGTATGAAAGTGTCAAGTGTAGATGAGCAAAAGTAGAGGATTACAGTTGCATACTGTATAGACTACTGCCCTCTTCTGGACAGAATAAAAAGACAATGTTACATACTTGAAGCTCTTAGTATCTACAACTTTAAAAAGGGAAAAAGTTAATTTGTAACAGTTGTTTCTTTACTAATTTAACTTACATCAGAGTTTTCAACCATGAAACTATTGATATTTTGGGCCAGATAATCCTTCATTGTGGGCTGTTGTCCTGTGTCTAACAATACTTAGCAGTATTTTGGGTCTATGTCTACTAGATGCCTGTAATCACCCATTCCAGTTGTGAAAACAAAAATGACTTCCATATTTCTGGATGACCCTTGGGGGACAAAAATGTAGTCCCTTAATTGAAACTACTCATCTATTCTAAAAATTGCTGATTTCATAATTTATTGAGCTATGTAAATGAAAACATTTTGCCTTTTATTTTCTATAAAGTAATCTGGTACCCTTCTTATGTCAAGATATTATAAGAAATCAAAACATTTTTATATTGCTATATATTTTATATATAATACATAATATTTTAACATCCCAATTTCAGTGTTTCAAAACACCATTTAAATACCAGAAGAATTTAGTATGCAGTTCTAAATGAAATTTAATCACATGATTCAACTCATTCATTCATCCTTCATTCAGTTGACACTATGAAAAACCCAAAACTGAATAAAATTTCTGCCTTTGAAAAGTCCCCATATTAAGAGGGGACAGATAAATAAAGATGCATCGTGAGAGAGCTTGGTAAGCTCCCCAGTAGTGGAGTCTGATTTCACAGGCTTTCGAAAACCTCACGCCCAGGAAGGTAGTATAACTTCCCCATTCACATAGACAGTTGGCAGCACAACTAAGACTAAAGCCAAATGTCCCAACACTGAGAACTGGATCCCGTCTACTTACCTAAATGTTTTACAGGGACAGAGGGAATTACAGTCTGAGTCGAAATGACCTGGATTGGCAGTCATCACTTTAATATTCTGTAACCTTGAGTGGAAGCTCGGTACTTCTAAGTCCTCATCTGATAACTTTATTCTCTTAATTCTTCACAGTTGAACTTGATTGACAATAGTACCTTGCCTATTGAAAAAGACACCACAAAATCAGATAATGTAAACTAACATTTTTAATTCAGTAAGACCAATAAAGTTTTTTATTTTTTTATTAGTAGTGATTTAACAGAGTTAGATTTTAGAGTCTAATTGATTAAGAATCAAAACAGTAGCAGCAGCTGTGTTAGGTTTCTCCTCTATGCCCGGTGCTGTGCCGACTGCTTACCAAGCTTTAGCTCTTTGAACTGGCTGCACAATTCTAAAAAGTAGTTGCCATCATTACCTATGTCACAGTTAAAGGAACTTGTTTACACTTATGTTCAAGAAAATGGAAAAACTGACAAATGGAAAAAGGGAAGCCTGACTATAGGAGTAGATGGCTCAACTACTCTATTTTGCTGAGAAAACAGGACTGAAATGAAAAGATGATTAATAATTAGAACTAAAGCAAAAGTTATGTTTTCTTCAATTAATTATGAGTCATCCAAGTTCCAAAGATTAGTTGACAAAAAAATTTTTTTAACCCAAATATCAATTTTTGACAAAGCAACTTGCCTCCTCACTTAAATCTCAGAACAAATCTGTGTGATGATATCATATTCCCATTGCACAAATAGGGATGCAGGGCGTGAAAAGTTTGGCACCTGTTTGAAAGTCTCACAGAAGTACCAGAACTCACAGGTGCTTGTGTCTTCTGGGCCTGTAATAAATACAGAGGCAGAATGAAAGGAGTTATGAGAAGGAGAAGGTGACATAATCAGTATAGACCAGCTAGTGTAAAACATGATTAATTTGAACACTTAGTGCTTGTTTTGAATATTTTGAGTCATTTGTACTTATTTCCCCCAATTTGTATTCTGTACATGATACATTGCTATATGAGTCAGGATGAAGAAAGTACTATATTTCTCGGATTCATTCTGTCATTTTAGCGGGACCAGATGTTACTTGAAGATGTGCTGCCCGTACAAGAGGATGACTCTTTGATGTCTTCACACCCCATTGTGGTCACTGTGTCAAATCCTGATGAAATAACATCTGCTTTTGATGGGATATCCTACAGCAAGGTGAGGGAAATGTGGCATTGTTTTTAATATCTTCCTGCGTAGTGCTTTTTCTTTAGTAAAATGCCTAGAAGTGATGGTAATATAGTCACACTGTGGTAAAGGGCTTTAGAACTGTGTAGAATGTTTTCTGAGTGTTGAATATTCAGTGGTTTGTGCTCTTCAGTGCAAATGACCAGTGCTGATATTGTGTCCAGATTTTAAATCAGTTTTAAAAAACTTTTACTTTTGTTTATAAGAGCTCTCATGCTGATAATTGAACATTTAAACTTTAAGCATCAAATTTAAAATTGTTTTATTTGATTTTTTAAAAGACAGTAAAACTTCTTCTGCCCATGTGGTCGATGAGAAACGCCATGTGTGTGGATACCTTTTACAGTAGAACCCTTCAGTGCTGCTAACAGGCATTTAAATCCAACTCAGTTTGAGGAATTGCTTGTATCTATTTTTAGATAAGATTTAATGACGACTTTGTTAACATGTAAATGAGGCATTTTTATCCAATATAATTTTGTGGGAAGTTGCTGAAAATCCATGGTGACCCACAGTTTTATGTTACCCTGTTTCTCTCTCAGTATCTCCTGCAACTTCTCCTCTAAACACATTGGTGCCTGAGCACATCGTCCTTCTGTTGTGTTCCCCATCAGCCTCAGAGTTCACCCCACTGTATTAAGTTGCTCAAAAGCCACTGAAAACTGACACGTTTTGTTATTCTAAGTGATATTTAAAGTTTCACAGAAGATGGAAAATTATAATTACTAAAGTCGATGTGAGATAGAATTGACCTACGTGAGCTCTGGCGGCACAGGCCCAGGTTGCAGTCCCCTAGGGTGGGGAGAGGGGCGGTGCGTGCGGGAGACAGCCAATCGGTGCTTCTCTTTCTTCCTCCCCCTCTGCCCCCTTGCCTCCTTTCCTGAATGAGAATAAAATAAACTTTTCTAAAAAACTGATTTGAGTGGGGGAAAAAAGCTTTATATATTTATATGTATGCGTATACATATTAGTATTTGCAATATGTAGCATCATCTATTTTGTCTTTTTCTCTCCTACTATTCCTATGGCATTGTTCAGGCTTCTTTTATTTATTTTGCTTTCACATTGTCAGTGATTCTTTTTCATCTTCTGTTAAAATGAAAGTGTCCAAACCAGAGTTATTAGTATATGCTAATAACTCACAAGGTGAAGTTTATGTTTATTGAATCAGCTTTTTCCTGAGTCCTGGATACTCCATGGGTTTAAGATATTAGGCCTGAAGTAAATAAATATTTATCATCCTCTTACTACATACAAAAACAATTTATAGTAATCAATAAATTATAGTAAAAGTTACCAACTTAAATGTTTTTCTGGTCAGTTACTTGAAAAAATTGATTAAAAAATCTGTTAACAGGAAAAGTTAGTACTAATATTACAACGTGGAAAAGAATGTAGACAGCAGGGGTAGCCATCAGGTTCTTCAGACTAAGAAAACCCAATGAAATAAATCACTTTTGAAGAAAGAATTTTACACCTAAATTATGCATCTATCTATATTAAACTATTTGACAAGATAACATCTCAAATATCTGCTTCCTTCTGTTAAATGCAATTTGTTTCAATTATTTAAGTATAAACAGCCAAAATTTTATCCTGAAACTGTTTTCCTTATTCATGAAAGAACCCTGTATTTCTAAAACTTTCCTCCTTCATTAGGAAAGCCCCCTCTGCTGGTTCATTTGGTGAAGTGCAGCAACTACTTGAATCTCAAGTCACTGAAATGCTGGTCATTTTATCGATTTCTCTTTACCTTTAAGTTATTTCAGAAACACAGATACAGGGAGCATGCCAAGTGGTATTATAACGCTACAATCACAAAGCTATAACCACATAATTTATTAGAGTCATCTTCAAGAAATCTCATAAATATGATCATGAAATACTAGTCACAATAGTGATTACTGATATTTGTCCCTAATGTGTTTTTTATTAGTTTAACTTCTCATTCTTTTCCATCATAGGGAGCTTCCATTCTGAGAATGCTTGAAGACTGGATATCACCAGAGAACTTTCAAAAAGGATGTCAGGTACGATTTAGCATTTTTAATGATATTAAAAGTAAATTACACTGATATGTGGCTGATGAAATGTTAAGATATGTGATTAATTAAGGGCAAGTCCCTTTTTACTTTTACTTTCCTTACTCAAGGATAGATAACAGCAAAACATTAAAAAGTGATTTTACATCCACTTAAGTGCCTACATTGTATCAGTAATTACCATGTGGTGGCGTTTCATGGGGAATTTTAAACATTCCTTCATTGTTGTTGTTTTTTAATCCTTTACATGTGTATGAAGCTGCTGGGGCTGGCATAACAAAACACCAAAATATCACAGACTAGGTGACTTAAACAGCAGACACTTACCTTTTCATAGTTATGGAGGCTGAGGAGTCGATGATGAAGTTGCCAGCATATTCAGATTCTGCAGAGGGCTGTTTTGCTGGCTTGCAGATGGCTGCCCTCTCACTAGGTCCTCGGGTGGCTGAGCCATTTAAACCTAAATACCTCCCAAAGACCTCATTTCCAAATATGATTACGTTGACATGGAGGATTAGGGCTTTACTGTGTGAATTTCTAAAGGGATTTGCTTTATGAATTTAGTCCATAGCAACATGATAGAAAAATATAAACCTATCTATTAAAGTCTTCTCTTACAATTTTTAGAAAGACTTTTTCCTTACTACTGGATTTGAAAATGGTTAATATAAACATCCCTATTATGATGAAGTCAGTGAATAAAAAGAGCCTGCTTCCTTTTGGAAATGGAAATGACAGTAAACTTTCTAAAGCATTTTACATGTCCCACTTAATTGTATTACTGTCATTAGATGTTGCAGTTTCATTTTCTTCTTCTAGCAGACTCAAAGCCAGTTCTCTCAGCATCTTATATTACCAAGTAGCTCCAGTGCGTCCCTAATCCTGTCTGCAGGGTGGCCCCTCTGCAGCCTAGAGATGGAAATGTCTTCCTAGCATTTGCCTTCCACTGCCCCCTCCTCACTCGCACGTCCCAGGTAGTCAGGCAGAGCAGAGCTGATGGTGCCCAGTGGATAAAGCAGAACGCAGCTCAGAGCATCGGCCCTGCTAGCCTTCTCAAATAGTAACGGGACGGTGGTTCCTGTAACTCTCACTGCCACCAAGTCCGTCTACGTGGCATTTAGTACTGTCTATACTGCCCCCAAAGGAAATGGTCCCCTTCTACCCAATACAAAAATTCCCAGGTGACTATTAAAGTAAGAAGTAAGACTAAGATTTAGCAAATATTCAGGGAGTACATCAGTACCTTTTCCTTCTGTCCATTAATAAAGTATTCTGTGTGGACATTAGGTGGAAAGGGAGAGGCTATGTGCTTGTTCTTATATATACATTAGAAAATCTTGTAAGCTTTCCATCTGCTTCAAATTCAGTTTTCCTCATATCTTTGCTCAGTGTAGGCACAGTGTAGGCACCGTCAGATATGCCATCCATATCTGTGCATGCATACCAGTGCCTAGTAGGATGCTTTATACATGTTAGGTGATCCCAAAAATGCTTCTGGAATGAATTAGTGAATAGTCTATGACAAGTAATACAGAAATAAGCAGGCAATTCCTTTAAAAAAATAAATTAAAATTCCATTTGCATCATTTTTATTCCAAATTAAATTAATGAACAAAACATTCCTGAACTCTCCAAAGTTGACTTTAAATTAAATGCTATTTCATGTTAGCTTCTTTAGAGAAGTACTGAGAGTCTTTACAGGTGAGTAACTACTCTAGTAATTCAATCATAATGTTGCATTTTCTTTAGCCCAGGATCTGTGGTATAATTAGTTAAAAACCCAGTCCTGTCTAAAACTAATATTTCTAAAGTTAAAACTGCATTCCTTCACCCTAACTGCAATTATAGATGGCACCAGAAGCTGAATAGAAAAATAGATATTGATGTTTCATACTATTATAGTGCTATGAAGTGAATTTACCAACAAATAAAAATAAAACCCCCTGCAAAACAGTAACTCTTTCCTTCAATCTTCAAGCACCAGTTAAAATCTGAAAATAGTATATAAGGCCACTCTCAGTAAGCCTCCATAAACTCTCACACCAGTTGGAATGTCCCTTCACATAGTTCAAGGTTCCAAACAGAATTTTACCTTGAGTTATCATCATGCTGCATGCTCTTGTCTGAGTTCTTTCCCCTGCAAATACTAACTTTGTGCCAAAAGCGACTCTTTACTAGCTAACCAGGGATGGCACTAACTCGGGGTGGCCAGCTGTCTCTTCTCTTTCCTGCTCATCACCTTTCCCCAAGCACAAATTAGACAGCAAAGCAGGTATGGAATGAGGGGAAATAAGAGCAAAACCACCAACTGGAAACTCTTTAAGGCTGTGCTCATACAGAAAAAAAGTATAGCAGATAATAGAGCCTTCATAACAATGCATGGTCATGAAATGCTCAGAAGTATATCCATCCTTTCTTCTTCTCCTCATTATCAGTAGTACCCTTGATAACACAGGAATGGCTCAGCTGGAAAATGTTCTTTCCCTTCCTGTGATACTGGTAATAGAAATGGTCCTTTCCTTTTCTGAGGGACTGTTATTGGTTGACCTAGGTCATCATGAAATTTTTACTGGAATTGTGATCTTTCAAGGTAAAGAAGAAAATTTCTTAGTATAGAACATTCAGAAGTGCAAATCTAGACAAAATAAAATGAGTACCCTTTTTACATTTAATACTATTCTGTATTAGTTTCAAGTGTATGGCATAATGGTTGGACAATCATATACTTTACAAAGTGTCCCTTCTGATATTGCCAGTACCCAGCTGGCACCATACATGTCACAGTACTATTGACTATATTTCCTAGGCTATCCTTTACATCTCTGTATTTTGTAACTACCAATTTGTTCTTCTTAATTATTGCAGCTTTTTCACCCACTCCCCCAAAACCCCTCCTCTCTACAGCCATCAGAGTCTGTTCTCTGAGTGTGAGCTCATCTGTAAGTCTGTTTCAACTTTGTTTGTTTATTTTGTTCTTTAGATTCCACATATAAGTGAAATCATATAGTATTTATCTTTCCCTCTCTGACTTATTTCACTTAGCATAATACCCTCTAGGTCCATCCATGCTGTTGTAAATGGTAAGAGTTCATTTTTTATGGTCAAGTAATATTCCATTGTATATATGTGCCACAACTTTTTTATCCACTCATCTATTGGTGAACACTTGGGTTGCTTCCATATCTTGGCTATTGTAAATAATGCTGTAAAGAATATAGTATTGCATATTTTTTTATATTAGTGTTTTGGGTTTCTTCAGATATATACCCAAAAGTAAAATTGCTGGGTCATGAGAGGGTTCCATTTTTTATTTTTTGAGAAACCTCCATACTGTTTTCCACAGTGTTTGCTACAATCTGCATTCCCACCAACAATGCACTAAGGTTCCCTTTTCTCACAACCTCACCAGCCCTTGTAGCTTGTTGATTAACTGATGATGGCCACCTGACAGGTATGAGGTGACATCTCACCGTGGATTGCATTTACATTTTTCTCATGATTAGTGATTTTGAGTATCTTTTCATATGTCTGTGGGCCCTCTGTGTGTCCAAAAGGAGTACCTGTTAATGTAAATGTTCATTTAGCTTCTAGATCAGTAGAAGCAAGCAAATGCAATTTAAGAAAGTAACAATAACTATAGTGGTGAAAACCACACAAACTGGTCCAGGATTCAGAATTCTTTACAGAGTAATGTCTGGCAAATCCCTTTACCTCTTTAAGCACCATCTTCCTTCGCCCCTCCCTCAGAATATGGGAGCTGTATAAATAATACGTAAGGTCCTTTCCAGTTCCAATATTGCTCATTTCTAAGCTCAAGACATTGTGAAAATACTAATAAACTCCTCTAAATTAATTTTAAGAAACTACTATTCACTAGAATTTGTAATTAACAGATATCTATGGTTATAATTATTAGTATTCTGAGTATACAATAAGCCAGGCAGTGAAAGACAAATACCATATGATCCCACCTTTAACAGGAACCTAACCAACAAAACAAACAAACAAGCAAAATATAACCAAAGACACTGAAACAGAGAACAGGCTGACAGTGACCAGAGGGGAGAGGAGAGGGAATTTTAGGGGATAAGGGTAAAGGGTTTGCAGGAACAAACAATAACCAGGGGAAGGGGGTGGGGAGGGCTGAGGGGTTGGGCTGGGAGGGTGGGGCGGGAAAGGCAGAAAACTGTACCTGAACAACAATTTTAAAAAAGAGAAAGAAAGTGTTCTCTTTAAAATGGAAAATAAAAGATAAAATGAGTGATTTGTGCAAACTCTGGAACGAATATCTGACATTGACAGAGTACGTATCTGTCCTTTCTTCTCCCTTCCTTTGCCTGCCCTCTGGTGGCAGGGCTGACTGGTGGACTAACCAGAAGAACAAAGCTGAAGGCAGCATTCCAGACTGGCCTGGGCCCTTTCAGGCTCCGTGGAGCAGTCAGCTAATGCTGTTTTATCTCTCCATGCCTAAAAAGGAGAGGGATTTAGAAGCTAATGTGACTTAGGTATGGCATCTCCTAAAAATTATAGCAACTTAGAGTGAAAATTACATGTGCAAAGTCAACCACTAGTTATTTTCTTGAAAGCTGAAGGAATACCAAAGAAGCTTCTGTCTCTGTCAAAGACGTCCACATTTTAAGTGGGACCACGCTAGAGAGACACAGAGGCATGATGCAGCGAGAGCTGTGCAAAGATTTTTGGAGATGCACCAGTGGGCTCAATTCTGAGATTAGGAGAAGACGGGGAATGTTCTCTAGGGAGATGTCACATTATATCTGAAAACTCAGATGTAGAGAGATTTTTGTGAGTAGAATTGTCTACAAGAGAAGTCTTCTAGTTAAAAATTTGTATTTTAAAAATATCTGAATAGTGGAGACTTACTTAAAGTGAATAATTTCCCCATTTACCCACCACCATTATCGTTATTCGCAAGCTTGCATACTCATTCCTGTGCAGCGGGGTCTGCAGACTGCTGCCTGTAGGCAGACTCTGGCGCACGACTTAATTTTGTAAGGCCCTCAAACAAAATTGTTTCTAAATTTTTAAATGGCTAAAACAATCTGGAAAAGAGGATTATTTCATGTCACATGAAAGTTATAGGGAATGCAAACACCAGTGTGCATAAATGAAGTTTTACTGGAAGACAGCCATGCTCTTTCATGTACATATTATTCATGGCTGCCTCTTGGCTATGGAGGCAGAGTTGAGTGGCTGCAACAGAGATTTTTATGGCTCACAATGCTTAAAATCTTTATTGTGTAGATTTTTATAGAAAAAGTTTGCTGAGCCCTGGCTTAGAGCTAAGCTCCTTTGTTTTATGTCCACACATCACTTCACCCTTCATGTGTGTGAGGGGGTCATAGGGTGTCTGAGATGAGAAAACAGCACTACAAGTGAAGGTAGGAGATGCAGCCAGTAGTGGGCAGGTTAGCACTGCTGAGTAAAGATCACAGAACTGTGGGCCTTCCTTCAGAGTAGACCAGAAATGTTAGGGGCTGTGGACTATTTGCTGAACACTTGACTCCCCTTAAATATCTTATATTGCTTGTCCTGAAAAAAAAAAAAGAAAAACTCTTTCTCTTGTTCACAATTCCATTGATGGAAAAAAACCCTATTTCATTAATAAGAAAAAATATTTCTTATGCTTTATAAGTAAGTTATTGTTTGTACAGTGTTTTTATAGGTTAACAACATTTTCCATATAGTGTATCATTTCATTTTCATTCCAGGTACACTTGCTATGTTATACTTCTCAGGGAAATATGTCCAGGGGTTTGAGGACATGTTGGGAAAGCATGAGAAAGCAAACAGTGACTCCTAAAGAACTTGTTCTCTTTCACATACAGGCTTATTTGGAAAAACACAAATTTAAGAATGCAAAAACTTCAGATTTTTGGGAAGCACTTAAAGAGGTAAGGAGGAGTATATACCCAAATATTCCTTTGTTTCATTAACAAATGATTTACCAATCATTCCTTTATCTGATTATTTATCCCATGTCTTTAAAATCTTAGGCAAGTAATCTACCAGTGAAAGAAGTAATGGACACCTGGACCCAACAGATGGGTTATCCTGTACTTAATGTGGAAAATAACACGACCATCATACAGAAACGCTTTCTACTGGACGCAAGAGCTAATCTTTCTCAGCCACCTTCAGATCTTGGGTAAAGGTCTATAATGCATTTCAAGAGAAAAGCAGAAATTTGATGGAAGTAATGGCCAGTTGTTTAGATCTTGCTCTTCAGTACATGATTGATGGGGGATATAAAAGTACGGTGTCTTTAGGGGAATGAAGGCACTTAAAAATAGCTTAGTGGTCTCCAGGTTCAAAATGCATCAAAGTCCTGCTCTTCCCAGATATCACTGAATAAAGAAATGTAAGTGCTAAAAGAAACTTAGGAAAAAAAGAAAAGAAAGGGAACAGGCTCCATGTACCAGAGCATTCTAGAAGAAGGAAAACAGAAGGAGAAATATTGACAAAAGACAAACTAAGGAAGATGCAAACAATGAAAAGAGACTTGCAGTGTAAGTGAAAGCTGATCTTCCCTTTCCCTAGACAGGCTCTGCGCTCAGTGTCAGCTGTTAGCGTGAAGAGTTGGGGGCAGCAGTGAGAAATGAGGATGAAAATAAGCAACTAATTTGAATTCTAGACTCAGTACATTGTGCCCTTGGAACTTGCCCTCAACTTTTCCTTTATCTACTGTCATCCTTCCTTCTGTCCAGAGCTCTCAGAAGTCTGGCAATGACCCAAGGCAAAATTCCAGAGGTTGTTTTGTTGTTGTTTTTTGTCTAAAGAAATTGACTTATATCAGTAGAGGAGAGCTAGGGATTTCCCTTAGGTTGAGATATCCAGAGTAAATCTTCCCTCATTATGGTAGGGTGGGTGGGTGGAGACACCAGCTCTCCTCATTCATGCACAGAGCTCCCAGTCAGACTTCCTGTTCATTGGAGAAGACGGTGTCAAAAAAACATGACTCCTGCCCTGGCTGGGTAGCTCAGTTGGTGAGAGTGTTGTCCCTGTATGCTTGTCTGTGGATTTGATCCCAGGTCAGGGCACACACAGGAATCAACCAGTGAATGTATAAATAAGTGGAGCAACAAGTCAATGTCTCTCTCTCTCTTTCTCCTTTCCTCTGTCTGTTTAAAAGCAATCAATAAAATGTGTATGTGTGTGTGACCCCCTTCTCAATAGTAGAGTGATTACATACCAGGCATTAAGAATAATCAATTTTAGGCCCTGGCTGGCATAGCTCAGTGGATTGAGCGCAGGCTGCAAACCAAAGTGTCGCAGGTTCAATTCCCAGTCAGGGTACATGCCTGGGTTGCAGGCCATGACCCCCAGCAACTGCACATTGATGTTTTCTCTCTCTCTCTCTCTCCCTCCCTTCCCTCTCTAAAAATAAATAAATAAAATCTTAAAAAAAAGAATAATCAATTTTATCCTTTTTAAAATATGAATGGATGATCAAGGATTAAAAAATCACATGAAAAGAATCTAAAATCATAAAGGATAAAATCCCACCTGGACAAACATAATGCCTGTCTCTATAAGAAATATAATTGAGGAAACAGAATAAATTTATGGAACAGAGTGAGAGATCAAAGACCCTATTCTACCCACTACCTAAGAGGAAGATGACTTTTAAAAGACAAAATGAGAACACAAAAGGTCTCTAGAAGATTAAATTTTGGATTGCAAAAATATTTAATAGACCAAAGAAATTTGGGGCATTTTCTAAAAATGTAAGACAAATACACATGGAACTGGCAAATAGGAAAGAGAAGACAAATATGGAAAGTCTAGCTGCCAACTAATAGAAGTCTTGCATAAAAAGAAAACAGAGAAATTTGAGGGGCAAGAAAACAGAGAAACTTGACTTATATCAAGAAATAAAGGACACAAGGATTCTGATGAAGAGACTCCATTGAGTACACATGTGTTTGTAATGCATACACAAATACCTAGCTATGGCCTCCTAAAATTTCAGAAAATAAGGATGCACGAGTTAGTGTGGTGTTAGTCTTCTTAACATCAACCCCAAGTGCAAGAAGAAAATGGAGCAATTGTCTAAAATGGTGAGACAAAACGTACTTTCAACTCATTCTCATTTTCTACCCAGTGAAACTAAACCAAATGCAAAGATAACACAGTAAAAATGTTCCCAGACATGCAGTCTGAGAAAATGCTTTCCACACAGCACTTCTTCGAAGTTACTAAGACTGTACTCCAGGAGGTTTGGAAGCGGGAGGAAAAAAATATGAATGCATCAATAAAAGAAGAAATGACACTCAGGCAACAGTGCATCCCACCTAAGAAAGCCAGAAAAGGAAAAGCAAGCCGACAGTGACCTAGGGGCTCAGGGCCCTGAGCCACAGCAGGTGACTGGGGTAGGTTTGGTGATCTCCTGGAAAAAGAGTGATTGGGAGGATGGAAAAACTTGAGGACTTGATGAAGGCCCATCATTTTACTCAATTATAAAGAGATAAATAAATAGTTACATGTAAACATTGTGATTAAAAATATGAAGCAGGTAGAATGATTTCATGCCATTGGTAAAGTATAAGAAAAAAGGGTCCATTTGACCCTTATGTCAGGATGTTAGGGGAAATCTTATTTATTTACATGACTTTTGGCCATGGAATTGGACTGTAGAAAGGAACATAGGTCTGTCTGGAAAAAGTCCAGCGATCATTAATATAACATGAACGATTTCAAGACTTCGATGTAACCTGGCAGCTAAGGAGAGTGGACTGGAATGCACATGCATGAGCAATGATGATTTCACTGGACTAGTCAGTGGGGACAGTAGGCACCAGTGAGTGAGCATGTGTACTGTGTGGCAATCACATTCAAAATGACTGAGTGAGTAGAGCAACAAATCTGCATCAAATTTTGCATTAAGCTTGAACATTCCTCTGTGGAAACTATTCAGATGATTCAGAAGAATGCAGCTGTGGGCAACTGGTACTGGACAGCTTAATCAAGACAATGCTCCCACTCATGTACCATGTTTCATGCAGTTTTTTTTGTGAAACATCAAATCACCCAGGTAACTCAGCCCTGCTACAGCCCAGATTTGGTGCCTTGCAACTTCTGGCTTTTCCCAAAACTAAAATCACCTTTGAAAGGGAAGAGATTTCAGACTGTCAATGAGATTCAGAAAAATGTGATAGGGCAGCTGATGGTGATTGGGAGAACTGTGTGAGGTCCCAAGGTGCCTACTTTGAAGGGGATTGAGTCATTGTCCTATATACAATGTTTCTTGTATCTTGTATCTTCTTCAATAAGTGTCTCTATTTTTCATATTATATGGCTAAATATCTTCTGGACAGAACTTGTATAACTCTAACACACTTCTTGTCCAATAATATGTGTATAGTATAATTTCATAAATGTTATTTATTGGCTTTTAACTTTTATAGTCGACCAATGGATAACAAATATAAAAATCTCATTATGGTTGCAGAGTAGACTGTAAACATAAATAGTAAACACTGTAATAAGAAAAAAAGCTGACATAAGAAAGGAGCTGGAAGAGGGAGAAAGGTGGAAGAAAGTTGAGATACTAATTCAGTCATGTGCTGGAGCCAGCACCAATCCTAATGCAGTAACATCATGCTGGTACTTTGGAATAATTGGTCATAATGTAATAGAAATCAGGTAATACTATACCCTTCTCCCCTAAGCCAGTTTGTTACTAGTACTCCACAAGATATCCTTCCTGTACAGTTAGAAGGAATGTTAATACTCACATTTATGAAACAAAAACAGCAGAATGAGTATATTATTTAAAAGAAAAATTGTAACCTACAGAAAATCTAATAATAATTTTACTCTATTAAATTTTGACTGTTAAAAGGGGAATGAATGAGAGAGTAATATAAGTAACTAAGTCACCCTCTTTCTTGAGTGAGTTAATAAATACTATCTTAAAAAATAGAGGTGTTGAAAGTTATGGAGTTAGACATTGGAAGAGTTAAAAGAGGTTGCTTCTAAGAGGTACTGGCCTGTGGGAAGCGTGGCAAAGGAGACTGTGGCTTTTCAACAATCCTTTCTCTAGTATTTGCTTAAGGATATTTTACTTGCTAATTGCACAAATGAAATTTTCCTGAGCACTTAAACAGCAATTACAAACTCATATTCTCTTGCATGTATCACTTCTAAGAAATTTTTGAACATCACTTAAAATTTTATTAAATTCCACTTATAATTTCAAAATACAAACACCTAAAGACACAGATTTATAAATCTAATTTTTAAAACTTTCCTATACATTTTTATGAATTTAACAAATTAAAATTTATGAATATATCAAATTTCTTGGACATTTTTAACATATTAAGAGTCAAACCTTTAACTACAAAATCAGAACTATCTAGACAAATACAACTATGAATTAAGGCATTCTAAGAATTTCAATTAAAATTACAAATCAAATGTGTCATTTTCTCTAGTTTGCCAGACTTTTAAAAATCTGAAATATGTAAAAGCTGACAAAACATGTGCAACACAACTGATCATTTCACAGCTTATCACCCTTGTGTAAATGCTACTTGTACAAAAGTCTTCATACTATATCTCTTTATGTATAACTGAATGGTTATTTTTACATATGTTTCTGAAGTGACAAGCACTCCCAGTGGAGAGAACAAAATCAGGATCTCAGGACCTCCAGCCCCTCGGTGTACCCCTTTGGGGTTAACACTCCAGACCCCCATTACCCGGCTGAGCCTCTCTCTTCCTAGGCTGAATCCTGGCTACATGCGGGCTGCACAGTGTGGCTCTGGCCCCCTTGGACACCGTCCAGTCTCACCTATGCCAATCTTCATTGTCCCTTCTTTCAACTTCTTAATACAGTTTGTGTGGAAAAAATTTTGTATCCACCCCACCTCAGGTGGCCTCTCATCTCCACTGCCTGATTTCCACTGGAAAGACCTTTCACCTTCTTTATCTCTTTTTTACTAGTCTCATCAGCCTTATTTTATAGTCACATATATAAATCATCACCGATCAATTATTCAGTAGCAATTAGGATAACACGAGGAAGGAGAATTATAGGGTGTGAAATGTCTCAGAAAGTGTTGCATTTAAGAACTGTAACCTCCTTTCTTTATAGTTACTGTTTTATGATCTAGCAAATTAGATTGGCCAAATTTAATACTGGTGGAGCCTTTGGATATTAAAATTTAAAAGTATTTCTCCCTAGTGAAACCAGCTTCCGTTTGGAAGCTTCACAGCAATTATTCTCTCCTGTCATATGTACCCACTGACAGGCTGAGCCTGAATTAATGGGTAGGTCAGGACGTGTAGGGATAGGAGGGCTACAGAGGATTTCTTTCTCCAGGAAGTGGTTTCTAAGCTGAGTAAATTGGCGTGGGGGGTTGGCTGTCAGGGGTGTTCAAAACAGAAACTTCATGCCTGAGGGCTCCAGAGTTAAAAAGGAGCATGAAATGTGTAAGATGCAACACTCATTGAGAATTTTCTAAGTAGCTGGCACTATTTTAAACATTATTTATAGTGCATTATTACAACGGATGGGGAAACAGAGGCAGCAAATAATTAAATTCTTTATGCACGGTTACATGGAGTGTAAGCGATGGAGCTTTGACTGGAACGCAGGCAGTCTGGCCCCAGGAAACGGGGCAATCCAGAGGCGCTGGGAAGAGTGGTGGGAGGTGCAGCCGGGGAGGAAAGCAGATGCCTGGCATGCACACCATGTTCAAGATTTTGAACAATGGTATGCTAATTCGAGGACTTCAAGGAGAGAATTGGTGGATCTTATTTACATTTTTCAAAGTGTCTCTCTGGCTGCACTGTGGAGACCAGATTAGAGGGCCGAAGAGTGGGACAGGGAGACCCGTTAGGGCAACACTGTGGGGGGATAGGAGAGCCGGTGGGATCATCCTCTGCACTTTGGGTGGCTGGAGAGGTGTGGCCGATGTTTCAGAGATTAAGCTGAGCTCAAAGTCCTAATTAAAGAACAAAACAATATTCAGGGAATTCAATCAGATGCATTTTGCATAAACAATCTCCTTGTAGAATGTTGTTGTCTAGTGTTCATAGCCATTTTTCTAGAGAAATGCAAGGTCATTACAGGCACACTTTGTGATATGTACTCTATGCAGTAAATAAGAGAACCTGTTTTCTGGCTTCCGATTCAGAGCTTTGGGAATTAAGTCACTAACAGCACACTGAGGTGTTTACAAAAATTCAAATTGGCAAAATACTTTCTGTCCATGACCTCAGAGAATGAAGAGCTCTGAGAATGATTAAATTAGCTACTTGCAAGGTACTGGTTGGCACCTGCACCGGAGAAATGCGGAGAAATCCCGCGGTGCTCCCAGTGGAGGCCTGTGCCCAGCCTCCCTCTCGGAGCCCTCAGCCAGGCAGGGCTCCCGGTGGAAAGGAACTGCAGAGACACTGGATGCCTTACTCTCACCCGAGTTCCAAAAATTAATAGTTCTCCCCCAAACAAAGGAAACTGTGAGTTCCTAGACCAAGTGAGATCAGTCAGGGAGTATCTGTGTATACTTCTTTATCTTTTGTTGACTTTGGAAAGCAAAAATTATGATGGCAAAAACTTTTTTTCACTCTTTCTTCTTCACAGTATAAGAATGAGTGGAAGCAGAGAGGTGACTTGTTATCAACATAATAAAGTCTGATCGCCCTGTTAACTATAAACTGCTTATTTTATAGTTACTGTTTTATGTTCTAGCGAATTAGATGGCCGTATTTAAAACTGAAAAAAAGATTTCTCTCTGGAGAAACAAACTTCTGCTGGGAGAACGGCACCGTAATTGCTCCCTTCTGCACCCTCTGATTCCTTGAGCCAAAAGACTCATTAACATTGTGAACCAGAGAAATTGGAGTTTTTAAAATTGTTCCTTGGTTATGGATTCTGCTTCACACAGAAGAAAAAAATTATTTAGAAGTGAACTAAATATATATTCACATCTAAAATTACTTTTTAAGTCATAATAAAACTATAAATTGCATTCAAATTTTAAAACATGGAATTATGTTAACATTTATATTTTCTCTAATATTTAATTTCTACCTTCAGCTACTGTTTTTACTTTATTCAGGTTGATAGATGCATGATTTTCAGTGTTCATTTATCATAAAGTCAATCAAATTGTACCATTTAGAAAAAAAACATAGTTACATATGCACAGAAAAACAAACCCAGGAAACAGATGCTTCCCCGTTGAGAACACTTGTTAAAAATCAGTAGTTGCTCCTGAGCAAATAAGTGAGATAAAGACATTTCAAAGACATATTTTTCACTTGATTGAAGATTTAGATCGTAATATATTCTTTGGTGTCCCCAGAAAGTAATGAATTCCTTCTCCACCCCTAGTGGCCTCCTGCTCCCTGTTTAGATATTTCCATGTCAGGTAGAGAGTTAAGTCGCACTATAAACTCAATAGCATCCTTCTCTTTCTCACTGTTTAAATATTCCAAGATTAGGGAATTCTTACTGACCAGAAACTTTTTATAATCCACGTGGTGTAAGTTATGGTTTTAACACCATGGCCTCAGCCATCTCTTAGAAACAGGCCGGTCCACGTCTCCCTCAGGGGGAATTTGCTGTCAGGCCACTCCCTGTGAAAGGGTGGACATAGGGGTGTTACCTGGGCCAGAGTCAGTTTCCTTGTTGAACATTAAAGTGACCATATTGAATACTGCCAGAGGCTGTTATATTGTTAGGTATAAAGATAAAAGTGAATTATACTTTTAAAAATGAAATATGATATTCCTGAATTTTAGATAACATATAGGAGACTCTATTGCTTCATTGATGTAATTTCCACTGCTTGACATTTTGTATTCTATAGTCTATTAGTTTACTCGGCTTCAACTAGATTGGATCCTGTAAGTGATTCTTAAACTATAAAACTATATAGCCTCAACCCTCTATCCTTTTTGTCTTAATGATATCCTTACAGACCTCAGGGCAACATTTTTTAACATGACCTTAGCAGTCTAATTTGTGCCCGCTTGTAGGCACAGTACAGCCCCAGACACCATGTTTTGGAAGAAATAGTTGAGTGTGTGCATGGGGCTCTGTTGTTTCAATCAGGCTGGCATTGGGGAAAGGCAGGGAGAAATGAAATATTAGAAGTTTACATGCAGCAGCAATGAGCAGAGCAGTGAAAGAGTGAAATGTGTAGGTAGGACGGGACTTTTAAAAATGCTTCTTTGTCTGAGAAGCTACCAGGGATCACTCTTAGGTTGGCTTCCCTAAAAGCAGACCCTAAGGTGATCATTCAAATGAAAGCCACTCATTAGGATTGTTTCTAAGAAAGACTTACAGAGGGCTGGGAAGTGGGAAATCAGGCAAAAAAAAGGTACAGTATCAAGCAGGTCTTGCAGAAGACGGTGCTTCAGAGAGGTCCTGACAGATGCGGCAAGGAAGAGTCTCATGCCCATCCGTTGCTGGCTGAGGGCTGCATCCAGGAATGTGAGTTCTCTGGCCCTTCCGGCTTTCCTTGCTCAGGCAGCCAGAGGGCAGTCCACCGACAGGGAGACCCAGGTGCTGGCTGTCACAGGGAAAGCACAGTGGAATCTGAGGTGTAGGAAAAGGACAAGGAGACTCACGGGGGTCAGGGTGGAGCACTGACAATGTCTGCTGCAGCAGCCAAGAAACAACTTATATATTGGTTCTATGAAATCTGCAAGCGCAAACATTCCACTGCAATCGAATCCTCCAAGACAGCTAGGAAAAACTCAACCCTATAAGACATTTCAATCACTATGAAACAAAGCATAATTTCCTTCATGTAGATAGCAAAATACATTCTCCCTGAATGACATAAAGTTTATTATATACTGAAAATAGGAAATATCATCCCCCCATTTTCTATGAGGGGTTTAAACAGATGAAGAAAAAAAAGGCCAGTTGTGAGTTGAAACCCAAACATAGACTCTTCCTCTCCCTAGATTTCCTGTATTTTTCTGATTGCTAGAAGACGATATGAGAACGAGAAATGAAAAAGACATTTAAGATCTCATTTAATTTCTTTTTATCTAGTTTATTTTTCATTTGCAGTTTACATTGATTATTATTCTGTACTAGTTTCACGTGCACAGCAAAGCAGTTAGAAAATCATGTACTTTACACAGTGGCCCCCCACTGCTTCAGATGCCCACCTGGCCCAGGCGTCCCTAGTCCCCAGGCTGGGACCAGTACTGGTCTGTGGCCATTAGGAACCGTCTGCACAGCAGGGGGTGAGTGGTGGGCCAGGGAGTGAAGCTTCTCTTGCATCACCTCCTGAGCTTCGCCCCCAGTCCTCTCCCTGCCCCTCCACGCCACCCCCATCCATGGAAAAATTGTCTTTAACAAAACTGGTCTCTGGTGCCAAAACCGTTGGGGACCACTGACCTGGCCCCATACATAGTTACCAGGATATTATTGACTCTATTCCCTACCTACGCTGTAATCTACATCTCTGTGACTATTCTGTAACTACAAATTTGTACTGCTTAATCCCTTCACCTCCTCACCCAGCCCCACAAAGCCCCTACCCATAACAACTGCCAGTCTGTTTTCTGTATCTATGAGTCTGTTTCTATTTAGTTTATTTTGTTCTTTAGATTCCACATGTAAGTGAAATCATATGGTCTTTGTCTTTCTCTCTCTGGCTTATTTCACTTAGCATTAATACCCTCTAGATCCATCCATGCTATTGCAAGAGGTAAGGTTTCATTTTTTTTCTGGCTGAATAATATTTCATTGTGCAAGTCACAGCTTTTATACCCGCTTATCTATTGGTGGGCACTTGGCTCGCTTCCATATCCTGGCTATTGTAAGTAATGCTACAAGGAACACGGGGGTCATGTATCATTTAAGATCTCCTTTATGAGTTTTTAAGACTAAAATGTTAAATATATATTGTATCAAAATACAAAGGTAACCTCCTCTCCCCCCACCCCACCACAAGAAAATACTAAGTAGCGAGAGCAAACTGAGACACACTTGCCTGATAGTATTTTCTTGGTGCACTGATTCAAATGGTTCTAAATAGGAGATGTTTAAAGCATGAGAAATTTGAAGAGATGATGGTGGTGGTGTCACTTCAGCGTAGTTTCTAAAATGTGCTATTTCCTTTACACCATTTTAAGATTGCCTTCTGAATTCTAAAAATGCTCTGTGTTCCTTGACAGAAACTATAGCATATTGGAGCACGTGCAAGTGTATGTATGAATGCTCAGTGTTATTATATGATGTTACATTTATGCAAAATCTTTTTCCCAAAGCCTCAAGGCATTTTATTGAAATAGTCATCTTTATCTTCAGCTACTTTTTTAATCCAAAGTTCTAAGTTTTAGAGGTTTATGGAAATTGAAAGCAGTTTCGTGGCTTGTCTTCATCACTCGAGAACCTTGTACTAACTGTATTCATTGCAGTGCATACACTGGGTGATCACATACAAAGAATATATGCTTGCCTGTTGCCTTTTAATTATAGTTACTTTGGATATGTTTTAGTTCCTTAGTAATAAAAGTTAAATTTTTCTTTTTAAAACATTTTAGTTACACGTGGAATATTCCAGTTAAATGGACTGAAGATAATGTGTCGAGTATTGCATTCTACAATAGGTCAGAAACAAGAGGTAAATGTCATTAATTTATTTCTTCTTTGGATTAATATGATATAAATGTAAAAAATATCAGTAAGGCTGAAACCTATAATGTAAATTTTAGCTAGAAGAGATATCCTAAATAGTTTATTGATGTGTACAAATACTTATCTACAACCATGAGAACTTTCCTCCTTAAGATATTCTTTTTAATGATTTACCATGACTGACACAATATAAATTCCATATTCAAAGGAGAAGTGTCACATGCTCGACATGTCATCTTCTCTTTCTCCCTTCCCTCCTTCCCTTCTTTCCTTTCTTCCTCTTTCTTCCTTTCCTTTATTTCTTTATACCAGATTAGTAAGCTGTTGAAATTTTTTAAATGTTATATGACAAGCCTGGTTTTTTAAATGCTATTATTAAGTTAAACCTACCATTTTCCCAAATCAACATATTGGAATCTTCAAATTAGCTTTTCTGAGCTGTGAGTTGTCATTAATAGCTCAAGACACTATCAGTATCTATATCCACTCACCGATCCATCCATCCACTCATCCACTAGCTCCCTAAATGAATTACCTGGCACTTGCCTGTGTTAAAATTCAGCTGTGCTGTTCTGCTCGCTTAAATTGAGATGTATGTATTTCTGTATCCTGTCTCCACTGATTTGTCTTTTTCTTTCTTGAAAAATTTTACTTATATAAAAACAAGGAGAACTTACAACATGTTGTCTCCTTCAAATCACTGAAAAAATAACATAAGCCATGCTTTAGCACCCATCCCAGAAGAATCCTGCTTTTTATACTTTACCATTGTATTTGTTTTATGTTTCAAAACCATTGCTTATCTAAGACAAATGAAACACTTCTTCACCCCCTCACACTAAGACTTGGTTTTAGAATAGCATTTGGTAAGGGAGGGAGGTGGGTTTGGCTTGGGGGGCGGGCGGTGGGAGGAAAATGCAGACAACTTCTAATTGAACAACAGCAAAATAATTATTAAAAAAAAAAGAATAGCATTTGGTATGAAATTTCACCCTGGATTCTTAAGCATGGAAGTATTTAGATCACCTATCTTTATTTGCATATATCTATTTGCTCCTGCAAAATATTCTAAAATATTAGGTATTATTTCCCCTGGCAATTAAAATTTTACCCTATTTTCAGTAGATTATTTATAAAAACAGCTTTATTGATATATAATTCACATGCTATGCAATTCACACATTTAAAGCATATAGTCCAATAGTTTTTATTATATTCATAGATACATGTAACCATCACCACATGCAATTTTAGAACATTTTAATCACCTCACAAAGAAACTCCAAACTCTTTAGCTGTTAACACATCCATCCTCCCATTCCCTTCTCCCTAAGCCACCATTAATCTACTTTCTGTCTTTATAGATTTGCCTGTTTGGGAAATTTCATGTGAAAGGAATGGTGTATGTAGTATTTTGTGATTGCATCTCTCACTTAGCATAATGCTTTTGAGGTTCATTCCTCTCACAGCATGCGTTAGTATTTCATTCCTTTTTATTGCCAAGTTATATCCATTGTCATGTCAATATAGCTTTTATATACCTAGCTATCAGTTGATTGGCATTTTTTATTGTTTCTGCCCTTGGGCTATTATGAATAATGCTGCTATAAACACTTGTGTAGAAGTTTTTGTGTGGATAGAGTAGGTTTCTTCACCTTTGGGTTTTTTTTTAACTTTCTTTATAAATGGTTTTTGGGATTTTTAAAAATTTTTACTGTAATCTCTACCAGCTTTGCAATTGTCCTGCTAAGATCTTTTTTCTGTGGCTCTTACCACAAAACTTTCTTTTAGTCATTTATGGTACAATTACTTGAATTGTGATTGACAGTTTTTCTGAACTCCTCCAGAACTCCCAGATCAATGCCATTTTCTCTTGGTATTTTATGATTGTGCTCTGTTTGAGTACTAAGTTCTATTTTTTCTGAGCTGTCTTCTGATCATTTTCGTACTCATAAGCACATTTGCCAAAGGAAGATGGATAATCAGAAGAAAGACAGCTTTAAAAATGTGTAATAGCACTGATTAAAGGCACAATAAGGCCAAGATTCCATTGGGAGGTTTTCAGTAGATTTGATTTAACTATTACCACATATTTTCCCCATTGGTCACCATTGATTAACTGAAGATTGGAGAAATGTCTTGGAAACTGCCTGATTCGCTGTGTACAAATTTAAAAGCATGAATAATTGATTTACACTGACACAATTTCCCCATAATTTTTATAAAGTGAGGTTTCTATACAGTGAATTTTCCAGATAACTAAAGCTTACTCAAATGCTGATGTGGCTCAGTAGATTGAGTGCCGGCCTAGCAATTGAAAGATTGCTGGTTCAATTCCCCGTCAGGGCATATGCGTGGGTTGTGGGCCAGGTTCCCAGCTGGGGCGGTATGAGAAGCAACCAAGTATCTCTTGCACAGAGATACTTTCTCTCCCTCTCATTCTTCCTTCCTTCCTTCCCCTCTCTCTAAAAAAAGAGTAAATTTAAAAAGTTAACAACAATGAAGATTTTAAATATATTATTTATATATTAGAATATTTGAATAATAAATTGCATCTTTAGTTAATTAAATAAATAATCGATTCTTTCAGGCAGGTATTTATTGAGGACTGACTTATGTGCCAGACACGGGGATAGGCATGGAGACAAACCAAAGGGGGAAAAGCACAGTGCTTACCCTGCCGCACTGAGTGTCTAGGGAGGGCGTGGGCCGTCAGCAGGCACATATAATGCTGTGTCGTAAGTGCCTCCTGTGGTGACAGCAAAGGGAGCTTCCTGGAGAAGCACTGGCCTGGATTTGGGGGTTCAGGAAAGGTCATAAAGAAAGAGACATCTAGGCTTAGAGTTAGGGGGCCTAAAGGTAGAGTTTAAATGGGTGAAGGACTTGACCTAATATAGGCAAAAGTCGTGCACTGGACAGTGAACACTAGCATGAAAGGAAGAGAGCAGAGGGCTCTCACAGTGATGCTCTGTCTGTCTGTCATTACAGTTAACACATTTCTTTTCCTTGTAGCTATTGACTCACCTGTCTCGTTTCCGTAGAATATTCCTTGAGGAAATGGAGCTTATCTTTTGTTGTTTTCCTGTATCTCCTGCAAGTACCTAGTAATTGTTTATTGAATGAATGAATCAATGAATCAATGAATTAATTAATAAACTCTAATGCCCACAGTGCTTTGATGACAAAACCTATTTTTATCTGAAACTTCAGAATCATGATGAGTCACTTAGCCAAAAGCAAACTAGCCATCTCTCCCTACATCAAAGTGCCTGCTCCATTCTTAGGCTGTACACTAAGTCCCCGTTTCCCAATTGGGGACACCCTCCCCTCTCAGCTGAGTGTACTGAATGGGCAATCAGCTCAGGTTACCAGCCTTACCTCCCTCCTCTTGGCTGCTTTGATGACTCACCAGTTAGAAATTTCCCAGGCACTGGTGGGACTTCCCCCAAGGTCTTTTATTTACATGTTATATATAACAAAAGAAGAGAATCTTGCCGTGAAAAATCTCTCTTCTTGCCATCTGTAGTGCATTTTATACTGTCAGTTTTATCAATTCTTATTCCTAGTATTATTACTTTATATTTTAAACAGCACCATTGCTGTTTAAGTTTCATGTGATTTGTCTTTTCTTTTCAAAGTAAATTATAAGCTCCCTGAAGATACAAACCACACATCAGACTTCTTGTCCCCTACCCACTCTGTTCCTAACAGGGTGCTGTGCGCATCCAAAAACTTGCTAAGAGTTTAGTAAGTCATTGCTTAATAAAGGCTTGCTTGCCACCATGCTGCTGTGCTTTTAGAGATGACCTGTGCATCCTTCATGCCTCTGTCTTGAGTGTTACCTGCTATTTTGGCTATTGTCAATGCATCTACATTTAGTAGTATTCCACCTTTTTGTTTTTAATCTCCTGCTTTCTAACATTTAGAATAACTGAAGATTATCACATGATATCAGATAACTAGTCTTGCTGAAACATAATATTTTAAAATAGGCATTTCTAAACACATAGGGTCTAGGAGAGGATCTAGGGCATAATCCATCATCAGGACTTTGTGATGATTGACTTCATATTTGGGAACCCATTCTGGATGGATTAGATGGCCAAACTCTGACTATGGATAAGTAGAATATTACTAAAATTTGATGGGAGTCATAGTTAAATTTTTCATATTGAAATAATGATGGGAATATATTTTAAGATTTAATAATAAAGAAAGAGCAAAATAATAATAAAGAAAGAGCAAATTATTTCTTTAATAATAAAGAAAGTTCTTTATCCTTTCAAGCTGAGCCTTATGGAATGTTTGGATTTTGATTGGATCATTAATGATTCAGTTCTGCAGGTTCAGAAGCTCAGTTTCATTGATTCAGCCCTGGTTGACAAAGTCTTAGAAGATTTATTCACATAAGTCAAGAGTATCAGAACATTATTTTGTTATTTACACAAATAAGAATGTACTTGCCAAAGTGAACCAGAATACTCATGTCTGGTAATTAAGTTATCTCTTTCAAAAAAGAAAGTTTATTTAATAAGGATAAAGAGAGAACTAAGGTAGATCACTTATTGGTAGCCTGATGTATTGCATTAACCAGGGGAGTCTAATTATTTAATTTAGAGGCCATCAGTAGTGACTGCATGAAATAAAAATTTCTTATTCATGCAATAGTCCAAGGGAAGTTTTCTTGACTTGCCATTTCTCCTAGGTGGTTATCCCCCATATAAGGAGGACAACCCTTATTTTCATGACACAGGAAAATAATGAAGGGACCAGGCCTAGAAGAAGAGCACTTACTAGTTTTGTCCACATTCATGGACAGTTGTCAGTCGTGTATTGCCACCCAACTGCAAAGGAGGCTGACAAATACAGTGCAGCTGTGCACCCAGGAGGACGTGGGAGCAGTGTGCTAAATAACCAACAGGTCTCTGCCACATACACTGTTCTCTGTAGGAGCAGATATGTCGAAAGATCTGGAACATATATGCCAGCCCACTTGGGCGCCTGGTTCCCTGGACAGACTGAGACACACTGACAGATCTTCACTGTCCATCCACCCTTCTCTGCAGTTACACCTTCCCCATCGCCAAAATCACAGCCGGTGCCAATCTTCATCAGGGCAGCCAGTTGGCATTTTTCCAGATTTCTGTTTATTATATATTAAATATTAATATTATACCTTTCTTTTCTGGGAGATTCTGTAGGCCATATGCTGAGTTTGATGAGGGACAGAATCATTAATACTTTCTTGACTAAGTAACTTGTTGAAGACATTGCCACAAATGGATGAGCGATGCATTTTACAGTTTCATGTTAATCTTAGTTCCAGAGGTAGAAATTTTCTTCTTGACCCCAAATCCTGATAGTGCATCATCCTCCTTGAAATTTTTAGCTCTCCAGCACTATTTGTACGTCATAAGTAAAAATTATTACCCTTTATCTTTCAGCTGCTTTACTATTATGTGATACATAAAATTTAATAATATATAAGCTTCCACTTTACACTGAAAAATAATTCACATAAAGATTAATGCAACACAGCATTTTTATAACCAAAGAAAAAAAATTATTTTCCTAGAAATCTCAGGGTATCACAAGCTGTCTAGTTGTCTAAAGTTTGTTGTAATTATTTATATAAAACAGTATATTAAGGAATTATTGTGTGTGCTCTCTTACTGAAATCTATTTGTGTTGAAATGAAATAGCCACTGCATGAAATTTTTAAAAGGTACAGTTATTTGTGTTCTATATCATCTAAAAATAATAGAAAAAAATTTTCTAGAAGGAGCACCTACCCAAAAATCAATTCATTCAAAACGTGCAGCACTTTTGTGCAGAAGATCAGCAAGAAAAAAAAATAAAGTAATTCATAAATTGAATGATAGAGTATTATGTGACCATTAAATTTACATTTTCATGTATATAAAACAAAATTGCAGGTGTTTATAATACAATTCCAAATGAAAAAGATTACTAATTATAAAAACAATAAGGTTCCATTATGTGCATTTTCTCTGTGTGTGTGCATGTATATGGAAAATACACATTCATACAGAAGATAAAAACATGTTACTTCCATTCCCTATCTGGAATAAGCATCAGTATTTTAGTTTCAATTACTTCATTATGTAACTAAACAACCAACAGTATTTTGCTGTTGACAACTGTTCTGAAAGTAACATGAACTTGGAAAGTCTCTAACTACTAATTTCCTGGATCTCTATAGCTTCCTCGTCTATAAAGTGAGAAGAATCACAGTAACTTTAGACAGGCTTAACTAGGTATATATAAAGCACACTAAAATACTGCAGTATTTAGATGGATTGCCAGGAACTTCTCAATGTTATTTATATTTGCTTTGCTATTTATAGAACTGGAGGCATATCCTCTTTCATAGTAAGGGGGATAGTTACCATCTGCTGTGCACACAACTATATGACCAACACTTTACTGTGTTATCTTATTTAATCTTCACAACAACCCTGTGAGGGAATTTTATCCCTATTTCCCTCACGGTGAACTGGGACACAGAGAGGACAAGTGATTTAGCCAAGATCAAACCACTAGTAAGTCACAGAGCAAGGATTTCATCCTTGATCTTTCGGACTTGAAAGTCCATGCTCTTTGTCCTGTAACACATTGCCCTGTGCTTAGCACGAGGCTCTCCCCATACAAACATTCAAAGTGTACGTTGCCAGAAGATTAGCTTCCTTTTAAGAATTTGTCCATAGGAGAAGGACAAAGGAAGAAATACTACATGAGTGAGGTAAAAATTTATAATTTGTCAAATGCCTTTTCTGAAAGGTCCTCAAGAAACTTATTGTCTTGTTGAAGAGGGTACAAATACATTATGAAAAACTACTGTGTCCTGGATATCTTCCAAACCTTGCAAATACTTCCAAAATTTAAATCACCTTTCCTCCCAAACTGACGCATACTCCTCTGTTCTCTAAGGGCAAATTCATTATTCATCCAGTCATGCAAGCCGTTTTCCCACCGGCTAACTCTCCACATCAAGTCAGAAAGAGAACTGTGCTGATTTTACCTGTGGTGTGTCTCTCGTATACATCATCTCTTTTCTAATTTCATCATCTCCACTTTAGGGTAAGCCTCGTTCTCCCTTGCCTGACATTATTACAGTGGACTCTAGAATCTCCTTCCAATATGTCTCTCATACGACTATCAAAATTATCTTTCTAGAAAACAGACTTAAGCATGTTGTTTCCCTGCTAAAAAGTCTTTACCATCTTATCATCCTCAGAAGATGGATTCCTTAGCAAGGCTTCACAGTGAAGCCCCAGCCCTTATTTCTAGCCTCATCTCCTATTTTCCAGTACCACATTCTACACTGTCAGTTCACCAAACTGTTTGCAGTTCCTCAAATATACTAAGTAATCTCACACCTTATTTAAATTGTCCATTGTCCTTGCAAACTATATATAGATATTTATTTATTTAAAAATATAGGAGTATTCCTAACAAATCTGGCCATGTCAGAGCATAGCTATTATGTGAAGGGTGTATTTTACCTAAATCATAAGTCTGTGTTCCTTCGATGTTGAGCTCCTAAAAATCTATTTACTGGAGCCTTATATAAATAGTGGGTGCTACTTTAAAAAGTTAATTCAGAAAAATCCATTGATGAAAAAGCATTGATGTAATCAATTGAAATAAAGTAGACTTTACACAGATAAAATTGGAAGAGCGAGTATGAAATGGATTATAAAGTAAAAAATGTCACGTTTGGATTTCAGTTCTAGCATAAGTCTTGACATTTTAAAAGTTTTACTGATTCTCAAATCATCCTGCATAGCAATAGTCATTCCCATCAATGTGAATATTGATTTTAATAAACAAACTATTCTTTTAAATGTTTTTACATTTTTGTCCCCTTGCCAGGCTGTTCCAGTGAATATTCTTTGTGTGATTAATCCATCATGACCTCCTTCTTTTTAGGCTTTATTTTCTTTTATTGAAGGATTGATGAGCACAAAATTATTTTGCCCCTTTGGTGAGCTTCTGCCAGTAAAAAATACAAATCACAAATTACATGCCACTTATTTATATTTCTTTTTTTTTTCAGTTCACATATTACAGTGACATTCTAACGTTGGGCAACAAAATAAGAATTAGGCTTTGGGGTTTGGATATAAGTCAAACTCAGCTCTTTGACCTAATATTTCTTCTCTTTTTTCTTTACTCTCTGGGCCTAATTTCTCTGTGTTAACATTATATGCAAGTATGTTTCTCATTAGTGTTTATTTACTATCACAGGAATCACTTTGAACCCTTCTAATACAAGTGGAAATGGTTTTCTCAAAATAAACCCAGATCACATTGGGTTTTATCGTGTAAATTATGAAATACCAACTTGGGATCTGATAGCTACCAGTCTTAACACCAACCCCAAGGTAAGAGAAGCACTGACTATGAGTTGTTTTATTTCCGTTCTAAGAACAGCATCTTAACACTTTACTTTAAGCATCACATTTCTTACCTCTTTTTCTTCTTCTCCCCAGGACTTTTCCTCTGCTGATCGTGCAAGTCTTATTGATGATGCTTTTGCCTTGGCAAGGTGGGTTTTGGAATGAGATTAGATCATTTAAAATACCATGGATTTTGTCATAATTTTTCAAAATGAATTAGAACAAAATTTAACAATTAATTTTAGTTTAAAATATCCAATGCCACTATGTATAACAATATTCTTTTCTTTGACTCTTTTTTTAAAATTCATATGAACTTCATAGGCAGAATACCAATGGTGCCCTTAACATACACACAAAAACTCACCCACCTTGTTGATTCTGAGTAGAGTTTGTCTGTATCAGAGTCCTTGAGCTAATTAGGAATGAAGTTTGCAAATGCTTAAAAGTACACCTTCCTAATTTGATTTAGGAAAAAGACAAACAATGTGTTTCATAAACTCAATTCTGTGAGTGGAAGCACATTGTAAGATTTTTATGGCTGGAGTCATCACATACCGTTCAGGTCACAGGAATAAGAAGAATGAGACACGGTGTGTTAGGATTGTGCAGAATTAAAATACCATTAGAAAACTTGACTTTTTTTCATGGCCTAAAAGTGACCTACACTTAAAAAAATAATTAACATAGACTGGGTGGATGGGGTAGTAACTATAGTAACTCTAGGGTTTAATTTTTTTTTCAGGTAGTCTAACATCAGTAATTCAATAGGTATTTGTTGAATTTGTGGCACTTCTGTGGGAGCTAGGAACACAGCTGACTTTTTTGCTGGCCATGTAGTGGCTTCATGCTAAATACGAGTTAGGTACCGAGAATGAGACACAACTCCAGTGCGTGCTCAGCAAATTATAAAAATGCATCCACCATTGATTAGTGGCAACAAGGAAGCATTTAGAAAAGCTCTTCTGAATTTGTAATGTAGCATCCCTTTTAGGTAATAAACACTATGATTCACTTTAGTGAATCTCCAAGTTTAATTTCCTGGGTATATAACAAATTAATCATAGTAGTCTCCCCTTATTCACGGTTTTGCTTTTCTTAGTTTGAGTTACTTGAGGTCAACTGGAGTCTGACACATAACTTTTATTACAGTATATTATAATTACTCTATTTTATTATTAGTTATTATTGTTAATCTCTTACTGTGCCTAATTTATAAATTAAATTTTATCACAGGTATGCATATATTGGAATATATATATATGTGTATATATGAATATATATGTATTGGAATATACACACATACATATATATGTATCCAATACATGCATATATGCACATATATGTGTGTATCTATATCTATATCTATATCTATCTATCTATCTATCTATCTATCTATCTATCTATCTATCTATATATGGGGTTTGGTACTCTCCACAGTTTTCAGGCATCCACTGGAAGTCTTGGAACGTGTCCCCTGTGGAGAAGGGGCAATGATATTGTATTTTCATTATATTACATTATGTCAGTAACTTATTTAATAAATACTCACTGACCACCTACTCTGTACCAGCCACTGTGTAGACCTAGGAAATTATAATAGAACAATTAGAAATTGTTTTCAGGAAAACTCCTGTGAATATATAATAACCTTTTCCAAAGCTTAGCATCTTTGCTGTTAAAAGTTACACAGAACTGTGATACCTTTATAGCTTAAATCCCATCACAGCACAATGCACACAGTTCTTTCTGCTTTAAGGAGTGAAAGCCACTTGAACAGCTCTCTCTCTGAGGAACCGTGTATAAAGTGAATAACTCACACAAGTGAAAGACTTTCTTACATTTGCTCAGCTCCTTAGCCATAGCCCCATAAAATTTTGAAGAGCTGCAGAAAGAAAGTGAAACAAATTTGAAAACCAAAAAATTTGAAGAACCACACAAAAATCAATCCAGAAAAGACCTGAAATATAACCTAAGCTATTGAGCTATCATCCAATTTCCTTTTGCAACACATGAGCAAAGCAGGACTCCGAGAGGAACACACTCCACCAGTTTTAGCTAGCGACAGGTCCAGACCAGTCTGAAACCTTAGGAGGAAGAAAAGGAGAAATGTTTAGTGAAATAGGGAAGTGCCCGTGAGAGGACTAGAATTTATGCAGTTCTGCTCAGGTGGAACTCAGGTGTTCAAAAAGAAGTGTAACTACAAGATATCATGTTGCATAAGTAGGACCAAAAGGGCACATCTAAAAGTAAATGTATTCTTGATTCCGTTGTCCCACATTTAAGGAGCTAGGACTCTTATTACCCTGGATGGAATATCCAGCCAGACACATTTGTTGAGATAAGGTGTGAAAATTCACCCTGTCACTTTGAGTCAGTCCCCCAAAGAAGCTCAGTTTGATTCTATGCCCAGCCCAAGGAAATCGTCAAAGTTGTCAACTTCAGAGTTTCTCCCAGCCCCCAACTTGGGCCAGCATCAGGCCAGCTACCTGCAAGGGGAACAAGGTGCTTGATTTCCTCTCCATCTCCCTGTGTGGAACATCTGCTTCTCACCCGTTATGCTGCCTCTGGTCTGTCCAGCCTCAAAGCAAGGAGAGCAGGTGAAAGGAGGAAACTCCTGACGTGCTGTCTACTTTTGCTCCTCTCTGCACCTTGGAGATGTTTAACACTGATTATTCTTGTGGTATTTTCATGGGTTTTTGCTGCTCATACCCATTTCATGACCAAGGGTGTTTCTCCTGCAGTTATCTTGAGGGGCAAGTGACTACCTTTGACCCACTTCTGGTCCATAGCAGGTATTTGTGTATCCTTTGCCCCGACAAAGTCTGAAAGGGCAGGTCACTCCATTGTCCCACTACTTCATTCTGAGGTCATAGTACTAGCCAAACACAACCCCTTATTCTTTAGATTTCTCAGGGTAGGGAGTTAGACATCAGGCTACTGTGCCTCCGAGATCCAGGATACGCCTGTAAAATTCTTCAAGTGGTCCCATTAAAGGCCCCTTTCTTAAGTTTGTTGTGAGGGGACAACCTCACAGTAGTCTGACAGCACTCCCACAGCCCTCTTCTAAAATGTCACTCTCTCCCACTTAGCTATTCCAACCTCTTTACTAGGATGGTGGTGCCTTATTAGCTAAGGGTCACAAAACCTGTTTCTGACTATGTTAGCTCCAATTTTGTGGGCTGCATCTTACTTTGGAGGGTAGGCCAAAGGGCCAAGTTTTGGGCCCTTGCCAGAACTGAGGCAGAAAAAAACTCTTTGTTGTACACCTGTTATGGTAGATTTTATCCTTTTCAATAGCTTATTTTGTGCTCTGTAGCCCACTGTGTGCTAAAGCCAGGAGAGGGGTCAAGACTTTCCCTTAGGTTAGTAAGGGAAAGGAGAGGTGACTAACAGACCCATGGGCAGGAGCAGGAGTTTCTGGGTGAGGGAGGAATGGCACAGAGGTTGGCTTAAAAGAACACCTAAGCTAATGATACAAACAGAATTCCGTCCAAGTTTAAAGGATCAGTGGTTCCATTGATATGTAAGGTGAGGGCCAGGTTAGCAAATAAAGACCACCAGGGGAGCATCAGCCATGCTGGAGATGACCAGTTTTACCATTTTATAGGTGTTTGCAGTGGTAACCAGAGGACAGCACAGAACTGGATAAGCAACTGTCCTGCCTCCTCATGGACAGTCCTTTGTAAATAATAGGGAGACGTAGGCAAATGGGGAAAGGTAAAAAGGGGTCTGACTGTTTTAAGCCATAAATCTGAATTTCAGTGGCACGTTAATGTTGAGACCAGATACATGGGAACTTTCCAAAGCTCTCCACACCACCTGATGGCTTTGCTGGACATGAGCACGTGGGGTCAGTTCCATCCACCTGGGCACCTCTCTCAATTGTTCTAATGTCCCCTTCCAGAGCCATGTTTAACAAGACACTATGCTTAACCCAGACCTCTCTGAGAAGGCCCTTGCAGTCATACCCAGGGGAGCAAAAACAAACCTCTGTTGCAGGATTCCTGATACAGTTCTAATGGGTGCCTTGGCCCAGGAGGGGAGAACGTGAATTCCCTCGGAGGACTCCGTTGTCCTCTTCTTCTCCATTGAGTTTGGGGGGAACTTTTCTTTAAGTTATAGCCTCCATCCTCTCTACACTATGAATTATAAGAAAATTCTATGAGTTGAGTCCTTTAGGCTGGGTTCTCATTGTGTAAATGGAAGATTTTGGAATAAAGAAAATTCTCAATCAAGTCTGGCTTTCAGAACTGCTGTTTGCTATGGATTTAAAAAGAAATGAAGCTTGAGACTCAAAGTTGCATAAGGATGCTGTCTTAGGTGGAGTTCCCTAGAAGCAGAGTCTGAAATGGGAAATTTTGTACACGTGGTTATTGACAGAATACTCTCCTGAGGTAGAGTACACAAACCAGGTTGGAATGGGGAGGAAGAGCTGAGCAAAGACATGGTCTGATCTGGAGCCAGGCTTTGTTAGATTCTACTAGGAATCTGTGAATTGTGCCACAGAGTAGGATCTACTACAAGAACCCAGGATGGCTTGCTGCATTCCTGAATCAGATGATTGATTAATGGTCAGGAGTAAGGGTTGTGTAACCTCTTAGGCAAGATAGATGTTTCTGGCCTGCAGAAGGTGGCAACTGTGAGCCAACATAGAGCTGTAAAGAGATATGGGTGGGGCACTATAGAAGTCTCTGTTCTAAAAAACCAGTTCTTCACATGTGGTCCCAGCAGTATCAGCATTGGCTAGCAACTTGTGAAGAATGCAAATACTTAGGCCTTACTCCAGACCCACTGAATCAGAAATTCTGGGAATGAGACCCAAGAATATGATTTAACTGGCTTTCTAGTACTGTTGATACAGACTTAAATTTGGGAATCATGGTTCTAAATGGTAACGTTTTTCCTCTGAGGTATCAAATACCGCTGATCCCATGGGTAGGAGCTGCAGAGTAACATGGCTTGTGGGAAATGAAAAGTACGTTATCTTACTTATTAAAATATTATCTCCTGTAATATCAAGCATCAAAAATTCACTCCCATTCCAGTGTTCTGGCCATATGACTCAGACTTCAAGAAAATAAGGGATACCAAAGTGGAACTATTGCATAGCTATCAAGTGTGCTGGAAAAATAAAACACCAGAAGAAGATATTGATTTTTCAACATTTGAATACATAGCACTCAGTCAGGGCCTCTAACCTTTGGGTCATCAGATTTATGGTGCCCAAATAACCATCTCTTCTGGTCCTAGGAACCAAGACCCTTCTAATCTTTTCACCTCCCAGAGGTATGCAGCCCACTTGATTTCTGACCAAATTATCTGCCATTCTTTCTAAAATTTCACTAACCTCTTTGCTAATTTGATCCTTAGAGCAACAACTATTCTGCAGCATTATCCTAAAAAAAACACTGATTGGATGTAATTGTTGCTCTGTCCTCCTGGAAAAACAGAGAATGATTAAAATTAGCAAATTATCAAGTTTCAGATGTCAACACAGCATTCTACAGTTTTTTACTTAACACATATTCTCAATAAAACACTCCATTTCTCAATATTATTTATACTTTTATTAAAAGTAGGCTGAACACTCCAAAATGTAACTCCTCAATCAGATCGGGAACTGAGACAATAAGAGAAATCAGCTTCTTGGACTGAAAAGAAAACTCTGTATCATATCTCATTACTAAAAATCATATGATGCTGAAGATTTTTATTCTTATCTATCTCTCCAATACTAGTTCATCCTCTAATCAAACTCTTAGGGAGAAGTCAAAATATAATTACGTTATTCTTTATTCACAAAATGACCTCAAACATAATAGCACTTAATGCTTCAGTGTTACCAATTCAATAATTTAAAATGTATTTTTAATGGAAACTTACAAATATAATTGGGAAAAATAAGATTCTCATCAAATTCTTCCTAAAACCTAGGCTAAAACTTGAAGCATGACAGATTTCTAAGTACATGATTGCAAAAGATTCTAGAGCTCTTTCTAAGGAGGAAGAAATGGGATTCTTTAAACTTTGAAGTGCCAATAGTAACTTCAAATTTTCTGGTGGAACAAAGTTTATTTTTATTTATTTTATTGGGAAATGAATAAAACAGGAGGTGTTTTATGGGAATATAAGTTCACTTGGAATGTTTTAAGTATTCATGAATTGTGAGTACTGTTATTCATGTTTCTTCTTCATTTCGAATGCTAATAATTTCATTCAGACACATTAATAATAATGTATTTGTCTATTGTAATTAGTTTATAAACCTAACATTTAAAAGTTTCTATTCATCAATATTAATCACATAGCTTTTGTTATATCTCAGATTTTGCCACAGATTTTTCAAATGTACATCTTAATGTTCTTTCTTTCCATTTACTATTAAATGTTTGAAAGCATAATATATCATTGTGAACAAAACTATTTGCTTAAGCTTCAAAAATACATACATTTCTAAATTGTGTAATAGAAGGATTCTCATTAACATTGAAATCTGTAATCCCCATATTAATTCTTTCAGTTAAATGGAAGGTAATTAATCTTTTTAATTAACTGTGGTTTGTTTTTCCTTTCTTAGAGCTCAACTTCTGGATTATAAGGTGGCTCTGAACCTGACCAAGTATCTCAAAAAGGAAGAGGATTTTTTACCATGGCAGAGAGCCATTTCAGCTGTAACCTATATTATTAGTATGTTTGAAGATGATAAAGAGCTATACCCTATGATTGAGGTAACATTAATGGTATATTGTATGAAAGTAAATGTTTAGTCATTAGCAGAATAGGAAAATTTCTGAGAGAAGGAGCTCCTGGGAGATAAAATATATCTTCCTTGCCGAGTGAAGTCAAAGGAAAGTACAATGACTTGACTAGTTGAAGCAAAGAGGTACTATTTTTTCCATTTTTATTTTATTTTAAATTATATTTTATTCATTATGCTATTACAGTTGTTCCAATTTTTCCTCCTTCACCCTACTCCACCCAGCACTCCCCACTCCCTCAGGCAATCCCCACATTCATGCCCATGGGTCATGTGTATAGGTTCTTTGGCTACTCCATTCCCTACACTGTACTTTACATCCCCATGGATATTCTGTAACTACCTATTTGTACTTCTTAATTCACTCACCTCTTCACCCATTCCCCATAACCCCCACCCATCTAGCAACCATCAAAATGCTCTCTGTATCCATAATTCTGTCTCTGTTCTTATTGTTTGTTTAGTTTCTTTCTTAGATTCAATTGTTGGTAGAATGTATTTGCCATTTTATCATTCATAGTTTTAATCTTTTTCTTGAATGAGTCCATTTAACATTTCATGTAATAATGGTTGGTGATGATGAACTCTTTTAGTTTTTTCTTGTCTGTGAAGCTCTTTATCTGTCCTTTGATTCTAAATGATAGTTTTGCTGGGTAGAACAATCTTGGCTGTGTGTCCCTGCTTTTCATGACTTTGACTATTTCTTGCCAATCCCTTCCAGCCTGCAAAGTTGCTTTTGAGAAATCAGTTGACAGTCCTATGGGAATTCCCCTGTAGGTAACTAATTGCTAAGATTCTTTCTTTATCTTTAACTGTTCGCATTTCAATTATGACATGTCTTGGAGTGGGTGTCTTTGCATCCATCTTGTTTGGGGCTCTCTGTACTTCCTGGACTTGCATGTCTATTTCCTTCACCAAATTAGGGAAATTTTCTTTCATTATTTTTTCAAATAGATTTCCCATTTCTTGTTCTTTCTCTTCTCCTTCTGGCACCCCTGTGATACAAATGTTGGAAGGCTTGAAGTTGTGCCAGAGGCTGCTTACACTGTCCTCATCTTTTTGGATTCTTTTTTCTTCATGTTGTTCTGGTCAGTTGTTTTGTGCTTCCTTATGTGCCAAATCATTCATTTGATTCTTAGCCTCACCCACTCCACTGTTTCTCCCCTGTGAATTGTTCTTTCCTTCGATTATTATATTCTTCTGTTCTGATTGGATCTTTTGTTGCTGTTGGGGTCCTCACTAAGTTCCTTGAGCATCCTTATAACCAGTGTTTTGAACTCTGCATCTGATCGATTGCTTATCTCCATTTTTAGTTCTTTTTCTGGAGTTTTGTTCTGTTCTTTCATTTGGGCCATGTTTCTATGTATTTGGTAGAGCTGCTATGAATTCCTGTGTCGGTGTCATGGCCTAATGTAGTAGGTGTCCTGTAGGGTCCAGTGGAACAGAAGCCTCTCCTATCACCCAAGCTGGGTACTTGAGGTGTACCCTTCATATGGGCTGAGGACACACTCCTCTTGTAGTTGAGCCTTGATTGCTGTTGGCAGGTCAATGGGAGGGACTTATCCAGGCCAGTCAGCTGCAAGGACTGGCTGTGACCACTGACCACCAACCTCTGACCTCTGTGTAGGATCAGCTGTGAAGGGGCAGGGTGGTGGTGCTTTCATATGGTCTTAGCTGCCCAGTGGGTGGGCAGGCTCAGTGGTTTCCAGGGTGGTGCAGGCCAAGGTCAGCCCACACTTGTGTTCTGCCTGGGGCCACCCTGCCTGAGCTATAAAGCAATCTGAGATGGCTGCTACTTGTGCTGTGCTTGGAGATCACAGGTGAAGCCAAGCTGTGAGTCTAAGGTGACTGCTGCTAGTGTCCATCCTGGGGCCACTTAGCAATAGGTACTGGGGCTGGAGGTTGCTGAGGACAGCTGTTTCTTGTTTGAGAGGATTTAGGAAGTTGTGAAACATGAGCCAAGACCAACCATTCATATGGAAAAGTAGCTTGGGTGGGCAGGTAAGTTGGGTGGAATAGAGTCTTTGGGGATCTTCAGAGTAGGGAAAACAGTGTTAGCCAGGTTGATGGAGTATCAGATATGGTACCAACCTGCTGGCTCTGTGGCACTGTTCAGTGAGTATTCAGAAAAGGGATGATGATCTCTGCCTGCCTTTTTGTCTGGGAGAAAGCTGTTTCCCAGCTCATGCCATGATGCCAGATACTTCAGTTTCTCCCTGTATGCCACAGCAGCCTTTCAAGATGCTACCCCATGCTGGATCTCAGAGGGAATGAGCCTGAGTAAGTCCATGTGTATGTTCTTAAGAGGAACTGCTTGGGACTCCAGAGTTTCTTCCACCAATTCAATCCTCACTTTTTTTGCAGCCAGAAGTTATGGAAACTTTACTTTCTGGTGCTGGAACGCTGGGCTGGGGGGGCCTGGTGTGAGGCTAAGACTCCTCACTCCCAAGATATAACTCCCAAATGTTTATCCATTACACATGGATGTGAGACCACTCTGTTCTGTATCTCCACCCCTCCTACCAGCCTGGATAGATATGGTATCTCTTATTCCACAGTTGTCAAACTTCCATTCAACTCAGTTTCTGATGGTGCTGAATGATGGTTTTTCTATATTTTACAATTAGTTGTAATTTTGATGTGGTTGTGTGAGAAGGTGAGCTGTGTTTGCCTATGCTACCATCTTGACCAGAAGTCTGCTATTTATTTTTTCACCATGAAATGTATCAATATTTCTGGTTCAATACACCACTTAAAGGCATATTTTAGTGTTATAAGAATTACAATAATTAATATTTATTTAAAATAAGCTACATTTTGCCCTGACTGGTGTGGCTCTGTTGGTTGGGCATCATCCTGCAAAGCAAAAGGTCACTGGTTGCGTTCTGTTCAGGGCATCTGACTGGGCTGCAGGTTTGGTCCCCAGCTGGGGTGCATATGAGAGGCAACCAGTCACTTCCTCTCTTACATTGCTCTTTCTCTCCCTCTCTGTCTCTCTTCCTTCTCCTCTCTATAAAAAATAACACCTTTTTTTTTAAATAGGCAACATTTTAAGTCATAGATACTAAGTTAATCTATTTTTTAATGAATTCTTCTAGGTCAAAATTAATTTATTCTTCCCAAAACATAACATGATATTTCCTTCTTATTACTAAGTTATTTTACATTTAGATTTTATTATAAGATATTCTAAATACTTTGCTTTATGATTTCTGTAGCACTTTGGTAAGACACTTGTAATTTTAAACAAATTCTGGATTAGAATTGCTGTCTCTTCCACTTGGTAAATGAAAGAACTTAGACAAATGGTTTAATATTGTGAGTCTTAATTTCCTTTGTACAGTAAGAATGTCAGCACTTGGCTGCCTATGCTAATGGGACAGTTAAGGTTATATAATATAAACATCCTTTGTAAATCCAAAGGCAATATACAAATATTGAAATAACATTATTATTTCATCAATACTTGAGCGAACTTCTCAGTACAGCAAGTATGTCAAGTGTTATTCTGTTTCCAATAAGTGTTAAAGTAAGAAGTGGAAATTAAAAGGGGCTTACCCAAAGTTTTATAAAACACCAGAGAATGTTCAAGATGTTCTTATTTTCAGGATTGAAGCAATATTACAATGTGATGAAAACTGGATACATCTCTTTCCTAATGATAGGCCCAAAGTTCTCTGAACTAGTAGGAGAAAAGGTTATTTTCTAGGGGGCTGTAGATTATAACTGAAAGACTGTTGATAAATAATGAATGATTACTCATTGTTCATGGTGCTTTTATTTCAGGAATACTTCCGAGATCAAGTAAAGCCAGTTGCAGATGTTCTGACATGGAACGATGCTGGAAGCCACCTCACAAGGTGATTTTTTACATTTTTAAAATAAATATACATTCAGTATCTGTTTGTTTGTTTGTTCTAAATTGTGTTGAAAAGTGCATCAGGCTCACCTTTGTGTGTGTTTGTTTTCTAAGGTTGCTCCGTGCTTCTGTGCTGGGGTTCGCCTGCAAGTTGGGAGACAAAGAAGCCTTGGGCAATGCTTCCCAGTTATTTCAGCAGTGGCTCACTGGGACTGTAAGGTGACTGTTCACCATGTTTTCATTTCCAGAAAACTTTAAATTGTGAAACAAAACATTAAAATTTTTGAAACACTGTTTATTCTTCTAGGATTCCTGTAAATCTCAGGCTTCTGGTGTATCGGTATGGAATGCAGAACTCTGGCAATGAGACTTCATGGAACTACACTCTTGATCAGTACCAGAAGAGTTCATTAGCTCAAGAAAAAGAAAAACTGCTGTATGCATTAGCATCCGTGAGGAACATTACTCTGTTGTCAAGGTAGCTTGGAGCTTTTTTCCCCACTTCTATGAATGGTATTTGATGGTTTTTGTGTCACAGTCTCTTATAGATGCTATTAAAGTTTAAGTTAAAGTAAAGTATAAGTTTTCTTTTCCAAGAAAATCTATTAAAAATTATTTTTTCCTGCAAGAAACAATCTATCTGTGTAACAGTAGCTTAAGAAGTAAATAAATGTAATCTCATATGAAAAAATTCAAAAGGTAGACAGTTTTCAGTTGTGAGCAGTGGTTCAATATTCATCCTGGACCTAGTCTCTTTCCCTTTCTGTTCTTTCATCCTCAACATGTTGGATGTCTCCTGACCTCTAGACTTCCAACCATTTTGTCTTCATAGATGTACTCATATGTTCAGTGGAAGCAGGACAGGAGCAAAAGAGCTCCTCCTCACAAGGCTCTGTCTTTTATGTTAAGAGATCAGTTATCTCCACTTCCCCTCACAGTCCAGAAGTGGGTCACACTTGATCATTCTTGGTCATACTCTGGGTCTACCACACAATCATTTGTGGACAAGGATGAATTTGAATTGTTTGACTGGCTCGGATCAGTCACACTACCCTGGAGCCGGGACGGGAGTCTAGCTTTCCTAGGATCAAGGACAGCTTGATCCAGAGCTGGCGTCTGTCAGCAGAGGAGTGTCTGCCACAATATGCATACACACACACAAATAAAGTGTATTTACATTTCATTCAGAAGGTATAAAGGCTCCTTGAAGCTCATCTATGAATCTTCTACTCCACACCTATGCCACAAGTCAACTAACTTCTGCCTTAACTCATTTTTTACTTAGTTGTGGTTTATGAATTATTTACTTTATTAATTTAACCAAATCTAATGTTATTTCTTTGTATAGGCATATAGATTGTGGAACTAAAATTGAATATAACATGATATCTGCCCCTGAAAAACTTAAGGGTTCATGAGAGAGGCAGAATGTAAATTATAAATTACAAATACAATAACCAGTTTGTAATGACTACCAGAAACTGTCTATATACCTGACAGGGCCAGCAGTGCACCATCACCATCTTGCTTCAGGGCTATATGTCAGTTCTCCTGCTCACTGCTCTAAGACAGTCTACCAAGAGCTTGATCATCCTGACAGTCCACAGAGCATTGCATTGCTCTATTATGTGGATGGCATTGTGCCGATTGTATCTGATGAGAAAATTAGCAAATACTTAGATGCCTTACTAGACTCTTGTGAACTGAAGGGTAAAAGGTAAATTGCACAAAAATTCAGGGGCCCACCACTTCAGTGCAGTTCCTGGAAGTTCAGTGGATTACATCATGTTGAGATATTCCCTCCATATACAACTGTGGCACAAATTTAATAAAAATCTATTGATTTGGTCACTTCATTTATTGATTTGGACTTATTTGAATTATACTATAATTATAGCCAACTAATCCTTCTACACAGGTTATGTTAGGAGATTTTTTCTTACAATCAATGAAAGAACAAATGAGACTTAACTGTTATCCCACAGAAATCAGAGCATAAATACTTTCCCTTAACTTACTGGCTTCTTTTTTATAGGTCAGTGGGATAATAGGTAAATGGGCAAAATGCTTCTATTCTATAGAATTATTTTTTATTTTTGTTATTTATTGGGGTGACATTGGTTAATAAAATTATGTAAGTTTCAAGTGTACAATTCTATGATACATCACACAAAGTCCAGTCATCTGCTGTCATTATATACTTGACTCCTATATCCTTTAAGTCTTCCAACCCCTCCCCTTTGCCAAACACCATACTGTTGTCTGGGTCTATGAGTGTTTGTTTGTTTATTTGTTGCTTTCAGTTTTGTATGCCACATAGAAGTGAAATCATGCTTCCTGGCTTTTCTTGTCTGACTTATTTTGCTTAGCATGATATTCTCAAGTTCCATCCATGTTGTCACAAAATAATTAATAATAAAATTGTGGTTTTTTATTGTTTTTAGTACTTTCAAAATAATTCAAGTTTTAATGTTTCTGTTGTTTACATTTCACTTGCCCTCAAAATTGTAGATTGCTTTTTTAAAAAAGTTAAATATTTTAGAAAGTTTTAAATTGTGTTTTATTATTTTTTCATATTTAATTAACTTGGTTGGTTGGTGCCTCAAGAATTGAATTACAGGAATGAAAGCTTTGTTCTCTTAGAATTTAGCTAAGGATGAATGGACATTAAAAGTTCATGTTGAATTTTTGGCTTCTCTTAGGTATTTGGATTTGCTCAAGGACTCAAACCTCATTAAATCTCAGGATGTGTTTACAGTCATCCGATATATCTCATATAACAGCTATGGGAAGAACATGGCCTGGAACTGGATACAGAACAACTGGGAATATCTAGTCAACAGGTGGGATGATCAGATAATGGTTTGTTGTTCTCCTTGTTGGATACTGTCTGCAATTCTTTCTCTCTTTACTGTACTGTCTCTGACATTTATACAGTATCTGAAATGGCATATTACCAGAGGTAAAGGGTCATGGTATTTTCCTTCCAGGGAAGTAGTGTACTAATTAATTTTCATCATAATTTATTTTTGGAAAGTATTCCACCTCATCTGTAGAATTGTGAGATCTGGAGAGATGCCTAAATCACATTACTTCTAGTTTAGTTAAAACAAGTTAATGTAGTTCTGCCTATTGTGATAGTACCTAGCATAATGCCAGGCACATATTTAGTTCTCAATCAGTATTTAATGAAAACTAAATGGGAATTTTGAGACGTGAGTTCAAATTAGAGCCCTATATCTTACTGGGCTTATGTGAATGATGAATTTTATCTCTCTTGACCAGGTGGTTAAACTTAAGGTAATTTGAGAAGTTCTTAAAAGGAATCTACACTTCCCAGGCAATAACTGTTTAAAAATGGAAAACAGCAAATTAACTAAAGAAATTCTTTCCCAATTTTTTAATTTCTTCAGCCCCCATACAAGTGAAATATTGCTATTCTTGGCCCTGATTCTCTAAATTTAATGCTTATTTTCCATTAAGAGGATATTTCTTTGACAGAGCAAAAAATAAAATATAGATTATATATCCCAAACAAATGTGAAAACACTGAACAGAAGACCTTTACCAGCTGAAGTCCCCACACCAAGAAATAGCCTCTGTTAGCCCCTCCTAGTCTCTTCTGTCTTCCCGCCAACACTGCCTGACTGACTGCCTTATCAGAAACATCAAATATGAAAACTTTTCTTTCTATTCTTTTCTGCCCCACAATTCACCAGAGTGCCACCATGTCGATTCATATTTCCCATCCTTCTGGGATCCAGCTCTCATTATCCTACATTGTTTTTGGAGGGTTTTTTTGCCTATTTGTGATAAGTTTCTGCCTTTTTTATTCTTGCAATGATCAATAGTAACTGCTCATCCGTCTCTATGGAGACTGGTACACATGCACACGTACATGATACTCTGTTCATCTATTTGTAATTGTTCAATGAAATGCTTGGTTTACAATGAATAAATCTGCTTATTCAGAACACATTATCTAGGGGTAGCAGTTCATATTATGCAAGGTAATGCCTTTCATTTTGAAAGATATATATGCCTAATGACAAATACCGTGTATTTTGTTTTAATTCAAAAGACTGTAAAACTTTTATTGGTGTATGCTGCATGAAACCAATGTAGATGAAAAGCAATGCTAACTTTTGAATTATTGTGAAAAGACAAGTAAATGATGTTCATTTTGCAAACTGTTTATACAAGGCTTAAATAGCTCTGGTGCAATTTATTTCAAAATTCATTTTTCACTTTTAAAAATTAGTTCATTGTTATTCCTCTTAAAAATTAAGAAGTAGAAAAAACAAGTGTTATCTTGTCATAAAAGTTATAAACATCTGGCCTTAAAATAAGTCTATTAGACATAATACCAATTTTTTTCAAGAAAAATGAATTGATAAAAAATTTCTAGTGCTAGTTCCAGAACCCTCACCCAAGGGTTTTAGTATTTCTTCATAGCCTAGAAATCTAATTCTCATAAAGTATTATTTCAAAGAGCTCAAACATGAAATTATGTAATAACCACATGATGGACACACACACATGATTCCCAATATTATTTATGACTAGTTTGAATAAATACAGTTTTTTCATTAACATTGGATAGGACAAATTAAACAGAAATGAACCAGGCTTTATCCAAAATTTCCAAACTCTTGAACCTTTTCCAGATTTCAAAGTGAGTTGTTTTATTGCCTCCATTTCTGAACAATTTATTGTCATTCTACAAAAAACAAGCTGCTTTTTAATAAAGTTTTTGTCATGTGGTTTTTATGACAACTGATGGTCACATCTCTAAAGTCCTTTTCCAGTTTGAGACTTAACCACCAAGTTCCAAAGATACTTCAGATTTTTTTTTTTTGCTTTTATTTATTCCACTAAACTCTTAGATAAAACTGTGAAGTTGGATGAACCCAATAAATCAATAATGTAGTGTGGTAAAATTTGCTTTTAATTTACAACTCTAGCTGAAAAATTAAGTCTATGGAATATGACTGAAACCACTCAAACACTACCCTATTAACAAAATAATTTGAGAAACAAAAATCTTGTGTGTGTCAAAATCATTTATTTTGAGAAACATAATACCTATGTAAATATTAAGTCTAAGAAGTTTATTTTCATATAAATTCAATAGGAATTTAAATAATTAGTTTAAAAAGTGATCAATATGATAGATGTGTAACATATTTCCTTTTAAATGCTATCCTTTATTTGATACTGGTTTCTTGGGTATGAATGAATTTGTTCTTACAATTCTAGTATTTATACAGTTAGTTGTGTTTTTTTATTGAGTGTGTTCATTGCTAGTTTCCAAATATATCCTTTAATTTTTAGTCTCTAAGAACAAAACAGAGGAGGAATATCACAGAAATTAAGAAGCTTACTGATAAAAAATGTTTTCTTACTTGTAATTAGCAGACTTCCTTTTAATCTATAGACCATCATGATAGCAACTTAAGTGTAGTTTCTTTTTTTAAAAAATTCTCATTTTCTTATTATGAGTTACTGTTTTGTACAAAATGCAGGTAAGCAAAATTAAGGATACAAAAATCACCCATAATTCCATTTAGAAATAACCCCTGTTGTCACACTATTGTTTTTTCCTTGAGTCCGGGTTTTAGGAGAAATAATCTGTTTCCCTGTTTTCATGGATCTTAGAGTCTAGTGATAGAGACCAATATTAACTTAAGAGTCACACAAATTCTTGTATACTTAAAATTGTAACAATTACAAACAGAAAAGGTTCAGAGCACCCTGAAAGAGTATAAAGGGAAAAGCAACCAAGTCAAGAGAAGTTGGAGGTTAAGGGCTTTCCTAAAGGAAGTGATGGTTATGTTGAATTCTGAAGGAAGGGCAGGAGTTAATTAATTGGGTGAACCAGAGTTGAAGCATTCCTGGCTGAATGCTTACTATCAGGAAAGAGGGAAGGTAAGTGTCCATCTTTGCAGGGTCATATTAAGATTTGAGCTTTTGTTCTAAGAGCAATAAGTCACTAAAGGGTTATAAGTAAGAAAATGAAATGTTCAATTTTACTTTGAAAAGAAATTTCTGGTGCTGAGGTAAAGCACAGACCTAGATGGAGGCCAGAGTGAATTTGGGGAAAGCAGTTGGAAAGATATTGAAGTAGTTTTGGCAAAGGACAATGGTAGATTGGACTATGGATGTAATGATGAAGATGAAGACATAAGAACAATGTTTAGAATTGGTGGTAGATTAGAAATAGGAGTCAAAGATAATGCCTAGATTTCTAGAAAAGATAAAATTCGCAGAAGGAGAATGATTAATTCAGTTTGTTGTATGTAATGCTTTTGATTCTCTTTCAAGATATTAAAGTGAAAATTGTTTCAAGGAGGTTATAGTTCCTTGTCAAATGTTACTTAAGGTTTGACTAAACTGAAGACTGAAAAATACTTATTAGACTTGTTGGCAAAAAAGCTATTGTAACTCTAGAAAAAGTTTTCCAGTAGAGTGATGGGAGCAGCTCTCAAATTAAAACAGATGAAAGAGTCAGTGGTGAGGAGATAGAGACAAGAACTGTAGAAAAATATCTCAAAAAGTTTGGCTATAAATGGGGGAAGTGAGAGAAAGGAAACTGAGAGAGATGCCAGATGAAAGGTAAGATTTTTCTTTAACTCTGAGAGAGAATTTTAGTATGTTTAACATATTTAAAAGCTAGTAAGAAGGATCCAGTGAAGAATGAGAGATTTAATATGAAAGATCTAATAGGTAGAAAAATATTTTTAAAATAAGGTTTTTAAGAAAGTGGGGTAAAACAGGAACCACAGCACAGGTGATAGGAGGAAAATGGGTTTATTTGTATATTTGTAGGATAAAAGATATAGGAGTTACTATATTTTTTTTCTGTGAAGTAAAAGGCAAGATCATCTTTTGGGGGAGGAAAGAAAAGGGGGAGTGTTCAGAGGTTGTAAAAGAGTGAAAACATTTGAAAAAGGCAATTCAAAGAGGAAGAAGAGGAGTTGGCCAGAACAATGTAGGAGGATTGTGAAAGTGGAGAGCTTATTTAAGATAGGTATCCATGAATTTATAGTGAGACGTGTGAGGGAAGTTGGGTGACCTCCCTTGATAGAACTTGGCCACTTGGTGCAAACACAGAGAAAATGCCTGTTAATTTCATCCAAAGCTGGAGTTCTGCTAGATACAAACAATTAAAATATAAGGGAACAGTGACCAGTGTGGTTTAGTTGGTTGGGCATTGTTCTGCAAAGTGAAAGATCACTGGTTCGATTCCCAGTCAGGACACATGCTTGGGTTGAGGGTTCAGTCCCCAGACAGGTCACATATGAGAGGCAACCAATAAGTGTTTCTCTCTCACATAAATGTTGCTCTCCCTTTCTTTCCACCTCCCTCCCCCTCTCTCTAAAAATAAATAAATAAAATCTTAAAAATATATATATAAGGAAGTTCAGGACTTAGGCAGAAATGTTACTGAAAATGGTAGACTGTGAAATCTAAACTATATAAGAAAATAAGCAAAAGAAAAGGAAGAGCTGATGGTCCAGGAGAAAGTAGGAGTAGTGATGCCCAAAGGGCCAGAAATCCCCAAAGGGCCAGGTAAAGGGAAAAAGTGGTCTAATGGAAACCAAAAGATAAGTTGTGTCATGGAAGGTGTATAAACAAATCATTTTGGAGGAAAAGTACTTAAGGATGATCACAAGGTATGACAATGAGAATTGATGGCTGAAACTGAGTAAAGAAAATATCACTAGAACTGAGGAAGTCAAGAAATGAAGGAGCTAAGGTGTTATATTGATCATTCATGTGAATCTTGTAATTGCCCAGCATGATCGAATGGCTTGGGGTTAGGTACCAAAGTATATCATAAATGAGGTGAGGAGGGATAACCTAAAGGAACATACATTTTTAACAATAATGAAAGAATAATGGTCTGGAAGCTGCAATGGGAAGCTCAGCACACCTATTCCATTTTTGGCCCGGTGCTACAAAGGGTGTGGGAAAATAAACATTCCCCAAATGGGAAGTGGTATTCCCTGCAAAGGGATATCTCCAGAGAACTAGGTTGAGGCTTGAAGAGACTGGGGCAATCTGGGAAGCTAAGACAGAGAGACAAAGTGCTACATATTACGGGAACAGTGTTGAGAATACATGCCTCAGAGTCTTAGATTTTGGATAATGACTGATGACATTAAGTAAAGGGAAATTGCTTGCCTTCGACTTCTAAGATAAAAGATAAAAGACGTGGTGGATTTAAATTCAGTGATGTCTGGGATAAGAGTGAACATTGGACCTAGTGCACTGAAGATCATGGTTAATTATTAGAACTTTTTGTCTTTTACACACTGATTTTGCTCTTCATATTTCTTTTGCCAACTATTGATTCATTATTTTGCTAATTTCAGGTTTGCACATTTTCCCCTCTCACTAATTTAAAGGATTCTTTATATAGGGAAAATATTTGCTCTTTTTACATCAAAGTAATAAATTATGACTTTTAGTTTGATGGCATTTTTAGTATAAAACTTTTTAAAAAGTGTCTGCAACAAACTTTATCAGTTTTTATCTTTTTGGTTTCTGCTTCTACTATGTGATAATTATTCATGTAAAATTTCCCCTTCTATTTGTTTACTTCTTTATCTATTAATGTATTTTATTTTATCCTTCCCTAACATTTCAACAGTTCACATTTTTTTTAAATTATATTTTACTGACTATGTTAGCCCTGGTTGGTGTGGCTCAGTGGAGTGAGTGCCACACAAAGTAAAAAGGAAATGTTTGCATCTAGAGAAAAGACTTAAAGTTCTGTGTGCTTATATTCTCTTTCACTCCCCTAAATTCTTCTTCAGGTACACACTCAATGACAGAAGCCTTGGCCGGATTGTCACAATAGCAGAGCCGTTCAACACTGAATTACAGCTCTGGGAGGTATGAAGACAGATTCCTCTGTAACTTGTCTGGGAAGGGACAAAATTAAACTTTTCTACAAAACAGAGATGGTATTCTTTTCTATTCACATCAGAGGAACAAGGAGAAAGAAATAATTCTTGTATCTAATTAAATGTACACCTATTTTTTCTAAACTGAAAAAATATCAAATAAGCAAGAAACAAACAAAGTTTAGAATCTGAGAAAGGCAAGCTTTAGCAGTCTGCATGGGATTGTTCAGCTTACCAATGCATGAACAGTAGGCCTTTCCTTTCCTGGTAATTGTTACCCTGGTATAAGTTGGCCAAAATGTGATTCCTTTCAAAATTCATGGTTTTGGAGTTTCAAAACTTAACACAAATCTTTTATGTTTCAAACATCTCAGTTCCCTGAGGGAAAAATGTATATTAATGTTGGGCACATTGTATGAATTTTCAGTATCTGTTTATTAGATATTGGAGTGTCAACATTCCTCTGTGTGTTAAGAAACAAAATAATTGTTATTTTTTTAAATGGCAAACAGTTGTGTTTTACAGAAAGTTCTGGAGGAAATTGGGAGGATAGAACAAGTTTAACAAAGACTTTTTTATGAGTCCTTAATAAGTGAACTAAAAGTATATTAAAATGCCTTGACTCCTGCAGTGAAAGACTAAGCAAAGCCATCATGCCACAGACCAGATTTTCCAGGGACTGCCCTGAGGCATGCACAGAAAATACAGAAATCAGCAGAAGCAGGAATGGGCATGCCAGCTATTAGTTGCTGCCCTCCTTCCCCTCATATGTTAGAGTCTCTTGTGGCTTGATGCTCTGCCAGGCATCCAAAGCCATGGGTGATTGTGACTGTTCTGAGAGATGGGCTCAATATAAATGAGGGACCAAAAGATATATCTCAATGTTGTGTAGTGAACCTGAATTTCTGGTAAGAAGGAAACCAATCTTGTTTTGTAAATGACATTCCTGAAGACGAATTGGGCTTTAAAATGACTTGCTTAATTATTTCCCTCTCTTTTACAGGTGGAGAGTTTTTTCAAAAAATATCCAGAAGCTGGAGCAGGAGAAAAACCTAGGGAGCAAGTGCTGGAAACAGTGAAAAACAATATTGAATGGGTAAAACAAAATAGAAAGAGTATAGCAGAATGGTTTGGGGATTTACCTAGGAATGGTTCAAATATTGTATTTTAATTTTGTGAATCTTTTGTTTCTACTATTAAGCATTTAGTGACCTGATATACAAGCACTGTGGGGGGATCCTTATACACAGATTCTGCTTTTTCTGAGTATTATTTTTTTATGTTTTGCAAAGCTTTAAAATTGTCTTTGTTTATGAAAGAAGATACAAAAAAGGAGTTAATGTACTCAGGGATTTCTTCTAAGTGTACTTCATAGGAGATTCTTTTCAAAGTGAAGAGAATGTAATAGCCATTTAAATGTCTTTAAAAATCATTCTTTGTGTCTCAAATCTGTGAAAATAGAACAATTTGGTCTTAGCTTTACATTTTCAGTACCAAAGAAACACCACTAATCTTTTCTCTTGATTGATTTTTAAAGTTGAATACCGGTACTTGAGGGACCAATATTACATCTTAATCTTTATTTTATTATTCAGAATTATACAGATCTAATACCATTTTATTCACATATGTCTTATTCCTTTAAATCCTACCAAAGTAACTGAGCTTAAATTTTACTCAAAGATTGCATGAATTAGCCAAAGAAATGGCTGACTGTTGCCTTTGCTCTTATAACATCAACAAGAGAACTCTCCTCTCCTTTTAAAAATAAATCTGAATGATTACCTTAAAAATATTTTTTTTTTCAGTGTCACTTTACTCTTGAATAATAACAACTGCAGTGTTCCCTGAATAATTTAGCACAATGCAACTCTGATTCAAGAACCCCACCTTTTTCATGCCTGGTACTCCATCAACCCATTCCATTCCCTGCAAAGCTCCCTCAAATATGCTATGAAATTAGAGGAAAGATAGTGCTTAACTCTGCTCCATGGACTTTAGAGGAAAAAGGCTGAATAATTGGAAACTGGTCAGGAAGAAGCAAAGACTGATTATTCTATAACACTAAATGGAATTAAAATTTAGCTTCAACCTAACCTAGCAATCTAAGTGTGAAAATGAGGAAACACATGGATGTCTGCAGCATGACTCTGCATATCTGAGGCTATATCTTCTTATAGTAACTTTTATGCATTAACCCCTATCCTAATCCATACAGAATAGCACGGATCAAATTTAAATCCATGACTTGATTAAAGACATCAGTTATATTTAATATGGTACTTGATGCCTAGTAGATCCACAATTTAAGTCCAATAAGTAGAAAAGATGGTAAATTACTATGTCCCAATCTTCTATCTTTAGAAAAATCTAAATTTATTTAGAACCTTCTGAAGTATAAAATCATTTAAGATTGGCTTGATAGTAAATGAAGCACATGAAAACAATCAAAGTTTTAGCATTGCCTTTATTTCCATAACAATGTGCCCTAATCAAGTCCTGTCAAACTATGTAAACTTTCTTACTGCTGTCTCTCAGTGATCATTTTCTCAGCCTACATAGCTAAAGTGACAAATTTACATGTAGACTGGGAAGAAGTCAAAAGATAAAAACGAAGAAATTTCCAGACCTTAAACTTAAAAATTATTATTTTAAATTACTTCAGAAGAAAAGGCACATTAACATTCTAAATCATCAGGACAACGACACTGTGAACTTCAAATTAACCACAATCAAAACCAGCACTTGAAGTCTAGTATTGTTTCAAGTATACAAATAAGGAAGTAAGATGTAACAAATGAATTTTTAAAGGAAAAAATATACAATGGTAAGTAAAACAGATTTCAGCTTGTCTACAAGCCATTCTGTTTCCTTCTATTTTAAGCACTAAAATTGAGAAGGAACTGTTTAATCCCTTTACCCCACATGAAGAAGAGCTATGCAGGCTTTGCCATAACCAATTCACCAGCCCACCAGGCCTTCTCATTTTTTTGGTTAAATCCTCACCCAAGGATATGCTTGTTGATTTTAGAGAGGAAGGGGGAGAGACAGAGAGAGAGAGAGAGAGAGAGAGAGAGAGAGAGAGAGAGAGAGAACATCGATGTGAGAGAGAAACATTGATCTGTTGCCTCCCTTATGCACCACAACCAGGATCAAACCTGCAACACTTTGGTGTACAGGACGGCGTTCTAACCAGCTGAGCCACCTGGCCAAGACAACAGTATCTGGTTTTTAAAAGGCTGATGACCAATAGATAAGCCTGTGCCAAGCACAACTTACTACTGTAGTGACTTGGTTTTGTCACAGTTTTCACGGGGGAAAATTTTGTATGTTGTTTTCAAAATTAAACCACAGTAAAACTGTCAACTTTAAAAACATAACTGGGAAAAAAAACATAAATCGGAAAATGATTGGCTAGGTCCCACAGCTAGAGGCCAAGCCAGTAGTACTGCCTTCCCTCTGGGCAGCCTATTCCTGTGTTTCAGATTGTGTCTGTGCACCCACTAAAATAGACTGGAAGTTTAAATAATGAACCAGGAATGTAAAAGTGACACGCAAGGAAGGCCTGGAAAGCAAAGGTATACGGCTGGGTTGAAGGCAATGGTATTCCTACAGTTTACTCTCCATGTTGTGAAGTATTAGTCCAAAAATAGACAAATAGGAGGTGGGAACAAAAATCTCGAACAGTAATTCTCAAAGGAGATTAGGGGTGAAGAGCAATAAAAGGAAGGGGGTAAAATTACCTATGGAGCTTCCCAAACCCTCGTTAAATAACAATAATATCAAACAATTTTTAAATTTGCCAGGTACTATTCTAAACACCAGCACTGCAAGTACATTGATTTTTACATTTAAACTTTACAAAAACCCCATGACATGGTACCGTTAATACCTATTTTATAGATGGAGAAACTGAGAGAAGTGAGAGAACTGGCCCAAGGCCATAAAAGTAGTAGCTGGCACCAGCCAGGATTTGAATCCAGGAAGTTATCACCAGAACCTATGTTCTTAATGACTGTGTCGGAGGAGAAACACACCTGTTAAAGTTAGGGTGATCTGGATTTGAATTACAGCTACTTGGCAGTCCAGGGCCCTTAATCTCTTTATTGTTCAGTTTCCTCATCTATAAAGTAGAGATAAAAGTGATAACTACCTCAACTTGAGTTGTGAGAATTAAATACAAAAATGTATGCAAAGGATGCACGTATGGGAAACAACTGTTCCGTAAACATTAGATAAGTTAAAATAAAAAACTAATGAAAGCCAACCTTGAAAACACCCTGAGCGGTCAAAACCAGTTTAGTCACATAAGCAAAGCTTAATTTACCTTCATTTTCAGGACTAACTTGACCTGGGTCATTTCTTGTTTATACCTCTGGAAATCATAAACTAAACAATGTGTTTCCCAAGGTTGACATGAGGTAGCCACTAACCAATTCCCTACTGTGTAAGAATATTCTACCATTATAACCAATCACTCTGAAAAATAAATAGACACTGCCTTCTCACTATATAAGTTACCTTATAACAATTTGCCTCTGAGCTTCGTTCATGTTTTGGTTAGAGTGCTCCCGGTCCATGAACTATTTTCCTGGTGTGTGCACAATAAATTTTTATTAATTACTACTTCAGTGGTTAATTGGTTTTACTTCAGCTGTTTCTAAACTTTTGACAGGTGCAATTACTGTAACTATTATGATATTTCCCAGGCCCCACTTAAGATACTAGTTTGGAAAAGATAATACGCTTGGTTCAGAAATAACCAAGCCTAGGCACTAAGGAGAGGCAATGTGTCAGACTATGTTATTGTTCACAAATCGTCACTTCCCTCCCTGGGAGAGGATTTCATTATGTCACCCAATGAAGTCTAGCATGGGTTTGTGACGTGCTTTGGCTAGTGAAATGTGAGTGAAGGTGATGTGTGTTGATTTCAGGCAGAAGTGTTCAGAGCCAGCAGTGGTTTGCCATGTTCTACATTTTCCTTCTGCCACTAGATCCAGCAATGCTCCAGACAGAGGCTGCTCACTTAGCCTGAATGTAGAATGAAAACAATGTGGAGCAGAACTTCAGCAACACAGTGCACATGCATTGGGACTAAGAAGTACCCTTTGTTATTGTGACTCACTGAAATTTTGAGGTTGTCCGTTACCTCAGCATAATCTAGCCTCACCTGTCTAATATGAACACCAAGTTAACATGGTGCCCTACCATAGTTATTTAGTTATTTATTTCCAGTCCTTATTCTTCCTCCTTCCCCTATCAGGGTTAGCAACTTTGCCCGATTATTTTTGTAAGACCTGCAAGCTAAAAATAGTTTTTACTTTTAAAATGGTTGAAAAATCAAAAGGAAAATAATAGTTCATAGCATGTGAAAATTATATGAAATTCAAATGTCAGTGTCCTTAAAACTTTGTCGGAACACAGCCACACGCATTCATTCATGTACGTGTTGATTCTGGCTAGTTTCCTGCTACAACGGTAGTGCTGAGTGGTTGCACTACCAATCTTAAGGTCCACACAGCCCAAAATATTTGCTATCTGGGTCTTTTACAGAACAAGTTTGCCCACCCCTGCTGGATCTCATCTTTACTCCTTTCCTTTTGCATTAAATTCCCCTCCCTGACCCGCTTCTTCCTCCATACTCTCAATACGGGTTTCTCGCTATTGACTTTTGGGGCCTGTGAATTCTTTGTTGTGGAGAGCAGTCCTCCATGTGGTGCAGTGTTTAGCAGCATCCCTGGCCTCTCTATCCTCTAGTTGCCAGTGGCACCTTCCCCTAACCAAAAATGTCTCCAGTCATTGCTTAATGTCCTTAATGACCTTTAGGAGGTCAAGTCACTCCCACTGAAAATCACTGCCTAACCTTGAACTTGTGAGTAGATGGTGCAGTATTATTTAGCCATCCCACAAGACAGGTGAGGAGAATGCTGCAGGCTGAGAGCAGTTGTGCCTGGAGTTACAGTAATTGAAGAACCAGTGAGAGAGAAAGAGCCTTGGGGGAAAGAATGGTAATGAAGAGAATACTGGATAAGGCATTCATTCAAATAACTAAGATTTATAAAGTACCTGGTATGTGACAACCCTTGTTTCAGGTCCTAGATTTAAGAGTGAATTTAGAAGACAACAGAAAGAAAAATTGAAAAAATTGAGTCAGGGTAGCAGTGGAATAAGATGAGACAAATGGGCAAGGAGAACGCAGGAAGGCAGTGACTAACTCCAGCAATCGGCAATATTATAACCTGATGCTGCACTAGAGAACCCTTAAGTATTCATATTTGCTACATACATAAATAAAATGTTTAGGATCTAAGACAATTTAAGTAGATTTAAAGATGTGCTAGATATTGTCTACTGTCACTGAGCCAACATTTCTACCACCTTCTATGTACTGATCTTCCTCTATTGCCAGGCTGGGATCTTAAAAATGGCAGCTCCTAGGTTTCTTTGTGATTTACCAGTATGTTCCACTGTCATTATGCACATGCATGAGATTTGGAAGGAAAAAAAGAGAAGGATGATCAGAGAACACTTTCGAGGACAGTGCAGGGGACACCAGTTACTGGGATAGACATGAGTTGGCAGCCTCTGGATACTACACTCTTGTGTACTTGCCATTTCTGTGCTGCAAGGGCGCTCTGATAGGACACTAGCACTTCCTCACTTCTGGACAACATGAGGGGTTTCTGGTATCTGGGTCAGAAAAGCAGTGATGTGCAACCTTGAACCTGGGAGCCTGGCAGTGACCCTCTAACTTCTATTTCTCCAGATCCTATAAGGATATGTAAGTGCCTAATTCCCTGAAAAAAAAAATCCTTTTCTGCTTGGACCATCTCCTATATTTCCTAAACTGACCCCTGAATGATGCAAAGTGGAACTACATGTTTTGTTTTGCTTTATATCTGCATTTCCCCAGGGCTCCTTTCCCGCCCATTGCCTTTATGATATAACAAGCTACAAGGTGCATCCTTTGTTTGGAAAAGATGAATGAAACAGACTGACCCTCAAGGAGTCCGCTCAGGACCTGAAAATTTTTAACATATGGAAAAAGTTATGATAGACAACATTTGGAACACATTATTCCCTGCAGTAAAGGAAAAGGATCTGGAGCAGTGTGTTCCCTTCTGTGGGGGGCACACAGGTACATTGGAAAGTACCACTGATAAACCATCAACATTCACTGCCCCCATTCCCTCAGATGTTAAATGTAGAGTTGCCAAGTGACCCAGTAATTCCATTCCTAAGAATATACCCAAGAGAACTGAAAATACATACCTATATAAGAACTTCTGTATTAATGTTCATAAATAACCAAAAAGTGGCAATATCCCAACTGTCCATCTACTGATAAATGGATAAACAAAAGGTGGTACAGCTCTACAATGGACTATTATTTGGCCATAAAAAGGAATAAAGTAATGATATATGCTTTAATGTGGATGAACCTTGAAAACATTATGCCAAGTGACAGATAACAGTAACAAAAGACCACACATTCTATGTCTATGAAATGTCCTGAGCAGGCAAACCTATAGAGATATAAAGTAGGCAAGTGGTTACCAGGGGCTTGAGAAAGAGATATGTGAAGTGAATGCTAATGCTTCCTTTCTGAGGTGATGAAAATGACCTATTCCTAGATAATAGTGATGGTTGTACAACCCTGTAAATATACACACACAAAAAATCCACTGAACTATAATACTTTAAAAGGGTTAGTTTTATGACTTATATCTCAATAAAGCTATCACTTAAAAAGTTGTCTTCCTTCTTTGGAGCCTCACTAAACAAAATGACAGGGGAGTGCTGGATCATGCAGAAGCCTTATATTCTTTGCAATAGTGGCAATTTTCCTTCTACTAAGATGTAGAAATTTGTCTCCTTAAAATTGTTTCTATTTCCAGATTCAAGAATTTGCCTTCTTAATTTAATTCAAAAGATGTTTATATTTTCATTCAAAGATAAAGCTGGTTCTTAAATTGAATTTTTCATCATCAGGAATCCACGTAATCTTGATTGGATTAAAAGTGCTGCATTTCCTCTATCTCCCATCCTTCCCACCACAGTACCCATCCCGAGAGCACATTGGTAAACTCAAGTGACCACTCTACCAAAACAGAGAAAATTAATGTATTTTGGGGTTATTATATATGGGCATTAAAGAAGAAATGTTTCTTTCTGCTGGGAATGCTAAACTAGTAGATCCTCAGAACTGATCTCTCCACATGGAGAAGCCAAGCAGAAATAAATAGTTAAGAGTGGAAGGATAGAGTCCTCACTATTAGTCCTTGAGCCCTTGAATCTACTTGCCTGTATGTAGACTACCCTTAGATCTTTGAAATATGTGAATCTATAAATCTTCTGTACATTTAAATTAGTTAAATTGAGTTGCTCTCATTTTCAATGAAAAGAGCCCCAATACAATGTTGCTTCACATTCTCTCCCCCACAAACACAAATTAATTATGTGGATAGGGGAGAATGTTTTGGGAAATAAATTACTAAGGCTAATTGAAAGGATCAACATTTTTTACTGGATAAAAGGAAGAAAGGAAAAAAGAAAAGGAAAAGAGAAGTAGAAAGGGAAGGACAGAAGAAGGGAGCATTCATTTGAAAGGAAGGAAACAGAATTGTTATAATTACTATCACATATCAGCATGTAACAGAAGGAATCTGTTTACAGATTTTAATTTGTCTTCTAATATTTCCATAAGCAATTTTTTCCTCCATTTTAAAACTGAGAGGTAAAATTTTATATAATAGCCCTGGTTACTAAGATCAATGTAATAGTTATTATCATCGAAACAAAGGCAATCAATCATTGATCTTCTGGGACCATGTGAAAAATAAGCAAACCTCTCTCTGCCCCAGGGAAAAAAAAAGACTTAGAATAGACACTGAGGGAAGAAACTAAGTTATGTGAAGAAAAAACATATTAATGAAGAAGGATGAAACACATAGCCTAAAAAATATTGGATTGTTAATTTAACCATGTGTCTTTATGTTACCTTATGTATTTTTAAATACCTAGGGAGAATTATACATGTCTAATTAAATGAATATGATCTTATAATCTAGGGAAGGGTAAGGTCCAGGAGTGAGAGTGAGGACAACATAGTTTTTACAGAATACTCATAACTCTTATTTTCTATACATGCAACTTACATAGTCAATATTCCCCTCAACCAGAGTTGCTCTCTTTTTCTCAGTGTAATACATCCTTTCCTACATCAAAAATTATGATTATGAAAAGAGAATTCCCCCAACATGTACAGAACACTGCACCCAACACCAATTTAATACCTGTTCTCAGGTGCACATGCAATGTTCTATGGGACATAAAATAAGATTTAATACCTTTAAAGGAATTGAAATAATATAAAATATGTTCTCCACCTACAGTGGAATTATATTAAAAATCAAAAGGAAATTTGGGAAATTCATAAGTATGCACAAATTAAATGACAGCCCAAGATAACCAAAGAATCAATGAACAAATCAGAAGAAAAATTAGACAGTACTTTGAGATGAATGAAAACAAAACACATCAAATCTTATGGGATACAACAAAAGTAGCTCTCACAGGGAAATTCATAGCTATGAACATCCATATAATAAGGAAGAAAGCTCTCAAATCAATAACTGAAGCTTCCACCTTGACAAACTGGAAGAAAAAAGCAAACTAAACCCAAAGCAACTACAGAAAAGGAAATAATCAAGATTAAAGTAGAAATAAATCATATAATAGAAGATATCAATGAAACATAAAATTGTTTCTTTAAAAATAATGCCAAAATTGGCAGACCTTTGTCTTGGCTGATCAAGAAAAAATAAGATTTAAATTACCCCAATCAGGGATAAAAAAGGGGATAGCAGTACCAACCTTACAGAGATAAAAAGAATTATAAGAGAAAACTATGTACAAGAGTATGTCAATAAATTATATAACTTAGACAAAAAAAAATATTCTAGAAAAATACAAACTATCAAATTGACTCAAGAAGAAATAGACACTTGGAATACATGTGTAACAAGTAAAAGGACTGACTTAGTAATTTTTTAAAATCCCCACAAAAAAAATCCCAGTACTAAATGGCTTTCTTAGTGAATTCTACAAAACATTAAAAAAATTATTAACACAAATTCCTTTTTCACAAACTCTTATGAAAAATAGAAGGGAAGCCTTTCTCCTGGACCACTGCCATTATCATGACACGAGGCATGTGCAACCTATCAAGCTAGCCAGGATCACTAAGGTGCTGGGCAGGACCAGCTCCCAAGGACAGTGCATGCAGGAGTGTGTGGAATCCATGGATGGCACAAGCCACCCCATCATCTACAATGTGAAAGGCCCCATGCACAAGGGCGGCACCCAATTGGAGTCAGAGTGAGAGGCTTGAAGGCTGTGCTGAGTTGGTACCTGGGTCCTGCATGTCTGGGTGGACCAGAAGGTCCATGGGGATGACATTCAACTGTTAATAAAACACTTATATTGTATGTAAAAGAATAGAAGGAAAGGGAACACCTCCAATTCCTTCTGTGAGGTCATTATTGCTCTGTTACTAAACCAAGTGAAGACAAGAAAAAAAATCACAAGAGAAAGTAACCCCAAAACTACAACCAATAGCTCTTTTGAATATAGTCACAAAGATCCTCAATGAAATACTAGCACATAAAATTCAGCAACATAGAAAAAATATTGAGGACCATTACCAAGTGCCAGGTGAAATTCACCTAGGAATGAATTTGGCATATGAAAATCAACCAGTGTAATATACCAAGTTAACAGAATAAGAACAAAAATTGCATGATCCTCCCTACAAGTGCAGAAGAAACATTTGACAAAATACAATACCCTTTCACAGTAAAACATTCAACAAGCTACAGATATAAGGGAATTTCCTTAACCTGTTAAAGGACATCTATGAAACACTAACACCTAACCTCACAATTATAGGTAAAAGACTAAATGCTTTCCCCCTAAGATTAGGAACAAGACAAGGACGTTCTTCTCTGTCAGTTTACTTAACATTGTACCAGACATTCTAATAAGGGCATTTAGGTAAAAAGTAATAATGATTAATGCAAGGCATCCAGATAGAGAGGAAAACGTCAAATGATCTCCTGCATCAGATGACATGCTCTTATGCATGGAAGATGCACACTGTAAGGACTACTACATGAGTTCGGCAGGTTGCAGGATACAAGGTCAACATACAAAACCACTTGTGGTTTTACACACTGGCAATGAAAACTCTGAAAACAGTATTAAAATCAATTCCATTCCAAGACAACCTAAATGGATAAAATACTTAGAAATAAATTTAGCAAAAGAAGTACAAAACTTGTTCACCTAAAACTATAAAACATTGAAAAAATTAAAGATCTAAATGAATGGCAAGATTCCCCAGGTTCATAAATTTGAAGACTTAATATTGTTAAAATAGCAATACTCCAGAAATTGACACAAAGTTATCCCTATGAAATCCCAGTGTGCTTTTTTTGGCAAAAATTGACAGCTGATCATAAAGTTCATATGAAAATGCAAGGCACACAGAACAGCCAAAAAAATCTTCAAAAATGAGAACAGAGTTGGGGAATTCACATTTCTCAATTTTAAGGTTTACTGCACAGCTACAGTAATCAATACAATGTGCTACTGATGTAAGGATAGACATAGAGGTCAAAAAAATAGAATCAAGGTTTCAGAAATTAATCTTTACATTTAGGGTCACTTGATTTTTGATGAGAGTGCCAAGACAATTAAAGGGTAAAAAAAAATAGAGCAGTCTTTTCAACAAGTGGTACTGGGGTAATAAAATATCTACATGCAAAAAAAAATGAAGATGGACCCCTTTCATATGCCATACATAAAAATTAACTCAAAATGAACCATAGACTTAAGAGCTAAAATTACAAAACTCCTAGAAGAAAACTTAGAAGTAAATCTTTTGTGACCTTGAATTAAGCAGTGATTTCTTAGCTATGACACCAAAAGTACAGAAACAACAAAATAGGCAAGTTAGACTATACTAAAATTAAAAACTTCTGTGTTGTAATGATATTTTCAAGAAAGTAAAATGACAACCTGTAGAAGGGATGCAAATATTTGCAAATCATATATATGATTAAAGCTTTGTGTGCACAATATAAAAAGAACTCTTATACCTCAATAATAAAAAGACAAATAGCCCAATTTAAAAATAGGTAAAAGATTTGAGTAGACATTTTCCCAAGATATAAAAATATCCAATAACCACATGAAAAGGTGCTCAACATCATTAGCCATTAACTAAAAGCAAATTAAAACCATAAAAGTCAGGGTGATGTAAAGTACAGCACAGGGAATATAGTCAATTATAGTGTAATAACTAGCATAGTGCCAGGTGAATACTTGAAATACTGGGAGGATCACTTTGTAAAGTATATGAATGTCTAACCACTATATTGTACACCTGAAACTAATATAAAATAATATTAAATATCAACTGTAATTGAAAATAAAATAAAAGACACAATGAGATGCCAGTTCACACCCACTAGGATGGCAATAATAAAAAAGACAGACAATAACAACTGCTGGCAAGGACATGAAGAAATTGGCACCTTCATATATTGCTGGTGGGAATGTAAAATGATGCAGCTGCTTTGGAAAACAGTTTGGCAGTTTTTCAAAATATTAGATATAGAGATATTTTATGACCAGCAATTTTGCTCCTAGGTATATATCCAAGAGGAATAAAAACATAAGCTTATGCAAAAACTTGCACACAGATGTTCATAGCAACATTATTCATAATAGTCAAAAATGGAAACAACCCAAAAGATGAAGGATCTAAAAATATGGTCTTTCAATATAATGGAATATTATTGAAAATGGAGTGAAGTTCTGATACATGCTACAACATAGATGAATCTTGAAAATCATTTAATTTGTATGCTTTAAATGGGTGAATTTCATGGTATGTGAATTATGTCTCAATAAAGATGCTTTTAAAAATCAATCAGAAATTAAAGAGAGAAAGAAAGAAAATGTCTTCAAATATATAAAATCAAAATAATGAAATACCATTTGCATTTTTTACCAGTCAGATCACCAAAATTAAAGAGATTGGAAAAATTCACATTGGTGAGGGGATGGGAAAATGGCCCTCCCACCAATGCTGCTGGCAGAGTGCATTGAAATAGTCCTTTCGATGAGAATTTGGCGACATATACTATATTATAATTTAAAATATGATATGTTTTGACGTGGCAATACAATTTCTAGAGATTTATCCTGTATATCCTGCACAAAGACCTTTACATAGTATACAAGGATAAAAGGATTTTCAGTACATAGCCCCTGAAAGTAAAATACCTATGCCCATCACAAAACTTTTACATTAATTACAGCTGCCATACAATGGAATAAGATACCAGCATTCATAGACATGTTCTTTACCTTCTTTGCTATTACCAGTAAGCTCATAGCTAAGGCCAGTGCACCAAGTCCCATCCTTATTCAACTTTAAAAAACATTGCACTACTAAATCTACATTCTCTCTTACATCATTGGTGTTTGCTTCTCTACTGGACTCTGCATCAGCAGAAAAATATTATTTCCCCCAAAGTTAAAAAAAATCTCTTAATCCTGTTTCTTTCTCCAAATCTCTTCTTCTCTTTACTGCAAAATTCATCTAAAGAGTTATCTATGCTAAACATTTTAGAAAAAAGTATTTAGCAAAAACAGATTTCTGGTCAGGATGGAGGCATAGATAGACATGCTTTGCCTTCTCAAGCAACCACAGAGAGAATTATAACCATATCTCAAAACAAATAACACCCAGAACCAACAGAAAATTGAGCTGTATGGGAGTCCAACAACCAAAGATTTAAAGAAGCCATATTCATCCAGACGGGTAGGAGGGGTGGAATCACAGTGTGGCATGGAGAGGCAGTGGTGGAACGGGCAGTCCCACATTCACATGCAGTGGGTAAAAACTGGGAGGGATACCTTGGGAATGAGGGATCCCAGCATCAAGCCAGACCCCACAGTGCAGGGTTCCAGCACCAAGCAGATAAAGCACCATAACTTTTGGCTGTAAAAAACAGTGGGTATTGAGACAGTGGAAGAAACTGCCAGATTTTCAGGAGATTTTGTTTAAAGAGACCACACAGACTTAGAATGTAATGCAAACCCACCCACTCTGGGACTCACCACTAGGGCAACAGCTGGAAGGGTGCCAGCTGCATATGAGAAGTGGGTGAAGTGACTGGAAACCGCAAGTGCTGGGCAAACCTCCAGAAGCCAGGCAGCAGCGCTGTCCCCTCTTCAGCCTTCGCACTACACAGAGCCACACAGCGGTGAAGTGGGTTGCCTTTCCCTGGCAATTACCTAAGTCTCTGCCCCATGCAATTTACAGATGCCTTTTCTAAGACAGGGAGTCAAAGCAGCTCTACCTAATACACAGAAACAAACACAGGGGAGCTGGTGAATCGAGGAGACAAAAAAGTATAGCCCAAATGAAAGAACAGAACTAAACCCCAGAAAAAGAACTAAACAAAGTGGAGATAACCAGCCTATTACATACAGGGTTCAAAACACTGGTTATCTGAATGCTCAAAGAACTCATTGCAAAAACATAAGGGAAGAAATAAAGGTTACACTAAGTGAAATAAAGAAAAATCTACAGGGAACCAACAGTGGAGGGGATGAAGCTGAGGATCAAATCAATGATTTGGAACCTAAGGATGGAGAAAAGTATTCAATCAGAACAGCAAGAAGAAAAAGGAATTTTAAAAAATACATGGATTGGGTTAGGAACCTCTGGGATAATTTTAAACAGACCAACATCCAAATCATAGGAGTGCCAGAAGGAGAAGAGGAAGAGTAAGCAATTGAAAATTTACTTGAAAAAATAATGAAAGAAAACTCCTCTAATTTGGCAAAGGAAATAGATATGCAAGTCCAGGAAGCACAGAGAGTCTTAAACAAGTTGGACCTAAAGAGGACCACACCAAGATACATCATAATTAGAAATCCAAAGGTTAACGATAAAGAGAGAATCTAGACTTCTGGCCAAGATGAAGGCATAGGTAGACACGTCTGTGCTTCCTTGCACAACCAATATAGGGACAACAACAATTTAGAAACAAAATAGCAACCAGAACTGATAGAAAATTGAACTGTATGGAAGTTGGCCAACTAAGGAGTTAAAATAGACACGTTCATCCAGACCGGTAAGAGGGGTGGAGTCTGGCAGCCGGGCTCGGGTCCCAGCGCAAAGAGCAGAGAGTGTTGGGACCTGGAACATAAGGTATCCAGGGCATGCAAGACCCAAGCAGGCAGACCCTGAGCACACAAGCGGCAGCTGGCAGACCCTGGCTGAGGAGTGGTAACCAGCAGACCCAGTGAGGTTGCGAAAGTGAAGCAAGGCACTATGTGCAACCCAGGATCACAGGGCTGAGAAGTAGAGCCTTGGGGCACTGATTGAAAATACCTGTGGGGGTTGAGGCACAGGGCAAGACTCCCAGCCTTACAGGAGAGGTCATTGGAAAGTCCCACAGGGTGCACAAGCCCACCCACATGGGAATCAGCACCAGAAAGGTCCAGTTTGCTTGGGGGAAGTGACGGAAGGGGCTGAGGTCTGACAGAGGGTGGAGCAAGTGCCACTGTTCCCTCTCAGACCCCGCCCCCCCCCATACAGCGTCACAACCCAGCAACTGGGGTGCCCCACCCTGGTGAACACCTACGGCTCCAACCCTCATATGTAACAGGTGTGGCCAGACCAAAGAAAAAAAAATGATGGCTCAAACAGAAGAACAAATGAAAGCCCCAGAATCAGTACTTTTAAGCAACTAAGAGATAGCCAACCTATCAGATGCACAGTCCAAAACACTGGTGATCAGGATGCTCACAGAATTGGTTGATTTTGGTCACAAATTAGATGAAAAATGAATGCTACAATAAGTGAGATGAAGAAAAATGTGCAGGGAACCAATAGTGATGGAATGAAAGCTGGGTCTCACATCAATGGAGTGAACCAGAAGAATGAAACAACCAAACAGAAAAGAATGAAGAAATAAGAATTCAAAAAAAATGAGAGGCTTAGGAACCTCCAGGACATCTTTAAATGTTCCTACATCTGAATTATAGGGGTACCAAAAGGAGAAGAGGAAGAGCAAAAACTGGAAAACTTATTTGAACAAATAATAAAGGAGAACTTCCCCATTCTGGCAAAAGAAATAGACTTCCGGGAAGTCCAGGAAGCTCAGAGAGTCCCAAAGAAGTTGAACCCAAGAAGGAACACACCAAGGCACATCGTAATTACATTAGCCAAGGTAAAAATGAAGGAGAGAATCCTAGAAGCAGCAAGAGATAAGGTTACAGTTACCTACAAAGGAGTTCCTATCAGACTGTCAGCTGATTTCTCAAAAGAGACCTTGCAGGCAAGAAGGGGCTGGAAAGAAGTATTCCAAGTCATGAAAGGCAAGGACCTACATCCCAGATTGCTCTATCCAGCACAGCTTTCATTTAGAATGGAAGGGCAGATAAAGTGCTTCTCAGATAAGGTCAAGTTAAAGGAGTTCATCATCACCAAGCCCTTATTATATGAAATGTTAAAGGGACTTATCTAACAAAAAGAAGATAAAAACCATGTCTAGTAAAATGATAGCAAACTCACAATTATGAACAACCATACCTAAAACAAAAACAAAAACAAACTAAGCAAACAACTAGAACAGGAACAGAACCACAGAAATGGAGATCACATGGAGGGTTAGCAACAGGGGAGTGGGAGGAGGAGAGAGGGGGGAAAGGTACAGAGAATAAGTAGCATAGATGGTAGGTAGAAAATAGACAGGGGGAGGGCAAGAATAGTATGGGAAATGTAGAAGCTAAAGAACTTAGGACACATGGACATGAACTAAAGGGGTGAATGTGGGTGGGGGTGTTGGGGACCGTCCTGCCTGGTATCAGAAGCTGTAACCCCCTTCAAGGCTAAGGCTGAGGAAGTGTCCTTGGACTGTAAGCCAGCAAGGAGACAAAAGCTTATCTCCCTGGCAGGAGCCCTGCTTCTGCTGCTTCATTCATAACTGACCCCCAATGCTTGGTTGATTAGCCAATGACAGGTAAGATTCCCCAAGGGGGGAACAACCTAAGACAAGCACGATCATGTGGGAGGCCCCCAAGAAAGGACTTTGGGGGCTACAGTAAAAGGGGGTGATGGACCCTCACCCTTTGGCTTTGACATAGCCTGAGTCCACGTCGTCTGGGAGAAAATCTCCTTATCTCTTGGTTGCCTTAGTTACCTTGCTCCACCTAAGCCTGAAACAATGACAGGGTGGTGCAGCTCTGTGCTGAAAAGGGCGGGTTCCCCGGGGTGATCAGGCCTAAGAAAGAATATGTAAGATCCTGTGAAACCTGCTTTGTTTAGAATACTCTCAGTTGAATGATGAGGGTCCAGGGAAGAAGTAAGTTTGTTTCTAAAAGTTTTACAGCTCTCCGACCCTGACTCAAAATAGGCCCTCAGACTTCCTTGTTACCTATTGTTTGATCCTTACTTCCTAGCAATGAGTAATGAGCTTTACCTGAATTCTTACGAAACCAATTCTTACAAAGCAAATGAAACCAATAAAAAGTCTCTCTGGTGGGGGGAATGGGGTGCTCTCCCCACCAGAGAGAGTGGCCATTCCATTCCTACTTCCCCACAGGACCTGGTTGTCTCTGTGTATGTTTTTCTTGTGTGTTGACAAGCCATCCGCAGTGTTCCGTGGTCACTGACGGTCGGTGATTGCAACATGGGAGAGGGTGTGCAAGGTGGAGGAGAATAAAGGGGGGGGGGTAATGGGACAATGGTAATAGCATAATCAATAAAATATATTAAAAAAAGAGAGAGAATCTTAAGAGCATCAAGAGAAAAGCAGAGTTACCTACAAAGGAGTTCCCATAAGACTATCAGCTGATTTCTCTAAAGAAACCTCACAGGCAAGAAGAGACCAGCAAAAAGTATTCAAAGTGATGAAACACAAGGACCTACAACTTAGATTATTCTATCCAGCAAAGCTATTATTTAGAATTGAAGGGCAGATGAAGTTCTTCCCAGACAAGATAAAGCTAAAGGAGTTCATCATCACCAAGCCATTATTATGTGAAATGTAAAGACTTATTCAAGAAAAAGAAGATCAAAGCCATGAACATTAACATGGTAACAAATTTACTACTATCAACAACTGAATCTAACAAAAAAATCCCCAAAAGCCAAACTAAGCAAACAACCAGAACAGGAACAGAATCATAGGATGGAGATCATTTGGAGGATTACCAGCTTGGAGGGGAAGGGGGGAAAAGGAAGAAAAAGGTGTAAGGATTAAGAAGCACAATTGGTAGGAACAAAGTAGACGGATGTTAAGAACAGTATAGGAAACGGAGAAGCCAAAAAACTTACATGCATGACCCATGAACATGAACTAAGGGGTCAGGGACATTGTTGGATGGAAGGTGGGTACCCAGCAGAGGGACACAAAGGAGGAAAAATTGAGACTACTGTAATAGCATAATCAATAAAATATTTTTTTAATTATCAAAAACTTTCTGATTTTAAATGGGTATGACATCAAACCTTGCAATTCCACTGTTGGGATCCCTAAATCTTTATATCTGTGCACCAAGAGATATTCATTTATTTGTTTCACCAATATTATACAACATTTTTTTGTCCAAAGTCTGCTAGAATCTGGCACCATTTCTTTTATCAGAGAATAAAGGACTAAAAACAACAACAATGAAGAGTTGTCTATGCTTATCTAAAATTTCTTCTTGAGCCCATTCTAACTGAGCTCTCATTGCCACTATTTCACTAAAACTCTGCTTTTGAGGTCACCTTGCTAAATTCAAAAGTCAATTCTCAAAGCAATTATACAGAAAGGTAAGATAACAGCATCCAAGTATATATTGATATCTGGCTTAACTAAAGCTAAATTTAAGATTATGTAGACAAATGAAAGGGACTATATCCTTTAGATAGTCTCTCAAAATAACATTTTAAACTGAGTTTTTTTTGTCAAAGATTTTATTTATTTATTTTTAGAGAGGGAAGGGAGGGAGAAAGAGAGAGAGAGAGAAACATCAATGTGTGGTTGCTGGGGGTCATGGCCTGCAACCCAGGCATGTACCCTGACTGGGAATCAAACCTGCGACACTTTGGTTCGCAGCCTACGCTCAATCCACTGAGCTACGCCAGCCAGGGCTTGCGCTTTAATAAATTTTATCAAAATAGTTTGCAGATTTCCTCCCTTGATACTTTAACAGTCAGATGAACTGGGTTATGTTGACATATTTTTATAAAAGTTGAGTAGCAACTGTCTGAATGGAAATCCACAAAAAAAGTAGGACCATTGTGCAAAGCAAGATCTTCCCAAATACTGGTTTTGCATCCATCTACTCTAACACATAAGCTGATTATTCTAGCTCCAGAATGACAGGATATAGAGCATGGATCTAGCTGTTTTAACCTGTTAAAGGTTTTAGGAAAATATTGCCATCATTCTTCCTCAGCCATCATCCCTTAGAGGAAAGAAGTAAAACAACTTTTAAATAAAGTATCATAAAATCTATAACTCTAATCAATATGTCTTTGTAATTCACTTCAAGATAAATTGAAGGTGTATTATAATGGGAAGGATCTGTATCAACATCATAACAATGATTATCCCTGAGTGATGCAACTGATTCCTACACAAGGTATTAAAGGTCCAGGGCTAAGGATCGATAAAAGCTCAAATAAATGCATGCTCTTCCTTAAAGATTTATCCACAATGTGATAAGAAGGAGAATCCATGCTCTGATTTTTCAGAAAAGTCCAAACTTGAAATTTATCAAAAAGGTAGCTGTAAAATTTAGATGAAATGCATGGAAAACTAACAAGTACCTAATCTGGGGTAAGTACAGGGCTGTGTGTGTGTGTGTGTGTGTGTGTGTGTGTGTATGTGTGTGTGTTTTCTTCCTTTAAGTATAAAGTGATAGACTACACTGTAGATCCAGCTAGGATTAGTCACTGCTTATACATGTAGTGTCAAAGCTTAGCTTAAATTTTTAAAAATCAAAGGTACAGTCATAAAATGAGAATGTAACAGCAACATGGGACCTACAATTCTATTCAGAGGGGCTGGCCTTGGTTGGTAGAACTGAGAAGTGTCCCAGTGGTCAACTAAGAGCTGATCTTTGAACCCTACTCACTGAATTCATGTTTCATGTAACTGTGCCCCAGAATCTACCCAAAGTCTTGGTTCTGACTGTCATGCTTAGATTTTTCTCATATGGATATTTTTATTTTCATATTTCTTGATGGTATCAGGAGAGAAGTTTCTTGATTTTGAGGGAATAAGGAAAAACACTGAAGCATGCAAAATCTCATGTGGACACTGATATGGCCATAGTTTTAGGCATGTCTTGTTTTGTCAACTGCCAATCTTTTTCAAATGAGACACTGTCAACAAGAGGAAATTATGACTATTAACTCAAGGGTGTAGCTATCTACAAAGTAAACTCAAGAATTAGGATGATATTTTGGTTATTTCAGAATTGGTAGAAGAGAAAGATTCCATTCTGCAGTTTTCCAGAATGTTGATGCAAATGCTATAAATACCTAGGAAAGTTCTCTGGCAGGAATCTTTCCTTTTCTTTCTTTCCAAATGTTAGGAGAGAATTTATTTTCAACTCCTAATGCATCCTTCAAGGTGGAGGTACCTTCCAACAGAATATAAGGACTGGCCTCTTTCTGCCTCTTACTCACTTCTCTCATCATATTTAGGAACTGGGAATACATGGGCCAATCCTCCCTCCCCTTTCTTTCCTCTTCCAGGAGCCTTCCTGTTCAGAAAGCATATGCTCTAACCTGCTTTCAGCAACAGAGCACACTTAGCCACATAGGCTCTCTGTGGGGAAGGGGAGTGGGCATAACATTGCTGTGGGGCTGTGACAGGGTGGTGAGGTCACCTCATGCTTTGAGTTCCATAATATTACTGCACATTGAAACTATGTCCTCCAACCTTGTCTTTATGGTAATAGTCCCCTATGTATCTCTCAGTTGTTTGAGAATTCAGCTGGGGGCAAGGAGGCACACAGATTATTGATGTGCTAAAACTCAACACCAACACAAAGTGCCTCCCAGGGCTGCACAAAGCTACCTGTGCCCAGCTCTACTAGTTAACTGACCTATCATGTGGGGATTTTCAGAGAAACGCAGGATTGTCTGACTAGGATTATTTAGAAATATTCCCAATTGTCCACTCTTTGCCTCTGAATATACATCTTTAAGTGTATAATGTTAAATAAATAAAAATAATTAGCTTTCAGCTGGTATTTTAATAACAGAAGTTAGCCTTAAACAATAATTTGAAGAGTTGGCCAAGTCCTAACAGAATGAGGACCTAAACTCTGACTTGAAAAATTAGTAACACATAGCTAGAGGGACACGACAAAGCGGGGAGGCTGGAGTTTTTAATAAGCTGGATATATGTATGTAGAAAAGAGTGAGGGACTAGGGCCGAATGCAGGGTCGCAATGGTGAAAAGGAAACCTGACCTGGTGTAGTCGGGTCCAGAATATGCGAAGTCTTGAAGTTAACCTGAGGCCTTTATCTTACAGGCAGTTAAGGACAGTGTTGGGACTGTTCAGTTGTGTCCCTCCATTGGAGTGCTGCCTTGGCATCCATTTGGCTTGGCCAATGGCCTGTGGGAGCCTTAATCAGACACTAGACTCCCTCATGTAGCACATCCCCTAGATAACAGCCTGCAGAGTCACAAGCAAATGACAATTCCCAGTAGGTCTTCCCAACAGCCCTTGTGATCAAGTCTTCCCTGCCTCCCAGGACTCTCCTGTGGAGCTTGTCAAAGCCCTGCTCTTCCAGTTTGAATTGATCAATTCCACCTTAGCCTGGAACCCTCAAATCACCCACAAACCTAACAAAGCATGTTCACCAGGTGTAGCCTCTCTCTCCCTGTCTTTATTCTGCCTTGACCTCCCCATGTGGCCCTTCGAGGTGTGTTGTGTACTTCTGCCAGGACCTGAAAGTAACAAAACTTCTCTATTTCAGTTTCTCTTCTGGTCTGTTGCTGAAGTGCAACTCACTATCAAGCATCCTGTGCTCCACTTAGCAAATGTTATTTTTAACAAAATCATAACAGAACTACTAAAATCTTTAAATAAATAGAGAAATAATACGCTGAAAATAAAGACTTAGAAGTACTAATTTGATGTTTTGTAATGTAAGGTGGATAGGAGTAGTGACAGAATCAAGTACAATGATGCAGGAATTCACAAGTGATGAGAGCCTTAAGAACTGCCTTTCTTCCTTGTATCACCAAGTTTCTTTAAAGCAAAATCTATGATTAATCTTCATTTGGTCACCTGGTATTTACTTCTCAATTCACCCATAATATTATTTCTGCATCTGAAATCACTCTTTTGTACTAGTTTGCTAACACTGTCATAACCAAGTACTACAGACTGGTGGCTTACACAATAGACTTTTACTGTATCACAGCTCTGAAGGCTAGATGGCTGAATTATGGTGTCTGCAGAATTCTTTACTTCTGAGGACTGAGGAAGAAGGTTCTGTTCCAACTCTCTACTCACGATGTAGACAGCTAACCTCGTGTTCACATGGCACTCTCCCTGTATGTGTCTGTGTCCAAATTTCTCCTTTTTATTAGGATGCCAGTCGTATTAGCTCAGGACCCACCCTAATGATCTCCCTGTAACTTGATTATCTCTAGTAGATACTCTACCTCCAGATAAGGTCACATTCTGAGGTATGGAGGGACTTCAACTTGGTTGGTGTCGGGGACACAACTCAACCTTTTACACTCTCCTTCTTGATATTTTCCTCTCCTGGCTTCTTTAGGGCTGTCTCTCACAGTCTCTGACTACTCCTTCTCATTCTCCTTTTCTGTTTTCTCTTCCTTCACCTGATAGCCTTAAGTATTGGTGTTTCCCAGGATTTTGTGCTCCTTCTTCCTGTATTTCATTCTACCTGAGACCCTGAAGGCTTCATGCCCGCATGGCTATAACTGTCATATATATATATGACATATATATATGTATATATATGTGTGTGTGACATATATATACATATATATGACATATATATATATATATATATATGGGTGCCTCCAGACTATATCTAAAGCTCAGTCTCTTGCATTTGTCAAAATCCATAGAGTTTTACAGCACAAAGAATAACATTAACACGTACAAATTAGGAAGAAAAAAATTCATTTAGGAGGACAGAATATCCAGAATACAGAATGTGACTAAAACAATTTAACTTATTACAAATCTATTTACAACTACACTGAATGGGGTAGAGGAAAAGGAGCTGACCTGTGTAATTGTGAAGATTAGTGGAATCTGTAAGACTAAGGGCAGAAAAAACAATACAGAAGCATTGTACTTTAGTTGATGTAGTTTTTCCCAGAGGAGTTCTGGTTCACAATTCTAATACTGCTACCTGTGGTAGAATTGAACAATTAAGCAAATGGATGGCAGATGGTGGGAGTCAGGTTTTTCACTTTTGGAATGGAAGCCTAGAGGTAAGCAAGGGGAGGAAGCTAGAATAATCTATGTGGTAATAGATTAGATTGTGAAGCATCAGTATGAACTTTTGTTTATTTTAATATGGTCACAGATGGTTACATATAGAGATACTTACAGATATGTGTATACAGAGAGATCAGTGTAAACACATATTTCCTTGCTTTATTAGCTGACAAAAACTAGCAGCAATGACACCCCAGCAGTACTGAGCATATTTAGTATGCATGTTGGTTTCTAGGACTTCTCTCCGATAAACTAAACCAGGACTCCATGGAAAACTGACTGATTCTAGGACTGGGGCTAGAAATATACAAAATAAGCCTGGAGCATCTTATAGTGTCAGAAAGTAAGGAAATGCTGAAAACCAACACAAGACCAAACCTCACAATTATGGAGATATGTCAGAGGGACACAGGAGCCAACTGAAAGAGCTCCAATGGCCAAAGTTAGACTACTTTGATAAATGAAATAGTATTGAATTATAACTCAAAGTATAAAATAGATATGCATGAGTCACACTGACCTAAGTAAATGATTAAATAAATTAATAAATGGGGATGAGTGCATAAATCTCCTGTGCAGAAGTCCACATAATTGATGCAGATGCTCTACCTCAAGGAGGTGGAGCACACCACTCCCCTTTACTGATTCAGTATTTGCCTACTGGAGGTTTAACTGTATCTTGCCTATTTAAAAAGTCCTTTTTGAATATGCCTTTTATTGAAAACAGTGGGTAACAGAGAAAAATCATTTAACTCACCATAATGATTAATAAAAAATGATATATACAATTTTGGCCATGAATTATGCCTTAATAAACAACTAAAAAGTACTGGTAGGTTTTCTGTCCAATTGCCACAAAAGGAAATTCAGTAACAACAGCCAAAAACATCCCAGACCTACATCTAGTGCTGACATACAAAAGCATACGTCAAAAGTAAGTGTGCCTTTATTTCTATTTAGACACCACCAGCGAAACATGAAACAGAACTGATAGGAACCAAAAATAATAATAAAAATGCAAAAAAGAGAAAGGACTGTTAATGGAGAAAAAAACATCAAAATGTGAATGGCAAAGACACACTATTTTTAAAGTAATTTCCAGTTCCTTAGTGACTCTGGAAAAAAGCTCTTTTAAGTAGATTAGTCCTCACATATTAAGAATTAAGAGCAGCCTCTCAGGTAAAGGATTTTACAAAGTGGCCTTGCAGAAACCAAAACAGTCATGTGCCACATGACCACGTAAATGATGGTGATCCCATAAGAGTATAATGGAGCTGAATATTTCCTATTGCCTAATGGTGTCAGAGCTGCCTTAAAGTCATAGTGCAACACATTACTCACATGTTGGTGGAATGCTGGCATAAACAGACCTACTGTGCTGCCAGTTGTATAAGAGTATAGCACATACAATTATGTACAGTACATAATATTAGAGAATAAAAAGTAACTATGTTAAGGTTTCTGTATTTACTATACTATACTTTAAAATTTTTAATTAAATTTATTGGGGAAATACAACTTAATAATGATTTAATTTTCAGGTGTACAAGATTATAATTTGACATCTGTGTACTCTGTTGTGTGCTCCTCACCCAAGGTCTGGTTTCCTTCCATTGGCATGTATTTGACTCTCTTTACTCATTTTGCCCTCCCCTGACCTCTTTTCCCTTTGGAAACCACAACTCATTTAGTATACTTTTTATTGTTATTTTAAAGTGTACTCTTTCTACTTATAAAAATAAAAGCTTGCTGTAAAACAGTAATTCAATGTTATGCATATAAACACATATATATGCAGCCTCATATACTCCTGTGTACCACATCACTTTATTCCATTATTCTTTCTTGTGCTTGATTTAATCTCATTTTGTTTTATAAATTTAGTGTAGCCTAAGTGTACGGTGTTTATAAAATCTATAGTACTGTGGAGTAATGTCCTAGGCCCTCATATTCATTCACCACTCACTCACTCACTGACTCGCCCAGAAAAACTTGTAGTCTTGCAAGTTCCATTCATGGAAAGTGCACAATACAGGTGAATCATTCATCTTTTATACCATATATTTTTCTATGCCTTCTCTATGTTTATATATATTTAGATACAAAAGTACATGCCATGGTGTTACGATTGCCTACAATATTCAGAAGTACAGTAGCATGCTAGACTGGTTCGTAGTCTAGGAGCAGTAGGCTGTACCATCGGCCTGTATTCATAGCAGGCTGTATTCATATGGCCTACGAGTGTAATGGGCTATACCACCTAGGCAGTGTAAGTGTACTCTCTGATGTTTGCACAATGGTGGAAATGCCTAATAATGCATTTCTCAGGACATATCCCTGTTTGACTGCATTTGCTTTGAGCAGAAAGTACCCAAGGAACCTGAAGAAGTTCAGAGCCAAATTTTCTAACCAACTTGAGCAATTATGCATAATTTCACCACACATTGAGTGTTCTTAATACTTATATTTTATTTGTACTCTTTTTTTATATGTGTAGTTTGAAAATCTTCAAATTCTTTGTTGACCACTCAGGCTGGTGTGGCTCAGTGGATTGTGTGCCAGCCTGTGAACCAAAAAGGTGGCTGGATTGATTCCCAGTCAGGGCACATGCCTGGGTTACAAACCAGGCCCCCAGTAGAGGGTGCTCAAGAGATAACCACACATCAATGTTTCCCTCTCTCCTTCTCTGAAAAGAAATAATTGGAATCTTTAAAAAAATTATTTGTAGACAGAGATAGGCTATCAAATGAATCAGCTATTATCTGAATCATGGAGAGGAGGTGAGTATTTTATTGTAAGAAATAAGCCAACTGACAAATATCTAAATAAAGACAGAGGTTTGGTGGACTGAATTACAGCTCTCACTTAAGCTTTTCTCTCTCTCTGAATAAGGAGTGAACTAAAGTAGAAATAACTTTGAGGAAAGGAGAAATATTTCCACCACCTGAGAAACAATGAGTTTATCTGAATCTCACTGCATTTTTTCCAAAGGGGCCCTTTCCTCCAACAAGGCAAGAGAAAGGCTGAAAACATGCCAAATAAATATTTTGTTGTTGTTATTTTGTATCCCTGTGTTTCTCCTTCCTCTGAACTCTAGTATATTCATCCAAACCCTTGGTTTCTAACCACTTATGAAATTAAAGATGAATGAATAAATCAAGTATGTCAAAGACACCTGTGTTACCTGTGAATAAAACTCAGGAATGCTACTGGGAGGTAAGGTTTGCCCACAGTGACAGCTCCACTGCTGTGGCGAAAACGACGCTCACAGGACACGCCGCCTACAGGAACAATCAGAAAGATCTGTGAATATCCGAGGGCAGACATTTTTCTAAGTTTCCCCAAAAGAAAGTGCCAGGGAGTAAGACAGGAGTTACTGCATTAGAGAGGCCGTGTGCGGAGTTTCACGAATCCATGCCTCCCTCGACTTTTGATTAGGCACCAGCATTGAGAAAGGTGAGGAATGGCGAGGTCGCAAACCTCGCACGCCTTCCCGCTGAGGGAACACCCTTCCCTGTTCTCTGGAGCCCCGGGGATTGTCCTGCGCTCCTCCCTCGGCAGCCAGCCTGGGGCCGAGCCTCCGCCCAGGGACCACCCTCGCGCCCAGCCCCGCGGCCGGCCTCGGCGCTGGGTGCTCCCTTCGGCTCCAGCCCGTCCTCCTCCAGGTCGGAGCACGCGCCACGGCAGACCCAGAAGCCAGAGAGGCCCCGGGGGCGAGGTCATAGCCTCCGGCTCTTCAGCAAATGGCGCAATTGGTCTAGGAGAGGAAGGAGGAAGACTCGGGCCAGGAGGAGAGGCGACGGGAGCCCCACGAGGACCTAGGTGGGCTCGCCTCGCTAGCAGGCCCGCGGGCGGCCGAGAGGTTGGCAGCCCCAGACCGCGTGCGGTTAGGTGAGGATCCCAGGGGCCCGGGAGGCGGGCAGGCCCGCGATCTAACTGCAGACTTGCCCCTTGCCTAGACTTAGTCACGTCTCCATGGAAATAGTGCTAATTTTTCCTTCACTTGAGAAAAGAGAGTGGAAACAAAAAATTTGAAACCTTGACAGGCCCTTTACTCCCGTGAGATCCTCCTGAAATTACTTCAAGGGAGAGTGATTCATTAAACAATATTGCCTTCTTTCACATAATTAATATAGTCATTTAATTTTTTTTAGTTTCTCTGCTTGTCTTTCACAGGTGCTTTCAAATAAATTAATCTAGACTATATTTTATTATATATTATTTATTAAAATTTTCTACCTCCTCGTAGGAGTGCTAAAATGATGAATTAATATTTGCTGAGCATTTGGAAGGTGGAGTTACTTTATTATTATTAATACAAGAAAACAATAACTTGATGGCATTGGTAACCCACGCCATCTGCTATGTTAACTGAGATGACATTGTAAAAGGCTTTGCCTATTCAGGCAAAGTGATTGAGTATAGAAATAATTAACCAGGTAATTTAAATTTCACAGAAAATGGAATCCTGCTTTGAAGAAGAGTAAGTCTCCTGATCAATTTTGTTTTGTTATGCCCTGTTATTACTGCCATATTTATTTTAATCAGTTGTATAAATGTAATCACCTGTGCAACTTCTAAATTTTAATTTCTCCTTCCTGTGATTTAAAATGAATTATTTTAAAACCAAGTCTGCATTAACAATTGGAGAATTAAATAATGCTCTTCCTTTCACAGCTACCCCAGTAGTTTACTTTATATTCAGTTATAGTAGTTTAAATTTAAATAAAACTCCAAAGCACTTGAAATATTTTTATATCTATCATTGTTTGCACAGCATTTCTGACTGAGAGGAGTAAGGCTGATAATGTCTAATTTTTCTGAGGTATATGGTAACCAGAGCAAAGACAGCCATTACATCTAGAATTCGATTTCCATTTAAACATTCCTACCATAACACTTCATTAGGACAACTGCTTTAATTCCCCCACTTTACGTTGGTAGTGTCAATATGGCCATAGCTCTCACAATAACATGGTTTTTAATGGAATTCAAAAGTAAGCTGAACAGTTTTGAAATAAATTATTTTTTCAATGCGGGATTTTTAAATGCACTGTTCTAAAATATCCAGCAAGTAGCTCTAATCAATCATAATGAAACTTCCCTGTATCCAATCACAGAAAACATTAAAATGCAATATCACAAAAGTAGGCCAGACCACTATCATCAACCTAATAGTCACCATTATTTATATCATTTATTATATTACTCAGGGCCAACAGTGCCAAAAAGTGAAGTGATGTTGTGAATTCACTAGAGGGAGCAATTTTTAAAAGTAAATTAGTATTACTTTACTTAGTTCTATACAGTTAGTAGTTATAGACTGGATTTGGACATTTAACATAATTTGAGTAAAAATATGCAGAATTTATGGAGATATATCAGTGATGATGTCATTTCCAGATTTGTTTACATGTTTTCTTTAAAACATCTAAGAACAGCTTGAAAACACAAGACAGATCAAATCCAAGGTAATGCTCAAGCTAACATCTATCAGCATTTTTGTTTTATTTTAATTTTCACACACTTGTACTTTTAGGCAAGAAATCATTGCTTACAAGAAATTACTGGCATCTAATCCATTAAAAATTCAACAAGAATCACAGTAACAATAGCTAGATTCCAAGTGTTTGATATAAATGCAAATAAACTTCAGATCCAGTTGAATGAAGATACTTATTCTAGTTAATAACATAAGAGACAAATGTTCAGATCTATTCATATTTCTGCTATACATCTGTTTTTTAGCTGTTGATGACTTAACCTCAACAATTCATTTAGATTTGCATCCTATTTGTTACATTTAATGCTGCCAATTTAAGCTAAAATTAACATGGAATTAATAAGTATTTATACAATTGTGTTTAATTGTATTAAGTTTTGATCACCTGTTACATGTTAATGTTTAATGATATAGATTTGACCCTTGAAAACAAAATAAACTTTGAGTTATTATTGACTTAACCCCAAATTTAATAATACCAAAGACGCTACATTTTTAAAGGGTAATCTTATTTTATTTATGAAATAATTCATTCAATACATATTTAATGAAGTTCTACCTGATGCTGGGTACTGTTAGGATCTGAGTATATAAAGACAAATAAGATCCATTTTCGCTCACAACTGAGTGATCTTTTAAAAAGAATTCCCTCATAATTTAATTGCATTCATGTTTCTTAACTACGTATTTAAAAAGCCTTCTCAGATCCTTTACTGAAAATAGTGACATTTCTCTCCCTCCCTCTCTCTCGCAACACTGGGAAACCAGCATAGGAGTGCAGAGTTTAAAGAAAAGTTTTAGAGTCTTCCAATATATGAGACATATTTAGAATATAAATTGTCAATTCTGGCAGCTCTACGTCAAGTAATTACTACTGTTTATTTGTATGTGGACAGGCCAGATGTTCTCCACACTGCATTCTCCAAACTCTTTTCCCTAAAACATGCCTCAAATGAATGTAATCTGAATATTTGTGCTATTGAATTAGTGGTTTTGATGTTGTTTTCACTTAAGAATGAAGAAGCAGGATAGGTGACTTAGGAATCTCTGGGAATAGTTAGGGTATCCCACACTGAATCTCTCTTTTCCTATTACACTATCTGAAACAGTACATATTTCTGCAGTGTTATAATGTACTGAATTAATCATAGTCTTTTATAAACCATAATAATGTATCAAAGTGTCTGCGATAGCACATTCTAAAATATGAAGCTCTATATCCTTTGTCGCACTGTTAGTGTCATTCCAAATGTGATTCTATGAATTTAAGTGTGAATATCAGCTACCAAGGAAGAACCATAATTGAAATATATTAGGAGTAAGGATTACAAAAGTTGAGGGTGGATTAATTTTCTTTGAAGTCAAGCTCTGTAAAAACTCTAAAACTTTAAACTATGACTTAAAAAGAATATTGAACTTTCATAAATATTCTACATACCAATAACAATGAGATATTTTGATACTGGCATTTAACTTAAAGAGACAGTTGAGAAAATAGAAACTCATTCATTCTATATTTACAATCTTATCTTCTTTTAAAGTTATGAGCTTACCTCCTATTATAGAAAATAAATACCATAGCAATAAGTAAAATTATATCCAGTGTTAAAATTTTACTTAGTCAATTTGTCATATTTTTTATATGTCAATTTGTCCTTAAGACTAAATCTTCAAACATGGTTAATTTAACAGTAGTTTTAGAATTAAAGCCCTCGGCCTCTCTAAGAAGGGAACTAACTAGCCCTGACTGGTATTGCTCAGTAGTTTGGGCATTGCCCTGCAAATCAAAAGGTCACTGGTTGGATTCCAGTCAGGGTGCATACCTGGGTTAGGGGCATGCAAGAGGCAACCAATCAATGTTTCTCTTGCACATTGATCTTTCTCTCCTTCTCTTTCTCCCTTCCTTCCCCTCTCTCTAAAAATAAAATTTTAAAAATCTTTAAAAGATAAGGGAAGTAACTACGTTCATTCTTCAGTATTTTACATATTTAACATTGTCACACACAAATAGCCATCCAGTGTGAAAAGTGGATACTCCTATCATGATCAGAAATATACTGTCTCAAAAAATTTCCAGATTCTAAACCCAGACCAATTAAGTTTTTAAAGAAACTAAATTTAATTGCAATATACATTGAAAATTAGTGCTCTCCATTCTCTTTAATGATAATTAAGATTACCTCATTTTACCACTAAAGGAAAACAAAATTATACCTGTTTGGAAAGCCTTAGCCCTTGGCTATCTGTGTATTTGCAATTTACAAACATTAATCCCAGTGGATCCCAGGGACTGGTGGAGGCTCATAGGCTGGGAACATATTTTGTAAGGCATGGAAAAAGCAGACATTCTTCCTCAGTTAGAAAGCAAGGAATTTTAAGAACTTTGAACTACACTCTGAAAATCTTGGCATATTAACTAAGATTTTGAAAGACAAGTATCTTTGGTTGTTGATGTATTTATGAATACTTTGTCTTATATATTTTCTTCTTAATCTTTACTGGTAATATAAAATGAAATAATGATGGTAGAAAAAATAACTTGGGAGGCTTAGTCTGGAGGAGCAATGATAAGAAAAATTCTTACATTAAGAATTTTCTAAGAAAGTAATTTAAGAATGGGTTTTTGCATTCTTGAAGAGCTCAAAACACTGAGCCAGTGTAACATCAAAAAAATTGTTTACTTAGGACTAAACTTGGCATGTTAATATACATTATTCTAGTGAAAATATGATTACTATCCTAATTTGAAAAATGAAAATATTTTTTAAAATGTATGCTGACTTCTGGTAAAGATGGAGACGTAGGTAAACACACCTTGCCTCTTCGCAAAACTATAGCAAAAATTACAACTAGATTACAAAACAAACATCACCCAGAATTGTAAGAAAATTGAGCTGTGTGGAAGTCCAACAACCAAGGATTAAAAAAGGACATATTCACCCAGATGGGTAGGAGGGGTGGAGACATGGGGATGTGTGGAGAGGTGCAGTGAGGTGGAGAGGTGCTGAGAGGCACAGGGATGCAAGACAGGCAATCCCACATCCGTGTATGGTGGCTAAATATTGGGAGGGATACCTAAGGGTCAAGGGATCCCAGCCCCAGATCAGACCACCCTGCCCAGGGTTCCAGCACCAGGAAAATAAGTCCCTATAACTTCTGGCTGTAAAAACCAGTGGGGGTCGGAGTGGCAGAAGAAACTAGGGTTCTCAGGAGACTCCTCTTAATGGGCCTGCAATGGACATAGGACTTACACAGACTCACCCCCTCTGGGATTCAGCACCAGGGCAACTGCTAGAAGGGCACCAGTGGCATACAGGGAGAAACTGAAGTGACTGGTAACAGGGCAAGTGCCAGAAGACAGCTTCCTTCCAGGCAAAAACTCCAGTGGCCCAGCAGCAGCATTGTCCTCTCTCTCGTTTTTTAAAGTACATTTTACTGATTATGCTATTGTAGTTGTCCCATTTTTTTCCATTGCTCCCCTTCTCCCAGTGCTCCCCTTCCCTCCAGGATTCCTACACCCCTTAGTTCATGCCCATATTTTGTGCACCTAAGTTCTTTGGTTTCTCTATTTCCTACTGTTCTTAACATATCCTTGTCTGTTTTATACCTATGAATTATGCTTCCTAATCCCTGAACCTTTTCTACAGTTATCCCCCTTCTCTTCCCCATTGATAACCCTCCATGTGATCTTCATTTCTATGATTCTGTTCCTGTTCTGTTTGTTTAATTTGTTTTTTTTTTAGATTCAGTTGATGATTGTTGTAAGTTTGTTCTCACTTTACTGCTTGTAGATTTGATCATCTTCTTTTTCATAAATAAGTCCCTTTAACATTTCATACAATAAGGGCTTGGTGATGATGAACTCCTTTAGCTTTACCTTGTCTGGGAAGCACTTTGTCTGCCTTTCAATTATAAATGAGATCTTTGAGGGATAGAGTAACCCAAGTTGTAGGTCTTTGCTTTTTCATCACTTTGAATACTCTTGCCAGTCACTTCTAGCCTGCAAGGTTTCTTTTGAGAAATCAACTGATAGTCTTATGGGAACTCCTTTGGAGATGACTGTCTCCTTTTCTCTTGCTGCTTTTAAGATTCTCTCTTTATCTTTAACCTTTGGCATTTTAATTATGATGTGTTGGTATGGCCCCCTTTGGATCCAACTTGTTTGGATATCCCTGTGTTTCCTGGACTTGCATGTCTGTTTCCTTCACCAAATTAGGGAATGTTTCTTTAATTAACTTTTCAAGTAAGTTTTCAATTTCTTGTTCTTCCCCTTCTCCTTCTGGTATCCCCATGATCTGGATGTTGGCATATTTGGAGATGTCCCAGAGTCTTCTTATTCTCTCCTTGTTTTTCTGAATTCTTGTTTCTACATTCTGTTCTGGTTGACTGCTTATTTCTTCCATATGTTCCAAGTTGTTGATTTGATTCTCAGCTTCATCCCCTCCACTGTTGGTTCCCTGTAGATCATTCTTTATTTTACTTAATGTAGCCTTCATTTCTTCCCTTATGTGTTTGCTATACTCATCGAGATCTCTAAGCACCCTTATCACCAGTGTTTTGAACTCTGCATTGACAGGCTAGCTATCTCCTCATTGCTTAGTTCTTTTTATGGATTTTTGATCTGTTCTTTTCATGTGAGCCATATTTGTTCATCTCCTCAATTTTGCAGCCTCCCTGTGTTTGTTTATGTATTGGAGAGAGCTGCTTGATGCCCTGTTGGCACACCTGTTACACTGTAAGGGGCTGAGCCTTAGGTATTTGCCAGGGTGAGGCAACCCACTAGGCTGCTTTGTGATACTGTATGTAGGGGAGTGGTCTGAGAGGGAACAATGCTGCTTGCTCAGCTCTATCCCCATTTCCAGTCACTTCCCCACTTTGTGTATGCAACAGGTGCCCTTCTACCTGTTGCCCTGATGCCAAATCCCAGAGTGGGTGGGTTTGCATATGTTCTATGGCCACACAGGTCTTTTAAATGGACTATCCTGAGAGACTGGCAGTTTCTTCTGGTGCCCCAACCCTCACTGGTTTTTACAATTAGAAGTTATGAGGTTTTATTTTCTTGGTGCTGGAACCCTGGGCTGCATAGTTTGGCCTGGTGCTGGGATGGCTTGCTCCCCAGGTGTCCCTCTCATTTGTATCTATTACAGGTGAATGTGAGATGGCCCATTCCACTAGGCACCACCACCACTGCCTCACTGCCGCTGTTGCTACTCTGCATCCTCTCTACCCAGGATCCCCATCTCTTCCACTCCTACCCTTCTGGATGAATATTTTTTCTTTAAATCCTTGGTTGTCGGACTTCTATACAATCTGCTTTTCTGGCAGTTCTTGTTGTATTTTGTTTTGAGATTAGTTGTGATCCTCCTTATGGCTGTGCAAAGAGGTGAAGTATGTCTCCATGTTGGCCAGAAGTCTCACTGTCCCCTCTCTGAGCTCTCATCAATGCAAAGCCACAGAACAGTGACATGAGTTGCCCTACCCTGGCAATTATCAAAGGCTCTGCCCCATACAACTTACAAGTGCACTTTTCTACAATAAGCTATGCTATTAAGACAGGGAGTCAAAGAATCTCTTCCTAATACACAGAAACAAACAAAAGGAGGCTGCCAAAATGAGGAGACAAAGAAACATGGCTCAAATAAAAGAGAAAATAAAACTTTAGAAAAAGAACTAAATGAAATGGACTTAGCCAACCTATCAGATGCTGAGTTCAAAACACGGGTTATCTGAATGCTCAACGAACTCACTGGGTACTTCAACAGCATAAAAAACCCAGGCAAAAATAAAATTTACATTAAGTAAAATAAAGAATGATCTACAGGGAACCAACAGTGGAGGGGATGAAGCTGAGAATCAAATCAACAACTTGGAACATATGGAAGAAATAAGCAGTCAACCAGAACAGAATGTAGAAACAAGAATTCAGAAAAACAAGGAGAGAATAAGAAGACTCTGGGACATCTCCAAATATGCCAACATCCAGATCATGGGGATACCAGAAGGAGAAGGGGAAGAACAAGAAATTGAAAACTTACTTGAAAAGTTAATTAAAGAAACATTCCCTAATTTGGTGAAGGAAACAGACATGCAAGTCCAGGAAACACAGGGATATCCAAACAAGTTGGATCCAAAGGGGGCCATACCAACACACATCATAATTAAAATGCCAAAGGTTAAAGATAAAGAGAGAATCTTAAAAGCAGCAAGAGAAAAGGAGACAGTCATCTCCAAAGGAGTTCCCATAAGACTATCAGTTGATTTCTCAAAAGAAACCTTGCAGGCTAGAAGTGACTGGCAAGAGTATTCAAAGTGATGAAAAAGCAAAGACCTACAACTTGGGTTACTCTATCCCTCAAAGATCTCATTTATAATTGAAAGGCAGACAAAGTGCTTCCCAGACAAGGTAAAGCTAAAGGAGTTCATCATCACCAAGCCCTTATTGTATGAAATGTTAAAGGGACTTATTTATGAAAAAAGAAGATGATCAAATCTACAAGCAGTAAAGTGAGAACAAACTTACAACAATCATCAACTGAATCTAAAAAAAAACAAATTAAACAAACAGAACAGGAACAGAATCATAGAAATGAAGATCACATGGAGGGTTATCAATGGGGAAGAGAAGGGGGATAACTGTAGAAAAGGTTCAGGGATTAGGAAGCATAATTCATAGGTACAAAATACACAAGGGGATGTTAAGAACAGTATGGGAATGCAATAGATGAGGGACTTCTATGCATGACCCATGGGCATGAACTAAGGGTAGGAATTGCTGGGGAGAATGTGGATATTGGGTAGAGGGGAGCAAGGGGGGGAAATTGGGACAACTATAACAGCATAATCAATAAAATATATTAAAAATATAATTATTTGTATCAGGGTCTTCATTTTCAAAGTACAGCAGATAAATCAATGTTTGCATAACATCCATATATGATTTATATGAATATTACTTTATAGATGGTAAAACTAAGAAAAGATTATTTTATAATTTCAGACAACTCATAGAAGATTAGTATTGTTTTTCACAGGTCTGTTTAAAGAAATATTATTAGACAAATTTCTAATGAATAAAGTGTTGCAACTATATTATTTTCAATATTGCAAATACTATTCTAACAATAATTTCTAAGTTATTTTTGATGATTAGGACATCAATTCATCTTCTGTGTAGTTTTATTTTTATTATTTAAGAAAAATTATATGTTTCTAAAAGACCCCCAAATTATTAGTATTACCTCGGGAATTAACAGTTAGGAAATTTAAGTTTTTTCCAATCTGTCATCAACAATTATATGACTTTGTTTAAATGATGATGTAGTCAAAATAGCATGTAACATTTTTAAGTATTTATTTCATGCTATTGCCTCATACAGAATTTGTAAATTATTGTATTAATTATTAGTTATCTCTTGCTGCATGAAAACCTACTCCCTCAAACTAGTGGCTAAAACAACAAATTTTTTTGTCTTATAGAATATCTGTGGCTCAAGAATTCGGAGGCAGCTTAGCCGGGTAATTTTGGTTCAGTGTGTCTCATGAGGTTATAGTTTAAATCACTTCTAGGGTTACAATCCTCTAAAAGCTTGCTGGGGCAGGAAGATCTACTTTTAAGATGGTTCACTTACATGGCCATCAGGTTCATGCTGGCTCAGCTCCTTACCACACTGAGCTGTCCTGAAGGCTGCTCAAGTATCCTTGTAATATGGCATGACTCTGACTTCTCCAAGAGTGAGTGATCCAAGAGAGAGCAAGCAGAAGCCACAATACCTGTTATGTTCTAGTCTTGGAAGCCACACTATCATTCTTATAATATACTATTGGTTACACAGGTAGGCCCTATCTAGCCTGGGAGGAAATGAAACAGAAACATGAATACTAGGAATCAGGGATTATTTAGGGGCAGGTTGGAGGCTAGCACTAGAGTGCATCTTCTATCCCTCAGTGGGAGAGGTTATAAATAACCTCTCTCCTACATATAAAGTATACTCACATTTTTAAGGCCACCAAAAGTTTTATCCTATTAAATATTATCTCAAAGTCTAGAATCTTATTGTCCTAACTAGGCTCAGATGTGGATGAGGCTTTCGGGGTGCTGTTTCTTGAGCACAACTCCTTAGAAAACTCCTGTGATCTGAAGACCTGTGAACTAAGGATATAAGATATCGGCCCTTCCACCCCCACTCCAAACATACAATGGTAGAGTAGACATTTCTGTTCAGTGGGTGGAAAACAAGAGGAATACAGGAGTCACTGGTCCGCAGTAATTCTGTAATCCAGCTAGGTAAATACTATAAGTGCTTTCACTAGAATTTATTCCTACTGCTTCCTGGGAATGATTTTCCAAGACTCTTGGCTCTTACCTTTAAGCTCTTGGTTCTGCCTTCTGAGTCAACTTATTTTCTCATGAAAGGTAACCTAGGTTTGCAGCTCTGTAGTTTTCTCAATCTGGCTCCTGCTTGGAGAAATTTAAGGTCCAAATACCCTTTTTCCTTTTATTCTTTTTTGTTGTTGTTGCTTTCGGTCCACACTGCTAATGTTTCTTACAATTAAATACTCTTAAAACCTCTGTGGGTTGCCTCTGAACTTTACTACATTATGAAAAAGCCACACCTATAAATCTGTTTGGGATTGGCCCTTTTCTACTTAGGGTTCCTGCTGAGATTACTGGGGGATGACAGTACTCTTAAGCTTCCTAGAAGCCCTAGTGGCTGACTGAATGGCTCTCTGAGTTACAACATTAGATCTTCCTAAAGTTTCAGCAAATGATTTTACAACCATACAACCAAAGAGCTTCATTTTTATATCATGATTGTCTGGCACTGCATGGATTTGATCTTTGCCCGGAAGCCATTTTTTGTTTTAGCATTCCCCCCCATCTTGAGAGGCTGGCAATATTCAAGACTCAGAAGTCTTGGCTCCTTTTGGGTTAACAATTCATTCTTTAGCTTATCTTCCTTTCTCTCACATTTTACTATAAACAGCAAGAAGAAACCACACAGCACCTTCAACACTCTGACTGAAAATGTCTTCCCTAGATCATCCATTTTATTAGATATATTTTCTAGTTCCCACATTACTGCAGCTGACAGTGTTGCTCAATTTCTGCCACTATATTAAAATTATCCACCTTTCCTCCAATTTCCAATAACATTTTCCTCATAATCACCTCCTCAGGAACCCTCAGGCTTATAATAATAGTGTTTCCAAGACATTTTCAACTGCCACTACCAACACTCTCTTTAACGTCTTTCAGTTTCTGCCACTGCCTAATTCCAGTGCCTCTCCTATATTTTTTTGGATTTGTTATGGCAGAAACCCCCTTCTAGATGTATTATCTATTAATGTGTAGCAAATCACTGTGAAAGCTAGTGGCTCCAAACAAAATAAACATTTACTGTTTCAGTTTCTGTGAGTCATGAGTTTGGGAGCTTGGATTCAAGACACTGACCGAGGTTATACTCATCAAAAAGTATGACTGGAGCTATACATTTGGCTACAGACATGCTCCTTCACATGGCTGGAAAGTGCATGCTGACTGTTGGCCGGCAGCCTCAGTTCCTCACCACGTGGACCTCTTCATAGGGCTGCGTGAGTGACCTCCAGAGAGAGTGATCCAAAGGAAAGCAAGGAGGAAGCTGCTATATCTTGCATGCCCTAGTCTTGGAAGCCACATATCATCATCTCCACAGTATCCTACAAGCTACATAGGTCAACCTTATTACAGGAGGAGACAGCAAGAATATGTGGATATAGGAACTTATAAGAATTATTGGGGACATCATGAAGGCTGGCTAGCACAGTCACTAAACTCCCTAATCATTTAATTTTAGGAGTTTTATTAAACTAGCTTCATCTTTTTTTGGCATATATTGATTGTTTTAAACCTAGAAATTCCCTATATCTATCATTAAATTTCAATTATAGTTTCAATTCTGTATTTAAATACATTCAGATATTTTTTTTTAATTTTAATGCTGTCATATCAACAACACTTCCCAGCTTTGAGTTACTGGTAAGTATGCTAAGTTATGGATTTTAAAAATTCAATTTATTGATAAAGATGTGGCTGAACATTTGCATCTCTAGGTCTATCTATACTTTTAAAGTCGATAAAATAAGTACATATATCCTTACCTGCACCATTATAAAATGACACCTGCATCAAGTCCATTTTCTGTCAAATATCAACAAGGATCCCATTCCCTCATGCACCTTGATAATATAGTATGGTAAGAAATGGGAAGCTCCCACTTCGTCAGGAAATCTTAATATGTTTTGAAAGACTGATTGATTAGACTGGCAAACCCCTCAATAAGTGAATGTTAAAGATTACAATGTCTGAAATATTCTAATTTGGAAACCTGAAACATATAACTTAGTTGCTAGGGCTGTACACAAAATACCAAACTTTGGTAAAATTATGAGGTAAGCTAAATCCCTTATCCTCTGCATACTAAATTCCTTAAGATTACAGCCCTGGCTTAGTTTGTTGGGCATTGTCCTGCAAACTGAAAGGTCCATGGTTCGATTCCCAGTCAGGGCACATGTTCAGGTTGTGGGTTTGGTCCCTGGTTGGAGGTGTATGCTAGAGGCAACCATTGATGTTTCTCTCACATTGAAGTTTCTTTCATATTAAAGTTTCTCTCCCTCTCTTTCTCCCTCCCTTCCCCCTCTCTAAAAAATAAGTAAATCCTTTTTTAAAAAGAATAGAAACAAGGTTTTTATCATTGTTGTTTTCTCCCATTGGACTTAGCAAGATGCTCTATACACAGTACATCCTTAACAAATATTTTTAAACTGGTGCATAAATTAATAACTTATTGACAGATTATGAACGTCCCTTCCCCAAGCTTCTAGGTACCCAATTCCTCTTGCTTGTACTGGAAACCTACCATAGTCTTCTCGCAGTGTTCCAAAACAGAAATCTTTTTTAATCTCCTTCTATCTAATTTTGATTAGGGAGAAATTGAACAATCTAATAACATTTAGGGACATTTTATTGTCAATATCTGAATCCATATCAGGTCTTCTAATGGTGTGGATTATCTGATACAGTTGAAAAATGAAAACTTTGGGGCAAGCTTTTGGCTGACTTGCAAACCATAAGTCAGCATCAACTTGACTTCTTAGTTAGGGTCAGTCTTGGCTAAATATGTCAGCTGGTAAATTCTCTACCAGAAAAACCTTGACCTTCTCTGATGTTGAAATACCAAGACTGTATTTCTCAAATCTGCCTTGCCATGATTCCTTTTCTTGTTCCCTGAAGTTAAGAAATTTTTTAAATGAATAACATTTCCCTATTTCTGTTAATGGTCTCATCAGTCAGTCACACAAACTCAAAAACTTTTCATTTGTGTGAATATGTTCATTCCCTAAGCTCTCTCACCCAGTACAGTCTTTGGCTACTATTCTCAGCTCTATCTCTTTTTTTTTTCTACTATACTCCAGTTTAAACCTTTTCTTTTACTTCTTGTTGCAGTTTGGTTGCACATCTTTGCCACATTAACTTACTAAAACATGGCATCTATTGATTCATTGTACTGCTCAAAATTTCACTTTTGTCTGCTTGGTGTGTGTACAATGGACTCCAAACTCCCCTGTCTCGCTTTCAGTATCTGCCACATTCTAGCCACGATTTAGCTTTCTGGCCTTATCTTCTACTACTTCTCCACACTGGATTATTCTTGATTAACCAAACTCATTCCACATTTACTATTAGGTCTTTCTAGTGCTTTTTTCTTTGCCTGAAAGATTCTTTCTCTACTTCTATTGAAATCTTACCTATCTATCTTTCAAAGCCAAAACCAAAAGAAATCTTAAACATGACATCTTGATCCTCCCAGCCAGAAATATTCACTCTTTACTGAAAGTTGAAGGTACTTTGTACCACTCATAAGGTACTCACTGAATTCTAACTTAGGTTATATTCTTACATAATTTATCTCCTCTTGTATATTTTAAGCTTCCTGAGAATGCCAGTTGTATCATTCTGTATGTTAGTAGTTAGCAAATCTCCTTTACTTAGAGGTGGTTGTTTCTGAGTTGGAACCATCATGAAATGAGTTTGGTAAGTATTGTATATTAGTTTTGGGGTGGTGAGTAGGAACACAGCAATACATGGTTAAGAAAAAAACCTTTGGATGTCAAACAATCCCATATTTAAATTCAGTTTTCCCAGTTTCTAGTTGGATGATCTTGGGAAAATTGATTAATCTCTTGGTGCCTCAGTTTTCTTATCTGTAAAATGGGAAAGCAGTGCCTATTTTATAGATTTGTCATAATTAAATGAAGTGGTGGGTATAGAACACTTACTTTAATAAGTTATTATTTTTTATCTCCTATTGTTTCTAGACAGATTGTAACAATGTTCAATAACTTTTGACTAAATAAACATATTATTTAAAAACAAAAACAGATTATGATTTACATTTTAAATATACATGTATACTTAACAATTAAGAAAAATATTAGAAGAGTATAGAAGATAGGTTAAAAATGGAAGAGCAAAGTAAGAAATCAAGATATATATTTTTTAAAGTGAACAAGAAGAAATTTAACTTTCAACATAGATTTATAGTCTTAAGTCTACAGAATATGCTGGAAATTCCTCACAATTTTCTAATGGAAAAAAATCTAATTACCTATTTTTAATTCTAACATTTCACATCTTAAATTACATATAAAAATGTTTAAATACTGTAGCTAATGGGAGGCCCAGCCAGACTCCAGATTCTCAGCCACTGGGGAATTTCTGTGTCAGACCACCCACTGTGAAAATGAAAAGTTGGTGCCTTTGCCAGTGTGGAAATGTCTTTAGAAGAGAGCTCTAAGCTCTTGTAACCATTTTCCCTAAGGAAGACCAAGGGAGTAAAAAAAACACATGAGAAATTACTGGACAAACACCAGTTGTCCAAGTTTCAAAGTAACAATGAAAGGTGGAATTACCGCTTTTTACACCACAACTATCCTGAACTGAAGTCTGTTTATATAGATTTGGACTTACTGGTTTTAGTTCACTTCTTTGGAAGACACAAGCTTATGCGAGTAAAGCTAGGATTTCAAGGCAAGTCACGCTTTTCAATTATAGTTTGGTTTGGATTTTTTGTTCATGTTTTATGAACAAAATATCTTTAGAAACAAGTCATTCAGAGAGTATTACCAAAATAGCAGTTGCATTTGAAATCTTATTTCAGATTTTTTGCTATAAACTTTTATTATGAAAACAAAGAGACATCCAAATGGTGTTGGACCTGGAAAAGCTACAGAAAGGTGCACAGGATGACAGTTTTTGCTCCTATTCCATAAAGACTAATATTTAACATCTTTTATCTTAAAGATATTATCTCATCTGTAATTAGAAACAGTCTGAAAATTTAGTTTCTTGAAATAATGCAGGACAGATGTTTGTGAAAGTGCCTTCAGTAAATATTGTTTTGGCAAAAAAGCTTAACAGTTGCATGTGTGTGTTTGTGTGTGTATACAACTCTCCTTCACTGCCCGCCCCCAGTACTTCCCAGGCACTGTTAGCAGAGGGCCACTAGAAGATATTTTTTGACTTACACTGAAGGCTCTTATGATCCCAAAGGTTATCTCAAGTCATGGCTCCAAATACACTTTCTTCTGCTCTCCCCAGAGGAGAAACCTATTTATGGAGGTGGGGAAGGGACACTTAAAAAAAAATTAAAATACACTTGGTATAGTTGGTATACATTATTTATATTATGTTCAGGGGTATAATATAGTGATTTGACATTTATGTACCTTAAATGTGATTACCAGTCAGTAAGTTTAGTAATCATCTGTCACTGTGCAAACTTACCACAATATTGACTATATTCCCTTTCACATTTTTCATCTGTTCCCCCACTGCCTTCCCCTCAGGCAACCATCAGATGATTTCTGTTTCTATGACTCAGTTTTTGTTTTGTTTTGTTTTTAGATTCCATATTTAAGTGAAACTATATAGTATTTGTCTTTCTCTGTCTGACATATTTCCCTTAGCATAATACCCTCTAGGTCCATCCATGTTGCCACAAATGGCAAGATTTCATCCTTTTTATTGCTGAATAATTTCCATGATTACACACACATATACACACACACACCTCCTAGGTTGCTTTCATAGCTTGGCTATTGTAAATAATGCTGCAATAAACATAGGAGTGCATATATCTTTTCAAATTAGTGTTTTTGTTTTCTTCAGGTAATGCTCAGAAGTAGAATCACTGTGTCATATAGATAGATCTTTCTTTATTTTTTTGAAAGAATCTCCATACTGTTTTCCACAGTGCCTGCACCAATCTGCGGTCCCACTAGCAGTGCACAAGAGTTGCCTTTTCTCCACATCCCCACCAGCACATGTTATTTGTTGACTTTTTGATGATGGCCATTCTGACTGGTGTGAGGTAGTATCTGATTATGGTTTTGGTATGCATTTCCCTGGTGGTTAGTGATATTGAGCATTTCTTCATATATATATATGTTGGCAATCTATGTCTTTTTTGGAGAAATGTATCTTCATGTCCTCTGCTCATTTTTTTATTGGATTTTTTGTTTGTTTTTGAGTTGTATGAGGTCCTTATATATTTTGAATATTAACCTTTATCAGTTATATCATTTGAGAATGTATTCTCCCACTCAATAGGTTGTATTTCTGTTTTGTTCAGTAGTTTCCTGTACAGAAGCTTTTTAGTTTGATAAAGTCCTATCTCTTTGTTTATTTTTTTGTTTCCCTTGCTTGAGGGGACATATCCAAAAAGATACTACTAAGACTAGTGTGAAATAGTTTACTATTTATGTTTTCTTCTAGAAGCTTTATAATTTTAGGTCTTACATTTCAGTTTTTAATACATTTTGTGTTAATTTTTGCATATGATATAAAAGAGTTGTCCAGTTTCATTTTTCTTTTGCATGTATCTGTCCAGTTGAATAGATTGTCATTTCTCTATTGTATATTCTGCCTCCTTTGTTATACATTAATTGACCATATATGTGAAAGTTTATTTCTGGGCTCTCTACTCTGTTCTTTTGATTAGTGTGTCTGTTTTTGTGCCAGTCCATATGGTTGAGATTATTATAGCTTTGCAATATGGTTTGAAATCAGGGCACATGATAACTCCAGCTGTTTTTCTTTCTCAAGATTGCTTTGGCTATTCATGTTCTTTTGTGATTCCATATAAATTTTAGGATTATTCATTCTAGTTCTGAGAATGCCATTAGCATTTTGATAGAGATTGCATTGAATCTATGGATTGCTTTGGACATTACAGTCATTTTGATGTTAATCCGTTCAATCCATGAGCATGGTATATCCTTCCATTTATATGTATTCTTTCCAATTTCTTTCTTCAGTGTCTTACAGTTTTAAGAGTACAGGTATTTCACATCTTTGATTTACTTATTCATTTTGATGCAGTTTTAAATAGGATTGTTTTCTCTTTTTATTTTTATTTTTAATTTTTATTTTTACATCATTTTTAAAATATATTTTATTGATTATGCTACTACAGTTGCCCCATTTCCCCTCTTCACTCCTCTCCATCCTGCACACCCCCTCCCACCCACATTCCCCCACTTTAGTTCATGTCCATGTGTCATACTTAAAAGTTCTTTAGCTTCTACATTTCCCATACTATTCTTACCCTCCCCCTATTTTTTACCTACCATCTACACTATTTATTCTCTGTACCTTTTCCCTCCTCTCCTCCTCCCACTTTCCTGTTGCTAACCCTCCATGTGATCTCCATTTCTGTGGTTCTGTTCCTGTTCTAGTTGTTTGCTTAGTTTCTTTTTGTTCTTGTTTTAGGTGTGGTTGTTAATAATTGCGAGTTTGCTGCCATTTTACTGTACATGGTTTTATCATCTTTTTCTTAGATATATCCCTTTAACATTTCATATAATAAGGTCTTGGTGATGATGAACCCCTTTAACTTGACCTTATCTGAGAAGCACTTTATCTGCCCTTCCATTCTAAATGAAAGCTGTGCTGGATAGAGTAATCTGGGATGTAGGTCCTTGCCTTTCATGACTTGGAATACTTCTTTCCAGCCCCTTCTTGCCTGCAAGATCTCTTTTGAGAAGTCAGCTGACAGTCTTATGGGAACTCCTTTGTAGGTAACTGTAACCTTATCTCTTGCTGCTTCTAGGATTCTCTCTTTCATTTTAATCTTGGGTAGTGTAATTATGATGTGCCTGGGTGTGTTCCTTCTTGGGTCCAACTTCTCTGGGACTCTCTGAGCTTCCTAGACTTCCTGGAAGTCTATTTCTTTTGCCAGATTGGGGAAGGTTTCCTTTATAATTTGTTCAAGTAACTTTTCCACTAGTTGCTCTTCCTCTTCTCCTTTTGGTATCCCTATAATTAGATTGTTGGAATATTTAAAGATGTCCTGGAGGTTCCTAAGCCTCTCCTTATTATTTTGAATTCTCGTTTCTTCATTCTTTTCTGTTTAGTTGTTTCTTTCTTCCTTCTGGTCCACTCCATTGACTTGAGTCCCAGTTTCTTTCCCATCACTATTGGTTCCCTGTACATTTTCCTTTATTTCACTTAGCATAGCCTTCATTTTTTCAACTAATTTATGACCAAATGCAACCAATTCTGTGAGCATCCTGATCACCAGTGTTTTGGACTGTGCATCTGGTAGGTTGGCTATCTCTTCATCACTTACTTCTATTTTTCTGGAGCTTTGATCTGTTCTTTCATTTGGGCCATATTTTTTTATGTTGATGCACCTTTAGGTAGTGGGGGGCAGAGTCTTAGGTGTTCACCAGGGCAGGGTCAACCCAGTTGCTGCATTGTGGGGGAGGGGTCCAAGAGGGAACAATGGCGTTTGATCCACTCTCTGCTGGATTTCAGTCACTTCTGCCACTTCCCCCAAGAAAACTGGGCCCTTCTGGTGCTGATTCCTGTGTGGGTGGCAGGGTCTCTCCAGTGAACTCTCCTGTGAGGTTGGGAGTTCCTCCTGGCACCTCAACCCCCACAGGTGTTTTCAGGCTTTATTTCTCCACACTGGAGCTCAGGGTTGTACAGTATGTCTCACTCCCCAGTTTTGCCTGGTTTATCTGTGCACAAATGTGGGACTGCCAGGCCCAGCAGCCACCTTGTGTGCTGCACCCCTCCACAATCTGCCACCTTGCTGGATCCGCCTGCTGCCATTTTGCGTGCCCAGGGTCTGCCTGCTGTTGCCTTGCTTGTCCAGGGTCAGCCAGCCACCCTACTGGGAGCCCTCTCTGTCTGGGCTTCCTGACTCTGCCCCTCCTACTGGTCTGGATGAATGTGTCTACTTTCACTCCTTGGTTGTAAGACTTCCATACAGTTCAATTTTCTGTCAGTCTGGTTGTTTTTTGTTTTTAAATCGTTGTTGTCCTTATTTTGGTTGTGCGAGGAGGCTGTGTGTGTCTACCTATACCTCCATCTTGGCCGGAAGTCAATTTTTGGTAGATTCTTTAGTGTTTTCTGAATATAGTTTCATGTCATCTGCATGTAGTGATAGTTTTACTTCTTTCTTTCCAATTTGGATGTTTGTATATATTTTTCTTACCTAATTCCTGTGTCTAGGTCTTTCAATACTATAATGAAGAATAGTAGTGAGAGTGGGTATCCTTGTCTTGTTCATGATCATAGAGGAAAGCTTTCAGCTTTTTACCAATGTGGATGATTTAACTGTGGGCTTGTCATGTATAGCCTATATCATGTTGAGATTTTTATTAAAATGGATGTTGAATTTTGTCAGATGTTTTTTCTGTATATACTGAGATGATCATATGATTTTTGTCCTTTGTTTTGTTGATGTGATGAGTCACATTAATTGTTTTGCAAATGTTGAACTATGCTCACATCCCTGGTAATAAATCCCACTTGACCATGGTGTATACTCTTTTTAATGTATGTTGAATTTAGTTTACCAGTATCTTCTTGAGAATTATTGCACCTATATTTATCAGGAATATTGGCCTGTACTTTTAATTTAATCCTCTCCCTCTCCTTTTCTTTTTCACTCTCTTTTCCCTCTCCTTCTCCTCTCCACTGCACTCCTCTCCTCTCTTTTCTGTCTCCCCACCCCCTCTCTCGCACTCTAGTATCTTTGTCTGATTTAGTATCAGAGTAATGGTGTCTATGTAGAATGAGTTTGGAAGAGTTCCTTCCTTTTCAGTGTTTTGAAATAGTTTAAGAAGATAGGTAATAATTCTGCTTTAAATATTTGAGAGAACTTACCTGTGAAGCTGTCTGGTCCTGTGCTTTTGTTTGTCAGGAGTTGTTTGATTACTGTTTCAGTTTCATTGCTAGTAATCAGGTTGTCCAGATTTTCTGTTTCATTCTGGTTTAGTTGTGAAAGGTTGTATATTTCTGGAAATTTATCTATTTTTTTTCTAAATGGCCCAATTTATTAGCATAAAATAGTCCATAGTATTCTTTAATTGTCCTTTGGGTTTCTGTGGTGTCAGTTGTACTCTCTCCTCTTTCATTTCTGATTTTATCTATTTGAGCTCTCTTTTTTTTCATGAGCCTTGCTAGAGGTTTGTACATTTTATTTACCATTTTAAAGAAGCAGCTCTTAGCTACAGGACACAGTAAAAGTAGTCCTGAGAGAGAAGTTCATAGCATCATAGGCTCACCTGAAGAAATGGCAAAACCTCCAATAAAAAACCTAACCTCACACTTAAAAGAACCAAAAGAACAACAAAAAACAAAGCCGAAAGCAAGTGGAAGGAAGGAAATAATCAAGATTGGAGCATAAATAAATAATATACAGACCAAGGAAATGGTTCAAAAGACCAATGAATCTAGGAGCTTGTTCTTTGAAAAAGCAAACAAAATTGACAAACCTTTAACAAGACTCACTGAGAAAAAAAGAGAGAAGACCCAAATAAATAAAATTGGAAATGAAAGAGAAGAAGTAACAACTGATACCACAGGAATGCAAAAGATTGTTCAACATCACTACAAACTGCTATATGCCAAGATATTGGACAACCTGGGTGAAATGGATGAATTTCTTGAAACATACAATCTTCCAAAACTCAATCAGGAAGAAGCAGAAAACCTCAGTGGACTGCTAACAGCTAGTGAAATTAAAGCAGTAATCAAAAAACTCCTGGCACAAAAAAGCCCTGGACCATATGGCTTCACAGGCAAATTTTACCAATCATTGAAAGAAGAACTAACACCTATACTTCCTAAACTATTCAAAAAAAAATCAAGAAAAGGGAATACTTCCAAACTCTTTCTACAAGGCTGGTATTATCCTAATTCCAAAGGCAAGTAAAGACACAACAAAGAAAGAAAATTACAGGCCAATATCTCTGATGAACATAGATGCTAAAATCCTTAACAAAATAGTAGCAAACCATATCCAGCAATACATAAAAAGATCATACACTGTGATCAAATCGGATTTGTTCCAGGGATGCAAGGATGGTACAATATCTACATATCAATAAACAATATACATTACATAAAAAATGAAAGACAAAGATCATGTGAACATGTCATTATATGTAGAAAAAGCATTTGATAAAACCCAGCACCTGTTTATGATTAAAAAAAAACAACTCAGCAAAGTGGGAATAGAGGGAGCATATCTCAACATAATAAAGACCATGTGCAAAAAACCTACTGCCAACATCATACTCAATGGGCAAAAAATTGAAGCATTTCCCTTAAGATCAGGAACAAGACAGGGGTGTCTGCTTTCACCACTCTTTTTCAACATAGAGCTAGAAGTCTTGGCTACAATGATCAGACAAGAAGAAGAAATAAAAGGCATTCAAGTTGGAAAAGAGAAAGAAAAGGTGTCATTATTTGCAGAAGACATGATATTGTACATGGAAAATCCTATAGGCTCCATCAAAAAAGTACTTGACCTAGTAAATGAATTTGACAAAGTAGCAGGATACAAATATTCAGAAATCAATGGCATTTTTACACACCAATAATTAACTATCAGAATGAGAAACTAAAAAAATCAACCCAATTTACTCTAGCAACAAGAAAAATAAAGTACCTAAGAATAAATTTACCCAAGGAGGTAAAAGAACTGTACTCAGAAAACTATAGGACACCAAAGAAAGAAATTAAGGAAGATACAAATAAGTGGAAGCGTATACTGTGTTCATGGATTGGAAGAATTAACATCGTTCAAATGTCCATACTACCAAAAGTAATTTATAGATCCAATACAATCCTTATTAAGATACCAATGACATATTTCACAGATCTAGAAAAAATATTCCAAAAATTTATATGGAACCAAAAAAAGATCCCCAATCTGATCCCCAGTCTTCTGAGAAAGAAGAACAAAGTTGGAGGAATCACAATACCTCATATCAAACTATACTACAAGACTACTGTAATCAAAACAGTTTGGTACTGGCATAAGAACAGACACATAGATTAATGGAACAGAATATAGAGCCCAGAAATAAACCCATAACTTTATGGTCAATTAATATTTGAGAAAGGTGGCAGGAGCATACAGTGGAACAAAGGCCATCTCCTCAATAGACAGTATTGGGAAACTGGACTGGTAAATGAAAAAAAAAATGAAACTGGACTACCATTTTATACTACACACCAGAATAAACTCAAAATGGATAAAAAACTAAAATAAAAAGCTTCTACACAGCTAAAGAAAACATTAGCACAATGAAAAGGGAACCAACTGTATGGGAACATATGTTTGCCAATGATATCTCTGACAAGGGTTTGATCTCCAAAATATATAAAGAACTCACATGACTCCACTCCAGAAAGACAAACAATCCAATTAAAAAATGGGCAAAGTACCTGAACAGACACTTCTCCAAGGAGGACATACAGAGGACCCAGAGACATATGAAAGGATGCTCAGCATCACTAACCATCAGAGAGATACAAATTAAAACCACAAAGAGATACCACTTCACACCAGTCAGAATAGCCATCATAAACAAATCAACAAACAGTAAGTGCTGGTGAGGTTGTGGAGAAAAGGGAACCCTGGAATATTGTTGGTGGGAATGTAGATTGGTGCAGCCACTGTGGAAAACAGTATGGAATTTTCTGAAAAAGTTAAAAATGGAATTGCCTTTTGACCCAGCAATTCCACTGCTGGGATTATACCCTAAGAATCCTGAAACACCGATTCAAAAGAACCTATGCACTCCAATGTTCAGAGTAGCACAATTTACAATAGCCAAGTGCTGGAAGTAGCCTAGGTACAGATCAGTAAATGAATGGATGAAAAAAACTGTGGTGCATTTACACAATGGCATACTACACAGCAGAAAGAAAGAAGGAGCTCCTATCCTTCACCACAGCATGGATGGAACTGGAGAGCATTATGCTAAGTAAAATAAGCCAAGTGGTAAAAGGCAAATACCATATGAACTCACCTATAAGTGGAACCTAATTAACAAAACAAACAAGCAAGCAAAATATAACCAGAGACATTGAAGTTAAGAACAAACTAACAGTAACCAGAGGGGCGGGGAAAGGGAAATAATGGGGGAAAGAAGGGAAAGGGTCATCAATGAACATGGATAAAGGACCCATGGACAAAGCCAAAGGGGGGAAGGATTTAGGGTAGGAGGTGGGCGGAGGAAAGTGGTGGTGGGAAAATAGAGACAACTGTATTCAAATATTATTAAAAATGATTAAAAAGAAAAAAAACCCAAAATATAAGTCATGATACTATAAAATGTCTGGTGGAAAACATAGGCAGTAAAATTTCAGTTACCTTGAGTAGCAATATTTTTGCCAATATATCTCCTAGGGCAAGGAAAATAAAGGAAAAAAATAAACTGGGACTACATCAAACTAAAAAGCTTTTGCACAGCTAAAGAAACCATTATCAAATTGAAAAAGGAACCAACTGCATGGGAAAACATATTTGCCAATGATACATCAGACAAGGGTTTAATCTCCAAAATATATGAAGAACTCATATGACTCAACACCAGAAAGACAAACAAAACAATTAAAAAATGGGCAAAGTACCTGAACAGACACTTCTTCAAGGAGGACATACAGGTGGACCATGGACCATAGACATGTGAAAAGGTGCTCAGCATTACTAACCATCAGAAACATGCAAATTAAAACCACAATGAGATAGTACCACACACCTGCAACAATGGCCATGATATAAAAATCAACAAACAGCAAGTGCTGATGAGAAGGTAAAGAAAAGGGAACCCTACTAAGCTGTTGATTGGAAAGCAGACTAGTGCTGACACTGTGGAAAACAGTATGGAATTCCCTCAAAAAACTGAAAATGGAACTGCTTTTTGGCCCAGTAATTCCACTACTGGGAATATACTCTAAGAATCCTGAAACAACAATTTAAAAGAATTTACACACCCCAATTTTCACAGCAGAGCTATTTACAGTAATCAAGATCTGGAAACAGACTAAGTGCCCATCAGTTGCTGAATGGATAAAAAAAATACTACGGTAAATCTATGTAATGGACTACTATGCAGCAGAAGGAAAGAAGGAATTCCTACCTTTTGAGACAGCATGGATGGAACTGGAGACTACTATGCTACAAAGTAAAACAAGCCAGTTGGTGAAAGACAAACACCATATATTATTTATATGTGGAATTTAATGAACAAAATAAATAATGAGCAAAATAGAACCAGAGTCATGAAATCATGAAATTGACTGACAGCTGTAAGAGGGAGGGGGGAAGGTGAAGACTGATTGAAAGAATGTAAAAGAATTAGTCAAAGAACATATGTGAAGGACCCATGGACATGGAGAAGGGTGAGGGGACTGATTATGGAAGTGGGGCTAGGCTGGGTAGAGGGGTTAAGTGGGGAAAACTGTAACAGCATAAACAATAAAAGAAAAAGAGGAAACAGCTTTTAGTCTCATCAATCTTCTCTATTACTTTTTAAGTCTCTATTTCATTTATTTCCACTCTGATCTTCCTTCCTTCCTTCCTTCTTTTCTTCCTTCCTTCCTTCCTTCCTTTTACAATACTTTGGGTTTTCTTTGTTGTTCTTTTTCTAGTTCCTTTAGGTGCAAAGTCAGATTGTTCATTTGGATTTTTTCCTGCTTCTTAAGGTAAGCCTGAGTAGCTATGAACTTTCTTAGAACTTTTCTTTGCCGTATCCCATAAATAAATGTGTTCTCATTTTGATTCGTCTCAAAGTAGTTTTTAAAAAATTTCTTGATTTCCTCTTTGATGCATTGGATGTTTAATAGGGTGTTGTTAAATCTCCACATATTTGTGTTTGTTTGTTCTCATTTTCTTTATGGACTTGATTTCTAGTTTCATTCCATTTTGGTCAGAAACTATGCTTGATATAGTTTCATTTTTCTTGAATTTCCTGATGCTTGTTTTGTGGTTTACTATGTCATCTGTCCTAAAAACATATTCCATGTGCAGTTGAGAAAAATGTGTACTTTGCAGTTTGGGATTGAAAGTCCTATAAATGTCTATTAAGTCAATTTGTCTTAATGTGGTATTTAAGGCCATGATTTCCTTATTAATTATCCATGAGGTGAGTGGGGTATTAAAATCCCTAACTACCACTGTAATAGCCCTTATGTTCATTAATATTTGCTTTATATACTTGAGTACATATTTACATTTGCTACATGTTCTTCTTGGGTTGATTTTTATATCATTATGCAGTGTCCTTCTTTGTCTCTTTTTATATGCTTCAGTTTAAAATCTATTTTGTCTAATATGAGTATTGCTATCCCAACTTTCTTTTCATTTCTATTTGCATGAAATATCTTTTTCCACCCTTTCACTTTCAGTCTGTGTGCTTATTTCAATTTAAAGGAAATCTCTTGTGCCCTGGCTGGTGTGGCTCAGTGGACTGAGCAGCCTGCAAACTGAAAGGTTGCTAGTTCGACTCCCAGTCAGGGCACATGCCTGGGTTACAGGCCAGGTCCCCAGCTGTGGGTGTGCAAGAGACAACCAATCCATGTCTCTCTCACACATCAATGTTTTTCTCCCTCTCTTTCTCACTTCCTTCCCCTCTCTCTATAAATAAATAAATAAATAAAATCTGTTTTTTAAAGCAAGTCTCTCACACATGTCTCACGTCTCTTAGGCAGCATGTAAATGGGGCTTTTTAAAAATCAATTTTCCCACTCTGTCTTTTGATTAGGTCATTTGGTCTATTTCCATTTAAAGTAATTATTAGTTCCTTATTGCCATTTTGTTAAATTTTTTTAGTTGTTTTATTGTTCTTCTCTGTTCCTCTCTTCTTCTTTTGATCTCATTCCTTTTTCTTTGCTGGTTTCTTTGGTGTTTTGATGGGGTTCCTTTCTCTTGTTTTTTGTGTATTTTTTGTATGTTTTTGGTTGGTAATTACCATGAGGTTCATATATTCATTCATATCTATGAGTCTAGTTGAAGGTGATAGGCATTTAAGTTCAAAGGCATTCTAAAAGCAGTATATTTTTACTCCCCGTTCCACTCTTTATGTTTTCAACATCATATTTCTTATCTTTTGTGTGTCTGTCCCCTATTTATTTTAGTTATAGTTAATTTTGCTACTCTTGTCTTTTAACCTTTATATTCATTTTTAAGTGGTTGATTCCTTGTGTTTCTTATCTGTTTGCCTTTACTAGTCAGGAGGAATTGCTCTACATATAGGTGTACATTTGATGTGATTTTGGAAGGGGGTAAGTTCAGCATCCCTCCATGCCACCATCTTGGACCTACAACAAGGACACTTTTGAGGCAAGAACTCTTTTGGTTGCAAGTAACAGAAACCCAATTTGAACTACCTTGAAAAAAACCCAGGAACTATATTGCCAGGGTAGCAAAAACTCAGGAGAAGCATGGTTTTAACTGGACCTCAAAGATCACAGGAACAAGAAGGTTCCCAGGATTCTCTTTCCATCCAACTCCCATCAGTGTTTCTCTCTATGTCAATTCTCCATCTTACTAGAAACTGCTACCTTATTCCCAGACTGGGCTTTTGACATCCCCTCTCCTCACCATGAAAAGAACTACTTCTCTAGGTCCCATTTGAAAAGTCCCAGGAAGGGACCAAAGTGCCAGCCTCGGTCATATGCTTCCTTTTGTGAACAAAAGATCAGTTTTATACTTGGCAGCTTCCACAAGAACAATACAGTTTAAGTGAAGAGAAGAGCAGGCCTTCCAAAAGGAGGTCAGTTCTTGTTTTGTCTTTGAATCAATTTATTTATTTATTTATTTATTCTTATTGCTGTTAAATTATAGTCGTCCCAATTTTTCCCCTGTTGCTCACCCCTGCCCCACCCAGCCCCTGCTCCCACAGTTCTGTTCCCAGAAGAGGGGGAGTGGTGTTGGGCAGACAAAAAAAAGTGTTCCTAAAATTATATTTTAAAATCAGAATTAGATTTATTAAATATGAAATAAAAATATCTTTTCACTCACATTATTTTCTGTAAAGGTCTTTCTCTGTTAGTGTTTATCTCATATCTCTTCTGTCTCAATTGTTTTTCTTACACAGCACCACTAAGTCTTACTCTTTACTTCCTTCAAATCTGTGCTAAGATTCACTTGTTGGCCTTGTGGTAAAAAAAAAATGTCAGTTTAATACATTCATTTATCCTTATTTTCCCCAAAATGTTATTAAAATAGAAGTTAAGAGGGGGAAAATAAGAATAAACCCCCAAGTGAAAAGCAGGGGAGAGACTATAACAGAGAAAGAGGGACAAAAACTTTTGAAAGATGGGAAATAATATATAGTGTATTATAATGTAACAAAGTACTCCAAAACTTAGCATCTAAAACAATAAACATTTTTTTTCTCATACAGTTTCGAGGGTCAAGGGTCACGAATCTTGCAGCAGCTTAGGTTGCAGTCAAGCTTTCTGCCCACGCTGCAGAAGAGCTGGAGAATCCACTTCCAACCTCACTCACATGGCTTTTGGCAGAAAGCTTCAGTTCCTCACCATAAAGCTGCTTGTGAAATACTAATGAAATGGGCAAAAGTATAATAATTCAATAGAGAAGCTAGCAGAAACCACCTTAATCAAATACCTAATTTAATATCACCAAATATTGTATAACTGGGCATTGTGTGTCTAAGGACACAGCTTCACCTCTGTGATATTCCTGAATATCATATAAGATACATAATCTGAATCTAATCATGTGAAAATAGCACACACATACACAGTCACACAAATTGAGAAACATTTCACAAAATAACTGGCCAATAATCTTCAAAAGTGTTCAGTTCCTGAAAGTGTGTTGCATGCTTTGATATAGCAATAGAAGCATGCAGCAGGGGCACTTTCACCTGATCAATGTCAAGGTGTCAGAGCAACCTTTTCGGAAGCAGGGATGTCTAAATGCAGATCTAGAGCTTGCCTCAAAAGGGACAGTGGGGGTGGGAAGAGCCCAGAAACAAGGGAGTAGGTCCTACTGTATGAGACCAAGGAAGGCACTTGACCATATGCCAGCGGATAAATACATGTGTGTGTATGTGTGTCTGTGTATATTTTCTTTAATATAGCCAGAGTTTGCTCCTTTCCCCATCATTTCTAAAATTCCACATTTTAAAATATCTTAAGAAGTTAAGTCTATTGCGTTAGTCTAAAAAACATGTCTTGAAACACACATGAAAGAGTACTTTGCCCTTGGCTCAGTCCCGACAATCATTTTTTTCAAACACCATTCATATCATACACTTACTAGACAATATTATTTTCATAGCACTTTTTAAAATATATTATTTATTTATTTATTTATTTACTTTTAGAGAGGGAAGGGAGGGAGAAAGAGAGAGAGAAGCATCAATGTGCAGTTGCTGGGGGCCGTGGCCTGCAACCCAGGCACGTGCCCCGACTGGGAATCGAACCTGCGATGCTTTGGTTCACAGCCCGTGCTCATTCCACTGAGCTACACCATCCAGGGCTTCATAGCACTTTTAATATATTTTTATTTTATTTTATAAATGGTATCAACAGAAAATGTTATAGAAGATGAGCACTTCTTTCACAGTGGTATTTGTTTAGCTGTTAGGAGAACAAACCTCTTGTCAGATTGTGCCTGATTTGAGTCCTATTCTAGGCCTGACTCTGTTACTCATTAACTAGGCAGCCTGAGGCAAGGTACTTTTGAGCATCAGTTTTCTCATCAATCAAATAAGGAAATAATAGCATCTACTTTATAAGGTTGTTGTGAGAACTGATTGAGATAATATATGAAAAGCACTTTGCACTGTGCCTGGCTCATAAAAAGTACTCAGTAAATTGTCTTCTGCATCACTCTATAGTTATATGGGGTGGGGCAACAGTAGGTGTATAGTTGTTTGTATGAAAAATAATACAATAATTAATAAAAAACAAAGAATAAACTCTATTTGCATACTCACAATGGTAAATCTACTTTTGCCCAACCCTGCATTTAGAAAAGCTTACACATGAAATAAAGTCAAAATATGATGGTAAAAGGATATTAAGAGTGTTATGAAAATAATATTGGCCCACCATTTTATGGGCATGTAGATAATTTTTTAAATGACAATTGTAGTCCTTAAACCAATCAAAGTTATTTTGTCTACTCTATCATATTTTGTAAGCTTGCAATCATTCTCCCCTTTGATATTTTGAATCCCCAGCCATTTAACTCTCCCTGGAGTTCCTTCTAAGAAACAGCAAAGCCAGGCCTAGTGATTCTGCCGTAGAGTCTGGGCTCTTGGGAATCCCTTTAGCAAAACTCGCTTCATTCTAACTTGCCCCTACCCTAGCCCCACATTTACTTGTTTGTTTGTGTATGTATTTGTTTGTTAATTTTTTAGAATAATAAGGCAAAACATTTTTATGGTATATAATAAGAATTATTAAATGGTCTCATCAAAAGTACTGCCACGCTTCCCATTGTTTCTCATGACATGTGCAGCTGGACAGTGTGAGTGGGTGAGGTGATGAGGCAAGTGATCTAAGGAATATTTTGCCACCAATAAATTAACCAAAAATGTTTAAGGCTATTGATCAGCAATTAACAGAAATAAAAATACCTATGATTTATTTGATCTGTGAATTTAATCAAAGTCTGATTAGGTTAATACATTTTGTTGTTGTTTTTGAGTTTACTAGTATTTTTTAACTTCTCAAATTTTCATGTCTCTACAAAAATGAAAATCAACTTTGTCCACAGTATATTTTGATGCACTATATTTTACTCCATGTTATAAATAGTAATTTTTCATAATATGAATATGAAAGCATATTTTTCAAAGTACAAAATAATAGTGGGGATTGGAGATAATCTTTAACTACTAAAATGATCCTTGGTTCTGATACCTGTAAGCTGCAAACTTGTGTTTTATACGTGTTTCCCCATCTTCTCCCTCCCACACACGTGTCTCCTTTCTCTGCCTCCCTCACCATACACATTGCCCAAGCTATAGAGAAGATGGTGCAAAAGTAGCTTTACAGTGGTGAGTAGGTGAAACGCAAAGTTTATTTTTGCATTATTATTTATTAATTATTTATTATATTATTTTCCATTGTGGACTATAAACCTACTTATGACCCATCCTGTATTTTTAAACCTTTATTTTAATATACATAAGTTATGACAGAATAAAATTTGTCCAGTATCTTATGAACTGTGATCATCATCCTAAAAAATGAGGAATGGTGTGATTCATCATCTTAAAAGTGCTCTGACATAGTAAAGATGACGGTAGTGGTAATAAAAGGTTAAGATAAAATTTCTGCTACAGAACTCTTGCATATGTTTGATTTGTTGAGAAAAAGATAGAATGAATCTGAGAGTTAACACCAATTCAGTCAATATTAATATCTTTCAAATTTGTTTTTTCGTGAGCAAAGTTTTCAATTATTTGATTTGATCAACAGGCATGTATCAAGCATCTATTATTTCTCAGGTATTGTGCCAGGCTCCCACAAAATTTAAAGGAAAATAACTCCCCAAATCTTAACTCATTAAAATACCCACATGATGATTAACAAAAGGGTAATATGGACAAAGGTAGTTCTCAGGTATAAAAACAATGAGTGTCCAGAAATGAAATTTAAAAAGTAAAAAGTGAGAGTTGTGAGATTTAGAATTACTTCTTAAAAAAAGACATTGAAAGAAGCTAGAAAGGGAAAGGATCAAAAGGAAGTGGAAATTGGGCAGCTCTTCTGTAGAGGAAGACACCTTTCCACCATGTTCTAATTTGAAAGAGCTGCAGGATAACAATGACAGTGTTTTCCAGCCATAAAGGAAAGAAAAATCACCATAAAATCCCATGCAGCCTATAACAGTTGGATATAGCCCAAGCAAAATAAATACCTTTATATGGAAAGATATAGCATATCACCTCTACACAGCACTGTATCTGTGTTCTCTTTGAACACAATATTTTGACAATGTGTGCAAGTTCACAGGTGGTAGTTTCATGTGGAGGAAGAGCTTCTAAGTTGAGAATTATAAAATAAACTGAGATTTACCACTTTGGTGATCATAATACCAAAGGTAATGTTGCCTGGGGTGAAAAGAGTGTGCTCGCTGATACTTCCAGGATGCCTAGTGTGCAGTGGGACTTTATTGAAGAACTTGCACAGTCCTTCTGTTGCTATGAAAAGATAGGTTCTGCCCTGGCTGGTGTGGCTGAGTGGATTGAGCTCGGGCCTGTGAACCAAAAGGTTGCCGGTTCTATTCCCAGTTTGGGCACATGACTGGGTTCCAGGCCAGGTCCCCAGTAGGGGGCACGCAAGAGGCAACCACACACTGATGTTTCTCTCCCTCTCTTTCTCTTTCCCTTCCCCTCTCTCTAAAAATAAATAAATAAAATATTTTTCCAGTTTTTATTTTTATTTATTTATTTATTTATTAAATTTTAATCATTGTTCAAGTATAAATAAAATCTTTTAAAAAATGAAAAGATGGGTTCTGATATTACATGCTGTATTTATTGGCCCCAACACCTTTATGATTCATACTAGCATTCCATGTTTGTGAATACAAACACAGGTAGTTCACAGGTAGACCCTTGATTGGATAAAAACAACTTTTCATATCTGGAAAACACTAAAATTAATCTGAAGCCTTAAATCAAAGAGAAGACAAATAGAGGATAATGCAGGAGCAGCAGAATTCTGAGGAGAGTGTACTGAGGTGGCAGAAGGACAAAAAGAAAAGGGGGGAAAAAGAGGCAGAATATAAAAGGAAAGGAAAGGGATGTGGAGAGAGATGTAATTTCTCCCAATTGTGTTGACAGCTCTTTTTTTTTTAAAGATGTTATTTATTTCCTTTTGGAGAGAGCGGAAGGAAGGAAGAGAGAGAGAGAAACATTGATATGTCACCTCTAGCACATCCCCAACTGGGGCCCTGGCCTGCATCCTAGGCATGTGTGCTGACTGGGGATCAAACCAGTGACCTTTAAGTTTGAAGACCAGCGCTCAATCCAAGCCAGCACTGAATCTACTGAGCTACACCAACCAGGGTAATTGACAGCTCTTCTTAGTCCCCTGCTCTCTGGCAAGGCATTGTATGTGGATGCAGGGTCCACCAGAGACTTGGGGTTGCCAGGTTGCACCAGCCACTGTGATCTCTTCTCTCCTCCTCCATGGTGGCACCCCACCCTGATTCCTTTCTTGTCAAACTTGTTTGCAATCACCCAAGCCCTCTAGTTGATGACCTCTTGGTCAAACTGTCTGTTAACCTGGACACAAATAGATTGAGGGTGTCAGATAACATGGTAATTTGGTGGAGAGGAGACAGAAGGAGTGCTGCAATACTCTTTATAATACCCCTTCCCCCAACCACCCACAAACTTTAAAAGTAAATATCCTTTCCCTACCTCTGTTTCTTTGTGTTTCTAAGTTACTGGAGGGCAACCCGGTGTGATTCATACCTTTGTATTTATTTAGTCGTTTTGATGTGTTAATTTCTCTCAGGGGGTAGCTGGTAAAACATTTGAGTCAATTCTTTTTTCCTTGGGGAAGTGAGGTAACACAAAGTTGGGTGATGACAAACCTGGCCTGTATTTGTCTACGAGAATGACATCAAATTTGTGTGCACTGAAGTTAGAGCAGTAATACTACATGAAAAGATGAACATGCTGTAACCATGTCTTAAATTCAAAGCCATTTCTCTTGGAAGTGCTTAATGTCCCACTAATACACATACATGGTACCACATCCTTGATGTGTGCTGAGTCTTTGCAAAACCTGGTTGCCCACATGTCTCTGAGGCAACCCTCCTAGTTTTGCCAGAAATTCTCATAATCACTATACAGGCTGTGAAGGAGAAGCAGTGGGCTTAATGATGCAGAGTTTATATCAGAAAAACACACGACCTCAGCTAGCTTTTCATACCCCTAAGTACAGATATTTGGGTGAATTTTCTCAGTAAAAATTATGCTGCTTCAATGAACCGGTGAGAGTAGGGTCCAAGGGGTGTCCAGTGGAGGGGTGTTACCTCTTCAAAAAACACTTACTGAGAGGTTTATTAGGAGCCAGCCACTGCATTTTGAGTAAGGTATCTATTTTGCATAGAAATAAGCCAATCTGCTCAAGAGGTGCAATTGTTCTGCATGTCAGCTGGAAATACCCGATGTGATATCACATCTTTCTCTGGCTTACATTCATTTTATTTCTTTTCTCGAATGGGGGGAGGGGAAGACCCAGAAAGAAAGACAGAGATACAGAAGTGGAATCACTTTTCTATTCAGGGATTTGCTGAGAACCACGAGTTGCTGCTACCAGGTAAGAACACAAGAACTCAAGGAGTACACTGTCTTGAATTCTTTCTCCAGCTCTGTGATTTTTTTGTGAGTTCTGTATATTTGACCCTGGGCACGTGAGTCTAGCACATAAAGTCAGTGTCGAAGTATAACTGTTACTTTCTGTTGCTTGTGTTTAAAGAAACAAACAGGTCAGGATCAGAAAGCAGGGCCCAGGCGAGCACGGGGTGAGGTGCCATCGGAGCCAGGTCCTGCCGGTGGTCTCAGCTCCCCGCCTGGCCAGGTCCAGCGCCGGTTGCGCTGCAGTCCAGCACCAGTTGCACCGCCCACAGCGCGCCTTCGCTCAGCCTCCACTCCCTCCCCCTTCTCCCAGGTCTGCCTCCCAGCGTCCACCCTTAGCACAAGCGCCCGGGCTAACGACCGATCCCCGGAGTCCACTGCTCAGCCTGGGTTTTCCACCCCGCTGGCAGCCTCTTCTCCTAAAACTTCAGCTGCTAACCTTTGTAGGAGACGAAAGCTGTTCCAGACACTTTTCTGTGTATCTCAAGTGTGAAATGAAAGGAACTTCGCTTGTGTTATAAAGCCTTAACTTCTTGCTACCTCAGGAGAAAGGCCGGCTGGATGACCCCCATACCTCCAGCCCCCATCCGACCTCAGCCGCCGGTGGCCGTAGGGACCCTGAGAGGTGGCTGCCAAAAGGGTCGGTGCATTGAGCCAGGGACTTGACCGGGGACCAGTCCAGGCAGCTCTGGGCGCAGAGCTCGCCATAGGGCCTCTCCCAGGGGCAGATAGATGATTCATTTTTATATGTAACGTTTTACCCTACTCTATAGCTACGGCTGGTTAATGTTCAACCCCAGGGCTTCGAGAGGCAGCTCCCGGGAAGCCAGGCAGGGGTGACCCATTCAAGGTATATGGCCGCTTGGGAGCGAAGGCGCAGAAGGTGCAGAAAGGGTGAGAAAGGACGGGAAGGAGACTCCTTCGCCGCAGCCTGGGCCCAGCACGCGTCCAGGCGGGCTCAGCCTGAAGGCCGCGCCCGCTGGGCCCGACCGACCCCGACGACGACGACGACGCCAGGCCTGGAGCGGGCGCGTGCGGGGGCCGCGGGAGGGCTCCTTGGGGCGGCGCTCCGCCCAAGCCCCACTGAGGGCCGTCCGCGCAGCCCTAGCAATGGGTTTTCCTTGGTCGCCGGGGCCTCGGGGCTGGAACGCAAGCGGGGATACTGGGGCCCGGGGGAGGGGAGGGGCGGTGGCAGCTGCGGATTAGATTTCGGTTTTGCTGTCCGGAGGGACGTGCCCACACGAGTGCCTGACCCGAGAAGGGTCTTCGGAGGTGCGTGGGTGGCCCTCTGAAAATACGGTCAGGACACCGCGAGGCGGCAGATCTTGCCACCACCCTTAACCCAGGTCGCCAGCCAAAACATGAACATTAAGATAAAGCAGCTGTTCTGGTCAACTGATCGCAGCAGGACAAGCCTGTGGCCGAGCCGAGGTTCGGGCGGCCAGCGAGGCCCAAGGCGAAGGCGCCCTGGGGGCACCTGCAGGTGGAGCGGCAGCACCTGGGGCCTTCTAAGAGCTGAGCTACGCGGCCCTACCGCATCCATGGGTCGCAAAGGGCCTGGCTAGCTGTCCAAACGGCTATTCTCCAGTGTTGGGGCGGTTAACAGTCCCGCGGGCTGCACAAGGACAGGAGGTTCCGAGCTGGGGAGATTTGTACCGGGAGTTGCAGCCAAGCATTTGCAGGCGGAATGTTTTGCACACTCCCCGCCCCCCCGCACCCCGCCCCGTCAGGGAAATAAACAAGACCCTGCCTCATCAGATAAGAAGTGGCTCCTACCATTTCACCGATTTTAAGCGGGGGCTAAAGGCACCGAAGTCAGTGAGTGACTATCTTCCCAGGCCCGGCACCCACAGAAGAGGGGCCGTATTTTACTTCCTTTTGTTTGGTATTATTTTCAAACAAAGTGACCTTGCTCTCTGATAGGCCAAGCCCGCTTCTTGGCACTTAAGGGAATACCTGCAGGGTCTCCACTCTGTGCACTTCAGTGCTCCCTGGCCCGCCCCCCTCGTCTCACCCTGGGCTCCCACACAGAGAGGGGAGTCAGTCAGAGAGACTCGCAGTCAACCGAACTCAGGCAGATGTGTGAAGTGACAGGAGAAGCCCCTGCGGTCCATCTGGGAGGGCCGAGAAGGTGCCATCAAACTTCAGCAGGGTGCAGCAGCCCCACCCAGATATCCGCTCAGAGGAGCAGACCTGAGGCTGGTGGCACAAACAGAACGGGGAAAGCGCTCAGGAACTGGGTTGCCAGCCACTATTTTGGGTTCCAAGTCACATTCATATGTTGCCCCACCGCCTGTCCAGGGACAGCAAAGACCCTATTAGGTCTCATCTTCCTGGAGCGAGGAGGATCAAGGTTTCTGGCAAGCACTGGCGGTGGGGGCGCAGTGCTGCAAATTGTAAGGCGGATGCAGAAAGGCTTTGCTTCGTGTGGACGAAAGAACCCTTGGTCCAGAGCGTCTTGGCTTTAAGGAACCACCCGCAGCAGTCAGAGTACAGCAGGTTCCAGCAGCAGCAGGCCATTTTCTAAGTCGATAAGAAGGGGGGTGGGGAGTGGCGGGCTACTTTGGTGTGGATAAAGAATATGGTACAATGAGAAGATAGGGGAAGAAAGAGCCAGAGAAGAAGGATATCAACTTTTTTTTTCTCCCAATAAGAATAGGAGAACTAGGTCTGGAAAGATCCATCAAAGTCAGGGAGTGCAGACGCGCGCCCTGCCCCAGGAAGGCCCAGAGAGTGTGAACTTCTCTTAGCCCTTCTGAGAGAAGAGAAAACATGCAGTCTCCCACAGGACACCCCCAAAATAAACACTGATACTATGTGTTCATTAAAACCTTAAAAATATTTTTAAAAAGAAATTTAGACAGTTGTTTTACCCATTCTTTGGCTGAGTAACTTAAGCCTCAAATTCTGTTTTCCACAACTGCCACTGAGCTGTTAAAGCACTGTTGCTACAAGAATAGCAAAGATTTTCTAAAAGAGGTAATTAAGTAGAATTAAATATTTAATGGGATATTTTATTTCTTGCAGGCCTTCTGTAACCCACAAACAAAATCTAAAATCAACAGCTACATAAAATCCTCAGCACAGAAATGAATGAAATTATGCATTCCAAACATAAGAAATTTTGATTTCTGTCTTTTCAGGAGGGATGTCAACAGTGAGGAGAAGGCCACTCTTCTTGGAGGGTGGGAGGGACAAGGGTGTTAAATAAACTTTTAAGATCAGAGTAAAATTACCCTGTTTTTTCCTGCTAAAACCAGGGAAGGTAAATTAGTTATGTGTTTACAGTAGTGTTTCTACTTAACTCATTGTTTTTTTTTTAACTTTAAACCTCATTCTCAATCATCATTTTCTCAAGTTCAGTTAAAATACAATCCTCACATTAGAAAGGCTGGGGAGAAAGGATAGTTTTTTTTTAATTCTTCCTGAAAAATCTGCTACACTAATTTTTTCCTCTTTACTCCGACCTGTGCTGTCTCAGTCAGCCACGTTTTCTTCTTCCCTGTGAGCATGCATCAACTGCAGCCTGCCGGGTTTTATGTCAATCAGTAGGGACTCTATATTCATAAAGACCTCTGATCTGATTACACCCCCTCCTCTCTCCTTCTCTCTCTCCCTCTCTCTCTCTATCTCTCCCCACCAACCTCCCACTCCGGGGGAAAAAAAAAAAAATTCAGCCCTGGAACCAGAGACTCCCTGCGTTGTCTGGGCAGGCTGTGGGCGACCGCTGGCCCAGGCGCCGGGCGACAGCAACGTGGGCACCCGGAGTAGGATGTGGATTGCAGGACAGACCTTTGTTTGGACACACTGGAGACGGGAGAGGCGGGGAGGGTGTCCTCCTTCCAGATAGGGCCAGGTTTTTATAGACTCGCCTTAAAAGAGCTCGCCATCTTTACAGGGTTAATTTATGGGGCTTTCGAGGAGTATTGGGACTTTTAAGACGCTTTTTATTTTTTTCCCCATTAATTTTGTGGTGGTTGCTGTTACACTCCTACAGACTCCCGGGTTTCAGCACCTTTCAGGATGAGGATGGGGGTGGGACTAAAAAGCAAGGCTCAGAGGCGGAGGGGGAGGATTTGCCTCCTAATCAAGCCGCGTGCTGGGCCCTAGCTACCCAACTTTGGCGGGGGCAGGTATTAAATGTCTAATCAAGTTGTAGACGAACTCACATTTAGGAACTGGGAGAAAATTGAGACAGACGTGAGCTCTACACATCTTTCCCCAGGTCTTCACCAATTTGAATTAGGGGAAGAATTTGGGGCCTTAGAAATTTTTAAAAGATTAAAAACCGAGGACTGGCGGGAGACAGGGTTAGAGTCACAGGTGGTGGGGGAGGGAAGCTCTCAGACCGAGACCCATCGCGCCGGTTCCTGCCCGGGCCCCAGCCCCTGGGCGCGGGGGTGGCCGAGGAGGGCGGGGGCCGGCGGGGCCTGGGCCGCCCGCCGACCTCAGGCTGGCCATCTTCGATCCCCAGCGGAGGAGGGTGGTGTTCATGCTATAGATTACCTAAAGATTCATTTAAGCACTTTAATACACAACTAGCTCAGAAATCATTAAGAGACCTAGAGAAGGAGAAAAATCACCCTCACACTCACCGGCGATAAGTGTTGACATGCAGCGAAAATCGATTGAGTGGAACCGAGTTGGTGGCAGTAGCAAAGTCTGGAGGGGGGACGTCGTGGGAGCGGGAGAAGCGAGGGGACCGACTCCACTAGCTCGGGAACTAGGCTTTTCTCGCTAGAAGGGAAGAAGTGCAGAAAGGGTCGGCGGGCGAGCGGGGTAGTGTGAGGAGGAAGGGGGTGAGGAGGGTGGTAATGCTGCCGCCGCCGCTGCTGCTGCTGCTGCTGCTGGAAGTGCAGGGAAAGGAGCTGAGGTGGGAGAACGGCCTCTCAGCAGCGCCGAGTCTCCGCCCCCGGAGCCCGCGCCACTCAAGTCTGGAAAGTGCCAACTCTCCCCAAACCTCGACTTCCATTTTTTGTCTCCTGCAGATTGATTGATTCCCTCGAAATAAAGTTCTACTTCAGCAAGCAAACAAGGCCGAGACCCACCTCCTGTCCCCAGCGCACCCAAGTCACTCTAGGACCCACAAGAGACGCAAATCCATCCAGCGGGTCTCCTCAGCGCTTCCAGCCGCCCCCAGACCCAAACCCTTTCCCCCAGACCCTGCGGCCCTCCCCGCCCCTCCCCCACACCAGGCGGGAGACTCTGGGCAGCCGCACCGTGGGCCCTGCCGCTCCAGAAGCCAAAGTCCGCGGTTGGGGACCGTTTTCCTCTCCAGTGCTCTCACGTGAACAACAAGGACAGAGGTGACCCTCGTCCAAAGGGCTTTTATCTGCCCCCCACTGCCGCGTGATCTCTTCACAGGTTGGAGGCAGAGCTTAAAAAGGAAAGAAAGAAAGTTAATGTGCATTGAGCACAGATCTTAAATCGGGGGAGTTATCTCCGATCTCTTTAAATGGCAGCAGCAGTCCCATGCACAACAGACTCAGTGTCTGCGTTCCAAAAGCTTGTGGGTAAAGTTTCAGTCAGATAAAAGACACCTAAAGCGCAAAAACATAGGTTTTCTCTGCTCCACAGAACTGCCGGCTGCTTTTCGCTCCCGGTTCCACCAGGGTGGGGTTTGTCCTCGCCCACTTGGGGGGTGCGGGGAGGCTTTGACCAGAATAGTAAATGAAAGATCTCAGAACTCCATTCTCCCCTACCAACCCTCCTAGCGCCACGGCGATGGGTTCTTTGGGACTAACTCGTATCTGCTACTATTTGTTACAAAATCAAATTCCACATTAAAAAAAAAACACAAACAAACCAACCCTGAAAACCACCGACAAAGGAAAAGTGGCTGTTTAAAGTTCTTTCAAACTCTCACCTAGATCCTCATTCCCCGTTTAGAAGTCAGAGGATGGGAGGGCCAAGGCTGTAATTCATCTTGATTTGCATCATTGTCCCGCAGTTTGCAAACTATAATCCTGTATAATTTCAGGAACAAGCAGGTTTAGAATTAATGGGTCAATATTATTTAAAACAAAACACGGGGAGCATGACCTTTGTCTCAACTACATATTGCTCGACAAGACTCAGGAAACTCCACTCTAACCTCTCAACCCCTGGGCTCTTTGAGAAACGAAGGGGCTGTAGTTATTAGAAACTGTCTTTGTTTCTTTTAATGTCTCGAAAGGATTTGGAAATAGTAAAGCAATATAACATGAAGAATCTCTCTACTTAAGCCTGAAAGATAAACGTGGAAGACTAAATATTTTGAACCAGAGGTGTTGCCTTGTAAACTTATTACAGATATATTCCTGTTAGAGGAATGTATATAAACTGTACTTGTACACATACCCACATACTTCTCCAGAACAACTTACTGGAGGTGCAGTGTCCCCACTCCTCTCCCCCAGGAGCAGATGACAGTAATTCCACGCTGGTGCACTTTCTAAATTTCTCCTTTCTTCTTTCTCTCTTACATTATTTACTAGCAATAATGGAACTCTCCAGGTTTCAGCCAAAGAAAGATCTGAAAGACAAGACTAGACTTTGCAGCTCTTTTTTTTCCTGGGTGTGCCTTTTTTGTTTGTTTCTGATGAATGGCCATAATGAATTTCTACCAAACTTAAATAAGTGCTGCTGCCTTGCAGTTCTAAGTGGGCAGGCAGAGAGAACTGGTTTGTTTAGTAGGCTGTGACTGAGAAGGCCTGGCCAAGCCAGAGGAGGGCAGAAATAATCCAAACCAATTTGTATGCAGTATATTTTACTCCCATGAAATAAAACACATTTTTTTCATATTTGCTGAAAAGTAAAACAATAATATTGTACGAAATGTTATACACAGGGTAGGTTGTACATAGCAGTTTCAGAAACATTATTGCATCCACCAGAGAAACTATTCTAAAACTGATATTCACACATTTTTAATAATAATAATAATATGTTAGAAACATACAGTGTGGTATTTAGTATATACATTCCTTTGCTTGAAAGCGAAAAGTTCTAATCGCTTCTGTATAACATGCTTTATTTTAAAGCCTAACCTTTAAAAACACTGTTGTGATATTACTAACAACTGCTTTTTATAAAATTAATTTGACATTTCGATATATATACACCCTTTCAGTCATTTCAATGTTAACAATGCTAAACTTAAAAAATAACAAGCTTATAGTAATGTTAAAATGTCATATCCAGTCAAACATTTGTGTGTGTCCTTGCAACTATTGGAAATACTTTTAGTGAAGGATGTCAGACACTGAGGAAGTTCCTTTAAAATCAAGGGAGTTCCCTCTTTAACTTAGTGGTTTCCTTTTCTCTATCTTCTCTTTCTGTCCCTTTCTTTAGCGCCCACGACCTTCTAGCGTAATTCCCAGTCTTTTGAGGGCAGAATTGCCCACGTCCCGCGCGGTCCCAGGATCCCGGCGCCGTGGGCGCGGCTCACACCGGCCGGTCCACAGCGTACTGGCAAGCGCTCAGGTTGGACGCCGGGTTCTGCACGCTGGCATAGCCGAAGCTGGAGTGCTGCTTTGCTTTCAGTCTCAGGCTGGCCAGGCTCGAGTTACATGTGTCCCTATAAACGTACGGAGGAGTCGGCGGCGCGTAAGGACAGGCGGGCGTCGGCACCGCGGAGTTCAGCGATGGGCTGCTCAGGTTGTTCAAGTTATTCAGGCTGTTGAGGCTGGAGCCCGGGACGCCGGTCACCGCCGAGGGCACCATGCTGGACGACATGCTCATGGAGGAGATGGAGTTGGGCGGGGAGAACATGCTCTGAGAGGACAGGGGGTTGACGTTCATAGAGTTGAAGAAAGGGAAGCTCTTGGTAGACAGGGAGGCCGACGTTAGGCCCTTGGCGGCCCAGTTGTTGTACGAATAGCCCGGGTACATGTCGTCATAGGGCTGCATGAGCCCGTTGAACTGCGGCCCGAAGCCGTTCTTGCACAGCTCGGCCTGCTGGTTACGCTCCCGCTTTCTCCATTTGGCCCGGCGATTCTTGAACCAAACCTGAGGTGGAGGGCAGGGAGCAAACAGACGCCACAGATCGGATAAGTAAAACCTTGATGCCGGAGAGCACCAGCGGCGAACTCCTCTCCGAGACACACACACACACACACACACACACACACACACACACGCCCAAGGTACTACCAGTTTCCTCACCAACGTAATGCCCCGCGCCCCAAGCTGCCGGAACTCTGCTGCAGGCACTACCAGTCCGGAGGTCGAACCGAACGAGGGCGGCTGGGTGGCTTAGGCCTGCGAGCCCGGGCTCTGAGCTTCGCCACAAACCCTAGCGGAACGCCTGGCGGCGTGCCGCAGCTTGCTCTGTAACCCTGGCCCCCTTGGGGTCCAAAAACACTTACTACAAAAATAAACGTGGGTCAGCGGGCTTTCCAACCAACTCTTCCCTGGCCACCTTGCAAGCTTGTTTTCATTCCAAAGCCACAGACTCAATTGTGAGGACCAGGGAAGGACCAGGGGCTGAGAGGGCACCAGAGCCCGCTCTCTCTCCCAGACAGCTCCTCCCTCCTCAGTCCCATCTCCACTGCCGTCTGCCAGTCCAGGGAACTTGCGCCCTCCCTTCACCGTGCCAGGCTTCGACCCCCTTCTTCACCAACATAACCAAGTAAAAAGCGAAAGGCCTGAGTTCATTAAACTCAATGAACTCGCGCGTAAATCTCTGAACCCAGAAAGGGTCACTTTGCAGCCTCCCCCTCCCTTTGCTCCCCTTCTTCTCACCCTCTGTCCCTCCCAGGCCAGGTCTGCGCCGCCCAGGCTCTCCCGCTGGGCCCAGTCGCGGCGCTTGGCTTTGCAGGCGGCCGCCCAGCTCAGCCAGCCCCCACCCGCGTCCCATGGCCCCGCCGCAACCCCGCTCTCAATCCACATAGGGACCGCTGGTCGCCCCAGACGGTGGCTTTTGTGTATTGGAGCGAGGCCTGGTCGGAGATTTCCGAGTTGACACCGGTGGTTGTTTCACATTACACGTCTCAGTCGGGCCCCGCCGACTAATCCGCTTTTTTCCCTTTCATTCTCTATTTCCTTTGTGTCCCCCTTCCTCTTTGCACCGGCCTGCTATAAAAAGCGCGCCTCACTCCCCCTTGGCTGCAGCAGCCGCGGGGCCTGGAAGAAGGTAGCGGGAGGGAGTGAGAGCCCAGCGTGGGCGGCGGCGGGGGACTTGGGAGGGACCGAAGAGAATCCAGAGGACTGGGGGAGGGCTTTTCCGGAGGATTCCACAGAGCCCACAGATTGTGTTTTTATTTTAATAACTTGCCATTTCTACCCTCCGCTGTCTAAACTTTGCCCAGGCGAGAAGAGTACGTGAGAGGCGCGTTCTCCTGTTGCGCAGGAGGTCTAATGAAAGACTGACCTTTCGCAAAACCACGCCGGCCCGCTGGAGCTCCAGCTCCGCGCAGTTAAACTAAAACCACTTCCAACTCCAACCCGGCTCTTTCACCTCCAGCGGAGCCTCACACCTTCCACAAACGCCCCCCGAGAGTGTCTTCGTTCCCTCTGCTCTGCGAGTGCTCTGGGGCCTCAATTCTTTTCATCACCACTGTTATGCTTTCTTCTTTCTGCTCTCTCTGTCCTGGCTGGGGCTCTATCCAGAGCATTTTTTTGTTTTTTGTTTGTTTTTTTTATTTTTATTTTTTTCAGCAAAGCCTCTGGATCCTATGAGTGTTTTCTGTTTCCAGAATCCTAACAATTTTGGAGTTTCCCGCAGACCAGCGTAAACAGGATATTGCTACTGGGTAACTGATTTAAGTTCACTTTTGCCAATCCATAAAGCACAGATTTGCTACAAAGGTAAGCTCTTTCTTTGATAAAACTATCACAGCTGGGAGGAAGGGTGTAACAATCTCCTGAGAAAAGATAAATAAACCAAGTCGAAAAGTGTTCTTTTTTTTCCTTTCTAAGAAAACTAGCAGGATGGTAGTTGTGTATTAAAATGGCTTCCGGGGCTCACAAAACCAGGGTGCGGGGTGTCGGAAACCCGAGCGGCCGAACCCCGCAAAGACCCAGCGAGGAGCGCGAGACGAACAGAGAACGCGCAGGGCCGGGCGCGAAAGTTCCCCAGGGAGGGCCAACCCTCGCGTGTTTCTGGCCGGTTTTCCTGGTTAAAGGCGCGCAGGTTGGAGCCTGTTCTCGGCTTCTGGCCTGGGAGGGATTTAATTAGCGCTCGCCTGGCGACCGCAAGCCGGGAACACAATACCCTGTGCAAAGAAATGCCACGCGGCCCAGTTTGGGAGGGCGCTGGGTGGCGCGGCGTGGAGCGGTGCCGCTCCGGGGGCCCCAGTACCGGGCCGCGGCGGCCTCGGAAGGGGGAGCTGTAACCTCGCGGTTGGGCCCGCCGAGAGGCCTTCTGCCTTCCCAGAGGCGCCCCACCCGCGCCCTCCCGGAGGCGCCGCCTTCCAGACTCCCTCCCGGTCTACACGGCCTGCATCTCTACAATGCCCTCCCGTCTAGCCCTCTCAGGCTCCACGCGGGCTCCTACCCGGACTCGGGCTTCCGTAAGGTTGGTCCACACGGCGATTTCTTCGCGCGTGGACATATCCGGGTAGCGGTTCCTCTGGAAAGTGGCCTCCAGTTCCTGCAGCTGCTGGCTGGTGAAATGAGTCCGCTGCCGCCGCTGCCGCTTCTTTTTGGATGGGTCTTCGGCTCCCACGTCCTCATTCTTTCCCTGCTGGCCCTTATCTTTCTCTGAGAACGAAACACACAAAGGTTCCCGTCAGCATGCCCACAGGCAACCCGCGAACTCCGACTGGACCAGGAGGCACTGGACGGGAAGAGATGGGCGGCCGGCGGGGAGGAGTGTGTGCGCGACCGCTGGCGTGGCGCTGAGCGCTGCGTCTGGGGGGTGCAGACGTTGGGTGTGGGTGTGCGCGCCCCATCTCCTCCCCTTCCCCGGCGCTGTGCGTTTTATTTACATGTTTATCTGCCTGCGACGGCGGCACATTCACTTTTTATAGCCTGTACTTTCGACCATAATTCATACGCCTCCGCAGACCCACCGAACGTCCCGAGAAACGCACCCGAGCGCGTTGTACAGACCCCCCTCGAAGAGAGCTCAGCTTCCCATGCGGTTTCGGAAGACTAGGAAAGTGGACTTTGGGATTCGGTCTGGCACCCAAGTTCCTCCGCTCTTTAAAAAGACCTCCTCTTCTTCTGAGGCACAGTTTCAGAAATACTTTGCTAACAAGCGGAGCTTTTCGGGAGCTGCAAGTCGACAGGAGAACTGAGCCTGGGTGGGAGATGGGGAGCGGCCTCTGCACGTCCTCCGATGTAGCTGCTGGGATTTTTGTGACCCAAGAAACAGAAGGGAGGCCGGAGTAGGAATAGGGAGGGCGGCAGAATGGCCCTCGCCGTTTTCACCACCCCAGCTGGGCGATGGAGGTAGAGCGAAAGCGACGGAAATTCCGCAGGCAGCAAGCTGAACAACCACTCCCACCAAGCCTTCCCCTCCAGGGGCCGACTTCCTTGAGAGCCAGAGGGGTCGAGCGATGCGGGGCGCCTGGGTGGGGGTACCTCGGGGCCGCGCGGCTCCTTACCTGCGGCCTCGGGGCTGGAGGTGTCAGAGATGGTGTGCACCTCCAGCCTGTGCTTGGCAGAGTCCAGAGAGCGGGTCTGACCAGGAGCTAGGACTGAAGCCATAGCCAGTGGTTGGGGATGGTGACAGAAGGAGGATGAGGAGGTGGCCAACCGCTTGGTCCCTGCTGCTCGGTGCTCCAAGTGCAGCGGGCCTTTCATGCAGTTCATGGACGAAGGAGCGAGCTGCCCTGCGAATCCTGGGCCGCGCTGCGCTCTAGGCGCGGACGTTCCCCGTGGTGTCGGCGGCGGGCAGAGTCAGGGAACACAGCCCCCGCCGAGTCCTCCAGCCGCGCCGCCTGGTCTCCTTTGGAAGGCTTAAGCGAAAGGTTCCAGCGGCCGAAAGTCAGCGGGCAGACGGAGCCATGGGAATGTGGGCAGGAGGGCACAGCTCCGATCGTCTTTGGGGAGCAGGCTTGCAAGTTCCAAAGCGAAACGAGAGTGGGCAAAGACCCCCTTCTTCCCCCCTCCCTCCCCAAGAACCCCTCCAATAAGGAAAGCTAACGCAGAGCGCGCTCTGCCCGCCCCCCCCCACCCCGCCCCGCGCGCAGCCCTGACTGCGAAGTGTCAAGAGTGACAGGGACAGGTAGTTGGTATTAAATCCCGGCGGCGGCGATGGCGGCGGCGCGAGCCTCCGGTCGCACTCGGCGCGGCGCACACACGCACACTCCCACGGATCGTCGAGCTAGCGCTCGGCCTCGCCTCGGCGCAGCTCTTGGCACCTGGGCCAGCGACGGACCTGCACTGCGGCTCCGCGCTTCCCTGTTGGCTTAACATCTTAAAACCAGAGGCGGGCTTTCTGGGGAGGAGACGTCACACGGACACAGCCCTCCCCAACCTTCCCGCCTCCGCCTCCTCCCAGACTTGGCCCGGGTGCGGAGTGACGTGGCTCGGGCCCAATCAGGAAGCCCCGAGCCTCGGCGGTGGGACTGCGCCGCCCGCACCTATCAGCTCCGCGCAGCTGAGCCACAGCACCGCAGCGCCCGCGGAGTCTACACCCGCTGGCTCCGCAGGCTAAAGACGGGCGGCTTTTTGTTCGGCGGGGAGGTGGAAGGATGAGCTTGGGAGTGAGAAGCTTGGGAGAAAGGAGCTGGAAGTACACGGATCGACTAGGCACCCCCTCACCCCCAGCCCTTCCTTTTGTGCCTCACCACATCCCTTTTCAATCCAGAGGTGTTTTTCTCCTGCACGGAAAGGAGACAAGTTACTTAAAACCAGAAATACTTTAAAACACCAACAAATCACTTCTCCCATCTTAAATTTTCCAAACAGCCTGTCAGGTGAATGCTGCGCTAATCTGAAGAAGCTTTATTTTAATTGCAAAAAAGACAGAGCCCTGAGAAGTCAGGCTAATAAATGAGAAATCGAGAAGCAAATGGACCCGTCAAAAGAAAATTGCCTTGACTTGAAACGAACAACTGTTTGGTGGTTCACTCTGGATTTATACAAGAATAAAAAGTCGCCTCAGATCACGTTCTCTGTAATGCTTATTAGTCCCCAGACAGAAAACACACAATAGAATAGAAACCCTAACCTAGCATTTTCAAAATGCTGAAAGCTTATCCATTCTACTTAACGTTGATTAAGACACATATCCTAGATCTTTCAAATTCCTTGTACACTGTATTAAGCTCGTCCTAACCCGAGAGAGACAAGCTTTAAATTCGACTCTTTTGTTTACTTTATTATCAATCAGATTGAAATCCATAAAGCTTGTAGAATCAACAGCCTTGAGCTAATTATATATAAAATATGCTTTAATGAGTTTCTGTACAATTAAGGATGTTGCCAAATAACCAATTTCAAGGATAATTTTTAAGTCTTTCTTTCCCCCCACCCCTCAGGAAGCTCAAGGCTGTCTTGAATTGTTAAAGTTCAAGCAGACAGAGGCAGTAGGGTGTGAGTGAAGGGCAAAAGCTTAGGAGAACACTCAGCTAGGAAAAGCAAAACATTATTCATTTATATAAACAAAGGAAATAAAACACCTTTGGGGGCATCCAACTCTTTGCAGCACTATTTCCAAAGAAATTTGATTCCGAATGATATTTTTAAAAAGAAATATAAACATATCATTTAAAATAATTTTGAAAGTCCTTTTGTCCTCTGGCTTAGGTCAGCTGGAGAACACCAACTAATCTCCCCAGGGTTCTACATTGACGATTGCTTTATTGTGGAGTTAGTGTTATCATCCCTGACTGTGTATTTGTTTGACATTACAGTCAATGATTTGCAACACTAGTATAAGGTATCTTCAGGAAACTCCCTCCTTGTCCTTGGTCACAAGATTGGGAAACTTACTCAGTCTGGGGCAGAGTGGATGAAACAGACTAGAAAAATGTTTGCTACCTATGTGTCTTTCATTTGCCCTGCTATCACCCAAGACCCTATTGCAACTCCTCCCCCAGTTTAAACATGCTTGAAGGCAGTTGGAGGAATGAAATGAGAATTGTTCTTCAGTCTCTCTTCACAGATATCATCCCACTTTAAGAAAAATTTAGCTAGAAGGGGTGACTTTCTTCATAGTAAGCTTCGAATCAGCATTTCTGATGTTAACCTTTGATTCAGTTCACCCCCATCCCAGGCATGCACACACACCTACTCAAAGCAGACCACATCCCCGTGTGACAGGTCTGCATCGCTGAGACTCATACATCCCATTATGTGAGGTCTTGCCATCTTATCACTAAATTATACATATTATATCAGCAGCCTGTTGGTAAAGAAGGTTCAATTAATTTACATTCTGTTCATTATCTGGTGCTTAAATGACGCATTTTATCCCTGAGATTTGGAGGAGAATCTCCTCAGACCCCACAGCGTTTCACTGAAGACAATGCTCTTACATTTGTAGTGGGTTTTAATCTGATAAGACTTTAATTTGCTTAAGTCTTTTAAATAAGGGTTTTAGATGTTTCTAGCCATTTTCTTATTGAATTTCCTCTAATTCCCCCAAGATCATAAAGTATATGTGTAAAGTAAATATTTCCTCCCATTGTACTGCCAGCTGATGACCTATAACTAAGTCAATATGAATCCAGCTCTTTTCTGCCCAATGTGTTTACTAATCATATTCCAGTTTCTCCTTTTAAACCTCAGCATAGCTGCGATCCCCACAGTATCACGTCCGTAAAGCCTCATTTCACAAAGAAACTCCATTATATCAAAGAAGGAAAGACTCTCCACCATAGTGAGCCTTCGGTTTGGGAGGCAAGCTCAGGGTGTTTTTCAAAACTCCTTGCATAGGAGGGCTGAGGGGCTCCACAGAGCCATGTCAATTTCTAAGCACATCTCTCGTTAAACCTGCAGAATCTCGATTTAAGCTGACTTGGCTCTGCTTGACTAATAGAACTTTCATCAGGACAAATACACACTGCAAAGGACCTAAACCATTCTACAAAGTGGGTGAAAACCCCAAGGGCAAGTGGCAGCATCTCACAGTGCCAAAGGGTGGGAAATATTGGAAATGCTGGTCATCTCTGGGCAGTCTGAAAGCCTAAAATGTCAAGAAATCTTAAATTGTGTGGATCCATTGCAAAGTCAAGTGGAGCACTCTGGTTAGAGTAAAAAACAACTGCATATATGCATGCCCATCCATCCATAGACATACACATAAACAATATATTACACACACACCCAACCCCAGCTCTCCAAACAACTGAGCCAGTGAGGCGTTTCTTCATTTTTTTTTTCAGTCAGAGTTTCAACTCTCTCCTAATCAATTAATCACGCTACAAACTCCAAGTTAGGGTGACACACTTCCCAGGCCCAACAACAGCCACTCCATGGGTGACAGGAGTACAACACCACAAAAAGTCTAAATGGGGAAAAGCACGCATGTAGTGGGGACCCAGGAAACACTTTTCAATGAAAACTGTGGTGGTGGTGGGCAATTTTTGAGATTTAATTTGCAAAAACCTCATGGGTGGGTACACAGGTGCAGGTGGTGTAAATAAGGAAGAAGTTGGAAGGAAAGAAATTATATATTTTGGTTCAGCACTACTGTTTCTTCCACCGCCCCAAATTTCTTTAACTGTTCTAGAAATTATTGATAGTATGACCAGCCTTCCTCACGGACATTTTCAGGCAGGAAAAACACTATGGTCCATTTAGGGAAGCCAGGAGGTGCACCATCCTGGGGGCCAGGGAGGGAAGGACAGGAAGCCCAGTGCAGGTTTAGGTTTTTGAGTCCGAAGAAATCGGGTATTGTCTAGATTGGATTTTCTTGATTATTGTTTCAAATAATGATCCTTGAAGAGAGAACTGCGTGACATGGGATCAGATGAGTTTTGAGCTGGCATTTGCCACTGATTACAAGTCTTAAGGTCTTATTTAATTTCACACTCTTTAGTGTTAGTTGTGCAAAACCCCTCTGGCCATCACGGTGAGATTGGATCAGCTGTACTGTCAACTTCTCAGTTGCAGGAGTCCGGGTATAGATTAGGATACAGTATTAGGGGAAAAAAAGTGTCCTTAAAGCTCACCTGGAACATGGCTCAGTTAGATGCCCCCTGTGCTGTCAGGTCCTAGAAGGGTGGGAGTCTTGCTCTGGTGCAGGCCAGCTCAAGGAAGAGTCCCGCTGGGATTCCGCCTGGAGCCACCTGACAGGCATCAGTGTGCCAGCAGTGGTGTAAGGCACAGAGGTCAGAAGGAGACCTTGCACCCTGCCCAAGAAGTGGCCTTTTCTCTTCTCCTTTCTTTGCCTGGCTTTCCTCCACACCCAAATCAAGCTGGAAAGGCCCCCCTCTCTGCGCCTGTTCCCCCAGAATTAGATCCAAAAATCAAAAGCTTCACTGTGGCTTTTTTGGGGGGGCGGGTATCCTTTAAATGGAGTTAAACAGTGTTAGTTTGTTAAAAAAAAAAAGAAAAAGAAAAGAAAAAAGGGCTGTGAGTAAATGTACTGAGCAACACTCACCCTTTCTGTGTCCATGCAGTTGGTCCCCATATATCTGTCCCCACACGCTCTACTGGAGGTTTGGCAGGACTAGATAAGGGAGTTCGAGGGGCAGGTATAGGTACCTGCACATGGGCCGGTGAAGAAAAGATCGAGGGATTAGAGGAGGCAGGGGAGCAGGCAGTGCTGAAATCACCAAACCCACATGCTGTGATGCCTTTTCATGTTACCATGCTAGCTCTATAGGTTTATTAGGTGCTTATTTAATCTGGTAATGCAACTAGTCATAAAAAAGTAAAATAAAGAGAATGTATAAATGTTTGTCAGGGTAGGGGAGCGAGAAAGTGGGAATAGATACACATCAAATCAGGTCCAGAGAAAGAGAAGTGGGAAGGAACTAACTAAAGTCACTTAAAAATCAAAACAACAATTGGATTAAAATCTCCCCTCTCTTTCTATTTTCTTCTTTCTCTCTTTCCACTTATGTTCCTCTCCCTTTTCTATTTCTTTTGCTCTCTCTTCTTTCTGTCTTCCCCACTCCCAGACATGCTGGTAGCTAACATTCAGCATTAGTTGTCATGGTGACCATAAATCACATAAATCCAAAAATACCCACCTATAATCTGAGATGAAGCTTTTATTTCCCTAGTGAAATAATATTTTAAAAGCTGTCAGCTGACAAAAAAGGAACCCAGCTCATTGTAGTAACCCAAGTAATATATTACCTCTAAAGGTTTGAATTAAAATGTCAGCCTGTTAAAAACATGCTGGGAGAATCTTGGGCAGTCTTCACGTCAGACCCTCACAGTGAAGTTGACTCCATCACTCCTGATCACTCTTTAACACAACATACAACTCTGCTGACTCTCTCTCCTGTTAATTTATTCCTTTCTCTTCCAACTACCTTAGTCCTCACAGACTCTCTGCCTTGGGTTGTAAAAGAAAGGAGACTCCACCTGGATCAGAAAGGAGCTTGCTCCTTTGCCTGAGCCTTTTGAGGACCTGTGTGTTGGTCCTCTGCTATCAATCTTCCTCCCAAAATGAAGAAAGAGAAAGACTTTGGAGGAAAAAAGTGCTGTTTGGAGTCATAATGAGGGCGACTTCCTAGAAGAGTTGAGAAGAAAGAAACGAAGAGAGGAGGACTGGCAGGGGAAAGACCAAGTAGTGGAGGACTGAGCTGGGTGGCCGGGTTCTGTGTGAAGTTTAGCCCAGGAAAGGTATGTAATTTCTACCGCTCCTGCTTTTTTTTCTCCAGAGAGGAAACATTCCCATTTGCAGCCCTGCTTTTAGTGGTGATGGGAGGGGGGAGTGGCGGGTGGTAGCCACAGTTGGGCCTTTTGTCTCTACCTTGGGCTTGTTGTCTTTTGCCTATCTTTGGATTACAGGGTATTCGGCTAGATGAAGAGCCATTAATTACCCATTCAGTCAATATTAGGAAGACCACAAAGCTTTTTACACAGGATTAAGAAGACATCAGAGTGTTCCATTAGTATATTCCTGCTCACGAATAAGCTTTCGTTATACATTTCTTACCCTACCCAACCAGGCCTCGCTAGCAACGGCTGCATATATTAGCAGCGGGCGGCGTGGAGAAAGGGCCGCACCAGCCCGACCAAACTTCGAGCGCTCACCCAGTCGGGAGCCAGGAACGCGACCTGTAAACCCTGCCTCTGCAGGGCGGGGATACTCAGAAACTACCTGGAGACCACTGCTTGACTCTCTTGTCGGGGCGGGGGCGGGAGTGGGGACGACAACACAAAACGGACAGGCAGCTTGTGCCAACAAGCTGATTTGGGGAGGGAGTCCAGAAGAAAGTGGAAATTTCTCCTTGCCCAGCTCCCCTCTGCCGCTGCTTCTGCTCGGACCTTAGGCGCCTGAGCAGTCTCCAGTGCCTGTCCCCGAGCCGCGGTGGGAGCCCTCTACCCGCCGGAACAGCAGTTCTCCCTTTTTTTCTGACAGCGCTGAGGCCCCGAACACTGCCTGGCGCGCCCCCGTTGTGCGTTTTGCTGCCCAGGGCCTGAGCTGCTGTCTCTGGTGTCCCTCCTATCCCTGCTATCATTGAAGTCTCTTCGTAACGGTGGAGGGAACCAGGATTGTTTGCTTTCAGGTGGTACTTAGAAACTCACGCAGTATGTGCTCGGCAAACATTTGCTGATTGAATGGCTGGGGAATCTTCGGCCGGCGAGGCGGCGGGGCTGTCCCGGGTCTTCTGAAGAAGTCGGGACGGAGCTGTCGCCCCGTGAGAGGGTGTGTGTCGCACCGGGACTTGGAGTTTCCCTCCCAAAGGAAGGACGTTTTCGAACATTAGAGACCCAGATCGAACACTTTCGACCCAGCCACTGCGCCAGAGCTATTTAAAAATTCACGGAGTCCTGGGGAGACCCGGACAATGGTCCCCCAGCCCACGTCTGGTCAGGAAGCCAGGTGCCAGGACCAAGGGGAACAGCTTGGACTGATTTCAGCCCAGAATCCAGAGCCACCCTCCCGAATCTTTAAGCTTACTGACAGGGGATCAGTCCACTCTTTTCCTGAAGGTCAAGAGCACTTTTTGGAATTCTGAAGGACACCCCAAATAAGGAAAAGCCAAGGCCCTCTGTCCTAGAGTGAAGTTCTCAAGGGCCTCTGCCCCATACTTCTAGGGGTTGCTGCTTAACGTGCCAACTTTTTCTCGCTCCTCTGCCTGTGCCCAGTCATTCCTCTTTCCACCCTCCCCCTCAAAGCTCTGGCCTACAGGTCTCCAGCTGACTTGGTGCCCCATCTCCGTTTGGGGTTGAGCAAGGCTGTGGGGAAAAACCATGGACATCAGGGGGACTGGGACTCGATGGGAAGGGTCGCTGGACCCTGGCCTCTGGGAAGCCCCCCCAACTCCTTAGAGAACGGTTTCAGTTTTCAATAAGGGCCTGGGGTTTAGTGGGTGAGGAGAGGGTAGTGCCGATAATAGAAGATATTGGCTCTTTTGAAAAATCCCATGTCATTGTAAATATTTTCCCCTTTTTTTCATTTTTTTTCTTTTTAAAAGCAAATAAAAACTATTGAAAAACAAAGGAGAAAAATCTCTTTCTTTTAAAATCAGGCTGTGGCGAGGAGTTTGCTTATTACATAAGTTAAATCTGCTTATATTCATTGAAGGGGACACTGGCAACCTTCCTCCAAGGGCACTATAGGGTTTCCCACTCATTTCGTGTGACCTTTTCTGGTCTATCAGATCCCTAACAGCTCATAAAGTCAAGATTTTCAGCATTTCTTCCTATCACACGCCTCTTCCTCATTAGTATCATTAAACATGTTTGGGTAGCAATGTTCTTTTGGGGTCTGAAAGGCAGAAAAGAAACTACTGGCGCAGCACCCCTGCTACGTGCATTAAAGAGCCCTTCACGTGCATTAAAACAATCTGGGCTTGAAAGTAATGGTTATTTCGAATTCTTTGTTTATTTGCTAATTATTAAAAGCGAAAGGTCCATCGTTGTCTGCCAGAACTGTGACAGGAGACAGGACTCCCCCGCTAGCCCCTCCTTTCCCACCTAGGAAGCCCCCATTCCCCCCCCCCCCCACACACACACCCCAGTCTTCTCCTCTAAGGGGTTCTGCCTCGCTAGCTCCCCTGGAGGCCACCTGTACTCAAAAAACATTCTCGGGGTCAAAGGACCGTGTGTGGGGGTGGGGGCAGGCGGAGACATTTTGCGTTTCTACAACTCCAAGCGCAGCGAGAAATGTCAGCCTCCTCGGCCGGGCGGCGGCCAGTCCGCCCCGAGCGAAGTCAGCCTGGGGAGCTCCTCTAGCCCGGCTGGAGCCAGGGCTGAACCTGTGCAAAGTATTTTCCCCAGGAGTCATGGCTGCTCTTGATTTTTAACCATATCCCAAACATACTCAGGTCTAATAATTTATTTTTACGACCGATTATCAAACAGAAGAAGAATTTAACACAATCTTAATGACAGAAATCACCCGACCTTATCTCTGCATGGCCCCATTTAACCCCATGGGGTTAATCCTGGACAAGTGAGCATTTAACTGGCCCAGCGGGAGGACTCCCGATATTGTGCAGTGTTGAGGAAAGTCTGCTCCGGACCACTTTAGACGTTTTATTTCAACAAATGATGTGGGTTTTTCTCTTTGCTTTCTCAGATTCGCTGGGAAGGCTGAATGCAGGGCCTTTGTTTTCTTCGTGGTAATTTGGTTTATTTACTTGGCCAGGGTCCCAATTCGCCCCCCTCTGGCACCCATTATATTTGTATCCTTACTCTAATCCGGAAAGAGGGGGTTAGGGGCAGAGGGCTACGGGTGGCGCGGGTGGGGGTGGGGGGACGGTCGCTTTATCTCCTCACACTATCAAAGATCAACAACCTCCTCAAGCTAGGCACTTATTTATTAAGAAGCCTGGAAAACCCAGAGAATAGAGAAACAGTAAATTTGGGTTTTTCATGTATGTCAAGGAAATCTTGTCCTGTCTCACACACACACACACACACACCCCATCAAAGGACACGTTTTAATTTAGTAAAAGCTTGTGCAATGGATTGGAGCAATTTTAAGTTTTACACTACACAAGCCTGCAGACTATGAGCAGCATTGTCCCCTGAGTCATCCAGAGTGACACCAGCCAGTCGAGCAATGACACCACCAAAACTCGAGGCCCTGCAACCAGCACAACAGGTAGGTTCGCGTCGACAGGAGCCACACTCAATCCCACCCTTGGCTGCCACGCACACTCGCTGCCCTCTGGCTCTGCGGGCTGTTGTCAGCTCCTCCAACTCCCCGGCCAGAATCTCCGCCAAAACAAGCCTCCCGTGCTCCCCTTCCGCGGCAGACTCGGCACCCACTGGCCTGGGCGGGGCGCGGCTGTGAGCCGCCGGGACAGGGTGGGCCCTGGACCGGGCCGCCCGCAGTGGGCAGTGGCGAGCGACAGAGGTCGCTGTTGGACAACTTTTTCACGCCGGTTTGTGGCACCAAAGTAGGCCGGGGTTTGCGGAGATTAGGCCACAGGGAAAGAGGGAGAAAGCCAGAGGGAGAGAGGTGTTGGATCTCAGCGGGGCCGCACGACTTGGGGAAAGGAACGAACGTCCTGGGGACGTCAGCTTCCCGTCCTGCCCAGAGGCCGGGTGTCCAAGTCCGAGGGGTGGGAGCGCCGGTCCGGGGGCTTGCCCGCCCGCGCCTCACTTGCGGCCCCGAGGCCCCCAGGCCCGGCGGCCGGTGCCCGACTCGCGCAGCCTGCGCCTCGCTCCCGGCCTTACCATTGGCGCCGGGGTGCTGCCGCGGGAAGAGCTTGCTGCTGACCACCTCTTTCCGGCTCTCGGGAGAGTCCGTGAACTCGACCTTTTTGATTTCGGAGTCTTTGGAGAAGAGGCCTTCCACGGCCGCCGGCTGCACGCCTGGGCCGGGCGCATCGGCCCCACGTGCGGCCGCGGACAGAAGCCGGCGTGCGGGGTGCGGGGTGCGGGGGAAGCGGGACGGAGGAGAAAGAGGGACAAAGAGCAAAGGCCCAGTTAGAAGGAAGAGCGGAGGACACTCTGGTCTCGCGGACCCTCTGGGCCACCCGGCGCAGGGGGGCGTCCGCTTTCTGCGCCCCCGGGTCGGCCAGCAGCTCCCGTTCCGGGGAGTAGGCCGGGGGCTGCGGGACGCCGCTCCCCCCGGTTCGGGTTCCGTTTCCTTCCTTCCCTTGCCTGGCCTGGCCCTCCGAAAAGAGCCCCACACCACGGGGCGGGTGCCCTCGCGCTGCCCTCGCGTGGCTCGGGCTCCCGTCGGGGGACCGGGCAGGAGAAGCGAGTCTTACCTAATTGCACACACGCCGACACCAGTTTGCGGCAGTTGGTCTCCATTCCCCGTTATCTGGAAAACAGAAGAGGGGGCTGTGTGAAGCCGAGGTCGGCGGGAGCGCAGGGCTCATGCGAGGCTCCCTAGAGGGGGCGGCTTGACCGTGGGCTACCAGGCGCCTACTCCGTGCTGGGTTCTCGCCGCCTCTGGCTGCCCAGCTTCATCCCCACGGTAGCTGGGGTGGGGGTGGGGGTGGGGGTGGGGTGGGGGGGCGAATTCCCTCCAGAGCCGCAGCGAATCGGCCCGGAGGCTTTTGGTCTGCAAAGGTACCGCGTTCTGGGAACCTGGGCTGCGGAACTGCTCACAAAGCGTCTGTCAGGGGTTAAGAGCTCATCCGAACACCAGGGTCACCTTAGCTGATACAAATTTTGGAGAGGGGGTGGAGAGGCCTTTGATGTTGGAGAACTGTAAGCGAAGGCCACTATTCAGCACAGTACTGGTCGGTTAGTTGGAACTCAGTAAACATTTGTAGAATGTCAGAGTCAGGTTGTTCCTATCCTACATAACAGTTGCTCTTGATTTTCTGTAACTCTGAAACGAACAAGACCCTGAGGTTCTCCGCCTAGGGGTCTCCAGGAACAAGTCAGCTTTGGGCCTCTCATCCGTCAGGAGCCACTTTTCCATATTTAGCCACATTTCTCCCTGGAGATACTCACACGACCATTTATTTACCCTAAAGTATGATTTAAGATCGCAGGGGAGAGAAACGGTGTGGCCTGAGGGGGGCCTGAGGAGAGCGGGGCGAACGTCCTCAGAGGGTTATATTGCTCACTAAGGATAAAGATACAGCTCCGAGAGACCAGCTTCCCCAGGTCTCCCCCTTCTCCTCCCAGGCAAACCTAACCCTTTTCAAATGTCGAGCCATAATGCGGCGAGCCAAACGTTTGAGGTGCTCCCTCTTCTCTCCCACAGGCCAACAGGGAGAAAGAGGGTGGTGAGGGGCTCTCTGGGTTTCCGTAGAAGTGATGTGGCTGCTTTAAAGACAGAAGAAATGGAAGGAGGCCGGTGCTCCCTAGGACCTTTCGAACTGGGCGCCTGCCTCGCTTGCAGCTAACCAGGGTACGCGGGCCGCGGGAGGGCCCACTGCCCTCGGGTCCCGGGCAGAGAGCGGGCGAGGTCGCTGCCAGGTTGGCGGAGGGGCCAAGGCCGGCAGGTAGCTGCAGGTCTGCCTCTGCCCTGAGTCTCATTTCCCGGCTCCTCCGCCTCTCCTCGAAGGAGCCGGACCCAGGGCCTCTGGCCAAAGTAGCTGACTAGTGTAGGGGCTGCCTGGAGCAGCGGTGTGGGGATCTAAGGGTGAGGACTACCAAATGGTTTTCCCACCCGCTAGCGAGGACGCAGGCGGGGCTGCGCCGATCTTCTCGGGCCCAGGGGCCCAGAAGTAGCAGTTTGGCGGCTCCAGATTTAGAGATTCTGCTGTAAAATCACAGGATTAGTCCCTGATTGAGATGTCTGTTCGTGAGATATTACAAAATTCATTATCACAGCCTTCTACTAACTCGATATGAAGTAACACAGATGGGATTTTATTAGTCCAGACTTCAAATGTTTACTTATGATAATTCCAGGGGAAATTTGCATGTCATCATCATTTCGATAATCTTTTTTTTTTTTAAACGTCTGAACTGGCTGCATTATTATATTAGCCGGTGGCCGAAGCTTGCATATGGTAACTACAAACAGTTTTTACTTTTTAAAAGAGTGAAATATACAAAAGAAGGACATCGGGTAACTAGATTTAAAGTCAGTCAATTACTACACATTCTTCCCCACTCCCAAGCTCCAGTTCTGAAGCTCAAACAAAGTGATACTAAACAAATCTTCAAGAACTCTGTTCTAAAGATCGAAAAGAAGGTCAAGACGTGTTCTTTAGCTTTCTCCCTACGTGTCCTCGTGACTTAGGGATTCATTTGGAAGTCAAAATGAGCCCTGAAACTTGCACTTATTTATTTTATTTTTACTTCATGTAATGATGAGGCCTACTAAATAAATTGAGTCTAAATAACTAGGGAAGATAATTAAACATTAAAAAAAATAATGTTCCCATTCCCGCCTGTTGATCCTTAAACTTGCCCTGTCAAGACAAGTCTTAAAGACAAATTTGGCCGTGGGATTTAGGGACTGGCTTCGACGGCTGTTGTCACAAATTAAAATGTGGAACTTTTCATGATAGAAAGTTTTCATCCCAAGAGTTCATGTCCTGGTTGGAATGTATATGACAGGCAATTTTGCTCTGTCCAACTTGAGTTTTCTATTGTGAGCATGCTAAAAGCACTACATGGCTAAACTGAACCACAGTGGCCAAGGCAGGCAGGCAAACTCTAAGAAATAAAACAATTTGGTTAAAAATAATTTCTAATGATTGTCATAAGAAAAAAATGCAGGAAAAACATAATACTAATAATTTCAAATTGTTTCACATTATCTCCCCTTTTCTTTCACTTTGATATCCTATAATAAAATCTTCAATGGAAAATTTAAACATAAACAACACAAGAACATATGTTTTAAGTGAACTAAATTGGTGAGATTAGCCAGTAAATTAATTCGCAGTAGGTAATTATTTAAGGAAATTAAAACACTGCATAACACAGTTCTGTGTTTTACCGGTTTAAGCTTTCTTGGAACCAATTAATATCAATGCGTCAGGAGCACTCGAAGACAACATGCTGCGCTGGAGAAGCAATGCACCTGAACAATGTAAGTGTAGTTTTGCTGAGATAAAGTGAAACATTCCATAAATAAAGTAGCTATTTAGTTTTTAGGGAAAGTTTGATTATTGAAACATTGGATGATTATTTTATGTTACATTAACAAAAATCATCAATCCATTTTGCTTAATTGCTTTGTTTCCTTGGCATAACTGGTCTTTGAGTTTTAGATGAATTTCCTCCAAAATGATATTGAGACCATCTGTAATTCTAATTAATGGCCTAAGAATAATTCAGGGAAATCTCTCTAAATTAGGCTACTTTTTCATAAAAATATTTTAGAATGTATGAACTTTTGTTATTTTTAATTTATAATATTAAAAGATTTTCTCATTTAGTTTACTTTAGTAAACATAATACACAAAAGAGAGTAAAAACCAGACTACTCTGTGATGGTTTGATTTCTAAATTGCCTAGGAAAGTTAAAACCATTAAATTGGAATAAAAAGAGGATCTTATTTTTCAGATTTAGAATCATTTTCTTTCTTACTTGACATATGGAAAATAGCCCTCTTCCATGCACCGCTTAAAAATGTATCTCCTGAAGTGCAAGACTGGAGGTGACTGGTGATCAATTTAAAGGATTTATAATCCGAAGTAATTGTGTGAGTTTGGCATCCAGTCCTGGCTCCCAGGTAATTCGTTTGGGCCTGAGAGGTCACTAACTGCCAGTTAAGATGGAATCTTTTTTCCAATTGGTAACAATGGAAAGGGGGCTAATCTTCCAGCAGCTGAAACTTTGTTCCCGGCCCTTTATCTTGAGAATGCTAATCCTCAGTCCAAGGATCTGTCCCTGCCTTGTTGGCACCAAGATTTCAGGGAAGATACTTCTTTCTCAATGCCAGCCAGGGTCTCGCTTCCCTCTCGCCTTCAGCGCCCCGTAGATAGTTAGCGTCTGTGGCTGGGGACGACAGGAGTGGTGCTTTGCAAGTTCCGTTTGCCAACTGCCTTACCTCGGGGGCCAGGGGGAGGGAGGCATCCCCAAGAGCTGCAAATCACCTACGGTGAAGATTCTACAAAGTGGAACAAATTTCTAAACTCACATTATCTCACATCCTTGAGGGACAGACGGCCTCCACTTACCCGCTACCGGGAGAGAGCTGCTGTCTCCGGTCCCACAGCTTTCCGGGGAGATTTCCAGCGAGCCAGGCGCGGGCTGCACCGCCAGCTCCCGAAAGCCGGGCCTAGAGGGCTGCGGGGCTCCCGAGGGTGCCAAGTTCTGCGGGAGTCCGTGGGGGCGCAGGGGCCTCCGGAATCTAGTCGTCACTGGCAGTTTCTTTTTGCTGTGCTCCAGCTTTCTCGCTCAGCCTCTCACTCTCTCTCCTCCCTCGCTCTCATCCCTCTCTGTTCCCTCCGCTCCGACTCTGTGTGGGGAGTGACGTGACGTCAGCAGAGATTCCACCAAACTCCACTGCACAGTGGCGGGCGGGCGGGCGGGCGGGCGGCCGAGCCCGGCTGCGGGCGGCGGAGCAGGAACGGCACTGCTCTGGGCAAGAGCGGGGGGAGCCGGCAGGGGCTTGGAGAAGCGTGGCAGGGGCGGGAGGTGGAAGCCGGCCGGCGGGCCGAGGAGTCGAGAGCCCGAGGACGAGCTCGGGAGGATGGAGGAAGGAGAGGGAGTCCGTCAGGGCGCTCAGACAGGAGCAGACGAGCAGCAGGCGCGCGCACTCCCACTGTGGAAAGGAGGACTCGGAGGGAGGATGGGGGTGGGGGAGGAGGAAAAGGAATCTGCGCCAAGCCGGGAGCTCGAAGAAATCAGACAGGGAGGGCCAGGGCGTCGAGGAGACCGAAAGGTACTCCTGGGGAGTAAGCCCGGACGGATGGGGAGGAAGGGGCAGGGAAAGTGGCCCAAGAAATGGAACAAAGGACAGTGTGCAAGGGATTGTTCGAGACGAGGCCTGCAGGGTGTGAGTTTGAGTGTGCCGGTGTGTGACCTGCTTTCAGGCCTGCAGGGTTGAGGGAAGAGGTCACAGAAACCAGGGGCTGCGGGTGTGGAGGTGCGGGTGGGGGTGGGGAGGGGTGTGAGGGACGGACACGAGGCTGGGGTTAAGGCTGACAGGTTGGGGGTGAGAGGGGATGACTGAGGAGAAATATGGAAACGTGGGGTGAACGGGCTCAGTCGAAAGCGAGCGACTAAGACTGGTCGACCCGGGAAGGCCGGGCTGCCTGGCACAGCGCTCAGTGCTAGGGCACAGGCGCCCGAGGTCAAGGCAAAGGGAGCAGGTACGCGGCGCCCAATGTCCGCGCGCAAGTGGGCACTGACGCACACTGACCAGTGTACTCGAAGAGATTGCGCTGGACAAGGCTCAGGCCCTCATAGAGTCTAGAATTTCCTCTGCTGTACCTACACTCAAGAGTTCACCCCGGGTCACGGACATCTCATTTTTTAAAATGACGAGGTTAAGGTTCCTGTCGAGCATGGTATTAAATTGCATGAGACGCTGGTGGGTGTGGAAAGAGAAGCTCCCCTCAGACCCACATTTCCTCTTAAAAGTCGAAGGACATGTGACGTTAGAGAGGTCATTTTCACCCGAAAAGTGTGCCTTGCTTCTGAACCCTGATTTTTCGATTTCTTGACTAGAACAAGGGTATGTGTTTTGGTAGCGAGCTGGATACTTATGCTCTGTCCTGTCCTTGGTTGGAAGGACTGTAAATGTGATTTGCCTGGAGGACCAGGTGTGAATGCTTGTTCTAGGCATATTGGACAAAGTTGTTCCAGTCTCAAGGGCACCCTGTTAATGCATGTTTTTGGAAAGTGTTGGGAAATAGCCATAGCTCTCAGTTGGGTTTTCCCACCAATATCAGTTCCTACATAGGAGCAAAACTCAGCCAGGCCCGCCATTAAAAAGCCCTCCCCTTTGGCCCTTGATAGAGAATAAAGTGCTCTCTGAAAGTGGTTTGCTGTTCCTAAATTAATGTACCAATTCTCACAATTTTAAGAAAATAAAAATGACTTGTTGGGAGACGGTGTGTGAAATATGTACATTTAAAAATGTAGTTTAAATAACCCAGGTCACTACATAGGTGTGGGGATTTTCCTGCATTTGGGGGCTGTCTGGAACATGTTATGTGTTTTCTTGAATTACTCTGTGTTTTGAATTCATTTGAGTTAGCAGTAAAAACAGGCAAACAAACTCGCTCAATTTGTTTTGAATGTTAAATCCCTTCACTTTGAAATAGCTAACAGTCGACAGATGGACTCATTTTATGGAAAGGGTTAGCCTCTTCAGCCATGAAGAAAACTGAGGAGAGGTCTACATTTTAAAGCCATTACTAACCTTCACATAACATCCGTGAAAACTCCAACTTTCTCTCTTTACCGGGTGAAAATTCAAGACAGTTTTATTTGAGGAAAGAGACGTGAGGTGAACATGCCCACGTGCTGTTTTATTTTTATTTCCCTTCTGCCTCTGGTAATTTTTTATTTTCGATTTCTGAAATCTTCCTGAAGCAAGAAAATAAAATTTAATTAACAAGTCTCGCAACTGAAGTCTAAAGTCATAACGTACCAGCAAATGTTGTCGAGGAGAGACACTTCTGTCTCTGCCTGTCAAGGATTTCTTCCACCCCTTCTGAGTAATGGGTTAATGTCTTTCCTCCCCCTTTTCTTTTCATTTTATATATATTAAGAAACACTCAAAGAGTGCGGCCTCGTCTTCATCTAGTGGCAAGTATGGGAGACGTCGCGGAAAAGTGGGGGAAGAGTGAGAAAATCAGACACAGGAAGATTCAGAGACCCCGAGAGACAAGGGAAAGAGAACCGGGCTGCGCTGGGGAGCCCCGCAGATCTGTGCGTGCAGCCCCCTCTTCTTCTGGATTCAGAGGTTTGCAAACCCGAACTGGGATGTAGGGGTTTCGGGAAGCTCACGTCCCCTCGCCCCCCTTCTGTCTGGAGTCTTGCCCGCCAGGGGCTGGTTAACCCCAGTCCGGCGGTCGCAGACACTGCGCTGAGCTTCTGGGTCCTCGCCTCGCCCAGCGCCAGTGCAGCTGAAGTGAGCAGCTGGTGGGAAATGCAAATGGCTCCTGGAGAAATAGAAGATACAGAATGATTCTCATTCCCTCCTCGAGTGTGTGGAAGGAGCTGGACATACGTTTCACGCTCCTAATCCTTCTTTTACATTTTTAGTCATACTCCTATTAAACAACTAATTAATGCCCAGAACCACCGGGGAATACATTAGGCATGCAGCGGAGACGCAGGGTGCTGGGGGGCTACAAACCGCCGAGCAGATGTAAGACGTGGATTTCAGGTTTTTCCCTGTCAGAGCAGAAATGGAATAGTGGGCCCTGGCGACGGGCTGAGGCGATTGTATTTAGATTCCGATTACTCCAAATTAGAAAGGGGTGGAGGGAGCGTCCAAGCAGAGCAAACTCTCTGCCCTGCCGTTGTAAACAAGATTGTAGCATCAAAGGTATCACCAGCTCCTCAAGGGCCAGGTCGCCTGGATTGGGAGCCGGCGTGGGGAGACTCTGACCTCACGTATCTGTGAATTTCAAGGATGTTGCAATTCGACATACATAACTCCAGTCGGTTCTCCTGGTAATCCTTGATGAAACTAAGTGTTCTAGAATACCTTCTAAAAATTTCCTCAGATGTATACATCTTTTTTACTTTTCCAAAAATTTGAACCGAGTTTAAAGATAATAACCATTTCCCCTAGCCCTTCTTTCTGTCTTCTCTGCTATCTGACTTAATGTGTGCGGGACCCAGGGCATTGGACACCCCTCCCCCAAACCAGCCCAGGGAGAGCGGTGCTGGCTGAAGCGATCAGAGAATTTTTCGGGAGATTCTGAATTATACCCTTCCCTCTAGTATTTTGAAGCAAGTGACAGAACTGTTAGAACAAGAATCAAATTGTGAAGCTCTGGGAGGGCATAAAATTTTCTGATCAAAGCGGGGCAAGACCGAGGACAAATGTGGGGTGACCTTGGCCAGCCCGCTCTCACCCGCGCGTCAGGATTTGGGAAAGGTACTGTGTTGTTTTACAGCCCGCGCGCCGGGCTGCGTGCTACCATTTACTTTCTTCACTCTGGATTATGATCTCAGCCCTGGCAGGCGATTTCCCCAGCTCTTTATCTGACAACAAGCGAGTATGTAAATACCAATGGCTAGAGATGTTTAACTGCCTCAAACATTATTGATTTGTTGGCTGTTCTAAATTTTCTCGCCAGTCCGGGTCTTGTCTCCGAATTGTCTCTTCAGGCGGTTTGATCTGAATTTCCGATGCTACAATACAATAATTGTTTTTTTAAAGGCATTTAAGATGAACCAATTGATTTGCATATAAATTAAAATTATTATGCGTTGCCTATTCCGGTATCTTATAATCATTTTGAAATTAATACTTAACCACAAGAGCTAAAAGAATATATAAATGTCTGTATTGACTTACTAATGAATTACCTAATTAAAAAGTCCCGGGCATGCTTGGCTCTGGAAAGATTGTTCAATCAAGACACTTTAGGGAGGGATGAGTATTGGAAGGGTAACAGACCAATGTCTGGAACTGCGAACGGGGATTTGGGGATTCTCAGCTTCAATTTTGGAGCGCTGGCCCTTCTCTGTCAATGATTTTGTGTTTGTTTGTAAATAAACCAAGTGGAAGAAGCGCTCCGTTGGCCGCGGTCGCTCAGGCCCTTTGCTCTGGCAGAGACCTTCCAGCTCTAACCCATAAGCGCTAAATCCTGGAGCAGCTGGGCCAGCCCGGAGGTGTGTGGCCGTAGCAGGCTGGCCAGCCTTCCCCTCTCCCGCTGCCTCGCGGGCTGGCTGGGGAAGCGGCGGCCGCGCGCTCTGCGCACAAACCGAGAGCTGGAATTGGAGCCGACATTTAATAGATATGCTAACTGAGCACTTACCTTCGTCCTGAGGATAGGAATAAAAGGTAGCTCTTCTTAAGAGAGGCGGTGCAAAGGCACGCTAGGAGTTCAGAAAAGGCTGGCGGCGGGAAATCTGTAGCCTGGGGGCTCGCCAACATCCCCTTTCATTTCAAGCACTTATTGATTTGCTGTTGTCATCTTTGGCGACGCAGAAGGACACTTGAAAGAATTTCTGATGGGGCTCTGATCTCAGAAAGGAGGTGACCTGCGTAGGCTCTCACCAAATTCTTAATTACCACATCAACTGCTTTTTAATTTCCCACCCCACCTCCTTCCCCCACGGTAACCGAGTTTACTTCTTCTTAACTTTTTAATTATTCAGAAACTTCCTTACCTCCATCCGCTCCCCTTTTGCAGCGGGTTTCTATCAGAACTTTTACCCTGCTTTCCAATGGCAGGGTCTGTAGGTGGATCCCTCTGACCTTTGGCACACCTGGGCCTTTCAAAATCTCTCAATGTTTTTTAGGTTTGAGGATGGAAGGCCCACCCTCTCCACCATGAGCACATACTCAGAGACGTGAAGACCTGCACAGACCAGACTGCCCTCAAACTCAGGGGATCTTACAGATACTCTCTTTTTCAGTTCTCTCTTGAAATCTGAAATGCTTGCCTGATCTTACTTTGATAATACTCTCCCTTGCCCATTCCTTTTTCAAAGTAATTGGAACATGTGTGCGAATGTGCCCACAACATCTCCACCTAGGTTCTTTACCAAACTGTAAATAAACAGGAACTAAGGCAGTAGATTGGCATGTAGATTGCTTCATGAATCAGAATCCCCAATCAAGGATTCCTCAGTCAACTCAGGCTATCATCTACAATGAGTCATTCCAAGGAGGAGGCCCTCAGGAACCTGCACTGTGGGACAACAGGTAAAAACCATAGTAAAAAGCAGAATAATTTCACCATTATTTCATTGCAGTGAAAATTATGTTTTGGGGTTTTGTTGTAACCACTTTGTTTTAGTACATGTGGAATTAGAGAGGAAAAAATGTGTCAAGATGGTCATTGGTATTAAAGAGGAGAAATACCTTGGGTTCCTCAATGAAAAAAAGACCTCTCAAGTCTCCATAGTTCTGTGGTTTAACTTCATTTACAATAGTAGGAATAAATAGGACACAGGCTGCTGTACATATTTTATGTATTTTGACCAACTTGAGCTTCCATTAAAAGTAGCTATACAGGATTTCTTTTAAGTTTTGATAGGAATTTCAGAAAGTGAAGCCAGTGAGACATCCTAAACTGAGTCAAACACTTCAAGTTCAGGAATATAATACTGTTTTTGGATTTTTTTTGACAATCTGTAAGGGTTTGCAAATCCTTACCAGACCTGACATCATGACAGGTAGTAAGTTCAATTACTGTTTGATTTAAAAATGAACTTTTTATTTGCCAGCATAATCTTGGTTTTCAATTAACAAAAAATTTAGTTTAACAGAGAAATGTGCCAGTTTTCACTTTCTATAGAACTTACATTTTAGTTGTTGCAAGTAATAATAATTTGTATTACTGTGTGTATTCCTTTTACTTTTGGGGGGGGCATGAGTTGGGTCCCACCATCACCACCACTACCACCACAAACAAAATCTAAAAGCTAAGCTCTTTTTTGTATGATAATTGATACTTGGAATGCTTCTGACATACTTCACATCATCATAAAAATGTACCTGGTAAACTGTCTTGGAATTTCTAGCAAGAGTTTGCAGCAACTGGAACGACTTCTCTCTGGGAAGATAATCTCTTGGATGAGTTCTCATTGTCTGGAAGAATGAACTTTGGAGCAATGGAGGAGGAAGGGGACATTGGAGGTTGTCAGCCACTTCGGCTGAAACAAGCTGGAGTGCAGTGAAGTGACTAATGTAGTGGTCAGATTCCCACCATGAGTTGCCCCTTAACTGAAGCACTGACGTCCCCACCCTGGGATTCTGAAGCACTTGGTGTATCAATCCCTCCTCATGGTCTTCTTCATGTTGTTTCATAGAAGATCTCTGGCTCAGTGATGTTCTGTGGTTGTAACTCTCATACTTATTATCATAACCTTAATGTTTAGGTTTTGATGAGCTCAGGTGACAGCTACTCTGTTAGCAAGCTGTAGCATACAGAAGAGGTGGGACAAGTAAAGACTCACCATAACTCAAATTCAGACATGTTTAAATGGCTTTGACTGTGTAAAAAGTCTAGCAGTGCTTCCAGCTCCTTGAGCTTTCTACTCTAAACTTATGGGGACCATGAGAGAAAGCCTCTGGCTAATAAGGAATAATGAAGTGTAGGTTTAAGAAATCATAGCATTTGCACTGAAAACAAAGTGAAGTTAGAAAGCATGGTATATACAAAATGAGTTTCGTAATTTGAATTAGTAATGATGGTAACAGCTAATATTTACAGAGTACTTAGTTTATTTAGCCATTGTGCTAAACACTTTCATATTGATCATCAAATTTATTCCTTGTATCAGCTATAGGGTAGGTACTGTCATTTACAACTGAGGACAGTGAGGTTTGGCATTTTTATGTCACTCACTGCTCAAGGTCATCCAACTGGTGTCATTGCACAGGATTCTAACCACTGGAGTGCAGAGTGAGTAGGAAGTGACTTCAGATCACATAGGCAGTAAGTCTCACAGTGGGAATTTGAATTTAGGTTTGTTCCTAATTTGAATTAGGTAAAGTTCCAAATATTAACTAGTATACTGAACTGGTAGTGAACATAACTGAAGGGTCAGAATCTTCTGGGGAAAAGAAATATAGAACCTCCATGTGGAATATTTCAAAAGGAAAAGGAAAATGCAGAGACAAGAAAAGCAAATATATTAACTGGGTTGTGGAGAAATTCAGAAATGTTTTAAGTGCTAGAGAGAAGGAAAGGAGAAATGATGGAATTAAGGAAGCAGAAGAACAAATCTCTAGTATTTGTCCTGGGCAGGTCATTCCAAGAAAGAGAAAGATAAACACAGGAATATTTTTGAGTAGTAGGACAGTTAATGTATAGATTGTTGGGTTGGCTTGCCCCTAATATAAGATCTTAGGAATCTAGTTTGTAAGGATCCTCTCCCAAAGTTTCCAAGGGGAAATAAAATGTCTAAATTGTGGTGTGAGTAGTTTTATCCCAGGACCAAAGAGAAATATAAGTATAAGAACAGCCATACTGCAGGGACATGCAAGTTGAATGGGGAATAAAATCTAGAAAAACCTGTTAGGTATCTGGTTATGGTGCCAAATCATGCCAAGCTCAAAGGAGAAGTGAGATTTTACCTATTATTACTTACCTGTCTAGTTTACACGCTAATATCTATTTCTATTACTATAGTACAGTCATTTGAAATTATAAATAAGATGACCTCTGTGTGAAGAAGAACTATTGGGTGGAGGGGTGTCAGAACACAAATGAAGGGGAAAGATAATGACCCCAAGGACACAGTATGCGGGGGGCAGCTCTGAATCATATGCTAGTTGTTGGTAGAAGAATGATAGCCAGGACAGAACACCAGCAAGCCTTCTAAGAGGTCCATTTCATGATAGCAGGCTGGTTACTGATCTCAAAGGTTATCTGAATTCCAGTTTGTCTCCCTTGTAGAAAATGATCCAAAATTGGTTCCATCTTGCCCTCCAGAAAGGCTAGGTAAATCTCTGTATGTATGGCTTCCCAGTTTATGAAGCACAGAAGAAGAAATGAAGGAATCAATTCAGTTTCCTGTTTTCTGCCCAAAACTAAAAATCTGTTATTTTTTGTGCTGTGTGTAGAATAAGATGACATGAAGGGGTTCATACAATGCAAAAGTGGTAGCTGGGTTCATTTCAAGGGAGATCTCAACCTGTCCAGACTATCTCCTCCAAATGCTATGGGATTTTTGAAAGCAGAAGTTTGAGAGCAGTCTTATTTTTCATCTCTATCTCATGGGTCTCAGGCAGTATTTTTCTCAATGGGAAAGAGAAATTAGGATCCATAGGAAATAAAAACCATAAATGATCTAGAGGGTGTGCCCTGCCTCAGCCTACATTTAAGTTATTCCCCAAAAGATAGCCAGTTACCCTTTTCAGCAAAGAGCCCCCATAAGGTGCCTTGGTAATGCATTGAGATGCTTCATAACTTCACAGATACATTGTATGACTATGTATTACACTAAAAAATCATATGAAAATATTATAAGGTTCATTTAACAGATGAAAACTATGTCATAGAGATTTTAGAGAGTTATACCTAAATATAAATAGCATGACACTAGAAGAACTAGATTAAAAAACAAGGTCAGAAAACTCTGTGTTCAAGGCTTTTCTAGCAGACATGTCACTTCTTGGGGCTGGTTATTAACTTTCTGTCTGAGTAAAGCACACGTTTGATTGTAATTCTATCTGTTCATCTGTTTGTCCGCCTATGGGTAGTTTATTTTTTAATCCATCAATTTATCTCCTTGCTAGTTTTCTAACACACAACAAGTTAACCAATGTTGATAAAACTGCACCCTCACTACAAGTGCTACTTGAGCAGATTGCGATGGCTGTCATATTTTTCAGATATCGCATCTAACTAACAGTGCTGCTCCTGTTTAAGGGCCACGATTTTGTTCTTATCTGGAAATTGTACACACATCACACTTTGTCTCATGGGGGGAAGCCTCCACTTTTTTGTACTCTTGGTATTTATGCTGTCTGTTGGGCAGATGCTGATCATTTTGTTCGTGTCACTCTTGAGGTTGTAATAACTGCTTTTCATTTACATGTGTGTCTCCTTCCAGTAGTTTTAGTTTGTTTCCCAAGTCTGACTTCAAGAAACTGAAGTCACAAATCCACTGTGATATGTTTAAATTTTTGAAAACAAAATGTGGGAGTGACCCTGGAAAAATACACAGTGTTCTTATCTGAGTATAAATGCTTTCTTCTTTCAAATTCACATATTCCAAAAATTTTCCGAGATGATCTTTTCACTGAATGTAATTTATGAATCAAAAGCAGTATGGTTGCTACTGTTTCCTTTGTTGGTATTTACTCTCCTGTTCTCCCCTGAAGTATCTCTTCTTTTCCTCTGAGATGCATTCGCTGAGAGCATTCTGCATCATCTCTCACAGGAGCAGCGGTGAACTGTACAGGCTACTGCTGCACCCCCACAGCTCTTTGGTCTTTCTGCCACAGTCGATAACTCATCTTGTTTTCTCTCAAAGCATTGACCTTCTATTAGTTTCTGATTTACAAAAATAAAGTAGGATTCTTAAAAGTCCATAAAAATAAAATTATACTTGTTATCTTGAAATATTTATTTATTCTTTCCTTGTATTTTAGAAAGGATACATAAATCATGTACCCTCTCCTTATTCTCTACCCTCTTCCAATCCACAAGGATATATTAAAAATAGAAAAAATCAAGAAAGGAAAAGTAATGACTGAATTAAAATGAAAAAAGAAAAAGCAGAAGGACAGTCTAGAATAGTGATTTAATAACATGATTCAGTTAATTTGGTAGCTTCCTTTTGTGGTAATTTTAAAAACTAAGTTCTGGGTGATTGGTATGATATATCTAGATCTTTACAGGGCATGTGCTGAGTTAAAAAAGAAAGACTAGCTGGATCTTTTAGTTATATAAAATCATCACAGAAAAAGGAAAGAAAAGAAAGATGATTAAACTGCTGTGGTAGGTTGCAGGGTTGGGGGAAGATGAGAGAATAGCAGAGTAGAATGGTTTGCAGATTGACTTGAGGAGATTGTTTTTGAGCCTTTTGTCCCCCACATTGAATATGAAAGTGTTACATTTTTAAGTTGAAAATTTTCATTATAGGTGAAATGGACTTTTTACCCGCTCCCAACTATTTTGTTACCACCATTTAAAATGTAAGAAACTGCTGTGATTCAGTTTAAGTGTTGTTATTTCAGTGTTTTCCTTCAAACATATTTTTTAAGGTTTGAAAACAGTGAAAAAGTATGTTATTTCTTGGCGCTTTTAAGGATTATTTCTCTCAAAAGCTATAGCCCAAGTGGTGAGCTGGTTCCAAACTCACAGGGCTCCCAGGGTTTGAAGGAAGGCAAAGGGGAGGCTTCAGACCGGATTCCAGGTTGCTCTCACTTTCCTTTACTGCCAAACTTGCAAACCTGAATCTCCTACAGATAAGGATATTTATGAGAATTCTTCAAAAGAAGATCTGCCCCAGAAGTTCCAAGTTTGGTGGTCATACACACAACATATGTGAAACGAGAAGTCTGCTAGGACAGAAAGTTTGAGTCAGATGCTGGGGCAGAAGCCTTCAAGGTTTCTCTTTCTGACCATGTATGAGTTCTTGCAGCCTTTCAGGAACCTACTTCTGTATTATATTTATTAATGATCATTGGCCTAAACTGGCCTGACTATGGCCTATCAATAGTGAAAGACAAAGATGTGATAGGTGGATTTGAAGAGTAGGGAGAAAAGAGTAAAAATCAACATTTCAGCCCTGGCTGGCATAGCTCAGTGGATTGAGTGCGGGCTGCGAACCAAAGTGTGGCAGGTTTGATTCCAGTCAGGGTACATGTCTGGGTTGCAGGCCATGACCCCCAGCAACCGCACATTGATGTTTCTCTCTCTCTCTCTCTCTATCTCCTTCCCTTCCCTCTCTAAAAATAAATAAAATCTTTAAATAAATCAACATTTCTTTGTGGAATTAAACAAAGTTATTTCTAAAATAAGATAAACACCATATGATCTCTTTCTTATATGTAGAACCTAAACCTAAATTCTCTTCACCCCTGACTCTTCCCGCCACCCCCACCGACAAGCTCGTAGGTACAAAGAACAAATTGGTGATTGCCAGAGGTGGGAGGTGGGTTGGAGGGCAGAAGAAATGAGTGAACTATTGTTGTTTTTCTAGTTTAAATAAATATCCTGAAGACATATGTTCACATATTAAGCCTTTTAGATATGATCACGGGTTTAGATGTAATATGGATATATCCATAAGATCTGCCACAGAGGGAACTTCTATGAGAGTTAAAAAAGAGAATGAAATAGAATGACACTGTCCGGATAGCTTGGAATCTGCTCGACGACTTCGAAGACATTAACATACACTGCTGCCTTACCACGTCATGATCCACAACAGCACCCGTGTTGACATGAAGCACATAAATGCTAGGTTGACCTCATTATCTGAGAATTCAAAGCCCCCTACATGACTTGCACCTGCCTTTTCAGCCATATTTCCATCTTTTGATTTTTGGATTGAAAAAGTATGATCCCAAAGTGTGCTCAAACATATCTTCCAAAAATTAACATAAAAAAACAATTGTATAATTAACAGTTCTACCATATTTAGAAAATGTGTTTGATTGATTACTAAATTTTAAATTAAGCTTTGCAAGTTAAACATCATATAGGATTAAAAGGCAAAGGAACTCTAGAAAAATATTTGCTACTATAATGGTACTAAAGAATTAATGATATTGAAATAGAAAAGTTTATATAAATTAACAAACCACATGAATACTCTAATAACATAGTGCCCAAAGACATAGACAATCTACAAAAGAAGAAATTAAATGTTTACCAAGTATGAAAAAAAATGTTCTGCCCTGGCTTGTGTGGCTCCGTGGATTGAGCACTGGCCTGCAGACAGAAAAGCCACCCTTTCAATTCCCAGTCCAGGCACATGCCTGGGTTGTGGGCCAAGTGCCCAGTAGGGGGCGTGTGAGAGGCAACCACACATTGATGTTTCTCTCCCTTATTTTTCCTCCCTTCCCCCTTTCTAAAAATAAATAAATAAAATCTTTTAAAAAATTAAAAAGTTCTATCTCATTAGTGATTAAAGAAAGGCAAGAATGGGGATCATTTGTAGAAAAGTTCTTTTGCTGAATACAATTTTCATGGTTGGTATCTAAATATATTTTTAGAATGAAACTTCACAATTACCAAACTCTTTAGTAACCAATCCAAGCTAGTGGTGTCACCATCACATGTTTAAATCATTTTTTTGCAGGGCAAAAGTAATTTCCTCACTACTAACTTGAAGAAAATATAATAAACTTGCACAAAATTTATTTTTATTTATTTTTATTTTTTATTTTAATCATTGTTCAAGTACAGTTTTCTCCCTTTTACTCCCAGTCCAGCCCACCCACCCAACCCTCCCCACTTGCCTCCCATTACCACCCCCCCTGCACAAAAAATTTTAAAAAATACTCCTCTACCCTCAGGAAGACAGGAAACAGACAGCATCAAATGTCTGGGGGAAAACACTGCGATATCAGACTTTATTCTGAAATCCTTAACAACTTTGAAGTGGTTCTGGAAAATAAAGGGGCAATTAAAAAATTAGATTTTCTCATGGGAAGAAGGTAGTATCATTTTGTGAGAACAAAAAAATAAAGATGAATTACTAATCTGGACAAAATTCTGTGAAATTGTTGTAAATCTAAACCTTCAAAACAACTGATAACCAAGAGGACTATGATATAATAGCCACATATTCTTTACTGCTGTTAGGGTTTAGTTGATAAATATTATTGCTGAGCTGAAAAATATCTGTTTCGGAAGTCACTGACTGTGGTTTTCATTATTTTGAACAATGGATTTGTGGGAGGTTTTTATTCTTACCCAATTTTTTTCTTTATATTTCACTTCATACCTATAAAAAACAAACAATCTGTCATAAAATATTTAAGAGAGTAAAATAAGATCTCTATACTGCTTAGAAGTAAAATATTAAACATTATGATAGTTTTTGTTTGGGTTAATTTTTAGCCCTTTTTAGTTAAAAACGTTTAAAAGACTCACATAATTATGTATATGTTCTCTGTGTATCCCTTTTTCTATGTATAGAGAAAGGAATATATGTTTAAGTATTCCCAATAGGAGGTCCACATAAAGCACTATGATTTGAAATAGGCCACCCAGCATAAATGTGTGTATAAATATTTATGCACATATATACATACATTATATATCAACATTTCCTGTAAATCCTATCTGCTTATAATTTTGACAACAAAACAAATAAAAAATAGAATAAATAATAATCAAAATAGGAAAACACTTTGACTCATTTAGAGAACTTAAATATAAATTCTTTAAACACTTCTGTAATTAAAAAAAACACTCCAATTTATTTATCAAGGGTTTCATCTCATTCCCTAGTGAGCTCATGTAGTCCTTGTTTAAGATCTAGCACAAAATTTAACTGCACACTTCAGTGTAGGATAATGCTTAAAATGTAAAATACTGTTTTATGTTTTACAAAGCATTCTCTGAAGTGTTGATTAATTGTAAAAGAACAAGCACTCCAGTTCAGACTCTCCTTGCCTCTCCTAACCCTAAATTCTTTGTTCATAAAGGTGATTTTCCTATAATAGTAATAACTAGTTAGAATACATTTAATAAAGGATTGACTCTTAATTTTAAAAAGAGTAAAGTACCCATCGTAAGATTCTTAGTAAGGATTATGAGGGAGCTTTTTATTTTTTGTCCCTAAGAACACCTTGACACAAGTGCACATAATAAAAAAATATATGGCTTTATCTCAAGCTGACTCTTCTTTGGAATAATGTTGGTGAGAGTTAATGAAACCCTCCTTGTCTCAGGTCAGTTAAAAAAAAGTAAGTGACAGGTGTTAGCAGTCTAAAATGATAGGCTGAAATATCATTCAATGGTGCATCATGTGTCAGTTCCAATACCTAGATTGTTTTGGCCCTGAGAAGGTAAAAATAATCCCTTTTCATTCATCCCAATACTCTATGTCAAAAGGGCTGGCTAACTAATTATGTTATTGTATTGGAACTGTATTAAAAACACAACAAATTTAGAATTCATAAAAATTTGATTTTTTCCTATGAATATAATGTTCCATATGAACATTAACTCTTCTGGATTACATTTAGCATCTTTTGTTACTTGTTTTATAAAAGTACTTATATGAAAGAAACTAGAAATCTGATTCGTTGTACTTTGTCATAATGAAGAGAATACTCCTATGTGATTTGTCTACAGCTTGGTAAACATGTTACCTTATAAAAAAGAAAACACACCAGGTAGAGGAATGACAAGGCCAATTAGTAAAAGTCTAAATTAAAGAAAGGCAGTTTTTCCTTCTTTTAAGTCTATAGATATATATTAACCTGGGTCAGACTTCTAAATGCTGCCTGCTTGAGCTAGCTTTGCTGCTCCAGTTTAATTTTTGCAATAGGGAAGAAATAAATATGTAGATAAGCAGAGAGAGACAAATAAATGAATCTAATTGGTAGTTCTGAGAATTTATTTGAATTAGTCAAAATTTGTAATCAATTGTCTATATATTTATTATTTTCAAAGTAGTTTTAATATTAATACAATGTAAAATAAAACCCATCAAAATGAACTGTATATTTCCATTTGCTGTTTAGTTAAAGATTTAAAGCTCTTACTCCACAGGTTTTTTAATTCCTCAATAATTTTGAGAAATAAGAAGTGAATGTGATTATTTCCATTATAAAGATGAGTGACATGGAATTAGTTAAATTTCTAAATGATTGTCTACACCATGTACATGATTTTGTTGTACAGGACATATATGTATGCTTTTGAATGCTATGGCCTAAATATTATTCATCTTCATGTTCCTATCAAGATTCCTTGACATCAATAATTGTTGTTTGTTGAATGCAAGAATAAATGGGCCAAATGAACAAACTGCCAGGAAGAGTTACCATCAAGAGGGAAAAGAAAAGTAGGGAAAAGCAGGTGAAAAGTGAACTTTATGATGTTGTTCAAGGTCAGATCTGTTCACTTTCTCCTGAGCAGGGCGAACAGAAGAAATGACACAGGCCAGGCAGCTGCTGCTACATACCTACCATACCTTCTTCAGTGGGGTCCTCACCCTGTCCCTGTGGAATATGCATTCTTATGGTTTTTCCATTTTCCACATGAACAAACAAATTCTGGGATATTAAATGACGTGGTCAAGATCTCATAGAGTTAGGACTATTCTCAGAACCCACATACTTTGTTTTCCAGTACAGTGTCTCCCTAGCACTGCCCCACATCAGGTGTGCATAGAGCCAACTGGGAAGCCCTACTTCAGATTAGTTATGTTAGGACTCTTTTTCCCTCTCCTCCTCTCCTTTTAGATAAAGTGTACTTTGTATAAAACAGCTTAATTTTGTGGGGGCTTGTTGATTTGGCACCACTGAGAGATTCTGGGGATTTAGTTGTAGTTAATGCAGTGGCTTTTTTATCGGTGTACTGAAGCCTCTTCCTTTTCCTGGCAAAAAGAAGGCATTCGAAGTGTTTGCTGAGTGAAAGACTAGCTGTGATAACATTACTTTTGTCTGTTTTCTGTGTGCATGCTGGGCTTTAAAACATGCCTGGAATTTTCTGTGCAATCATAAGATGTTGAAGTTGGAAGAATTCTCAAAGAACATCTGAACAACTCTTCATTTATAGATAAGAAAACTGAGGCCCTGAAAGGATAAATTCATCATCCGAGATCACATTCATGCTCATCAACATCATGGGGACATGTAGGCAGTGGTTTATTTCCCCATACCCTGGCATGTTTTCAGAGCATCAATATACAACCTCTCATTTCAGTATTTTTCTTGATGGGGTGAGGTAGATTGGGGTTCTAAAACAATATATTGATTCCTCACTTTTCTCTTTTTTCCTCCTGTTGGAGTACAGCAGACTGAATGGTCGTCCCACAAAATATATATTCACACCCTAATTCCTGGAACCTGCTAGTGTTGATTTATTTGGAAAAGGGTCTTTGGAGATGTAGTGAAGTTAAAGACCTTGAGGTGATGAGATCATCCTGGATTATCTGGGCAGACCCTAAATCCTTTGGCAAGTGTCTTTATAACAGAAATTCAGAGGGAGATTTGAGGTTAACTGAAGAAGAGAAGGCATAGAGGAGAAGACAATGTGTGAAGAGGGAGGCAGACTGGGGGAATGTTGCTACAAGCCGAGGAAGCCAAGAACTGCAGACAGCCACCAGAAGCTGGAAGAGACTCCTCTAGAGCCTGTGGAGGTCGTATGGCACTGCCAACACCTTGACTTCAGACTTCCAGCCTCCAAAACTGTGAGAGAATAACTGGTTTAAGGCACATGGTCTGTGATCATTTGTTATAGCAGCCACAAGAAACTAATCCATGGGAAAAGACCTGATGTTATAGGACTCATGTTACATACGTAACATCTTAGAACTGATGTCCTCCTTGTCACTTCTGACTTCATGAACTCTCAGGGAGAGAGAATATCTGCTGGTGGGAGTGGGCAGTTGAAGAGCTCCAGGGAAAGAGGAGTGGTTTTATTGCTATGTAGACAGGCAACAATGACCTTTTGGCAACTGACAGGGGTTTTAAAAGAAAATTCCCTAAAGAAAGACTTGGGGGCATTAGGTTAAATAAAGTGAAGGAGTGAGAGAGGGGCAGGCCATTCTCTGTTTTGTGCTCACACTGCTTCCTGGGTACCCATGAGACCTTCTTACTGAGCCTCTCTCCCTGAGAACTCTTCTCCTTGTCATTTGTCTCCAACTTCTGTCTTGTTTCCTTGGTGCTCCTTTTTTGGGGCTAACTCCCACCTCCAAATTAATATATTACAAGGAGGTAAAAGCTGTTATATAACTCACTGTTGCTGGGTTTTTTGTTACTGTTTCAATAACACCTTTTACAACTGATCTTGGATAACATTAACCCAAAGAGTTGGAGAGACATCAGTGGAGATTTCATGCAGGTTCCAAACCAACCTAAGGGGAGACATATTTGGAGAGAGAGGAACATTCCCCCTGTCCTTCCTGTCACACCCTATGCAGGCCAGGCCCGTTCACAAGCAACATATGTATTTTTCTATAGCCCTAGATGTGTTGGGAGAAGAAACCCTAAATATAAAAGAAAAGAAACACTTTCTTCTAGGCTGGACTTTCTCATTAATTTCTACAAGTGATATAATGTTGTTTTGCCTCCTGGTAAGCCTTTTACTTGGACATGATTTTCTTTTCTCTCAATTATTTAATCTTCCTATACCTCAGTTTCCTCATCTGTAAAATGGAGATAATAATTAAATGAGTTATGCCTGACTGATGTGCCTCAGTTGGTTAGGTATCATCCTGCAATGTGAAAGATCTCTGGTTCAGTTCCTTGTCAGGACATGTGCCTGGGTTTGTGGGTTTTGTCCCTAGTCAGGATGCCTGTGAGAGGCAACTGATTGGTGTTTCTTTATCACATCAATGTTTTTCTCCCTCTTTTTTCCCGTCCCCTCTCTCTCTAAAGATAAGTAAACAAAATCTTTAGAAAAATTAAATGAGTTAATTCAGGTAAAGCTTTCAGACCAGTGCCTGACACATAGTGAGAACTAAATAAATGTTAGCTATTATTATTTGCTAGAGAGAAACATCTCCTTTGATTCCTGGTTTCTGTGAGGAGGGACACCCCTATGTACTCCCAAACTTTTAACCAATTCCTTACGCTTCCTGGTGATGTATTTTTGCCTAATTGGCTATCAAGCCATTATTCCAACATCCTCGATTGTGGGGAGATATTCTATTAAAAGTCCTGATTATGAGGGGATTTTGTGTCTTTCTTTTGCATTCTCCATTCAGAGAAGTGGAGACAATGACCTGGGTAGTGTGACTGTCTCATGGTCTCAAACTTTCTCTCAGGTGGGCTGTTCTGAGGGGTAGGTTGAGGGTTGGGAGTACACAAACCCCTTTTGTTTTTTACAGTAAGCTTAGTATTCTAACTTAGTCTGTCAGTAACAAAGGTCATATTTTTGTTCACCAGCCAATTCTTTTGTCTTAATTCTCATTGTTTCTGGGCGCACATTGATTATTATTATCATGGAGAACTTAAGCCAGAGTGTATGGGATTTTGTTCGAGGGGAAAATAAATGAGTCCAAGTGGATGTTTGTTCTCGGTGTTTGAAGGCAGAGGGCAAGGCAGAGGACCCATGCTCTCTCCACAGCCCATCCACCCATTGAACTAACTTGCTGTCCTCTTTCTAAAACGTGTACAATCAGCAATGAAGGAACATAGGGAGTCACTCCTTCTTCACACACGCGCTCTCCTGAAAGAAGCTTTTAAGGACACGCCAACAATTCCGTGCTGCAGAATGAGAAAAAAGTGTGCAGTGGAAGGATCATAAACAGAAGATTTTTATCCCTGAACAAGCAAACTGAAAATTCAGCAAACAAATTGCAGAATCAAGATAAAGACCTAAAAGGTGAAATGGGAACACAATCTATATAACAATGAACATAAAACAAAATCCTATCAACACTCTAGCAATTACTTTGATCCTGTGGTGAATGAAAGTGAGCAAAATACTCCTCAAGGAAAGTATTACTGCTTGTAGAAATAAGAACATCTTGCATCAATATATTACTTTGTACAGCATAAAGTGCTCTTGTATCCGTTTCCTGATATGGTCTTTATATGAACTCTATGATGTTTTTAGGGGATTGGATTATAACAGGTATGAAATAAAAAAGGATATTCTGGGAGGTAAAAAAGTAATCTGACCTGTAACTAGCTGGTCAATTGATGGGTGTCTGAACCAACAATAAATGAAAGTTCTCCCTTTTACCAGACAATCATTTTCACCACTTTTGGAATAGTTGGAATGATACTTAAGCTACTTTTTCTTTTTTAGTGTCTTGGGAACTATGACTCTGCCTTTCATATCAGGGCACTGAAAATAATCTTTCATTGCCTATCATTTTGAAAACATATGAATTCTTCCACTAGTGCCTAAATTCAGAAGACTTCACTTCATAGGTTTATTAACAGGAGAATTGTTAATTTAAGTAGTGATTCAGAATGACAGGATTGTCTGTCTAATTAGACACAAAGGTACAATTTACCTTTCATTGATAAGGGTAAAAGGTGTATAACTAAGAACAGAAAAACCGAAGGCTTAAAATGAGTTAGCTGTGGGTTTTATCACAAACACAGTCTTGTTTTTAGGATTTACATAGATCCCTTAGGCATGGGTCAATAAAGAAATAAACATGTATTTAAAGTACAAATACATATTTTTGAAAGTAGTAGTCAATTCTTCTAAAAAATTTATTATTATTATTTTTAATGCTCACCTGGGGATATATTTATTGATTTGAGAGACAGAGGAAGAGAGAGAGAGAGAGAAACATGAGTGGTTGCTTTCCCCCTGCATCCCAACTGGGGATCGAACCTGCAACCTAGGTATGTGCCCTGACTGGGGGAGATCATACCCACAACACTTTGGTGTACGGGATGATGCTCTAACCAGGGTAGTAGTCATCAATTCTACCTTGGTGGGACTTCTCACTGCTGGTAAATGAATGTTACCAGCAGGTTGTGCTGGCACTTCACCTATCTAGTTATTAAGACATGTTTCCCTGGTTACTATTTGGCAAATATCCTCTGTTTGCTTGCTCCTTGGGGCAAAATTTCAGAGGATACCGTACTTTGTGATAGGCAGTATCTGACAAGGGTTTTCTAATGCTGTCCTTGGAAAAGCCATCTGCATGTCTACCTCTCTAGTGCCGAGGTCTTTTTTCACTTCTGAATTTCTTTGTCTTGACTCTGCTCACTAGCAGGGATTTAGCAGCAACCCACTACCCCATTTGGCTTATTGGGAATTGTTTCCTGTAAACTTTATTTCCTAGAGCTGAGTTTTCTCTCCACCTCCTTTATATTATTTTAAGCTAATATCCCTAGTCAATGTCATGGTCTGTAGTTGTCTCTGAATATTACTTTTATAGGAATTCCTAAAGCATTTCTTTCTTCCATCAGCTCAGATGAGATGTCCTCTGATCAGGACCTCTACTGGCCTTAAGTTTTTGTTGTTGGTGTAGTTCTTTTACCACAGTCAGAGGTCAGATGGACTGCTCATTCCCTACTGAAGTGGAAGCTACTGTTTCTTCCCTGTTTTCCTCTTTCCCCCAAGTCTGTTTCCTTCTTCTGAATGTAATTCTCTATTACTCAAAACACGCACCTTTGCTTGTATGGTACCCTTCATTCATCACTTTTTGTAGTGACCCCTATTAGATATTACCTTAATAAGTAGCAATCAAATGAATTCATAAAACTGTTGAAATAGTCAATAAATGGAATCATTTTTTAAACAGGAACATATGGAGACCAAATAATACTAAGGAAAAAAGGGGGGAACTATTGTGAAAAGTGTTTATTTCTAAGGTTAGTCAAGCTCTGTGCAGGCGTCGATTCTTTACAAAATACAGCAATTCTGGATGTCCACTTCTTCAAAACAATCCCAGGAGATTATTTTGCTGTGGGGACAGAGATGTTATTTTTCACTTCTTCAGTATTAGAATTCTTGAATTTTAGCTGGGCAAATGGCTTCCCATAATAAAAACTATAATTTCCAGCTTCTCTTACAGCTAGGTTTGCCATATGACTAAATTCTGGCTAATGAGATATAACTGGTGGTAATGTGAAAATTTTCTGGCAAGTTTTGTTAAAAGAAGAGGATATATTCTTCTTCTTATCTTTTTACCTGTCTGGTCACTGAGATGCAGAAATGATAGCTGGAGATAGAGTAGTGATCTTGGTTCATGAGGGAAATTTAAGGACAAACTCAGGGATCCTCTTACAAATAAGAAAGAAGCTGTTTGGGTTCTTTACAACATTAGGAGCTATATCAACATTGTCCTCTCTACTTGATGTTTGCCTTGAGACAAAAATCAACTTTTTGTGATTTTTCTTTTGCAGGTGAACATAATATTAACTACAAAGCTTAGAAGGGCATAGTGAGTTGAATTATGTGCCCCCAAAAGATATATCTAAGTTCTACTTCCACTATCTGTGAATGTGACCTTATTGAAAATTAAGGTTTTTGTAGATATAATTAAGGATCTTACATGAGATCATTTGGATTTAGGTAGAGCTCTAAAACCAGTGATGTGTCCTTATCAGAGAAAAGAGAGGAAGACGAGAGACACAGAGAGAAACAGAGAGACACAGGAAAGAAGGCCCCGTAAAGACAGAGGCAGAGGCTGGAGTTATGCTGCCATAAGAGAAGGAGAGCTGGGAGCCATTAGAGACTAGAGAGGTGGGGAAGGAGGGTCCCCTAGAGCCTGCTGATGTGGTGAGAGGACACATTCCTGTTGCTTTAAGCTGATGGTTTGTTGTATTTGTTATGACAACCCTGGGAAGTTAGTACAAAGAATAACACATTTTTTAAATGAACAAATAGGAGATTCATTGAAGTCATAAAATTATAATTTAAGCACAGACCTGATGATTTCTTCTTGGACACTGTTTATACCAGGCTTGGAAGAAGTCATTAAAGCCATTAATACATAATTTAGAAAAATGTCATTTTCTCTCATACCGTATTTATCTTGCTGGGATTCTCCATAGAACCAGTCTATGGTTATATGAGAAATCCATTGTGTTTATATGTAGCTATTAGTTTCATTTTGAAGATTTATCAACTGGCTAATATTCATCAATTGAAATCAAATTAACAGATTTTGCTTAAAATGATACAACTTTTCCTGGGCAAATGAAGGAAGTGTTTTCTTCTCTCCAGAAGGAACTCAGGTTCTGTAGTAACAAAAAAAACCAGCCATTAACTTTGCTGAGAAAAGATAATAATTGCAAACACTAAGTAAATAATTAGAATGATTTATTAATTTTTCAGAATGACAAGCACTACATTTAAAGTCAGTTCTTTAGAGAGACGGCACAGCTGAGTACGGCCAGCACACTGTAAGGCTGGGCTGATTTGCCACCCGTTAGGAAACTTAGGTGCAGTGCTCTGCGTGTTTGTGTGGGGCTGGGGTCTGCGGATAAGTGCTTTATTTTTATAAACACTTTAGTAAATTATTCCAGCTACTAGACACTCACTAGTTTGTGAACAATTTACTCTCAAAATGTCGCCGGGTGGGTTAAGGAGGACTCTCTTTTCCTTGCTAATTGTGATGACATGGATCTTCTCACTCGCTCTTTTTTCCCACTTCTAAATACCCGAGTGGCTTCCTGTCGTACTTAAAATGTAATATATATTTCTTAACACAACCTTAATGCCATAACGATGTGACTCTTGCCTTTCAGCCTAGCTCTTCCACCCCATCCCCTGTTCCCTCAGACACAGGCGCCTTCTCTTCAGGCCCCTGAGCGAGCCCCACTATGGCTCGGTGGTTCCCGGTGCCGCTGCCTCTGCCAGACACTCCCAGCTCCTTATCTGCTGAGTCCCAAGCCTCAGACAGGCTTTTACTTCATGGCACTTATCATAATAGTTTGGTTTACTTTCCGTATAGCCTTCACTTACCTATTTAATATTTGTTTTTTATTCCACTGTCTCCCTGAAGGAAGGCACTATGGCTCTTGCTCAGCACTCTTGTCTTCCCTCTGAATGTAACACTGTATGTGGGACAGAGCAGACACCCAGAGAACATTGGTGAATGGATGAATTAAATCAATATTTTTAGTGAGAATACTTGATGTACCTTAATAACTCAAAAAGCGACGTTCGGCTAACTGAAGACAGAAATGGAATTATAACAAGGGAAATCTAGGTTGATGATATAAGATGAACAGTGTTTCTCAATCCTGGTTGGCCATTAAAATCACCCAAGAAGCTTCTCTGAAATGATGATGTCCAGACCCCACTCCAGCACTTCTGATTTATTTGGTCTGAGATGTGATGTGAACATCAGTACTTTTACAAATTCTGATTCTGGTATGGAGCCAGGATAGAAAACCGCTGGTGCAGATTCTGGGTGATAACTAATAACAGGAGAATCTTTTTTTTTCTGTTGATATTGTCTTTCATTTTATTGCTATTAATAATTTTATTCTGACTAAATCTTATGAACAAAGATGGCAATGATTGGAAGGAAGACACATTATAATATTTTGTAAGTTATCTTAACATAAATATCCATAGCATATTTTGTGAAGTGAAATATAAAATGGGTTGCCATAAATTGAAATTATATGGAGTAAACCGCATTTTACTTCTGGATTAAAAAAGAATAATCTTTGTGACTATTCTTACAAGCAGTGATGTAAACTTAAATTCTGGGAAAACAAGAAAGTATGCCAGAAAGGCCTATGTTATCTTTGGTTACTTCTACAGAAAACTGATCTCAGTTGGAGAAGGAATGTCCATATTTCCATCTTCCCATAAATGAAGCTTATGGGATTCCTACACAGTCAGATGTTACTGTGCTGCAATATCTCAGCCCTATCTACACAAATGTTCTTGGGGAACAAACACCGTGGTTAGGTAGGAGACATGTTGTGCTGAGAAAGAAGCAGCTTGCCGTGATGAAGAAATGTGAAAAATGAGGACTGTTCTCCTGCTTTTAGGTATCCATGTCTTTGCTTTGCAAAATCTTTAACACTTTATCTTACTTTGTAAATATATTTCTCCATAAGGTCACTGGAGTTTCCGCTAGCATTTCATTAGAGAAATAGAATCTTGATGTTTATATTGAACTGTAACTACGAAATAAAATAATTGACAAATAAAGAAAATAAGAGTTTGGGTTGATGTTGGAAATCTAATGCTTTCTTTATTATCCTTGTAATTTTAGTAGAGGTGAGATTTAGGATAGTGATCTGAGGTAATGAATTTTATAGGTAATTTCTTGAGAGCATTAGTTTTGATGAAGTTATAACCAGATTTGTTAGCAGAATCATAATAACAGGGAATGTGATAATAAAACTGGGAGAATGCAGAAAGAAAATATTTGTGGTAAAGCACGAATAGATAAGCAAAGCTTTCAGACTGAATGTTCCTGCTGCTAGGGTAGATCTAATTTAGCCTTTTTTCCCCAACATCAGGGATTTAAATAGAGAAAATACTTGAAATACTAAATTCTGAGTACACATGATTGAAGACAAAGATGTCTACTTCTGGGAAACATTAATGATATTGGTTTGGGCTGATTAACTAAAAATTAGAGTTGACATAAGCCTACAGTAAATGGGAGGAAATAAAGGAATTTAAGTGCCAGATGGATCTTTGACTTATATTGCTGGTCACACACCAGTTTCTAGAAAAGCCCCACCCACACCAAACTTGCCAAATTGAAAAACAAGTTTGGTACAAGAGTGTTATATCTTGTATACCAAAGGATAAAGATAATACTTATTTACTGACATTTATGGATAATATAATCCTTAGAGTGCTTAAATTAAATGCTAAAGCTAATCCTCTTTACACAGTAAACCTCATCAGAATGTGGATGAGAGGAACCAAGGCTAAAGCAATGTCTTGGGCACTCAGTTAATATTTTCTAGAATTTCTTACAAACAACCTAAAAAGGGAAACAACTTTCCATATAACACATGCCTTTGGGGCTTATTTCAAACAGAAATTCTTTATTAGTGGCTACGTAAGGAAGGGATATATAAAGTGGACTTTTTTCATGTTGAAAACTATGGATACATTTATTTGAATCTTTCTTTTTTCCTGTATAGATCTTAAAATGCCTTTTTCTATTATGATTATTGTGACTCACCGCTAGTGCCATTCCCAATTTAACCCTGGTGAGGCAAGAGTTCCAGAGTTCTTGAGAAGGTAACTTGTAAGAGCAGGTGCTTAGGCATAGTGAGGTGACTACATGGTAGCACAGGTGGAGAGAGTGAGGGATCCAAAGGCCTGCAAGTCTGGTGAAAATGTCCCAGTGCTAGAGGACAGAACCCAGCCCTTCACTCCCCTGCCAAGTAAGCAGCAGTCTGAGGGTCTGCTCAGGCCCAGCTCCCAAGAACTGGGGCTGGGTGTGTGAGAGCCACTGTCACGAGGTTGCAAGGTGTGACCCTGGGACCTTGGGTCAAAAGTGGATCAGGAAGTAAAGGGTCCTGCTAAGAAAGATAGGGAAAGGAAATGGAGAGCTGGAGAGAATTGATGGGTGTGAAATGGACAATAAGCAAAACTAAACAAGCAGGTTTGGGAGGTAGGGGCTTGGAAAATTTTGTTAGAGGCCATATGACTGTGACTGAGCCTGCTTTAGACAGTCAGGTCCTGTCAAGCTGGAGTTTATACTCTGTGCTTCCTCATGCTTTCCTCTTTGTCTTTATCCAAAAAGGCTTGAAAGAGAAGGTTGAGGATGGTCAATCCAGAGACAATTCTGGTTTATGAATCTGCAACATGGCTCATCGACAGCCCAGCGGAGCACTTGGGTTGGGAGATCCCTTCCTCCAATGTAGCAGAAACAAATGTTTTGAAATAAAAGCAAAACAATGTTTTCATATTCAAACTCTATGAAGTTAGTGATTTTTATGTTTTCTTTTTTCCGAGCCACTGTGTGCTCCTTTAAATGCTTGCTCTGAGAAAAGAACAAGCAGCGCTTCGGTGGCCCACAACTCTCTGTGGTCAGGAGACGTGTGCAATGCGCAGGATGTCACGATGATTGTGACTGTGACTGCCATCACAGTGACTACCACTACGGACTCTGCCAAGACCAATGCTACTGGTAGGGACAGGGTCTTGTCTGCTGGAATATACCCCCACATTTAAATACATATGGATGTTTGCGGGAATTTCATATCAGAACAAAAATATATGGTGGGAAGCTGGGAAGTTAAATGTTTTAGTAATTTGTTACACCAAGTGAAATTTATTTCATTTATATTTGAGTCATTTTGAGGACTATATGGATACAGGGGTGGTCTTAGAAACATTCAACAGAGTGTGGCAGCAGCTGCAGAGTGGGGGTGGGGGAAGGAGGTGGGGGACATGGGGTGGGGGAGGTGTGGGGAGAGCATGGGGTGGTCAGGGCAGTGAGATGACATTGTGGGGGCCCAGAGCACCAACTGGTTACCAATAAATATAGAAGTTTTTACATTTTCTACCCACAGGCTGAGCCCACAATCTGAGTATTTGTCCTGCCCGTGGAAATGGCTTGCTTGTCCTCAGCCTGTGTCACTTTAATGACATCCCTCTGCTCTTCAGACTTGCACTTATCTGTGTTGTTTATATCCCTGTTCTCCAACACGGGCTGTTTCCATTGGCTTCTAAATGATGAGTTCCCCCCATGCCTTTCCCCTGAACGCGTTCTTATTCAGACGTCCACTCAGAGCGTGGCCTGCAGGGCTCTATGTTTCTTACTCCAACTCTACGGTTTTGGATCAGTCGCTTTAACTCCTTGTGTTAACAGAGAATTGAAGCTAACACATCCAAAATGTTTTGAGATCTTCAGATGATTGTTAGAAACCAAATATAAAAAGGAGACTTTTAAATTTAAATTCTTCTAACAGAGTCTAAGTCCCCACAGGATGGCTTGTGCGAGGAGCTGAGAGTGCTAACTGGCAACATGTGTTTTTGTTGAAACGTATTTGCTAATGTAAACAACTTATGCCTGCCTGTGGCACCCAAGACTGTCACGTGAGGCTTGCATGATACTTGGAGAATGCTGCTCTCACAAAGATTAATACATGTAAATCTGTAACTCATATTTCTGTGCTCACATGTGTCTCATGCAATTAAAGAGAAAGGGAACTCATTTCCATCAGGCCAGCACTCTGAAAACATCAGCATTTGATCACTAGGAACAGAAGGAAAAAAATCAATGAAAAATAGAGGAAACACTAAAAAAATAATAGTTTTTTTCTCCGTAATTTAATTTGAATTTATTTACCGTGGTTCTTATTTTTCTGAATGCAAAGTTTATTATTCACATGGTTGCTCCTTTCTCATGTTAGGAAATGAAATGGCTTAGGAGTTGTTTGGGATGTTTAACTAGATAGATTATAGCTTTTTAAAATTTTTATTTTTTTGATTACAGTTTGTGTTCAATATTATTCTGTATTAATTTCAGCAAAATGGTTAGAAAATCATGTACTCTACAGAGTGGTCCCCCACTGCTTCAAGTACCCATCTGGTCCCATACAGAGTTATCACGGTATTATTGACTACATTCCCTACCTTTGCTGAAGTCGACATCTCTGTGACCATTCTGTTACAACCAATTTGTACTTCTTAAGCCCTTTGCCTTTTTCACCCAACCCCACAGACTTCTTCCCCCTGGCAACCATTAGTCTGTTCTCTGGATGCATGAGTCTGTTTCTATTTTGTTCATTTGACTAACAAAATATTCTAAGGCATTGGTTCTCAAACTTGAGCATATGCCAGGATCACCTGGGAGCTTATTAAAACAAGCTCACTGGGCCTCACCTCCACAGTTTTGCTTTAGGAGCTCTGGGGTGGGGCCCGATAATTTACATCTCTAACAAGTTCTGAAATAATACTGCTGCTGGTCTCCCAGACCACACTTTGAGAAGCACTGCAAGGCCTAGGTTACCAACTTCTGATGCACAGCAGAATCACTTGGTGAAGTTTGAAGCAAAACTCAAGCTGGGGTTCCATCTCCAGAGTTTCTGTTTTAATTAGTTTACAGAGGGTCAGATACTTGGTAATATTTAAAAGCTCTCTTGTTCAGCTGGTGCTCAGAACCACAGCCTAAAGGTTAATCATGAGTATGGATTTTGCTATTATATGATTTTGGCAGAATATGAAATGATTTTGAATCGAGAAGTAACTTTTGCATTCTCCATGTGACCAGATAAACTTTTTTTGAGCAACTGTAAAATTTGTTGGGAGCCAAACTTATTTAAAAAATAAGTGTTAACCCATTAATATCACAATTGACACCTACTTTAAAGTAATGACAATTTCCCCCTTACTCAAGTATGGGGAAGAGAAAAGGGTTAAGACTGGAATCTTATCCCCTTTTTACAACACTCTTCATCTTACCTTTTTCTCCAGTTTCTGAGCCTTCTTTCTTTCCTCCAACATTTTGTTCAAAGGTCAGTCAGCTGACTGCTGGAGCTGTTCTCCAGATAATAGGTGGTTTAAACAGGAAAAGCTCTAAGAATGGCCACAAGAGGGCTCAAGGGCACCCCCTGGAGGTAGAGTGATTTATTTTACCAGAGGCTGGTGTGGTAGTCAACTGACTAGCGTTCATGCCTCCTTACTTTCTCAGTCTGACCGCTCCAGGATCTTCAGAAAATCACTTAATCCTGTTAAACTTCACTTTTTAAAACCGTAAAATAGGGATAACATCCACCTCTTGTGAGTTTGTTTCAAGGATTAAATGAGACGGCAGGGAGGGGACTTTGATTTCCTTGCTGGCCAGAGCTTTTAGGACAACGACAGCATACAGAAGGCACTTGATGAGTTTTGGTGAAATTAAGCAAATTTTGTAGACTGTAAAGTACTCAATAACGAGAAGAATTGCTCTGGGAGAACATGCTTTCTAGCTTCAAGTTCCTGCTGCACCTCCTGCACTTTGGCCTATATTCTCTTTGGCCTTTATTCAACTTTACAGGCATCATACAGTCAGATGATGAAAGCAAAAGTTGATATGAATCCATTCTTTCTTGCAGGAGTAAACATCTGATTATCATGTTTCATCTCTAAAATATTCTTTCAATAAAGGATGTAAAATAGAGCCTGCTGACACTACTCCTTCTCCAGAACTTCAGCAGTAATTCTTTCTTTGGGTTGAGAAGGAGTTAGCTGAAGTTAGAAATTGAAGTCCTGGGTTCTATTTATTCCTAACAGTACTGTGGTACCTCATGCTTTATAAATAACCTTTATTGACTTAACTTTGGCACGCCTCAAGTTACTGATGATAATTATGCCAAAATAACATCTTTATTTTCACAATAATTTCTCTGTTTTCTTATAAACTTGAACTGACATAGTGGAATCAAACTGACTGAATGAATTGGGGTGGGAGTGGGGATGTCTCATTTGTTAAATTACGTGACTGTAAGAATAGAAGTCAGCCAGATTTGGCTGCAAGAGCAATAGCCTTCACATGCTTGGCAAAGGACATCATTGAATATTTTGGTTGAACCAGTTTTACCATGGCATATAAAGTTTCTTGGTTAATGAATGCTTGTGCAATATTATCAGAGCTGAGGATGGACATATGCATACATGTGAAGCACAGGAAAATTTTTACTTATAAACTGTGTTTTACGAAGTAGGTTATGTGTAGGTGTCTTTGTGCAAAGCTGACATGTTGATCCAACCTCTTTATTTCTGCTGACTAGTCAATATAAAATGAGAAACACTTATATCTTCACTGCCTAACTTTTTCACACAAAGTATCTATGTTGTAAAGACAGAGCATTATTATTATTATATAGATATTGCTATGACATGATATTTTCCTGTGTTGATACAAACAAAACCCTTCAAAATAACTTTGAAGGAAAAACTAAGGTTAACAAAATGATTAGAAAGTTCTAGCTTTCTCAAAGCAGGAAATCTCAGAGAAAGCTCCTTTCTTTCACTCTCACTCTCTGGCCTGGATTTTACAGGCACCAGCATTTTTGCAGTTGTAAAGTTAGTCTTCAAATACAAACCGAGGTTCTGGGCTCTATTACTGTTGCTGGCCAGAAAACTAGAGTCAGTGTTATCTCTAAGTTTGTGAAATTCAGAAAAAACAGCGCTGTGGTGGCAGGGCTAGAATTTTATAGCCTGGGTAAGGAATGCCATTGAAGTTGTCAGACTCATAAACTTAAAATGTTTAGATCTTTTGGAGGGAGGGAGGGAGCATGGTGTGATGGTAGAAGTAAAGAACTCAAGTTTTCAGGACAATGTTTTATTTCTAAGGCTCTCATACATTTTAACAACTTCAGATGAGTGTCATTCTGTCTTGGTTTCTTCATCCACACAATGGATAACTGTGAGAATTAACACATCTTTGCTTAAAGTCTTACCTTAGATGCCGCTTTCTCTTGGGAAGCCTTCTTGGAACCTCTCATTTTTGATTCGGTGCCTAATTTTTGAAACAACTCTCCCCCACCCTGCCACCCCCTACTACATCCCACCTGAAACTCTATGCTTACCACATGGTTTTATATTTGTCTATTTACTTCTCTTTCTACTTCACCTTCTCTATCCCCCCAGATTATAAATTTTGGTTTAAAACTGGATTTTCAGTGTTGTAATTGTAGTGCCTAGCCTTGTGTCTAAGTAATAGGACACTCAACAAATGTTTATGAACAGAATAAAGGACAGAAGGAACAGATATTACTCTTAGTGTCCAAGGACAAACCCACATGATATAATTGCTACAAGATTAATTTTTTTGCATGTGTACGTAAGTGTGAGTGGCAAGTGATATAGCCTTATTAACATGGCTCAAGAAGAAAAGAGAAGGTCATGTTGGTGAATGTTTCTTAACAGCCAAAATGATTCATGAAGGTATGTACGCTTGGCACACATTTGCCGCTGGAGTGATGGGCAGGGCACAGCTGCAGTGGGAAGCTTTCTCCCTGCTGGACTGACAGCCTCCACCCACAGAGGAGGGACGCTCCCCCTGCTCTACATTCAGACGGGGACACACCGTATAAGTATGAAATGACTGGACACCCCAGACTACGTTCAGTTACTTGTGCTGGCCAGTCAATAATACTAACATATATCGAGCACTTAATATGTGTGGATATTTTCCTAAATATATACTTACATGATAAATTCAATTAATCCTCAGTGTAGAGATTATTATGATGATTTTCCTTTCAGAGAGTTTTTTTGTGTTTTTGTTTTTAAGGCAGAAAGAAGTGAATTATATTGCCTAAGTTCACATAATCAGAAAACAAGAGGAGACAGACTTCTAGCCAGGCCGTCAGGCTCCTGCAGCGTGCAACAGCCCTGCAATCCTGCCTCTGGGGAACAGGACTGCCCACGCTCCCAGCTAAGGAGCTCCGAGACGGCGGCCAGTTGTTGTGTCAGTCAGTCAAACAAGCAATCAGTCAATACTTTGGACGAGAGCTTGTGCTGTGGGAGTCATCAAAACAGTGGATGTCAGAGCCCTGCCCTGAGAGCCTTGCAGTCAGTCGGGCAAGTCAGGCGCATTCTTAGAAAACATTTCAGACGGTATAATTACGTGCTGATTTGCATGACGCAGGGAGAGCCATTCATGCCCAGATACTGAGAATTGCTCCTGCCTTCCTGGGGCTGAGTGCTGGGGACAAAGGCGTTCTGTGACCTGCATGTATTGTTCACCTGTAATGATCTGAACTGCTGACCACCTTAGACATTCACCTCTGCTCATGCAAGGAAAAAGGCAGGGCTGGCTTGATCACTCCTGAGACACAGAAAGAATTTTTTGTGTGACTCAGAAAAGGATCAAAATGAGAATAATGCTATAATATGAATAACAACAACAATGAAAGTTTACATTTTTGAACATGTATGTGCAATGTACTGTTCTAATATATATCTATTAATTTACTCTCTTCATTTTTACTCGTCTCCTCCTCACAATAACACTACAAGGTAGACACCATTTTTTATATATTTTGCAAATCACACAGAGAGAAAAAACAACTTTGGTAGTAAAAGGCAAAGTCTGGATTTTTATTTATTTTGCCTAAACAGTCATTTGGTTCTTACTGTGTCCCTGAGACTATTTCAAATGCTTTACGTATACTGACACATTTAATCCTTGTAACACAGCCATTTCACGTTAAGTAATCTGTTGAGAGCATACAACTAGTAGTTCTAACCGGTGGTCTGTTTGATGTGAAAGCCTGATTTTGTAACCATTCTGACTCTTTCTCCTGACTTACCCAAGACTGTCTGGGTTTTATTATCTGAAAAATAACATCCATAACAATAATACCTATTTTATAGGATCAAATGTGGTTGGTTTATGTGAAGTATTACAATACAACCCAGCACATTGTAAAGGATTAATACATGTTAATTTAGAATGTTACCAGAATTTAAACATTTTTATTTACTTTGGAATTAGAATTAGGTTCAAACAGTTATTTTTTACTTACTAGCCAGTAGCTTGAGCAATATACTTACCTGTTCTGTACCTCAGTGTCCTTCCCTGGAGAGAATATTAGCATACCTATCTCAGAGGACCGTTGTGAAATGAAACAATCTATTTAAAGAGCAGAACTCTGTGGCAAGTGCTCAATCAATGTTCACATCTATTATTAGGAGAAGTAAGGGCATGGCGTTGGGAGAAACACAAAGAATGTTTACTATGGAGACTTTGTTGTGTAATGAAATATGGGTGACTCCAAAGGCATGCCCAAGAGTAGGGGTGAGAGGGCGGTTTGCCAGGCCAACCTAGGTTCTAGTGTATATTCTGTGTGGCTCAGGCCAATTACTTAATCACTCTAAGCCTCCAATTCCTCATCTGTGCAATGGGGATAATACCACTGCCCTCATAGAGTTGTCAGGAGGATTAACTGAGATACTGAGTGTAATTCACTTGGCACAGGGCCTGGCAAGTAATACACTCCCAGTAAAAGGTAACTGTCAGTGTTACTAAAAGTTGTCATGGAGAGTAGAGAACACAGGCTTATGAGTTCCCCATTGTGTAACCATTTCTGACATGGGCAACTCCCCTGTTCTGAATGATTTCAGTATGAGGTTATGTCATTTGCCCTATATGTATGGCCATACAAAGCTTGATCTTGTAGTCTCAGTGTCAGGGGAACTTTAGAACTGGGAAAATAATTGGTAGAGTAGAACAAGGTTATAGAGATTTTTGATTTGAACCATCACTTTAATAAGTCAGAAAAATAGGATCAAAAGCAAGTAAGGGACTTGCTCAAGATCAGATTGGTGAGTTCTGGACCATAATGCCAGAACTGTGTCCTCTGGTTCCCACTGATGTTAACAAGGAGATTTCCAAGTCATTTAAGTTTGATATTGCTGTGCTGATATCACTTAGAAGGGTTACTATGCTAACTGAGGCATGAAGGAGTATTTGATTTAATGAATTTTTATTTTTGGCCGATCCCTCAAGTGTAAGTTTTTCTGTACACATGTTGCCTACACAACAGTTGAAATGGACACAGATACCTTACCCAAAGTATGTAAAAGACTACAAAATTGCAAAGATGAAAACAAATAAACAAACAATAAAAGCAAAACTCAACAAAGAATGATTTCAAAATAGTATGAGATTCTCTTAGATTTGCACAAGCTCAAGAAAATGTTATGCGTTATCAAGTAAAATATATCACTTGAAATTACTTACTAAATGTTTCTACATGGGAAATCTGTATCTTGCTTTCTGTTTCATTTTAATTTATAGGTAATTCATTTTATCAATTAAGTAAGTGATTCTATTTTTAAATTCATAACTCAAAAATGGAGAACTGAGTAGATGGTGTATTAAAATAACTGGATTAAAAAGGTATCAACTACCAGATAATTGCTAAGTCTAGAATTTATTTCACTGTTTAAATAAATCTCAGTTTTTGTACCAATAATATTAATACTTAGTTCACAGAGGAATCACATGGTATATTTCAAGTAAATGGCAAATACTATGAGGAAAGATAAGAAAAAACTCTATTTTAAAAGTAAATTCAAAATTACAGCCATAATTTCCAATATTCTGCTAGAGCAATCCATTATAATGTAAATATCATAATTGTTTAATTGACCAATATGTATTTTTTACTCAGAAACCAAAATGTTCCTGTGTTTACAGGTAAAATCTGATAATTTGTACCATTTGCGATCATGTTTGAGGGAAAAGAAAAAAGAACACCACAAAATAAAAGTGGCTTAACACAAAATGGATTTTTCTCTCAAGTAAAAGAAACACAGATGGAGTCAGTATAGAGCACAGCTCCCAAAGTGCCATCAGGGCCCAGTCTCTTACCATCCTGCCTTACCATCTGCCCAGAGACTGGCATCAGTTTATTAACATCTGTTTCTTTTCTTCTTCCATAGTAATAGATTTGTAACTAAAATGTGGCTGTCCAGTTAGGCACTGAATTTCCTAGTCTCCCTCATAGCTGGATGGGGCCATGTGATGAAGATCTTGCTAATGGAATGTGTGGAGAAAGGATTTTGGCAGCTTCTTCCTCACTGCCTAGGAAAAGATCTCTGATCCTGGCCTTCCATTCTACTTTCTCTACTTCCTGGCTTCCACTTCCCTGTTTGGGCCTTGGCCATATAGTGATAGTTGGAGTGGCCTTGGAAGCCACACAACAAGATGACACCATGAGCTGGAGTTCTTGAATGAGTAGGGCAAAACTCCCCATTTCCAGGAGCCCTCGCTCTGACCCAGTGCACAAGAAAGAAGTAATTTGTTTTCTAAGTCACTGAATCTGGATTTTCTCTCTACAGTAGCTAGCTTACCACAACTAAAATAATATCCTTGGCCTGACTCATATTCTCAAAGTCATCTTATGGTCCCAGATGGCCTCTTGGGCCACCTGTTTGGGACAGCTCTCGTCATCATAGCTGTGTTGCAAGTCAGGAGGAGGGAAGGCTGGAAGACAAAGAGGTCTCCCATCTGAGTCAGGTCCTTTCAACAGATTTGCCCGAAATCACTCACTTAACCCTCTCTTTAGGCAGAACTTGGTCATGTGGTCACATCTAGCTGAAAGGAGGCTGGGAAACATTCTTTTTAACTTTGGGAGCACTGTGTCCAAGTAAAAATCAGACTTCTGTTCCCAAGAAGGACATTGAGAGTGAGCAGCTTCAGGATCCACTATAGATGCCTTTTTCATTTTTCAACGGGAAAGCAAATGGTGAAAGTCTAACCAACCCAGATATCAGACAGCCTTAATTATTTATTTGACTCTGAAAAGTCTCAATGAATGATATGATTATTCTTGTTAGAAATTATACTCTTTATGGTGATTTTTGTGTATGCATGTGTATGTGTGACGACGAATGATTTGGGGGAAGGAGAGGATGGGGTTTGACAGTGGTAATAAAGCTGACAAGGCCTGTGCTCTGGGATGATGCTTTTTGTTCTAAGGGGAAAATATGGTTCCTTCAGGATTCAGGGAATGTCATCTTTCTCCCAGAGTTGGAGATGTTACAGATGTTGTGGCTTACCCTTGGGAGATGGCCTGCCAGAGGGATCTTACTCAGCTGATGAAATATGTTTCTGGATGGCTGTTTGTAGTGTTACATTGGAGAGGAGTTTCTCTAGGAGATTCTCTCTTTTTCTGCAATTTATATTGTTAAGCCCTCAAATAAACTCAGTTTAGGGATTTTCTAACTGGCTTCCAGACCCATATTTAATGTTGCTGTATACACGATGTTTGACAGTGTCCTTACGGTGTAACAGAACTACTGGAGAGTGTGTATATGTGCTCTGGATAGTGGTGAGAACCTCAAATTTCCTGTCACATGGAATGTCTTTTTTGTTATCTTTGCTGTGAGTAATGCAAATGCAAATAATTCCATGCATACATTCAACACAATTTTCATTGGAATTGCTGTGATTCATTTTAACCTCAGATTTAATGTTCTTTCTCTTTACTAATGTAGTAACTGCTTAAGATAGGTAAATGGGGGAGAAAACTCTCATTAAAATAGACTGTAGCACTTCCATAATCTCAAGTATTAAAGTGATACAATATTCTTAAGTGCCAAAAAGTACATGATTTCTCTAATAAGACACAGAGACCACTTGTTTCTCATAGATTGATATTTCTCTATTAAATAGATAATATTTTAGTTACAAATTAATTCTTACACTTGTCTTAAAGCTAGTGCTTAAAACATTTATCAGGAATATATTCATGAGGCTAATCACTCTGGAGCAGAGTCTTTGTAAGCAATTTTCGAGCTTGTGGCTCCCACAGTTAGGAGTGCCTTGTGACTTAGTGCTTCAGAAACGGGATTGCCATTCAGGTAGAACAGGAGCCTCAGACATGCAGCAGAGAGCTGGGTCTCAGTGAAGTACAGTCACTCTCCCTTGAAGGCAAACTGCTGTTTGCTCTGGAGAAAGGTGTTAGTGTTGGCGCCCCTCCCTCTCTCATCCTTGCTTTCTGTTTCTTCTTTTACAGCACTTGTTACCTAGCGTTGTCATCATGGGTTCACACTGAAGAGCAGTAGTCATCAGCCTTTGCCCCCTGGGAGTCCGTGCCATGCCAGGCACACAGTAGTTTCTCATTACATGTATGTTCAATGAAGGATGAATGTTAAATTGCTTATTTGGGATGGGCAGTACCTCAATGATAAAACACAGGTGAGTGTTTGGGTTGACTCGTGATTAAATGGCCCTGAGTCAGTCTCACCCTCGTCACTGAAACTGAGATCCCAGAGGTTTAGCTTGATAGATAGACATATGGGGTAGAGAAAAAAGTAACTGAAATAAGTTGCTGACCCTGGAGCAGGAAATACAGCATGGAAAACAGAGGGAATCGTCTGTGGAAGAGTAGCTGGGAGCCTGAAACGGGCCTGGTGCTGTGTCAGGCTGTTGCCGCAGCTCTGGGAAATATCTTGTTCAGAACCATACACTTCAGTGCTCTGTAAATAAATCACTGAGAATTATTTATTCCTGCTGTGTCTTTAGGCTTTTTTTTTTTTGCCACCATATAGGAAGAACAGACTCCCTTAGAGTAAGACATTCATATCTTTCTCAAATGTTTTAACAAGTGATCATCTCAGAAGCATTACTTTTTTTAAGCAGACAAAACTTAGGATGTCTTATCTATTATAAATCACTTTTGGGATGATAATTTTGTTCTGTAACATCCTTTATTTGATGACTCTTCACAGTAAGTAGACAAAGAATGTTTAGGTGCCAAGTCATAGAAGGAAAACCTTCTCTAACAGGGATTTCAATGGGTGCGTAAAAATGAACAACCAAGGGAAACTTTTGTTCAGGATACCGTCTTAGCAGAACTAGAGAAAATTTACTTTTTGCTACTTGAATTCTTCTCTCCCCTCCCCCAAGTTCAACAATGTCACCAGGTTGAAAAACACAGAGAGAAGGAGATTAATCATTAGTAAAAACACACCCTTCAACCCCTCCCCCTGCCTTCTGAGTGAGTAAAAAATATGTAACATGTAATCAGAGTGCTTGATTTTTTTCCATTAATGTCCAATTCCCTTTCCCTTCTCTGATGCCTTTTGAAGAGGGCGGGGAGAAGGTGATTTTTGGGCTCCCCTCATGTCTGGTCAGTCTTTATCCTCACCCCTCCCTTTTAACCTCTAGGGTGTATTTAGGAGAAAAACCCACCCCCACACACCGTTCTGGCATTCATTATTTTCTTTACTTTCAGATACTATTGGTTTCAGAAACCAGTCTTAACATATGACTCAGATATGTTAGAAAGGGCTATACTGTCTTTTTCAGGACTTTTTTTCATGCCTCAAACACAGCTTTCAAGTACAGGCTCAGGATGTATTCCTGCAAGCATCAGGATGTTTCACTGTGCAGCTTTTCAGTAGTTGGTTCTCAATTGGCTACAGGTATTTATTCTAACATAGGTATCTATCTCTCTGGCTCCTTCCTTTTCTTTGTTCTTTCCTTTCTACCTTCTCTCCTTCTTCCTTTCTTTTTCTGTCTTCCTCTTTTCCTTCCTCAAACTCCCTGCCCCCCTCTGATTTTTAGGACTTGAATTAGGTGCTAGGAATACAAAAACTGATAAGAAAACATCCCAGGCCTCAGGGAACTCACAACTATTAGTGAACTGCTAATTCCCTGGCAGGGAAAGTGCCCTGAAAGTGGGAGCAATAGTGCCCAGGAAGAAAGGACAGAGAAAGCCCTCCCTCCAGGGTGGAGATTGGGGGTTCCTAATAGGAAGCAGAAGAACCTGAATCTGTAAGGAATTCTCTACACAGACATTACAGCGTGGATGGGAAAGATAGTCTATGCAAACTCGAAAAGAAAATGAGAAATCTGAGGACATACAAACTAGAATAAATACAGAGATTGGTCAGAGATGGGCCCCAGAAGGTCTTTTAAGGTCTGCAGAGGCGTTCAGACCACAGACTGTAGGCACTAGGGCCATTGGTGATTTTATGAAGTAGAGGGACCTGAATGGTTAGTGTTAAAACAGAAGGGAAGAGCAGGAATGTACAGAGACAATATAAGGGAATGTACAGAGTATTGCAATAGTCCAGGCAAAAAATTATAAGAGCCTCGTCAAAGGCAATGGGCAAAGGATAAAAATGAGATGACTTGGAGGCACATTTGGGAGCTGACTGGACAGGTCTTATTGGATGATTAGATATGGGGGTTGAGGGAGCAATGGGAGTTTTTGAATCCGGCCAGTTTTCCGTCTTGTGTCTTGGCCCTGTTCATTGATCTAGGTAGCACCAGGGGTGGAAGAGGTTTCAGGAATCGGGGAGGGGGAAGATGATGAATTCTTTGGTACTAAGTCAGACTATATCCTGAAGCTAACAAATCATGTTGCCCATGGAAGCTGTTGCTAGAAAGAAGAACCAGGAGAGATAGTTAAATCAACACAAATATTCTGATATGTTGTTGGGGAAGCCATTAGGTTGGAAAGACACACAGTCAAGTCAAAACACCTTCATAGACTAAAAGTCAAATAGAGGGTGAGGAGAATGAGAACAAAGTCAGCCATTGCAAGCATGAGATTTTTCCAGTAAAGCAATAATCATTTAGTTACAAAAATGCTTCTGATACTGCTACTCAAAACGTGAATAGAAAAGGAAATTAATTGAAAACAACTAATGAGTAGCTGGTTAATAGAAAAAATTTGAAAATACATACTTAGCTAGTACATTATATCTGGATGAAAATATTGTTTGGGGGTTAGAGTTAAGATAACAATAAAGACACATTTTATTAGTATATTTCTACAACAGTTTTGGAAGACTAGGAAACTATTTGCCCAATCTTCTCTAATTAAATAAATTGCATATTCTATGCTTCCTTTTCTTTGCAGTTTCCATCACTGGAAAATAGCTTAGCTATATTGCCTTTAAACTTCATTCCAGTGGTAAGGAGAGCTCTTTATTTATAAAATAGTTTACAATTACTGAAGCTACACAAACATTGCTCAAGGTCAATAGCTGGGGACCTACAAACTGTCCTTAAAAAGCTCCAAAGAATTTTGGATTTTAACACCTCTAGGGCTACATTCAGGTTAGAACAATTATCTAACTAATTTGGCATCTCTCCAGAGGACTGGTGACCAAATTGCATGGGTGCATGCTGAACTAGCAGTTATTTCACAAGGATTTTCACTAGTGCTTATCTGCATGTGTGGAATTCCTCCCATTCAGAGGTTGTTTTTCTGAGCTGGTTAGTTGAGCCAGATTACAAATTGACTGTTTGTTGTGAACAGAAACCTATTTACAATGCAGATCTCTCAAACCACTTTTCTGGTTAAATTCCTAAGTTATCCAATAATTGTTTTCCTACTCTTACCAAAAAAATAAAAGTTGGTCTATAAAGTATTTCCGTTTTTAGAGTTGAAGTTGTTGAGTAACAACGTAGACTGCCTTGAAATTTTTGGAAAGTTAAAATTTAATCCTAGAAATTAATCAGAGGATTAAAATATTACCAGGAGTAGTTTTAATTGCTTTATATATAGAAAAAATAAGGAGAATTCAGAATTCATTTACATACCCAAGAAAAACAGATTTATCTGAATTATGATTTTGAGTCTTGTTAAATTAGGCAAAACTTCTAAAGGCCATGTTACAGAATTTTTGTTTTTTTTTAGTCAACAGACATCTTTTCATATTAAACTTATGAATTAAATATTATTTCATCATGGAAACCCTAATGATTTTTTGGGGAGGAACAAACATAGATTCAAGGTTTATTTCTTTGACTATGTTATTAATTTTGTGTCATCACAGAAAGTAGCCCAGTTTTATTTTGAGATTGGTTTATTTTCCCTGGACATTTGGGATGAATAGCTCAGCATAACAAATTATTCTATATGCTCTAGTTTCAAGCGTTTAAAGTGGAATCCAAGTTTTAGCATCAGGAACCAATTAAATGATAGTTAGATCTGACTGAAAAATTAATGGTCCAGAACAGAAACTGTGTAGTATTTTTTTTTAGTTTTTTTAAAGCATTTCTGTTTTAAATAAAAATCTGGATGGTTCCCAGTAAAATACAAAGCCTCATTTTTAAAAATCAATTGAATATAAATGGGGTCACACTCAGGCTTAAAAATCACTTAATGATGATTGTATTCTTAGTCTGCTATTAAAGGAAAGGTGTTTATCAGCCTTCATGGGCTGTTAAGACTTTGGGTAGAAAACAAAAGCCCTGTAGGGCAGTAAAGGGTGGAAGTGCTACTGTGGCTCTCCACGGTGAGCAACATTTACTCTTTAAACACGATCATTCTGTAGTCGTGACGTGTAGTGTGACTGCAGTAGCATTTGCTTTTTGCCATAGAAATCAATCCAACTCATGTTAATATTTTGTAGTAATGATAAATAAATCAGGAGAGAAAAATGTTGATATTCAGCCATGACTTAAAACTTGTTAATGTGCTCTGACAGAACATGGTGGCCTCAGATTATATGCTAGTGGAAGGGTTTAGGCTTGATCAAAAGCCTGCTGCCTTGAGCACCCTGCATGGAAAGGCAGTATAGTACCTTTAATCTGGCTCTAATTCAAACCTATCACTAGTCACTTAGCCTGCTGTACTTAATCTGTCAGTCTTTTTGCCAAAAAAGATTTCATGGGTAGCAGTATCAGAAGCATTTTTGTAATTAAATTATTGTCACTTTACTGGAAAATCTCTTTACATTTGCAAAGGCCGACTTTGTTCTCATTCCCTTCACTCCCTACTTGACTGGTGTAGTCTACAAAGGCACTTCGGCTGTGGGTCTTTCCAGCCTAATGGCCTACTTACCACAGTATTCATTTTGGTTGGGTTACTTCAGCCATCATTTTCCAGAGACAGTCAAAATCCCTCAATGATGACAGAAGTCATTTGATCTTGGGGAGCAAGAAATAAAAAGAGCAACAATAATTCCTTTAGGACTTTTTATGGGTTTTTAAAAGAGATTCTGCAACAAGAATACGGAATCTGTGTTTCTGACTTGAGAGATACCATTTTAACATTTTTCCTGAGGACATTCAAGGAGCACACTTACTCTATGAAAAGCACTTTTTCCCGGACTTTAATTCCCTTCTGAGTTCTGATGTATCTTATCACTTCTCACAGTGGGTGGTAACTAAATGCTTACATGTCTGTCCCTTCCACCACACTAACTTCCCTGGGGCCTGTGCATTGGTGATATTCCCACCCTAGTGAGCATGGCCTGGCCCACAGCGGGTACTTTCACTTTATGCATGTTAATGAACACATGAAAATAGTCATCCTAGTTCTCCATTCCTATGCTCCTGGATCGATTCCTTGCCCCTCCTCAGCTCTGCTATATGCCTCAGGGAAGTGGAGCCCAGCAGCCTGGATTTCTCAGGCTTCCACATGACCATATACCTTCTGGGTTTGGGCAGTAGGAGGCAGTGGTGGGAGGTTGGAGGGCAGGAGGAAGGGAGCCACCAGGGTATTTCTCTGCTCTATCTGCATCAGGTGGCTGCACAAACTTTGTGAATCCATCCGCTGCTGGACAGGCTGCAGTGATTCTAGTCTCTGTGGGGTGGCATCACTCTCCACGTTTGGATATTACTTTCCTTCATTCTTGTTTCTCCAGCCTAGGGAGTGGTCTCCTGCTTTTGCCAATTTCTTGGCTGCTTCACTTTGTTCAGTTTGGTTTCTCAGCAATACCATCAACTCCATAACTAATTCCTTGCATTAAATTTCCTCTGTTTTCAATATTTATAGTGTGATCAGTACTGTACTGTGGTGCAAAATTGAAATGATACTTCCTGACCTCAAAGCTGCTTTTGTAAAGAAGAAGTGGCCATGTATTCTAGAGGCACGTGGTTGCCTGGGATCTTTGTTTGCATTGCAGAGTCTCAAAAACAAGCCTCCACTGAGGGGAGAGTGAGAGATACTTTGGGGATCTGATATCCCTTCTTTCTAAAAGTGCCTAATCTTCACTTGTTGCTGTGGTATCCTTGCTTTTGCCCCCCTACTTGAATTATTTCCACATTTTTAGATACATCCATATGTCCTGGTGTGAAAGGACATCCCTATTCTCCCTCAGTAATTCAGCAGGGTAGGGGCAGGGCCATGGTTCCCAGATAGACTGAGAGTAACCCTAATTTATAGAGGAAAAATAGAAATTCTTACAGTTTATTATTTGACCTGTTTCTGAAGGTGGAAAAGGAAAAGGAAAAGTTTAATTTTTTCCATATTCTAATTGGATAGCTAAGAGGATAAGCAAATTCTGTGACCAAATTCTCTTAAGATCCTCAGATTCTGGCACTTTAAAATTTCTGGTACGTTTTTTACAAGGAGCTGAAGATCAATCAGACATACATAGATTCTTTTTCTTTCTTCTCTCATCTTTATAACCCCTTTTTGATCATACTTTGCTGGGGAAGGGGAATGAAAACGAATCTGACTGACATCAAATTATGAATATTGGTTTAAGCTCTTACTTAACAAGCTTGCATTTCACATGCACAGCTAACCCACAAAAGCCACTGAATTTTCCAATGGGTTAGTTTTAAATTTATAAGAATGAAGGATTTCAGCAAGAATCTCTCTTCTTCTTTGCTCCTTTGTGTTATGCTGTGCACCCAGGCAATGGTCAAATGGTCAGCTGCCTCTTGCTGGGAAGGGAGCCCTCTAATGTCTGGTTGTACATGAATTAGCAAAACATAAAATTCAGTAACAATATGATTTTTACCAAATCGTATCCTGCTTAGTCAGGATAGTAAAATGCTTTGGGAGGAAGGGGGAGAAAGCTGTTATCTATGTGAGTTTAATTGGGCTAAATAATAGAAAAATGTACCTAACTGGACTTTTCTACAAGAATTACGGAACTTTAGAGCTAGAAAGGATCTTGAAAAGCTTCTGATCCATTGTTTTTATTTTGCATATAAGAAAACTCAGGCTCAGATAGGTTAGAAATAACTGACTAGTAGCATGATGAAGATTAAAATCTGGAATGGTTTTCATCTTGTGACTGTTCACCAAAACTTATCTTTCATTTTGAACACCTTAGCTCTCAAGCCTGTTTTTGTCTCTTGTATCGTGACTGCACACCTATTAGATCTGGCCCAGGTATGTTATGAAGGACAGTCAAAAGTTTACATTGCCCATAGGGTTTGAAGACCTGTCATAGGGCATGGATGTGTTTGATGAGGGAAGGGAGGAAAGAAGCACAAAGGTAGCAGGGAGCAGTTTTGAATCCCTGCTCTTTGCCAGGCATGAGAAGACCTCTTTATGTATACTTCAGGTGGTGCTACCTGATCACTGAAAGTGGAGTGTGCAAAAGATAGGAGACAGAGCGCAATGTGTACTGAGGAAAGATTACCCTGAGGGGATGTGGCTGTGTTAACAGGAATAACCAAGGCAATGACCACATTTGTTTCCCCTCAACTTGTCAACGAGCAATTTAGATGCTAAGAAAGTATATTAACTCTTAGGTTGTTAAAAACACCCTATTCTGCACATCTTCTCCAGAACTTGGTATTACAAGAGTAGCTTATAATCATTTACATTTAAATGTCTTTATAGCCACTAACCTGATACATCTTCACATTAGGGAAAGATAGTTTATATGTGTGTAAGTAAACAAATAAATATGTGAAATATGAGCTGCTGCCATTGTTTCAGAATAGCCTTTTTTCTTACATATAATATCAGATTATCACCTCATTGTATAGTGAACTATTTATGTTTAATTTTTTCCATGTCTTTTTATGTTGTTGGACTCAATTAGGTATTCTCTTCTCACTCAATAAAAGCTCTTCACTGAAAGTAAATGTCATTATGTTGTAATGCATTTCAGTGTCTACTGACCTTACCTGGATTTTGGAGGGTGAGTTGGCTGTGAGAGATTCAGCACCTCTTTATCCTTCTCCTGAGACACTAATTACTCATTAAATTTCTTTTGATCCTTTTTGCTATATTTCAAGAATTCCAAAGATAAAGATTTCTAAAAAAATGAAAAATGAGTGTAAGTGCCTGAAATTGGTTCTTTAAACTTAAAACTACAGATACAAAATGAGAAAGGTAAAAATGCAGACCCTTTTCTACCTTTATTTCAACTGGTTACAACTAGATCAGATTGAAATTGGGTATTCCAAGTTTTGTCCCAAAGCAAATTTCTGTAGCTCAGTTATTGCTCCTAAAAAATGTAGTTTATGATAAAAATGTTGAAAGACTCTCAACTTTAGGACAAGGCACAACTATAATTTTACAGGCATTATGCACCTAAAATAACTTTGTATGAAGATTACTCTTGGATTTGTCCCCCATTTTATAGAAAATGCTTAATGTTGAACTATATTTCATGCACACAAAAAGACTTATTTCATAAGACAGGGAGCTCAAGGATTTTCATTCTAATATTCACCAACACTATTACTAAAGGATCCTCTCCTTCTACTCTCATAATTGAGTGGTCTTAAGTGATATTTAATAGAAAAAATTCTGCTAAATATGTAAAGATGGTATGCGGCAGAACAATTAAAAATTTTCCAGTAGAATACATTCTAGCCATGTATTTGGTAAGTCACAAAACTGAATTGATGGATGATAATAATGTTTTAATATTCTGTTCCATAGCAGCAAAGGAAATGCATTTTTAGTTTTGTTTGTGTAGAGCAGCGGCTGAAGTGCTGATATTTGTGCTTACAGTGTACTAATAAAAAACTTCTGTCTGATGGCAACTCTTTAGTGCTGGACAATTCCTGCCTGGCCTCTTTGTTAACTCATTTTCCCTTTCCTTAAATACAGATAAACCTAAGTCCAATTCCCTATATTTTCCTCTTCTTTCTCCATGCCTTCCCTTCCCTCCATGAAGCTCATTCCCGAATTTATATTCCTGATTTCTTTTTCATCTCCAATGATAGATCCTTTCTTCTCTCTTCAGTCTGTATTTGGATGGATTGGGAACATTTAAAATTCATCTTATCTAAAACCTCACTCATCATCTTTCTGTATCTCTTTCCAGATTTTATATATATATAATATATATAAATATAAATAATATATACATTATTTATATTATATATATTATTTATAGTAATTTATATATATAAATATATATATGTGTGTATATATACACACACAAGTATATAAATATACAGATAATTGAGAGCTGAAAGAAGAAGGCAGAGTGTTGCTTAGCTGAACCTAAACTAGGAATATGCACCACCACCCTCCCAGTCACCCAATTGAAACCCCACCATCTTCCTCGAGAGCCTCCTCTTATTCTTGCCTGTCTCACACCCACCCCACTTTTGTCAATTAAATTTCTTTTAACATGTATATGTCCACACCAAAATTACATTGTTTTTTTTCTACTGCCAGTATCCTGGTTTAGAAATTCACTGCTTCTTGCTAGATTATTATAATGATTATCATAATTAATAATCTCATTATTATAATGACCTCTTAATAATAATAGATACAATAATAGACTATTAGAGTGGCCTCTTCAACTGCAGTTTTCTCTCATACCTGTTCTCATATCATCTGAGGATCGTCAATTTCTTGTTCAATTAGGTGCCAACTACACAGCTGGATATCACAGGTCAGGCCATAAAAATTGCCCCAACTTACCACCACCCTTACATTTCCCAGCTAAAATAGAATGCCTCTCCTGTGGTGCTTTCCTGCTCTCCTGCTTTGCCTCACATTTTTCTCATAGTGTGAAGCAAACTTCATCCAACTTATCAAGTTCCAAACCAGATGCTGCTTCCTTCTTTAAACGTTTTCCAATTGCTTCCAACACAATGAAAGAAAATAATCCTTTCTTGGAGCTTCCTATTGGCCTTGGAATCTACATGCCATTTTTAATTTGGCATTAAAATGATTCCTAAGTTAATTTTGGTCTTTTTGCTACCTTTTATATCTATTGGAAAGCCTACTCAGATTTGATTGCTGTACGGTGATTTTATACATGAAAGAAATAGTCTCCCTAAGTCAGCTCTCAAATAGAAGGTTCCCTGGAAGTTTTTATGAATCACCTCTCTGCCACCTTAGCCCAAGCTACTGGAATTCCTTCTCCAATGATTTTGTTTTTGGGTCTGTGGGCTTTCTGCTTCTATTTCTCTCTGACAGAAGAGGCCACAAGATGAGGAACATAAGAGGCACATTGCATGCTGATTCTCATTACTCAAGGATTTCATACATGTGAATTTGCCTTCTCACTAATATTTACTTGTAACTCCCAGATCAATGCTTGGGCACTTTCACAGTCAGTTATGGCCATGCAGAGAGTGATAAAAGTTCTGACTGGCCCCACATGAGTATTCCTAGTTTAAATTGAACAAAGTGATGCTCTGCCTTCTTCTTTCAAAATATAAACAAATATCCCCTTTGCAGTTTATTTAGAGCCATACCGTTCACAGTTTTGTAATTTTGGGGGGGGTAATATTACTATTTAAAATACCCCCTATACATTGTGTTGAGATTTTATCCAGTGTTTCTAAGTGTACAAAGCTGTGATGTGCTTACAGATAAAAAACATGTGTTAGGTAAACCACTCAGGTATGAGTTATAATGCTGTTCATCATAGGAACAATGTTAATAAATCAAAAATACATATTAAACAAGGTGTCTTTGAACAGAAGCACACATGTATTGATTTTGTTGTGGCCAGAGGCTCACAGGGACCTAAACTTCTATTTCTTTTACAAACAGTGGTCCAGTCTTTGCTAATTCACTGTTTGCAGTGAATCTCTAGAACATAATTATGGTGAATAAGGACACTGGATTGTACATTGATGTAGTTATGTCACAAGTCAACAATAACATTATCAAATTAGTTTAATGCAGTTTAACTGATTAATCATATTCTAACTAGCTCTTTTCTCTATATTTCCCTTTAATCTCTGACCTTTAGAGTTTTCTGATCTTTTTCCTAATATTTCTCAATTCAAGTAAGAGCCATCTCTCTTAGCACTTTGGTAAATGAGGAAAGCAAGATTATTTCTTTCTGGACCCAGGCTTTAATAAAGAATAAAGGGATGTTTCCTCAGTCACTTACTGAGTAAAATTACCATGACTTCTCTTGTTGAAGAAATCTTCCAGTGTTCATACCTCATTTTCTTGTGTACAGAGGTCCTTATCATCGCTATACTTCTTCTCCTCCTCATCTTTTGAACCAATTGTTTTTCTTATCCACATCAATCTACAAATCATTCTGTCTCTACTCTCCTAAGTTCTCATCTTTTCTTAACATATTTTTCTAAATTTACCCCCTTTTTCTCACTCAGTCACTCTCAAAATGCTCACCCATCTTTGAATTTGGCCCATAGAGGTCATATGGCAATACAAGTCATATTTCCTGATCTCTTCATCTTATCATGTATGTAGCCATATATTAAAATATCCAGTTATAGTACATAAAATTTACTTTGTGGTTTACAGACTGCAGGCAGAAGTAAAATTTCCATGTTGGGGGAACTTCTCTTTCATTGATGAGCTCTGAATTTTATGTGTGATAATGGATAGGTTTGCAAAGTGTCTATTATCCCTTCTTTAAAGGGGCATGATCAGTTTTCTTGTACTAACTGGGTATTAAAAGGTTGCATGTTTAGAAAGTTTCTCTAAACTTCCAAACTTCTTCACAAAAATGATGGCCATTATATTAGTTACTTGGCTGTGAAGACTAGACCAGTTACACTATTCTATGAGAAAACATTTGGTTGATCATAATGCTTTGGTTCTATTTAAAAAAAATGTTTTCAAGAAATAAAATCTCATTTAGTTATCTCCCTCCCTCCTCCTTTTTTTCCCTTGCTTTTCTCTTTTCTTTTCTTTTCTTTTCTTTTCTTTTCTTTTCTTTTCTTTTCTTTTCTTTTCTTTTTTCTTTCCTTTTCTTTTCTTTTCTCTTCTCTTCTTCCCTCCCTCCCTCTCACCCTCCCTCCCTCCCTTCCTTCTTTCCTTTCCTTTCCCTTCCTTCTCATATGGAACACTTTCTTCATTGTTTCACATTCTGCGTGCCACTAGAGGAAAGTGATCACAGCAGAGATGGAAGTGAGAAAGGTTTAGAAGGGACAAGAACTATAGAGTAGTCTCCAAAACTTTCCATACCCATTCCCACTCCCTTAACTTTAACCAGAGAAGTAATTGAGTTATTACCACTACCATGACTAGCATGACAACTGCTATGATGACTAGGACTACTATTACTACTACTAAAGATGACACAGCCACTGCAACTATGACTTATTATTTACCATGTCAGTTATAGTTTTTGCTTCACATACAAACTCTCATTTAGTCATCATAAAACATTATCAGTTAACTATTGGTATTGTTGTTTTACAGAAATGAAGAAACTGAGACACAGAGAAGCTTAGTAACTTGAGAAAGTGCCACAATATGTCAGTAGCTCAGCTGGGATTTAAATTCAGGTCTAACTCCACACAGGATGCTCTTAACTGTTATTGTGGAATAAGGTTGTACAGTCATCATCTCTTGCTGCTGATCCAGACCTTTGTTTGAGCTCAAATCCAAACAAAGGCCACCAATCGTGTTGGGCTTAGAGAAATTGTCAAATCCGATAGGAGATAACTTTTCTTGCTGCTCTTCTACCTCTGCCTCCAGCTGTCTGCTTTGCATCTCCAACTTCCTCCATTTCTTCTTTTTTCCACCCTTCCCACTTACCTCATTTTCACCTTGAGTTAAGCTACTGGTTGAGCAAGTGTGAGCAGGTGGACCTGCAATATTTTACTAGTGGATCTTGGCCTTGGGAGGGTGGCTTTTCTGATCTTCTCCCAGAGGCTTTGGCTTTTGCTTTCTTTGAGAGAAGGATCTGAAATGCAGACAGAGTTTCATGCCTGTACTTCACCAACAAGGACTTTCTCAGGCTCCCTATCATGCCCCAATTTCTGTTGTGAGCAACCAATTGAGGCTCATGGAAAAGTGCTGGAGAACAAATGTACACCTCTTCGGGTCTGGAGCTCCCACACTGTCTAAATTGTTGTTTTAGCACACATGAGGCCTTTAAGAATTTGTAAACCTTTCAGTTTCTTCTTATCCACTTTATGATTTCAGATTCTTCTTGTACTCTGTCAAAGATGAGCCAGTTTATGTATTCCATTTCTCTTCAGAGGGACGTATCACTCTTTTGAATATAGTTCATCTGATTGTCTTGTGACTTTGTGACTTCAGCTTTCTGTTGGCTTCAAGAAAAATTATGACTTTGTAGGTTATCTCATTTTTCTCTTGTCATGAGTGGAGTGATTTGTTGTGACATTTTTAATTCTAAGAGGAACAGAACTTATGTCACATAATTTTTAGTGTTTGAGTGTGGGCTTGGAGTAATCTTTCTTAGCAAACATAAAGTACTAATATAAAAAATAGGAGTCCTAAAACTGGTCTTTTCATATTGATTTATATCGACAGATTGGAATTGATGGCTAATTCGTTAGCACTGGAATATAAAGCATATCCTTATGGTAATAAAACAATTAATGTTGTTGTAATAATGTTTTTCTTTAAATTAAAAGACCACACTTGGAACCTATGGAAACTTTTATTCCTCAATGAGAATGAAACCTACATGTTGTCATTTACATTTTTGAACACTTCCAATTCATTTCAGTGGAATAAAAAAGAATACTTGAAATTCTGAGCAACACTTGCTATGTAAATGCTCAATCCTTGGTAATGAACTGTGATGCTTATATGAGAAGGTGGAATGCAGTTTCTCACTTCCTTCCATGTAAGAGAACATTGTTCATTGTGTTAAACTGAAAAAATGAGCCCCCACAGGATGTGCATGTCCTCATCCCCAGAATCTATATATGAAAGAGTCTTTGCAGGTATGATTGTTCAGGGCCCTGAGATGAAGAGATTAGCCTAGATTTTTGGAGTGGGATCTAAATTCCATCACAAATGTCTCTATCAGAGAGGCAGAAAAGGTTAAACCACAAAAAAGAAGGCGAGATGAAGACGAGGTAGAGACAGGAGTGCTGCAGTACTCCACGGGACCACGGGGCCTTGCAGAGCAGGACGAAGGAAGAGACAGGTTCTCCCCTGTAGCCTCTGCAGGGAGTGTGGCCCCGCTGACACTTTGATTTTGGCCCAATGAGAGCAATTTCAGAATTGTGTTTTCTGAATTGTAAGAGAATACATTTCTGCTGTTTTAAACCGTCAAGATTGTGGTCATTTCTTACAGCACTGCTGGGAAATTAATACATTTATCTCTGAGTCTTGTCTTCACAATGGCAATTTTAACTTGCTCCTATCTTGCTATTTGAAATGTCGTTTGATCAAAGTCAGTTGTAAGGATTACGTATTTACAATGAGCTACACTAAAAACTGTCACTGTTTTTTCTTTAGTTTTAACTTAGTTTAGTTTAATATTTTAGCAATAAATCAAAAAGAAAAACTGGACTTGGTCTGGGATGGCATTACACACATTGTAGATTACTAGTATGAATGATGGGTCAGCTTTTGATTAATCCCGATTTGAACTCATACTAGTGGTGACATATTCATATATTTTGGTCCCCAAACAAAAATGACTCAAACAGCTTCATCTATCCCTTGTTAATTGTTAAACAATTGGATTCTCCTTCTGGGGTGACCTGAGTGTCCCGACAGGTCCAGAGTTTAGCCTTTTTAACAATTTTAGGTGTCTTTCCAATCAGTTTACAAGATTCATTCATAGGGATGAAAGACAGCAGTATTTGATTTTGCAGAAAGTTCAGTGACAATAAAAGAATAAATAGAAATCTCTGGAAATGTATTAACTCTTTGCCTGCGAAGAACATGATGGACTTACTATATTTTTGTTCTGCGAAACTTACGTATTTTCCCACCATAATTTTTATCCTTTCACATTTATTTATTTATTTATTTATTGGTTCATAGTCTTATCTTTTCCCACATTGTGTAACTAATTTACATTTTAAAGTATATTTTATTGATTATGCTATTACATTTGTCCCTTTTTTTCCTCCCCCTTATTCCCCTCCACACTATACATCCATTCCCACCAGAATCTGCCCCCCCCCACCTCAGTTCATGTCCATGGGTCATACATATAAGTTCTTCGGCTTCTCTATTTTCTATGCTGTTTGTAACATATCCCTGACTATTTTATACCTACCATTTATTCTTCTTATACCCTGTACCTTTCCTCCTTTTCACCCCCTTCCCTGCTGAAAACCCTCCACGTGATTTCTATTTCTGTGATTCTGTTCCTGTTCTAGTTGCTCGCTTAGTTTATTTTTGTTCTTTTTTTTAGGTTCAGTTGTTGATAGTTGTGAGTTTGTTGTCATTTTACTGTTCATACTTTTGATCATTTTATTTTTCTTATGTAAGTCCCTTTAACATTTTATATAATAAGAGCTTAGTGATGATGAACTCCTTTAACTTGACCTTATCTGGGAAGAACTTTATCTGCCCTTCCATGCTAAATGATAGCTTTGCTGGATAGAGTAATCTTGGATGTAGGTCCTTGACTTTCATGACTTGGAATATTCTTTCCAGCCCCTTCTTGCCTGTAAGGTTTCTTTTGAGAAATCAGCTGATAGATAGTCTTATATGAACTCCTTTGTGGGCAGCTGTATCCTTTTCTCTTGTTGCTTTAAAGATTTTCTGATTGTTCATCTTGGGTAGTGTAATTATGATATGCCTTGGTGTGTGCTTCCTTGGGTCCAACTTGTTTGGGACTCTCTGAACTTCTGGAAGTCTATTTCCTTTGCCTGATTGGTGAAGTTTTCCTTTTTCATTTTTTCAAATAAGTTTTCAGTTTCTTGCTCTTCTTCTCCTTCTGGCACTCCTATAATTTGGATGTTAGAATAAGTTTTCTTGTTTCTTGAGAAAGGCCTGTAATGCTATAAAGTTTCCTTTTAGGATTGCTTTCCTTGTGTCCCACAGATTTTGGGTTCTTTTGTTCTTATTTCCATTTGTTTCAAGGTATCTTTTGATTTCTGCCTTGATCTAATTGTTGACCCTTTCATTACATAATAACATGTTACTTAATTTCCATGCCTTTGTGTGTTTTTCAATTTTCTTCTTGTGATTGACTTTTAGATTCATACCACTGATTTCTAGTTGTCAGAGAAGATGCTTGATATGATTGACCTTCATAAATTTGTTGACTCTTGTTTTGTATCCTAAGATGTGGTCTCTCCTAGAAAACACTCCATGAACACTTGAATATTATGTATTAGTATATTCTACTGCTTTGTGGGGAAATGCTCTATAGATATCAGTTAAATTCATTTGATTTAGTGTGTCATTTAAGGCTGCTGTCTTCTTGTTAATTTTCTGTCTGGAAGATCTATCCATTGAAGTCAATGTGGTGTTAACTATAGTCATAGTACCCTGTACTATGACTATATTTCTGTTGATATCTTCTTTTATGCCCAGCAAGACTTGCTTTACAAATTTTAGTGCTCCTACGTTGGGTGCATAAAGGTTTACTAAGGTTATGTGCTCTTATTGGATTTTCCCCTTTATCATTATGTAATGTTCTTTTTTGTCTTTTACCATAGCTCTGTTTTAAAGCCTGTTTTGTCAGATATAAGTTTTGCTACCCCAGTTTTTTTTAACTTTCCATTTGCTTGAAACATCTTGTTCCATCTATTTACTTTACTTTCGATCTGAGGTGGGTCTCTCGGAGGCAGCATATGTATGGGTCTTGTTTCCTTATCCATTCAGCTACCCTATGCTTTTGATTTGAGCATTTAAGCCATTTGCATTGAAGGTGATTATTTGTAGATACATATTTAGTGCCATTTTATTGTTTGACTATTTTCCTCTGTTTATTTTTCTTGCTCTTTTTCCTCTTCTTAAAGCAAACCCTTTAACATTTGTTGCAGTACTGGTTTGGTGTTAACGCACTCCTTTAGTTTTTTCTTGTCTAGGAAGCTCCTTATTTCTTTTTTGATTTTAAATGATAGCATTGCTGGGTAAAGTAGCCTTGGTTGTAGATCCTTGCTTTCATCACCTTAAATATTTCATGTCTCTCCTTTCTTACCTGAAATGTTTCTGTTGAGAAGTCAGATGACAGTGTTTTGGGGGCTCCCTTGTAGATTACTAACTGATTTTCTCTTGTGGTTTTTAAGATTCTCTCCTTGTTTTTAAGCTTTGCCATTTTAATTATGATGTGCTTTCATGTAGGCCGCTTCGGGTCCATCTTGTTTGGGACTCCCTGTGCTTCATAAACTTGTATGTCTTTGTCCCTTACCAGATTAGGGAAGCATTTGTTCATTATTTCTTCATATAATTTCTTGATCCCTTGCTTACTCTCTTCTCTTTCTGGTATTCCCATGATGATGAAGTTGTTATTCTTTATGTTGTCCCAATGGTTTCTTAAGCTTTTCTAGTTTTTTTTCATTCTTTTTTCTTTTTTTTCTGCTCTGGTTGGGTGCTATTTTCTACCTTGTCTTCCAAATTGTTGTTTTGATCCTCTGCTTCATCTAACTTACTCTCTATTCCTTCCAGTATATTGTTTATTTCAGATATTCCATTCTTTATTTCTGACTGGTCCTTAATGGTTTTTATGTCTTTTTTCTTGGTGTTGAGTATGGTTATAATTATTACTCTAAACTCTATATCTGATAAATTGATTGCTTCCCTTCATTTAATTCTTCTGGAGAATTCTCTTGTTCTTTCATTTGCAGCCTATTTCTTTGTCTTTGCATTTTGGCTGTCTCTTTGTGTTTGTTTCCATGTATTACATAGGTCTGTAAAGACTCTGGTGCAGAACGATGTCAGACGCTGGCTATGACTGGCTCTGGGCAACCTGTTTGGCGCTATCAGTGATCCACATCTTGTGGCTCCTTCTGCTGGGCAGAAAGTACCAGGCTGTGCCCCAAGGCTGGCTTTAACCAGCACTGGGCCTGGGGGAGGGTCAGCTAAAATCTTGATTCCCACTGAAGCACTGAAATTGCTTTCAGCTATACTCCTCTACAGGTGGGCTTAAGGTCCACTGGGTGGGGTGAGAGGGATTCCTGCATATGGGGCTATTGCTTCCCCTCAGGCTGATGACACTTAGAGGGGAGCGCTCTGCCTGAGAAAGTTGTCTTCTGCAGTATGGGGAATGACTCAGCACAGGGATCCTGATGGCTGATCTTTCAGCTCTCTTCTGAGGTACCAACTCCAGACTTTCCTCATGTGTCTCTCCTCTACTTTGCCCTTCCCCTGCCAGAGTCCATGGTAAGTGGCTGCTTACCAATGAAATTTTGTGTGTTGGCACTTTAAGAGGCTCTCTGCATGTATAGCTGTCTCTCCCTGAAGGACAGAAACCCTGCTGCTTTTTACAGCCACACAGCTGTAACTTCAGGTTCCTTTCCCAACTTTGGTGCTCTAGGCTGGGGGTCCCACCTTGGGGTTTAGACCCCATACTTCTCAAAATGAACCCCTCTGGCCACTGATAAATCCTTCCAGATCTTCAGCTATCACCCATGGGAGCCTTCTAGCCCTCTTGTGCCTCCTCTGCACTCCCTACCAATCACATTATGGTGAAGTGGTTTCTTCTGCATATTCTTGTTTATAGGGCCTCTTTCCAGCTAGTGTTCAGCTGGTTATTCAGGATGATTTTTCGATAATTTAGTTGTAATTCCACTTTGGTCTTAGGAGAAAATTAGTGTAGTTTTCCTTTACTCCTCTGCCATCTTGGGTCTCTGCAATTGCTATTCTTATTTTAACCCTCTAAATCTGTATTATATTTCTTCAAGCCTCTCTGTATGTGTGACTGCTATGGTAGTCATAGTGTGCAAAGACAGATGCTTCTGGTATTGGATATAATCAATCTGTCCATGATTCTTAGATGGTACATATCTTACACTTTACTGCTCAGAGTGTCTGCAAGCTTAATGGTGTGCTTTTGTCCACTGTGTTCATCAAATTCTCTGCCATGTTTTCAGCTCTCCATAAATGTTTTCCCAATAACATTACCAGAACCCTGGTACACATTTACTTCCTGACCATGTGTCTAAGAAACACATCTACTATATGTATAATATATGTGGAATTTTTGCCACCTTCAATTTGATGGTAACAAGTCGCAGAAGATGAATATCTGATTTTGTAATACTAAAATAGAGGCTTAATAGCAAGTCATAAAAGTAAAGGTTTGATTATAGAGATTAGAAGAATAGAAATTGGGTTTTATAGCAATTGAGTAACTATTAAGAATACTTCAAACACTTTGAAAGAATCCTTAAAATACAAAGGTTTAAAACAAGAGCTAGGTAGGGGCTGAGGATTTTTCCCAATGAAAAAAATCTTACTTACTTAATTAAGCAACTTTTAAAAATTGTCAGTACAACTGTTTAAATATTATCTGTCAGAGTTCTAAAAGGACAAATTACATGGGAAAATTAGTGCTGAGGGCTAAGAAGAATGAAGGTGTTTCTCAACAATCATGTTTGGATTATATTCAAAATGCAATTTTAATCACTCCACAATTTTTAAAAAGGTTGATGGTCTATTAGTGAGCTTTTATGAAAGCTTTGCAAGAGGTTAGATCTGTTGGGAAATATTTAAGTAAAATTTTGCAATGTGAATTTTATAGCCTTTATTCATGAAAATTTCTGAAGTAATTGAAAAGTTAGACAAGTAATTACCTGAACTAGACTTTTAAACAGAAGTGTTTGCAGGCTGGCAAAACATTTTTACCAGTGAAGTTTGGTTACGACCTCAGCACAAGGGTGTGGTGCATTTAAAAAAGTGTCCTTAGGCTGGAAACATCTTGCTGCCAGTGGGGCAGTGAAGAGTGTGGTGGGAGAGTATGAAAATCCAACTGACATTGCCCAAGGATTCACAGAGTGCTAGTTGCCAATCATGCTTAGAACCTAGGTCCTTTGGTCCCAGGCCAGTGACATTTCCTCACCCTCTTCTCATCAATTACAAAGACCCTGGGAGCCAGATTTCTTGAAGTTGCTGTTCTTCACTCCCAGCCTGCAGCTGGCTGGCTTTACTCTGCAGTGCTTCAGGGCAACTCCTGACCTTGTGAGAAGGTGCACATGCAAGAAGGAGGTATCCTAGTCTACCTGCTTGAGCCTTCTTGTGAGCTTTTCCTCAGTTCAGCTGCTTTGATCTGTGAGAGGATTTTATGAGCTAAAAATCAGCCAGTGTTTCCATTAGCCAAATTGCTATTCAGTAGATTTATAATCTAATCATTCCATGTTGCTCTGAGCTGAAACTTGGCGCATGTGTTGATAACACATATACAATTTTTAAATTGAAAATGGTTGGTGATTTTTGATTTACATATAAAAACAACAATGCACAATTCCCATGATTCAGCTCTTCTGCACGATTCTCAGGTAATTTACTGTCAGTTATGACTACATGATTTCACTGCTTCTTACAAGCCTAGTGAATGTCATGGTTGGAGGCAAGTTTAGGTCTGAGAGAAAACTTCAAAATGAGGTGTAGTTTATATTTCTGTCCAGCATTTCATAGGCATGGGTTTATGTGATGGGGAAATGAGGACTAGTTTATTGTCAAAATAAGGAAGGATTAAACAATTTAAGAATGTAAAGTGGAAATGATAAAATAGGAATTTATGTTTCTTAGCAGAATCATCCAAACATTTGTTAAGGACAGGCCTGGATCTGTACAGAAATATGAAGTAGAAAAAGTTTATCCTCACCTCTACTCTCTTTCTCCATTCCAAACTTATTTTTTGTGTCTCTTCCTATCTTTTCTCATCCTCTCTTGTTTTCTGCATCCAAGTGACTGGCATTAAGAAGTTTCTTATTTTACCTCTTCATAGAGCAAAGGATTGCAAAAATATTTTTGGTATGTCACAGCACATACCCAACAGTCTTAGCATCTAAAGATAAGACAACCCCTGCTTGAGGTTATCACTTTTTGAAAATGAAATTATCATTTCATTTTTTTCTAGATTCTAACTCCAATTAGACAAAAAGGTAGCCATGAAATGTATAAAAGCCTGTGAAATCAACAGAGTAAGTTGAATTTTACATTGAAAAAATAGTATCATTGGGTATATTTAAAATGCAACTTTGTGTACATAGCATTTATAAAAGTAGAAGCCAAAATTAAATAAATTATTTAAAATATTTTAAGCATTATTGTAAACATTAGGCAGTTCATAATCGTAATCATATTACATGGACAGACTAAAGAGTTTTTAACTTACTTTTTAAGTAACTTGGGATTTTTTTTTTGTGGAGTTTGGAATAATGGCATGAATATCTTAAGAGTCAAAAAAATTAATATGAATTCTGTCTTTTCTTGCCTGCCTTGGAGTCTGAACTATCTAAATAAAATGCTCAAAAGCAGAGAAAGTTAGATAATTGTGATTCTTCGCCAACAAAACCTCCTGCCCCAAATACCTGAAATTGTTGCTATAGACAGGAAATATAAATGTCCAAGCAAAAACTTGACATGTTTGAAAGCTTTCTAAAGGCATATTTTTCTTAAATACTACAAACATTTATGGAAAATCAGTTTAAAGTTAATTATCACTCATGTAAAAGTTCATATGTAAGAAAAGTCATTTATTTGGATTAGTAAAATTTCTTTTACTGATTCAACTAATTGGTAGCTAGATGACCACTTACTCTGTTGTTCTAAAACAAATACTTTTAAAATGTCAGTTAGATACATCTCTACATTTTATACTTAGTCTAATCCCTCTTTAGTAAACAAAGCATAAGATTCCATCAAAGTAGTAAATGGAGATTATCTACAGTCAATCTTATATACCGGTGTCTGCCAGTTATTTTCCTGGTTCCTGTTGCATCATGCCTTTGAGAGACCATTTCTTCAGATTTCATTTCACATCTGTCTGCTTTGGTGAGTTTTTTTCTGGAACAATATATATTGAGTTGCCTGGGTTCTCCCCATTAAATGCCACTTTGTAATGAGACTGTCTGGTCATTGGACTACTTTTTAAAATTGTTAAAGCCTGGAGATCCTAAATATAAAACTGACTTATGCAACTTACTTAAACTACAGCAAACTGAATTTAGGTGCTAAAGCTATGTTTTAAATTTATGGGCATGCTTGTCTTTGAGTTATTTACTTTTCATGCTTCTCATGACTGCTTGGCCACTTCCAATGAGTCAGAATTACCCTGGACTGGTCCCCTCAAAGGAGAGTCTGGCTTCAATGCACACAATGAAAAGTGAATATGGTACTAATAATTCAAAATATTATTTTTCAATCAACCCAAGATACTTTTGGTCTATGTTTCTGCCCAACTTATTGGTTGTGAACTTAGGTAGTAAAAACTTACTTTAATATTGTGTTAAGTAAAACATAATTATGCTTATTTCACTATATATAATATTTAAATGTCATATATACGTATATATAACTTTTGAAGTAGCTCTCACAGCATTCCTTCATTGTTAATAATCATTGATGGTTGATTCTGTAAGGAGTTTAAGTTAACTTAATTTTCACATATTTGATGCAAAGGGGGTTTTCTGTTTATTTTATCTTCGGGGAATTTATCACCACAAACTAAGAGAAATCACAAGAGGTTTGAGGTGAGTTATATAGCTAAATCTATGTCATGGTATGATGTAGACAGAATTCAAAAACTCTGGCCCTGTCCTGGAGCTCAGTTGGTTAGAGCATCATCCTGATATGCCTGTGGGATTGCTCTCTGGTCAGGGCTCATACAGGAAGCAACCAATGAATGCATAAATAAGTGGAACAACAAATTGATGTTTCTTTCTTTTGTTCTCTCTCTTTTTATTCTTCTCTCTCTTTAAGATCAATAAAAAAATAGAATCTCAAAACTGTAAGTTCCAAGTCTAGTGGGTGTCCAAGCCCCAGGCTCAGAGGACCAGTAGGTGAGCTTCAGCTTCTCTGTGCAACACATGAATGTTCTTTGGAAGGGTGCTCTCAGGGGACACCATAATTTTCACACACAAGTAGGACATGTAAGTGGTTATAGCACCTAGAGAGGTGTGATCCTCAAGATGTGAGGCCAGGACTAGACTTGGGTATTGATTGCACTTGGACCACTGAAAGAATTACTGTGGTGGCAATGGGAATTCCTCTCAATGGTAGCCAAAAATAATTTCAGCACTAGGAGTAAGTTTACTGTGATTAGATGCCACATTTGGATGTTTGGGTGATGCCTACAGCTGCTCACCAAAAATACAGTGAAGAGGGAGAATACCCTGATTTTCCAGTGCCTGTCCTTTTTGTAATTCCAAGGATAAGAGGAAGGATTGACCTTGTAGTCATGGTACACTGAGGGCTGCGCTAGGGTCAGAGGAGGAACTACCTCACTCTTTTCTCTGGACCTGAGCAAATGCCAATGCAGACCCATTTAAGAGAATATGTGGTACTGTTAAGACCTTTTTAAAATGAACCTTTATATTTGCAAAGGGATTCTTTCTTTCCAGGATGCCAAGAAAAATTATCTAGATTTCCTTGGACTATATGAAAACTCCCTGCCCTTTTAACATTTTTGGAACAGGATGAATTTCTTTAGGCCTCCTGAATGTTCTTTGGTTTGTAGTTGACACCATCCCAAGCACTTTTCCAGGCAGCATTACATCTTGGTTCTTTATTTCTTGTGCTGCAGGACAGAAATGTATGCATATAAGAGGGCACATTAGATAAGGAAAGAAGCTGGCTCTTTCAGTAAGTGATATCTCTCTCTTTATGTTACCTTCTTTCTTGTAATAACAACAACTAGCAGTATGGTAGGGTAGGTTGAAGTTCAGGTTTCTGTTGCTGCTTCCAAGTCTCTTCCATATGGTCTAAAGAAACTAGTTTAAAGCTCTGTATCTGGTCAGATTTCCATCAAAGCTGCAGACCCAGTTTATACTTTTTAAAAGTAAACTTTATTTTAAGATAGTTTTAGATTTGCAGAAAAATTGCAAAAGAACTACAGAAAATAGCCCACACCCTGTTTAACCATTGTTAACATCTTTCACTAGTATGGTATATTTGTTTTGATTAATGAACCAATATTCATACATGAGTATTAACTACTTTACTCAGATTTTCTTAATATCTACCCAACTGTTTTTTTCCCTCAGGATTTCATCCAGTATACCACATTACATTTAGTCATTCTGTTGCCTTAAACTCCTCTTGGCTGTGGCAGTTTTTCAGACTTTGTTTTTTATGTCCTAGATAATTTTGAGGCATACTGAAATACTGGTTGGACATTTTGAAGAATCTTCCTCAATTGGGATTTGTCTGATGTTTTTCTTAGGATTTGATGGGGACTTTGGGTTTTTGGAATGAAGACCACAGAGGAAAAGTGCCATATTCATCACTTTATATCGAGGATATAGATGATCAATGTGACTTATCACTGTTGATACTCTTCTTGATCACTTGGTTGATGTAAAGTTTGTTAGTCTTCCCCAGTATAAAATTACTCATTTCCTCCTCCTTTCCATACTGTATTCTTTAGAAAGAAGCCACTGTATGTAGTGCTCTATAGGGATTTATCTCCACCATGTAAGAGAAATTACAAGGGTTTAGTGTGAATTACATAACTTAATTTATGTCATGGTACAATGCAGGAATGGGGAGTTATGCTCCACTTCCTTGAGGGTGGAGTATCTACATAAATTATTTGCAATTCTTCTGCTGGACAATTTGTTCATTCTCCCATTTATTTACTTATTTAATCATTTATGTCAGTATAGACTCATGGATATTTATTTTCAACTGGGTTATAATCCAACACTATTTAATTTCTTAAATTTTCCAATTTTGGCCATTGGGAGCTTTTCTAGTTGTCTCCTGTGCCCCTTTGACATTCCCCTATCTCTGTGTTTTTCTTTTTTCTTTTCCTCTTCTCTTCTCTTCTTTTCTCTTCTCTTCTCTTCTCTTCTCTTCTCTTCTCTTCTCTTCTCTTCTCCCCCCCTTCTCCTTCTCCTCCTCCTCCTCCTCCTTCTTCTTCTTCTTCCTCCTCCTCCTCCTCCTCCTCCTCTTCGTCCTCTTCCTCTTCACCTTCTCCTTTTCCTCCTCCTCCTCCTCCTTCTTCTTCTCTCTCTATAGCACTTCCTTACTTTCTGGCACTGTGAAATGTCCCAAGCTCATTTTGTATATATTTTTTGCTCCAGTTCTGGAATCATCTATTTCTCCAAGGAGCCCTGGTTAGACCAGTTTCTAAAGAACTGTGTTTTTTCATTCTCTCTAAGTCTTTCCTTGTATTTGGTGTATACAACTGGGTTAATGCTTTTTTGCTTGGTTGACATTAAAATAGGTTTTTTTTTAACATAGAGAAGTTCAAACATATGTAAGTAGGGTAATGAACACCTGTTTAGACATCATCTAGCTTCAATAATATTACCTAGTGGCAAATCTTATTTTATCTATACCCTGACCCACTTTATTTTTTAAATTTATTTTTTATTTATCTACTTAAAACTTTAAAAAAATTTTTCAGTGACAGTTGACAGGCAATATTATATTAGTTTTTTGTGTACAACCTTGTGATTAGACATTATAACTTACTAAGTGATCATCTTGATAAATCTACTACTCCTCTGACACCATAATAGCTATTACAATTACAATTGACTATATTTCCTATGCTGTACTTTATATCCCTGTGGCAGTTCTGTAACTATCCAGCTGTACTTCTTATTCCCCTCACTTTTTTATATCCATCCTTCCTACCACTCTCCCATCTGACAACAGTCAAATTGTTCTCTGTATCTGTGAGTCTGTTTCCATTCTGCTTATTTGTTTATTTTGCTTTTTTAGATTTGATTGTTGATAGAGATATGTTTATTGCCATTTTATTTTTTATATTTTTTTATCTTTGTTTTCCTTTGTCTTCTTAAAGAAGACCCATTAGCTTTTTTTTGTTTGGGAATCTGTTCATATGTTTTTCAATTCTAAATGATAGCATCTAGTAAATTGCTTGTCTCCATTTTGCTTAGTTCTTTTTCTGGAGTTTTGTTCTATTTTTTCATTTGGGAATGCTTCTTTGTCTCCTTATTTTAGCAGCCTCCCTGTGCTTGTTTCTATGTATTAAGTAGAGCAGCTACATCTCCTAGGCTTCGTAGAGTGGTCTTATGTAGTTAAGTGTTCTGTAGGGTCTAGTAGCACAGCCTCCCTAGTCACGCAAGCTACTCACTCTAGCTATGCCCCCAGTCAGTCTCCGTGTGAACTGTGTACACTCTTCTGTCTTAGTTGAGCCTTGATTGCTGTTAACATGTCAATGGGAGGGTTTTAACTCCAGGATGATCTACTGTAAGGACTGGCTGCAACCATCCTGGAGGATCAGCTGTGCGGGGACCCACTCCATGAAGTAGGACTTACTTCAGCAGGGCTCTGATGCATGCTGAGTCCACCCTTTGAATGTGTCCTTTGTGGAGAAGTTTGGGTGGTACTTGGATGTGGTCTGAAGCTGTCTACCAGGTGAGCTGACTCTGAGGCCTCTCAGGAGGTGTAGGCCAAAATTAGCCACCAACTGTGTTCTACCTGGGGTCACTCAACACAAGCTACAAAACAATCTTGAAATAGCTGCTACTTGTGCTGGGCTTGGAAGTGCCCAGGAGAGGCCAAGCTGGGAACCAAGGCTGGTTCCTGCTAGTGCTCGGACCTGGGGATACTTAGCGAGAAGTATGGGGCATGCTGAGGCCAGAGGCTGCTTTTTTTGAGAGGTTTTATAAAAGTTTGAAGCATGACCAAGGTAGGCTGTTCATATGGAGAAGGCCACTGGATATGGGTTGGGTTGGGTCAGCAACTTGGGTAGGGCAGGATCTCAGGGAATCACCAGGGTACCACTGACTGTGTTTGTCAGGTTGATGGAGACTCAGATATGGCACTGCCTGCCAGCTGTGTGTGTGGAGGGTTCAGAAAAGGAACAATGTCCTCTACCAGCACTTCTGTCTGGGAGAAAGCTGCCCCTCCAGCTCTCACCTTGTTGCCAGACAATTTAGTTTCTCTCCATATATCCCGGGAGCCTTTCGAGCTGCTCCCTGGGGACTGGAGCTCAGAGAGAGTAATCCCATAATCTCATTCTTTAAGAAGGTTGCTAGGACTCCAGAAGCGCCCCACCCCCTCACTCAGCCAGAACTTACAGAGACTTCTCTTCCTGGTACTGGAACCCTGAGCTGAGGTGCTTGGTGTGGGGCAAGGTCCCCTCTCTTCTCCCAGGGAAGGCCTCCATAAGATATTTCTCCCAAATTTTATCTGCTAAACCTGGGTGTGAGACCAGCCTATTTTGTGTATCCACCTCTCCTAGCAAACTTGAGTGGTTTATTCTTTATATTCTTAGTTGTGAAACTTTTGTTCAGCTAGATTTCAGGAGATTCTGAATGATGGTTGTTCTGTAGGTTTAGTTGTAATTTTGATGTGGGTGTAGCAGGATTCAAGGACTGTACGTAAGTACACTGCCTACACTGCCATCTTACTGAAAGCTCCCTGATCCACTTTCTCTTACATCCCAACATCATATCATCTCATCTATAAATATTTTAGCAATATCTCTAGATTTTCAGTTAAAAATATGACTAGATAAAAGACAATAATTTGGTTGATGATAGATCAAAAATGATAAATTATTTGATTTTCCTCTATTTCTTTGTAAGGTCTGTGTCTTCTTTTGAATTTTGGCAGACTCTGTCACTACAATGTGGCAGATGTGATGTTGTAGGAGTTTCAGGGCTTGTGCCTTATAAACTTCTGCTTCCTGTCTCTTGGAATGCTTTTTTTTTGGAGTCTTGAATTTCATATATGAAATTCAATTACCTTGAGACAGCTGTGATGGAGAAGCATGTATAAGTTCTCGAGTCAACAGTCTCCGCTGAGTTCAGTGTTCTTGCCCTCTCTGCCAAGGCACCAGACATGTGAGTGAAGTCACCCTGGACAATCTACAACATGTAGAGCAAATTGTCCAGCCTAGTCCTGTTGAATTTCCTAACTCAAAAAATTATGAGACATAATAAGGTGGTTTTATTGTTTAATCCCTAAGTTTTTAGAAAATTTGTTAGTCTTTTAAAATTTGCATTCCCAGTGTTTCTTTATGAGCACCATAGCTCTTGGGAATGTGATTTATTCATCCCTTAGAAGGTCTTTTTGAAATTGTGTTGATCCATTTGACACATAGTTTTGAGTCTTCTTTACCTTTGTTTTAATATATAATTTATTTAATTATTCATTTATATAATTTAAATTTTATAATGAGTATCACAGCATTTCTGAAAGTTCAACAATTGGGTTTTCCACACTGGTGTGAGCTGTCTGCAGCACAGTACTGATCAACAGCCCCATCTTGGTCAGTTTGTGCTGATTTTACCTCCACTCAGATCTGGTAGATCAGTTAAGTTACCTGGCTTTGGAGTCAGAGTTGATTAAAAATTTTGGCTTTGTGCCTTACTGGTGTGACCTTGGTAAGTCATTTAATGCCTAATCTCTGGCCTTATATGCAAAATGGGGATGATTGTTTCTACTCTAAAAGATTATGGTGGAGGATTAAATGAGAGGAAGCACGACAGGAATTTGTGCATTGTCAGTGTTAATATTATTAACATTATTTTTTTGTGTGTGTGAAATACATGGACTCATTTTGGCAGTAGTGCTATTAAAATTCACCGTAATAAAAAGAAAGACAGCTTTCTTTGGGAGATATGATTAGAGAGATTTTTCTCAGTCTCTGCTTCTTAGATCGGTGCACTGGGGTATTAGTCTTTACAGAGCAGAGAGGTATATGCAGAGCAAAGCAGTGGGGAGGCTTGTAAACACCTGAAAAAGGAAGTTAGCAGAAAAAAGCATGGACTTCCCTAACATGTGGATTCTTGACAGCCCCATCCTCCTGGCAGGTGCTTGGGAGAGAATTTTGTGGTCACCTTTTGCATACTGGCACACTGAAGATAAAATAGGTTACAACTTGCCCCAGGATCATAGTAGCAGGGCAGAAAAAAAATGCAGAAGTATTCAGCATGGCTTTTTGATAATGGATTCACTGCAATACCCAGGCCATGCAAGTTCTTTAATTTTCCCCAAACTATGCCCTTAAATGAGGCCTATTTCAGGCAGAGACACTAATCCGGCCCCGAGGTGGAATAATTCCTCGTCAGCACCCTTCTTTGATGTGTAGCTGATATGGAACTGAGTGCCAACATATGTTTGTACAAATATATTGGCAAATGTAAGCAGCCTACTGCTAATTACTATGCTGTGAACCTTATGTGAAGTTTAAATGATGCCTTAAGGAATCTGAAACCAAGAAGATAATATGTACATTTTCAGATGTTAGCAAAATTAGTTAACTTCTTTTTTTTTTAATTTTTTAAAGATTTTATTTATTTATTTTTAGAGAGGAAAGGGAGATAGAGAGAGAGAGAGAAACATCAATGTGTGGTTGCTGGGAGTCATGGCCTGCAACCCAGGCATGTACCCTGACTGGGGATCGAACCTGTGACACTGGTTCGCAGCCCCCACTCAATCCACTGAGCTATGCCAGCCAGGGCTAACTTCTTTTTTTTTAATTGAATTATTGGGCTGACATTGGTTAATAAAATTATATAGGTTTCAGTTGTACAATTCTATAAGACATCATCTGTATATTGTATTTTGTGTTCACCACCCCAAGTAAAGTCTCCTTCCATCACCATTTATCCTCCCTTTATGCTCTTCTATCTCCCCCCACTCCCCTTTCCCTCTGGTGATCACCATACGGTTGTTTGTTTCTATGACTTTTTTTTTAATCCCTTTTCACCCAGCCCCCCAATTCCCTCTCCTCTGACACTCAGTCTGTTCTCTACATCTATGAGTTGGTTTCCATTTTAATTGTTAGTTTATTTTGTTCATTAGATTCCATATATAAGTGCAGTCATATGGTACTTGTCTTTCTCTGACTGACTTCCTGTTTTCTTTTTTATTGTATTTTTCCATTATCATTTACCCCCTTTATACAGTTTCCCACCTCCACCTACGCCTCCCCCTATAATCACCACACTTTTCTATGTCTATGAATCCTCTTTATTTTTTTTTTTTGGCTTGAACCTTCCACCCCCAATTCCTCAAACCACACCCCAGAGGTGTCAGCCTGCTCTCTATCTATGAGTCTGTCTCTATTTTGCTTGTTAGTTTAGTTTTTTCACTAGTGTTCATATATGAGTTAAAATAAAGGGTATTTGTCTTTCTCTTACTAGCTTATTCCACTTAGCATAAAGTTCTCCAGGTCCATCCTTGCTGTCACAAAGGGTAAAAATTTTCTTCTTTTTTAATGTGATTCGTATCAAGACTCAAATTACATATTTCAAAGAACTAGAGCAAATATTTCAAAAATTTATATGGAGCCATAAAAAGTCCTAAATAGCAACAGTGATCTTGAGAAAGAAGAACAAAGTTGGAGGAACCACACTATCTAATATCAAACTATATTACAAGGTCATAGTAATCAAAACAGGAGGGTGCTGGCATAAAAAACAGACACATAGATCAATGAAACAGAACAGAAACCCAGAAATAAACCCACACCTTTATACTCATTTTGACAGAGGAACCAAGCACATACAATGGGCTAAAGATAGTCTATTCAATAAATGGTGTTGGGAAAGTTGGACACATACACGTAAAAAAATGAAACCAGACCACTTTTTGATGCCATTCGCAAGAATAAATTGAAAATGGATTAAAGACCTAAATATTAGACCTGAAGCCATGAAACTCATAGAAGAAAACATAAGCAGCAAAATCTCGGACATTGCTCATAGCAATATTTTATTGATATATCTCCCTAGGCAAGGAAAAAAAAGAAAAAGTAAACAAATGGGACTATATCAGACTATAAAGGTTTTGCATGGTAAAGGCAATCATCAACAAAATAAAAAAACAACCTACTGAATGGGAGAGCATATTTTATGATATATCTGATAAGGGGTTAATATTCAAAATTTATGAAGAATTTATAAAATTCAACACCAAAAACAAACAACCCAATTAAAAAATGGGCAATGGACCTGAATGGACACTTCTCCAAAGAGGACATACAGATGGCCAAAGACATATGAAAAGATGCTCAACATCACTAATCATTGGAGAAATGCAAAATAAAATCACAATGAGATATCAGCTCACACTTGTCCTAATGGTTATCATCAATAAATTAACAAACAAGTGCTGGCAAGGAGGCAGAGAAAAGGGAACCCTTTTGCACTATGGCAGGAATGCAGATTGGTACAGTCCCTGTGGAAAGCATTATGGAGTTACTTCAAAAAGTTAAAAGTGGGCTCTCTGCCTCCTGTTTGACAGACAGCCAAGTCTTCCTGAGCAGTGCTAGCCTCAACCTTGAGACACAATGCTGAAGGTTGCAGTGAATAGATTTGGCCATTTTAGGCATCTGGTCACCAGGGCTGCTTTTTACTCTGGCAATGTGGATGTTGTCACCATCAATGATCCTTTCACTGACCTCAACTACATGGTCTACATGTTCCAGTATGATTCTACTCATGTCAAGTTCAAAGACATAGTCAAGGCTGAGAATGGGAAGCTTGGATCAATGGAAACTCCATCTCCATCTTCTAGGAGTAAGATCCTGCCAATGTCAAATGGGGTGATGCTGCTGCTGAATATGTTGTGGAGTCCACTGGTATCTTCACTACCATGAAGAAGGCTGGGACTCACTTTAAGGGTGGAGCCAAGAGGGTCATCATCTCTGCCTCTTCTGTGGATGTCCCCTTGTTTGGGATGGGTGTGAACCATGAAAAGTATGACAACTCTATGAAGATTGTCAGCAATGCCTCCTGTACCATCAACTGCTTGTCTCTCCTGCCTAAGGTCTTCTGTGACAACTTTGGCATCGTGGAGGGACTCATGATCACAGCCCATGCCATCATTACCACTCAGAAGACCATGGATGGCCCCTTTGGGAAGCTGTGGCATGATGCCAAAGGGGCTGCTCAGAACATCACACCTGCTTCTAAATGGTGCTGCCAAGGCTGTGGGAAATGTCATCCCTGAGCTGAGTGGGAAGTTCACTGGCATGGCCTTCCATGTCCCCACCCCCAATGTGTTGGTTGTAGATCTGACCTGTTGCCTGGAGTAAGCTGCCAAATATGATGACATAAAGAAGGTAGTGAAGCAAGCATCAGAGGGCCTCCTCAAGGGCATCCTGGGCTATACTGAGGATCAGGTTGTCTCCTGAGACTTTACTAGTGACACCCACTCCTCCACCTTTGATGCTGAGGCTGACATTGCCCTCAATGACCACTTTGTCAAGCTCATTTCCTGGTATGACAAATGAATTTGGCTACAGCAACAGGGTGCTGGACCTTATGGTCCACATGGCCTCCAAGGAGTAAGGAACCCCTGGACTACCAGCCCCAGTGACACGAAGAGAAGCCCTCAGCTGCTGGGGAGTCCTTGCCCCAAATTTATCTCTCAATATACTGAGAATCTCCTGACCTCAGTTTCCATCCTAGACCCCTTGAAGAGGGGAGGGGACTAGGGAGCCCTGCCTTGTCATGCACTATCAATAAAGTTCACTGTACTGCCCCTCAAAAACTTAAAAATGGAACTGCCTTATGACCCAGATATTCCACTTCTGGGAATATATCCAAAGAAACCTGAAACATTAATTTGAAAGAATATAAGCACCCCTCTGTTCTTTGCAGTGTTATCTACGATCGCCATGATTTGGAAATAGCCCAAGAGCTCAACAGTAGATGGGTGGATAAAACAACTATGGGACACTTACACAATGGAATGCTACTCTGACTGACTGACATCACTTAGCATAACACTCTTGAATTTAAAATTTTTTTTGAATTTTAAGTTTAATTTAGTTGCAAAAAAGGTATCTAAATTGCAATATGGAAAAAAGTTTTTAAAAATACTTCTAATGTATTAGAAGTATTTTCTAATAACTTCCACTAATTAATCAGCTAAATAACCAATAAGCAATTTGATAAAATTATAGTTTAGTTTCTAAGGGGGCCTGTATCAATGAAAAGAAATGGTGGATTGTAATTAGTATTTAAGTATTTGTATTTATATAATTGTTTCTAAATTTTCTTAGTGTACTTGAATATAGATTTCCTCTTAAATGTTTAGAATAATTTCCTGAATTTCAGTCTCTTTATTAAATTTTTCTTTTTCTGTAGAAAAGGATAGTTAAATAATATGAGCGTATTTGGTTAAGTTGTACACACAAAAATTATTGTGAATAATACCACCACCACCTTTGAAATCTTTAAGTGCAGCATAGGAAATGTAGTCAATAATATTCTAATAACTATGTATGGTGCCAGGTAGGTACTAGATTTATTGGAGGGATCACTTCATAAATCACATAAATGTCCAACTATTATGCAGTATACCTGAAACTAATATAAAATAACATTCAATGTCAAAACAAGAGAAAATTTTAAGTACGCCATTCTCTGACACCCACCTCTTATTTTTCCAGCTCAATTACTCTAGTATACACACTGTAACAATTCTTTAGTGTCATGGAGACCTCCAGTTTATCAACCTTACATGCCCTATCCATCAGTTCCCTCCGTCTTCATTTCCTCTCTTGTCCATCATAATGTCATGGTCCATCATCATTATCACTCCCTTGCTAACACCCTAAACTCCCTTGGCCCTCTTTTCCTTCCTCACACTTGACTGGCAAAAGCTCAACCCTGATTAAATCTAACTGTCACCTTTCCTTGAGCACAATTTGGGGAAAAAACACTCCTACAGTGAAGCTGACTTATGCAATTTTATGTTATTGATCCCAAACTTCAAATGGACTCAAACAAAACCTAGAAGTGCTTTGACTTTTACCTTCTCTAGCTGGGTGAAAATTTTACATGCTGTAGCTCTGATGTGAAGAAAGATGTTGCTTATTTATTTTCTATAATTGATATGATCTCCCTTCCCAGGTCTCACCTATTTAGTAGCAGAGGGGACAATTGGGGAGATCAAATAATAAGGTAGTGGAAACTTAGTCATAAATCTAACTAATGGAATCTCAATTTCAGATCTCAGCACTTTGGGCAACATTTAGATGCTTTTTCTTCCAAATCCTTTGACTCTCTCCATCTCCTATTCATGATGATATCTGTATATATGCAACAAACTTACTTGATTTATGATAGAGAGCAAGGATACCTCAGATATACTTAACACACTCTAGACCTCTTCTGCCTTTGCGGGGGACAGAGTATCTTATCGGTGCTGACCTTTGCTCTTTGCACTGGAACCCACAAAGATATGTCTAGTCCCCTGTGGCCTTTTGGAAGTCTTGTGTGTGCATCTGTTTCTGAAATCTAGAGCGGTAGCCAATAATCTGTTTGCACAGTTCTCCTGCTTTCTGGTCTCCTTTTCTCTTGTTTCAGTTCTCCTCTGGTCAACTAGTCCTCTCAACCCCTCTACAGCCACACACCCTGAATACACTTTAAGAAACTAATAGCAATAGCTATGCTATTGATTCCATGCACGATGGACATGTTGCTGAGAGAAATGAGGGACTTCTGCTGGTAGTTTGTGTCTCTTCCAGGCTCTAACCTGGAGAAGCATCCTAGTTACACTACTAACTTGAATTTCTACTCTACAAGATGATTATATTATGTCTACTTGATCCTCAGAGCTCTCATTACCCTTCCATCTCTTCCTTACCCATTTCTCAGCAGATGACCCCATACCACATGCCACTGAGAAAATTTATAGTCATTATAGAGCTCTCACTGCTAAATCTATAAATAACCTCCATCTCTTTCTTTCTTAGAGAAAAGATGGAGAGTTGTTTCTTCTACCAAACATCAATCCCTCCAGTTTTGCTCAGAAGTGCATTCCCTCTTGTCTTCTTAAACACTGAGTCCTTCCTTTATTTTTCACATTATGAATGTCTCCCTTTCTACTAGTTGTTTTTATCTGTATAAAAATATGCCATAATATCCCTCTTCTTAAAGAAAACCCCCCACTAACTCCACATATGCCCTGATCCTCAATCTAGTCCTTCACTTCTCTGGCACCCTTCCTGGCTGAATTAGGGAAGTAGTAATCTACATTTGTTGACACCCTTCCTCACATCCTACCCAGTTTTCAAACCACCCAAATCTGGTGTGCATTTCTACTGCTTTTCTGAAATTACACATGCCTTATTCAGTGTATACATTTCTATTCTCCTCTTACTCAGCAGCACTCAGCACAGTTGGTTATTTTTTCTTTTGGAAACATTTTCTGTGTTAAGTGCCATGGTACATACTCTCTGGCTTTCTTCTTGTCTCATTAGCAACTTAGTCTACATTGCCCTTACTAGCTCTTCTCTTGAATCAATCTCTAGATGTTGGAGAGGCACTTTCCCTTTTACATTTTTTCTCAAGGTCACTTGCCCAGATTCAGGACTTTTAATACCATACATGCTGGAATTTTTTGTATTCATATCTTCTCCCCAGACTTCTCCTCTCAGCTTAGTCTCAAATATTCAAGCTACTTTCTTGATATCTCAGTTTGGAGGAATTATGGGCATCTTAAACTTAACATGGGTAACACAGTTTTTTATTTTCACTGCCCCCCCCACCAATAATTCCCTTCAGTCTTTCACATCTCTGTGACAGTACCATTATACTCTAGATCCTGAACCTAGAAATCCATAGCCTTGCTGGATCCCCCAGCTGCAGCTTCTCAGTCTCTTATAGATTTTCTTTTTCTTGGTATATTATTTTTTAAAAGAGTTTATGTATTCGTTTTTTAGAGAGAAAGAAAGGGAGGGAGAAAGAAAGGGAGAGAAACGATTCATTGCCTCTCACACACCCACAGCTGGCGACCTGGCCTGCACCCCCGGCATGAGCTTCGACTGGAAATCAAACCAGCAACCTTTTGGTTCTCAGGCTGGTGCTCAATTCACTGAGCCACACCAGCCAGGGCTCTTGGTACATTCTTTAAGCAGTAATGTTTTGTCTTGGCATTAATTCTCTTTTCATTTGCATTTAATCAATTGAAGCTGTTTCTACAGCTTCATTATCATTATATGCTGATGACATTCTATATTCCATTTTTAACCAGGATTTGTTTCTGAAGTCAAAGACCTTATATTTATTTTTTATCATACTTTATTCTTATTTTGTTACAGTTGTCCCAATTTTCCCCCTTTGTCCTCTTCCACTCATCCCATCCCCCCTCCCACAGTCAATTTCCACACTGTTGTCCAAGTCCATGGGTCATTCATACAAGTTCTTTGACTAATCTCTTCCCTTCTTTCCATCATTAGTCTCCTCTCCCTCCACCTCTGGTCACTGTCAGTCTGGTCCATGTTTCCATGCCTGTGGTTCTATTTTGCTTACTAGTTTATTTAAGTCATTAGATTCCTCTTAAAGTTGAGATCATATGGTATTTGTCTTTCACTGACTGGCTTATTTTACTAAAGATTCTTACTTAAATACTTAGTTACTATCTTTACAATGATGTTCCATAGGAAATTTCTAAGTAAGCTGTCCAGAATGACCTTTCTTGTAACTTGTGCTTCCTTTTGGTCCCCTTTTCAGTGAATGATACTAGCACCTGCTAGAGTCATAAGCTAGAATCTTGGGTTCCATTCTTGATAAGTTGTCTCTTTATCTTTCCGATTCAATCCATCAGAAGGTTCTGTCTCCTCATCTTCTAAAATACATTGTAAATTTGTCAACCCATCTTCCTTTCTTATGAGATCACCTTGGAACAGGGCTTTCTAATTTCTTACCTGGACTATTAAACTGATCTCCTCATCTTCATTTTTACTCACTTCTATTGCATTCTTTGAGAAGCCAGAGTAGTTTCTAAGAAAGCAAATAGGGTCATGTCATTCTCCTGTTTAAAACCATTTGTATGTAATACTTCATAAATCTTCAATCATTTTGTTTATTTATTTTCTAATCTGCCTATGGTTATAATCCTCCACTGGAGTTTATGCTTCATGTGAGCAAGGGGCTTGAGAAACAAGCACCTTGCACAGTGCTTGATAATAGTAGACAAATGAGGACAAACAACAAAGGAGACCCAATTATCAACATCGATGTCTAGTCACCACCAATTCCAAAGTAATGGGGTTCAAACTTTTTGCTAAAATGACATTTCAGGGAATGTAGACAAAGAAGCTTCATTAAATATGCCTATGTATGGAATTCCACTTCTCAGCTATGTTTTCAAGGGATTGCTACTCTAAGGACACAAGTGACTGGTTATTCCTATTGCACTGTATGAAGCCTAGGCCTTGTTCAAGCAACTTCAAGACCTTGTTCAAGCAACTTCAGGACCACAGCTAGGTAATTTGGGAAAATACATTTGTATAAAATTCAGACCAGATCAAACTCAACCGGTAGATACTCGTAAAGCAACTTTTCACTTTCTGAATGACATGATACTAGGCTTTGACATGATACTACAATTTCAGTTCAAAAAAAATGAGGAGACATCTGTTGAACAACATAGGATATGGCCAAGTCACTTGGTAAGAAAACGCTTTTATTATTTATTTATTTATAGAATACCAATTATTAGTAAAATAAGCCAACTGCTGCAGCTGCTCTTACCCCCTGCCCCCACCCAAAGAAAAACACCCAGACCAACAAATCCATGTACTGTGGTACTATTTAAATGCTAATATGAAAAGTGACTTACTGTTTTTTGGATTAATATTTCTGGATTTCTCTCATTTGTCAACTGATTATCAGTCTTATCTTCACTGGAGAAGGCAGCCTGTGTCTTGTTTTATTACACATCATCAATTTGAATATGTTTCAAATTAATTGCCAGTGTGCAGGACTGAGATAAGGGGTTTAAAAATAAGATGATGATAGTGTGAAAAGAGTTATGAAATAAATATACAGATCAGTTTTTAAAAATATATTTTACCAGTGGCAGGGGTGGTGGTCGGGAGTGGGACCAAGAAGTTACTCACCCTTGTGCCTGTCTTCAGTCAACTATTTCACATAACCACGGAAGTGCTTTTTTGGGAATCCCACAGTGACATGGCAAGAATGCACACACTCAGCTTAGTGGACAGAATACTTAACTGGTAAAATCTGTGAATTCTTGTGCATAGGCAATTACAAACACCAGGTAAAACAGTGTCAGTCATTAAAGGTCAGAACCATACATTTAATGTAGACAGCTGTATGAACCTGATAGTGACTTAGAAAACCTAAGCATTTCATTTAAAAAGAATTCTTTGTATTATGAATATGGTGATTAATTTATGCAGTTAATTCCTGGCTGGCTACAGAAGAATTCCTTTCTCCAGAAGCAATCCTATATAAAATGAGTCTTAACAGCATATAAAAGGAAAATTTGTATATAAACATTTATTATTATACATTGAACCACACCCAGGTGTAATAATAGTACTCTTTATTGAAAGAAAATATATCTAAAAAAAAGGAAAACATATCTAAAGAATCCTCTTTATATAAGAATAATACTTGCTTCATCAACTTACCTCCAGATCTGTAGTAGGATGCAGGAAGTTGTGATACAAAGAACACAAGACTTAGCCCAAAGGATCTGGGTTACAATTTTACATGCTGAAATGAGAATTGTGGCATTTATGGTTGCATGGTCTCTATCTGACCTGGTGCTTTCACATTTTTTTTTTGGTCTAGTCTTATTTATCCTGGCTCTACCACTCACTGGCCAATGATGTTGTGTGTGTTACCTATCATTTCTGACTCTTAGCTTTCCTATGCATCAGTTTCTTCTCCCTCAAAAATGGTAGCTATTATATTTGCTACTCTTACACTTTTCTTTTGTTTTGCAAACATACACATTTTCTGAAAGAAAAAGTATTTAAAGTTCTATGTTTAAGTCATTTATTTCCCCAATTCTCTAATATCATTGGACATTATTATTTAGGATTAAATTTTACTGAGAATAACAGACACCCAAAATATCATGCCTTAAATAGAATTAATATTTATTTCTCAAATAAGAAAGGGTTTGTAGATAAGTAGTTTAATGCTGATGAGTTAAGTCTGTTTCACAAAGTGGTCAGGAACCTAGCTCCTTTTATCTTGTTGCTCTTTTGTGTGTAAATCTATTACCAAGGTCACCTCATGGCTCAAGATAACTGCTCCAGCTCTAGGCATCCTGTCCATATTCTAGCTAGAGGGAAGGAGTTAAGAAAAAAAAGAATGAATGAGTGTGTTAATGAATGTGCATTACCTATCATTTAAGGAAGATCCCCAAAATGTTGTATGGCACTTGTCCATTGGATGAAAATGTAGCTACCTAGATATAGCTACCAACAAAAGATATGAAATATATTCTTAAAGAAGAGAACAAATATTGGAGGAAAATTTACCTCCTTTGTCATAAGAACATAAAACATTTGTCATAAAACATTTCTCAGACTATAGAGACAAATAGTAAAAAAAAAGAGAAAGGGGACATATATAATTACTTTAGGCTGAGTTGGGTGAATATTCTGCAGTTTTGCTGTTGTTGTATAAAATTATCACAGAGAAGTTTCACCTGATACTGAAGACTCACTTTCATTCCTGAGTTTTTATATGGATATCTTCTGTTGTAAGTAAGCCAGCAAAGGTATGGATGTCTTCATTAGTAAGCTTATTTTGTTTTCTGTGAAGCATATATATTATCTTTCAAACACATTACTTGTTTTCTGTAAAAGTTAGTTTCTTCCACTGGAAATCCATGTGTTTAAAAAAGATCTAATAACTTGGTTCAGGGTGTCAATCAATAAAGCACATGAATAACCAGTGGGAAGCAGTCACTACACTGCCCAAGGGGAAGTCATCCAAGAATGAAATCAGTACAACAGCTGAATTGCATCCTTCATCAAACACATGTAAAACAGATCAGAAAGGCATCAATTCCCAGTGCTGGCATGGGTGGTCTCTCTACTGCATGTGTAATTTCCAATTTAACAAAGGTTCATACATTTTTGTAATTTGAAATGTCAAAATAGTAAATCCTATGTGGGTAAACTAGGTGGCAGTTCAAAAATTTATAATGAGTATTCAGTTAAAATAAAGTAATTTTACTTATTGGCAGAGTTGTTTTAAAACTAGTATAAATATATATTCTGGCTAATAAATTTTAAGGGTCAGTAATAAAATATCTAATATTTGACACAATTGTCTTTTGGGTCAATATGGCCTGGTATGATAGGAAGGAGGCAATAAAGTATTGTTAATTAAAGTAATTTTAATTAGTATGTGCTTCCTTTTAATCATCTGCTACTTTCATTTAGTTGTTTATTTCTTTAAATAAGTTATTTTACAGAGTAGTTTGAATACTTAATGTTTTCTTGTTTTTTATTTAAAATTTCCTCTTAAATTTTAGTTTGTAAATTATTAATATTAAATTTATTTATTAGTAAGATAAAATATATTTGTAATTTTTTGATTTTTAATTGAATCAATTTTCTCAATTTTATTTAATTAAAAATTTTTCTCACATAATCAAGGCATGAAAGATTGAAGAGGTAACATTTGCTTCTTTAATTGTGGTAGATATGTGTCTAATCTTTGACACATATCATATCTAGATATGATAAAATCTTTTTCCTTTTTTTGAAAAAAGTAGCCACATCAGCAAAATGACTACTCCTTAGTTTTTGGTATTTCACAGTTTTTTTGATATATGTTAGTCCAATTCATTTCAGAAGCCACATATTGAAAAGGTACTTGGCTCTAGGTGTTTTGCTGCAATTCAGAAATAAAAGGATGAGTGAGGAAGGGTTTTCTGACCTTTAGACCTTCAGAGTTTGTACTAGAATGTAAAACTCCTAATTTCAACTGTTTTAAGAAAACCAAAATAGAATAGTAATGACTCAAAGAAATCTAAATAAAGAATTTAAAGTAAAAAATGGATGATTTAATCATAATGGAAAGCAACATAGTGATATGCTTTTATTTGAAATGTATCATTGTACTGAACTTACATGTGAATTTTTCTCATGTATTAAATATTTCTCTATATTACTGATGGTCCAGAAAAGATATGGTTTGATAACAGACAGATCCCTTTATCTCAAATGCATTACAAAGTTCAATTTTGATATACCTTAAAACCTGTGAAAATCTAGTTCTTTTTTCTTTACCCTAAGATCCTTTCTGTTTTATGCATTTTTGTCTTAAAATAGAACTAAAACTAGAATTAGCATTCATATCTGTTGACTTGAGCAGTAGTGCATTTTACTCCAAAGCTGAGTAACAAAGAATGTGGTCAATGATGAAGGGTAGATATTAATCCCATATATCTCAACCTGTGTGAAACTGTTATGTTTCAAAAATCAGCTTAGCACTTCACCCCAAAGCAGTATTTCCTTAGAACTCTACAGTATATAAAAGACAGAACATCTAAGAAAAAGGAATACTGAACCTTAACATACTGTATTTTAAATAAAAATAAAAGTAATAAGGTTGTATTGGTATAAAACTTTAGTAGATTTATTATGTAAGTAGGGAATTCTTAATGTTCCATCAATGCAAAATAAGAAACTCTTGTGTAAACTTTAACACAAAATTTAACAGGAAATTTTATATCAAAATAAAGAACCGAAAAACCAAAATAAATATGAAGGTAAAATCCTCCCCCACAACTGACCTATTGGTAATTTTTTTCTTATGTTTCTCTTCCTGTGCTTTGGGCAGTGCCATCATTTCTTTGTCTCTGCTCCTTCCTTTCTCTTCCATGTGTGTATCATGTGTGTATGTATGTATGCATGTATGTATGTGTTATCCTGATGCTGCTTCTCTGGTCTTTCTGTATTTCTTCTCTGACACATGTGCCTTAGCTGTTGGTGTTCTGTATATTTCTGTTTGTTTCTTAGATTCAAGAAATTAATCAATTTCTCACTAAACTGCCAGGAGAAGTATATTGATTCATATAAGTAATTTGGTCCAACAAATTCTTCCAAGATGAAAGTATGTCCCCTTTTTTTCTAGTTTGCAACTCTGTGAAAAATAATCCCAGCTCTCCTGCTTAGAGGCAACCGTTTACAACTCTTTTAGTTATTTCTCCTGCTATTCCCTCTGCTTTTCTAAGTGGTAACTATTCCTTGATGTATCCACTTAGACATCATTTATTGACTTACACTTATGGTAGATGAGGACTTAGCTTTTCAACTACCACCACTCTTCCCTTCCCAATATCTGTCATGGTTGTGGCTAAATCATGCTTCAGTGTTGTCATTATTATGACTTTGCAGATATTGTGTAATGCAGTGAACTAATCATGTACTCTGATTTTGTATGTTTTTTTTTCATTTTGGATTCTGATTTATTTTTCTTCTTTTAAAATATATTTGATTGATTATGTTATTACAGTTGTCCCATTTCCCCCCTTTATTTCCTTCCAACCTGCATACCCCCTCCCACCCGAATTTTCTCCCTTTAGTTCATGTCCATGGGTCATGCGATTGTGTATCTTTTGATGAACATTATTATCCCTCTGGAATTGATACTTCCTGGAATAAAATAAAAGGTCTTCTGTTTAGTTTGTTTAGTTTTCTATGTATCTCCTGAGCATGTTTTCCCCAGTACAGAGACATTTTGTCTGTCAGCTTTGTGAAAATGCTCCACAGTCACACATACCAGTTAATATACCAGTGGCCACTCACCTATTGGCTTTTAATATTCCAAAAATGTGTTCAGATTTTTCATTCACTGTGTTTTTATTTCACACTCTCTCATTCCTAAACCTTTAAAAATTATTCTCTAGTCTTTAATATTTTATGAGCCGGGCAGGAATATGGAAGGAGACTGTGGCTGGAGTGGGCGTGTCCCCCTGGCCCCCGCTGTTGGCAGCTGAGCTCCAGGAGTGAGGTGCAGCTGCACAGGTCAGCCTACCCTTCCTCTGGTGCAGTTGGACTGGGATTTCACATTAACTGAAATTGGATGTCATTAACTCCCATCTACTTGTCCCTTCCTGTTTTTTAGAATTATTTAGACTATTTACTCTTAGTTTCCTATTGCTGCTGTAAAAATTTACCATGAATTTGGTGCTATAAACCAACACAAATTTATTATTTTAGTTACTTCTGGAGGTCAGAAAGCTAAAATGGGCCAGCAGACCTGTGCTCCTTCTAGAGGCCCTAGGACAGAATCTGTTTCCTCGTCTTTTCTGGCTTCTGGAGGCTGCCCACACACCTTGGCTCATGGTACCACACCACTGCCACCTCGGCTTTTATGTGTCATCACATCTCCTTCTCTGACTCTGATCTTCAGTCTTCCTCTTCTGTCTTTTAAGAACACTTGTGATTACACTGGAGTCACCTGGATAACCCAGAATTATCTCCCCATCTCAAGATCCCTAATTACATCTGCAAAAGTCCTTTTACATGGCAAAGTCCCTAATTACATGGCAAAAGTCCTTTTTGCCATGTAAGGTAACATATTTACAAATTTAAGAGGTTATAGATTTTTAGGGGGCTATTATTCTTCCTACTGTGCTTTTCTGTATAACTGCAAGTATTTGAACAAATGTTGCCTTTTTTAAGACACCTTCTTTTTTAGGTTAACATATGAAACTTCTTCACTTTTTAAATACTCTTAGATCCACTACCACTCTCATTACCACCATCTGTATCTCCTTCCTTTTGCCAATGTCTTAAGTGTCCAGAACTGAACATGAATATGATCGGACTCAGGAAGATTCAATGACAATATCATTTCCCTGCTTCTAGAAATTCTAATTCTATTAATGCAGCCCAAGATTTGATTATTTTCTTGGAGAACATTGTCGACTAATATTGATCTTTTACCAACTAATATACCTTAATTTTTTCCACATAAACTAAACTACATGTGAGTTTTTTTTCACATTCTGTCCTTCTGCACGATTATTAAAACAAAACAAAACAAAACAACAAAGATGTATTCAGGTCCTATTAGGTGCCAGAAACTGGACCTCTTATACTTAGGAAAGTTGAGTGTCAACTGCCTAGATGTCTCTATGGTCCTCCAGTTTGCTTCAAGATTGAAATAAACTTGGCATTGACCTTGTCTTAGGAATTGAGGGAATTGCGTTATTTCTCCCAATATGTTCAAGGCTTTCTGGGGAAGTGTATGCTGTGATTGGTGACCTGTGGCTAATCATCTATTTCTATAGAACTCTCAACTCCTAACCTGCATCTTCCATGCTGCTGTCACCTCTCTGCCCTCTGTTGCTCCACGCTGTACACCTCAATTATTGTACTCCCCCACAGTTCCAGTGACCCAAATTTGTGTAAGTATATGTTAGTGAAGGCCTCAAGTTGTGAAGGGAGTTAACATGCGGCCTGGAAAATAATCAACAATAAATATTAGACCTCAAATGTTCCTTTGTAATTCTTGCCTCCAGGAGCTCCTTATAGGACCAGTTCTTGGCACAAGGTCCAAGTGTACATCAAAATGCTTGACTATTCCTTTCTTTAAACCTCACCATGAAAAAAGTGAAGAAATTTCACCCAAAGATATGTTTATTAATTTTTATTTTTTTAGAAAGAAGGTGGGAAGAGAGAGAGAGACCAACATGAGAGAGAAACATCTATTGGTTGCCTCCCAACCTGCAACCTGATTGGGGATGTGCCTTGATTGGGGATCAAAACCACAACTTTTTTGGCGCACGGGACGATGCTCTAATAACTGAGCCACCTGGTCAGAGCAACTTCCCCCTGTTTTTCCTCTTGGCAGGCTGTCAGGCTCAATTCCTCCTTTTATTTATTTCTTGTTTCAAAGCAATGTGGCCCTTGTTTGGGATTTTACGCCCCCCCCCTTTTGTTTGAATGAAGAAACTATCAAGGAATTAGACTGAATAAAAAAATAACTTCTCTCCCTAATAAAGAATTCTTTACCAAGATTTTAGTATAAGTAAAAGGTTCATTCTTGTTACATCTATCTCTGAAAAATTCAACCCAAAATTCCATACAATAATTTATATTATGAAAATTAAGTACCTGTATATTTATAAACTGTTAATGTTCTTAGAAAGCTATTACTATAAATTATCATTTGCAAAATAAAGATAATGGTTAAATATTCTGACTTTCAAGCCACTCAGATAAGCCAGGGAAAGTGTGAGCTTTTGCTTCTCATGGGGTGCACCCTGCAGGTCTTGCACATACACAGTCTACCTGTGTAAGGACTGCAGGATTAAAGTGTGCACACCACAAATCTAAAGGTATCTCTCCCAAAAGTGATTTTTTTCTCCTTTACGAAGAAAAGGCTATTTTTATTTAGTGCATTTTATAGGTTAAATTGTGTCCTAAAAGGCTACCTTGACGTCCTAATAATGCCCAGTACCCCAGAATGTGACCTTATTTGGAAATAGTCTTTTCAAGGGAAATCAAGTTAAAATGAGGTTATTATTGTGGTTCTAATCCAGTAAAGCTGGTGTCCTTATAAAAGGGGGACATTTGGACACATACAAACACACATACAGGGAGAAGAAAATCATGTGAACATGAAGATAGAGATCAGGTGAAGTATCTACAAGCCGAGGAACACCAGAAATTGCTAACGAACCACCGTGAGCTAGGAGAGAGGCAGGGAGCAGATTCTTCCTCACAGCCTTTGTAAGGAGCCATTCGTGCTGATACCTCAACCTCAGACTTCTAGCCTCCAGATTTCTGAAGCTGCCCAGTTTGTAATACTTTGTTATAGAACCTTAGCAAATTTATATAGAGCACTCGACTAAAACAAAGACTGTATTAATATTTCTTAACTCCTGGGTGTGTTTCTAACAAAATATTGTGGGAAGACACTTCATTTTGGTGAAAAAAGTTTTTTTAAACTATAGGTAAACTGCTTTTCAATTTGAATAAACATATTTTGTCAAATACACTGGATTGAAATTCCTTTCAATTAACCAAATAATCTATCTGGAAATGATACTTCTAAGTGGGGAGATTAAGTAGATGTTTACTAATGGGTCTTGGGTTTCTTTTGGAAGTACTGCTTGTGGATGAACCAGATGCTCATGAGCATGGAACAGACTGGGAAAGCAGAAATGAGCGCATTGGCAGTAGCGAAGCAGGGCCAAGTCCAGCAGTGGTCTCCTTAGTACACTTTTGGAAACGCTGAAACAAATATTAGTGAAAGAGGGTTGCAAACATATTTCAAAGTTCTTTCCAGTGATTGAAAATTTTTACTTTACTTTCTTGGGGTAACATATAGCAACTGAGGATAAACATTAACAGCATGGTTGCCTTGATATGAAGAAAAAGTATTACATTTGTAGTCAGAAGCCCTGGTTATAGGTGCCCTGTTTTTCTACTTTATTGCTGCATGTTACAGAAAGTTACACAGAATGCTCATTCTGTGAAGAATCAATGATGTCCATTCAATTGTGTTATTACACATAAATGGGATAAATTGTGATTATATTTTAAAATTGTCTCATCCTATGAGAGTATGATTATGATTGTGAACAGACATGCCTGTATCTACCCCTATATTATATAGGAGTCAAGGTGTACCAGAGGTTAATTATTTGTTTTTCAGCAAGATTTGTGCAACTTTTTCTTTGGAAATGAATGTTTGTCCAGAGGCATAGGTAGAGTTATAAACTGCCAAAGAAGATTCATATTAGAGAAAATTTCGATCAAAATTAGTGGAAAAAGAATTCGGGGCAAATATTACTAACTTGGAAAAGTATTTCTCTCTGAGATTTCTCTGAGGTGAAAAGCCATTCCTTTCTTTCTGAGTCATCATCATTAGAGAACAGTAATATACCGTATCTGTCATTTTGGTGAGTCGAACCCTGTGGTCTAACACATCCTATTTTCTATTTCTCAAGTTTCTTTCACTTTTTTTTAATTGCCAGGATTTTCTAAACAGTTATTTCAGAATTGCTTATAAAGAAGATGGCTAACCATTGTTTGGTACAATCTAAGCAAATATCCCTAAATGATTAAATGTTTTGCTCACTGACTAAATGATTGGTTTCTTAGCCACTGTACTAAATGGTTGGAATAAGAACAAAGATAAATTAACAAATAATTTATGAGTGAAATGTAAATGTGTCTTAAGATAAAACTTCTCTTAAAATAAAGTTCCTTGAAACATTTTGTAAGAACCAAGTTTTTAAAAAGGTACATTTGGGAAGTTATTTAACACAGAAACATTAGAAGGTTTTGTTATCTTTGATGTAATGTGATCAGCTGTTGGACAGAATGGCAGTTGTAATATCTGAGGTCGCAGTGATGTCTGTATATTGAAGTGTAAATAAATAAATTTATTTAATGTTTTATACAGTGTAATTTAATAGTACCTACTCTTGACATGAATAATAGACATAATCCTGGCTACAGGGATAATTAAAGTCTGAAGACCACACTTTCAGTGAATACGTATGCACCCTTTGAGTAAGACTAATAATGAAGCCAACTCCTGTGATATTTATGCAACTGCTAAACTCTCACTGAAGTCAATGGGAGCTTGCTTACGTAAGGGCTGCCAGCCTTCGCCGCCAGAGATTAAAGGGGGAAAAATCCTTAAACTCTTTCAACATTAATATTGCCTGGAAAAGAATCCAGCCATGGTCCAAGACATGCAGCTTTCTGAACCTAGCAAGTAGAAGGGTAAACAATAAACAGTTATTTTAAGCACGATCTAATCAGAGTTCAATGAGAAGTAATATTATATTTGATCTCTAAGGTATTAATAGTTGTATATCACTATTAGACATTTTTATGTAGTCCATGATCCAAACAATGGCTTAAGTCTGCGGTATTTAATAAATCAAGGTTCTATGGTTGTGGGGCTGAGTGGGAGTGAGGACAAGGCGTCTTCTCTCTGTTTTTCCCCCCTCAGGTGCAGTTTTATGTTAATATAGGAGAAGTGTGGCCTTCCTTCTCATAGCACTAAAAGTGAGATAATCCCTGTGTAAGAAATCAGTAAGTACGGTCTGCTTAATCTAGTCCCAGTGTGAAACTGTTGACATTTGTTCTTTTTTCTATCATTATGTGACTGGGCCTGTTTTGTGCTGGATTAGGCACAAATCTCCTGTGCAGCACATTTGGCATGTTACTAGTAGTTTAACTTCATTAATAATGTATGAAGAAAATGTAATCCACGACAAGGAAGAAAGTTTTTTTTCTTTGCTTCTCCCAAGTCATTTGGAATGAATAATTATTCAACATTTTATGTTTGATGTTATATTTTACAATTGAACTTCTCTGGTGATATTTAAAATAGAAACTTTGGCAAATGCTGGTAAAAGTCACACCTTTTAAAATGTTAAGTGTGATTTACTGATAACCAGTAAAACTTAGTAGGAAATTAAATATTTATTCAGCTTATTTCATTTTCAGGGTCATAATGCTCCTTCTGAGTCATTCCTAGTAATTTCCATCAGCAAACCATAACAGACATCAAGATAGGAGAGCAATAAGTTAAGATGAGATTGTACAAACAAATAAGAACATACACAGATTTTCAAGGGAGTGAAAACGTTCAGTTCTGATTGAAATGTGTACGACGAAATGAGTTTGGCTGCATCAAACACAAATAAATGTGCCAAAAGATAAGCCCCTCACTGGTGCTGCTGCGTTTTTATGTTTTCTAAGCTGCTTTACAGATGAAAATGGAACTATATTTGAAACGATGTTTTCTGTTTTTCCATACTCCTGATATTTGTGGAAAGTCACAAAATGGCCTAAGGAAGCTAAGCTCACCCGAAGCACTGGTCACTACAAGTACTTTTGTACTCTGTACTCCCGTCACATTTGGGCGATCAGAGCAACAGCTGGGGAGACTTTTTCAACAAAGATGAGTGTCAGATAATCCTGATGAGATTCCACATCCAACATCTTTTGTAATTATGTCACATTCAGCTGTAATGGAATAATTCAAGCTGAAAGAACAAGCTTTGATCCTTTCTTAAACCTTTCCCTGTGGACTGGCTATCTAAAAGATTTAAAGATATTTCTGTTACAAGATCTAGTGTTTCCTCAGAGAAGTCATGCCTCTGAAGCATCGTGATCTACAAGAACATCGAGTTTGCCAAACACATTTCTGAAAGCATCTTTTTTTTTTTTTAGTGGGAGGGGTGCATTGAATGAAGACATCAATAATATACTGTTTTTCCATTTTCACCTAGACTGTCAAGATTCATTGTCTTATTCTGTCACACCAATGGGCAGATAGAAAAGTGATTTAAATATACTGTGGAACTGTCTTATTTGCACATTTAAAGCATCTGTGTGCAAATTCATGCATGTACTTATTAAATTATGTTTTAAGAGAAACTAACCTAGTGAAATATTAGATATGTTGTAGAATTAAAAAATAAAGAAGTAATTAAAATACTAATAAGTCACAGTCCCAAATTTCTCATTTATAGTAAGTTTCTTGTACAAAATTTATATATTCTACTTTTATTAGATATTTGCATTATAATAATGAAACTGAAAGGATGGGTTTTCAAATTTAATTTAAGAATTTTGCTTAATAATAAAGATTAGTCAAAAAAATAAAGATCACTTATATTAAAAATCACCTATATTTGCTTATAATCATTCTATTTCTATCAATTCTTTTTGTTTTATCCTTACACTGTACTTATTTTTCTCTTTCTCTGTTTTCTTTTCTTTCTACTATCATTTTTTCCCTTGAGACTGAATTACTGAAAAAGTGCGGTGGAGAAGAAACCATGGACGTGACTTTAATTTTGGCTTTAAGAAAATTATTACTAAAGTGAAAAGCAGCATTAAAAAGTAAGATTTTCTTTGAGTAATTTTTCTTTAAGTAATTTTAAAAAGTGAATCTATATATTTGTTAAAGCATGAATTTGACTGCTCTTTGACTTACTGAGCACAGAAAAGATGAGGAATGCATGAAGACCCCCAAATGCAAGTCAGAATTTGAGTTGGTGGAAATGCAAAGAGGAAAATCTGCAGGAAAAGTGGTCCAAATATTAAAACAAGTTTTGCCCAAAGTAATGAAGAAACTTAATTCATGTGATAAAGGTCCTCTGAAAGATCATCTTTCCCCACTGAACATTGCTTCTATGCCCCCATTGCTAAATAAAATATGTGTGTCTTTAGCTCACATTTTGATATTGTTTTCTAGTAAATTTATATATGAAGAATAATTATAGATTTTCTTTTGTTTTATTTAGGTCTTTAACTGTATGTTTGATTTAATATTAATATCCCCAACTCTGTAGTATCATTTACCATCTTCATAGATGAGGAAAACTGAAGCTCAGAATGGCTAACTGACTTACACAGATGTGAGACAAAACTGGGATTGAAAGTCAGAGTTTCTGTCTGTGAGCAGCACTTTCTGTTGTACTACAGTTTCCTTTTTTCTGATTTTGTTGATAGTTATTGTGGTGGGAGAGTAAAGAAGAAACAATACAGCTGCTTAAGACTACCTATTTTTCTCTTAGATATTACTTTTGTTTTTATTTTTAATCCTCACCCTTGCCTTTTGTATGTACCCTGACTGGGGACCAAACCCACAACCTAAGTATGTGCCCTGACTGGGGAATCAAACCCAAAACATTTTGGTGTACAGGATAATGCTCTAACTGAGCCACTTGGTCAGGACTAGATGTTATTTTTCATTGTAACTTGATTTTTGTAAGATCATTTTTCCTGAGATCTAGAATGTGCCCTGGCTGGGGTGGCTCAGTGGATTGAGTGCTGGCCTGTGAACAGAAAGGTCACCAATTTGGTTCCTGGTCAGGGTAAACACCTGGGCTGTGGGCCAGGTCCCCACTTGGGGGTCTGTGAAAGGCAGCCGATCAGTATTTCTCTTGCACATCAATGTTTCTCTTCCTCTCTTTCTCCCTCCCTTCCCTTCTCTCTAAAAGTAAATACATAAAATCTTTCAAAAAAATAAAAAATAATGGTTTATTTCTTTGAAAAGATAATGTCTGAAGAGAATGACAATTGCGCTCTCTGACTGGTACTCACCAAAATGCTGAAGGGAGAAGACTAGGTGTTTGCATTCTTGCCTGTAGTCCTAGAGCTTATACTGTGATTCTATAGATACGTAGAATACTCTGAGTATTCAGTGTTCTGAACATTTACTTAAGTGCAACTCAGTTTTCTCTTGTCTTGCTATGGCTAAAAGAGTCATTTCTGATAAAACTACAAATCGATTTTTGAACAAGTAAGAAATTTAGAATATTGAAAACTTGACCACTAACAGCAAGTTTCCCTTTGAAGAGAACTTCCTTACTGGTGGATATAACAAAAGCCAGTAATATTTTCCCAACAGATAAAAACTTTTGTGGGCTGACAGATCTAAAATTCTTACCTGGTGTCCATTTTATCATATATAACTTTACAATCTTTTTTTCTTTTCCTCAAAACAGGTTTATTTTTTTTCTTATCATGCCATCACCAAATTACTGCCTATATTTTCATAGTAGAATTGATGACATAGGTCACATCACTAGTGAATTCACCAAGTGAACTTCCCTGCAAATTTTAGGTCTCTAATATTACTTAATTCCTTGGAGGAAAAATCCAACAATACAGCACCCATATTTCATGTTTTTAGGTTTTTATAAGAAAATATGAAGTGCATGAATTAAATTTACTCTCTTATTGGCATTACTCATCTAGTACTTTCTTGATAGTTTTCCAATTCAGGATCCTAAAAGATGTGTTGAGGAAAAAAATTCCTAAGTATTTTATTCCCTTAAAACAACTTATTGGCCAGACAACTCTATTCTTCTGCCTATTGCAGTTGATCAGATTTCAGTGCTTTGTGTGTGAAGCAGAAAACACTGACTTTCTTCATTTTGTTACCATATAAAACTGGGGATGCACGCCAGAGGACACAGTTGTGGTTTTGAGGGCAAGTACCATCGCTAATGCTATTGCTTGAGTTTTACTTTTTAAATGTGGCTCCAAATAAATAATTGTTTTATATTGTAGCAACTTTTCATTTAAGAGATCATATAGCTAAAGATCAGTTTCATTCATAAGAAACAAAATGGTTTATTTACCATTTATGGGGACTCCATAAAAATATGTCTATTTTTTTCTGTACACACACACACACACATTTTTCTTTATATTATTTTAGGAGGTATGTTAAAAACATTTGTTAGTTCCAAATCTAAAAAAAATGGAATGAATAGTGTAACCCCCAGTGTACTCATCACTTAACTTCAGTAATTACTGTGATGATCTTGTTCGTCTGTGTCCTGTCCTACCCATTGGGTTGTTCTGAAGCATGTTCAGACACAATGTTATTCCACCTGTAATTATTTTTTATATATTTCTAAAGGTAATAGTGCTTCTTTAAACATGTAAAACAATCCATTAACACAGAATAATTAACCGTAATTCAAATATCATCAAATTTGATAGGTTTTTCACTTTTATTGAGAAGTCATTATGTTCTTGGTTATTTGTTTTTTCTTTTCATTTAAATCCTCATGAGCTAATAAAATTAATTTCCCTTTTCTAACTCACAATTTAGTATAAAATAGTGTCTAAAAGAATAGATTTGAATAATTAGGGTTCAGATCCCTGATTTGCTTTTATTAGCTAGGTGGCCTGGGGCACATTAATAAGACTCCATTTCCTCATGTCATATAATTATGTCAAATGGTTTATATATGTAAAGTGCTTAGCTTAATAGCTGGTATGTAGTAAGTTTTTAGTAAGGGCGTGCTATTTTTATAAAACTCTGGAGTTGGAATTTGAACCCAGGTCTGTCCAGTCCCAAAGCCTGTGAACTTTCCACTGTGCCATGCTCAACTCGAGTGGTGACAACATTGGCAGCACACCATCCTGGACACTCTATAAAGAGTATTTAATGTGTACTTATTAAGAGTCCACTCCTCAGTAGCCCCAAACTTTCCATCATCATTGGCAAGCTAGTAACTGGAATTCCCTAGTCATGGCAATCACTGGTCACAGAACGCAGCTGAGCCTCAACAGGTGGCCGTGAAGGTGAGCAGAGCCAGCGTGGGCACGCACAAGGCAGAGCAGGACATCGTGGTGGCAGGTGGGGTTCAGTGCTAGACAACAAGACCGGGGAACTTGTGGAGGGTGGACTGCCACAGCCAGCATTCTGCATTCATGATGTTCTCAAGCAACATTGTTATCCTGGGCCACTGCCATAGCTTAGATGCCACAAGAATGAGGCTGCTCTTTGTGTTGATTTATGCTCACAATTATAGGTCTTGTGCTTTCCAACTTTGTATTTTTTATGTCAAGAAATATTCCAGCCTAGATTTGGTCAAACCAGAGAATACAAATCAAGCTCTGAGAATGATTGGATGCTAAAATGTTATGGATTAATACAGAGCAGAAATGCAGCTTTGCCACAGAGCCAGAGGATTTAAAAACTGGGCCAAAGAGTATACAAGTAATATTTATTAAGTACATAAAATGGATCAGGAACTGAGGGTTAGAAAAGAGACTGCTTTCCCCATGCCCCCACCCCCAGCTCTCACTTTGGTAAAGAGTGATAGCTAAAGCAGGAGATTTCTGTCAAAACTGTTATTATTATTAATGCTCCCATACTTTAAATTTCTCCATAATTACATAAGCCTGTGTTCCTCTATTTGCTTCAGAAATAAGTGATGAAGTTTAATTCCTTCTTTCATTGGTTCAATAAACATTTATTGAGTGCCTATTATATACTGTGTGCTTTTCTAGGCACTGAGGCCATGGCAGTGAAGAAAACAGACAAAATCTATGCCCCAGTAGAATTTATATTCTAGTGGAGAGCCAGAAAATAAACATGGAAAACATAAAGTATGCTAGTAAAAGAATACTAAGGAGAAAGAGACAGGCAGGAGGAATTGAAAGTGTGGGGGGAGTTACACAAATTTAAATAAGGCAGAAGGGAAGGTGTTCCTGAAAAGGCACCTTAGGAATAAAGATCTGAAGGAAGTGACCCATGCAGATATGTACGTATGAGTGTTTCTATGCTAAGGGGACAGCAACTGTGATGCCCCTAAGGCAGATTGTGACTGGCATATAGGGAGAATGGTCAGGAGGCCACTGTGCCCTGTGTGAGAGTGGTAGGAAATGAGACAAGAGAGAAACCTGTGCGCAGATCATGTAGGTCTTTAGGCCTGAGTAAGGATGTGGGCTGAGTGAGACCCAGGTGACTGCAGGCCTCCGAACAGAGCAGGGGCACAATCCACTGCGGCTGCATCAGCATCACTACGGCTGCTGTGTGCAGAACAGAGGATTCATTAGGACAATGCCTGACATGTAGTAAGGAACATTAAGTGTAAACTGTTATTGCTAATTTTACAACTACTATAATCCAACTTTACTGTTTGATTGTGGCTGTTGAGTGAATTGACAAGGAGACTCATTTAATGTGAAACAATCATTCATTTTATGGAAATGATTACATAAAAATGATTAAATGTGTTATGTCTTCTTTTATTTATGGAGTGATATATAGAGAGACAGCTTGAGAGAAAAACTCTTTGTAGCTGTGGTCTATCTTTTGAGAAACTTTAGGATTAAAATTTTTTTATTTTAGACACTTGAAGTGTCTCAGCTTTAAACTAACTATAAAAAACTACTTATAAGTTATGCCTCGGGAGTCCAGAATCCAGTATACCTTTAGGATATTTAAAAAAATCTATTCACCAATTAAAACATATTTCTTGACAGATAAAACAATATGTAAATGTACTTATGCCAGTTATTAAAAACAAATGATGCAGCTTTAAATTACAATATTAGAATGTAGTTCTCTATTGTTTTGCTCCATAGAAATACTTTTTGCAGTGTGTCCTAATGATTACTGTTAAAGAACATTTCTTTTAGTGGGTGTTGTTTTCAAAAAAATCCAGATTGGGCACTGATGATACACCTTGAATTATGTAGTGTATTGTAGATAAATTATTATTGTGATTAAAATTTAGAGTGCAGCAGAAATAAACTTTTGCTGAAACTACTTAATGAAACAATATATCCTATAAATTTTATTTATGTTGTCAAGCTTTTAAATTTCCCTTCCTTTTAACATGAACAGATTTATAAATGTTTTAGAACTCATGTTTCAATAGGAATATATCTGTATATCTCTATCTAATATATACCTACATATCAATTTACTTTTTTGTAACAAATGTTATTTTAGGAAAAGGTGGATAGTTTTCTAAGAGAATATTCCCCCTAGATCATTACTATTCTATAGTCTCTTTTATTTGGCATTTAAAACTGTCTGTGAAATTCAAGGAATTTTTTAGGGACTTCTCAAACTTTCTTGATCATTTCCCACATCTACTTTCCCTTCAACTGCCAGTTGCTTCCAATGTAGTCAAAATTTAATAACCTTCAAATTCTTAGATCTCACTTAAAGGTGGATGCTGAGACAATGTGGATGTAGAAAGATTTAGAACTCAAAAACTATAAATTTAGTTAACACAACAATATACTATTTGGTAATGTCTGCCAGACTTCATTTTTAGAATGCAATTTTTAAGCTTTCTAAAGTAGATATTTTTCCCTTGAAAAGCAAAAAGATATTTTTCAAATATGAAACTATTTACAGCCATTGATGAAGATATTAGCTTCTTATTCCTTCTAACTTGCAATAATTTTAAGAAGGCAAATAATAAATATAATTTTGAAAGAAAAAGTGTTAGGATGAAGGAAGAAAAATATAACCTTTAAGAATCAAATTTTAAAATCAAATGTAATTATTTATAAAGGACTGAAATTATTAAGGAATTTGCTGCTGAACCTTGACAGAGAAACTTAAAACACACTATAATTTAGCCCAATTTCATCAGTGCTTCTTGATTTTTGCTGTGCATAGGAATTACCTGAATAACTTGATATAAATGTGGATCCTTGGCCCACCAGAGGGACTCTGGTTTAGTGAGTCTCAGAAGGACCTGTGCAGGAATCTGAGTTAGAAGTATCCAAGATGATTGAAACATGAGATCCTAGGACCATACTTTCTTGTCCAATTGGAACTTTGATGATGGAACTCACCCATATATTGTCCTTAGACTTGTAATTTGAAATTTGTTTCCTTATGGCACCAATTATAAGTTGCTTCCCTTCATTCTTTGTAGATATATTTACTTTAGTTTTGAGGATGATGAAAAGCTGTGATTCATGATGCCCTTAACCTCCTGCCTCTCTTTACATCAGAATCTCATTACATTTGCTCTTCCCTCTTTCTCCTTCTCATCTTAGAGGAGGACATGTCCTTGCTTCTTTCTAAGGCTGCAGCTCCGTTTATGCTCTTACATTTACTTGCTCAATGTCTGGACCTCTCACCGTCTCCCAAGCTCCATGAGGACATGAACTGTGACTGTCTACTTGATCCCCACTTCTTTGGAGTTGAGTGTGGGACCTGCTGCATTGCCAACACTCAGTAAATGTGTGTACATTGAAGCCATGAGGGAGATCTCTTCTCCCCCTCCTACCAGGAATTTACTTCATTTTCTTTTTAGCACCAATCATTCATTCTCTATTCTCCATACTTCAACATTCTACTAGGGAGTCATTATGCTCTCTCTCCTCCATGGCTACATCTCTTTAGACTACAAACATGCTCACATCTTTCTTAAAATTAACACCCAAATCTCCAAGTTTTCTATGCTATGTGATGGCTTTGCTATGAAAAAAAAAAAGTAGTTTCCCTACTATTCATATTGAGGAAAAATTGAGTTGTTTCTCCTCCTTAACTGGACATTTGGGGGTCTACACCAAAATATAGGGGATAAGGGGTATACTCTCATATGGTACAACTACTGAGTTTGTTTATCCAAATGCAGTTTTTTGATCTGTTAATCTGTCATATTTACAGGCTGAGCTATTCTGCCAGGGCAACATTCTATTGCATTTAAATCAGCTGTACTGGAATTGAAGCACTTGTGAGAGTCTGTGTCTTGAGAACACTGAATGAGATGATGTTGAAGAGACAACATGTAATCAACTAGAAAATACAATTCAAAGCAGCAACAAAACCTGTAAGGTATCTAAAATTGGCTTAATCAAGGACACACATGGAATCTAGTGAACAAGATAATCTGACAAACAAAATAGAAATAGAGGTATGGATACAAGGAACAGACTGACAGCTGTCAGGGGGAATAGGCTTGGGGGCCTGGATAACTGAAGGTGAAGAGATTAAGCCAAAAAAATGTGTATATATAACACATAGACAAAGGCAACAGTGTGGTGATGGCCAGAGGGAAAGGGGAGGTGGTAGGTGGAGGTGGGCAAAGAGGGCATAAAAGGGATGGAAAGAAACTTTACTGTGGGAGATGGGTGCATGATGCAGTGTATGGGTGATGTTTTGTTGAATTGTATGTACACCTGAAAACTGTTCTGTGAACCAATGTCACCTGAATAAATTCAATTAAAAATATAATTACCATATTATAGAAGAGAACACACAGTTATGTGGGAAAATTTACAACTGTATTAAATAACATATAAATGATTTTTATAAATAGATATTTCTTGCTTCTGGTTGGGATGACTTAATATTGTGAAAATACCACACACTTCATAAATTAATCTATAAATTTAAATTAATCTATAAATATAATTCCATTCAAAATACCAGTTGTGTTTTCCATATACTAGGAAGACACTGTTCTCAAATAAGTCATGTTTAAGAAGAATAAAAAGTGTGTGTGCGAGGGTGATTCTTGCTTGCTCTATAAGATATTGAAAAATTGGCCAAAGAACAAAAAAATTGATTAACAGGGTAGAAGAGAAGGCACAAAGAGACCCAAGTGCATATGTACATATGTACTTAATTTATGGTAAAGGAGACAACTCAAGTTGAAGGGAAAAGGATGAATCATTTAGAAGATGTTGGGAAACCTTGTTTACCATAGGCAGAAACATAAATTGGACTGCAAACTAACAAAGTATTTAAAACTAAGATCAAGATGTAAAAGGTAAAACTATGTGTGTAGTTAACAGAAGAAAGCATAGGATAACACCTGTGATATAGAGATGGGAAATGATTGTTTAAATAAAACTTCAAAGGAACACTGCTTATGGTAAATATTGATGAATTCAGTTATACTAAATTTGATAAATTTTGATGGACAAAGTTAAGAGCTAACAGAACTAGAGAATACAAATGTTCTAGATAATAATGTCTTTAAAAAGATAAATAAATGTTCAGAGTACACAAAGAATACTTGTGAATTAACAAAAAAGATAGAAAATTAAAGAACAAAAATAGAAAAAATATTGTAAATAATGCTGCTATGGACATTGGGGTGCATAGGTTCTTTTGAATTAAATTTTAAAAAGAATATAAATAGGAAAAATAGAAACCTTCATGTCCAATAAATAAATTGAGATGTTCAATTAATTTATCATAATGAAAACCTAAATTAAAAGAACAAAGCAATATCATTTTACTTCTATTAACTTGGAAACCTGGTTGATGCAAAGTATTGTTAGGGATATGAAACCTTCATACCTACTGATGGAAAGTGAACTAGAATGGCCATTCTGAAAGCCATCTCTTCAAATATGATTATATTTACATCTATAAACCAATAATTCCATTCCTGGGTATAGTATGTATGCTCAAGAAATTACCACCAGGTTCAGTATTATTTGTAATGGTGGATATTAGGAGGCAAGTGGGGTATCTGTCCCTTGAAAAGTGATAAGATGGGCACAGTTGCCCACCATGAAGAACTAAGCAACTGTGTAAAACAATAGGCTAGATCTGTACTGAGCAACCTGAATGGATCTTAAAATCAAAGTTTTAACTGGAAATAGGAAGAAACATCAAACAATGCACATTTTTGCAATAAAGCACACAATGCAAAATATAAAAGATGTGAAAATGCATGTAAGGGGATTTTAATACTTAAAAATGATTATGTACCATACAGTATTTGGGGGATTGGAGATAGCAAAGAATGTAACTCCTCAATGTTTGGTTATCTATATGCAAGCTATAATCAAGCTAATATTTGAGGGGGGAAATCCTTATTCTGAATAGCTATAAAATGGTTTAAAAAAGAAATTAGCAAAGAGGCTGAGGCAATAATCTAGATAAGAGCTGCTGAATACCTGAATTGAGTTTTGTCAGCAGGCTACTGTACTTATATACATGTTTGAGGGAAGACAATAAATAAATTCAAGTTTAAAAGTGAAGGAGAGGTTCTATTTCTGGTAATACTATGATTAGAATCATTTGGAGCAACTACTCAACTAAAAATGCTGGATAAATTCTAGAAACTTTTGAAGCACAAACAAGGTGGCAAGGCATTGGTATTATCAGACCAAATGCACAAATCTTCTATCCTCCTGAGACCTTTAATCCACTGATCCTACCAACATTTCAGAGATCCTAACCCATGCGATATACCCATTCTCCTCCTTAATCACTTAAACTCCGAGGCAATTATTATAGATCATTCTCTTGTACATTTCCTTGACAATTTTGTCCTTGGGTTTCACTGTAGTTGGCTTGCTGAAACTATGGTTAAATCCAAGCTTCTGTCTCTGTCCACTTATACTTGTCCCATTGAACATAAGTGATGCAAAACAACACAAAACCACATTTAAATGGTGTCACTTTAAATCTAATGTTACCAAGCAAACGAACTTTCTTTAGCTAGTCCATTAACTTACCTTCTTGCTTAGATGACTATTTTATACCTTTCTTTTCAAAATTTCAAAACCTCTTTCCCCATCTTCAGACTTGGTAGATCACCATCTTTCCTTTTCTTCCTTTTTAAAAATTTTGTTTTCCAATTACAGTTTATATTTAATATTACTTTGCATTAGTTTCAGCTGTACAGCATAGTGGTTAGACATTTATATACTTTACAAAGTATTCCCCCTGATACTTCCAGTACCCACCTGGCACCACACATAGTTATTACAGAATTATTGACTATATTCCCTATGCTGTACTTTATATCCCTGTGACTATTTTTAACTACAAATTTGTACTTCTTAATCCCTTCACCTTTTTTACACATCTGGCTGACCCTCAGTTTATTTATTCTCTCTATATATGAGTCTGTTTCTGTTTTGTTTGCTCATTTATTTTGTTTAGATTCTACATGTAAGTGAAATCATATGGTATTTGTCCTTTTCTGTCTGACTTATTTCACTTAGCATAATACCCTCTAAGTCCATCCATATTTTTGCAAATCGTAAGATTTTATTCTTTTCATAGCTCGGTAGATTTCATTGTATATGTACCACCTCTTCTTTATTCACTCGTCTATTGATGGGCGCTTGGCTTGCTTCCAAATCTTGGCTATTGTAAATAATGCTGCAATAAACATAGGGGCATATATACTCTTTTGAGTTAGTATTTGGGTTTCTTCAGATATATACCCAGAAGTGGAAACACTGGATGATAAGACAATTCCATTTTTAATTTTTTAAGGAAACTCCATACTGCTTTCTACAGTGGTTGGACCAATCATTCAAGAGAGTTCCCTTCTCTCCACATCCTCATGAACTGTTGTCATTTGTGGATTTATTGATGATAGCCATTCTAGCATGTGTGAGGTGATATTTAATTGTGATTTTAATTTGAATTTCTCTGATGATTAGTGACATTGAGCAACTTTCTATATGTCTTTTGACCATCTGTATCCCCACTTTGGAGAAATGTCAGTTCAGAGTCTTTGCTCATTTTTAAATTGGATTGTTGGTTTTTATGGCTTATATATTGTGTGAGTTCTTAAAAATTTTTGGATATAAACCCTTTATCAGATGTATCATTGGCCAATATCTTCCGCCATTTACTAAGTTGTCTTTTGTTGATTTTTTTTCTTTGCTTGGTGGCTTTGTTTCCTTAAATTTTTTGGAATAGTTTAAGAAAAATAGGTGTTATTCCTGATTTGAATGTTTGGTAAATATACTTGTGAAGACATCAAGGCAAGAAATTTTGTTTGTTGAAAGTTTTTTTAATTGCTGATTTACCTTAGTTTGCCATTCTTGGTCTGTTCAGATTTTCATTTTCTTATTGATTCAATCTTGGAAGATTGTGTATTTCTAGAAATTTGTACATTTCTCTCAGCTTGTCCAATTCATTGGCATGTAATTGCTCATAGTGTATCATATAATCTTTTTATTTCCTTTTTTAGAGATTTTATTTACTTATTTTTAGAGAGGGAAGGGAGGGAGAAAGAGAGAGAGAGAGAGAAACATCAATGTGTGGTTGCTGGGGGCCGTGGCCTACAACCGAGGCACGTGCCTTGACTGGGAATCGAACCTGTGACACTTTAGTTCACAGCCTGTGCTCAATCCACTGAGCTATGCCAGCCAGGGCTCTTATTTCCTTTTTTTAAAATATATTTTATTGATTATGCTATTAAGTTGTCCCATTTTTTTTTGCTCTTTTACTCCCCTCTGCCCTGCACCCCTCCTCCCACCAGCATTTTCCACCCCCTTAGTTCATGTCCATGGGCTTTATATGTAAGTTCTTTGGATTCTCTATTTCCCATACTATTCTTAACCTCTCCCTGTCTATTTTGTACTTACCGTTTATGTTTTATCCTCTGTACATTTTCCTCCATTCTCCCTCTTCCCACACCCCCTTCCCTGCTGATAACCCTCCATGTGATCCCCATTTCTGTGATTCTGCTTCTGTTCTAGTTGTTTTCTTAGTTTATTTTTTGTTTTTTTGTCTTGTTTTGTTTTGTTTTTAGGTTCAGTTGTTGATACTTGTGAATTTGTTGTCATTTTACTATTTGTATTTTGATCATTTTTTTCTTAGATAAGTCCCTTTAACATTTCATATAATAAGGGCTTGTGATGATGAACTCCTTTAACTTGACATTATCTGGGAATAACTTTATCTGGCTTCCATTCTAAATAATAGCTTTGCTGGATAGAGTAATCTTGGATGTAGGTCCTTGCCTTTCATGACTTGGAGTACTTTTTTCCAGTCCCTTCTTGCCTGCAAGGTTTCTTTTGAGAAATCAGCTGATAGTCTTAGGGGAACTCCTTTGTAGGCAACTGTCTCCTTTTCACTTGCTGCTTTTAGGATTCTCTCTTTATTTTTCATCTTGTGTAATGCAATTATGATGTGCCTTGATACAGATATTGACACATTTAAAGTTGTCCCAGAAGTTCCTAAGCCTCTCCTCATTTTTTTAAAATTCTTGTTTCTTCATTCTGTTTTGGTTGAATGTTTATTTCTTCTTTCTGGTCCACATTGTTGATTTGAGTCCCACTTTCTTTCCCTTCACTGTTGATTCCCTGTATGTTTTTCTTTATTTCACTTAACATAGTCTTCATTTTTCCTCTATTTTGCAACCATGCTCAGCCATTTCTGTGAGCATCCTGATTACCAGTGTTTTGAATTCTGTACCTGATAGGTTGGCTGTCTTTTCATGGCCTAGTTGTATTTTTGGAACTTTGATCTGTTCTTTCACTTAGGCCATATTTTTTTGTCTCTATGCTTATTACATTGTAAGGAGCTGAGCCTTAGGTATTTGCCAGGGTGGAGCAATCCACCCCTCTGTCTTGTGGCACTGTTGTCGGGGAGTGGTCAGAGAAGGAACAATGCTGCTTCCTCGGGTCACGGCTAGCTTTCAATCACTTCCCCTGCTACCCCAAAGCAAATTGGGCCCTTCTGGTGCTGACTCCTGGGTGGATGGGCTTGCGTACATTCTAGGACCCTGTAGGCCTCTCCAACAAACTCTCCTGTGAGGCTGGGAGCTTCTCCCCGCTGCCGCCTCAACCCCCACAGGTGTTTTCAATCAGTGGTTTGAGGCTTTATTTCCCTGTGCTGGAACCCTGGGTTGCGAGGTCTGTCTTACTTCCCAGGTGTTCCTCCTGGTTTATCTGCATGCAGATGGGGGACCGCCTGTTCCACCAGCCGCCGCCTCGCTGGGTCAGCTAGCTGCCGCCTTGCCCAACTTGGTCCTTCAGTCTCCTCCAGCCACCTCCCTGCCGCGAGTTCTCTCCACTCGGCTGCCTGTCTCTGCCCTTCCTACCAGTCTGGATGGATGTGTCTTCTTTAACTCCTTGGTTGTCGGACCCTCATACAGTTCAATTTTCTGTCAGTTCTAGTTGCCTTTTGTTTTTAAATTGTTGTTGTCCTTCTGTTGGTTGTGCGAGGAGGGACAGTGTGTCGACCTATGCCTTCATCTGGCTGGCCAGAGGTTTTGAGGCTTTATTTCCCTGCACTGGAGCCCTGGGTTGTGCGATCTGTCTCGCTCCCCATTTGTTCTTTCTGGTTTATCTGCACACAAATGTGGGACTGCCTGGTCCTCCAGCCATTGCTTTGTCTTGTGTCTTGTCCACCCTGGCTGCCTGTCTCCACCCCTCCTACCAGTCTGAATGAATGTTCTTCTTTAACTACTTGGTTGTTGGACTTCCATACAGTTTGATTTTCTGGCAGTTCTGGGTATTTTTGGTTTTTAAATTTGTCGTTGTCCTCATTTTGGTTGTGTGAGGAGGCAAAGTGAATCTACCTATGCCTCCATCTTGGCCCGTATAATCTTTTTATTTCTGCCATGTCAGCTGTCAGTTCTCCTCTTTCATTTTTTATTTTGCTTATTTGTGTCTTCTCTTCTTTTATTTTTGATGAGTGTAGTTAAAGGTTTATATATATTTTCTTTTTTTATCAAGAAACAGCTATTGGTTTCATTGATGTTCTGTATTTTTTAATACTTTATTTCATCTATTTCTATTCTGATCTCTATTATTATTATTATTATTTTTTTTTTACTAATCTGGGCTTTGTTTATTGTTTTTTCTCTAGTTCCTTTTGGTGTAAGTTTACTTATTTCAGATTTTTCTTGTGTTTTTTTTTTTGAGGCAGGCCTGTATTGTTATGAATTTCCCTCTTTGAACTGCTTTTGGCCATGTCCATAGATTTTGGGTCATTGTATTTTCATTTTCTTTCTTTATAAAAAAGATGACTTATTTATTTATTTTTAGAGAGAGGGGAATGAGGGAGATAGAGAGGGAGAGGAATATTGATGTGAGAGAGAAGCATTTATTGGTTGCCTCCCATACATGCCCCAACTGCCCCACGTGGAGAGTAATCCCACAACTCTGAATGTGCCCAGCTGGGATTGTAACTAGTAACACTTTGCTTTGCAGGATGACACCTAACCACTGAGCCATACTGGTCAGCACTGTGTTTTCAATTGCTTCAAGATATCTTTTGGTTTCTTCCCTGATATTGTTGCTATCCCCTTCATTTTTAAGTAACATGTTATTTACCTCCTATGTGTTTGTATGTTTTCCAGGCTTTTTCTTGTAATTGATTTGTAGTTTTATAACATTGTGTTTAGAGAAGATGCTTGATATGATTTCAATCTTTTTAAATTTATTGAGGCTATTTTTTGTAGTCTCACGTGTGGTCTGTCTTGAAAATGTTTTATGTGCACTTGAAAAGATTGTACATTTAACTTCTTTGGGGAGAAATACTCTTAAAATATCAATTAAATCCATCTGGTCTAATGTGTCATTTAAGACCAGTTTCCTTGTTGATATTATGTTTGGATGACCTATCCATTAATGTCAATGGGTATTAAAGTCCCATACAGTTACTGTATTGATGTTGATCTCTCCCTTTATGTTCATCAAGATTTGCTTTATATATTTAGGTGCTCTATGTTGGGTGTGTAAATGTTGTAAAGGTTATATCATCTTGTTGGATTGATCCCTTTATCATTATCATGTAATGTCCTTTTCTGTTGTTATAACTTTTGTTTTCAAGTCTATTTTTATGTAAGTATTGCCACCCCTGCTTTTCTTTCGTTTCCATTTGTGTGAAATATCTTTTTCTATTCCTTTACTTCAGTCTATGTGTGTTTTTCAATCTGAAATGAATCTCTTATAGATAGTATATACAGTGATCCCTCACTTATTGTGGGAGTTACATTCCAGAGACCCTCACGATAGGTAAAAATCTGTGAAAGTAGCAGTGTTATATTTATTTTATTATTTATATATATATTAAGGCTTTATAAACCCTTCCCACACTCCTATAAATTTTTCTCACACTCTTATAAACACTTCATATGCTCTTAAACACTTTCTACAGTCTTAAACCTACGTAATTTTAACAACATATAAAATCCTATATGGGTATTCACCAGTGAAGTATACTACAACTTGAATGATGAAGATCATGAATTATGTAGCTGTGCAGTACTGATGGTGATGAAGGAGATGACGATGAGATGAATGTACTGCACAGCCAAGAAGAGCATTACAGCTCTTCTGAAGGCACCACTTCATCAGGCACTTCATCAGGTGGTGCAGTATCTGTGCCCTGGGCCGTAACTTCTGTTTCCGCTAAAAGCATAGGCATAACTGATCTCTTCATCTGAGTGATGAACATAGTTATGGGGAATTGCTGGCACTGCTCTTTGTCCGCAGAGGCAGCTTCTCCATGCAGAGAAATGCTCTTGAGTCCAAAGTGTCTCTGAAATTTGTCAAACCAGCCCTTCCTGGCACTGAATGGGGTTGGTGTGGTGGGAGAAGCACTTGATGGTCCTGCTTCTGTGTCGTTGTTCTCGTTTTCATCTTCATCATCATTGTGAACATCTGTGCTTTCCACAAAACTATCAAAGTTTCTTGGCCTTCATCTGGATAATGTTGGTATCCAGTGAGATACTGTTCTTCCTGCAGTCATTTATCCACAGGGCCAATGCAGACTCCATCTTCACAGTGGCCTTATTATGGGAAGTGACCACCCTCTTTGCAATCTTGTTAAAAGTCACTGTTGCTGTAGACCTAATATTCTTCTGGTCTTTCTTTATGTAGTGAACAGTAGATTCATTGATCCCATAATGGTGGCCTACAGCCGCATAGTATTTGCCTTCATTTAATATGCCGAGAAGTTCCACCTTTTCTTTGATGGTAAGCATATTCCTCTGGAGCTTGGGTTCACTGCCAGAAGCCTTAGAGGGCAAAGAACATTTGGGTTGCACCATAGGGCTTAAAATAAATTCAAACTTTTATGAAAATTTCACAAAAACACAATACGCAGAGCAACACTGTATGCAGAGATCAGACATCAATGTGAAGTGGACAAGGAGAGATGCTGAACAAATGGGCACAGTGCAGGAGAGCAAAAAGACTGATGCTACAGTCACTGAGCCAATCACTGCCCAGGATACAGAACATAGTGCTGGGGTTGATTGCCTTCCATTCCATCAGCCAATAGCGTACCGTGTACAATCTCATATTGGCAAACTTGTGCAAGCGGTAGTGGCTACTGCATTTCCATTGTATACAGTATGGTAGTCATCTGTTGATGAAATACATACTGTATTTTATTTTGATTTAATATTCTTGTAATATGTTTGAGTTAACATTTTTTATATTAAAATTTTAGGGAAAATTAATTAAAATCATAAATATTACATAAATACCTGTATACCGCAAAATCCCATTATATAGTGAAAACTCCAAAATACAGAATTGGATATATTTTTTTTAAAAACCCTACAGTACGGTGAAGCTGCAATAAGTGAACTGTGATATAGAGAGGGACAACTGTATATGGAGCTTGTCTTCTTCTGCATTAAGCCACTCTCTATGTCTCTTGATTGAAGCGTTTAATACATATACATTTGAAGTGATTATTAATAGGTACATAGTTATTGGCATTTTATTATCCATATTTATGTTTTTTCTTTCTTCTTAAAGAAATCTCTTAAACATGTTTCGTAACACTGGTGATAATAAACTTCTTTAGCTTCTTCTTGCCTGGGAAGTTCTTTTATCTTTCTTTCAATTCTAAATGATAGCCATGCTGGTTGGAGAAGTCTTGATTGTGGGTGCTTGCTTTTCATTACTTTGAATATTTTATGCCAATCAATTATGGCCTGCAAATTTTTTGTTGAAAAATTAGGTGGCAATCTCATGGAAGTTTCTTTGTGGATAACTAACTGGTTTTCTCTTTCTGCTTTCAGATTCTCTCTGTTTTTAACCTTAGACATTTTAATTATGATGTGTCTTGGTGTGGGTCTTTTTGGTTGATTTTACTTGGGACTTATTGAAACAGGTTTTCAATCCTTTGTTCACTCTCCTCTTATTCTTGTATGCATACATTGCAAAAGGTGGTATACTTGATGTTGTCCCAGAGGTCACTTACACTACCCTCGTTTAAATTTTTTTTCTTTTTGCTGTTTGAGTTGGGTGTTTTTAGCTACTGTGTCTTCCAAATCATTGATTCAGTCCTATGCTTTATCTAATGTGATTTTGATTCCCTCTAGTGTAATCTTCATTTCATTTATTGTAATCTTTATTTCTGAATTTTTGATGTTTTCTGTGTCCTTTTTTTCACATTTAAAATCTTTTAAAAAAATCTCTTGTTCATCCATTTTTCCCATAAGTTCATGGAATTTTTTTGAATAATGCTTTTATTTTCTGATTATAGTAAACATACAATGTTATATTAGTTTCAGAGGTACAGCCCAGTGATTAGACATTTTATAACTTACTAAGAGATCTCCCTGATAAACCTCATAACCATCTGAAAGCATACATTGTTATTACAATATTATTGACTATGTCCTTTATGGTGTAATTTATATCTCTGTGATTATTCTGTAGCTACCAATTTGTACTTTCTATCACTTCACCATTTTCACCCATCCTCCCCAACACTGCCCCCTGCATCTGGCAACGATGAAAATGTTCTCTGTATCTCTGAGTCTGTTTCTGTTATGCTTGTTCATTTATTTCATTTTCTAGATTCCACAACAAGTGATATCATATGTCATTTTCTTCCTCTGTCTGACTTATTTCACTCAGCCTAATATCCTCTGAGTCCACCCATGTTGTTGTGGATGGAAAGATTCCCTTTTTTTTAATAGCTGATTCATATTCTATTGTATGTATGCACCATTTCTTCTTTATCCATTCATCTTAGCTATTTTGTAAATAATGCTACAATGAACATATGAATACATATGTCTTTTCAATTTACTTTGGTTTCTTTGTTTTTATTTCTTTGGGTAGATGCCCAGAATTGGAATTGCTAAGTCCTTCTTTGGCTCTTGCTATATAGCTTTTATCTCAAAGTCATTTGGTCTGGTATAAGTATTGCTACCCTCACTTTTGTCTGTTTGTTTCCATTTTCATAAAATATCTTTTCCATTACATTACACTTAGTTGTGTTTGTCTTTCCATCTGAAGTGTGTCTCTTGTAGATTGCATATGTAAGGACTTTATTTTCCATTTAGCCTGTATGTCTTTTGATTGGATCATTTAATTCCTTTTTTATTTAAAATATTATTGATATATATGTATTTATTTCATTGGTATTTTATTACTCATATTTTTTATTTTTTTCCTTCTTCTTAAAGAAGACCCTTTAACATTTCTTATAATCTTTTTATGTGTCCTTTGATTCTAAAGGATAGCTTTGCTGGGTAGAGTGATCTTAGTTGTAGGTCTTTGCTTTTCATCGCTTTGAATATTTCTTGCTAATCCTTTCTGGCCTGCAAAGTTTCTGTTGAGAAATTAGATGACACTCTTAAGGGAGCTCTCTTGTAGATAACCAACTGCTTTTCTCTTGCTGCTTTTAAGATTTTCTCTTTGACTTGAACATTTGGCTTTTTAATTATGACATGTCTTGGTATGGTCCTCTTCGGGTTCATCTTGTGTAGAACTCTCTGTGCTTCTTAGACATGTATGAGGTCTGTCCATAAAGTATCCAGCCATGTACTATGAAAAATAGAGACATTTATTGAAGAAGATACAAGATACAAGAAACAGTGTACATAGGACAATGACACCTTATTTCCCCTCAAAGTAGGCACTTTGAGACCTCACACTGTTCTCCTAATCTGTATCAGCTGCTTTGTCTTATTTTCCTGAATCTCCTGGGTAGTCTTAAATTTCTTCTCTTTCAAAAGTTATTTTAGTTTTTGGAAAAGCCAGAAGTTGCAGGGCACAAATCTGGGCTGTAGGGGGTCGCTTGGGTGATTTACTGTTTTGCCAAAAAACTCTGCATGAAAGGTTATGCATGAGTGGGTGCATTGTTCTGATGAAGCTACCAATTACCACTTGCTCATAGCTGCAGTCTTTTGAATCATCTGATTAGTTTCCATGGAGGAATGTTCAAGCTTAATGCAAAATCTGATGAGATTCATTGCTATACTCAGTCATTTTGAATGTGATGGCTACACAGTAAACATGCTCACTCAACAGCATCTACTATCCCCAGTAACTAGTACAATGAAGTCATCATTGTTCACTCATGCTCATTCCAGTCCACTGTCCTTGGCTTCCAGGTTACATCAGTGTCATGCAAACCATTCTCATTGTATTAATAATGGCTGGATTTTTTCTAGACAGACCGTGTATGTCTATTTCCTTTACTAGGTTAGGGAAATTTTCCATTATTATTTTTCCACATAGATTTTCAATTACTTGCGCGCTCTCTTCTGCTCTGGCATCCCATGATGCAAATATTGGTACATGTGAAGTTTTCCCAGAGGCTCCTTATACTATCCTCATTTCTTAGAATTTTTTTTTCTTTTGGCTAGTTGGGTCTTTTCTGCTTTCTTATCTCCCAAGTCTCTCATTTGATTCCCTGCTTCATCTACTTCATTCTTGATTTCCTTTAATGTATTGTTCATTTCTGACTGGTTCTTTTTTATATTTTTTTATCTCTGCTTTTATGTTTCCTATCTTTTTGTTGAAGGTCTCACTAAGTTCATCGACTCTCCTCCTAAGTTCATTGAGTGTCCTTCTAATGAGTGTTTTGAACACTGTTTCTTTTAGATTGCTAGTCTCCATTTTGTTTTGTTCTTTTTCTGGAGTTTTGTTTCGTTCTTTCATTTGGGACACATATTGCTGTTTCCTCAATTTGGCTACCTCCCTGTGTTGCTATGTGTTAAGTAGAGCTGCTACATCTCACAGGCTTGGTAAAATGGCCTTATGTAGTAGGTGTCCTGTAGGGTCCTGGGGCACAGATTTTTTGATCAGCCAAGCTGGACACTCCAGGTCCATCCCCCATGTGGGCTGTGTACACCCTCCTATTGTAGTTGAACTTTGATTGCTGTTGGCACCTCAAAGGGAGGCCTTTACCCTGAGGCTGATGGGCTATGAAGACCAACTAAAACTACTGTGTAGGATATGCTCTTCAGGGGCTCTCTACTCCAAGCATGACTTACTTGGGGCTCTGGTGCCTGCTGAGTCTACCCCTTGAGTGTGTCCCCTGTAGAGGAAATGGGGCAGTGCTTTAACGATTATCTGAAGCTGTCCACTATGTGTGCTGGCTTTGGGCCTTCCTGGGAGGTTTAGGCCAATGTCATAGGTCACCTATGTCATGCTGGGGGTCACTGATGTGAGTTACAAAGCTGTCTGCCAATGATTTCTACTTGTGCTGGGCTTGGAGGTATCTAGAAGAAGCCACTCTATGAACCAAGCTCAGCTGTCACTAGTGCCAGGCCTGGGGCCACTTAGCAAGAGCTACATGGCATGCCGAGTCCAGACGCTCCTTGTTTGAGAGATTTTAGGAAAGTTCACAGCATGAGCCAAGACAGGCCATTCACATGGAAAAGCCACTGGGCATGGCTTGGGTTGTGTCCACAAGTTGGTTGGGGCATGGTGGTCTCAGAGAATCACCAGGGCAAGGCCAACTATTTAGTCAGGTTGATGGAGACTCAGATGTGGCTCCACCTCCTAGCTGTGGGGCTTCCTGGGAGGTGCAGGCCAATGTCATATGTCACTTGTGCCCTGCTGGGGTTGAGGGCTCAGAGAAGAAAACAGTGACCTCTGCCAGCACTTCTGTCTGGGAGAGAGTTGCCCCTCTAGCTCTCATGCCAAAGAGAGACAGTTCAGTTGTTTTCTGTGTGTCCCTGGTACCTTTCAAGCTGCTGCTCCAGGGCTGGATCTCAGAGTAGAAAGTCAAAGTAATCCATACATGGGCCTTTAATAGAAATACCTGGAATTCTAGAAACCCTCTACCTCACACAGCTTCACTTTCAGCTGATTTTTACAGCAAGAACTGATGGTAACTTCTCTTCCTGGTACTGGAGCCCTGGGCTGGAGGGACTGGTGTGAGGCTGGGACCCTTTGCTTCTCAGGATGGGTCCTCTGCATTTGAGAAATCCCCCCTAATTTTTAACTGACACATGTGAGTATAGGACTAGCCTGTTCTGCATCTCTGTCCCTCCTACCAGTTTTGATTTGGCTGCTTCTTTACATATATCCTCATTTGTAGGACTGCTGTTCAGCTAGATTCCAGGTGGTTAAGAATGATGCTTTGCCTGTAGCTTAATTGTCATTCTGATATGGTTGTGGAAGGATTTGAATAGCGCATTTGCCTATGTTGACATCTTGACTGGAACTCATAAAACATTCTTATAACTAGTCTTTTGAATTCTGTATCTAGTAAATTGCATGCCTTTGTTTTATTTAGCTCTTTCTCTAGAATTTTCTCTTGTTCTTTTATTTGGGATATGTTTCTTTGTCTCCTCATTTTGGCTGCCTCTCTGTGTTTGTTTCTGTTAATAGGTGATCTGCTACATCTGTCACTGTTGGCAGTTCAGCCTTATGTAGTCAGTGTCCTAGTGGGGTCCAGTGGCACATTTTCTCTGGTCACTTGAGCCAAGTGCTCCACAAGTGTGTCATGTGTGTGTGTGTGTGTGTGCGCTCCACTGTTATAGTTAAGTCTTGATTACTGTTGGCATGTCAGTGGGTGGGGTAGACCCTCAGGCTGATTGGCTAGGACAACTGGTCACAAGCACAACCTGTGAGCTACCGTGCAAGTTCTGACTCCACAGAGTGGCATTTGTCCCAGTAGGCCTCTGGTGCCTGCTGAGGCCACCCTTTGGTTGGGTCATCTGTGGAGGTAATCTTATGGAGCTTTGTTGTGGTCTGAAGATGACCGTTGAGCATGTTGGTTCTGGGGTCTCTTAGAAGGGCTCTGATGCAAGCCAAGTTCAAGAAATGTCTGTGCTGGGCCTGGGGCTACATGGTAGGAGTAACAAAGCTATTGACAATTGGTAGCTGCCTGTGTTGGGCCTGGAGGTGTGTTGGAGAGGACACGTGGCAACCCTAGGCTGGCTGCCAGCAGTGCAGGTCCTGGGCTGCTCAACAATAGGCTCAGGGCACGCTGCTTGGGGCCTGCAGACCTTGGAGAGGTTTTGAAGTCTTCAGTGTCTGCCAAGGCTGGCTGCCTGTTAAGCACAGCTCCTGAAAGTGCCAAGGGTTATATGTGAGTTGGGTGAGGCAGGGCTTCAGGGAGTCACCAGGGTGAGCTCACTAGGTTAATGCAGATTCAGATTTGATGCCTGCCTGTGCTGTGTGTGGGGAGTACTCAACATAGGAACAATAACAGCTGCCTCTCCAACCCTCTCTCTGAAGCTATACAGTTCAGTTTCTCCCCTCATGTCTCTGTGCTTTCTAGCTTGCTGTGCTTTTGCTGGAGTTTAAGGTAAATGTTTGAGCGAGTGTGTCTGTGTGCGAGCCCTTTAAGAGGACACCTGGGTTTCCAGAAGCCCACCATTTCACCTGGTGGGGATATCTGCTAATTTTCATAGCCATTTTTTTTTATGGAGGGTCCTTCTTCAGCACTGGAGCCCTCACTCCTCAGGAGGACCTATGTAGTCAAGGGCTGTGTCCCCTCACTCCTTGGGAGGACTTCTGTAGCCAAGATATCCCTCTCAGTTCTCAACTGCCACACATTGGTGTGGGATTTTTATCTCATTTTGAGTCTCTGTACCTTCTACCATTCCTGATGTGGCTTCTTCTGTGTATCCTTAGTTACAGGCATTTCATTTCAGCTAATCTTCAGATGGTGTCTCACGTTGATTGTTCTATAGTTGTAATTCTGATGTGGTCATGGGAGGATGCAAGCACAGTGTTTACTACTCCATCACCTTGACTGGATCCCCTCCCCTTATATAATTTTCCCAAGAACTCCCATTCTCCAGAAGACAAAGACAGATAAGTTCATGTCACTGCTCTGTGCCCTACCACTTCTGGAGCTATGAGATGATATCTGGACACAGCTTATTCATTTGTTTATTTAACAAGTATTTATTGAGTGCACCCTATGGTTTAGGCACTTTTAGATTTAGGTTTATAGGAATATATTAAAAATTACTGACCTCATGAGTATTAAAAATGCTAGGATTAAAACCTAGACATGTATATGGTAATGCATATCTATTGCTGACATTTATGTAGTGTTTAAAATGTTGCAGAGCATAGTACTGAAAACATAGTTCTTAGAACAAACCTTATAAAAAGCCTTTTCCAAGTCGGACTTCAATTTTTAGCAACACTGTTCACTCTTCAGTCATCCCCCTGAAATCAAAGGATAGAGTAAGAACGGGCAGGATACAGTTTTGGAGAGAAGTGGCTGGTGGGTGGGTCTCTGAATGACATCCAAAACCTAGTGCCTTTTTTGGGTCATTTTTCTCAGGAAGCCATGCCAATACTGATAATAGCAAACAATCCAAATGATAAATGGATGAAGAGGGTGAGTCATGATTACCAAGAATAAAAGCGCTGAGTTGTTGATGAGGTACAGAAATAATTAGTAACACATTTAATATTGCCGACACTTCCTAACCGCATTCTGCTGGTTCTTTGTTGTGTGTTGTGGGCAAGCTGATAATTAGAACTCATTTTATATTAAGTAGGGCCCAAAGTGTTTTTTTGTCTGGTCTAATCCTTTCTCCTTTTCTTCTGATTCCTTTGAAAGATAACAAGAAGAAGATGAGGAAGAGAGGTGTGCAAAGCTCAACCCTACCCCATTACAGAAAAAAAGAAAAAAAACACTTAAATTTCAGTGATATATATTTGTATGTATTGCAGACCATACTTCTTGCTTAAAAACGATGAAGTTGGTTATGCTTCTGAGGCTCAAAGCATTTCCTCTCTTGGCCAAAAAAGCAAGATAGACAAATTCAAAGGTGGAGATAGTCTAATGTATTTACCAGGTTGATTTTAAGGTGAAAAACTATATAATATTAAGGAACAATGCCACAAAATCTGCTATAACAAAAATAGTTCATCTCTAACTGAAAAGTCACTTCATACATATATTCTCTTGATAATGTTTCAGACCCTAGGTCCTAAATATAATTCAATAAATATATGAACAATAAGAGTTGAAATAAAAGATCTACAACCAGTAATTTGCCATAGTTTGAGTGTGAACCCAGAAATATCATTTCCACTAATTGTGACACTGTCCTAATGAACTGAGAAGATAGATTCAGTAATTTAGATCTTCAAATACAATTTTTCCTTTATTTTTATTGTTGACATTATTGCAGATGTCCCCATTTTCCTGCCCTTTGCCTGTCTGCACCCTTTCCTGCCTCCTTTCTCTTCAGCCATCACCACACTATTGTCTGTGTCTGTGGGTCATGCATGTATGTTCTTTGGCTAATCCCTTCCCCTCCTTTCATCCAGTCCTTCTCTCCCTCGCCCCGTACCCTGACAGCTGTCATTCTGTTCCATGTGTCCGTGCCCCTGTTCCTATTTTTTCATCAGTTTATTTTGTTCATTAGATTCTACATGTAACTGAGATCATATGATATTTGTTTTTTTCTAACTGGCTTATTTCACTTAGCATAACAATATTGTACCCTTGTGTACAAATAAAATTAAAAATATTTTTTAGTCTATTGGGAAATAAAATATTGGTTTCTCCTCAGTGAACATAGTATATTAGGCACTCTCTTTTGCCTTGAGAGACAGAAAAAAGGCCACTTGCAAGGAAATACCTGTCCTAGTTTCACTTTAGCTTATTCTTTTGGCCATTGCCTGTAATTCTCTACATTCTTGAGCCACTTTGGTTATTCAAGCTCAATACATCACAGCCATTGTTTTCCCTTACTGGGCATTTTCTGCAGAAGTGTAGTTGACAATGGGTTTTTGCATGCAAAACCAGAAGATAAGCTGATATTCATTTTACAGATAAATTCAGCATCATATGTAAATTCTGATAGGTTCTTAAAACCCATTGCTAATATTAATTGAATCAATGGAGGCCTTGTATAAGTAAGGAAATACTATCTCTGAGTGGACCCGCTTACTTCTGGGTTTTCCATTTGGGTCTCTGTAGTGGGTATTTGTTGATTTTGGCATCCCTCATCCATTAACTCCACTTCCCCCACTTCTGGTAGCACCCTTTGATGTTTGTTTAGCGATCATTTCTCTTTTCTTGTCCCCCTGTGCAGTTAGAAGTGACTCCCTACTGATTCTAGATGTGTGGTTTGTGAGTTCGGATTGATTTGGAGCTACCCCTTTCCCTGCCCCTGTTGTTATTACCATGAGCGCACTGCCCAGTGTGCGACAGAAAGACAGAAAGAAAATTTTGTAGATAACTTCTGAGAAGTTTATTCCTGCTGGGCCTTCATCTGAGAGGATGAAGCCAAGGTATTGGCAGAGCTGAGTAATACAAAAAAATGTGGAAACACTTTGTCTTGATTACATTGCTTGACCACCGAATTCAGCCCGTCCAGTCCTGCCCTGGACTTCCCAGTCACAGGAACCAGTCAACACGTTTTCTTTCCGTTTAAGCCAAGTTGGATCAGGCTTTCTGTCACTTGCACCTAAAAGAATTTTAATTGATACATATTATGATTATTAACTTTAAACTTCTCAGAAAAATTTGAATAAATCTCTTTGGACATTATACTTACCTATGTGTAGACCTAGTGCTTCCACCTTACCCAAGTTGGTCACACCCACAGAGACAAGCTCTGATTTTTTTCCCTTTACTCAGATATCTTTTTAACATGAAGACTTTTCTGAGAAAATAAAAGTTTTGCAATGGTGTTATGCTTTGATTTGTATGTCCCTCCCTCAAATCCATATGTTGAAGTCTTAACCCCCAGTACCTCCATGCAACCTTATAAGGAGACAGGGTCTTTACTGAGGTAATCCAGTTCCAATAAGGTTCTTAGGGAGGGCCCTAATCCAGTATGAGCGATCTGCTTATAGAAAGGGGAAATTTGGAGACAGACACCCTTACAGGAAGAAGGCCATGTGCAGAGGCACAGAGAGAAGCTGGCCTTTCACAAGCCAAGGAGAGAGGCCTCAGACAGATCCTTTCCTCACAGCGTGCAGAAGGAAGCGTGCCTGCTGACACCTGGATCTCAGACTCCTGGCCTCTAGCACTGTGAGACAATCCGTTTCTGTTGCGTAAGCCATCAGTTTGTGGTCCTATGTTATAGCAGCTCTAAAAAACTAGGACAGAAGGTAAGGGAAACCTGGGGGGAAAATGAAAAGTACTCTTTTATTTGTTTAACTTATTTTTTTTTACCAAAAATTGTTGCTATCTGTAGAGCTAGAAATTAAAAACTTCTTTAATTTGGGGGGGGGATTAAAAACTTGGGTTAATCAAGTATGGCAGAATTATCAACTAAAGAGAGGAAGAGATGCAATATGTTTCATATTCAAAGCTGATTTCAGGGAGGGTTGTTCTTGGCCAGAATGAATGGGTCATATTTTTAGCATGTGTGACAATATCTATAAATTAATGTGATGTGATATGACATTTCATGCTTTCTTTAAAATATTACAGAATATGTATCTTTTGCAAATCCTTTAATAAAAAAATCCCCAAACTTTCAGAATAATCCCAGTGTTTCCACATTTTCTTTCCTGCCTTCCTTCATAATTTGTCATGAAATAATTAGTAAAAATTAATAAAATTTTCATTAATTGTCCTTGTCCTACACAATATAATTTCTCCTATGGGACTACAAAGAAAAATATTAAAACTCAAGTTAAATTCCTATGTAAAGCCAAACCTCTTTAAGATTAGATTCTGGACTTCCAATCAAATATTGGGAGTCAGAGATTGGCTAGTTAAATGAAAAAAAACCAGAATTCTTGTGAAGGAGGATCCCTGTTTTTCACATACATGTTTGTCTTTACACACATGAATGCACACATTGATGCATACACAAACATGGGCAGAGCATTGTAAATGGTCCTTTTTCAAATGAGCCAATCTGAAAAGTCAAAAGGCAGAGAAGTATTTCATCACACCTTACACGTGTTGCCTCCAAACTAAATGGGTGTATTTTTAAGTAGCCTGGTTCATGGGGACAATGAGTAAATATAAACTTTACCTCCCAACTTATTAAGTACAATGACTGAATCAATTATGCATTGGTTTCTTAACACTGGCATTGTACAATGTTTGTCTTGCTATTGGAGGGAGCAAAGACAATGTCATTTTACCAAGAAGTTACATTTGTCCAGTTCATGACAGCTATAGAGATGAATAAAAACCTGTTGTCTTTTTGCCCTCCCTCTTCAAATAGCAAAATCCCAGCCATAAGCAAAAATTATTTTTTAAAAATAAAAGAAGGCATTGTTTGTCTTTTCTATCTGAACTGCACAGTATTACCATGGTCTCAATTTATTCTGTATACAGTTTATAAGACTATTTCACCTAAAATCTTTGTGGAAATTCTTAGGTTAAAGAAATTAGGCTAATGGACAATGAAACATTCTTCATTTCAGCATTTGCAAATTTAGAGAGAGAAGTTTTCAACATGATGTGATTAGTTTTCTCCATCATCTATTCTACGTCATAGCTTGAGGTTTGTCATTGTCCAACATTTAATATTATTTTCAGAGATCTGTCTTTGAATAAGGCTGAATAGAGAAGGCAGAATTACCCAGTTGAGAAGAATAAACAACATTAAACAAGTTTTAAATTTTCTTTTTAACACATTGTTGTGCACCCTATGCCTTGCATAATCTTGGCCTAATCACTTAATGTTTTCAACTTGTCTCTTGACGATGTCCTCCCCCACCTCTCATACTTTTGTTTTGCACAGGTGGCTATACAACTGTGTAAAGCAAATAGGTACACACACAACAACGACAAGAACAACTCTTAAGGAAAAGTGTTCTTTCACTAGAAGCTTCTGAGTCTCGCTAAAGGAAAGAAAGTTTCTATATAAAATTCTACATACCTACCACAATTTTTTTCCATCTGAATTCTATTTCTTTTTGGTATACCATGTGTGTGTACCATGGACCTGTGTGCCCACTGTGAAGCTGAGTTTCAGAAGCAGACATCAAAAGGACAAGCAATTGCCAGTAATTTTTTTCTGCATTCTTATCTACTTGAATATACTATTCTGCTCCTAGTTCTATTGATCTTGATTATTTCTCTGACCGCTTCTTTACAATTAAAGATATTTAAATTCTAATTCTGTTGTACTCCTTCTCTTCATTTTTGAAATTTTTACTGCCAGAAAAGTACATTTTCTCTTATCCAGCTGTAAACTTAAATAAGCTTTCTATTTCTCTGGGTCACTGATGGCAAATGTTAAACAAATTTACCTTTGGGATTTTCCATTCATTTCCCACCCGGTTGACACTGAGCCAATGATAACCACTCATTGACTGTTCAGCTGGATCATTTGTGTGACCCGGACACCACTTCCAGGGAACTGATGACTCTATCATGTGTGGCTAAGTCACAAGGCTCTGCATTGCTTCCTTGCAGGGTTCCAAGAGCTCCATCCTTGAAAAATGTGAAAAACTTTTTACCTAGTCAATCTAGATGTTAAATGATATTTTTGGGAGTACAAGTTTCTGTGAAATAAGACTTAAAGACCCTGTAAAAATAAAACTCATAGGCACATTTTCTCTCTCTGGCTAGTTTGGGATCATTCTGTAGCAGTTTCTAGTATAGAAGATTGTTATCTAGTTAGGAGTTTCTTTGGAAGCTCTCAGAAGCTTGGAGATTCAATTTTTGGTAATTTTAAATTATTTTGATTTACTAAACCATGAGTGATATTAAAGTGAAGACAACTCTGGCCCAGCAGAGTGACAGCTTGCATTAGGCAATACGCAATGACTGGTTGTCAGGGTGCCATGGGCATTGACCTCCCAAACCTAGTTACCCATTCTTGGGCAAGACTCTCAGTTTCATCACCAGGAGTATAAAGATTGCACCTATTTTACCTAATATGAGCAGGTTTCCCACTGTCAAATGAGATACAATTTATGTAAGCTGTTTTCAAACTCTGAGACATTTAACTGTATAAATGTGAGGTATTTTATGTTAAAGAATAAGAACAAATTAAGCAGTATATTTTACAAAAATAAAGACTTCCAGATTCTGATAATTGTGATTTCTACATTATAGCTGAGACCATAGTTTTAAAAATAAATGTGAATATGTTGTGTGATATGTTGCCAATACATTAAAGTTTTTATATTGATATGAATTGGATCATAGAGAGATGAAGGCAATAATTTTGATAATTCAAGGTAAAAACTACTCTTCAAATTCTCCAAATTTATTTTGGAGGACCAAAGAACTGATACTTTGACATTACGCATGAAGAAATGGAGCAATAAAATCAAATTGTACTTTTGTTAGGAATATATGACATTAAATGTTTTTGTATTATTAAATTATGCTCTGAATTATTATTTTTTTGTCAATGTGTGTATTTAGCCACATCCAGAGAAACACATTACTTTTGGGTACTGTTAGTTTTTTCCTACATGCTCATGTATAAATACATTATTGTAATCATATCATTGGATATCAGTAATCTTATAAATGATACAATGTTACAGAGCATTAAAATTGTCTTCTATTTTGGAGAAATAATTCATAACTAATTATTCCAAATAAAAAATTTAACAAGCAATAATATGTATTAGATATTATAGAACAAACAAGCCCCTTCTTTCTGGTCCCTGAAATTTAATTCTCATCCTAGTAGCATTGTAGATGAATGTGTTTACAATAACTATAACATCAAATAGTCTGAAGCAATTTAAAAAATATAAAGATCTCCTGAGCATAAAAAGCATGTGATAATCTACAAGAGTACTAGGTGATATGGAAGCAATGTATGTAAGCAGATACGTGTGCCTTTGCACCTAATTTTTTAAAAAATTTATTTATTTTTAGAGATATGGGAAGGGAGGGAGAAACATCAATGTGAGGGAGAAACATTGATAGGTTGCCTCTCGTATGCACCCCAATTGGGGACTGAACCTGAAACCCAGGTGAGTGCCCTGACTGGGAATTGAACCAGTGATCTTTCACTTTGCAGACTGACACCCAGCCAGCTGAGTCACAATGGTCAGGGTGCCTTTGCACCTAATTTACTTTATAAATTAAACTGGCAGGTAATGAGGGTGACGGGTAGGTGACAGAAAAACAGAGCACTGACAATGAGTGTATTTCCTCATAGGTGTGTCAGGATAAATGTAGTATTTTTCTTTTTTGAAGGCTGTAGAATGTTGTGGGCAGACAAAGAGACAGGTGAGTGCCAGGTGCCTCTTCAACTCTATCACTGAGTTCTCACCATCACTAAGCAAAGGAAGCAATACTAGAATAATGGATGATAACACTAGTCCTTTTAAAATATATTCCACCCCCTGCCTGGCTGGTGTGGCTCAGTGGATTGAGTGCTGGCCTGTGAACCAAAGGGTTACTAGTTTGATTCCCAGTCTAGGACACATGCTTGGGTTGTATGCCAGGTTCCTAGTAGGGGGCGTGTGAGAGGTAACTACACATTGATGTTTCTCCCTTTCTCTTTCTCCCTCCCTTCCCTTTTCTAAAAATAATAAAACTTAAAAAAATGTATTTTTCCTAATTACTAGCTAAATAACTAGAGGGGAAATAAGTTTTCCTTGATTTCCTCCCAGATGCTGAGGCTGGTCACTACGTAGGGTGTTGAGAGCTGGATGCAGGATATAAGGTTCCTCACATTGAACCCAGCTTCACTCTTGGGCCTTGTTAACAGCGCTCACATTTCGACACATTATCAGCCAATGAAAACCAAGATTGTTACAGGGTGCAGCCAAGAGGGGGGACCACAAATAGGCATTTGAAATGGGGTCCAGAACTTAAGGTGTCCAGGAGATTTTAAGATGTCCCCCCCCCGCCGCCCACCCCCCCCCCCCCCCCGCCACGGTGTGGGTTGGGGGAAGGGACAAATGGAGCAGGGCCATTGAGAGCTGTTTTGCATAGCAACAGCCTTGCAGCTACCCTCTGGTGTGGTCATTTAACATATCTATAGCCTTTGGCTGGTCACTTAGATATGTTAAATAGCTGTGGCCATGCCCTGAGCCAGGGGAATGGAAGTAACTTCTCCACCAAGACGTGACTGAGGGCAGGTCCCCCAAGTTACAGCACCTGTGTGGGAGCTTGGAGATGATTGACTCCAGGACATGGGGCCACGCCTGCCCAGGCTCATGATGGCAGCCCAGTAAAGCTGGAAGGATACGAGTTCTGGCATGTGAAGCCGAGTGTGGGAGGAGTCGGAAATGAGGCTGCAGAGGAAGATTGGCCGCGGGGATTAAAACCCAGACTTGGCGGCCATTAGGGGGGAGAACCATGCTGCTTTGAGAAGGAGAACCATGGGCAGCCCTGAGGAGGTGAACCATGTGCAGCCCTGAGAGGGAGAGAACCATGTGGCTGTGGAGGTGCAGAGAGGATCACGGCCATTGGAGAGAGAGCCACACAGCTTTAGCAGAGTGAAGACTCCTGCATCCCTGAGAGGGAGAACCACAAGGCCTGGACAGAGCGGGGACCCCCACAGCTTTAGAAGGGGAACCATTACCTGATTTTAGCAGAGATCCCGGCGACTCAGCTGAGGGTGCCGGGAACCCAGGGAGGTCTCCCAGTCGAGATGGAGGACTAACTGGGAAGAACCAGAGGACTGCCTGAGCCATGGACTTCTATTTCCTTTCCTGAGATACGGTACTCTGGACTGGGCAAAGGGGGAAGGAAGGAAGGACTGTGTCTGTTTGTGGGTGTTTTAAGGGACTTTAGGATTTTTGTTGAAGACATTAGGTCACTACTTGAAGTCTGTATAGCATTAAATAAACATTTCCTTTCCTTTTCACGAATCTCTGGCATTGAGAGACTTCTTTCCTCGGGCGGCAGACATAACGGACCCGGGGCCTTCTTTCAATAATAGTATATTGTCCCAGGCCCCCTTTGTTGTGTTCTGTAACAAGATCATCAATTGGGGAGCCTACATATGGCCTCTTCATATGACTTGGCTTCGTCACAGGATGGCAGCTGCAAGGTAGTTGAACTTCCTGTATCATTGCCCGTGGCTCCAAGTGCAGGTACTCCTTTGACCTAGTCTTAGAAGACATATGGTGTCACTTCTACTATATTACTTTCATTATGACTCACAAGCCCACCCAGAATCAAGAGGAGGGATATAGTGTCCACTTCTGAGAGCTCCATTGTGTATAAGCAAGTGGGACGGGAGATACAGTGACTATCTTTTGAAAGTACAGTCTATTATAGAGCTTATGTAACTTTTTCTCTTCTTTCTATGCATTCACTTCTGAGATTATCTCTTTCAGTCCCATTGAGACAGGTTAGTAAACCCAGACAAGTGGAATAGGGAGTGAGGCAATTAAATTGCCAAGCAGTTCACAGCCATCTAGTAAATTGCAAAATCCTATCTTTTGTAACCAAGGACACTTAAGAGTAAATAGTTCACAGGTTTAAAGAGAGGTTAAATAGCTTAAATCGCCCTACTCAGGGATATAGATAACAGAAGTCCAATTAGTGCCATTTGGACCACACCCAAAGACAGATGAAGTGAGAAGAATAAACACCATTTGGGTGCATCAGCACATGACTATTCTATTGAGATCTTCCCATAAAATCTCCTGATAAAATTCCACCTCTACCTAAAATCTCTACCTTGGAAAACTGATAAGAACCCTCAATACAAAAACACAGTACAGGCTCTCTCTGGAACATGCCCATACCTTTCTTTCATCTTATGCATGCATCTTTATTTTTTTCTGCTAAACTCTAATGGTCCCCATGAGACTTGCAACTAGGGGAGCAACCAGCAGTGGCAGCTTGTCCCAGGCTAACCCCATGAACCTGTCTCCCTTTTCTCTGACTTTTCAGTGAGCTAAAATCAGCCCCACCTTGGCTCACTTCTTTCACTGTGATCTTTACTTTTCAATAAGCCCATGCAGCCCAGCCCACTTCTTTCCTGTAACATTTCTAGAGAACAAAGGCAGAGCACTGCCTATGCTTCCTCTTGTTGCTTCTTCTACACTAGACTTTTCAGTGACCTAACAGCCGCTCTGTCTCTGCTTACTTCTGTCCTGTAATGCTCCTAGAGAGCCAAAGCAGAGCACCACCTAGACTCTCCCCTGTTGCTTCTTGAACCCTAAATCCTTCCGTTGTTTCACTGTCCCCAACCTTAATGAATATACACTTAGAATCACCTGGGCTTATGTTGTGAAATCTTTCTTGCACAAAGTTGATAACCCACACACTACTGGCCCGCCAGAGGCAGATCCATTCAGGGCAAGATCCCTTTCTGGTGACAGTATAAATTTAATTATAAACTGATAACTCCCAAAATCCTGTCTCTAACCCTGACTTCTATCTCCAGCTCTATGTATGTACATTCTACTATCCACTTGACATTTCCATTGGATCAATTGTCAACATGACCTCTCCCTGGCCTACTGCTAGTAGATACTAGTATTCCCCAACCCCTTCTCCAATTTGTTATCAAAAATCAAAAATGTCTTCAGATGTCCCCAAATGCCCCCAGGGGAAAAATTGCCCCCAGTTGAGAACCATTAGTCTAAAGTGATTTCGATTGTTTGGTAATGATGTTCTACTTACTAATATTAAAAAGTTTTAACTGTAGCTTAATTGTTATGCTTAAAGTTTGTTTCTTTGGTTGTTTCAAATCCATAAAGACACTTTATGAAGAACCAATTTCAGAGAGTCCTGTAGTAGCTATTTTTAAAAATGAAGATTGCTAGCATGATTTTCCTGACTGGTGTGTATACAAACACTGGGTAAGAGAAAGAAATACATATATACTGTTATAATTAGTGTGCCTGTTTTAGGCTGCATATCAATTTACAGAGCCTTGACCCATGTGCATTGAAAACAAAAGAAAGACTTACTTTAGGAACAAGAAAACAGCAATGAATTGTAGGATATTTTTGTCAAAGTAAATGAATCTTTCTTTTGCATTAATCCTTTTATTTCAATTCATTCTCATTGACCTTTCATAGGAAATGTCCAACATGTCCTACATTTGCATTATCCATATTATCTTCTTTTATTGTGATAGCTGTAATGTAAGGGAATCAGTTTTCATGTGGTCTTTTAAAACTCCAGGCACTATGCTTCAGAATTATTTTTGTTGCTTCTGCTGTTGATAATGACACCACACAACCACATGCTAGATATAAATAGTGAAGTGACAGTTGTATTCTGCATACAATAGAATGGGTCACTGGCTGCTTTTGGCTTCATTGGAGTCCTCTGTAGTCACACAAAAGTGTGCAGAGTGGGCCCTGCGAAGCTACTTGCTGTATTTGTGGAAAGAATTGATGTGCTTTTCAGAAGGATGGAAGCAGAAGGAAGTCCTCTCTTACTGTTCATGAGAAATGTACTTTTTTCTTCCATGTCAAAGAGAATTAGAATTGAGTATTTTAATTAGATGGTGGGAGAGTTCCCATTTCTTTATGTAACTAAAAAATAAAAAATAAAATATCTATTATGTACTTTACATACAAATGTAAATTATATATATGTATATACATTATACATAGACCTTGTTTTATATATATATAATTTTCTTTCCTTATTACCTGGTTGTGACTTTTGTCAAGCTACTTTATCTGTTTTATATCTGTTTTCTTATCTGTAAATAGGAAACATAGTGAAATTTACCTCATAGAGTTGTTTTAAGTATGGCATGAATGTGTCAATACTTAGAATATTACACAAAGTGTATATATACACTTAATAAAGTTAGCTATTGTGAATATTATAGTCTCTCATACACAGACAACTATTATATGTTTTTATTTATACGACATGCATTTATTATTACTTATGCGCTAGGATGATACTACATGGGCATTGGACAAGTCAGCCTTGGCCCTGCTCTCCAGGAGCATACATTCCAATGAGGAAGAGAGAGAAAACCAGCTCCACAGACAAATAAAAATAACTATCATAGTAAGAGCCAAGAAGTAAATCAATAGGCAACCAAGGCAGCGGATAAAGAGGGCAGGGTGGGAGGCATTTGTGGGTAGGTGGCAGGAAAGTGGCATCGAAGCTGGAGATGCAGGGCTGGTGGCATTTAGCCCCATGGAGGTGGGGAAGGAACAGGGAAGGTGGATTTGCCTGCCTAAATGCAGGTGACAGGGCTTCCCTTGTCTTGATTCTCAATATCCATTTTGCCAGGACATTAGGAAACAAAACTTAGAAACCTATGCTGATGCTTTTGTACTGATTGATTTCATTAGGAACTAACCATAAGTGGTGAACACCTGCAGGCCACTGACTTTTACTTAGATGTTGAGTTATTTTGGGTTGGGGTTCACAGAACTCACCTGAGATATGAAAATGAAATCAGGTATTTGTAATATTGAAACCAGTACTTTAGAAATACACTAAGCCTGACAAAATTCTCTCCTTGCTTCAGCTGCCTGGGTCTCTAGAGGCACATTTTACTTACTAAAGTGTGGTTTTTAATTTTAAACCAAGAAAAACCACACAATTTCATGTCTTTGATTTTTTTAAATGTTATTTTTTAAAAATGAAATAAAAGTAATTTATGCTCAAGGAGCACAGAAATTTAAGACATCAGAACTCACCCGCCCTTTTCTAGGCCACCACTTTTGTCCCTGGTAATCTCTTCGAAGGTAATCATTCAGCTTCTTATTTTTTTTTGTAGGAAAATATAATTGCCCAGATATTACATATGTGCATGTATGTGTTCACAGATGCTTTTTCAAATTCTTCCCAAATGGGATTTTATTATAGGCACTGATATATACCTTGCTATTTTGCTTAATCAAATGGCTTAGGGGCCTTCTGTTTGCATTAATAAAAATGTACTATTTTAACAAATGGTTGCATAATATGCTGTTTTATGAGGATATCACAATATATCTTACTATATTCATTAATAAGCCTTTGGATTATTCTCCTACTGGTTCTTACTACACATAATTTTGTGAAAAAGATTCTAATCAGTAGGAACATTATTTTTTCAGTATAGTCAATTCCTAATAGTGGGGTTGCTGAATCAAAGAATATTTATGCATTATTGATTTTGATCATTATTACTAAATTGCAGTAAAAAACATGTACACTAATTAAAACTCTCATTGAAAGTGCCAGAATTCCTCATGACTTGTCTCCCCATAAGTAAATTAACTTTTGGATATTATAAACTTAAAAATTTTTGTCAATCTGATAGATGAAAACTTATTTGTAATTTGCATTTTTTTAATTATGAGTCAGATTGAGAATTTTTTTTGCTGACTGCTGGACAAGTTCCTATATCTATAAATTGCTTATTTATTTGCTTGCTCATTTTTCTGTTAGTTTTATTTTTACTTTTCCTTGCCAGTTTGTGCAAAAATTATGTAAATTAGAAAATTAGCTTTTTTACTACCAAAATATGATGCAAATATTTTTCTTTCTTTCTGACATTGATCTGTTAACTTTGTTCATATTTTTTGGTATTTTTCCTTAATGGTTTCTCAGGGTTTTTTTTTGTCATGTTTAGGAAAGCCATTCACATTACAAAATTAAAGACATATTCCCCTATATTTTCTAGGGTGTCATTTTGGAATTCACAATCTTTGATCCATCTGGAATTTATTTTGACATAAAGAATCATTTTCTTTTCAACATGATAAGGGAGTTGTCACCACACTATTTGTTGAATAATATGAAAGTGACTCATTATTATTCTCATACAGGGTAATGGCTCAGATTTCGGAATGAGAAATAACTAAATTGAAACCTGGGTGTAAACGTTTTTTTTTCATCTTAGTGTAGGGTCGATACCGCAGGGTCAGTGTCTTATCTGAAGCCACTGCTGCCACATTGTTCCAATGGAGAGAGTTCAGCACATCCAGGATCTTCACCATTTGCTTACTTGCTCATTTTTCTGTTAGTTTTCCCCAGGTTGAACCTACTCATGGGGGGGCCTACACTGTGCCAAATCATGGTGGCTGTAATCTCTTCCTGCTGGCATCCACAAAGACACCCAGGTGTTATCAGCTTTCTGGTTGTTGATCTACTTAGACCCTTATTCAAACCTGAATCGTCTTTATTTTCTCTGATAGTCTCAGCTTTTACTTTCTCAGCTACTTTTAATCCCCTTTTTTTGAGCAGGTCAGGTTTCCCTGTTCTCCTGAACCTTTCTGGGTGGTATGAAGGGGAGGACCAATAATATGTCATTGGTCCAGTCACAATAGCATGGAGTATCTGAAACAATGTGGAGTCACTCATGTCAATCAAGATGGCTGCCAGTCAGCTGTGACACTGGTTCATGAGAGAAACTACCTAAGTCATGCAGACGCATCTGGCAAGGAGACATACCTAAGATATCTGCACACATGGTCAGAACAGACCCGTCTGACGAGGAGACATATCCAAGATATTGGCACACATGATCAGAACAGCCATGTCTGCAGAGCAGGACCACCCACAGACAGGCTTCTGGGGAAATTACCCATTTGGCATCAGGGATGCCAAGACATTTATCAAAAAGACCAGAAAAGTGGAATATACCACTTTCAAGGTATATCTGAGGCATTTTCTAGACCACTGCTGAGACAGCCGAGCTCCACATACCAGAGGGCTGCTCCATGCCACGCTGATCTCCCTCGGTATCGGCTGCTGGAGGCTCTGCCCTGCTGGACTGAGGATTTTGTCTGCCGTGCTGCCCACCTGGCTCCAGAGATCTCTCCTTGAAAGATGATGACAACTCCCTTGCCCACTTTTCTGTCTCTTGGACGCTCAGACAGAGACTCTGGGACTTGGGCTCATTATCCTCCATTGATTTCTGTGTGAGTGTGTGTGTGTGTGTGTGTGTGTGTGTGTGTGTGTCAGAGAGAGAGAGAGAGAGAGAGAGAGAGAGAGAGAGAGAGAGAGAGAGATTTTTCTTAGATTGTTAGAGTGTGAGTAGGACATTAGTGTATATTGATGTTCTACTTTGAATGAACCTGCATTCAATAAAAGCTGAGTGAATAACATAGCTACTGTATGTGACTCTTGTCTATTCCTTGGTGCCGGACCGGACTGCTCAGCAGGCAGTTAGTTGAGCAGTTGCCTGGCTGACTTACAGGAAAGACTGTATCACCAACATACTCTTGTGACAGTTAGGATCATGGGGGACTTCCCGTAGCTACCTCAGACCCCTTCTGTATAGAACTTTTGTGCAACCATCCTTATTCTGGTGTCCTCTGTGTCCAGCTGGGGTCCTGTGAAACTCTCTGGCTCCCTGACCTCAACCACAAAACTCCACTATTCTTACATCCACTAAAACATTCTGGAGGCTCCAGCCTTATCACCCCTCCCCTGGTTCAGACAACCAGAGCAGCTCAAACCCCATTGTTTCCTCTGGCGCAATCCTCCTCTCTCCCACCCAGTGGCAAACTTCAAGTCTGGGGTGGGTGGGTAGGAAAAACTGGTTCTGACTGAAAATACTTATCATTCCAGATCTTTTTGTCCTATGCCTGGATCTCAGTCTTTGAAACTCCAAAGCCAAAGGATTTGACTCTTTTGTTCCCTTTAAACAAAGTAACAATCCTGCCTAAGGCAATGGATATCTCAAAGGTTTTCAATTGGGAAGGCACACAGATTAAGAATCACTGAGGGAAAGCACATTAGTTAATAACTACTATTCTTCTATGTTACTACTGCATTTAATACTATAGAGAAAACCAACTACCAAGACTTAAAAATAAAAGATTAAATAAAGCAAAATTTATTGTATTTCCAGGTTCAACAAAGCAATTTTAGGAGTTTCATGATCACCCATATAGAAAATGTCCAAACAGGAAGTTTGGTGAACTTGATGGACATAGCTAATTGGGGGACGTTATATACATTGCTAAGTATGCATCATTATTAGCTCTTGCCATCATGTCTAACCTCCCAAAGAATTATAAATTCATAAATTAACACCTGGGCCACAGAAAATCTCTATCAGACCAATAGAAAAGCCTCTCAATAACCCATTTACATGATATATTCCCCCTTTGCTGAGAAACTGCATATAAAAATGTTAACATCTGGGTCTAAATTTCTACTAAATTAGACCTAGATTTCTCTGAATAAAAAAAGCACCCCTCTCCCATAATTTCATAAAACTCTGGAACTCTCCCAACATTTAAAATATCATGGTCTCTCATAGTCTAATTATTTTTTTTAATTGGGAGAAAGCAATTGAAGGGCTGCCTTAATCAGATTTATTTTTCCTTTCATATTTTGAAGATTGTAGATTCTGGTGGTAATGAATTTCATATGTGGCAACATTTCATGTGTTACAAAATATTTTGCCTACGTGAGGGCCATAAAAAGGAATAGAAGAATATTTAAAATTATTTTATAGTTCATCAAAGATGTTCATTTAGAACTTTTCTGCTCTGTAAAATTGATCATTTTTGGCTGTTTGAAAGTATCTCAGTCACTAGAAGTAATTCATTTTAGGTGTTACAATCCCAACATGTTAGCATGATACTCCACTTACAGTTTGGCGAGCAGGTCTGTATCTCTGGAATTCAAATGTGGATCGCTAATTATACTTGTAGCTGCTAAATTGTTCCTGTGTGGGTTTATTTAGTAGTCAAATGGTACCCCAGAGGAGGAATTTTTATCTAGAAAGTTATCACAGATAAGAAACATAATCAAAAACCTCTTCCTGGTGAAAATTTCTTCTTAACTTGAAAGAAAATACCGACTGACCACCCACTCACAGACTGTGAGTTTTGCTAGTGCATGGAATGTTCACTATAAAATTAAATTACTCCTGCTTAAAACTCAGGATGAGATGAGTCCATTTTGGATATTCTGCAGAGAAATTTTTTTAATGTAAATAGCAGAGAAGAGCCTCATTTAAAAAAATGTTTTACTTACATATGGTGTCTTGGTAGAAAGGGTACCTAAGGACAGTGTCACAGCAAGTTTCCAGTGAGGTAATTTAATTTGTTAAATTAAATAATTAAATTTATTTCTCTTGTACCTTGAGGTGGTAAGGAAGAGTTGAGGGCATGGAGATTTATCCAAGGAACTTTTGAATTCAGGAGAGCTGTCAAAAAGAGAAGATTGTTCTAACTGCAGATTCATTCATGTTCTGAAAAAAAGGAACATTGTATAAAATTTTGGTTTAGAGGGACCAGTATTAAAATTTTGCTGCCAGGTATCTGTGATCAGATTGTGGTATTCTTATAAAGTGATGGTACCACCAACTCACACTTACAGTGCTTAAGAATTCACTGATTTTCCCCGATGGCAGGAACACACACACACGCACAAAGTTTCCATGAAAACGTTAAATTGGATTCTTTGTGTTTCATTTATCTTTTTCATTTATCTTCAACAAATAGAATAAATAGGTCAAATAATAATATTTAAGGTAGTCAAAAAGTGTACAAGGGAGTGCAAAATGGATCCCTAGGAAAAAAAAGGTAAGCTTAAAAACATTCAACTCTATCAAATGAGAAGAAACTCAGAAAATGAACAAACAGGCAGAATATATAGACTAGTGTTGGTACTTCTGTGGAGTTTTTGAGTAATAAGTGTGTATTTTGTTTGTAAAAATAAAAAAGCTAATAGTGAAAAATAGACAAATGACTGGATGACATATTTTTAAATCTTTGGTAATATTTTTAGTTAGTTTTCAAAAACTCATATTGTTTAATATAATACACATTTATAGAGTCAGGAAAATGACAAACTTTTCATAACAAATTTATAATGAAAAGTAACAGTAGCCTAACTCTAAAATTCTAAGTAATTTTGCTGCTTTCAGCTGTAATTATCTCAAAGTGACTACAGAAAGTATCATATTCCATCAAAGTCACTTAGTCCTTTGTTATCCTTTAAAAATGCTTCTTGGCTGATTCACATACCCAAATTCTGCTACAAAAATTACAGCAATTAGCAGGTTTGCTAGCTTTTTGTAGAAATTTGGAATTATGATCAATGTTATTCCTAATCCATCCTCTCTAAAACCACAAAATAATACAGACTTGATTTATCCAGTACAATATGTTTTCTTGAGGGATTAAAATGTAGAATGTAACATTGATCTGTGGCTATTATGAAGAGCAGGGAAGAGAAATCATAAAAAAATGTTTATTGAAAACCAAGCTGAGGAGATTGGGGGCACACATCTGGGCCCAATTTACATCCTATGTATTTCGCTGTGAGAATTCCCACCGACTTACATAGGGTAGCAATTAGATGCAGAAAAACAGACCCATGCTCTCCTAGGTTGACATTTTTATAGTTATTTCTCCCACCATACACACTTTTTAAGTAGTTATTTTCAGGTTTACCAGTGAGAACTTTATTTGAATATGTTAAATTAAATGTTAAGTTATGATAGTTAAGTACATGAAAGTGGTTGAGGTCTCTCTGAAAGGCACGATGCCCTTTCTGACTTATGTAATCATTCAGAAGAACCCTGCTCATTCAAAGAATTTTCACTGTCTACAGTTTTGGTTGGCATTTAAAATACAGAACAATCTTAACATAGAAAAAGTTTAGGAAAACAAATAGAAAGAGTTTAGGCAAAGGCAGCTTCCCTTTGCCCACTATGTGAATGGAAGCACAAGCACAACATACCGACTGCCTGCTCTGTGGCAGGGACTGCATGAGCTTCCCAGCCTTGCAGGGTCCCACGGCCTAATGAGATACAGCAGTACAAACAATGGATTTTTATGCTATGCTAAAAGAGGGTATTAATACTGTGCTATGGGAACATCAAATAGAAAGTGATAATTCTGCCTTGATGGTGTTTGGGCTTAGGTTTGGACATGAGAAGTTCAGAGCAGGTAACATTTTAGCTAATTTTGAAGGATGACTAGAATTTTCCAGAAAGAATGTTTGGGCATAGCATTCCTGGCAGGGGAAAGTGTGTGAATAGCGGCAGGAAGGTTCACAGTGCACGTAGGACATTCTCATTGGTTCGGTCAACTCATTAGAGGGTTAAGTGTGAGGTGACAGAGGGAGTGAGAAACAGACCACTGAGGAGTGGGGTGGTGGGGTCTGAAAGGCAAGTGGAGGCCAGATAGAGCAAGCAAGCTTTGCTCTCACCTTTCCTTTCTTTACCTAGTTTGGGTCATGGAGCCCTTAGAGCAGTGGTTTGCAAACTTTATTGCCTCTAAGAATCAGCTACAGATATTAAAAAGAATCCAGAAGCCCAACCACACCGAGTAAACCTGTGGGAAGGAGGCTCTGACCTCCATATTTTTATAAAATCTCTAGCTGCTTTCAAAGTAAAGCAGTGTTTCTCAAAGTGTTGTTCAGCAGCAAAACTTGCTAGGGCTAAATCTGGACCTACTAAATCCAGAATTATGATGGGACCTAGCAGTCTGTTCCAACAAGCTTTCCAGGAGATTTTGATGTATGCTAAAGTTTGAGGATCACTGCCACAGGAAATCTAATGCAAGCTGTTGATATACTTTCCAGAAAATGCACTGCATGCTTAATTTTAGATATAATTTTATTTAAAAAAAGATTTTATTTATTTGTTTTTAGAGAGGGGAAGGGAAGGAGAAAGAGAGGGAGAGAAATATCAGTGTGGTTGCCTCTCAAGCACTCCCTGTTGGGGACATAGCCCATAACAAAGGTCTGTGCCCTGACTGGGAATCAAACTGGTGACCCTTTGGTTTGCAGGCTAGAATTCAATCCACTGAGCCACACCAGCCAGGGCATTTAGATATAATTTTAGGTGGCATATGGAAAGCCCCTCCAGTCCCATTCCTTTTCCTCTCCATAAGACTGAAATCCAGGTTAAGAACTACCCCAAGCAGTGAGAGAGCACTGATCATTTTTAAGTAAAAGAAGACAGAAAAAACTTTGGTTGTAGAAGAATGGCTGCTGTAGTATAAAGAATGGAGCAAAATGGGGAAGGGCTGGAGTCAACCAGATCACCCAGGAAGCTATTGGCTTATATAATAAAATAAAACACTACACAGTGACACATACGTTGTGTGGGTGATGGGGGGGATAAAAAATGATTTCGAGGTTTCTAACTTTAGCTTAGAGTTAATGAGACCTGTACTTGGGACAGAGCCCATAAAAAGAGATAGTTTAGAGGCAAATAATGATGATTACTGGACACATATAGGGAGATGTACTAAAAACGGGTCTGGATTTAGTTGAGGGATGTAGACAGTGGATAACTGTATAAGAGCCAATGGTCTATAAACAGTGAAGATTAAGGTTTCTTATCCTGTAACTATTGACATTTTGGGCTGGCTACTTTCTTGTTTTGGAAGGCTGTCCTGTGTTCTGCAGGGTGTGTACTGCAGGATTTCTAGAGGCATTTCTGTCCTCTACTCACTAGGTGCCAATAGTCAACAGCCCCTGCAGTTGTGACAACCTAAATCAACTCCAGATATTGCTTAGTGTCTCCTGGCAGCAAAACTATATTTGGTTGAGAAGCCTTGGTGTAGGTGAAAGCGAGAGACAGAGGAAATACTTATTGAGTGAGTAGTGTGGCTGGTGGTGGAGTCAGAAGACCCAGCAAGAGACTAGGAAATGTTCGTAAAGATTGAGATAAAGTGGCATCAAAGGAGCTACAAAAGGCTGAGTTCTTGGGAGAAGGTGGTTGGATGCTAAATATTACCCAGGCAGATGAGAACTGAGAAGAGGTCTTTGGATCTGGTGATCTGTGGGTCATCGTGAAACAGATTCAGTAGAGGCCTCCTGAAGACCTGAAAGTGACACAGTAGTATATTGAAGATTAAATGAGAAGTAGAGACTGCCAATCTATGTTACTTCTTCAGGGGGATGGTTAGGGAAAGACAAAGGAGGTGATAGAGCCCCAAAGCACAAAGAGATGGCTTACTTAAGGACAGGAGAGATTCGCAAACATAGTGGGCTGATAGAAAAGTCAATAATTTCAAATAAATATGGGACTCAGAATCTTTTCTTCACTAAGAGCTCAAAATATGAGTAATGTTAATTATGAAGGAGAGTTTGAGAATATAAATTATATTAGTAAAAAACTGGATGATTGCAACAAGTATAGGTGTTCTCTACTTTATAATAACTATATATATTAATTATTACTAGACAAAATTAATAATTTGGAGGATGCATTTCATCTATAATACAATAAATTTACATTTATATAATTTTGCCTCTGAAATGGGTCACCTTAATAGCAGTGATAATTTTATTTTTTCTTTTTTGGCTTCTTCCTTTGTTGTTTTCTTCTGTTTCTCCAAACCCAGCATGCAAGCCGGAGACCTACACATGGCTAGGAACAGGCTTGTTTTGTTTACCCTGGGACTGGAACAACTTTTGCAGTAACATACCTCTTTAAGAGAAATCAAGAGAGAAAAATAGCTCTACTATTGTCTTGCCATTAACTTTCTTGTTGCACAAGCCTTATCTATATGTGAATAAGTTTTGTTCTAAATGCTTTAACTTATTTGCATGCATGAGTGTGCGTGCATGTTGCTCCAGTTTCTCAGTTCCCGTTATGGCTGTGCGACTTGGCTGTAAGGCCTTGGACGTCTCATTTACTTTTCCCAGATTTCAAGTCTGTAATTTGCACAATGAGTAGGTGGGAGTTAAGCTCTAAGGTCATCTCTGGCTTTAAAGTTCTATGATTATATGATTTCTTATCTTTGGTTAGAGCTCGTCTTAATCTGATACACTCCTAAACAATATATCTCAGATTGACTTGAAGGTTCAATTTTTACTCTGTTGCTCACATCTTTTTTTTTAAAGATTAGGTCATAAGTAATGCATTCTGAATGCTTAAACACTTGCCCATGTTCATGTAGGTAGTCATCAGGGGTTAAGACAGAGTAAAAAAGAAAATTAAGGCTTTCCCATTCTCTGTTTAGAATTTAAGTCCAGAACAAGTCATCTAGGAAAATGTAGACTCTCTGCACATCTGTCCTTTCTTCTAAGATCTCAAGGCATTTTCCAAATTCCTTTGCTCTTGAGTCCCACTTGTAAACAACTGAACTGGTAGATTTAAGTACATTAATAGTAAGTGATATGTAAGTTTATTTATACCACCAGACACTATAATTGTGATGAAAGTAAGTAGCCATTTGTAGGAGTAAATGGATTCCCCAGAGGATGCATTTAAATTTATTAGTATGATTTGTATTAATATGCTTTATTTTTAAATACCCATTGTTGTGTTTGTTTAATTCACAGTTTTGAAGGTTAGAAGGTAGAATAATAAACTCATCTTGACTTCCCTCATCTCTGTGATACTCAGTAGGTGGGGAGGATTATCAAAAGGGAGTGATTGGCTAGACTACGGGTTGCCTTAAATAACATTGTTCTTCCTGGGATTAACAGTGGGCAAAGTTTCACTTCTGTCTTGCATCTTTAATTTAAATGGGACTTCTGTTTCTCAACATAAGATATAAATTTCCTTCCTACATCAAGTTAAGCATATGCAATGAAGGCCCTCGCTTATCTTTTTAAGGTAATGGTTTTCATTCTTTGCATGACAGTCTAACCATGGAAATTGAGCAAAATGTTTTTAGTCATAGAACATTTGCTCCTCATAGCAACTGACTCTTAGGTAATAGCTTTGTGCAAACTTATGTCAAGGCTTATGTTCAAATGGCTGATTAGAAATAGGGTTGCTGTGAGGTAGGGAAAAAAAAAAGTTCTGAAAATCTTCTCCACTCCATTCTTTCAATATGAGCAGGCAGGGGACAGTGGGAGAAAAATAGGAGAGAGGAAATGAAGAGAGGTACCTAGGTGCCTTCAGGTGGACTAAAGAGATATTTGTAGCTGCTGAGAAATAATGATTTAACAGTGTCAGAGAAGAACTAGAGAAGTGTTTCTATATATCGGACACATTGTGCAGGACCAAGACTTGACTAACTACTACTCCAGAGAGAGCTTTGATTGCCTTTATTCAGCTTTATTGTTATGACTTATCAACAGTGGCTGGAGCCATAATTTTTGGAGACTTCCTTAACTATTTGGCATTATGTTTCTGTTTGTAAAACCTGGGATATTCTAATATCTGCAGGAAGAATCAGTGCAGCCATAATGCCCCGCCCTCCTCTGTGGTATAGAAGAGCTGGGAGTACACTTTATTCCAGTTGACACATTTTGTTTTCCATCTTATGGCTTTCTTACTTATCTTTTTTCCCCTTCTGCTTTTAAAATAATCTGAACTATGCTTTCTCATCTAAATCCCATTTCATCTCATCTAAATCTCATTTAAAGAAAATCCTAAATTTTCTTTAAAACACATTTCCAAATTTATGTTTCCTATAAAGCCTCTGATGACTAAACTGATTGCACAGATATCTTTGCCTTATTTTGTTTACCTCTTCAGCCCTGACCTGTTCAGTTTGTACCAGCATGTTGTCATGGTCTTGCAGATTGTCCACTTGTGTCAAGGAAATATCTTTGGATTCCTCAAGCACAGACTGATTTGCCTGCTTCTTGTTCATCTCCTATAATATCGAGCACATGCTGGGCCCTGAATACTTCCAGAATGAATCATTACATGCTGAAGACTGTGAAAGATAAAATGAAAGTCACCCTGAAGCTCCTCTGGCAAAAGGTCAATTGGAGTTTATGACAAATGTCGGTAGCTGAGGACGAGATATGGGTATTGTTCTCAGATAGGAAAGGGAGATGACAGCAGCACAGAGAAATGTGAAGCAATTGTTCTGTATTCTTAGGAGTCTCTGTATAATCCTGAGTGATACACGGGGGCTGGCTTAGTGGGCTCAGTCTGATTCCAGGGATATTGCCCGCTTATTTAACAATGCTGCCCTCACAACATTAGCATGCTAATCTACATTATCGGCCCCCAACCACATTCCTAGGTATCTTTTAAGTAGATCAGTTGAGACTATTGCCCTAGAAAACCAGGATAATATTTAGCATGGTAGCCTAGGACTTTAAGAGGGTAACATCAGTGGGAAAACTCATGGATTTAGATCATTTTTTCCCCTAAGGTTCTTACCAACAAGCACAGTGAAAAATCCTCGGAAGTTTAAATATTTCTTTCTTTTGCCCTGCTTGTGCTGTGTTATCATGCCTGTGCACTTCACTGAGCTTGAAAATTGCAAAAGAAAGACCCAGCTTCCCCACCCCCAACTCCTAAACTACTCTGTTTATAGTCAGTTTGCCTCCCTGGATCTTGTGTTTTAACACATGCTGTAGTGTTCAGATTGCAAACATAGCAGAGGGATGTTTAAAGCCTAAAAACAAACTGTTTTCATTGCAATGTGCAAAACAGCATTCCACGAAGACATTTCAATTAATATTAGCTGAGTGAGGGGAGTCTTCTCTCTGTGGCCTGTTCAGTGTTTGGCCTCTCTCTGCTGAGACTGCCAACCAGGGTGCTGCCAATTAATGCCAGCTGTGATCTATTGTTTGCTTCTGACACCTGGGAAGTCCCAAATCATCAGAATCCTGCAAACAGCAGCTGGCTTAGTGGAGGCTGCCAGACTTCAGGGATTCTGAGATCTCTCAGCGAAGGTAGGGGGCCCCCGTCTTGTTTTAGTTAAGGCAATGGTCCGGAATAGCCAGTTTAAAATCCAAGATGATTTACATTAAATAATCCCCAAATTTGTGGAGGACCAGCCTGAGCCTCCAAGCATCTATCTCTCCCTCTGGGTCCCCATAGGGCAATCTTCTAAAAAATAAACAAATAGTCCTAATCCTTCCTTATGAAGTCCTAACAAGTCCCTGTTATACTGTAAGGGTATTTTCAGGACTCCATATAGCTCTAGGAGGTTCTCAATTAGGTCCAGTTGTGTTATAATATAATTTTACATGTCTTGAAAAAATGTGTATGATCTCTTTTTTTTGTTGTTTAAAATACTCTCTATCTCCATCTGACTATCTTACAGATAAGACCTAAGAGCCAACATTTATTGAGTGCTTATGTGCCAGGTACTAGGCCCTTTACAAGTTTTATCATTTCATTTCATTATCATTAACAAGCACACTTCAATGTAGTAGTTACGTCAAGTGGATGAAAAGTCAGTCAGGAGCAAAGGTCTCTTTTTTCACCACATACTATTGTTCTTACATGAGAGTCATATTTTTTTCTGGACTTGTGTTCACTTTGAAGCAGAACTTGAGCAGGTTACACTACATGACTGCATTTCGCAGTGGTGGGCTTGTTTGGCAAGTTGCTTTGTCCCTCTTCCTTTGCTTGGTGGTTTAGTGAGAGTTCTGACATTCCTCCCCAGGCTTCCTGAATTATAAATGTTGGGAGGACAGAAACTGCCTGTCTGTGTCATATTGGTGCCTGCCTACAACTTGTGAACCTTGATAAAGTCCTGGAACAGTAGCGGACAATACTGAACATTGCTTTTCCTGGGAGAGACAATGTTAAGGTCATTGGTCAGGTAACTCTGACCCCAAAATAGAATTAGGTATTTTGTCTCCTGATGCCTTCTTTTCATATGGGTGAAAATGTCCTGAATCCTCTTCATATGGATGCCCTTCAATCTGGCTGGTAGTCATTCATCTCTTCCGGGCTCCTAGGCCACCATGTGTCATGTGGGAACCTGCTGATTGTGTTAAACACACAGTCACTTTCTGATGTGGATCATTGGAGGCTAAGATGGAACCATTTGCACTTGATTCATTCAGCACACAATTCTGTGCCTCAAGAAGTGAAATCCAGTTAAATAAGCCACCTCTCTAGCTCTCATTAACAACCTTGATCCAAATCCACTCAAAATGCTCACTCTGAAAGTCTCTGGGTGGTGACGAGTGCATGATTAGTTCGCTGAGATCTGCAACTGGGTAATTATAAATAGACTATATATGTAGTTTCTAAATGATACTCTATTTCTTATAAATCAGTCTGAAGTTTCCAAGATTAAAAGTTACTTTACGTTCATAAAATCAAATACAAATCATATAAAGATAAGAGCACTTTTAGGTTCGAGGTGCAAAACTGCAGAGCCATTGCACACTTTTTTGGGGGAAATAAGGTGCGTAAGATCAAGCATATGGGAAAGAAAAATTAGAAAAAAGTAGCCTAGATTATTTTTTCCAGACAGTTTTTAATTTATATGAGATATTTGATGCATTTTATCTTGACCAGCTTGTTTAGAAACCTAGAGTCAAAGTGTTCTCTGGTCCAGACTCGGTGGACTGTCTGAGTGGAGGACTATGTGTTGGCGGTGAGCTCTGCCACTTTATTCAGAGTTTGATCCAGGGCAGAATTAAAACCATACTTTGCTCTACCCCCCAGACAGTCACTCAGCACTGGAAGTTTGCTTCTACAAACAAAAGGCCATCATCACTTCTTCCTCTGTTCTTTAGATCTTTGGAAATCAAGTCAATTCTCAGAGGTCCTATATATAATATTTATAGCCTAAAGAACAAATCAGAAGTATCTCTACTCTCTCCCTACCCACCCCCCTTGACACTATTAGATCTAGAAGAGGCCCCAGCATCACATAACATTTGTACCAGAAAACTCTCCTTACATCAGCTGTAACTGCTCTAAGTGTCGGTGTTTTCCTTCTGCTGTACTTTATTATGTAAATGGGAATGCTATGATTTTAACCTTACCAAATAGCTACTGTACTAAGGTAAATATGCCTTGATGCGTATTCTCCTGGTGAAAGATCTTTCAGGGGTTAGAATAACATTTTGGGATGCTAGCCAAACCAAATCTTAAGGCCTTTTTGGTTTTGAGTACAGCTAGGGAGCTGTGAGCTTCTTGAAATAAAACAAGGGTGTTTTATACCTCATAGGAATTACTGAGCATGTCACACACAGGTTCAAAACATATTTTCACTTCAACATTGAAAAGTTGTGTGGGGAACACAGGTAAACTTAGAATATGGCTATTTTTAACTGAAAATGACTAACTTTCTTTTTGAAGATGCTGATACAACTTCTGACACTGCTGGTGATGAGTGGTGTGTAACAGCCGTCTCAGCTCGGAGGCTATCAAATAGTGAAAGGGAATCTTCTAAGTACAAATCCCAGGACACCAGAATGGCTCTTAACAGCCCTCATTTTCCTGAGTAAGTTGGAGATGATGGACTGAAAAGCCTGAGGAGAAATTACTATCTAAACAATGAAGGAAGAAAACCCTTAAGGAAGACAATTTAAAGATTGTCACATGGTTTGAATTTGATACAATGTGGGGAATTCCAGTGTAATTTTAATTTATTCTAATTTCTTCTAACAGCCTTTCTCTTTTATACAGAGATCTGTTTGGGTAAAGGAAGCATAGCTATGAGAATGCAGTTGCTCAGCAGAGTCTAAAAGGCAAGTTCTGTAATCAAAAAGAGGATGTCAGCAGGGAGGCCTAATCATATGTTTTCTTAAACCAAACTCCTTTTTTCCTTTTCATTAGGCTTTCTTGAGGCATTCAGCTAATTAATGATAATAAATAGTTATTGAGCACCACTAATATGCTAAATCCTTCAGTGTCATGCATTTGGAAGTAAAAGGACCAAGAGATAGATAAACTTAAGAAGTATGTGTGTGTGTACACACGTGCACAGCGATGTGCCTTAAAGCCCGGAATTACGGAGGGAAACTAGGAAGACCTACAGGGAAGAAGGGATGGCTTACGTCACAGAGACAGATGGAACCTGCGCTCTATGGGATTGGTCAAGATCTCCTCATACATAATAGGTGTGAGAATAATAATTTCCACATCTGTATTTGGACTTTAGTCCCATGACCTTAAATCAGAGTTATAAATTCTGGATTAAACTTATTTTATGCGTGGTTATAGAGAAAAAGGGTGTCCTTCATGTTTACTTAAGGTAAAACCAGAGACTTTTGCAAAATGGAGATGTGAAAAGAGATATTCAGAGGGTATATTCCCCCGAGATACCCTGGCCTTGTTCTTGTTATCTGGAGAGTAGAATGGAGATGTCTCACCAAAGACTCAGCCTCGGTGGTCGGGCAGCTCTGAATTTGAGTTCTGACTCTCCAGGAACCAGCTTTGTGACTTTGAACATGTTACTTAACCTCTTTTAGTCTCAGGTTTCATTTGTAAAAAATGGAGATAATACCCAGACTACAGAATTGTTTTGGGAATTAGAGATGGTTATGTATTTGGCACTTAATAATTGGTAGCTGTTATTTTTTTGTTTGCTAAGATGAACAGACCTCAGGAACCATAATCAGACAGCTAATATGAAATCATGATGGAGTACTCTCTTCTGAAAAAGCACAAACTGATGAAAGCATGTGAGAGAAATCGTGGATGATTTCGTTTTTAAATAGCACTGGGCCTAATTCTCACAGATTAAACTTCATTTGGTAGCTCTCATTGGCGTGTGTCAGTTGCACCTTGATGTTCTTCCTTTCCCCATGAGAGAATCTTATCTCTGAAATAAAAGTTACCTGGCTTTATCAAAATAGCACATGCTTCAAGTTTGATTTGCATCTGGTCTCTAGCAGATTTCCATTTTGTTTTTTGATATTCTCCCTGGCTTAATGGGATAGTCTCAGATTCACTCAGATTCACTCAGACTGTAGTGTAAACTGCTGACCTAAAAGTGACTTCAAAATGTGAAGTTTGAGGATATAACTTCAAATATATAACAAATATATAACAGTTGTTTGTATGGAAAATAATACAATAATTAATACATAATAATACAAAACTAAATTCTTTCACAGACCCATAAATGTAAACCCACTTTTGCCCCACCTGGTAGAGTTGATAACACCATATTTTATAACAACATTTCTAAGAAAGAACTTAAATGTTCTTGCCCAAGGAAAAAAGATAGGTGACTATGTGAGGTGACGGTGTGTTAATTTACTCAACAGGGATTCCTTTCACAATGTACATCCATATACAGATCTCATAATTTCTTATAATTTAAATGTCTTATATATATCAATATTTTATACTTTTATTTGTTAAATAACCTCAATAAAGCCAGGGGGAAGTGAATACATGATGAAAAACCCAATGCAAAGAGGCATAGCATGTCTATTACAGAATGTTGCGCATGATAGATTTCTATCTGTACAGTTGAAACATTTTTGCTATTTTTTCCAAGCAACCTCAAAAAAGAATGTTAACAAGACTTCTTGAAATTAATACACTGCTATTAGTGTGCAGATAGGCTGGCATCCATCCTTTCCTCGGTGCTCGAGTTCCTAGAAGACATGACAACCTGCTTCCGCCTTAACAAAGTCGTCCCCTAGATCAATAAGGATTGGCACGACGACAGGGCAGCTTCTCTTGGACTCCCTACAAGACCTTGCCCTGTATTTTGCCTTTACTAGTTCTTACCAGTCCAGTTTATCTCACTGTCACATTTTTTATTGGTTTAAACTCTCAGTAGTCTTGCTTTCTTGCCAACTTAAAAAAACTAAAAAAGAAAGCCAAACTAGCACAGGGGTGGGTTCCCCCAACTCATAGCACTAATTATGTAATCACCACTCAGAACTCAACACAGTAATCCAATTTGTCTTTAAACACAGGCAACTCTTGAACCTATGCTTTTGGAAATGTCTTTCTGTCCACTTGTTGGATTTAGAACAAACTGCCTATGCAAATGAGGAAGAGCCTTCCTTCAGCTCAGCTGCCTCTCAACAGCTCACCCCTACAGTTCTTGTGAGGAAGCCTGTTGTGAAAGTTAATGGTTATAAAAAGCATTTATTTACATCTGTTTTAGTGTAGCCATGAAGAGTGCAATTAATTAAGAAGTTTCTGGTGTGGTAAGAATAATCATACAGCAGGAATGCAAACACATGATTTCCAAAGAGAATTTTATTCCATATGGAATTTTTTCCCTAACTAAGAATTAATTGCAACTTTAAAGAAGGTTTGATTGTGTCTATGAAAAAACATTTTAACTACTGAGGAATTCTAAATGACTTCAATTTAAAATTTTCTTTCTTTACATTGTTAGAGTTAAGAGAGAAAGGCTTTGATCAAGCTCTGAGTTATAGAATTTATTAGAGTGGAGGGAAGAGGATAACCTTCAGATGTCTTCTGTGGTGAAATGTTGAAGTTAAAAATTTTAAATGTTTGCAGACTAAAGACATATTCGGCTGTGAGGCCTAAATGGATAAACAAAATGTGACATGTTTTATTTTGTTACTTAACCCTTGTTTAAAAAAGCACAACAAAAATGTATATAAATCATATTTTTATGCCTTTCTGAAAACACGGACATGGATTTTTGGTGATTATCCTTCATATAGTGGCATCATGCCATATGGTATGTAGTGGTTAGTATATATGCAATAGCTTTAATTTTGGTATGGCAGTTTCTTAAAGCTGAAAGCATTTAAATATATACAACATAAATTCTGTGAAGGGATATCCTTTCTTTCTGTTGCCATGTGCTACTCATTCCAATATTTTGCTGTAGCCCAGCAATGAATAATGCAAAGAGATGAAGGGGAAAAAAAGAACATAGCTGAAGGCAAGCTTGGTGGAGAAATAATGCCCATTGCTGCTTAGATGCAGAGTGAGAATGTGACACGTGAAAGAGGAGAGAAGGGAAAAAGCAGCTTGGATGCAGGCAGAGAACCAATCTCGAACAAATGCAGTCACAACAGTTGCTGAGAAAGAAATTCAATCAATAACAAAGAGCTCTTATCACATGCAACTTTAATTTGACTGGCATGGCATTTTCATTATATGCTAATGAATTACGGATGATGAGAACACTGTTGTTGCCTTCTGAGTGCAATTGAACATTCACCAATCAGTTACTTAAATGCCAGACTGTCTGAAATATTGAAGGAAGTTGTTGCTATTTTGGAGATGAAAGTAAACAAAATGGGAATCTTGAATTAATTGAGAAAAAGATACACGCTAATAAGTAGGATTTGGCAAGTTATTACTTCTCTGAGTGGATGTGAGTGCAGGTATCCTATTCTCAGTGGAAAAAGTGTGTTCCTGCAAAGCTGACTGAAAAACAAATTCTCTTAAGGGAATCCTGTTTTTCTATTGAGTAGCATTATATAATTATTGACTATTACTCTTGCGGGGGTGGGGGTGGGGAGACTGGTCCTAGATTGTAATACAATCAATTTCAAGCAACTTTCATCAATACGTGTTTAAAGGAAAATAACTATCTGCTAAAATATTTAAAATAATCCTTGAAAGAGGAGCAAGATTGAAATTATTATGGTAGGCTAACAGTACATGTCATTAAAAAAAAAGAAAAAAAAGAGGCTCAGGATAGCTGATATAGAGTTACTAAGTTTTCACCTTTTGCCCATCAAAAGGCAAATTAAAGATTTAGAATTTCAACTAAGCTTTTCCTCAGTGTCAAACCACCAAAAGACTTCTAGGTTTATTTTTTTATTTACCTTTCCATTTTTCTTTTACCTCTACTTGGCATTTTTCTCCAGCCTTAAAAAAATAATTTTAGAACATTAGGCTAAGGCATAAAATAGCTTATTTTTGTAAAATACACGTTCTGTTCTGGTGCTTGCTGAGACATAGTGAGCTTGGATACTTAGGTAATGGCAAAGACTAACAATTTGCAATTTTTTGGATGCTATTTAAATTCATTTGTTGCTGCTACCTCCTATTCACTGAGATGGCTACTATCACAAAAACAGAAAACAAAAGACGTTGGTGAGGATGTGAAGAATGGAACCCGATGCACTCTTGGTAGGAATATAAAATGTATAACCTCTGTGAAAAACAGTATGGGAGTTCCTAAAAAAAATTAAAAGTAGGATTAACATATGTTTCAAGAAATCCACTTCTGGTATGTACCCCAAAGAGTTGAAATCAGAGCCTTGAAGAGATATCTGTACAATCAATGTTCATGGCAGCGTATTCTCGGTAGCCACAAAATGTAAACCACATATACGTCCACCTGTTGAAGGATAAATAACGTGGTATGTACAAACAAAAATATTATTCAGCTTTAAAGGAAGACATTCCTTTTTATAAAGATTTTATTTATTTGTTTTCAGAGAGAGAGGAAAGGAAGGTGAGAGGGATAGAAACATCAGCGTGTGAGAGAAACATCAATTGGTTGTCTATTGCACGCCCCATAATGGGGGACCAGGCCTGCAACTCAGGAATGTGCCCTGACTGCCAGACTGGGAATCCAACTGGTGACCTTTCAGTTTGCAGTACAAGCCCAGCCCACTGAGTCACACCAGTCAGGGCAAAGAGGAAGGAAATTCTGACACATGCTACAACATGGGTGAGTCTTGAGGACACTATGTTAAGTGAAATAGGTCAGTCACAAAAGGACAAATATTGTATAATTCCACTTATATGAGGTAATTAAAGTAGTGAAATTCACAGAGACGGACAGTAGAATGATGGTTGCCAGGCACTTCAGGGAGGGGAGAAGTAGGAGTTATTGTTTTTTGAATGCAAAATTTCAACTTGGGAAGATGAAGGAAGTTCTGGGGGTGGGTGATGGTGATGGTGTGCTGGCTGCACAACACATGAATGTAGCTTCAGTGGCTTTAAGTGGCTTTAAGTTGAAATCAGAGCCTTGAAGAGATATCTGTACAATCAGTGTTCATGGCAGCGTATTCTCGGTAGCCACAAAATGTAAACCACATATACTTAAAGCCACTGAACTGCACACTTAAAAAGCATTAAGATGGTAAATTTTATGTTATATGTACATTACCACAATTATAAACAAAAATGAAAACATGTAAAAAATTGATTAGTTACTATGTTACCTATGACTAGGCTTGCTAATTAAGGAGTGCCTGCTACTCTTATTAGAATGGGATTGCTGAATCAACAGAGTTTGTTGAGAATGGTTAGCTCTTCTAACATCCACAGAGGAAGCATCATACAGACTTAGCTTCCTCTGTTGATACAGGGGTGGCACTAAATGCCCAAGTTCTACTGCTGTGGGAGTGCCTTTTCATAAAATACAGACTCTTTTTGTAAGTTTCTAAGTGAATTCTGCAGAATAACAGAGTTAGGGCAAAGGCCTGGAGTGTCTGAGAAATAGCCAGGGGACCGGAAACTGGAATAAGGGAAGGGGAGAAGGAGGAGAGTATTTAAGATGAAGTCAGAGAGTGAGCTGGGGACTTGGGCTTCTTTGTGGGCTGTGTGGAGGGATCATCTTAGGGTTTTGAGCAGAGGAGTGTCATGTACGCTTAAATGTACACAAACTGTACTACGAGGGAGATGAAATGGAAATGCAGAAATGGAATTTCAGAGGAGGGTGCAAGCAGGATTACTCTTATTTTGGGGGAAATCATGGAACAAAAACCTAAGGAAAAACTACAGTGGAATAAGAAATGTATTCCTTTTTACATTTGAGCATGCTTGAGAAATCTCTAAATAGCATAAACTAAAGAGATTCTCTGCCAGTAATACCCTGCATTATTAATTTGTTTATTGATCTCAGCAAATCAACCTTCATTTACTGAGTCCTGGGTGAGCCCAGACTATTTCAGCCCTTAAAGGGTCTGCAGTGACTGCCCCAGAGGTGGATCTCAGCATCTTTGCATATGTATAGGTTTTTCCTGTAATTTGTAAAGGTCCTTGGATTTTTTCTGAATAAGAGTTTCCCTAAAGAGTTTGAGATGAAGATACTCAAATTTATCATATCATTTTATATTTCAACATTTAATTGTTAGAATAATTAATTTATAAACTGATATTAAAACACTTAACCTTTGCTGCTTAGTGATTCAGGTCTCTTTAAAGAAACTACATCCTTATGTGGCCTAAATTGTCAGATGATAGATGCTTGTTCTACTTTGAACCTGGGAGTCAGTTTAGGTGAGCATAGATATTATACTCAGCCTCCTGCTAGATGGGGCTGAACATAGTCAGGCAAGTGGTATAGCACATGGCTTGGGCCAAAGATTCTAGAGTTCATGGGAGAACAAAATGAATCCTGCCTTTTATCTCCTTGAGAAAAATTCTATATTTATAGTAACGCTTTCCCCAAACTCATCCTGACTGTAAAGAGTAATGGAGTGGTGTAATGTACCAAATAAAGTCCACACATATGCACACATGGCAATAATTACAAACAATGAATTCTAAACATACACCTCCAGTATACTGAGAACATAATATGATAAAAAAATCAACTGCTTTCAAATTTGAAATGCCTTGTCAATGTTTTTTGTTTAACCCCAAATGCTCACATAAGATGATCTACCCAAAGGCAAAGTTGGATAGAGTAGACATAAGCAGAACTTTAGCAGTGTTTTTCATATGTGTGTTCAGATAGATTTCTTTGATATTATACTAGTCTATGAATTGGTCACCTAACTGAAAAGATTTTAGCTTTGATGAAAAAATTGAGTTAAACTTTTTAAAATATTGAATAATCTTGTTAAAAACTTTCCTACTAGCTGTTTCCTCCTTCTCTCCCCTCCTGAATCTGAAATGTTTATTTGGTATAAATTCAGTGTTAAATATATATGTTAATATTATGTTTTAATTATTACATTTCTCTTTGAAGAAAAGAACACTTGGTTAGTGATTAGTTATAAATGGTATATCCCAAATTAGAAATAACCAAAGTTTTTGACATTTAAAGAGAATATGATTTGTCTCTTTAACCCTAAACATAATTTTATTATTTTTCCTGAAGTTTGTGAATTTCTATGGATTAATTCTAATTTTGTTAAAAAATTTATCTGACAAATACTGACCACCATGAAAATAAAAACTACCCAGGATTACACAATTTAAGAAACAACATAAACTTATAAGTGAAAGCTACTTGACTCCTCCCTCTGCTTCAGTAATCCTGCACATAGGAGTGACCCACTGGGAGCCAATGCTTTTCAACTTTCCCATGTGCTTATACACATTTCTGTGTGTTCATATCTACCAGAGAGGTGATCATGCATTTCTTGGTCGAGCGACTTACTTTTTGCCTCCTTTAAATTATATCATTGGATTTTTTTTTGGCAGTTCATTTAATTCTGTTTCAGATGTCAAAGTCTGGAGATCTGTGGGGGAAAATAATCTGCAGATGAATTGTGGGTTTGGGCCACAACATGTGTTTGAAAAAATTGAATTTGAATCTTTTTTGGTGACAGACTTCCTGCTTCTTATGAATTGCATTCAACTCTTCACTGTCATATCTGCTTAGTGATCAGAAGCATTTACATTTGTGACTCCCAAGTATTATTCCAATATTGTTGGGAACCACCCTGCCTGGTATCAGAAGCTGTAACACTTCCAAGGCTAAGGCTGAGGGAACGACCTTTGACAGTAAGCCAGCAAGGAAACAAAAGCTTATCTCCCTGGCAGGAGCACCGCTTCTGCTCCTTTTGCTTCATCCTGCCTAGCCCCCAATGCTTGTTTGGTTAGCCAATGATGGGTAAGATTCCCCAAGGAGGGAACAATCTAAGACAGTCACGATCATGTGGGAGGCCCCCCAAGGGAGGACTTTGGGGGCTACAGCAAAGCTGAGGGGGTGATGGACAAAGCCTGAGTCCTCATTGTCTGTGAGAAAATCTCCTAATCTCTTGGCTGCCTTACTTCCCTTGCTCCACCTAAGCCTGAAACAATGACAGAGGGTGGTGCAGCCCTGTGCTGGAAAGGGGGGGTTCCCCAGGTGATCAAGCCTAAGAAAGAATATGTACAATCCTGTGAAACCTACTTTGTTTAGAATGCTCTCAGTTGGATAATAAGGGTCCAGGGAAGAAGTAAGTTTGTTCCTTAAAGATTTTAAAAAGCTATCTGACCCTGACTCAAAATAGGCCCTCAGACTTCCTTGTTATCTATTGTTTGATCCTTACCCCCTGGCAATGAGTAATGAGCTTTACCTGGATTCTTATGCAAATGAACCCAATAAAAGCCTGCTGGGGCGGGAGAATGGGCACTCTCCTCTAGGGAGGGTGGCCATGGCACTCCCCATTAGAGAGAGTGGCCGTTTTGTACTTATTTCCCCACAGGACTTGGTTGTCCGTGTGTATGTTTTTCTCGCGTTTCGACGAGCATCCACAGCCATGATGGATACCACTGGCCCGGTATCCTCCTCACAATATATTGTACTTTTATTTATTTAACCCCTCTCCATGCTAAAACTTTAAGTTGCCTCCCTTCCCTATTTGTTTCAGTATTTTAAAAAAATGCTTTACTGACCGTCTTTAAATATCTATTCCTTGCTATAATTTTAGTATGTATTTTAGAAGTGAAATTGCTGGATCGTGGGATATTGCACATTTAAATCTTCCATTACTTTACAACAAAAGGCACCAGTTTACACTTCCAGCAAAAGTATGTACATAAGAGTCAAATTTCCTACACTCCTTTTTTGTTTAATCATTTTTAAAATTCTTATCCTATTACAGTTGTCCTATTTTTTTCCCCTTTGCCCTCCTCTGCTCAACCTACCCCTCCTCCCTCAGTCAGTTCCCACCCTGTTGTCCATGTCCACGGGTCATTCATACATGTTCTTTGTCTAGTCCCTTCCCCTTCTTTGCCCCCTTCTTTCCCTCCTCCACTCTTTTGATCAATGTCAGTCTGTTCCATATTCCCATGCTTGTGATTCTATTTTGTTAGTTTATTTTGTTCATTAGATTCCTCTTATAGGTGAGATCATATGGTATTTGTCTTTCACCACCTGGTTTATTTCACCTAGCATCATATTTTCCAGTTCCATCCATGCTGTTGCAAAAGGTGGGACTTCTTTCTTTCTGCTATGTAATATTCCATTGTGTAAATGTACCATAGTTTTTCAATCCACTCATTTACTGATGGACACTTAGGTCATTTCTAGCATTTCGTTATTGTAAACAGTGCCGCTATGAACATTGGGGTGCATAGGTTCTTTTGAACTGGTGATTCAGGATCCTTAGGATATATTCCCAGCAGTGGAATTACTGGGTCAAAAGGCAGTTCGGTTTTTCATTTTTTGAGGAAATTCCAGACTGTTTTCCATAGAGGCTGCACAAGTATGCATTCCCACCAACAGTGTATTAGGGTCCCCTTTTCTCCACATCCTTGTCAGCACTTGTTGTTTGTTGATCTATTGATGGTCATTCTGGGAGGTGTGCAGTGACATCTCATTGTGGTTTTAATGTGCATCTCTCTGATGGCTAGTGATGTTGAACATCTTTTCATATGTCTCTGAGTCTTTTGTATGTTTTCCTTGGAGAACTGTCTGTTCAGGTACTTTGCCCATTTTTTAATTGGATTGTTTTTCTTCCTGGTGTAGAGTCATATGAGTTTTTTATATATTTTGGAGATCAAACCCTTGTCTGATGTATCATTGGCAAATATGTTCTCCCATATGGTCAGTACCCTTTTCATTTTAATGATGTTTTCTTTAGCCATACAGAAGCCTTTTAACTTGATGTAGTCCCATTTGTTTATTTTTACTTTGTTTCTCTTTCCCTAGGAGATATATTGGCAAAAATATTGGTACGTGGGATATCTGAAATTTTAATGCCTATGTTTTCTGTTAGAACTTTTATAGTAGCATGGCTTATATTTAAGATTCTTATACACTTTGAGTTTATTCTCATTTATGGTATAAGTTGATGGTCTTGTTTCATTTTCTGGCATGTACCATTACAGTCCTCCCAATACCATTTTTTGAAGAGGCTATTTTTAACCAATTGTATGCTCATGCCCCCTTTGTCAAATACTAATTGACTCTAGGGCTTGGGTTTATTTCTGGGCTCTCTATTCTGTTCCATTGATCTGTGTGGCTATTCTTATGCCAGTACCAGGCTGTTTTGATTACAGTGGCCTTGTAGTATAGTTGATATCAGGTATTGTGATCCCTCCTACTTCGTTTTTCTTTCTCAAGATTTCTGAGGCTATTTAGGGTCTTTTTTGGTCCCATATATATTTTTGAAATATCTATTCTAGATTTGTGAAATATACCCTTGTTATTTTAATGGAATTGCATTGAATCTGTAGATTGCTTTGAGTAGTATAGACTTTTAAAAAAGATTTATTTATTTATTTATTTGGTTATTTATTTATTTTTAGAGTGAGGGGAAGGGAAGGAGAAAGAGAGGGAGAGACACAGCAATGTGTGGTTGTTCTCATGAACCCCCAACTGGGGACCCAGTCCATAACCCAGGCATGTGCCCTGACTGGGAATTGAACTAGCAACCCTTTGTTTTGCAGGTCAGCATTCAATCCACTGAGCTACACCAGCCAGGGCTAATATGGACATTTTAATGATGTTAATTCTTCCAATCCATGAACACGGTATATGCTTCCATTTATTTGTATCTTCCTTAATTTCTTTCTTCAGTGTTCTATAGTTTTCTGAGTATAGGTCTTTTACCTCCTTGGTTAAATTTATTTCTAGGTACCTTATTTTTCTTGTTGCTATAGTAAATGGGATTTTTTCTCACTAGTTTCTCTTTCTGATATTTCATTGTTGGTATGCAAAAAATGCCACTGATTCCTGATATTGACTTTATATTCTGCTATTTTGCCAAATTCACTTATTAGTCCGAGTAGTCTTTTGGTGGAGAATATAGGCTTTTCCATGACTATCATGTCATCTGTGAATAATGACAGTTTTACTTTCTCATTTCCAATCTGGATGCCTTTTATGCCTTTTTCTTGTGTGATTTCTGTTGCTAGAACTGTCAGTACTATGTTGAATAAGAGTGGCAAAAGTAGACACCCTTGTCTCATTTCTGATCTTAAGGAGAATGCTTTGAGTTTTTGCCCACTGAGTATAATGTTGGCTGCAGGCTTCTCATATACAGCTTTTATTATGTTGAGGTGTGCTCCCTCTATTCCCACTTGGCTGACTGTTTTTATCACTAATAGGTTCTGGATTTTACCAAATGCTTTTTCAGCATCTATTGATATGACATGTGATTTTTGTTCTTCATTGTGTTTATGTGGTATATTATGTTTAATGATTTGTGAATATTATACCATTCTTGCATCCTTGAGATGAATCCCACTTGATCCTGGTGTATGATCTTTTTAATGTATTGCTGAACTCCAGATTTCCAATATTTTGTTGGGGGTTTTGGCATCTATGTTCATCAGAGATATTTGTCTTTAGTTTTCTTTCTTTGTTGTGTCTTTATCTGGTTTTGGTAAAAGATCTTGGGAGTCTTCCCTTGTCTTGAATTTTTTTGGAATAATTCGAGAAGGATAGGAGTTAGTTTTTCCTTAAATGTTGGGTAAAATTCATCTGTGAAGCCACCTCATTCAGGGCTTTTGTGTGCCAGGAATTGTTTGATTACTGTTTAAATTTCACTAGTTGTTATCGGTCTATTCAGGCTTTCTGCCTCTTTTTGATTCAGTTTTAGAAGATTATATATTTCTAGAAATGTTTCCATTAACCCAGGTTGTCAAATTTCTTGGAATGTTGTTGTTCATAGAGATTTCTTATAATCCCTTGTATTTCTGTGACATTGGTTGTAACTTCTCTTTCATTTCTGATTTTTTAAAGTTTGGGTCCTCTCTCTTTTTTCTTGATGAATCTTGTTAAAGTTTTGTCAAATTTGTTTACCTTTCCAAAGAATCATCTCCTGGATTCATTGATCCTTTAAATTGTTCATTTAGTGTCTATGTAATTTAATTCTTCTCTGATCTTGATTCTTTCTTTCTTTCTACTTGTTCTGGACTTTGTTTTTTGTTGTTCCTCTTCTTTGTAGCTCTAGGGTTAGATTGTTTATTTGAGATTTTTCATTCTTTTTTAGGTAGGCCTGTATTGCTATGAACTTCCCTCTCAGGACTGCCTTTGCTGTGTTCCATAGGCGTTAGGCCGTTGTGTTCACTTTCATTTGTTTCCAGATACTTTTTGATTTCTTCCTTTATGTCATTGTGGACCCATTCATGTTTAATAACATATTATTCTGCACCATGTATATCATGTATTTTCTTTCCTTGAGCTTGGTTTCTAGTTTCATTTCATTGTGACCTGAGCACATGCTTGATATGATTTCAATTTTCTTGAATTTGTTGAGGCTTGTTTGGTATCCTACCATGTGGTCTACTTTTGAAAATATTCCATGTGCATTTGAAAAGAATGTATATTTTGCTTCTTTTGCGTGAAAGGTTCTGTGTATGTCAATTTGATCTAGAATGTCATTCAGTGCTACAATATCTTTGTTGATGGTATGTTTGGATATCTATCCATTGTTGATAGCGGTATGTTAAAATCCCTTGTGATGACTGTGCTGTTGTCAATATCATTCTTGAGGTCCTTCAATATTTTATTTATATATTTAAGTGCTCCTGTGTTGGATGCATATATCTTTATAAGGGTTATATCATCCTGTTGGACTACTACCTTAAGTAATATATACTGATCTTTATGTCCCTTTTTATGGTCTTTGTTTTGAAATCTCTTTTGTCTGATAAGTTTTACTACCCCAGCTTTCTTTTTGTGTCCATTTGCTTGGAATTTTCTTTTCTATTCCTTCACTTTCAACCTTTATAGACCTGTTGTTTGAGGTGGGTTTCTTATAGATAGCATATATGCAGGTCGTGTTTTCTTATACATTCAGCTACTCTATGTCTTTTGATTGGAGCATATAATCCTTTTGCTTTAAAGTTATTATTGATAGGTACTTATTCATGGTCATTTTTCCATAACTGTGTTTCTCTTTCTCTCTCTCTTGTCCTTTTTACAGCAGTAAACAAGAGATTTTAGCATCTCTTGCAGTGCTGGCTTGGTGGAGATGTATTCTTTTAGTCTTCTTTTGTCTTGGAGGCTCTTTATTTCACCTTCCATTGTCAATGAGATTCTTTCTGGATAGAGTAGTCTTGGTTGCAGGCCTTTGCTTTTAATTACCTGGAATATTTCATACCAATACCTTCTGGCTTGTAGTGTTTCTGTAGAGAAATCAGCTGATAGCCTTATTGGAGCTCCCTTGTATGTTACTAGCTATTTCTCCCTTTCTGCCTTTAAGATTCTCTCATCTTTAAAATTTGCCATTTTGTTATGATGTCTTGGAGTAGGCTTCTTTGGGTTCATCTTAATTGGGACCCTCTGTGCTTCCTGTACTTGTGTGACTTTTTCCCTCACTAAGTTTGGGAAATTTTCTGTCATTTTTTCAAACAGGTTTTCTGTCCTTTGCTCCTTTTCTTCTCCTTTTGATATTCCTATGATGAAAATGTTGTTATGTTTCCTACTGTCCTGAAGCTCCCTTAAACTATCCTTGTTCTTTTTTAGTCTTTTTTTGTTTTGTTTTGTTTTGTTGCTCTGACTGGGCATTTCTTTGTACCTTGTCTTCCAGCTCACACTTTCAGTACTCTGCTTCATCTAGCCTGTTTTTAATTCCTTCTAGTATATTTTTCACTTCAGATATTGTATTCTTCATTTATTCCTGGTTCTTATTCATAGTTTCTCTAGCCTTTTTCATGCTACCATAGTTCCCACTAAGTTCCTTGTAGCTCTCATAAAGTTCCTTGTAGTCCTCACTGAATTCCTTGAGCATCCTTATAACCATAATTTTAAATTCTATGTTTGTGGATTGTTTGGCTCAATTTCATTTAGCTCTTTCTCTGGGAATTCCTCCTTTCCTTTTGATTGTGTGTTATTTCTTTGTCTCCCCATCTCAGGTGACTCTTTTTGCTTGTTTCTGCTTCTCAGGTTGCTCTCTTTTGCCTGCCTGTCTCTTTGGGGTGTACTTCTGTGGTAGGAGCTCTGTGGGACTCAATGGCACAGTCTCTTTGATCTCACTTGGATGCTCCAGGGTTGTCTTTCATTCAGTTTATGTGGGCTCTCTTGTTTTACTTGGATTTTGACCATTGATGGCTCATTTGTTGGAAGTTTCTCAACTCTTGCTGGTTGATTGGGAGTCACTACCCTTACCCCATCTTGTATGCTGTTGTATAGGTGCTGGTTAACAAAGCAATACTACCCCTAAGAAAACCAAACCCACACCAACAAAAATACCCCCTTACCATATCAGCAATATCAACAGCAATTGAGCAAAGATTAATGAAGGTGGTAAGAGATGAGAATATTATAAGACAGGAAAAGGGAATATGAGATGACTAAAGGAGAGAAAACTGATTTTGAGAGGGAAGAAGGGGAGAAATAATGAGTACAGAATAGAAACAAGGTGAAGAAAATAAAATTTAAAATGTGAGTAAAAAAGTGAATGGCAATGACAAAGTGGAGTAGAAAAGAAAATAGTATAATATGAAGTTTGAAATAAAGTTTAAAAAATAGTGAACCAAAGGGAACAAAATTGAAGAAAAACTACAACAGAGTCAACAAGCTCAATAGGTTAATAAAAATGGAAAGAGAATAAGAATATTATATGACAGGGAAAAGAGATTATGAGATGTCTACAGTAAAGAAAATGATTTTGAGGGAATAGAGGGAGGAGATATAATAAAAGTAAGAAATAGAATCCTGGTGAAAAAAGGGAAAAAATAAAATGTGAAACTCATGTAAGCAAGGACAGGAGGAAGGCAAAATAGAGTAAAATAGGGGGAGAATAACCTGTGAGATTTGAAATTTTTAAAAAAGTGAAGTAATAGGAATTCAATTGAAGAACAGCTATAACTGTAATGCCCATGCTAAACAAGCCACAATAAAAATTTTTCTTTCATAAAATTGGAAAGAAAATAAAAATATTAAAAGGAGGAGAAAGAGAATATAAGCTGACTAAAAAAAGTGAATGATTTTGAGAGGATAGAGGAAGGAGGAATAGTAAGAATAAGGAATAGGAACAAAGCACAGCATGGGAGGAAACACAATTTACAGTGAAAACAAGAAAGGACAGGAAGAAGGCAAAATAAAGTAAGACAAGGGAAGGGTACAATGTGAGACTTAAAATAAAAATAAAATAAAAATATAAAAATATCAATAAAAATAAAAGACAATAGTGAATTAGTTTGAATAAAATTGAAGCAAAAGAAGTATTAAAAGTCTAAGTGAATGAAAGAAAAAGAAATAATGCAAATTTCAAAGAAGAATGAGGTAAAATTCATCTCATCAGAGTTTGGTTTGTCTTCTGTCTTCCCTTTCTGGATCCGCCTCTGCTTTTTTATCAGATCAAGGTCCTCGAGTGGGCTGTCCAACTTTTGTCAGCACCATTTGTATCACCTTCACCTGCCTCTAGAGGGGGGTTCTATTGCTGTTGGGAGGTGGGACTCCTGGGTCTCCCATGGGAGGCACTGTTTAGCCTTCTGGGAAATCTGTGGGAGTGTACCACCCTTGTGGTCTGTCCCAACTTATTTCCAATAATGTATAGTTTCTGATGAACTAGCTGTCTGTTTCAAGGGAGGGGCCAATCTGTATAAAAGGGTCAACTCTCTCCTGCTTGGTGCTGATGGCAGCTTTGTGTGTGAGCTGAGGCTGGGTGGGGCCCTGATTCCCTCTTGCTGCACTAATTTCTGATCTTCCTGCTTTGCTGGCCTTGGTGGAATAGGGCCTTAGGAACAAGAGTATTTGGTCTCCCTGAGAGAAGTTCAAGATGGGTCCATTAGGCGTTTCTCTTGCTGTAATTCTCTTATGGATATGCACCTGCAGGGGGTTCTTGAGCCTGTCCTGCCTATTTTGCAGGGCTTCCCCATTGGTTGTGGTGCGGTGGTTCTTACAATCCTACAGGAGGTGGGGGCTGAGTGAGCCCTTCCCTTTCTGGAGGTTTGATCTCTGCCAGCTGGGGAAAGGGGTTCTGACTGGCTGTATAGAATCTCAGGTGCTCAACTCTTGGCCGTTCCAGTCACAGCAGACACAGTCCTGAACTCTCCACTCTGCACAGCCTCTGGCCTGCCAGCTGCACTGGGCTGGGGCTGAGAAATCCCCTTGCTCTGCACCTTTCCGACCTCATGCTCAGCTGTATTCATTGGGAGCAAACCGTGCTTTCAATCTTTCTTTTTTGCTGTCAGGGCAGCTGCGCACGGGGTCCTTGCCCAGCACACTCACTGTTCAGTTTTCCACATACACCTCCTCTTCCAAAAGCCAAAGTCTCTCATAGACTTGGCTGTCACGGCTGGCCTCCTTCTGACCCAGGTGCAGATAGTTTCCTCCTCTCTCTCTGGCATTCTTCCGGTTCGGGTTTGCCGCTGCAGCTGTGCTCCTCGGGGGGGGGGGGGGGGCAAGGGGTGTGTGTGTGTGTGTGTGTGTGCGCGTGTGCGTGTGTGTGTAGCCTGGGTCTCCCCAACTTTGTGTATCCAAGTCACTCCTGGCACGGGTCTGGGGGTTCCCTGCCCTAGGATGGGAGGGAGCCACGAAGCAGTGATCTCTGACCAGGTTCTCCACGGCTGCAGACACCAATCATAGAGTATTTCCCCTTCAACCTACGAAATCTCCATATTGCCCGTGAGTGAAGTGTCTTCTGTTTTCCTTGGCTTCCAAATTTCATATCTGCTAAGATTCTGTTGAATGTTCAGTTTATTTGTCAGCAGATCAGCCGAGTATGTGAGTTGTGGGTAAGAGCAAGTGGACTCAGCTTCCACCCACTTGGCTGTCATCTACCAACCCCCTACATTCCTGGCGACGGGTTGTATCCATTTCTTAAATTTTTTCCATTCTGAAGGTAAAAAAGTTATGATTTTAATTAGTGTTTTTAAACTATTAGTGAAGTTGACTAATTTTTAAAAAAGATTTTATTTATTTATTGTTAGAGAGGGAAGGGAGAGAGAGAGAGAGAGAGAAAGAGAAACATCCTGGGGGCCATGGCCTGCAACCTAGGCATGTGCCCTGACTGGGAATCAAACCTGCAATGCCTGGTTTGCAGCCTACACTCAATCCACTGAGCTACACCAGCCAGGGATAAGTTGACTAATTTTTCATACATTTATTAATGTATGTGTATATATGCTATGAATTGTATATTCCTATGCTACACCTTTATTTTTTGAATTGTTTGTCCAAAATGTAAAATATTAAGTCTTTGCTGTGAGTAATGCAATTATCTTCTTGTAGTTCATTAGTTATTTTTAACTTTGTGATTGCAGCCATTGGCATATAAGAGTTTAAAATTCTTATATAATTTAATTTTTCTTATATTGCTTTAACAAAACTTTTTGTCTTAGCAAGCTTGAAGAGGGATTCATACTTGCATATGCTGTTGTTGGAAATGCAAGTAATAGTATAAGTAAATAATGGTAAAATTTAGTAAAAAAAAAATCCCACCATATATCTGTATACAGCAATATTTAATACAGCATTAAAAATAAGAATACAGCCACCAGATGTTCATTTCTTTAATAATCAACAAATATTTATCACTTTTTGTATGCAAAGCATATTTGCAAGTTTGAAACTGAATATAGAAATTTCCCCTAATACATCTTTAATAAATGTCACATGGTATGGAAGCTAGGAATTTTCTTTGGAATTTTAACTTTAAATTCATATGTGTTTTCTAGAAGGAACAGAAAACATACTATGATGTTATTTCTCTGGCTGTGTTGTTGTATTTAGCAATGTTGGTATTCGGAGTAGCTTGCTAAGGATTAGAAAAAATGAAAATTAAATCTCCATCTCTCTTTTTTCAATCTCCAACTTTTACACATTTGACCTATGAATTGAACTGCTTTTATTTAACTCCCGTTTGAGTTTCTGGTAAAATTATCAATATTAGTTTACCTAAACTAGATATCTTATTTGTAATTGAAATTTCAACCATAACAAACAGTATGATGTGGATTTATTTTGAGGATTATACAAGGGCTGAAATTGATATAATGATAGATTACAGAAGTTTTTTGAGTTTTTAGCTTCAAAAACTTTATAAACTTTACTCCCTAATGGTTATAGACGTGGTTGGAAGTTTGGGGTGGTGCTCACTTATCTCTGCTCAGAGACACAGACCCATGGAGCCAATGTATAAAGAATCAAATGTAGCCCTGGCTGGTGTAGCTCAGTGCACTGAGCATGGGCTGTGAACCCAAGGGTCCCTGGTTTGATTCCCTGTCAGGGCACATGCCTGGGTTATGGGCCAGATCCCCAGAAGGGTGCACATGAGAGGCAACCACACATTGATATTTCTTACCTTCTCTCTAAAAACAAATAAATAAAACCTTAAAAAATCAAATGTAAAACAACCTCACCACTTTCAGCATATGGGACCCACACTTTCAGATTTGCCTGTAGAGCTCTTGCCGCCTTTAAGACAGACTCTGAAACCATGTATTGAGCCAGTTTTATGCAAAGGATTGAAGGTGAAAAATCACACATTCAGCCTAAGGAAAGCAGAGACACAAAAGTGTCCCCACAAAAGCAGGTCTTCTTACTGACAGATACATGAAGGACAAGGTAGCCCCATGCCAGAGTTCAGGAAGAGGGAGGATGAGGAAGATCCTGAGTACTCAAGGAGTTAAAAAAGTAGCTGTGCCAGCTGGGTTTCTGCTTGGGAGCCACAGTAACCCAGTGAAAGAACCTACTGAGTAGAAAGCTCTTATCAACTGGATTAGCAACTCATCCGTTGGAACATAGGGATGAATAGGAGTTTAGAGTTGTTCAGAGAAATAGACCAGAAATGCCTAGTTCAGTGATTAGCCATTTGAAGAGAAGTTGGAAGCCTTCTTTCTCTGAGCTGAAGCTGAATATATGGAGAACAGTGGAGATGTTTGCTTTACCAGCACCTGCAGGACTGTCATGCTCTTTACATTCATATTTTAGAACACAAGTTGAGCATTGATAAAATTAGCAAACAAGATGCTAATCTACAAATACCTCTGGAATGCTGTACTAAAAAGTTTTACCATGTTGACACTTAACACCTTGCAAATTGTTTTCAGTTGCCACAATAGTGAGAATGAACTGTGGAAGCTCCAATTGTATTATTTTAATTAACTGGCAGTATGTATCTGTTATTGCGTGCAGGTGATATACGTGCATGCTGTGGGAACACAAACTGAGTATGACTGGGCTCTGGCTAAAGAAAGGTCACAGTTTAATATAGTTGTTAACTGTGAGGCTTTCAAGTTTTGTTCTCTGAGTACTAGTTCTCCCACTTAATGTCTTCAGCTGTGAAATGTGGATAATAATAAAGTTACATAAAGATTGAATTAGTGTATATAATGCACTTGGCACAATGCCTGGGACTAGATAAGTGCTCAACAAATGTTTGCTCCATCGCTGTTATGATTGTGACAACAGTACCACTACTGCTACCACTGCAGGAGAGTGCATGATTACTAACTGCCTCCTATTACACTCCTGAGAAATTCAGCAGGAGTTGTTATTTGCAGTAAAAGTGGCCCTATGACCTTGCTGTGCTGACCACAACAGACTGAACCAGATATTGGTACCTGTAATCACTGGTTTTGAATTGTTATCTTTATGAAATACTTTTGAACAGTACAGCTTTTGTCAGCCTTGAGCAGACTGAAGTCATTCACGATTATGGCATTGGTGATTTGGTCACCTTCACCACCATGTGGCTGTGTAATTATTTGCTGTACTGATCCCACTCACATGCTTGTGAGTCATGGTCTGTCACTGAACTGAAAAACTAGCCTATACCTTCTTCACAGTAACTTATGTCCAATGTGCCCCACATCCCACCTACACAGCTCAGTGATCTGTATCATGGCATTGATTTACTAGATTCCTCAGTTGTGCCTTCAGGTCTGTGAGTGGTGGAAACACCTGGGCAAGGTGTTGGCAGAGGGTTATGGCATACTATTTGAGAACTACCTCTTTTGTCTCAGAAAGCCACATAGAATAATGGATCCTAATGTTTTAGTATGTGCATAGGGGCTGGAGCAAGGAATAAGTGTATAAGAATCACCTTCATTCCTAACAAGACATCTAAAAATATCATTTCCATTGAAAGCTAGTGAACTACTCAGTTAAGACTCTGTATATCCCCCCTTATTAAGGTTCAGGATTGCTTCTAACATAGGAAGTATAATTGTACTGACATGTAGAGATTTATGAGTCTTTATTGTTTAGGATAAAGCCAGTCTGCTGAAATATAGGGATCCTATAATATAAAGGCTTAGTGACAAGGAATTTTATTTCTCACATAAGAGTTCCAGCATGGCAGGGAAGCATGCTCCTGTATTCATTTGAAGACTTGGCTTTTCTCAAACTCATTTTTTCTGACAGCTCCAAGGTCACTGTCATCATCTGTATGGTCTCCTCTAGGCCACCCCTGTGTTTCTGTTTGGGTTGATGGCAAGAGGAAGAAGAGCATGGAGGGGCAACCTTGATGCCTTAAGGTCCAGTTCCAAAAGTGGCACGGATCACTTCTCTTCAGTTCCATTGGGGAGAACTTAGCATATGCCTATTCTTAACTGCAAGAGAGCCTGAAAAATGAGATCTAACTGGGCAGTTATGTGTCAAAGATGAAGGGAAAAATGGATTTTTGGTGGACAGGTAGCAGTCTGACCATTAGGTCCTTGTTGAGAAACATAAAGTATACAATTGTAGTGTCAAATATCTGTGACTGAAACAACCGTTACAAAAATTCAGCTATCATTGAGTGCTTAGGTAGGGAAAAGTTTACATTTATTAAGATTAGATTTTATATTCTATTTACATGCATATACTCATACATAAATTTTCAGAATGATATTGCAATAAACATATTAGGAGTGTGGAGCATGATGTGAGAAACTATAACAATTAGTATAACACAGGGCATGTAGGGCTCTGATTTGGGATACTAAGGATTTTGTGCTAGCACTGCCATTATGCACATGACTTTGTCCAGTGCATTTAACTCTTCTGGGTCTTAATCTCTAAGTTCTCTAACATTTTAACAGTATAGCCCTGTCCTATTAATTCTGCCTTCAAAATATATCTTAAAACCATCTACTGTCCTTTCACTATGACTATCCTGGTCCCCTTTTCCTTTCAGAGTCCATAAATCCAACTCCTTTTCCTTCTCTAGCTCCATGTCAGGTTGCTTCCCCTCAGATTTATTCCCCTTGATGTTTCTTTAGTTCCTAGACAGCTCTGAGCTCTTCTTTCTCAGAATCTCTGCCTCTATTAGAACTTCTAACTGTGTCTCTCCTTCCTGTGTGTGACCATATTGTCCTCATCTTTCAGGGCCCAGCTTTGAGGATACCTCTTCAGAGAGATTTCTCTGATCACCCTATCTGAAGCGGGTTTCTTCAAACATTATCTATCTCAAGCACAGTTAACTTTCTTCAATCATATTTGGTAATTGTCTTCTTCCTTCCTTCCTTCCTTCTTTCCTTTCTTCTTTTCTTTCGTTTTCCTCATTGCACCACCAGCCTTCACTGAACTGTCCCTCCTCTCAACTCCATCACCTAGCACAGTGCCTGGCACTTAGTAGATGTGTAATAAATATTTGTGGAATAAATTAATATAGAATTTACAAATATATGATCTGATAATTAGTTAATTAAAACATTATTTAGTATAATTAAAATAAAAATTATACTTTATTTTTCAAATGTCCATACTACCCAAAACAATCTGTAGATTCCCTGAAATTCCTATCAAGATTTCAATAAGGTATTCCACAGAACTAGAACAAATATTTCAAAAGTTTATATGGAACCACAAAAGGCCCCACATAGCAATAACGATCCTGAGAAAGAAGAACAAAATTGGAGGAATCACGCTACCTAATGTCAAACTGTACTATAAGGCCATAAACAGCCTGGTACTGGCATAAAAACAGACACACAGATCAATGGAACACAGTCGAGAGCCCAGAAATAAACCCATAACTTTATAGTCAATTAATATTTGATAGAGGAATCAAGCACGTACTATGGGCTAATGTTAGTTTTTATTCAATAAATGGTGTTGGGAAAACTGGACAGATATATGCTGAAAAGTGAACCTAGGTCACATTCTTACACCACACACATGAATAAATTCAAAATGGATTAAAGACTTAAATGTTAGACCCAAAACCATAATAAAAGTCATAGAAGAAAATATAAGCAGCATAATCTCAGACATTGCTTGCTGCAACATTTTATTGATATATCTCCCCAGTCAGGGAAACAAAAGAAAAAATAGACAAATGCAACTACACCAAACGAAAAAGTTTTTGCATAGCAAAAGAAAGCAAAAGAAAACACCAACAAAAATAAAAAGACAACCCTGAGAATGGGAGAGCATATTCACCAAATCATCTCATAAGGAGTAAACATCCAAAATTTAAAAAGAGCTTATAAGCCCTGGTTGTTGTGGCTCAGTGGATTGAGCACCGGTTTGTGAAGCAAAGGGTCACAGGTTCAATTCCCAGTTAGGGTACATGCCTGGGTTGCAGGCCAGGTCCCAGTAGGGGGTGCACAAGGGTCAATCACACGCTGATGTTTGTCTCCCTCTCATTCTCCCTCCCTCCCCTTCTCTCTGAAAATAAATAAATAAAATCTTAAAAAAAAACCTTACAAAACTCAGCATCAGAAAACCAAACAACCCAATTAGAAGTGGGAAAAGGACCTGAATAAACACTTTTTCAAAGAGGGCATACAGATGGCCAAAAGAGGTATGAAAAAATGCTCAACATCACTAATCATCAGAGAAATGCAAATTAAAACCACAATGAGATATCCTCTCACACCTGTCAGAATGGCCATCATCAATAAATCACCAAGCAACAAGCACTACTGAGGAAGTAGAGAAAGGGGGACCCTTTTGCACTGTTAGTGGGTGTGCAGATCAGTGCAGCCACTGTGGAAAGCAATATGGGGATACCACAAAAAATTAAAAATAGACCTATCTTTTGACCCAGCAATCCCACTTCTGGGAATATTCCCAAAGCAACTGAAAGCACTAATTTGAAAGAACATAGGCACCCCTATGTTCATTGCAGCATTATTTATAATTACCAAGATGTGGAAGCAGCCCACGTGTCCATTAGTAGATGAGTGGATGAAACAACTATGGGACATTTACACAGAGGAATTCTACTTGGCTGTTAAAAAATTTTGCCCTTTGCAATAGTATGACATTACGCTAAGTGAAACAAGCCAGTCAGGGAAAGACAAATACCATACGATATCACTCACATGTGGAATCTAGTGAACAAACTGAACTAATAAAAATAGAGATAGAGTCATAGATAGACAGTAGGATGACAGCTAAGGGGTGGGGGAAGTTAGGGAGTAGAGAGACTGAGCCGAAAGGATAAAGGACTCATGGACACAGACAACAGTGTGGAGATTGTGGGGCACAGGATGGTATAAGGGGACTAAATGGTAATGGGAAAATACACAATAAAATTTTTAAAAATATATACTTTATATTTTATAGAAAAGATATTTTAAAGAATGTGTCAATGAGTCAGACCTATTTTAAGACAAAAATTATTTCATAGTATGAATTACTTTTTAAAACTTTGTTCACCTTGTTATTTCATATTTACTATCCTATCTATCTTTAAATATTCTACTTGAGTAGCTTCTCAACCCAGTTAAGATGGGAGAGGGAATTCTTTCTTCTTAGGCCTTCATTTTGTTTTGTGTAATTTTAATCATGACAGTCTTTATCAAATCCATGTTTATTTATATTTATTTTCTTTTGCATATGTTGGGACTGAATGTGTTGTTTTAATTAGCGGCACTGCTTTCTTGTTGCTAGATGTATTGCTTTGGCATTTGACCAAAAGCAAAACAGAATCAGCGCAATGTAATCTACGACAAGAGAATGGAATCTCACTGTAGAATGCCATTTCATCAGCCATAGGCTAAGAGATGGCCTATTCAGCAAAGCATGCATTGTAGCGCCAACTGGTACCCCGTATTAGTCAGAGTTGCCATTTCTGGTTCTCTGAAGAGTCTTTTTGTTTTGCCTTGGATCAGCCTACAACTAGATGACAGTGAAATAAAATAAAGCTGGAGAAAAAAACCCAACCATTAAAGGAACATATTACTTTAACAAGTTTCTCTTCTACATGTTTTATAAGTAGAATATCAAACTTCTCAGACTCTGTCATGAGAGTTTATCTCGTAAATATACACAGATGGGAGTTATGCATTTGCTGTGTAGGGAAGATGACAAAAGCCTGTTCATGAGAACTGACTTAATGATAGTTCACATGTAATACTGGCTAATTTTATCATGATAATTGTATTTATTAACTTACTATTTTGCAGTTATGTGCTGATTTTCCATTAACAAATTCCATATTTATTGAGCTGTCTCTATGGTCAAGGTATGATGGGATTTTTTGAAAATGAGCAATAATTTTAGTAACATTATTATGAAAGGTACAAATACAATATCATAATACTTTAAAAAATACAAAGTCTGAATCTTTAATATATATGTCTTTAAAACCAACTTTTTGTCTCCGAACCTTTGCCCCTTTCTCTCTCTCTCTCCTCTTGTCTCCTGTAGTATTTTGGCCATGGTAGTTTGTTTCTGTACCTCCTTTCAAAGCAGGCAAGCTGAAAGCTGAGTGGTGAGTGGGAGAGGGAAAGCTGCCTAGGAGGGGCTCAAACACAACTTAACCTCCACTCAGCAATGAGGTTCTACTGGTTTCATATTGGTTTGATTTGGTACATCCATGTAAAAGGGCAGATAGTACACCAGAACTTTATCACAGTACTCTTTTCTTTAAGGTGCAAAGTGGGACAAGGCATGGCCTTGCAAAGATTTGTATTAAAAGTGCATCCCAATGTCACTGGGCATGGAGTCCCATAGACATGGAAAACCTTTGAAGGTAAGTTTGCCATTTACAAACTTACTCTAAATTCAGATTTTAAAAAAGTTTTTAGTACATACATGTGTATCACTAAACAGCCTGTGTATTACATGTGAAACATTTTTACTCAGGAAATTTCTTAAAAGCTGGTTATTTTTTATAAAACAATGGCTTTCTATTTCTATGTGTAATGTGTTCACAGACTTTTTTGTAAAATTCCTACTTTGTTTAGTTTCAACTAATGTGATGGAAGGGTCTTTTGTAAAATTACAGTAGACCTCCAAACAGCATGAGAGGCAGGGTTAGGGATCCCAGAAACTTATTTACAGTTGTCCCTTGGTATTCACTGGGAGTTGGTTGCATCCCCTCGCCTCTCTGCAAATGCCCCAACTCCTGAAGCATCAAGCCCGCTGTATAAAATGGCCCTCTGCCTTCATGGACTCCCATCTGCGGATGGAAAATGCTGTTGAATTTCTGCATGTGTAATCCCGGATGTGGATGGCCAACTGTATAGTATACTTCTTGAAAAAAAAATGCATATAAATAGACCCATGAAGTTCAAACCTGTATTTTTCAAGGGTCAACATTATTGACATATGTGAAAATTAGGGATTTTACCAGATATTTAGGAAGAGAGCTAACTTTAAGTTTTTAAGGCATAGAGTGCTTTTTAAAAAAAATTAGGAAAGAGAATCAGACAAATGACTAGGGAAAATCACTTAATATTTTAGGCTATAGAAATAAAATTGTAGAACAAAACTATTAAAAATAGCTTATTGGAAAACTCAGCTAAGATTTACCACCCCACCCTATATCATCATAGTTAAACATTAGTAATTATAACATCCCTTTCAAATGGAAAAAATAAAATGCGTTAGAAAGCTAGTTTAGTTGAGAAACATTTCAGAACAATATGTTCATTATTTATTATTCACTTACAATAGCAATTGCAGCCTAATATTATAAATGTGTAGCTCACAAAATGCCATTTGGATATAATATAGTAAATTTTAAAAAGTACAAAATCCTTTGCTTTATAACACATTCACAATAGCTTTAAACCTAAGCTACGGCTTAGTGTATACCACTGTTGCTTATGTGTAAAAAATTATGAGACTGGGAGAATCTTAATGCAGTAGATTCAATTTTTATTGAGGTTGGCATTTTTTTTTGATAAAACATTCATAGTGAAGCAACCATTACTATAATAGTGATTGCTTTCCTAAGTATTGAGAGTTTGGGATAAAAGAGAGAATTTGAAGACATCTATAAAACGTTCCTCCTCTCTGGAGATGGTGTTTGATTGTGTAATTTTTTTTAGTTCACATTTATTGTGTAATGATACATATATGTATAATTATATATTTTTATTATAGTATAATTATATATTTAACTTCTCTTTCTTATGTCTACACACATGAGTTAATATTATAATCTCTCTTTTCTGAATCAGTTCTTAATTATTGACTAGATGGTACCCCAGGCCTCCTGATAAGTGGAAAAATTCAGGTGTAATTTGAAGAAACCTTACAGTTCTAGCACTCATCAACATCATCGTGCAAATGCTGATTGTGCAGCTATTGCACATGAAGCATTTCTGCATCATGTATAACTTCTAGAATTCTTCAGTTGCTTACCAACCATACCCACACTGGCTGACATAAAGAGCACACCCCCTATAGTATAAGGACATACAGACATCATAAAAAATGAAATAAAACCCTACACAGTAGCATTGTGTATCACTCTTGGGTGATGACTGAGAAACCATAAAAAGTATTTCGTGTTTATCAGGGTGAGGCCAGGAGAAGCTTGTCATTGCTTTTCTTAAAAAAAAAAAAAGATTTTATTTATTTATTTTTTGGAGAGGGGGAGGGAGGGAGAGAAACATCAGTGTGTGGTTGCCTTTCATGTGGCCCCCACTGGAGACCTGGCCCACAACCTAGGCGTGTGCCCTGACTGGGAATCGAAGCAACGATTCGATTTGGTTCACAGCCTACACTCAGTCCACTGAGTTACACCAGCCAGGGCACCATTGCTTTTCAATATGTTAGGAAGAGGTTCGTGAAGAGAGAGACTTTTAAGAAGTAAGTGGAGTTACTAAGTTTGAAGAGAGTGCATCAGTTGTAAGGTATGTTGTCATGATGATGGCTTACTGATATTAGAGTAAGAAGATTAGACAAAGAAGGCTAGGAGTAGACTTGCTTCTTAGGAGTCATGTGTTAATAGAATGATAAGACTGCTCTCTGAGCTACTCTGAGCAGAAAAATATGCTTATTAAGACGTCAAGAATCAAACAGACAGAAGTGTACCTGGCTGGGAGGGAGTCCATTAATATAACCCAGCTCACAGGATTGAAAGGAGGAGATATTTGACATGTGAATGAAAATGGGGATGGAAATTAGAAAAGACCAGAAGGTGCACTGAAGTGGTCTGAATCCTGAAAAGCAAAAGGTAGAGGGTGAAAGATGTACATTCAACTACTCCTTATTAGAAGGAGTGGATGATTCTATTTTTCATTAGAAGGTACATGAACTCACGTGACTTGGGCTTTGAGGAGTTAATTCAAAAGAACTCCTAAAATGTTCCCTCATGATTCAGTATAGGCCACAGAGAACTGATAATGCCTCTAGAAGCTGTTATTCTACCCACCCCAGGGCCACAGCCATTATCATAGCCAAAACCCATCTGAGGGACCAGTTCTGGAGACTGCGAAGCCAAGCTTTTAGAACACAGTTTTCAAAATCATACCAACATCTTTCTGAGGCATAGCAATCATCTAATCTGCCTACCGAATTGTTACTGTGAAAAGTGATGTCTAAAACCCATAAATTTGTGACATTAGAATGAGTCGTTTTTGATATCATTTACAAGCCAAAAAGTACTCAAGCCTGTTGACAAAGCAAAGAAATGGTGTCAAAAATAATTTTAAAACCTTTTGACCTTTAAGGTTTAAAAGAATTAGGCACAGATTCTTTGCTTTAAGCCTCTTGGTGACAAGAAATATGGTACTCTGCCAGATTGTTTGATTGACAGTAGCGTTTGTAGTTTCAGCTGCTAATACAGTATGCTTCTTGTATACTCTGAGGGGGTAAATATAGAAGACTATTTGTCACCTGGGTTGATGGATTACAAATAAGTGAGACAATGCGGTTAAGCTTCTAAAGCATAAATGAAAAGCAAAAAAACCCACTTTATTTTATTTACAATACAGTGCTTTTATGATTTGATATTTGTTATTCCTATTACATCAATAGAAATGGTTTGGTTTTAAAATAAGAATGTTATTCATTTTTAATCTCTTTCCATTACATAGTTATTTGCTACAAGAATGTATCAATTAAGTGTACCAAAAACTTATTAGAATGAAGAACTTTTTATAGATAGCTGCATTTATTTTTAAATATCATGATTCAAGTCTCTTAAAATTGTTCCACTCATAGGACCTATGACTAATACCATGTTTCTCTACTCAAATAAACCTTGTTGTTTTCAGTACCTAATTACTATTCAAGCTTGTTATATGCACTTATGCCTAGAATAGCGGTGTTTCTGAGAAATCTTTCTTGGTCAATAGCCCTCTAATAATATTGATTTCTCTTTGTACAACATTTTGAATTTGCTAAAGTATTACAAGTGGCATAACATAATTTGAAAAATGATATCATGAATGGTTCAGTAATTAATATTTTCAAAGAATCAGGCTGTTCAAGATGAAAAGATTATTAAGGTGATATTGCAGAGTCTTTGGATTGAGAAAAGAAAATTTGCTTTGGAAAGCACATTATCACCTTTCAAGACAAGAAGCAAAATTGGCATTTTTAGCATGCTGTTCTTATCTTTATTTGCTGATAAAGAAAGAATCCAGAGTTTTTCAAAACTTTAAATGAAAGGCTGTGGTGAGGTTCACATTACCCAATCTTAAAAAAAAAAAAAAGCCCACATAAATGATGGGAATAAAATGGAAACAACAGCCTTAACATTTTATTTGAGAACTTAAAACACTACTATTCTAAAGAAAACAAACATATGAAGTCTATTTGTTTTCATCTATGAAATTAATACAATATTATATTGAAGTAGATGAAAGTATAAAAGTTGAAGTTCCATAAGTATGGCTTCAAGTCACAATGCTATCATTTCATCATGGATTGTCCACTTCTTTTAGAGTCGGATTTTCTTTTGATGTGTATATTTAAAGATCATTTATATTAAATGGGAAGGGATACAATTATTACTCAACTCAGCTTGCAACTTGTGGTTTTGTTTAAGAAACTGTGTAGAGGCAAAGATACTATTTTTCTTGAATCTCCATTATGACACACTTGCTACTCAAAACTATATGCATCTGCCTATATTTTCTCACAGAATAATGAGAGAATTGGCTTTAGAATTTATAAGTAGATTATAATTCAATACTTTGAAACATGCAGTATTTTAAAATCAGTACTATGTCAATAACATACACTTGGTAAAATAGAAGTTAAGGACTATTTAAGTGTAATTTTATCTTTTCTTTATAAATTATTTTTATGTGCTACAAAAAAATTCTTTCATATTCTTGTGTCACCAGTATAGCACCATAATCTGGACAAAAATATTTAACTTCTGTATTACTTGAATATCAATTTGGTTTTTCACCTGTTCAGAGAAATGCTATATTAGTTTACAAGTTTAAGTTGGATGACTGACACTAAGTATACCACACATCTTGTGAAAATTTGAAACCAAAGGCTTTGTGTTGTAAGCTGAAATTTCAAGCAAATGAGGGCTAACCAGTATAGCTAATAAAACCCAGATATCAGTTTATTATTTTGTTTTCCAGGAAGAATCAATCATTGGATGTTAGAGTTTTAAATATACTGCAGTCCAGTCTTCTCATTTTATGGATGAAGAAATGGAAGTATGAGCTGAGGAAGTACTGCAGTAAAGGTCACATAATAGCACGTGGGACAGTGGGGTGCGAGAGCAATGCTGCTTTTACTGCATGGCACTGTTGCTAATGGACCAAGATACTTTACTTTAACCCAGTTTCCTGGAATTCTGTTGTCAAGATTTCTTGATTCGTTTCTCAGAAATACTGCCCTCTATGTTGCTTACAGAACATATATAGTGTATGTATATATATATTTAGATATCTTTAACAACAAGAAAGAGGAAAAAATAAACTTTTAATAGAAAGAGCACAAATTGTAGCTCTTTAACAGACACAGTTGTGCTCTCTGAAGGAGCAGCCTCAGTCTTCACTCTTGACACATTTATGTTATTAAAAGGAGAGGGAGTTAAGGGATGCTTCTAAGGGCGTAGACTCTTTAATCTTTCAGGAGATTGTGGTACAAAAAGCTTCTCCTTTTATTTTTCCCCACAGGAGATGCCTTAAGAAAATAAAAATTGACAGTATCTCATATTTGTACTAATTGTCTAAATAATTTGAAGGTAATTAAGCATTGTTTAATTTAATGGTTTCCAACAATTTGACACAACTTTTCTGAGAAATAACATCAGCAGCCTGACCACTCTGAAAAGCCTACAAAATAGACTATTCTCATGAAATGAAAATTTAGGCATCCAGGAATCTAAGAAATGGGGCAGAAAGGCCTGTTGTTTGAGGCATAAATCAAAGTGTGTGTACCCACTTAGGAAAGACCTGTTGTCTTTCTTGAAACATGGACAGAAATTCTCATTGTTTTACTCATTTTTTATTTGCTGAAGTGTTAATTATTAAAATACTACAACATGCAAAATGTTATATAAATAATTATAATTTTAATGTAATATTAATCATTATTCTCAGATGGGGTTCAGTTATTCACTTGGGGTTAGTGGTAAATCTAAGAGCCAGCCTGTGCCTCTAGATTTCTAGCTTATTATATCCTCTGCACTAAGTTCCAGGTTTAGTGCATTTTATGACACGGGTATACAAGAGAAGGCATTTCCAGGTACAGAGTCTGAAGAAAATGAAGAGACATTATATGGAATGTTAATAAAGATATGAATAAGAACTTAAAAAAATCAAGAGTTCTGATGCTAAATTCATTGAGGCCACTAATAATACCCATTGTCCTTAGTGGTGACATTGGCATTCTAAAAATTGTTTTATGTGTGAGGACAACTGTCAGAAATTTTCAGGCAATTTTTGAAAGTACTAATTTATGAAGTTTTCTATGTGTGACACATTGGTTTTTGGTATGAGAATTATTTTAAAAGAACAGGATAATTCAATGACTGCATTTTTATTCAAACTAATGGACTTAATATTCTTCATACAAAATCTATATTCAAAAGAATAGATTCATTCTAGATTTAATAGAAACCTAGTAAACAGTGCTAAAATTTTGAACAAATCAAAAGCAAATAAAAGTTAGAACCCAAATTAAGTCCAATTTATATATATTTTTAAAAGATTTTATTTATTTATATTTTGAGAGAGGGGAAAGGAAGGAGAAAGAAAGGGAGAGAAAGATCAATGTGTGGTTGCCTCTGGTACACCCCTCACTGGGGACCTGGCTGGCAACCCAGGCAAGTGCCCTAACTAGGAATCAAACTGGTGACCCTTTGGTTCTCAGGCCGGCACTCAATCCACTGAACTACACCAGCTAGGGCCAAATTAAATTCAATTTAAACAAGCATTTATTTACTACTTTCTGTAAATACAGTAAGTATAGTAATTTATGTCAATTAAATGAAGATGTCTGACATATGAACCACTGGTAAATATATTCAAATTTATGTGAGACATTTAGGGTTTTAAAGACTATCAAATCAAGACTTCATAAGAAATACACTATGATTAAATAAGTACAGGTTGTGTGAGGATCATTTACACTGGTACATGAAAACCTAGTTGATAGTTGACTAGAAAGTCAAGTTGACAATGGTTGACTTTACTGTACATTTATTTATCTTGTGTGATGTGCTGCACACATGACTATGGTATTTTAGATAAACAAAGTGAAGGAGCTTACATTTACCAAACATCCACACTATAAGGCAGGGTGATGGTGTCTTGCATAAACCACTACATTTAAACTTCAGTAAACAATCCTGTAAAACAGAAACTTTTATTATTAACTACATTTAGAGTAGAGGAAGTTAAGGCAAAGATTAGTTAAACGAGTTTTCCAAGGTGCTAAGATTGTATTTAAAAGAAGGATTTCGATTCCACATCCCTTTCCTTTCTGTCTCGCACAGTTGTAGCAACTCTCTTTTCTGTAACTTAACGAAGGATACACCACAGACTTTGTGCACAACTCATTCCATCTACACATAGTCTGGTAGTAAGGTCCTTCAGTGGCACTTTGATTAATGAATTCTCTGGGAACAAAATTCCTTCATAACAATAGCATTTTTTTTAAAAAAACCCTCCTTGGCTTTTTGGAAGTGTGCTAGCAGAAATTGCAGCTGTGTGTGACAGAAATACCTTGCTGCATGGTTTCTATTTGTTTTTGCCCAGCTGAAGAGAAACATGGCCAACTGGGACTAGAGCTGAGAGTCTTCTGAAAGTGATTTTCCTATTTCAATAAACCACACATTGAGCAGTTACATTGTGCCAGTTCATGTGGTAGGTGCTCTGCATTCATTTTTAAAAAGTGGTGTGTTTTGTCTCCTCTGTTTTTACTTGTTTATCCTCCCCTCCCTCTGTCCCATCCAACTCTACATCAGGCCAACTTGTTCTCCATCACCAAGTCAGGGAAGAAGAATCTGCTACCATGCAATTAATTGCATTTTTTTTAAAGACACAACTACTTCATTTTGAAGATGGTTCTTAGTGTTACCTCAACCAGTACCTGTATTTTTAAATCCCTGGTCAGTGTACATCAGAGTCATTGGTGAACCTATAAAAAGCATATTCCTGGCCACCACCTAGATAATTTAAATCACTGCATTTTAAATTAGCATCACAGTCACCTGCATATAAAGAAGACTTAGTCTTAATGGCAAAGACTTCTTCCCGGTGGACAGAATATAGAGAGCAATAGAGAGCCTGGTGTGCTAGTTATGTGAAATAGAAGCTTCTTGAGAATCATGATTTTGTAGGCTTTCCAGGCCCCAATTTATGCTCTTCTTATTATTCGTTCATTTATTTTCAGGCATTTATGGTTTGCTGGCAACAATAGGTTAAGAAACAGTCTGTGTTCATCAAGACCTCACACTCTAATAGGGTGACATACCTATCATTCATGTAAACAGCACCACTCTTAGAACTAGGCAAGAGGGGTTTCTGCCCTGGTCTGTGTGTGTGCACTGGAAATCCTCACTCTAGTCTCTCCTTTGGTTTGCTTCTTCCCATGGGGTGGGGACTATGGAGGGCAAAGGGGATCATACGGAGTTTGCCCCCACTTCCAGACCATGAAATAACCTGGAGTTCTCTGCAAGATCCTCTTTCCTGAGTCCATCCCCCTGATCCGTACCACTGGTGTACACACACTGCAGCCTGAGGATGGTCCTGGGGAAGCTGTTTGCAGGGATGATTGGTGGAGCTTGGACAGCCTGGCTGTCCACATGTGCTCATGTGAAGCTATTGCAGTGTGGAAGAAAGTCTGGGGAGGGAGTTGATTGAGAATAGAAGTTCTTTGGCCCGGGGGCTGGGGCCAGCTCTTCCAGTGCAGCCAGTTCTGGCTTTAAATTATAAGGTGTTCAAGAATTCTAACCATGAACCCAACATCTAAAAGATATTTTTTCAGGCAGGAGAAGAGAATATATTTTATTTCACAGTTTGTCAGTTTGACTTATAACTTTTAAATCTTTGGGTATATAATAAGTGGGTTTCCGCTTATACTTGCCCTTGGCCTCACAAATGTTATGAGAGAGCTGCACTTGGAATAATTAAGAAAAAAGGAGTCATGCAGCATGGGTGAATCAGGCAACACTTGAGTTGGATGTGGAACAATAACTAGAAATTATTTGAGCAAGATGGGTGGTGGAAGCTGAGAGGGGAAGGCAGAACAATACAGAGCAGGCAACGTGATGGACAAGTGCATTTAATGGCTGAGCAAAGGCAAAAGCTGCATGGAGCTTGTTTGGAGTATGATTTGGCTTGCTGGGTCTTCAAGTGCTATTAGAGCAGCGTTTGCTGGAAAGCTAGTGAGCTTCAGCCCTTGGGTCTGCTCCCTTGAGCAAGTCAGTCTCTGATGGGTTCTGGGGTTGCTGGGATGGTGGAAGCTTTGATGGAAAAGAGAGGCTAGGTTGCAATCTGGAATCATTTCTGTGTTACAAACAAAACCAAACAAAACCAAACCAAACAAAATAAGAAACCTCTGCTTAATTGCCTAAGGATATTTCAAAGAAAAGAACCTATATTTCAAGGTTTCAACATTTGTTGTGACTTCTTTTATCATTTGAAATAAATATTTACTTTTTTATACCTGCTCTTGTATCTTTTTTCTTAGATAGAGTTCTCTCCCCAAATTGTTGGTGCCTAAGCTCCCACTGAAACTAGGTCTGCTCCTGAGTTAAATATACTTGGAGAGGTGAGGTGAGAGAAGTTGCAGGGGACCATCCTTGATTCTTTGAAGGTCATGGGAGCCATACAGATTGTAGGCAGGGAAGTGACCTGGCTATTTTCCAAATGATGGGCTGTCTAGAGACAATGGTTGGCTTGGCGACTCTTCCCAATCTCATTGAGCCAGAGTGTGCCTAGATAAGGGAAATGGAGGAAAAAGTACTTTTTGAAGCAAAATAGTAAGACTTCATGATTGGTTGATAGTGTATAGTGGAAAGAGTCAAAGATGTGTTTGAGGTTTTTTTTTAATTTTTATTGTTCACGTACAGTTGTCTCCATTTCCCTCCACCACTCCCCCTGTCCACCCAGCCCCACCTCCCACCCTCAATCCTACCCCCTTTGGCTTTTTCCATGGGGTCTTTTTACACATTCCTTGATGACCCTTCCCCTTCTTTGCCCATTTATCCCCTCCCTCTCCCCTTTGGTTATTGTTTGAGGTTTCTTTAGGGGTCATAATGGATGTAGCACTGCTTTGAGGAGAAAAATACATCCAGTTTTAAAGATATTTAGTTTTTACATGCATAGGCTACATAGATAGATCTCCAGCAGCCAGTTAAATGTGTGATTCTGAAGCTTGGAGAGACAGCTGGGCTGGCTGGGATTATCTATAAATATTTTTGTGTGTGTGTGCCGTGGTTTGTATGTACTGACATACACATTCACACAAATACATATAGCTATGTACACTGGTATGCACAATTATGCACACATATGTATCTTTATGAGCATAAATATATATTTGAGAGTCATCCGCAATAGTTGAAAGAACCAGAATTAAGGAGGAAGAGAAAGCATTTAAAATGAGTAAATTAATGAGCTGATGACACAACCCTGAGTGAAATGAATGTGTTAGTAATCAACAGAGGAAAGGAAGGCAAAAAAGAGAGAAACACAAGAGATTACTCAAAATTTTAGAAATCACAGGAGGGCAGTTTTTCCAAGTAGAGAATAATCAACTGTTAATTAAGTAATGATACTAAAAGTATCCACTGCAATGGCAACTATGGAAATTATTGGAGGATTTTCTGGAGTAAGGTTTAAGTGGGGACAGAGAGCAGCTTTAGGTGAGTTGAAAAGTAAATTGGAAATGGGTAATGGAGACTGCACCTTTAAGAGTACAGTTAATCTTAAAAGTTAAGTTACGAAGATGAAGAAAAGTATCATGCTGTACTCAGAAGGGCACTGAGAATAATGTGAGTTTTATATGTCATCTATCTATCTATCTATCTATCTATCTATCTATCATCTATCTATATCTATTTATATATCTATGTATCTATGTATCTATCTATATATGTATGTATCTATCATCTTTCTATCCATCTACCTACCTACCATCTATTCAATCTATTTTCAGTCTAAGGAAGGTTTGCACATGCTCATGATGATTCATTAAGTGAGATCCCAGGAAACTGGGGCATAAGAATGATTTAAGTCTCAGTGGGACTCCTTATCTGCTATAACTAAAGGAAATGAGACAAAGATGGGTGATCACAGTCAAGTAAAATTGTTGGTAGTGGTGGCTGAGTCTTTGCTAAGGTGGGATCATGAATGTAGTGGGTGGCAACAAATCACTCTGGGGTGATTTCCTCAGGGCCACTCATTTCTCTGCACAGACGGTATCATTGATTTGACAGAAGTTTATGGATGCAAGCAATGGAGTGCTTTGGTTGTAGTAAGATAGATAATTGACCAGCAACAGTGGGGACTGAGGCTGGGCAGGAGGGACAAAGAAACCAGGAGAAAGTAGACAGTCTCGGGGGAGCATGGAGGGAGCAGGGCTTTGATGCAGTTACCAGAGAAGTGTGACTAAAGAAAGGGTAGGAAGGCGCTGGGAGCCGAAATATCATGGTTGGAGTTATTAATTTGGTTGCACAGGCATAATGGGGTGGGGTAATAAAGGACTGAGAATCTAGGGAGCATTTTCAAAGTATATGGCTAAAGTTGGTGGGAAATAAAAATTACTTAATTAAAAAACCTCTAGGAACATCAAATAGGGAATAAAAACTTTTGGGCTTCCTAAGATAAAATTTTGAGAAAGAATTAAAAAGACAGAGATCTCATTAATTTTCTTTATATTTCATGTTACTAAGTTTTTTATTGTTAATCTATTTAATAATGTATTATAATAATTCAATTAAAATTATTAATTTGATAACAATATTTGTTAAAATCAATGTAGTAAGATTATCATTAATTTATTACTATTATATATCAATAATAATAATAATGTGCCACTTACAGTGTCTTAAGGCTTGTCTTACTTTTAGTACATGTGCTAGAATAGGAAAGGATTTAAAATCAGAAGATCTGAATTAATTCCCAGTTTTATTACCTGCCAGCAGTGTAATATTGAGCCAGCCACCCATGCTCTGTGAGCGTTAGTTGTCCAAGCCATAAAAGGGGACAATACCTATCCTAATGGTGGTTAGTGGTAAGCAAGTGCATACATAAATGCTCTATTTTTTTTCTTTGTAAATCACCAAATGCTAGGCAAGGCTTAATTGATATAGTTGTTTCATTACTTCTGGAGGATGTTAAAAATAGCAGAGCGCTGATATTTTCTCTAAACTGGAGTTCAGCATTCCTGGTAGCACGTGCTTGGCTTGTTTATGGAGCAGTAAATCAAATCATATATTAAGCAAAGTCCTTTAAAAAATTTTAGTGAACTATTAATTTAGTGTCTATGTAAACATATAAATCTGTGGCTTTAAGATTCTGTGATGAAAATACTTCATATCTCTGGTTAAAATTTTTTATGAAGTTGATAATTGAAATAGTTTAAAGATGGTTATTTTTGAAAACACATATTTTTAGAAACAAACAGACATTTTAAAATGTAGTATTATAAACAGACTATGTGCTAGGTATTGTTCTCTAATGGAATTAAATTAGTAGAAGAGTGGTAATTAGTAAATTAATAAAGTATCTGAAAGTTTTCAATTTGGTGAAAGGAAATTAAGTTTTGTATATTTCTGTGATATTACATTACAGAAGAAAGAAACTCATCTTTCTTCATTTTTCTTAAAGAGGATGTTGAGAAAGCAGGCACTAAAAAAATCAGAAAAGCCAATTAGAGCCTTTTCTTGTTTGATGGATGGTGAGTGGAGTTACAAGAGAACAATGGGAAGACTGAGTTCTGGGTAAGTGTCAAATAGTTCCCAGGCACTCCACAAATGCCATCTTAAGGAATCCTTGCAATAGCCCACTAAAGTGTGCATGTATGTCCCCATTTTATAGATGAGGATGTTGAGAAGTAAAGAAGTTAAGAGAATTAACTTCACTGATTGTTGGGAGAAAAAACTTTGTGAACTTTGACACCAGGTGGAGCTGCAGAAGCTGAGAAGTGAGTTCCTGATGAACAAGTTTCTGTACTACCTTACATTGAGATTGCAACTAGCAAATGAGCAGTGTCTGTTCAATAATAGCAGGTTCAAATCTCGCTCAGTTGTTTAATACTTGTGTGGGCTTGGGTAGGTTACCTAACCACTCTGTACCTGATTTTCTTACCTATATCAAAGGGAGGGGACATGCTAGCACCTTCAGAGAGCTGTCATGCGAGCAGAATGAAGCAGTGTGGGTAGAAGCATGTGCTGCAGTGCCTAGGAGATAATTAAAGTTAAAAAATATCATTCAATGTTCCATTTTGATTTTGTTTGTTTGTTAATTTGTTTTAGTGCTAAACATATTTATGGTTATAGATTTCCAAATTTCCAAATTTCATTTGGTAAAGATTTCCAAACTTCCAAATTTCATTTGGTAAAGGATAGTAACAGCATATAATCAATGTTTTTTTTAAAAAAGATTTTGTTTCTTTTTAGACAGAGGGGAAGGGAGGGAGAAACAGAGGGAGAGAAGCATCTTGCACGTCCCCTACCGGAGACTTGGCCTGCAACCCAGGCATGTGGCCTGACTGGGAATCGAATTTACGACAGTTTGGTTTGCAGGGTGGGGCTTAATCCACTGAGCCACACCCACCAGGGCAGCATATAATCAATGTTAACATGAGTCCAATATATAAACAAATGGAAGCAGTATTGGATTTTAACAAGACCAGGAAAACAAAGCCTGTTACCAGCAGCCTCCTTTTGCTGTTACATTACTGCATACAGGCACTATGGACAATTTTATGGGTTTTTTTTTTTTTTTAGTATCGTAGTCTTTTGGGATTGTGATTATACTTTTCCATGAAATGCCTCAGTTTCCCAGAGAATGACAGCAGTTGTTTTAAGAAGAAACAAACAGCATTACATTTTACAGGCTGGAAAAAATAAAAGATTCCTGCTCACTAGAATGAATGAAATACCATGTTGCGGACAACATTAAATTCATTGTTTAATATTAATGGTAAGCTTAGGTATGCAAAGCAAGACCTTCTATTATTCCTAAATGAATGCATTAACAAATCTCAAAAGGAGAGGAATTTGGTCCATTTTCCATAAGCACTCAGAAAGTCAGATGCTTATTTAAAGCTTATCTGAACTACCTAAACACAGTTAAGTCTCCAGGCCTTAGCAGAGCAGTATTTGCATGTGAGAGTGTCAGCATTTATGCTGCAACTCAGACTCGAACAGTGAGGAATGCAACTTTTGCTGGCATGCTGTTATTTCTAGATTTGCTACTGTCAACCTTAAAATGAGAAAGTGAAAGTCCTTACCTAATTTCAGATGTGAGGGTCAATTCATTCCTAGTCCCCTAGAATGACATGACTTAGTTCACATTGACAATGAATTGTTGCTCTTAAATTTGTGCCTGTGAAATAACCCGTGTTTAAAGAAGTTAATTGTGCATGTAAGCACAAAGGAGCAGAGTCCTAATGGGTTCCCAAGTATTGTACCTACCATTTGAGAAGATAAGTTAGCAAGTTAATTTAGATGACTGATTGTATTCACACTGCCTTGCCCTTGTCACCTTCCAAGTGTTGTACCTTTGCAATGAAGCTGACACATCATGACTGATGGCTACAGCAGGAAGGTCTAACTATCTAGAATGATTCTGTAAGGTTCAGAAAAAAGCAACACACCCCTAAATTAAACTATGAAAACTTTTCTAACCATTTCTGAACATAAATGGTGCTTTCAAAATTATCTCTCAAAATTGTTCTTAGATGATCAAATCTGATCACCCCAGGAACATTTTTTTTTGTTTATTTCAAAGGAGAAGAATCTCTGGAATTGGCCTGGGACAACGAAAGGTGGAGCATTAAGAGGGTTTGATTAATTTTGGACTATGAATAAATCAAGACCATGAAACCCAATTGGGACATAGAGGACCTCCAGTCTTTTTAGATGTCTATTAATTGTTTGATATCTTTAAAAAGGGGGCTTTATTTCAACCTAAATATTATAAAAGAAATTATAAAACTGAGATTAATATAATAAAATTTGTATCTCATTAATTTTTAATTTTATTGTTCACAAAGGTTCTTATATTTAAAACAATTTGAAGCTGACATTTTCCCCATCTTTGGAGCAATACTAAAATATGCATGATAAAGATGCTGAGAAGATAAATTATAGCCAGCTGTGACTTAAATTAGTATGTTTGGGAGTGGCTAAACAATATTTAAAGGCACACTATAACAATCTTATAAATACTTATAGAAAAATGATATTTAATGTGATTTGTCTTAATATACTTGATGTAATTTGGGGTGAGGTCTCTGAAAATAAGAGAACTAAAAGCATAGAAATTTTCATTTAGAAACAAATAGAGGAATCCTGATTTGAGAATGAGGCACTCTTAGATATATGGACATGTATTGCAAAAGTTTGCTTGAACGTTTTTGTGCTCAGGAACTACAAGGGTCTGAATTGCTGTAGGTACAAACAACAAACTGTGAATGTGGTCAGGGAAGGCGAATATAACTTTTTGAGTATATTTAATTAGTGTTGGGTTTAAAGTTGTGGTTAATGCATATTTGTTATTTCTTTTTATTTTTTTGTATAATGTTTCCATTCCTTCTCCAGATTTGTATATGCTGATGTAAATAACTCTTCCTTGTTTATGTTATCCAATAATGATTTTTTTTCTTAAAAGAGCACATATAGAAAGATACACATCATTTATTTCGGAATGTCTTTACACTGAGTATTTGTTGTCAGGAAGAGGCATGGATTGGATTAAATCATTAGTGAATTATATCATAAAGTCTGCAAGTTAATTAAGTATGTAGTAGAGGACAATGACTTATAGTGATATGTTAAAGCTGTCTTAAATTTGCCTGGTTGTTAGAATCATTTTAGATTTTTGTTTAAAAAAATTCTCCAATCCCATTTAATCTGACTATTTAGGGGAGAAGTCTAGCAATCAGATGCCATCGTGTGATTCTTCTGATCAAGCATGTCTGATAAACATGGCATTAACCAAAGTTTCTCAGACAACTTTTGTTGTTTTTTTCTTTGTTTTGAAACTAGAAATGTTCACTATGATAAAATCTGTTCTCAGCTACTCTTGAATTTGGTCAGCTATGTTAGTTAAAGCATGTTGGTTATATGGTCACGAGCCAGTTAGTTCCTGCCCCAGGTTATGGATTTTACCCCTGACCCTGATTTGTCATGTTCCACTCATGTGGAAAAAAATAAGGAGGAAATGAAAGACCTAATCAATACAAATGTAGGGGGAAACTTCACTAAAGTGTGGAAACTAAAAATAATTTTAACTAATAGCTTGTGCCATCATATCAGAGTGTCATTCATGACAACAGTAGATTTAAGAACAGAACTTTAATACTCAGGAGTAGAGAGCTTATATATTTATGCTATAAAATAAAATTAGCAATATTTCTAAATTAAAAATAAAAAATAAGTCCAAGAATTAATTGCTTAAAGGAACGAATTTAAAAATATGTAAAAGTCATAATGTGATTGTTATATGGGACAACATAAGATTATATAATAAAGTCAAGACCTGTAATAAAAGAAACAGATGTTGGGAAGGAGGAAGTGGAAGCAAGATGTCAAAAAATTTAATTGGCTTAATTTTCTTGTTAATATTTTTATATATGACCAGGTCTGTCCAGAAAGTATCCAGCCACACAATATGAAAAATAGAGACATTTATTGACAATGATACAAGATACAAGACACATTGTACATAGGATGATGAAACCTCAGTCCCCTTCAAAGTAAGCACCTTGGGAACTTATACAGTTCTCCCAATCTCCATCAGCTGCCCTGTTTTATTTTCCTGAGTCTCATAGATGTTCTGAAATCTTTTCCTTTTCAAAGGTGATTTTAGTTTTAGGAAAAGCCAGAAGTCACAAGGCACCAAATCTGGATTGCAGGGGAGTTGAGTCACCTGGGTGATTTGATATTTTGCCAAAAAACTCAGCATGAATGGGCACATTGTTGTGATGAAGTTGCCAGGCACCAGTTGCCCATAGCTTCAGCCTTCTGAATCATCCAAATAGTTTCCATGGAGGAATGTTCAAGCTTAATGCAAAATCTCATACAGATCTGTTGCTCTACTCTCTCAGTCATTTTGAATGTCATGGCCACACAGTACACATCCTCACTCAATGGCATCTACTGCCCCCACTGACTAGTACAGGGAAGTTGTCATTGTTCATGCATGCACATTCCAGTCCACCCTCCTCAGCTACCAGATTACATTGATGTCACATTAACTGTTTCAGTTATATAACAATGGTTGGACTTTTTCCTCACAGACCTCATATCTTCCTTATCAAATTTCTTGAGATCCTTAAGAAAAGAACCATGTTTTTTTAGATCCGTTTATCCCCAGATACTAACATTAGGTACTATAAAGCAATAGCATGGAAATCCATTGGATTAAGGAAATTGGGTGAAGGAAAGCATGCTTCTTATCCAAAGGGCTACTCAATACAGACCCCATCAGAAGAATAATTATTCTGCATTATTGAAGTTACCTCTATTACTTAGTTGTGGTCAGTTGAGAGTTCAAGAACAATCTTGTGTTTTCAGACCAAATTTATTCAATAAGGTGTAGCATTTATTATAAAAATATTTGAGGGCACCAACCATTGGGTTTTTAAACTTAAAAAAAGCTGAGTGTCATCAAAAAGAATTGTGGAAGACTGGAGTTGAACAAGCCTTGAAGATACTGTATATTAATGATTTTAATATTTCTATAAAGAGGTCTTCCAACTCTGCTTGGAAGTCTTCAGCATTCAGTTTCTTGGTGCCAAATATATTGGACTCTCAGAACATTTTATTACAAAAAAATTTCCTGATTCTGAGTAGAAATTTCTCCTTTTCTAGCTAACAGTGATTGTTCTATTCTGTGGTGATCTACAAAACAAGCCTAATCCCTCTTCTTCATTGATGACCTTATAAATGCTTAAAGAAAGTGTCCACACAACTGCAAGTTTCTTATTCTCACATTTTCTATATTAAAAAATATATTGTTCAAAAATCAGATTTGTCTGAATGTGCAAAGCTAACAAAGACCCAAGAATGGTTCAAAGGAGGCTGCCTATAGCAGAGTTAAATGGGTAAAGTTTTCAGTCTAAAAAAAGGGGATAAAAGTAAATATTATTCTCATGTGCAGATAGATACAGTTAATATTTACAAAGCATTAAAAATGAGGAATGTCCTGGCTGGCGTAGCTCAGTGGATTGAGCATGGGCTGTGAACAAAAGCATCGCAGGTTCGATTCCCAGTCAGGGAATCGAACCATGGCCTGCAACCCAGGCCTGGCCTGGGTTGCAGGCCATGGCCCCCAGCAACCGCACATTGATGTTTCTCTCTCTCTTTCTCCCTCCCTTCCCTCTCTAAAAACAATAAATAAATAAAATCTTAAAAAAAAGGAATATGCTACATCTTTAAAAAAATGAGGAATGTTTCTGAAGAAGGAAATTTCAAGATAAATCAACAGGAATACTAGTTATACAATGGTTACAAAAATTATGGTAAGGATATTCTAAGAAGAAGAATTATCAATAGGTTCAGGAAGAATTTAGATGCACTTGGTGGCAAGATATATATTGGTGGTCAAGTGCATGGTGTGTGGATTTAGAAGGGCTTGGGCTAAAATTCTAGCCTCATCATTTATTAGCCATATAATATTGCATACATTATTTAACCACTTAAATTTTAACTTTCTTAATTACAAAATGGGAAAGATTGTATTAGTGAAAGGATTGGATGACTATAAATACATGTATTTTTAAATGTATATAAAGCTTATCAATCTTATCAGGATGACTGGTTGGCACCTATCAGAGACCCACAGACATTAGGTACTATTTTCCGTAGAGTTGCACACAATGTCACAATGAAGGAAATGTAGACTTTGAGGGGAGTTTGATTTTACAGAAATATAAAATGCTGGTGCATTTTCTCTGCTGACTTATAGTCACAGGGCCATACTGGAGGATTCTCAGTCTAGTGACTAGACTCTAGTGATTATTTCAACCATCCTCCTTGCCAGGGTCATCTCTTTTAAAATGTCAGGAATCTCAGTTTGTGAAACAGTCAATTTTACAGTCAATTTAGGGTTAGTAAGTAGGCAGTATAAAAAATTGCTTTGTTTGAGGCTTCTCCTTCTTCCTAAAAGAATTGTAGAAGTTTGAGTGAAAAATTAAGGAATAACATTAGATTTTCACCAAGAAAGAACAATCGACTGTTTCTTAGGAGCCAACATGAGAGGTGTGGTCTTAGTCTGTTTTCTGCCTGGGTGACTCAGAAGCTTCACTGGCCTAGAGCAAGACAAGTTCAGTGATACTGCTTCAAGGTCACAAAAGACTGATACACAAAAGCAGAATGCCAGTGTGGTTTTTTAATAGTGAATAAAGCTCAAGCAAACTGATTTTACTGAATACTTAACTTGTGACTTAGACTCCCTCTGGTCATGTTATTTGAGGAATAGAAAGCATAGGAGGAGGTTAGTTGTATAATCCTACAGTATACATATCTCCACATCTGTGCCTCTTTTTATCCTAGACTTCAGTGAGTAACCTAACTCTTACTTAACTGCCTTCTCCCTCCCTCCCCTGCCCCATTTAGATTTAATATTGCACCAAGATTATAATCAAGTTCTATTGGCCATCTCATCTCCCATCTATTTTATGCTTATTATGTACTCTCTCTCCCAGAACACAAACTTGTTTCCTAGATCTTAGAGTGGGGTGGGTATAGTTGTGGTGTTGGTAGTAGTGATCTTATTGTTAACTATTTTCTATTATCCATAGACAACTCTGACAAATGTATATAAAAGTGCTTCAAGCATAATTCAATGTCAAATTAGACACATAAGTTCTTAATTTACCTATGGGAAAATTACATGAGATTTGAATAATGACATTTTATTGTGGTTTTAAATCAAATTCCATTGACAAACATACATTGTCTCATATTGACCGTATCAGAGAATGGAGTACTTTTCACATAGGTTGAATTTTTAGGTTAATATGATTTATAATTAGCTATGCCTCAAATCTTTTGTGGAGAGAGATAATTTAAAAACTACACCAATATAGTTATTTAGATAGTCTCTGTTAACAACTGCCATACATGCTGCAGCTGAGGCGGTGGCATCTGGTGCTGGTCAAGTATTACATTTGGGTCGAACTAGGATGCAAATGTCATGACAAAATTGTTAACAGATTTGGGCATTCAATTTCCTTTTCATGTTGGAACTGGGCCTGGAAAATAAAGGAGAAGACAATAATTGTTGAATTACCAAGTGTGTACCATGGCAAATATGCATGGCATTTCAAGTTGTAAACTTGGATGATAGCATTTGTGCCATCCTTCAACATATATAGTTCAGTTTTGGTGACTTGAATTCAAATAATAACTATGTTGTTAATGTAGTGATCACTCTGTACTTAATCAGTTCTTGTAATAAAAACACTCTAAGTCGGCTCAAGGGCCCCAGATTAAGAGCAGCCCATTATTAGCAAGTTTTCACTCTGCTACATTACACCTAGAATGTATCCCACTTCTCCCAAGGAACTTCGGCTATAAAATAGAAGTTATATTGACAGCAGTGGCTGTATTTTAAATGTTCATGCAGTGATTTACCTATTAAATGCACCAAATACAGCAACATATTGTTTTGCAAATCCCAAATTTTGATCAAAAATTTCTCTTCTACATAGGTGCTATTAAATGTCTGTGAAATAAAATTTGACTTTTAGTAAATTCCTTTGTCTTTTAGAAAATGTATGTAAAAGATAAAAATATTTGTTATTTATGTATGTGGTTTATCTCTTTATTGACCCTCATAAGAGAACAGATATAATTAGACTTGCAAGACAATTGAAAATTTTCATCAAAATCTAGGCATTCAAAGGCCTTGTTGAGTATGTGACATTGAGTTTCATCTTTCAAATAATTAAGATTCTTAAGTGGGATGGGTTGACTCTACTGAAATAAAAAACACTGAATAACTTTTTTAATCAACAAAGCTTTATTTGGCTCCTGGTTATATTCACTTGGAGAAATATGTGTTCACATTCTCTCTTTTTAATTTTTCAAGTGGATCAATGATGAAAGAGAAGTCAATTTGTGAAATGAAGGAATATTTCTCTGGAAAACTGTGTGTGTGTGTGTGCATGCGCATGTGCTGTAGCAGCTCTTACAAATCTAAAAAGTGATGGACTCATGTTTTAAGAGTGAAAGAAGGATACCAAATACTATGGTCATAATAGCTAATATTTGTTGAGTGATTTTGTATTTTAGAAAATGCATATAATACCTCTTTCATCTTCAATGATCATGTGAAGTTGATTTTATCCTATTTTTACATAAGACAATAGTTCAGAGAAGTTGAACTACATTTTTCCTTGTTTGTTGTTGTCTGAAAATGTTTACAACAGTCAGTATTTTAAAGCTTTTCTTTCTGTCTCCTCCAGATAACAATTCTTCATTCTTTTCTACCTTAAGTCTTTTAAGTTCAACTTAGCCCTCAAAATGTTTACTTTATTTTTTATTAGCACTTACCACCTATAAAAAATAGCTTATATGTTTAGTAGTTTTAACATCTGATCTCATTTAAATATAAACTCCACAAAGGCAAAAAAAAAAAAAACATTGTCACCTCTGTTCAATGTTGTATTTTAGGCCATCAAATAGCACCTGGCACACACGAACATCTCAGTAAACGTTACTGGCTGAAAGACTATGAGGACGAAAGAGACGTGGCTTCTGCTCTCCAGGAATATACAGCTTAACCCACAGCATATGGCCATGACTCTTTACTGGGTATGTTGAAGATGCTTTATGTCAAGTCCATATTCCCTCAACTTGTAATTCTTCTTTCTGTCCTCCAGGCTTCCTGGTTCTGTGCCACACCAAGTCACCCTTTCCATTGAGGTCTTTATTTTAACAGAAAGATGTTTTATTTTGTTTTTGTTATACTGTCCCAGCCTAGCAAAATTTGCCTGTGTATCCTCTCAGCTTCTTTTATTGTAGGTCCTCTTTGGTTAGTGCTTTTCTCCACTGTGCACAGCACCATCCTTTTAGATTTGAAAAGTTGAACCAGAAATTTACTCAATTGCAATCATGATTTTAGCATTGGACATTCAGCCCAGGGTGCTTCTGTCTTAAGGCTGTTCTGCTGGGCTTCACTTAATTACGTCTGTGGCGTAGGACACCCACGACACAAAGTGTTATGGTGAAGTTCTTTCTGTCTCATCATTCTTAGAGAGACACACATCTCTTTAGAATTTACATCTGTCTTAAATTGCTAGAAGTGGGATGGGGTGGAAGACCAGGAGGCTTGTGTCTGCTCAATGCCATAGTAGCTCTCAGGTGTGTAATAATTGGGAAGGTCAGAGTAAGAACTTCTTTTTTTCCTAAATGAGATTATATGTTCATGTTTTTATGCTTATATTTATGGAAAACATAATATATTGTCCTGGATTAACTGAGCAATTGATGATAATAGAATGGGCTTAAACTTTATTAATTATAGGTTGGTAAGCTAAGCGCTTTCAGGTGAAATTCTTAGACTTGCAGAGCCTCTGTTGCTTCATGTGTAATGTGGGGATGTAAGTGCACTTTCTCCATGTTACTGCTAGGAGAACTAAATAATTGACACCTCAACATCCCATCCAGATCCTGTCCCCCAACTCACCTTCTTCCTATTGCCTTGTGACCAATCCTGTGTAAGTACTATAGCTGTAAGGGGATCAACTTCCCATGGGCACACCCTGACAGCACCTCACTCTATGGCTGCATCAGAGTTATTTGCTGTTGCAGTCTTTTCTCATGATGCTGAGGAGAGGGAGCAGTGGGAACCTACTCAGGGGCCATGTGTGCTCAGCCCAGTGGGGAATAATGAGCTCTGCAGCAATCTTTGACAATTGAAAAATAGGGAATAGGATAAAGTCTTTCTCTTTTCTCCTTCTAGAAAGACCACTTGGGATATAGTTAATAATCTTTAAGGGGATGGTGCAGTGAAATTAAGCAAGTCAGTTCCATTCAGAGGTGAACAGCATGGTAATGCATCCTCTTAGGGCTTCTGCACCCTTCTTGTCTCCGTGCCTTTGCCCCTGACTGTTGATCCCTGGGATGCAATCACTAGTAACACAGCAGCCCAACTTGTGCCTCAGGCTTTGTCTTCTGAAGGCAGTCTTAGACAGATTGTAAGCCTGGCTCAAAATAAATGCTGAGTATTTATTATGATTATTACAACCTACTATTAATTTATTAGTGATTGCTGATGCCCACAAAAATAGTCAATGGTAGCATTTTGTTTAACCAGATAATTTTCATTTTACAAAATCTGTGATCACTTTTAGAAGACAATATACAATCTCTAGTAACATAATATGTACTTGTCTAATGTCATATACTTAAATAAAATTTATGTCCAATAGGAAACTTTTAATGGCATCCCAGAACTGACAACATGTATTTGTTACTTTTTTAAATTTTGCAAATTTACAATTTGTTACAATTTCAACAGACAATTGTAAAAATGAGTTCTGGTATTTTTAGTCAAAGCAGGTCAAAAACCACTATTCACCATGGTCATGGGTTCCTACAGTTGCCACACTGGCAGAAAATATTTTTCTTGAAGTGTCTCATTTGGAATGTTCTTGCCACATACCAAATTAACTTTCTGTATTATAGTGATATTTGCATTTATGCATGAACTACCATTGTGAAACCAAGAAAAATCTTGGTCATTAGTGCTAATTAATAAGTCCACAGCAGTGAATATTAAATGAGAACCAATATATATCTTCTTATGAACTGACTCATAGATGTAAAGGAGAATTCCAGGTTGAATTCTGTAAACTAAAATGAATTCTTATAGTTGGTACCATTCTTAGATCCCCTCTTTTAAGACTTTTTAAATTTAAGATCTCTTCTCCTGATTTATAGGAACAGCCATATATTTATTCTGAATATTAAGATTAGAGGACTACCCTGGTCTAGAAAATCCATTTGGAAACAAAAATAAAACCCAAGTTCTTACTTGTATCTTCTAATCCACAGTTTCTTTCATTGTGATTAGATATTTACCAAAATTTTCCTCTGTTGAAAATTCTTTCATTTAAAAGACATATATTCTCGGATCCAAGATGGTGGAGGACTAAGTGGAAGCTACACTAACCTCCTCCCTGGAGTGATCTGGAATTACAACTAAATTGTAGAGAAACCATCATGAATAACCAACTGAACATGTGCTGGAGAGAAGACTTATAACCAAGGACAGACAGAAGAAACCATTTCACCACAATGTGATTGGTACGGACTGGGGAAACATGAGATGGCTGGCTGGGCTCCCATGGGCACCAGCTGACAATGTAGAGGGGTATTTCAGTGGCTAGGGAATTCCCCCTGAAAAGTGTGGGATCTAAACCCCAAGCTGGGCTCCCCATCCTAAAGCACCAGAGCCAGAAAGGAACTCAGATATCATCCAGCTGTTAAAAGCAGCAGGGTTCCTGTCTGCCTGGGAGAGATGGCTGGAGACTCAGAGATCCTCTTAAAAAGCCAATGCACAAAATTTCATTTGCAGCCACTTACTCTGGGCTCCAGCAGAGAGACAACAGAGCAGACTAGAGATGCTTGAGGAGAGTCTGGGGTTGGTGGCTCTGGGAGAGAACTGAAGAAACAGCCAACAGGATCCCTGTGCTGAGCCATTTTCCATACTGTAGAATCCTTCTTTCTCACACAGCTCTCCTCTCCAAGTGGTATCAGCTTGAAGGGAAGCAAGAGCCCCACTTGCAGGAATTACTCTGCCCCACCCTATGGTGCTTAAGCTGGGCTGCTGATTATAGCTCAAAAAACAAGAAAAAGCTCAAATAAACAGTCTAATTCCACACCAAAGGAACTTGAAAAGGAACCACAAACAAATCCCAATGTGGCAGAAGGAAGGAAATAATTAAGATCAAGGCATAAATAAATGAAATAGAGTCTAAGAAAAGATACAAAATATCAATGAATCTAAGAGCTGTTTTTTTTTTTTAAAGATAAACAAGATTGACAAACCTTTAACCAGACTCATCAGGAAAAAAAGAGAAAGGACCCAAGTAAATGAAATCAGAAATTAAAGAGGAAAAATAACAACTGACACCAAAGAAATACAAAGGATTTTAAGAAAATATTATGAACAACTATATGACAACAAACTGGACAACCTGGATGAAATGGATAAACTCTCAGAAACATACAATCTTCCAAAACTAAATCAGGAAGAATCAGAGAATCTGAAGAGACAGATTACACCTAGTGAAATGGAAGCAGTAATCAAAAAACTCCCAACAAACAGAAGCTCTGAACCGGATTGTTTCACAGAGGAATTTTACCAAACATTTCAAGAAGAACTAACACCTCTGCTGCTCAAACTGTTTCATAAAATTCAAGAGGAGGAAAGGCTCCCAAGCTCATTTTATGAGGCCAATATTATCCTAATTCTCAAACCAAATAAAAACACTACAAAGAAATAAAATTATAGGCCAATACTGCTGATGAACATAGATGCTAGAATCCTCAACAAAATATTGGCACACTGAATACTGTAATGCATCTAAAAGATCATACACCATGATCAAGTGGGATTTATTCTGGAATGCAAGGCTGGTACAACATTCATAAATCAATAAATGTGATTCATCACATAAGCAAAATGAAGGATAAAAATCACATGATCATATCAATAGACACAGAAAAAGCATTTGATAAAATCCAGCACCAATTTATGATTAAAACTCTCAGCAAAGCAGGATTAGAGTGAACATACCTAAACATAATAGAGGCTATATATGACAAACACACTGCCAGTATCATATTCAATGGGCAAAAATTAAAAGCATTTCCCTTAGGATCAGGAACAAGACAAGGTTGTCCAATTTCACCTCTCTTAGTCAACATAGTACTGGAAGTCCTCACCATAGCAGTGAGAGCAGAAGAAGAGATAACAAGCATCTAAATTTGAAAGGAATTAGTAAAACTGTCTTTATTCACAGGTGACATGGTACTGTACATAGAGAACCACAAATATTCCACCTAGAAACTACTAGAACTGATAAATGAATTCACCAAAGTAGTGGGATACAAAATTAATATCCAGAAATCACCTGAATTTTTATATGCCAATGATGAACTGACAAAAAGGGAAATCAAGGAAACAATCACATTTACTATTGCTTCAAAAAGAATAAAATAAAATACCTAGGAGTAAACCTAACTAAGGATGTAAAAGGCCTGTACTCAGAAAATTATAAGACACTGAAGAAAAAAATTGAAGAGGATACAAATAAGTGGAAGCTCATAGAGCATTCATGGATAGGAAGAATTAACATCATTAAAATGTCCATCCTAGCCAAAGCAATCTATAGATTGAATGTAATTCTATGAAGATTCCACTGGCATATTTCACAGAACTAGAACAGATAATTTAGAAATTTATTTGTAACCACAAATGGCCCTGCATAGCAACAGAGATCCTGAGAAAGAATAAAGTTGGAGGAATCATGCTACCTAATATCAAACTGTATTATTAGGCCATAGTAATCAAAGCAGCATGGTACTGGCATAAAAACAGACACATGGATCAATGGAACAGAATAGAGAGCTCAGAAATAAAGCCCACACCTTTATAGTCAATTAATATTCAACAGAGGAAGCAAGCCCCCACCATGGGATAATGATAGCTTATTCAATAAATGGTATTAGGAAAATTGGACAGATACATGCAGAAAAGTGAAACTAGACCACCTTCTAACATGACACACAAGAATAAATTCAAAATGGATCAAAGACTTAAGTGTTAGACCCAAAACTATAAAAATCCTAGGAGAAAACATAAGCAGCAAAATCTCAGATATTGCTCATAACAATTTTTTATTGAATATATCTCCCAGGCAAGGAAAACAAAAGGAAAAATAAACAAATGGGATGACAAGAAACTAAAAAGTTTTTGCACAGTGAAGGAAATCATGAACAAAGTAAAAAGACAACCCACAGAATGGGAGAATGTGTTCACCAAAACATCTGATAGGGGTTAATATCCAAAATTTACAAAGTACTTACAAAACTCAACACCAAAATAAGAAACAACCCAACTAAAAAATGGGCAAAGGACCTGAATAGATACTTCTCCAAAGAGGACATACAAATGGCCAATAGACATATGAAAAGATGCTCAACATTATTAATCAGCAGAGAAATGCAAATTAAAACGACAATGAGATATCATCTTATGCATACCAGAATGGCTATCATCAGTAAATCAACAAACAAGTGCTAGTGAGGATGTGGAGAAAGGGGAACCATTTTGCATTGTTGGTGGGAATGCAGACTGGTGCAGCCTCTGTGGAAAGCAGTGTGGAATTTCCTAAAAAAACTAAAAATGGGTCTGCCTTTTGACCCTGTGATCCCAGTTCTGGGAACATATCTGAAGGAACCCAAAACACTAATTCAAAAGAGTATAAGCACCCCAATGTTCACTGCAGCATTATTTACAGTTGTCAAGATATGGAAGCAGACCAAGTGTCCATCAGTAGATGAGTGGATAAAACAACTATGGGACATTTACACAATAGAATACTACTCAGCCATAAAAAGGTAGAAAATTTTACCCTTTGTAACAGTATGGATGGACCTGGACAACATTATGTGAAGTGAAATAAGCCAGTCAGAGAAAGACAAATACCATATGCCTTCACTTGTATGTGGAATCTAATGAACAAACTGAACTAACAAGGAAAATGGGGACAGACTCATAGACGGAGAGCAGGATGACAGCTAAGTGGGGGTGGGGAGGTTAAGGGGTAGATGGATTGAGCAAAAATCCAGGACTCATGGACATGGGCCACAGTGTGGTGCTTGCTGCGGAGGATAGTATAAAATAACTGAAATGCAACATTAAAAATACAATAAAGATTAAATGTAAAAAAAAAGAACAAAGAGGTAAAAAATAAATGACATATTTTTTCTCTAAATTGAAATAGATTTCCTCTTTTACAGTTGTATATTTAGTTGCTAGTATGTTGTTCATTCTCTTGACTGCTTTGTAAAGATTCTCCAGTTATTTACAAGCATGTGTTTGGAGTTGTCTAACAACGGCTCTTTAATGACAAGGATTGTATCATTTCTTTTCTTTTGCGTTCCACAAACTTCCTGGGCTAGTGCCTGCCTATAGCTCATCAGAGTAATTCATTTTTATGAAAGTCTAATGAAGGCCTTTTGTTTTTCTAAATGCATGAACTGACTCATGTCTCGGTATTTCCCATATTAATAGGAGACATAATTAACTGTGTTCCAATGTTAAACAAATACAGGCTATTTGGGGAGAATAGTGCTTGTTCTTTAAAGTCATTTTACAAAGTGTAAAGATGACTTTGTCAAGCAGAGTGAGAGGAGCTGTTTTGTCGGTGATTGTAAAGGAACAAAGCCCTGCTGGTGCAGGCATCAGAAAAGCTGCCAAAGCTGAAAAGTACCTGGCTGGGTTTTAAAGGACAGGAATACAATACTTGTACTAAGACATGCTTTATAGAGTCCAATTCACAGCCAAGGAAAACAGCTTTTGGAGCTTTTGGATGTCCATAAACAGCTAGATGAATGCAAGGAAGCCAAAACCAGGGATGAGTGGGGTATTTAAATGCTCAGCTTGCTCAGCTGCTACAGTGTCCTCCCTGCACACCAATGTGCTAGCACAGAAAGAACCAAGGAATGCCTTATATGTCTGTAATTTATGGAAAACCTACATGTGGAGGACAGATAGAGAGCACTAATGAAATAGCCATTTCTTATGCTATAGGGTTTGAAAAAATATCTGGCTCAGTTTCTCAACGTGATCATAAAATCTGATACTAGAAAAAGAGGGAAGATAGTCTAGTAGTGACCCTCAGATAATGCCTTGTGGTCACTCAAGTCCTAGGTGACAATTGCCCGTTGATAAGCCAGTTCAAGTGTTTTCTTAGCCAAGACACTTCAGAAACCTTGCCAAGAGAAAAGGGCATGTGGCAGTAAGTTGTAAAGTGATAAAAGGCAGACATGGGTGGAAAATATTTTATCAAGAAAGATAAAATGAAGAAATTATATGAATATGATAACAGCACAACAAAGAATATTTTATAGAAAAACTTTTGTAATGTTGCCAACTTCTAAGGCAAAATGAATGAAGAGCAAACGGGTTGTATTTCAAACACATACCATTTCAGTGAGCAACAGTTACATTTTGCTGTCTGAGTCACATTTTTTGACTGATGCAATAAAATTAGCAAAATACAGAGAGAAACATAGGATTCATATTTTTTAAACCTCAAATTTAGAATGGATTTTATGGTTAACTGCTCCAGAAAAAAGTTCTTGAATCTTGGTATGGCTCTGAGGAAGTGCCACACTGTTTACAACTAGGACAGAACCCTAGAATTTCCTATGGTCTTTGGACTTTTAGGTAACCTTAGCACTTTTTTTAATGGGGAGATTTCAGGCTTTAATATTTCCATAATTATTAGGTTGGATGGCTCATAGTGATTAGAATACTGTAGTCAGTCTTTATGGATTATAAATTAGGAATGCCTTTCGTGATTCATAGAATTCTTTCTACATATAATGAGCTAGTTCTACATTTAATTATTTAATTTGATTCAACTTCTGTTGGTGGAACCCCAGATTGCAGATAAGATTCATGAAATATGAGACAAAGTGATTTTTCTTGAAATCTTTCTTGTTTCTAATTTCCATGCTTTTGTTCCTCAACTTGAGAACCTTCATTTTGTAAGGGTATTGGGTTAGTGGTTGTGACCTCAGCTTCTGGAGTCAAAATTCCAGAATTCGAATCCTGTCTGGAGTCTCTTTTTGGTGTAGACCCTCAGGCAAGTAGTTATATCTACTGCCAAGCCCAACTTTCTTATCTCTCAAATGAGGATAAGGGTAGGAACTTCCTTTGTTTTTCTGAGGATTTTGGTGATAAATCATATAAAGTTCCTAGCAAAACACTTAGTGCCTAAGAAGCACTTGGTGGTTATTAGTGTGCTTTGGAGGGGGTGGATCTTAGCAGCTCCTTGTGGTACCTCCCACAGTGCTCTGCACCCTGCAGGTGCTCCATTCATACTTGTTGGCTATTTATTTGATTGATATCTTTTCACATGTTTGTTTTTATATGTAACTTTACTTCTTAAGCCATTCTGGTTTGGCTAGAGCCAGGATTGGGAGGATGGTGCAAAAAGAGCTTGAATTACATTAGAAGTAGGAATAAAAATAGACTGAGCTCCACGAGAGGAGGCTGTGGAATGCCTGCCTGTCGGATTCCTTCCAACTGGAAGAGGCAGTAAGAGGTACCTACTTTCCTCTGAATGGACATTTAGTCTCTGTGCCCTAGGATCTCTACCTTTTCTGACTCCCTACATAAATGTGGGGTCCTAATTATTTTCTAACTGTTGATGTTTGTGACCATTTTTTAAAATCATTCTTCCTGTTATGCGTGATGTTGACCTGTTCTAAGGCTTATAATGCTGACAAGATCACTCCCCTGCAGCAGATAATTTTCATTAATGCATATTGTCTCTCATTCCCTCAGGGTGCATTTTCTCCCTCATTTGGGACACTGTTTTAGCTTTGTGTCACTTGTGATGGGCTAGGGTGTGTCGAAGTAACAAACAACTCTAAACTGTCAGAAGCTTACACTAAAAAAGTTGCAACTCTTGCACACGTTATGTATTGGTCCCAGGTCACCTGAGGTCTCTGCCCCTCAGCATCACTTCCTCCCTCCAAAACACCAGCTTAGAACATTGGCCAGAACTATAGAAGGGGGCGAAATATAACTTGGTGCCACACAGAGCTTATTGAAGCTCCTGCTCACAAACGACACTGTATTGCACAGGTGGCAGATACAAGGCCTGTGGGCTGAATCCAGCCCCCACCTGTTTTATGCGGCCTGGCTCCTTGTTTCTACCTGGCGGCAGTGCCAAGCTCTCACTTAACTGTTGAGGAATAGTTACATTTATACAGTCCTAAAATTACATTCGGCCCTTTGAAAGCAACTTGGAGGCTGATGTGGCCCCCGGTGAAAATGAGTTTGACCCCCTTGCTATATTGCTTCTGTTCACATTTCACTGGTCAAAGCAAGTCAGATGGCCAAATTTGACTTCAACGTCATTGGGAATTCAAGTCCTCCTGCTGGAAGAGAAACTAGGTATTGGTGAAGAGCAGTGCATTCTGCAACTGAAGCTAAAGGATGACCACTGTTTTTCTCTTTTATACTCTCCTTTATTATTTGGTAAAGAAACCCAGCCTAGGTCACTAGCCATCAGCTCCAATCTGCATTCTTTCTGGGAGGCCTTTAAATACTGGTATACATGTATGGCCCTTAGTTGCTCACCTATGACTTCCAACTTGACCCGTGCTAGCTCTCACAGTCATTATGCAAACTACACTCTTTTGGGGTCTCGCTATGAATGTACTTTAATTACATGGGATGTATACACTATGCCTTCTTTTCCTTTTAATTAATAATAACAACAATATTAATAGTGAATGCTTGTTAAGCACCATGCCCTAAGTGCTTTATATGAACTAACACATTTAATCTTCACAACACTCTTATGAAGGTAGCTGCAATTATTATCACCATTTTACAGATGGGACAGTTGAGTCACAGAAAGGTCAAGTAAGCTGCTCAAGGTTATTTAGCTAGAAGGTAATAATGTCACTGATATTTGAGCCCTGTGGAGTCTGGGTCCAGAGTGTGCAGGCTTACCCATTTTGCTATGTTTGTCTCTTAAAGAGAATGGTTTAAGTGAAGTGCTTAGGACCATGGCTGGGATATACATTAAGTTCCCCAGTACATGATCATTGCTTCCACTGATGCTGAAATTGGCTAGCTTAACCTTCTCTTTCTCCAAAGGATTGGGATGTATTTTTCACATAATAACTCTTCAGTCTTCACAGAATTACTGTAAGGTAGGTATGAGCAAGGCAGTGCTACTGCTATTTAATAGGAGATAGCTCAAAAACAGTGGTTATGCATGTAGGCTTGTGCATTCTCTCTCTGCTATTGATCTGTTGACATTATGTCATATCTGAAATGCAGTGGGAACTTTACCCAGAAAAAATACAGTTCAGTATGAGCGTGCTTACCTCATTGTGTTTTTTTCTCTGGCTATACAGACATATGAGGCTAATTCCTATGTGATATTATATTTTCATCTCATGCTTTATATGCAACCTCTATCCATGTTAATGGGAATTTTTTTGTGCTTACTCTAGGGAAAATTGATTCCAATTATAGAGTATAATTTATTCCAACCCCTTGATGGAATAATTTATACTCTTGAGATACTCTTGAAATGTGTAACCGATAGGGATATCTATTTATACACAAGTTTTTACACATCTTTCAATTAAGTAAGAAATCCAAGAGCAAAACCCATCACTCAAGGAAAGCATATGTGTTTGTAACACTCCCGAGAGGTTTTTTTGGTCCATAAACCAATAAATGGATTACACTTACCAGGCAAAATTCTTCTCGCAGTTCCCATGTGGAGCTCCTATTGACTTACCTGTGAGGCGGTTCACAGGGCATGGGAGGTACTTTAGGCTGCAAAGAGAGAAATGGTTATTTTTTCATATAATCAATTTTAAGGCTCTAATATCGATTGTTATAAAAATATATTTATCAGGATACAACCCATTACATGTTTAAATACACATTTATTTGTTTATAGCAACTACAGAAAATAGGTCTTTTAGCAAGGAAAAGTGAGTATACTTTTTAATATAAAGGGCAGCATATTCATGTGTCTTCATGTGTATGAAGGAAAGAATAGGACAAGCTCATGGTGTGGTTTTGTTTAGCTGTCAGGTCAGCATACTTTCAATGTGAGATAAGAGACACTATAACATTTTTTACCTCCACATTTCTGGAATTTCATGAAAATCTAAAATGAAAGTTTTTTATACCCTGCATTGCAATTTATACTTTTTACTTAAATTATATTATTTATAATAAAAATCATCTATGAGAAAAGTGGTGCTAATATAGATCCCAGTCTATTTAACAATTTTTTGAGGTGGCTGCCCTGTAGTAAACTGGTTTAAAAACTCATTATTACTATTTTTTGTAGTGATTTTTTGGTAATATTTGGGGAGAGAAGAAAAACATCCATTGTGAAGAGTCACTGTTTGATAGACAGATTTAGAAATTTTGTAGCTCTCTGATATTCAGAATAGTCAAGTATATTTTTGAGAGTTTCAAACCTACAAAGTGATTTATAAACATGTGAGATTGTTCCTGGATACCAATGTGTTTTGAATGTGACCCAAATATTTCTTGTAAGTCTTGCAGACCCAACAACACAAGATGCCAGTCACCAACTCAGTTTCTGGGTGAAAAACTATTGTTTCTAATTCAAGACTTTGGAAAACAAGTAAGGGCATTTATAGCATTAAAAGGACACTTTTAAATTTTGAAATAATTTACATTTTCTAGTATAGAAATATTTCCAGGGTTTTGAAGGAACAACAAACCTCATGTCATGAGTGGTAAATATTTAGATAAGTATATATAGCACTTTTTTAATATGAGGGTGTTTAAAATATTAGTAGCAGTGACTTTAGGTACTACATAACAAATTAAAAAATCGTTGTTTCTTGAATATGACAGACTGAATGTGCAAAGCCAAGTATAATCCTCGGGGCCATTTTCTGAGCCACTGGTCAAGCCAGCAGGGTGTGTGTGGTCGCTGCTCATAGCTGTGTTCAGATCATTAGTCCGGACTTCTCAGTTTCCTCAGCTGATTATTTTTTCTCAGTCAATCCCTTTGTTGAAAAACTCAGCAAATTCTGTTGTCATCTGCTCTTTTAATGTTAAAAAATATTTTCAACCTTTGCTAAAGACACTAAAACTGGGGACGTAACCCACAGTGACTATCCCCAGACAGGTAGCCCAACACAGACATGGCAGGATGCACAGCACAGTGGCAAACTGTCCCATCGCCTCTTCCTTTCCAGGCCCTAGCAATGTGCTGCATGTCTGCTTGCACTAATAAAGCAGAGGAGCTCTGGATTTCTTTCCAGCCAACCCTGTTGCCTTCTCTCCTACGACTTTCATTTGGACTTTTAATGGAATGTCCAGCTGATGGTTCTGTGACTGTTGACAGGAGCAGAACACAAGAATCCACCACCCTGACCTCTTCTTTTCCAACAGCATTTGATTTCTTTTTCTCTGTGTTAGAGAAGCACTTGAGCAAGCTGACCTGAAAAACTTCAGTGGAGATGAAGCACTGTGCACATGCATATGCGCGCGTGCACACACACACACACACACACACACACACACACACACACACTCCTTTGGTCAGTTTAACCCAGTTGAATGCCACCAAACTGCTTGTAATAAGAAATGTCAACTTCCTGTAATAAAAAATACAAACTTCTTCTAATAAGAAGTTTGTTACATTTGTCCTTGAAAAAGAGACCAGGGAAAGATACTCTTTTAATTATATATTTTGGATGTTAATCAGTAGCCTCTTAAATTATGAGAAGCCAAGTGCTTTGAATTTCATTGTGTTATAATAGGGTATCAGGTATAGGCTTGTGTTAAAAAATTAACTTTTAAAATGATTTTAATATATGGAGAAATAAGACAATAATTCTAGTTGCATATCTTTAGGTTCAAAAATATTTTTGTAAACAATAATTTTTATTTAAATATATTTAATAAATAGTTCCCAAGTGCTACAACAATAAATCTTCATAGCCAGATTCATCCAGTTTCTTGACTAAGGTCACACAAATAGTCAGTGATACAGGCAGGGCTTGGGATTTCGATTTTGTGATCCTCGGTCATGTATTCTTCCCATCCCAGCTTGACACAAATTCCAGTGTGGCTAAAAGACTAGAAACCATTTCCAGGGACCTGGCACTGACTACTTTATTATTAATAAGATTTAACCAATATAAGCCAATCAGTATACACAAGAAGGGCTTGAGATAACTAGCTCAGTCATCAAAGTACAAAGAAATGATGATCCAAGAAAGACTACGTGTTTAATAAGCTTTCACTGAAGGAGAAAGAGTGACTGAAGTGCTCTGGTTATTGGTCTTGAAATCAGCTAGATTTCCTCTCAAGTTCTGGTTTGCTACATAAGAATTTTGAGATCTGAGTGAATTTGTAATTTCTGCTAAATTTCGCTTTCTTCATCTATAAAGTAGGAATAGAGTGATGAGGAGGATTACATGAGATGGTGCTTAGAATTGTGTCTAACTATAGTAAACGCTTACTATATACTATTGTTGATGTCACTTTAAATTATTTTTGCTGTTATAATTGTATCAACTTGCAATTACATTGAAACAGAAAATGAATGACGCACACAGATATACACTTGAAAACCTCTTACTAGATATACATGATCAGAATTCACATTCTAAAATATACATGGTACTAGTTGAGAATACTCATTTTATTTTAAACAAACATTTATATGGCATTTAATATGTGCCAAGTACTATTTTAACTTCTTTACAAATATTAACTTGCTTATCTTTACAACAACTTTATGAAGTAGATGCTGCTATCCTCTTTATTTCAAGATGGGTAAACTGAGGAAAGGAGAGGCTGGTAGGCGAGCCAGAATTCAAAACGTGGACGGTGTGGCTAGAGTTTCCGTGGGTGGAACTGCCACCTGCCCTGCCTTGAGGGGTAGGGCCGGCTCGCAGTGTGGCACGGTCATGCTCAGCTGTGGGCACATGACCTTCCAAATGAGAAGTTGGATTTAAACACCAAAGTAGAAATAGAACACTAATTATGTAAATATCTTTGAAGCCATAGTGTAAACAATCTACTATTTCAAAAGAAAAATAGCACAGTGGAAAAACTGTGTCTACTGAAACAATATAAAATAAATCATTAGAAGAAGTGCTTAGAGGTAGAATGTATATGAACATAATGTATATTCTGTGTATAAATATTTACAAACTTCCTACTTGTTGGCTCCACTCTTGTGACATCACCTGCAAATCTGAGAGCATTTAACATATGGCTAAAATAACTTTTGGATATTTTTACCTTTAGTCTCTAGTATAATTTTAACAAATGACTGATTTCCATATGGAATTATGACAATCAAATAACATAGGATAATTTTTCTAAGGTAAATTATGTGCAAGTATGATAAATACAGAAATATAGATTTTTTGCAGGCTTCTTACACTTAATTACACATCTCATTTACATTCTATTAAATGTTTCTACTTATTGCTTGGCAATAAAATATATTATTGAAAATGATAATCAAGTTTATATTTGTATAATAATTCAGTTAGAAATCTTTTCATGTGATTAAGACGATCGGTTTGAAGTTTCCAGAGTAGAAATCTTTCCCTATATGAATTAGTAGTTTGTTACTTTATGTTTTAACTTAGACTAAGTAGAAATAGCTTAGTTTTAAAAATGAAATCTTATTATCTGTGAATGTACTGAAAAACACTACTGAAGATTTTCTCCTTACTTTGCTAGAGCTATGCATGCAGGCGTGTATGGTGGGCCACTGCATACAGAAGTTGTGTCCTAACTTATTCTTTTGCTGCTGGAAATAAGGAGCTGACAGTTCTAGCTAAGAGTTCGACTTGATTGCAGATGATCCAGTAGTTACTGTTTAAAATGTCAATGGTTAGGTTGTGAGAAATAGAAAAAAATGCTGATGTTTACTGAATGAAGGCTAAGAGTAAGCCGTGTTCACATTTCCAACTTTTTATCACTAACTTACTATCATTTTTCTCTCCAAGCAAATGAATCATTTTAAATAGAAGCAAACTGATCCTCCCATTAGCAAGTCTAAATCGGTAAGGCAACATCTATTTTCAGAATCTTTGTAGCTATAAAGAGATCTTTACAGTTTGCAATGCTTTGCCCTGTCCCAAAATGACAGCATTCTGTTACGAATAGATTATTTGAGCCTTGGTGCCAGCGTCTCTATTGTGGAACCTTTGGTTGGGAAAGCTGACAGCTGGGAGGAGTTCAGTGTTTTGAAGGTTACGATCACAGCAGTTTCATAAGTGCTTTATTTCAGTTCTGTTCTGGCTGCAGAAGGGACAGGTGCGGTCTGGTTCTGATTTCACTGGTCTTAATTTCTTATCTGACCTGGTAGTTAATCAAGGGCATGGGAGAAAGAGAACAAGGGAGAGATAGATGGGTGGGAGAAGGGAGGGTGGTATATCTGTTGGGGGAGGGGTGCTTGCATCTGCGAGATGCTGTGTGTGTGTGTGTGTGTGTGTGTGTGTGTGTGTGTGTGCAGTGCTAAGCATCTGACTTTTCTTGTCCAGGAACTGGCAGCACTGCCTATCATCCCGCACTTCTGTGTGTACGAATGCTGCCTTGTGCAAATGGATTTCTGAGTGTTAACCATCATGTTCTTCTTTTCCAAAGGGTTTTCTGTAGGATTTCATTTGCAGAGCACAGAGGGCAATATCTAGGGTAATTCCAGGGCTTAGTGGCTGTGATCTTTTGTCAACTCTCCTTGTGAGAGAAATTAAACTTGGTCTGAGTACCCATAATCGCAGGGAGTGCAGCGCCATTGCTGGGCAATGGGTGGGAAATAATACACCCGACAAGTATTCAAGAGAGGGAGAAATGAGATGTCATAATATGATGAGAATATATTCATAAATTTTCCAATTTCTCAGCAACAGAGAATTCCCACTTCAGTAAAAGGTTTTAAGCAGATTTATCAAGTCTTCAAGAAAAATATTCTTACTTTTATGAGATTTGACTCTCTAGGCTAAAATGAGATGTATTTAAAAGGAGAACAGCCTTGAGAAAGGAGAAAAACTACTGAAAAGGTAGAGTTAATATAACACTAGCCACTGGTCTTTTGATGGAATACTGGATAATGCCTACAACATGCAGTGAAAAAGTTTGAGAAAAAATACAAATACCGAATTATACCTCCGAATACATGCAAGGAATATACTGACCTATTTCATGCTTTCTAAAAGAGTAGCCCAGTTTCATAGTTTCTTATAATTGTCAAGCAATTTCATTTCATTTCAATACAATCAAGCAACAACAGTTTTCACTTAAGGCATTTGTCAGAAATATAGCTTTCATAATTATAGTGTGTCTATAGATGGATTTTCTACAGGATGTCCCAAGCGTGACTGAGAAGTGCATGCTGGGATATAAGCACTCAAGGCTACACCTGTGCATATCACCCTGTGTGTTTTTGACCTCTGAGAGCCAAACAGGTATGTTAAGATAGGGAAAACTTTACTCATAGTTAGTAGTTAATAAATATTTATATATATATATTTGTGTGTGTGTTGAGTTCAGAATTTTCTAAATCTACTTGTTGCTGATCAGACCAAGGCGTTATGTGGGGAATGTTTTTAGTGGGTGGAAAACTTGGACTTCCCTCAGTTTGAATATCTTAGCACTGAATCAATGTTTGGACATCCTTTAAAGTGGAAAGCACATTGGAGCTACTTTCCTTGCCAACATTATACCCTTGACCTTGGAGATAAACTGGTTCTGAAACCAATCTCAAGACTTAGGTTGTAGCTGTGATTGTGATCCCGTTGGTATTGTATTAAGATGCTGTGTGTCCTATAAGAAGATCATGCTTCTTTGGGGAAGTACAAGTACTTGGCATGCTTGAGGAAAGTAGACAAATCTCTGGCCTTTGGACTAAATTCAGATCAAGGAGCAAAACTTCAGTGAGCAAAATTCAGTATTAATTCCATATTTTAAATCTTCTACTAAGGTTTGGTGATTAATCTGTATTTTTCGGACTATAAGACACACTTTACTCCCCCAAATTTGGGAGGAAAATGGGGGTGCATCTTATAGTCCAAATGTAGCTTACCTGGCTCGCTGTGGAGCAGGGGGCACAGTGGCCTATGTTATTTATGTTAATAAATATTTTACCACAATTTTTGCTTCAAAATTTGTTTTCCTATTTTCCACCTCTAAAACCTAGGTGCATCTTATGGTCTGGTGTGCCTCACAGTCTGAAAAATTCAGTATATAGTATGCTAATCCCTAACAGTACATCTTAGAATAAAAACACTTAGGTACTTATAATTAATTTTTACATTTTGAATGAGACTTAAAAATGCTAGTTATCATGCACCAAAGTCTTGTTTTAGGTGACATAAATGTGGCCTTTTCTCTGCAGGCTTGAAGGAAAGCAAGTTACCCCTGACAGTGAAAACAGAAACAATGCTATAAAATCAGGGATAATATGCAGCCAACAACTCTAAAGTGAGCCAACAGGTGGTTACCTCAGATAACAATGAAGTATGGCAGGGAGAGTGAAAGAATAAAATATACGCAGTGCTAAAAATTAATTTAGAAAATTTCTTCTACGTATATACATTTGTTATGTTTAAACTGTAAGCCTTCATCAGCCCAGTCAGCCCAGGAGGGTGGCTGTCCACAAGTGCAGCAGACACTGGTCTCTTCCATCTCTGTGGCCCCTCAACATCCAGCAGCAACTACTGCACAAACCGGCAAATAAAACATGCATTTTGGGAATCGTTGTTATTAAAAATAAAACATACATTTTTTTTCATGAATTAACATAGCCCCAAATTATAGGCAAGGCATGTTTGGACAAGGTAAGTTGCAGGCCTGGTATTTTTAGGAAGGAGGCAGTAGTTTACTTTGAGCACTGTGCAGTATTTCTGCTGGCTGTGCACACCCTGTGTCCTCTTCTCCGGCCTGATGCAGCATCTCTCTTATTTAATCATTGGGGCAGAATGTTACATGTGGGGTTTGGAAGAATGAGAGATTTCCCAAGGGCGCTCTGCTTATGGTATTTTGGAATGCTGATATTTGTAAATGGACCTAATAACTCACAATTCTCTTTGTGTTTTCTGGCATGGTTATGATGGACAAAGCACTTTAATTCCATAGAATGTCCAAATATCATGGAACAACTCAACTCTTCTCCATCTCCCATCATGGTATGGGAGATGGAGAAGATGGAGAGACAGAGATCAGCTCCCCAGTTTCCTAAGTTAACCGTACATTCCAAAGAAACATGTTATGTGAACTTTTTATTTTAAAACTTATTTGATGTTTGAATCCTCTCAATGTTTTTAGAGAAAAAAAAATTTCTCCTGAGTATTTTCTGTTTGATTGGAATTTGTTTTCTCCTTCCCTTTTATCAGGAATCTATTGATATTTATGTGCTATATTGTCACTCTACCTACCATGCTTTTGTCTGGTGAAGTTTGGGAAGCATGCTGAACTCAGGAAAGTTTGGTGCTGGAAAAAAGAGAAAATAATTTGAAAATTAAAATAGAAAAATTTTTAAAATTAGACTTTTAATAAAAAATCTTTCATATACATTTTGAGTTTGTTTGTTGTTACATTTTGAATTATGAAAAACTTCAAATGTAGACAGAATAGTATAACAAATTGTCAGGTACCCATCACTGAACTCCAAAGGATTTTCAATTCATGGCTAATCTTGTAATATTTATTACCCTCCCTTTTACCCATGTTATTTTGAAGCAAATCTTAGACATAATTATATTTCATTTGCAAATGTTTTACAAATTATTCCTAAAAGACAAATATCTTTTAAAAACATAACCACAATATCATTATCATACCAAAACATTGGCAATAATTTCTTAATATGGTTAAATACTTAAGCATTGTTTACATTTCTAATTGTCTCATAAGAATCATAATGTTTTAGTTTGTTTTTTGAATTGGGGTTACAAACAGTCCACATGTAAAAATTAGTTAATATTTCTTTTAAAACACTTAAGCAAAACTTTCTTTTTCATCTTGTTCTTTCTTTTCCTCTATGCAGCTTATTTGTTCAAGAAACTATGTGTTTTTTCCTTACTGATTACATCCCTGGAGTGTCTTTGAACATGTTCTTCTCTCCTAAGTGTTTTGAGTCAGATTAAGATTTTATCTTTAAACTATTTCACTTGTTGTATTATATTCCTATTTATAAACATAGTGCACCAGTATAGTTGTTAAGTGAATCATTTAAGATAGTTTAAAATTCTTAACCCTCTTGTTTTAATACCAGTGGTTCTCAAAGAGTGGTCTCTGGTTCCAAATTAGCAGCATCACCTGGGAGCCTGTTAGATATGCAGATTCTCAGGCCCTGCCCCAGACCTACCCACTCAGAGGCTTTGGGGGTGGGATCCAGCAGCTTGTTTTAAATAGCCATCCAGGTGGTTGTGATGAAAGTTATAGATCATTAGCACTCATTTGTTGGCTGGTTGTATTTTTTAGAATTCAAAAAGTTTGAGTACTTATAACAAAGCAATTGGGTAAGCTATTCCTTGAATAAATAGCCAAATAAGTTATTATTTTTATTAATAATATCATTGTTTTGTTAATAAAGTGTATCCCTTCTAATACTTCCTTCTTTAACCCAAAGTATGGCCCTAATACTTCAATTTCCCCAGTGAAAAGAAGATAAAAAATCCAGTAAATAGAGACTGAATGCACAGTATAATGTATACAGTCAATAATACTGTACTATAATTATGCAATGTGATAAGTATTGTTACAATGGAAGTCACATTACAATATATAAATGTATCAAAGTCACATGCTCTACACCTTAAGTTTACATAATGTTACACATCAAACTTATTCAATTAAAGATAAAAGAAATCCAGTAGAGGATTGACATTATTAATTTTCCAGCATTCTGTTAAATTTACCAGCACCCTGTTTAATCTGACTGCTGCCGTTAACTCTCACTCTGCTCCCTTTCACTGTCAGGACCTGACATCACATGTAACTTCCCATTGTTCCTGGAGCAAATCCAAGGTTCTTACTCTGCACTTCAAAGGCCTACACCCTTGTGCCTTATTTCCATCCGTGCTTACATGTAACATTTCAACCGTCTGCTCTACTTAATTTTTATTGGCTTCTCCTTAGAAAAGCTTTCTTAAAGAATTTCTGTTGCCTAAGTACCCAAGAATTTATATATCCCATTATATCCCACATCTGGTCTTTTAAAAAGTCTTCCTAGATTAACCACACAATCTGAAAGTGGAGCTGATTCTTGACTAACACGGTGTTTTCCAGAAGCTTCATAGTCCCAGACATACACTGGTGTCATTCCATGAATTCATAGACAAGAGGCAGCAGTGTAAAGATTGAAAGCAGGGACCCATGGATTTGAATCTTTTCCTGGCTACTGACTACCATTAGCCTAGCTTTCTTCATCTGAAGCACAACAAAAATAATAATACTGACCTCATTGGATTGTTACAAGGCTTAAATAATTAACTACATGTAATATGCTGTGAAGAGTGCCTAGAAAATCATCATTCTTCACTCTCTTATTATTTTATTTGATCACATAATTCCTGGGTAATTCTCACAGGTTTGAAATTATGCCATTGGACTTCTGTTAAAATAACATTTTTGAATTCAGTGCCACCTGCAATCAGGTGCTTCTTGAATTTAGAGCTATTCAAAATGCAAATTCTTGAAATGCAATGGCAGAAAAATATAATGCAGAGTGATGTACAGGATCTGCATAAAAACTTTGTAATCATGTATCAAAGGAAAAGAAAGGCTTGTAACTAGCATATATGATACCAGGTAACATAAAGTAGTGTAATGTAATGAAATGTAACAGACTTTTACTAGCCTCTTTCGTACTGTAAGAACAGGTAGTTTACAAAAGTGTACCTCCATTCTCTAGTTAGGCTGCTGTGGGTACCAGAGGAAATCAGTGACCTTATTCTATCATTACTTGTGAATCATAACAATTACTTGTGTTGAAAGGTTTCAAAGCTTAACTAGTAGTTAACAAAGAAAGCTTGAAAACTGAGACAAAGTGTTAATGGTCACGTGAAGGTAAATTTGAAGGCCCACTGACAGGTACAATGATTACTTTTGGCAGTATGGTTTTTGAGGGTCAAATATTGTAATTGGTTTTAGCTCTTGGTGTTTGCTTTTGGTGTTTACACTATGCTATAAATAAACTAATTTTGAAAAATATGTAATTTATAATATATGACATTATTTCCCATATGACTGATATTGGTCACATTATCAAACATGCCAATAGACTAATTTTAAGGTCACTTGTAATTTACAAAAAACCCCATTTAACTCCTTTATGACTTTCAGATCAAATGTTTTTTGTAAGGTTTTGTTAATTCATATTTTACATGCTTGCCACTCATGTCCCTAAAGTGCCACTATGTACATACAGGTGAATTATTTACACAGCTTCTGAGGGGATCCGGTGGTTCTCTCCTGACCCAGAGTTAGGACCTGTCTTCCCATTTGAGAGGTGGAATCAAAACCCAGGACCAACCATAACCCACAGCCCATTTGTGGATTATGTGACTTTAGTAGCCCTTCAAAGAGTATTTGGATGAAAGGACTTAAAGGGCCACAGGTTAGTTTTTGTTTTAGTGGCCTACAAAGGTGCGGGGAGGAAAGGAGTATTTCTGAAATACTCGCTTTGAAAATAATTAAAAGAAAAAGAATCGTAAAAAATTAGCTAAGGGTCTTTCTTGGAGACAAAGATTAAGGTAGTAAAAAGGGGACTTATAATTTGTCATGAAGTTGTTAATGAGGATGAAATATGTTAGTGTTTATAAAGGGTTCAGCATAGTGCGTGGCAGACAGCAAGCACAACTGATTATGGGGTTGCTTAGCAAGAGTGTTTGGGGTAGAGTGGACTGGTGGATACCCTTCTTCTCCCCTTGTAGACTCTCATTTCTCTTTGCCCTTCTTTTTATTCTCCCACTGCTCTCAGACTTGTGACTGGATTCCCATCGATGCTAGGTAGTGGGGTCTGTGTGCATTTGATAGCTGTCTAATTACATATTTTTCTAAGTTTGAGGAACTCAAATTACAAGATTTTGTAATATCTTATAATTTTTAATAGATGTGTAGTCAATCTAGGAGTTATAGATAGACTGAAAATGGAAATTAAGTCACTTTGACGTGTGTGCATGTACATACATGTATATGTATATGTACACACATGCACACACACATGCACACAATGTGTAGAAGAGATTTCAAGCTGAAAACAAACCATTGTCTGGCAGGTGACCATGGGACAAACCATGAATTTATAAGATGGGGAAAAGGGAATGAGGATATAATAGTAATAAAAATGTAGTTACAAAGTAATAAAATGTTATTACTTTGCATTTAGTGTTAATTGTTGTAGGAAAGAAGCCTTGTAGCATGGAGGGGAGAGTGTGTACATTTTAAAATTTTATGCCAGTTATAAAATAAATATATCTCATGCATTAAAATCTATAAAGTATATCATACTCACAGGAGCAGGTCACAGTCTTAGGGTAAATTCTATTTCCTGCAGTTGTATTTTTATATCACCCAAAATACTTGTGAGAACCAATTAGTGTCCACAACTTGCCATGTTCCTGTTAAGTGAACCTGGCACAGGAACATCCAGCTAATCCTTTGGCAGCCTTGTGTGAAGTACTTCGGAAGCCTGGTACATCCTTGCTCCAACCTTATGGCATTTGAGCCAACTCCGGCTACTGGATATTGGCCCTTGATTGCGCGCTGGCAAATTTCTGGCACAAAACGAGTCTTGGATATTAATGAGCAAGGGACACAAAATGACTTTTTGAGCTCTCCTTTAAGTGGTGATCTCTAGACATTCAGAAAAATTGTCCTCAACTTCATAAACACATGGACTGGAACTCCCTTAAACATGAAGTACTCAATTGTATCAAGTGCAAAAATGAGTCAATACTATCATTAGAAATAAAATATTCTGAAACAAGAGACTGCTGGTTAAGAGCAGAATGCTGGGAACAGACTACCTGATTTGGAAGCAGATCTGATATCCTTTGGTTCACTCCTCTCTGTGCCCACATATCATGTTCACCATCTTTTGGGTGCTCAGGCATCCTGGGATGCCTTCTCATGGCCTTTGGTAGTAGAGTTGTGGGGCAATCAACTAGCACCATGTGGGACCTTGCCACCCTTAAATGTCACATCATGAAGGGAGTGGGAGTGATGCAGGTGGTAGAAGGGGTGCCCCACAGGAAGACAGGGCCACATACAGTTGCCACTTTTGTAGCTGGGAAAGAAAGGGCAGCGTAGCATGTGGGTCTGACAGGGTCAGGCAGGTCTGAGTTCTGGTCCAACTTCCCCACTGACTCTCTGCAACCTTAATCCAGTTACTTGGTCTTCCCTGTCTCAGTTTTCTCACCTGTGAAGTGGTGATAACAACAGCACTCACCTCAGAGGGCCATTATAAGAATTAAGGGAGATAATAAATATACAGCATTTAAGCACACTGCCTGGCTCAACCACTATAAGTGTTTAATGCATCTTAGCCAATAAATACTCCCTGCTCTTTGCTGCTGTCCTGGAAGTATTGATGCTGCCAACTGGTTCTTTCTAAAAAGTTTGTCTCTAAATAAAGGTAAAAGCCACATTGAATAAATCTGGAAGAGGCCATATTCCCTGAGATTAGCAGAAAGTCATAGCTCTTGAGTGTGTGAAATTGACTTTGTTGCATAAAATCTTTTGATGAATGCTTCATTAATACTTATAAATTCACTTTTATTAGGCTTGCCTGATAAAAATACAAGAAACCCAGTTAAATTTAAACTTTAGGTAAACAATGAATAATCTTTGAGCATAAGTAGGTACCAAATACTACACTAGAACATAATTATGCTGCAAATGATGAACTTTTATTTGTAGTTCAAATTTAAGTGGGTGGTTACTTCTTTGGTTCTCTGTGGTTAGGCTTCCAATTTAGAACGGCTCCTATGACCTGTTCCTTATGCGTGCTTCACCTTCAGACTCCCACGATGCCTGGGATTCCTACCGAGGAGAGTGGATCGGAGGCCCTGGGGCTGGGTAAGAAATAGGAAGACCAGGTATTATTCTGGAGTTCAAAGGAAGAAAAATAATGTTGGACTGTGGGATCCACTCTGGCCTAGAAAGAACGGCTGCTCTTCTTCCATCCACTTAATTGACCCATTTGAGACTGATTTCCTTCTAGTCACTTCCATTTGGATCTCTGTGACACTCTACCCAGGTTTCTACAGAAGACAAGTTTCAAAGGAAGAATATTTATGACTCATGCTACAAAAGCTATTTATAGGTGGCTTCTTTTGGATTATGCCAAAGTCAGCAATATATCAGCAGATGACATACTGTATACTGAGACAGATTTGGAAGAGAGCAGGGACTAAACTGAAACCATCAGTTTCGTTACCACTTCACTTTTGTGCCATGTTCTAGGAGCTGCTATGTTTACGACTGAGATTGTAGGTGTGAGGCCTTTGTATACAGGTGATTTCTCAAGACAAAAAGATAGACACAATGGAAGCTGAAATTCCTACTATTAAACTGATATTTTTATCATTGAGTCTATTCATTTATATCCATGAGAAGCATGAAGAGTACGAAGCAAGATTTTGTAATACGATTCACAATATAAACAGAGAGGACAGAGGTCTCATTCTTATCTTTGCTCTTGGAAGGGCTCAGGAGCTGCTCCTGATTTTAGATGAGTACTGGCAGAATCACCCAGAACTTTACAATATTTCAATGAATTATTTTTGGCTAAATAGTATATAGCTGTGGACCAGACATACATAAATGCCATGAATGTCAAAATCCACAAACAGATCAACATCAGACACATTAGTAACCTTAAGAGCATGGATCATTTCGATGAAATTGGTCCCAGCATTACAATGGCCTTCCCAGCCAGGGTGCAAAGTGTCTTGTCCAGAGGGCTCTTCGAAAGCTGGTTCACTGATAAGAGGAATGACATCATTATGGCAGGGTATTGTGTAGAAAGGATACTTGCCAAACATATCATGTCCAAACCCAAAGAGATCATTACCATGCCTGGACTGAAGCTACCATTGAAAATGTCTGTTGATTACATTTTTTCCTCTGCTCACACAGATTGCCAGCAAACCAGTTAATCTATTATTTTTTTTAATTTAAAAATATATTTTATTGATTATGCTGTTACAGGTGTCCTATTTCCCCCCTTCATTCCCCACCACCCTGAATACCCTCTCCTACCCACATTGCCCCCCCTTTAGTTCATGTCTATGTGTCATAAGTTCTTTAGCTTCTACATTTCTCATATTATTCTTGCCTTCCCCTGTCTATTTTCTACCTACCATCTATGCTACTTATTCTCTGTTCCTTTTTCCCCTCTCTCCTCCTTCCACTTCCCTGTTGCTAACCCTCCATGTGATCTCCATTTCTGTGGTTCTGTTCCTATTTTAGTTGTTTGCTTAATTTGTTTTTGGTTTTGTTTTAGGTGTGGTTGTTAATAACTGTGAGTTTGCTGTCATTTTACTGTTTTTTATCTTCTTTTTCTTAGATAAGTCCCTTTAACATTTCATAGGATAAGGGCTTGGTGATGATGAACTCCTTTTACTTGACCTTATCTAAGAAGCACTTTATCTGTCCTTCCATTCTAAATGAAAGCTGTGCTGGATAGAGCAATCTTGGATGTAGGTCCTTGCCTTTCATGACTTGGAATACTTCTTGCCAGTCCCTTCTTGCCAGTAAGGTCTCTTTTGAGAAATCAGCTGACAGCCTTAGGGGAACTCCTTTGTAGGTGGCTGTCTCCTTTTCTCTTGCTGCTTCTAGGATTTTCTCCTTCATTTTAATCTTAGTTGATGTAATTATGATGTGCCTTGGTGTGTTCCTCCTTGGGCCCAACTTCTTTGGGACTCTCTGAGCTTCCAGGACTTCCTGGAAGTATATTTCCTTTGCTAGATTGGGGAAGTTCTACTTTATTATTTGTTCAAATAACTTTTCTACTTGTTGCTCTTCCTTTTCCCCTTCTGGTACCCCTGTAATTCAGATGTTGGAACATTTAAAGATGTCCTGGAGGTTCCTAAGCCTCTCATTTTTTTGAATTCTCATTTCTTCATTCTTTTCTGTTTGATTGTTTCTTTCTTCCTTCTGGTCCACTGCATTGATTTGAGTCCCAGTTTTCTTCCTATCACTATTGGTTCCCTGTGCATTTTCCTTCATTTCACTTAGCATAGCCATCATTTTTTTCATCTAATTTACGGCCAAATTCAACCAATTCTGTGAGCATCCTGATCACCAGTGTGTTGAAATGTGCATCTGATAGGTTGGCTATCTCTTTATCACTTAGTTGTATTTGTTCTGGACCTGTGATCTGTTCATTCAGTTGGGCCATTTTTTTTTGTCTTGTTGCACCTGTTATGTAGTGAGGGGCTGAGCCTTAGGTGTTCGCCAGGGTGGGGCAACCAAGTTGCTGGGTTGTGATACTGTTTGTGGGGGAGGGGTCTGAGAGGGAACAGTGACACTTGCTCTGCTCTCTGCCGGATTTCAGTCACTTCTGCTGTTTCCCCCAAGTAAATTGGGCCCTTCTGGTGCTGATTCCCAGGTGAGTGGGCTTGTGTACATTCTAGGACACTGTAGATCTCTCCAAGGAACTCTCCTGTGAGGCTGGGAGTTTCTCCTGGCACCTCAACCCCCACAGGTGTTTTCACTGTTTTGAGATTTTATTTACTGGTGTTGGGTGTCTCACTCCTCAGTTTTGCCTGGTTTATCTGCGTGCAGATGTGGGACCACCCTGTCAGCTAGCTGCCTTGTTCGCAGTCCCTCACTTTATAATCGCCTCCTTGCTGGGTTTGCCTGTTGCTATCCTGTACCTGGGGTCCACCTGCTGCTGTCTTGCATGCCCAGGGTTTGTTAGCTGCTGCCTTGCTCACTGGGTGTCGCTGCTTTTTTTATCATGACCCCTCTCCACCTGGCCATCCAGCTCTGCCCCTCCTTCCTGTCTGGATGAATGTGTCTACTTTAACTCCTTTATTGTCAGACTTCCATACAGTTCAATTTTCTGTCAGTTCTGGTTGTTATTTTGTTTTTAAATTGGTGTTGTTCTTATTTTGGTTGTGCAAGGAGACACAGTGTGTCTACCTATACCTCCATCTTGGCTGGAAGTCCCAGTAAATCTATTCTTCCTTTGAAATCTCCTCATATGATTTTAGTCTACAGAGAACAGAATGAAATAGCCAGATTGAATGCAGCCCTGATTGGAGAATATGAAGATAATGACATAGTTCACACAGAGGTTCATAATACTTGGAATACAGAAACAGTGATTTTGAACTTCAGAAGAGAAAAATTAGCCAAGACCATGGACTTTTTAGCAGACAAAAAACCCAGAACAAGGCCAGAAGGTCTCAGGAAAACTTGTTAAAAGAAACTTTCATTATCATATACTTTCTCCTTGTGATCTCTCCAATTATATGGACTTGGCTATCAGTGCTGTGAAACAGACCAAAATCATTCTGTATACCAGTCCTTTTACTTTGCTGTACCAGTTACAAAAATCAAGAGGTGGTATAGAATTAGAAATTCAAGAAAAACCTGCTTTGAAAGTGTTCAAGAATATTACTGTAATGCAGGAACCAGGAATGGTGGTGTTAGAATGGTTAGCAAACCCTTCCAATGATATGTATGCAGATACAGTAACAACCGTGATGTTAGAAATTCAGCCAAACCTCAAAATAAGGAAAGGTGTGGTCCAAAGGTCTCTAAAAAATTAGAAATGCATGTTTGTAGCAGGAGGTTAGAGATAATACTCCAGGATATATTTGGAGAAGACTGTGTAAGTGTAAAATATGGTTTTATTCTTAGTGTTACAGTGGATGGAAAAAACTGCTAGTATAAACCTGGAGACTCAAACTGTAGAGTGTGAGAAAAGAAGTGAAGATGATGAATCTCTCCGATAAATGATGAAAGTGGCCGCACAGACACTGTATGAGGCCCTCACATCAGCACTCTGTCTGTGCTGTAACTTTTTGTAATGCTTGAATTTACTTCTGTTACTAAAATGAAGTACATTAGTCTCTTTGTGGTAGCCTATTTACTTTTGACATGAAATGGCTTTTATCCCAAGAGTTTTAATACCATTAAATTACTAACTTGTCCATTACTTCAGAACTGCTAAATAAACTATTATTTTAGAATTTATTGATTCCATTTCTAGGCATGTATGCTGCTCCCAATAACACCTTAAAATTCTGTTCATAGCAACTGAGAAAAATTTTAACCAAGTGTCCTGCATTTTAATTATCTCAATCTGGAAATTCTAACCTTTATATTCATTCTTTTCTGATACAGCATTTAGCTTTGTTCTTTCTTTTATAGATACTTTTTCTCATAAATGGTAATTTATCAATGTTTTTGTCTCAATAATGTTAAATTGTGTATAAAGTATTAACAATTTAGAATTTTATGAGATGAGGAAAATTTATGAGATGCAAATAAAAGGCTAACTAAATTCAAGTTTCAGTTATATAATGGCACTTTTCACGTTTCAGATAAACTTGGTACTAATCTGATAATAGTTGTGCAGCAGTTAGTAATGAACATAATGGGGAATAAATAATCATCCAGGGGCAATATAAATTCTTGCCAAACATGATGGTTTTGATATGGTAAGAGCACAAACCCAAGATAACATAAATTTTCTAAGTTTTGCATTTATATTATTTTCTCTGCTAGTGTAATTCATGCATTTTGGGGGTATATTAATAATGTGATTATTAACATTTCCATATTTAAGAATCTGTTATTATTTTTATTATTCAAATGGTACCAAAAATTTAGCCTGAACTCAATAAGTCTAAAGGCAAAATTGCCATTATATTAAGAAGTTTTAGGGTCATTGTTATTCTGAAACCAATATGTTATAAACTAGTATTTTTAAGTAGAGGAACTGTAGCCTTTTACTTGCTGGAGATGCTTGTCTGCAGCCATGAGATAAACACCCACTTCTGTAATTCTTGGTGGCTGCACAAACTTTATACCAGGATCTAATTCTTGAAATTGAGACCTGTGTTTTCCTTTGCCTACTTTAGTTTTGTAAATTGTCGCAATCCACAGCTCCTTAAAATTAGAGCAAATCTCCAGAATTCCTGACAGGAAAATTAAATTATATTCTTTGAGCCCATAAATAGTTCAAACAAGACAATTTCATTGTCCTAAAGGCAGCTGTGGTTGTAAGGTTTATACAGCCATTGTAAATAAGGTGACATCAAAGATCATTAAATTAGCACCTAAGCATTTGTTTTAGAAAATATGTATTGAAGACCAATGTTAGGTCCTCTATATCCAGAACTTTATAGTCTAGTGGGGGTGATGGCCATATACAGAAAAGACAAAAACACTGATAAGTAGGTGCTAGCAATTTTTAAATGTTCATGTGGGCATAGTTAACAATGCTTAGAAACATCAGCGAGGGTTGCACAGGGTGTGTGTTGGGCAAAAAAACCCACTGACTGACAGAGAAGCAGAAATTTGCCAAACTGGACTGTAGGGTTTTGGGGGAATAGAGGCAAAACAAGTTTTCCTGGCAGGTGGAAGAGCATATGCCAAAGCATGGAAGCTTGAACTTACAGAGTACGTTTGTGAAATTGTAAATTAGCCAACATATAGACTGCATAAAAGAGTGATAGGCAAGAAAATTGAAAAGGCCATTCTATGCCATGCAAAGAAAGAAGTGATAGGCGAGGAACCTGGATGAAGTTTGAGCAGGAACGTAACACAGTAATATCTGCAATTTAGACTGAAGCTGGCGGGTTTGTTAAAACCGTAAGGGAGTGAAAGAGTGGGAGGGGCCTAGTGCAAAACTTGGAGGTTATTTTATATTTTAATAAATCCAACAAATCCTGGCCAAATTGGTGGTAATAAAAATAATGCCCATAGTAATAAAAAACACAATTCAATGTCTTCAGATGTGCCTCTTTGTGATCACACTGTGCTAGATAGTGCTTTACCTTTGTTTTGTTTTTTTTTTTTTGAGATATAACTCACATACAACATTATATAAATTTCAGCTTTAGCTTTTTAGTATGTATAATTTCACTAATCTTTGCATCAACCCTGTGACTCACAATTATCATTATTGTCACCATTTGCAGATGAGAAAACTTAGGTTTGGAAAAGTTAATAAACTTGCCTAGGTCACACAGCTTCTTTAGTCCAAGCAATGTGATTGCAGAGCCTGAACTCCTGACTAATATAGTATGCAGCTAGTTCCTCACTTGACTGTTGTCTCCCAAGATGTCCCATGCCTATCTGCCTATGGGTGCACATGGGCTCCTTAAAGTCAATATCCCAAAAACATGTTGTTCTTTTCCCTGCCTGCTGCACAAGACCCTTAGATTGCACTTGGTTATTTATGGCCATCTCCAGAGATTGTCTCATGTGAAATCTGGAACTACCTCCTCATGTTCTCTCCGGGAATCCATCCATAGGTCACAATGCCCCAAACTTGTATGTATCACAGTTCAAGTTCTTGCTGGAATCACTATCTCATTATTACATACCAACTCCCAGGGGAAACTTGCTCACCTTTGAATGAATATTCTGGCCTGCTGGCTAAAGCTATTGTATTTTACATGTTTAGCTATATTAAGATGTAGTTATTAGTTTATTGATTTAAAAATAGAATTAAAATAACTCTCTCTTCATATTCCTTCTGTTGCTTTCCTATCTTCCCACCACCTTGAAAGAAGAAAAAGTCCCACTTAAATCATTGCAGGAGGTATTAGGAAGAATTACAGGGCATTTTTTACTAACTTGGAAATTTAAATCTTAAAAAGAGGCTCAGAATAAGTTACTATTTTTTACAAGTCTTAGACCTAAGAGCAGAAATGCACTTTGAATTACTGTTACATTTCTGATCTCAGTCCAAACCTTATTTCATCAGAAGAAACTTTACTTTGGTCAATACTTTAGGTTTTAGGTCTCATCTTTCCTTTATAGAACCTATCTGCCTAAAATTATATAACCAATTGTCTAGTATATGGTTCCATGCTTATTTCTTCTGATCAAATGGTAACTTTCTAAGGACAAGAACATTTTTTGTTTCAGACACAATTGTTGCATCAGTCCTGAATACAGTGCATTACTCTGGCAGATTCTCCATAAATATTTATTGCACACAGGGAAGAATGAGTGAGCAAACAAACTGATAAGAGTGGTTTCTAGCCCTTGTACACTGTAGGTGTTTGATGGGTAGGAGAGATGATCACCTGCAGCATACCATTTCAGAAGAAGGGTGTTATACTCTGAAAGATATGGGCTACATCAGGTGTGAGTATGGATCAAGATAGAATGTCCCATGATAACTAACCTGAAATATGGCTTAAATCAATGTTTCAGTATTTTCGAAGTTCCTTGGATCAATAGCAGCATCAGAGAAGGGGATTTCTTTGTGTTGGAAGGAAGCCGTTATTAATGTGCTTTTTTGCTTAATTGTTTCTATCAGACAGTTTCAACAAGTTCTGTACCAATTGCTTGCTTCTGAGTGATTTGTAGAAAGAACGCTTGCACCTTATCCTTAGTGATAACTCCAAATAGCTTTATAATACCCAGACTCTCACAGTGCCTAAAGAGCACAGTCCAGACTTCATAGCTCCACCATGTGAAAATCCTTTAAATAACTGCATGTATTTAAATATTATTTCTGGCATATCTGATGACTTCTATCTCTGCTCAGAATCACCAATAGCCTTATTTGACATAACTGTGGATTTGAAAAGCAGAATCTGTAAGAACCCTGGGAATGATAAGTTCTATCAAAAGGAATTTGAAATTCCCCATTCTTTTTGGACTGGAAATCAAACTTTCTGAACTGAATCCTAGAAAACAGCATTGAGGACCTACTCTGTGTCTGGGCTCTGGGCTAGCTAAAGATGAGTTGACAGTTTCTAACATCAATGTTATTACAATGTGTACATTTCACATTGAAATGTACCTTCTGTTATATTTACTCTTCCGTTCCATGGTAGCTCTCTGTTGTCCTAATACAACATCTGATGCTTAAGAAGTCGTGAAACACTTGGCATACTTGGCAGGAGACCTAAAATAATATCAGGAATTAATTTGTGTAAGGTTTACTAAAAGGTCAAAAGGAAAACTAGAAAGAGAACAAATTACATCTTTACTAGCATGTCATCATCACAATTCATTGTGCATGAAAAGTGTTTCTTTTGATTTATCAGGCTTCAGCCACACACACACACACACATCCTCCTTTATTTCAGACATCTACAAGAATGATGCGGAGTCTTTTCATTTCATGGGGTATTAGTCCTTCCAGAGGGAGTGGGCAGAGTCACTGCAAAGAAGTGAAACCAAAATCAATCAGTTTGGTTGCTCACTTATCTTTTGCCTAATGAATGCTCTCCCCCTTACCCTAATTTCACCATCCATCTTTTTTCCATGAAGGAATGGAGATTATAGTTAACTACCTGGGTCAAAACTCTATTTTTTTCATGCCTCCCTTCTCCTCTGAAAGACACAGCAGAGGTGAAGGATTTTATTCAAAGAACACAACCGTTGGCTCACTAAAATTATGGTACAAGCAGAGCTGCTCAGAGTCAGTGCAAAGAAACACTGCTGACAGCACACTGACATTGGAAACAGTAGCTCCAGAGTTGCAACTACCCCTCGTTTTGTTGTGTTGGATCGAGAGGAAACATGATGTTGATTTTGTTTGTAAGAGAAGTCGCCTTTGACTCTGCTGGGATCCCTCCAAGAGCTGAGATAGAACGAAAGCACTAAAGGAAGTGACAATGATGAGTACAGCCTCAGCTGGCACAACTTCAAAACATTTCCGAGGATAGTGTTCCAAAGAGATATTGCAGTGCGGCTCCAGTAAGTGCTGTACAAATAGAGTTAGTGCTGCTCTACAGAGGTGGGATAAGTCGGAGGAATAGAAAATGAACAAAAGCAATACCAACAACAAAACCCTCTGGTAAATAAGTTATTGCATGACACAGCTAAACTACAGAATTGTGAGCCAGCAAAATCTTCCCAATATGAAAAATCATTTCTGGAAGGGATCACAGAGGCCAACAGATGGCTAGTTAGCCTTCTCTGGACACGTGTCTGCTGAACGAGGGCTCCCTTCATTGTGAGGCAGCCAATCTGATTCTTGAACTGTTTTTAATTGGTAAATAATTTTTCTTTTCATTGAAAAAAACTTCCCTTTTCATGTCTTTTTAATGGGTCCTAATTCCGTTCTTTGGAGCAACAGGTCACCCAGCCACCGGGCACTAGCCCTTGACATTTCAAACCCTGTCAGCATGTCTCTCCTTAGCCTTCTCTTTGCCAAGATAAATACCATCGACTTCGTCTTTCTCATATCACATTGTTTTGCTCTCTCTGCAAAGGTAGTTTTCAGAAAGTGGGCAAATGTGATTTTACAATATATGATAAACATTCCTGAAGAGGGGTACTGTACTTTAATTATGTTAGCCTAAGTTTTCACTATTTAAAAAAATTATTGTCAGAATTGTAGACAAAGTGGAGCTTAGAGTCCAATAATCTTCAGTCTTTGTTCACATAAACTATATCCAAAATAGAAGCCTAGCAGAAAATGCCTGAAGTCGATGTTTTAAAACTAAATGGAAGCTCTTACATTTATTTCTGTTAAATTTTATTTTTCTCATTTCTATTGGGAAGATTTTAACTTTTTATTTTTTATCCTCACCTAAGGACATGCTTATTGATTTTCGAAAGAAAGGAAAGGAGGGAGAGAGAGAGGGAGAGAAACATTGATGTGAGAGAGAAACATTGATTGGCTGCCTCCTGCATGCGCCCTAACCGGAAACCTGCAACCTAGGTATGTGTCCTGACCAGAAATCAAACCAGTGACTTTTTGGTTTATGGAATGATGCTCCAACCAACTGAGCCATAGTGGCCAGGGCCTGGAGGGGAGATTTTGAATTTTGATTGTTGAAGAACTGAAGCAAATATAATCTGCCATTTATTCACTCCTTTCTACGTGCTAGATGCTTTAAGGATCAAACAAATGTAATGTAAGGCTCACAAGCAAACAAAGAGGTATAATAAAACATCTGACAAGTAGAAGCACACTTGTGTGTTCTGGTTACCCAGAGAAAGGAGTCTGTGAAATTTCTAAAACAAGTTAATGATATTTGAATTGAGTCCTAAAGTCCAACTAGGAGTTTTCGGGAAGACAAGGGATTGAGATTATTGTAACAGGTGCTCCAGTATTGCAAATGTCCATATGCGAATGAGAAGGGTCAAGAAAAATAAACACTGGAAAGTTTTTATTGGTGTTAACAAGTGAATTGGTAGATTTAAAAGCAGTTTCATGGGAGTGGTGGTTGCAAAAGTCAGTTTTTAATGTTAAATCTGACCAGCAAGTAAGGAAAATTAAAAATTCTTTGAGAGAGTTTGGTTACAAGGCAGATTGCACTAAGGGAAAAGGGTGGCGTTTTAAGATGGGAGCAACCTCAGTGAGTTTATGTGCTGATGGCAGAGATCCAGAGAGGATGGTGGGGCATACAGGGGTCAGAAGATACATTTGATAAAGCAAGCGTCATTAGCTTTTGCTGGAGTGATCACACATCACCCCAAATTGACTTATTGGATTAACTGGTTTCTTATTTCTCACAAATCTGTGGGTGGGCTGGGCAGTTTTTTTTTAATTCTCACCCAAGTATATGATTTTATTGATTTTAGAAAGAGAAGAAGGGAGAAAGAGAGAAAGAAACATTGATTGCTTGCCTACCATAGGTGCCCCGATTGGTGATTGAACCCACAACCTAGATATGTGCCCTGACTGGGAATTGAACCCACAATCTTTTGGTATATGGGGCGATGCACCAACAAATTAAGCTTCCCTGCCTGGGCTGGTGGGACAGTTCCTTTGGTCTGGCCTGGCTCAGATGATCTCTGAGGTCAGCTGGTGGCTTGCCTGAACTGCATGATTCAGGCTGGCCTTTTAGATTTGTCACTTGGCTCAGTATCAGCTGGGGCACTGACTAGGCCATGTACTTTGTTTTCATCCTCTTGCAGGGTAGCCTGGGATTATTCACATAATGTGCTCCTGGGATTCCCCAGAGCGGCAAGAAAAGGCAAATTTCAATGAACAAGCTCTTTTCTAAATCTCAGTTTACATCACATTTGCTCTTGTGCCATTAGTCCCAGCATAGCCAAGCCCAGAATCACTGTGAAAGAGTGTGGATACTGGGAACTAGGAATTGTTGGGGGCCATCGCTGCAGCTATTTACCATAGCAGAGATCAGAGGTAGTAGCACTTACTTGTGAGAGGCCTAGGCTTGGAGAAAGGAGGGACACAATGCAAGGACGGCTCTTGAGTTAGTTAACTCTGCAGGCAGGAGAGCATCGAGTTGAGGGAGTTTATTGCTCATGGATCCTTTTTCCTCTTTGAAGTGGGGGTTGTGTCATCTTCTGGATACAATGGGAGTAAATGTATGAAAGGGGGGTTAAGAGAGTTATAAACTTTTAAAATGCTAGAAAAAAGAGAGGGGGTGGACAAGAGACATGTAAAAAATGATTGCCATTAAATATTGGAAGTCTGTTTTAAGATTTAAAACCACAGAGTTATAGTGGTATCCATTTAAAGGTTGTTTAGGGTTTTTTATTTCATCTTTGCTCAATAACTTGATTATAGAAGTGGAGAAAGTCTAGATTGGATGGACCTGAGTTTAGAATTTTATGAGGTGAGAGTTGTTGAGGTGAGGAGCTCTAGGGTCTTGGTATAAAGGGGCTGTAAATTAAATATAAAGTTAAGAGTTTCTGGTCCTGATAAGTTCAAAGTAAAAGTGTTGTGGAACAAAGGGAAGTGAAAAGGTGAAATCTATGGTCAAAATAGGCTGTTGGAGTTGATGCTTTCCGAGGTGAAGCAGTTCTGGATTGGTCCCAGAGTGGGCTTTACTTGGCTGAGGTCCAGGTAAAGTCGTTAATGAGGAACGTCACAGGACAAGGTTTCTCGAGAACAGGAGGAAGGCTAAGAACCACTGGTTACAAAATGTATCTCCCCTTTTTAGGGAGTGTTTTTCAGACTCTTCTTCCTTTAGTGAAAAAGATGGAGGCAAAACAGGCATTGGGTAAGTCTTTCGCCTCTCTGTTTTCTGTAAACATTGAACACCCTTCCTAAACAGTTGCCATTAGCTTTACATCTGGGCGGTTTCTCTTTTCTCAGTTTTAAAAATGCTATTGATGACTGAATTCCCTTTAATCCTCAGTGCATTCAGGTTTAAGACCTTGTTACACTCTTCCAGCAGAGCAAAGCCCCTCCCCTCCCTCCATTTATCTCTGCTTTTGTGCTCTTACTTCCAGCTTTTGCATGTCCTCTTGAAATCTGAGAACTCTTTCCTAATTTGATTGATTTCTCTAAATATCTTTTCATTTTTTTCCACATTTGGTCCATTGTTGAAGCCACACTGCCTTTGTTCCTGGTTCCTACCTACTTTTTTATCTGAACTTAAAAAAATGGGAAAAGAAACATATGTGTTTGCAAATATAGGATAGATATCTCTGGCTATTCCAACCTTAAAAATTTTTAATGAGTTTAGTGAAAACCACAGAGTCAACTTTTTTCAAATGTTTGTTCCAAGGCATAAATTGTGGAATCAAATAGATCTAAATTCAAATCCAGATTTACCATCAGTTATCTGAAAATTCATGAGTAAGACATCTTTTGAGTCTGAACTCTCATTTACCAAATGGATGAAGGTATAAAACTTACTTCTTGTGATAATAACCTGAAATAATGCATGTCTTCTATGCACAAAGTCTGGTACAAAATAGACCCTTGGTAAATGTTACTACTTAATCTTCTTCCTACTCCTGATAATTTATTTCTTGTTAGTCAGATATTAGTCCACAGATTTTGCTTTTCATATATGTAAAACTATTCCAAGTTGAAATTGTCAATAAGACAATGAAAAAAATTAGAAATCTTTAAAGTGCTAATAAATATGAAAGTAAAAAAGAATGAAATGTTAATTTTTATCTTTAAATTGGTGTTTGAAAGCCTTGTGTTAAGCATTACTACTACATTTGAAAGGATGTAAATTGGCTGCATGGAATGGTAGGAAATGCTTGGAAGACCAACCAGCTAAAATGGCTTCAAGAAATTGCCCTATCTTCTGAAATTTTCTAGATTTACTGAAGTTTAGACTTTGCCTACTGAAAACTACTGTTGAAGTCAAATATTAGTTAAGGGCAGTATCATGCATTATTAGGAATTAGATTATAATGCCAAAAAAGGGCAATTTTTAAAAGGAGGTAAAGCATCAGACATATATTTTTGACGGGGAGAGAGGTAAAGGAGAAGCCAGAAGTATTTGATTGTGTAAGTAGAAGTTATAATGTCTGAATACTATTGCCATTATCTGTATTTCTTATTAAAATTTCAAGAGATCTTAGAGTTTCTGACAACATATGCAGTTTTGAAGGGAAAGAAATAGAGTGTACTTTCGCAAGGTATCAGTGGCCCTGGCCCTGCTCACGGGTGCATAGTTATATGAGATCCCCCCACTGCGGCCAAGTCTGTGTGACATTCACTTCCTGCTCACATGTCAACATTACTGACTCTTGTCATAATAGAGACACAAAAGCCTTTCTCCTGTGTTGTGTGCAAACCTGAGCTACAAGGGAGGACATGTGAGCTTGAGGAAGGCATTTCCTCCCTTTCATTTCTGTGGTAAAACCTCCCTTCTTAATGCTTATAAGATTATTCAAATATCTGTCAGTTTTTATGCTATCAATTGGCTTATGATAACAGTTTGTATTTTAGATTAAGGATATACCTAGTCATTAAAATATGAAGAGTTATCTATTCTAAGGTAAACTAAATTTTAAAATTATTAAATATCTTTGGCCTCACTTCTCTCCTCTTCATGTCTAAATGTCTAAACTATTATTTATTTATTAAATGGAGGTTAGAGGAAAACTTACTTTAATAATCAAGTATTTGCTTCTGCTAAATTTAATTTAAAAATAAGATGTGTGATTAAGGATCTTTAGACAATAAAACAGTGTCCTAACACAAGAATCTTTAGACCATCTTGGTTTTGGCAGGAACAAAAAGTAGAACTCTGCCATTAATTTGGAGACAGAGCACCTGAGTTGGAAGAAGCCCAGCTGGATTACCTTGGTTAAGTTACAACTTGATTTGTACCTTCCTTTCATGTGAATGAAAACAAAAACAAAACAAATCAATACAACAATAACAAAAAGGCGGCTGTTGGGATAACTGTGTGAGGTCTGTCACCCGGGCTTTGGGGCTGGATTGAGAGTGATGGGGTGAGGCAACAAAACCACTGAATTTTGACTTCACTCACTCAAAAGATCTCACATACGATCTTTTTGATATCTCCAGAATAATTATTTTCATTCAGTTGCAAGGTTATATTGACAGAATTCAGAGATCATGTATGTATTCATTAGTTTGGATGAGGTTTGTCTGTAGTAAAGAGACTTAATAATAATTGTGGCCGAAAGGAGAGAGGCCTATTTGTTTTCCTTCTGCAGAGCAGTCTGCAGTGAGCCTTCTCCAGGCAGTGTGCTGCTTTGGCCTGCAGGGCCCTTTGGGAATTTGGGCTCTTACATCACGTTCTTCTGTCATTTCCTTGTGCCCTACCATCTTCCATGGCTGAGGCTGGATCGCCACGAATTCCAACTGTGGAAAGGAAAGGGAAAGTGCAGGAGCTGCACTAATGGTATTAAGGTCTTCTCCAGATGTGGCAAACATCATTTTCTCTCACACTCACTTGTAGGGAACTCACATGATCACATTTATTTGGAAGGATGAAGGGGAATATGTAAGTAGAAAGATGTCTCAATCTATTTGGGCTGCTGTGACAAAATACCACAGATTAGATAGCTTAGAACCAGCAGAAACTAATTTCTCATCATTCCAGGGGCTAGGAAGTCCAGGATCATGGTGCTGATGAACTGGGTGTTGGTGAGAGCTTCCTTGTTCATAGGTAGGAACTTTTCATTGTGTCAGCACATGGTGGAAGGGGTAAGAGGTCTCTCTAAGGGTCTCTTTTACAAAGGCACTAATCCCATTCATGGGAGTTCTTCTCTCATGACCAAATTACTTCCCAAAGACCCCACCTCCCAATGCCATCACCTTGGGCATTAGGTTTCCAACATATGTATTTGGGGAAGACATAACCATTCGGACCATAGCAAAAGCCTGATTCAGCTACAACACCTTCAATTACATGTATCAGGGAAAAATACGTTTTAGGGCGTAGCTTACAATCTATCACAGAACACATTCCCAGTCCTACCGTTTTCAAACATGTGTCCGTTTCTAAACCATACCATCTATATCACACTATGAATATATGCTTTAAATTCTATGAATTATTTTATAAACAACACAATTATATTTTGGTGTTTCCATGCATGTTAAAAGTGACAATTTGTGCTGTTGAATGTTTAGAATATATCTTGGTTTTTACAATTCTAGTTTGGGATTTATTTACTTTTGTAAGTTGGGAAATTTAAAAATGCACAAGGCTCAGATCTCTCCCAATGTCTGAAAGGTCTTACTATGAAGATCAAAGCAATGACTACAAATGCTCTCTTGTCTGTGACACGCCTCACAAAAGTAGGGTCTTCTGATTATTTATCATGTGTTCCTAGTGTGTTGATAGGCAGAAATTTTACAAATATCTCAAGCACTTTGCTCAGGGTATGCCATGGTGTGTCCCTGCATGGGCAGGAGGATGCTGCTGAGGGCTGACGTGAGCCTGGGGATAGTTTTACTCAAGAGCACTTAGCCCGTTTTGTAATTTCTCTTCAAGTACCAACCTTGTTAGTGCCTGAAACTTCAAAATAAGTGACAGCAGATAATACTTTTATTGGAAACTGTTTGATCCATTCTAGGAATTTCAAATCTGAACTGCCAGTTTAGGGTGAATCAGGGACAAACAAATGCATCAAAAATTATTAAGGATGAGAAGAAATGGGAGCCCAAGGCAGAATCAGCAGTTATGGGCTCAGACAGAGTATTGAATGGAATCTTGCCTCCATGACTCCCTTTCTGAGTGGCCTTGGAAGTGAATGTATCACTCCCCTGCAAAATTAAGAAGGTAACAGTATTTTTCTTACTACACTGGTGAGATATTGTCTCACACTTATTAAATATTCAGTAAACGTAAACTACTGTTTAACTTTCTGAAATGAACAGCAATTACCACACCAATAACTGCACCTCTGATTTTGCCATTAGAGAGTAGAGAAGTAGAAACTGTAAATACATACCTTTATAAACATGTCAGCTGATTGTTGACTCTGGTGATGATCATTTAAGTGGCCCATATTAAGTCCGATGTCTTAATGGCTTTGAACCCAACTGACAGGGTTTTTTTTTTTTTTTATGTATGCCATGATTCTTCCTAATATTCAAGACCTGAATTTGCTGTTACCTTATTATTCTAGAATATAGATGTTGATCTTGGTTAAGGTGATATTTTAATTGAATATTAGAAAACAACTAGAAGAAATGAAGATAATTTGAATGTTATTCTGTAACAAATCTATTACTGATTTAGAAGGGTGTTGTGAATTAAGTAAGCTTTAAAATGAGCCTTGAAAAACTGGTAGAGTTTAGATAGATAAGGTCAGAAGAGGGCATAGCGTGTGAATTTGGTCATTGTATATATAGAGCTAGGTAAGCACACAGGTGATGAAGTGCATGGTAGTCACAGAATGAATTCTTCTGGGGAGAGATCACAGTAATAATGCAGTTTAGAAATTTAGACCGATGTGTGAGAATACAGAAAGCTAGTACATATTTCTTGAGAAGATTAGTTATATGAAGCAGATAGTTTCTAGATTTCTTCAAACTTTATACATTTTGTAAGACACATATAAGGAGGAGAAATTCAGGGATTAAATATAAATTTGAAGGGAAAGGTATGCCATTATCTTCTGTAGGTATTGGTTTTCTTACTTGGAAATTGATTTGCTGAAAATAAAATGTGCTTAAAAATATCTTGGGCAAGTGGAGTTTTCATGGAATCATATACATTTCCAAATAAGTCAGGATAGATGAAACATATACACAACCATGCATTCTTAAGATTTTTTGGAACTTTTTCAGGGTAAGGTTGAGATATATCTGCTGAAACAAATTGATGTTCCTATGACAGTGAGACTCACTCACTGGGAACAACAAATTCATTTTCAAGTCTGAGCTGACCTTTATAACCTGCCCACTAAAAAGGAGTTGGTGGTGCATCATTGTGCTTTTTTACACTAACAAGTACTAAGAAGGGAAGATTTTCTTTTCTTGTTTTTCACTGTGACACCCACTGATCTATACCTGGCACTCTGATATGCATGTGTTGTAGATTACAGCTGATGAAACATCCTGTACTATCAGTCCAGTCCATGATTTGCTATGTCAGCCTACTGGCAAATTATAGCTGTTATTCCTATCAAACCAGTTAGTTGAAAATGAAACATCAGTTTGAGATGATGTGTGTTTTCTGTTATAAGAATATGATTTGGGGAGTTGACATGATTGTCACACATTTACATTTTAAACTTAATAGCCACTGTAGTGAAGGCATAGGAAGAGAAGGACAGGATAGAAAATTTTAATTTTATCAAGATATAAGGATTGCTACTTGGCTTAAAACAAAATGAAATAAAACAAAACAAAAAGCTGACACTGAAGTCTTTAAAATGAGACAAGCCATGACCTTTTATGTGTGTGCCTATTTCTTATGATTCTACTTATATCACTCCCAAATAAAGCTAACTCTATGATCTGAAACCAGGGACTAATACTGAAATCAAATCAAATGACTTAAAAAAACTTACTGCTAAGAAATCAGGAAAAAGAAGAGACAGGGCAAAGGTAAATAGATAATTTGAAAGGAGATGCTTTCATTGATTGTTTTTATTCAATAATCATTTATAAAGTGACCATTATGCTATATTCTGATGATCAAAGGTAAAAGATAAGCCTCGACCTTGAGGATTTCTTAGTCTTGTAGGAGAGAAACAATGAAATATAAAACCATCTAAACTTTCTTGTGAATGTATAGAAAATTACTTGTTTTTATTGCACAGATTTTATATCCAATGCCAAATAATTTAAAATTTTGTTTTCTTTTCATTGTTTGATCTTATATTTGAAGGTTTAAGAAAACATCATAATTTTAATCAATAAATTATGAGAAGCTAAGGCAAAAATAATTATGTGAATGGCATGTGCCATTTAAAATTTTAAAGTAATGTTTGATATGTGAAAGCTATTAAATTGATTTCTATGATTATTTGGTTTCCAGATATCCCCATTAGAATAGAAAATCTAAGATTATTCTGATTTTGGAAATTAAGAATGAGAATGGTGCTTTGTTGTTGAACCTGAATACTTACCTTGGAGTCTGGCTCGTTGTATTGTATTTAAACCTCTAATCAATTATGTGTCAAATACTATTGTTTTCCACCTTCTTCTGGTATAAAGGCACCCCGATTTTGTTCAGACATCAGACAGAGACAGTGCACTTAGAGAAGACGTGCCCAGCCCTGTGAGGGAGATCGTGGTTGGTCTACAACAGCACAATAATCCACTTCCTCCTCACAGTGGATGGCCAAACTGGTCATGCAGCCCCTACTTGATGACGAGATGTAAAGGAAAATGTGCTGAGGGTTTCCAAAAAAATAAAATAAAACAAAATAAAATAAAACAAAATAAAATAAAACAAAATAAAATAAAATAAAATAAAATAAAATAAAATAATAAAATTCCACTCTGATTAGAATAGACACAGGAAAAGCTCCTCTTTTTCTCTTCTTGAACCTGTTGTGTGAGCTTGTACAATAGAAGCTCTGGGAGCCATACTGTGATCATTATTAAAATAATGAAAGATTTTAATTTAATACAAATTTGATTCACTTTTAGGATTAATTATGATTTTGATAAATTACCATGGAAATATTTTCCTTATTTGATAGTTAAAGCATGGTCTCCAGCTCCCAAAAGTAGATTTTAAACCTCTGGTCTCTGGGATAAACTAGTTAAACTCTTATTGGTAAACTGGGGCGAATAGTATTCTACGGTGAAGTTCTGTGAACCTAATATAACAACTTTGTTCACATAAAAAGGACATAGATTTTACAGGTAATATCACCAGTGTGTCACATTTGTTTCTTCTTTCTCCTGAAATGAAGTGGGTGATTCAGCACTCATCATGACAGTGTTTCCTGGCTGTCCTTGCACACAGCTCTCTGCTGGGTACCGGTGGTCAAAGGGAGAGAAGTATATCTGTGCTCCTTGGCTGTCATTCTGTGGCACTTCATATGTCTTCACTGATTTAACCCTCACAATGAGACTCTGAGGTTACACTAATATATTACACAGAAGAGGAAACTGAGGCACAGATACGTTAAGTAACTTGCCCAGCGTCCAACAGCTAAAAAGGGTAAAAAGTCAGAACTTGAACCCAGGCACCCAGGCCTCAGAGTTTGTGCTTTGATTTTTAATATGTTATTCTGCCATTGACAGGACTGATTCTTAGACACTGTTTTGCTGTATCCTCTGCAAGGTTATCTGCCATCCTTCAATATCATTCTCCCTGAAATTACTCTTGCCAAAGCTACCAGCAACTTCACATTCACCAAAACCAGGAGGTACTCTTTTTTGTTTATTTTTTTTTACATTGACTTTCCCACTCATGTAACGTAGTTTAAATCTTTCTGTCCCCCTTCCCCTCACAATACATTTTCCTTGGATCTTTTCCCATTTCATACAATATTTTACACTTCTTTCCTTTAATGTGAAAGTTATCCTTAAAGGATAATCAGCTTTCTGAACTAGCTGGTAAGTTTGTAAATAAAGGTGGTGTTTTCTGCCCCTGCATGACCAGACCCCTGAGCCTGGTGCTCTCTGAGGCTGTTTCCACCAGGTTGGCTGAGCCCTGCCAGTCCCAACCCCATATTTGGGCTTTCCAGCAATCTTGGTGTTTCCCTTCTAATTCTCCTCCACTCGTTCTCCACAGTAGTCCATCTGTCCTTCTGAGACCATTCTCAAATCTTCTACTCACACTAGCTCTGCACTCACTCTGCAGATGATGACTGAAGCTGCAGTGGGAAAGGGTAAACTTTGAGTTTGCTCTGCCCCATTTGTGCTTCTGTCTGGTCCACCTTTTTCAGCCCACCATCTTCTTGGAAAAGGCCAATCCTGCATCTGTACCCTGTGTATCACCTTAGCTTTTCCCTCTACTTCAGCCCGTATAAATACACAATGCCTGACACACAATAGAAATGCCATATTTCGCGTCCTGTAGCTTTTGCTTAATATCTTTTAAATATTTTTCCTCTTCTCATCTTTACAGTCTTCACTGGGATCAAGCCATCACTATCTCTTGCTTAGATTTTAGCAATAGCCTAGTTTATCTTAATTTTAATCCATTTTCTATGTTACATACATATCTAAGTGCTATTTTCCTGTTTAAAACTCGTTAGTAACTTTCCATGGCCTGTAGAAAAGCCCAACATGTTTAATAAGACAATTTCTTCAATATCTCCATCCTTTCCTGCCCACAATTACCACCTCTGCCTCCCCCCAAACACACATACATATACACACTCTTTCTCTTTTATTCTGCTCAAGGTACACACAACTTCCTAGGGTTTAACACAATTGTTATTCTGTTTTCCAGTGTATAAACCTGTGCAAATACTATTCTGATTGTTTAAATGTTGCTTTTGCTAAGAAGAAACAACAGAGAGGTTATTCTTTGCTTGGAGTCCTCTATCATAGAACTTTTCAGCTGTTTTGAAAGTATCTATTTTTGCCTCTAATGACTAAATTCTAAGCCTCCTTTTATGTTGTTTTTACCCTTTGCATATGGTATAATACCTGACACGTAATAGCAATGCCAAAGGCATTTGTTCATCATGGAGATGTATTTCTTTTGACAGCTGCTCAAGTATGATGATAAGAAGACAAACATTACCACACACCTAAGGTAGGTGCTTAATAATTGTCACCAGAGTACAGAAGTGGGATGAGGAGATTGGAAGACATTCTTTTCTGGTTCTCCACTAGCACCCAATCTGGAGACAGTAGATGATCCCTTGACTTTGGATACACATCAATGAAGAGTATCTTTTGCTGGAACTTGAAGGGAAGGGTATATTTTTATGACCAGAGAATAGACAGAGTTAAATCCAATCTGTGGAATGGAGTTAGCAAAGTTTCATAGTTAGGAACTGCACATGATTTTATTGGTTTTGTTTGAGACATGTCACCTATTATAGGTATCGATGTCTATAATACTAGATCAAGGACTTTGGGCATTATTGTATAGATCAGTATTTGCCAACAATTTTGGAATTAAAAAGTTAAGACTTGAAACTGCTGGAGGTGGTGGTGGGTATATAAGTGGTGAGTGGTGGAGGTTGCCCTCTGGCTGCCTCAGGCTCTGGCTGTTTGAGGCCTGGCAGCTGTCCCAGTCCAGGCTGGTTGACCTGATGGCTCAGGAAACTGATGCACTAACACACCTGTGATCTACTGGTAGCCCATATCAACTGAAAATCTCTGCCATTGACAATGGAGAATAATCAAAGTATATAAAGTGGTATTTGAGGGAGATTAATATGTATGTGAAAAGAGTGTTTAGAGCAGGAAGATGTAATAAGTGATTACCAAAGTCCAGGTGTGAAGTAATGAACACTTGCAAAGACATGACGTAGTGACAATGTTAAAGGGGAGTAAAGAGATACTCAAGGTGATAGGAGTGGGGAAGAAAAATGATATCCTTGCATTCAACCTGGGTGACTAAGAAAATGAAGAGAAAATCCAGGGCAAGAAGAGAAAATCCAGAGTGAGAACTGGTTTTTGAAGAAAGATGATAAGCCAGGCTGTCCATATTAAGTTCAAGGTAACAGAAGGGCAGCCAGGTGAGAATACAAGTTAAAATGTGATAATGAAGTTTAGTGGAGAGCTTAGTATTAGAGATAGCGGTTTGTTACTTGTATGAGATAATAGTTAAAATCATCACAGTAGATGGCATTTCTGAATGAGTATATAAAACAAATAAGTACATTTTATATATTATATGTAATATAATATATATTTAATATATATTAATATAGCATATAGATATAGATACATATAAACTAATAAGCCTCAGGACAGTTATTTTCAAAGTATGGTCCCTGACCACCATCAGCATCACTTGGGGACTTATTAGAAATGTGGATTACCAGGCCTGCCCTAGACTTGCTGAATCAAAAACTTTGGGATTGAGTCAGTACCACATGGAGATTGAATTTTCTAGAACAAGAATCATATAGGAGTCCGAATAGCCAAAGGAAATATCTTATTAGGGCTAGTTGATGAATTTAATATCCATTGTAACATTTTCTGAGAAAGCCACTAACTTGGACACTCCCTGTCTAAAAAATACAAAAGTGCCCTTCAGGATTGATACCTAACTGAGTCGCACAGACCCCAGCAAAAGTCTTAGTTCCATTTCTTTTCCTCAAGGATAAGGTGGCCCCACAGGGGTTTAGACAAACTCATCGCAACAATAGTCTGTTCTACAGACTTTCCCCTCTTTCATTCCTTTAGAGTCACATAGAATTATCTGAATCTGCATTTATATATTTTTCTTCTTTTAAAGCATGTTACATCTTTCAAAGATTTTTAAAGCTAATTTAAAAGAAAACATTGGGATAGGTAAGGTAGAATTCTTTTTATTCTCCTATCTGTTGTTCTTCATAATCTGTTAATATTATTATGTTCACATATCTTTTTATTCTTTTAAAGTTATTTTCAGTAATTTAAATTAGTTCTTAGATGTGTGGCCCTAGGTGAGTTAGCCAGCATTTTTGTAGGCCACCTGTCTCACCAGAAAAATGAGTTTATAATATGAATCCACTTCAAAGCATTTCAGGGATCATAGTATAAATAACACTTAAAAATAAAATGACAATTAAACTCAATTAGGTGATGTCTTAAATAATCAGTATATAAAAATAACACCTTTCATCTGGATTTATAATTGGGGACGTTGTGATTAAGTGAAGCAGTTTTCTCTATTTAATCTTAATTAGAATCAAACTCTCTTTATTAAAACATTCACAACTCTCCCCCTAACCTTCACAGCAGAGATTGTTTACAGAGCTCTACTGTGAGTCAAATCGTGTTCCTCAAAACTTAATAGATTCAGGGACATTCTGTCTGTGACTAATGGCATTATGAAAACACACACATTCAAATGCACACACACATGCACACACTATATTTAAGTTAATCTGAGCTAATAGAGGGACAAAATCTATGCTCCACAACTGTTTGGCAGAATTCCTGTATTCTTCAACTGTCACTTAATGCTATGGTCAGGGAAGTACAAGTGAATCTTGGAAGTCACTACTTGGGATCTTTAGTTTTTGATTAGTTCAGTGGATGAGATTAAAAACTCATAACGTTTCTCTACCTAATGTTGGAAAATGAGACCAACAGGCAAAGCTAATTTTTACTTGTTTAATTAGAGGGAAGACAAGATGGTGTGGTACACATGGGGATCTGAGGAGGAGAGAGCAAAACAAGGCTTTATGGACATATTGCCCTGCTTTGATGATTCTAATGGATACCAGGTAGACCTGGTCATTTATATTTATTCTTTATTAAATGTATGACAACATGGCATGCAAGGCCATTGAATGGTTCATACTCTGGTCTATCTGAATTTGAATCTTTTAAAAAAAATGTGCTTTTTTCCCATGCATCTTTGCAAAAACACAGCTTACTCTGAAATAGATTCATAAAGAGCTTACTGGATTCATAATGTTTTTCCTATAGATGCATCTTAGTAATCCTTGCCTTCAAACTTTTAAATTTATGCAGGATGACAATGCACTGTGTAATTTTCTAACCCTGTTTAAAGGCTGTCTTCTTTGTGTTAATTATTCTCAGCCTAACTATATTCACTCATTCTAATCTCTTTCTAGTATTGAATCTTCACCTACATCAATGATATATGGATAACAATTTTTATTTTTATATTTTCATAGGCTTTACAGACTACAGTTTCCTCTTACTATGGATTTAGAACTGATAATTTAATACAATTGTTTTTTATTCACCTACCTCTAAAATTGACATTATTCATTTTAACCCACATGTCTCATAAGAATTTACGAAGATTATCACCTTTAAATAGTTTGAGCTCTTTGAAAAAAATAGGCCCTACAATACTGGACTTTTCTTATTAATAAAGATATAGATACCAATGTGAATTTGTTATTCGTAGTTCTCAGTTTGATCTGTTTTCCTTGGGTAAGTAGACTGAATCACTGGAAACATTAAAAATTTATGGATGCACAACCATGGTAGATTTACACTATACAATTTTATTAGTTAGTTCTGGTCAGCAATTCATGTGTTAGAGCATTATCTTGTCTTTCAACAAGTTTTTACTGTTATTTCAGGTCTCTGTAATAATCTTAGTTATATCATGTAAAATCAGTTTTTTTGTGTTCCAATGAATAATATTTTACTTTCAAAATAAGCTTGGACATGATTGCTATATATTAGAATTCATTATTATAGCACTGTATATGCAAACAGGGGTGGTTCAGTCTTTTCTCTATGTATTCCTCACTGTCAGCTGAACTCTGCTTGCAGATATGCATGCTTACCTCATATTCATGTTACTGAAATTTGGAAAGTTATCAGGCAGAAATTTTCTTTTATAGCATTACAAAATTTAACCTCAGATAAAAATAACAGACTTGGTTGTCAATGTCTCTTCTACTCGTTTGTTTTAATACATAGTAGTTTTGCGGAATCTAATTGTGGATGGAGGACAGGATAATGTAATTTTGTACTCCTTGATTATTCTCTTAGATTTTAATTATTAGATACCATTAATTTTTTCTTTAGATTAAAATATATTAATATGCATCATGTGCTGCTTTTCTTATGTAGTTTAACCTCATCGCCCTGTTATGTCTGCAGAGAATGTATCATTCATCAGTTGCAACTCTGTTTACTGTACATATTCTGTTCTGATCTTTCTGTTTATTAGAGTATTATTTATCCTGTCATCTTAGTGCTGCTAGAAGCATGCACTTGTTGGTCCTTAGTCTTCTAATCCTTATTTTGTCATTTCTTTGTTATAATTTTATTTCTTAGTTTTATGATTACAATTTCTTATAACACCTAAGATAAAGTGCTTAGCATATTTTCAAACTGTTTCTTTTGAACAGATATATTTAGATACACTTTACTATAAATTATTTCAGATAAACATAGCCCTGGGTTTCGTCCTATGTAGATGCTTTGGGTCTAGCTAGCATATGCTCATGATAGCTTCACAAAAATAAGGTCAATCTACATTCTTTGCCTTGAGGGATTTTTTGTTACAACTTTACAGTTGTCCATGGCAGTCTTCAGTAAGATACACAAAGAGGTCATTGTCTTAATTGTTTTTGTATAAATAGCATGTTCTCCTGCTGGAAGGAATTGGCACAAGAAAATTCAATCTTTCACTCTACTAGTTTCCAAAAGGACTTTAGCATTTCTTCCTACTTTCCTTCACTCAGGGATTCTAACTACTTTGTCTGGTTAAGGCTTGGGCATCAGGATTTTCTAAAAATTTCCCAGGTGTTTCTGACATGCAGAGATTTTGGAGAATTGTGTGAAGTCTAGTGTGTCTTGCTCTTTCTTCCTTCCATCTCTTTACATCTGCTAATCCTCTCCTGGCTCCTTAATCTCTTTTTTGTCTCTTGACCAGCTCACTCACTCACCATGGCCTCTTCATTCCCCTTTTCTTTCTTTTTGACTCTCCTGACATTTTAAGGAATATTCCTTCTTTAAATCTTCCTTAATTTCCTCTCAAGTCATTTTGTATTCATTTGTTTATGTGATATTATTTTTCATGAAAGGATGCTGTCTTTCAGTTTTGCATTATCAGAAGGTAACACAGAGCCTGACACATTGTAGATATTCATCGCGTGTTTGTTGAAAGATTTCCAGATCAATCACATTTCTTCCCTGAACATCATGTTGTCCTTTCTCTTGTTATATATAGCAGCAAACAGTCCACATTTCTAGTTAACTAGTGCTAATTAGAAAATGCTCTTTGAGTAGATTTTAAATTTCTATCTTTTATTTAGAAATAATACATTTTCCTTATCAGTCTTTACTAAAGAAAATTTTTAATGATACTTGATCAACATAGTTTACAAAAAGTGGTAAAAATCTGTGCCTACATTAGTTTTAAGTTGCATTTCTAAACTGTATGTCCTGTTTCACTCATCTCTGTCTTTCTGGCTTTCAGGAGGTGGCAATGTGTGGGGCAGGGGCGGGGGACACATGAAGCCTTGTGCTTTACAGGTAGTTGGAATCCTGATCTGCCATTTATCTAGCTCTGTGATCTTGGTCAAGTTTCTTAACTTCTCTGATCCTCAGGATATTCCTCTGATTGAAAAATACTACAATCTACTATAAAGGGTTGACATAAGGAGTACATGAAATAATATCTATAAAGCACTTAGAATCACTAACTATTAGCTATTATTTAGATAATAGTAGAGGTGCAAATGTGTTTGCAGCAGAATGGCCTCAGCACTATTTAAATGGTATATTTTTATTTTAAATATAAATACTGTAGTTGTGAACGACATGCACATATATGTTGGTGATTTTTATGTTTGGTGGATATCAATAGTGTAACATGTAACCGCTACTCAATTTCCCTCCCATCTCTCTTTTTTCAGCTAGGTTATCACAACAATGGGACCATTTTGCAATGATAAACTTATAGGATTATAATACTTAGCATTGTTACTATTAGAAGTAATGGAACACTTACTGGGAGTAATACTTGGAAGCAGTAGTATACTGCACCATATATCTTTATTTCCAGAAAAACAAAAGGAAAACATCTCCAAACGCATAAGTCAGAGGATTTGTACAATACATAGAATCTTTGTCCTGATGCTGTGCTGGGAATTCAGACTCACTCCAGTGCCTGGTTTAATCTCCCTCTATATTCATGTTGAAACCAGCTTATGTTCTTTGGCAAAGTGGAGCCCAGTAATTTTTCCTTATGTGTGTATGTGTATATATATATTTTATTGCTAACTTAGTATTCCATTAATTCCTGGTCTCAAATTGCTACCCAGTTAACTGAGAGTAGAAAAAAAAGTAGTAAAAATCTAGTTTTGTATTTAGTTAGCCTTACAGGGCTATCTAGCAAGAAACTTGTGAGACCCCTCTTTACCCCATCCAGTTCATTAATATGATACACAAATGGAAGCATCTTAAAATGATTTCTTTTATATCAGTGTATACCTTCTACCATAGATTTTTTTGTCAAACATAGGCCAACACGTGTATTAACAGGATTTTAAAATCTTGTCCAGGCACCATGAGTTCAAGTTTTACCAAGGAGCACACAAAGGTGACTTTGGGTGTACTGTCCAGCTTAAAAATATGAATCACTGAAAAAAAAAGAGATGCTGAAGTTTAAAATAACAGCATGCAGATTTCTTTATAGAATTTAAAGAATGGAAAACACTTGAGAAAATATCAGCAGGCAGGGGCAGGAAGAACAAACGGTAACCAAATTGGTTCCTGTGACAAACCATAACATTTACTTTAAACCATCAGCATGCTACTCAGTAAAAGGCGGGCTACCACTCTTTTAATAGATCCCAGGCCTTGTTAAACTCACTGGTCTGCAAGAATTATCCAGGTCAAGAGCAGGTCAAAAAGTGAAAACCCATGTGAAAGTAAACTTTGAAATATCTGCTTTTGAAGAGCCCCAGCCGACTGTCTCCTCTGTAGTAAATACACTTCCTTTTTGTGTACGATATTGTTCAATATGCTGTGCTTGAAATACACACAGGTAACAGAAACGGCACTACACTTTTATATCCTCTCTTCTAAGTACAGTTCTAAGCTCATCCCTAGTTTGTGAATCTTTGTTAACCTTTTTGCTTTCTAAAGCCTTAAAACAAAAGCAATATACTTAAAGTAAGAAAAAAGTGGTGGTTCTGCTTTGAGTTGTCACCCTTATTTTGTTTTGAAGTATCTGTGCTCTATTTAAAACTGGAGCTGTGATTTCCTCGTAGACAGAATAAAGAAGCAGGAGGGTGACTCACTGTGGAATTTATTTGCCTGGTAAACTGCGTATTAATCTGGCCTACAATACACTTGCTCCAGATTTTGTTCAAGTGTAAGGTCATACTGTGAAGCTGTTTTTCATTTTGTTTTATATGTGTTAATATAATGCCTTATGAATTACCCTGGAGTTTTTTTCTGACAGCTAAAAAGCATAATCGTTTTTCCTTTCAAGGGGATTGAAAGCCAAGCAATTGACTCTATATTTGAAACGATTTATCTGAGATCCTTTCTCTCACATCTTGCCTTAATGTTTATAGAGAATATTCCTTGAGTTTTTACTGGTAGCATTGTATTTATCAAGCTCTTTGCCTCTTAGCCTGTTTCGCAAAATTGAGTCCATCTTAGGGTGTGATCTTGTAGAGTTTATTGGTAAAGCTGCCTGCAGAGTTAATGGTCCCCATACTATGATTTTGATAGGAAAGACATAGTCTCTTGAGACTTAAATCAGAGCTGTCCTGGCAGGAAAAAAATGAGATTTTTTTGCTTTTTTTCTAATGAAATAAATGGCATGATTTTTCATGTATTTGACTGTATAAATGAAGTGTCTGCATAACACCTGTACATTGACAATATTAATTGTAAGAGACAGTGTCAGTCTCATCTCAGTATGAACATACTCCATCTCTGAAGGAGTTTCCCTGAACATATGTAAAAATAATCAATGGACAAGAATATATAAATTTGGTGTCAAGTGATGATGGTGTTGGTGGGCAGTGGTAATAATTACATAATAACAGCTAACAGTTACTGAGTATTTACCATGTACCTGAAATGCTTCCTGTGTTTTAGAGTGTTTCATTCACTTAATCCTCTCGACAGCCATATGAGGTGGGTACTCTTACTAGCCTCCTGAGCCACAGAGAGGTTAAGTAACTTGCCCAAAGTCACAGTGCTAGTAAGTGCAACAACTGGGTACAAACCTAGTAATCTGGCTCCTATGCTTGTGCTTTTAAACACAGAGTTAAGTGCTATAAGACTTAAAAGAAGTTTAGTAGAAGACTTCAGCATGAGAAGAAATCACTTCCAACTGGGGTTATTAAGGAAGGCTTTGTGTTGAAGGTGGGGCTTCAGTTAATCTTGGAGACTGAACAGCTAGACTGTAGTCGTCCGTCAGTGGGGTCTGTGGCTGCCTCTGTGTGCCAGGCACGGAGCACCCAGCCTGGTGCACACCAGGCCCATGCTGATTAAATGTAATCTGGGTGACTATACATGGTGTTATCTGCATCCTCACTGAGTTGACCTGACTCTGTCTTTGACTGGTCGTGGACATTTAGAGAGCATCCATGAAGTGTAAATGTGCATATTCTGTTCTGCTCAAATTTTCTTCTAGCAAAATCTTTTTAGAAAACTCACATGACTCTAGTTACTTCATTTACTTTTCTGTCTGCTCAGCACAGTTCCAGGAACTACAAAGAAATGGTATATGTTTGTGTCTTAGTTTTTAACATCACTTATCCTCTCCTTCTTTTATACTCTTCTAGTTATTTCAGAATCATAGACATAAATGTTATTTCAGATTTGGGATCTTTTATGTGTTTTTTTTTATCACACTAATCCAGTAAACTGCTGAAAGAGGATGAAGCAACGAGGAGATTCAGATATGCAGTTTAATCTGTTTAACACTATGTAGAGTTCTTTAGCAATCAGTAGGGTTTTTGTTGAAGACCTCCAAAGTCTTTGCCTTCATGCAAGAGAGGCTTCTGATACCTATGAAAAAATATAACAACAATATTTGATGTTTGTTAAGAATGGACATGGAAAGCAGTGTGGGGATGGACTGTGGGAGCGGGGATGGGCTGGATGGAGGAGGGCAAAGGGGAGAAATTGGGACAACTGTAATAGAATAACAATAAAAACATTAAAAAAATCATTTTAGATTAGACACTTTTGGTTTCAAATCCCACCTCTCTTGCCTTCTGGTCCAATGATAAGAAGAAGGATAATTAGATTTCTTGAGCTCCAGATTTTCATGAGAATTACATAAAATAATATATATTATTTTAATATATAAATGCTTAGCATGGCTCATTATACATAGGGCAAATTCAATAAATGGTGATATCTATAATAGTAATTTTTATTACTATGTTTAGTATGAAAGGAGTCGAGAGGGATAGTATAACTATGCTGGTTGGGTCTTTGAGAAGCTTTCAAGGAAAAGGTAACTCTTAAAGATTAAACGAGGGAGCAAGGGGAAGCATTTCAGCAAGAGAAAGAGCATGGCCAAAGCAGCAGAAGAGGGAATAAATCTACTTTCTGTGAACCCACGGAAGCAGTTGGCCGGCTGGGTGGGAAATGGGAGCATTCGACTCTCCAGGCAGGAGGCTGGCCAGTATTAATGGTGCTGCTTCTGACATTGGGATATGCAGGGACAGACTGGAGTTCTTTCTGAGCATGAACGAATTATTAATAATGTCTTCGAAAGAGAAGGCAGGAGATGATTCAAGTAGTACTTCAGAAAGATTTGATCTGTTTGGGATGTGGGTAGACTAGAAGAAGAAGGGGTTCTAGTAAGAAGGTCAACTCTGAGGCTTTTGTGTAATAATTGAAATATAATTTGATGAGTACCTTCTCCAAGTGAGTGTGGAAGGGGTTGGAATGCAAGGTGAGAGAGCACCAGGAACCTGAGAGATGCTTTAGGAAAAGAAAAGGTGACTTGGAATAGAGAAAATGTGTCAGAAATGACAAAGTCAAAGAACCTAGAAGATCCTCCCCTTTTTTTTTAGAGAAGTCTTTAGGCATTCTAACATTTAAAGTGACTGTTTCAGAATACTTTAGTGGTCACTGTAAATGACATTGTCCTGTAGTTCTTGTAAGATAATTGTGATGATGCAAAAGGTTAACTGAACTGAGAATTTAAGGTTTAATATAAATAATGAGGCCTTCTAAATCTTATCAAATCTTGAACCACATTGTTTAAATTGAGTTTTATCATAACTATCTCTCCATTAAGTAAATTACTTTCTGATGTGCTAGGGGAAAAAAATCCGTGCGTATCAACCAAATGATGTAACATCAGCTTGCTTTTGAAATTGTTTGTTTTATTATCTTATCATTCCTTTTTTTCTGAAAAATGAAACCAAAAAGCAAAAAAAAATCCCTCTTAGACAATATAATTATATCTTTAATCACCTTAAAGGTAGAACTAAAATAATTCAAAGTAGGACCTTAGGATCTTTTTTAAAAAGAAGGGAGGGGATCTGTGTTACATTACTCAAGCTGATGCACCTGAAATTTGACCAGGAAAAAGTCACTTTCTCGGAGCGTAGATACATTATTCATATTGGGGGCTTGTGTAGCCCAGTGTCTCATTTTTAAAAGCTCTGGGTCTCCTAATGCCAACAGCACTATTCTGTTTTAGCACATGGTGTCCATTATTTCTACAGAAACACGGTTGCCGAAATAATATGTCTGCCTTCAGTTGCTTATAAAAAATAATGGAATGAAAGAGTCATGGAAATAAAACAATATGGAGATGGCCAACAGTTTAAAACTACTGATTTTTTGGTTTTGCCTTATCAAGTCTGTCTTTGTATTATTTTACTCAGAGCCACAGCTCTGAAAATGTAAACTTCTGAGTGAGACTGAAATGGTCTAACTTCTGAAACAGTAATTCACATTATTTTAGTTTTACATGCATACCAGAAAGCAGACTTATCACAGGTGGGATGTTTTGTTAATATTATTTTCCCCATAAATATAAATATATATTATGTTTATTTATTTTAGCTTGCATGATATCTTCTTAGATTCTGGATACTTGATAGATATTATCATTTTAGAAATAGTATATCTTATAAATCAAGTCCTGATATTTAGAACTTTAGTACATAACTTCAAAAAATATAATAAATATTTCAATATGACACAACATTGATCAGGTAATGAGGTAATAGTTGCCAAGAAAGAATATGTTACCTATTTTTATTAATTTGGTTTAATTGAAACTTATTTTTGAAAAAATTACAATAAAGATGACAATTCAAAGCTGTTTAAAAAATCCATTCTTTTTGATCTTACATCTTACCTCATTTGACTAGGGAAAAAAACTCTCTACAGATGAAGACTGGGAGCTTTTGTTACTGAGTTTGCACCATTTCCTAGGTAGAACCCCAGTGACAATCTCTTTTAATCTTTGTGTTTAATAATTAATTATTCTGTTTGTTTGGCTTTGCTATCTGGTGGTATTGTTATGAGACTACACGGCACTATTCAGTCTCATCAAGGAGCTTGCATTTTTATTTTTCACCTGGAGACCACGTTTAGTCCAGTTGAAGAACAGCCTGAGGTGCATGGCAATGACATGCAAAATAATTGCTTTTTCTTAATCTTTAGACATGGGTTCATAATTTAGAAAAACCTCATAGTTGCTCCTCGACAGCCTGGACAATGTGCTTTGTATTGAAAAATCACGCTGGAGACTGTTTATTTACAAGGGTCTAAACATCCGTATCTTTATGGCTTTCTCCTGTCACAATAAATCACCAGCTATAAGTTGTCCTTTGTTGGTTTTGGTAAAAATCAAATGAAACCCAGCAGGCGATCTCAAAGTGCATTGTCCAAGAGTGTAAAAATGCTGTGTCGATGACAGATCATACTGTTTTTATTAAAGCTAAGAACATGGACTTCACTTTGCTTTTTGACCCTGGTACTCCACTGTCAAGGTGATTTTATTTCTACAAATTTTCCTTCTGCTGGCCTCATCAATGATTCACCATAAAACATTAGACAAATTCCCATCATCTGTATATGATTATAGCAGGTTCTGTTGTGCTTCTTACTGCAGCTAAAATGATGTTTTTCAGCTTTGTCTAAAGAGGAATCAATTTACTGATGTTCTTCCCTTACGCAATGTCTTCATGTTTTAATACCAGATTATGGAATGCTATGGAATCAATGTAAAGCATCCTTATGAACTATTTAATAACCATTTGCTAAAAATTTTAGCTAATCTTTGCATATTTTTAAAAAGAGAGGAAAAAATACTGCATTTAGCACATGGTGACTTAGGTGTGGGTAGGATATGTGGGATTATCTGATCTCTTTAAGATGCAAATGTAGTGGAGCTATCTGTTCTCAGACCTATGACCTGTATTATATTTTTAAAAACACTTACAAATAACTTTAAAAATAACTAGGTAAAATAATAATATATACAATATTTTGAGGTTATCAGTACTGCTAAGCAACTAGCAGCCTGTTGAAGAAACAGACACTGACTCATTTTGCCCTTTGTAATGTCAAACTGGTTTTCATTGCATCACTCTGTGCTGTGGAGCTACTCTGTGCCCTAAAGCGGTTATATGCTGGATGGAAATATTTACTACGTATTGTCAGGGAATATATATTCTAAAAGATTACACAGTAACAACAAAAATAATAGTAACCATTAGTCAAGCATCTACTAACTGCTAGGCATTTTACATACATTATCTCATTTATTGTCAACCTAGCTATGTAGGTATAATGATGATAAAACTGACTCTCAGAATGATTAAGTAGCTTATCCAAGATTTCAGAACAAATCAGTGACAGAATAAGAACTAAGTGAGCATTTGCCAAACTCAAAGCTAGCGCTTTTTCTACTGCCTTTTACTTTTCTTTGGCAGACAAAAAGAAAAAAGAAAGAAAGAAAGAATACAGAGAAGAGTTAGAAATCCAGGCAGGCAGTCTAGCTCTGTGCTTTTCACTGTTGCAATATGCTGTCACTGTCACTCTGAGAAGCTTGCATCACATACTACTACTCTCCCTGCAAATTTCTAAATGGCTACATCTTGCCTAAGAAATCATGTAGAAATATTTCATTGTATCAGTTGTATCAACAATATTTCATTGTACCTGAAGCTTTCAACCTCACTCCTACTGTGTCCTTTCACATGTCTGGCACTCCAACAACTGGGACTGAATGTTGGTTCCCAGTACACCTTTTGATTGTTCTTATTCAAGAAAAAGTCTTTCCTTTACTCCTAGTTTCCATGAGGAAAGAATTTTCCCTCAGCACAGTATTAGTCTTTTTCTGTCCCATACTTCTCTGTCTCTTGGGGAAGATGGAGTGAATTTTCTGATGAATACTTTTGGGAAAGGACTGGGAATTCTTGGCAATTGCTGCCATTCTGATAGTGGGATCTAGTTGCTGAATTTGGAGGACCTTGCTGTGCTGGGGTACAGGTCAGGGGTTTGTGCCACAGGCTGGTCAGCCTGGCTAACTGATTGGCAGGCACATTTGGCTCTTGCACTAAGCTATATCCTTCAACATGGCATCTATCAATAGTGAAGTCCCTATTTTAGCTTATTTGTTTTATTTCTCAACTTGTTCAGACCCTGGGTGGATAATTGCTATTTATTGGGGACTTTCTCTGAGATTCCAAAAGTGCTGTTCACTCTACCTAAATTACCTCTTGTAATATCCACATACCAAAATCCCATTTAACATTCCTAAATGCCTTTTCTCCTGTAAATTTCTCTGCATGACAGGCCCATGTGTATAGAATTTTTCATTCTTTCAAACCTCCTTGGGAATTTGTTGTAACCTCTTCAAATATTTATCTTTGCCCTCATCTTTTACTTATTTAATCACTTTAAATGTATGAAGTCCTACTCTGTGCATTGTTGTTATATCTGGGTTTGCAGCCATCCACAGTTCAAATGAGGTCCCTGTCTCCCTTGAATCATTGCTGAGCAGAGTAGGCAGAGTGGAACATAATGACCAACGAAATGAATGGTGAATGGAGGGAGTACAGGGTGTCATCAGGGGAATTATGGCAAAGGTGCCTAACCTAGAGTAGGGGATGGTCAAGCTCTCAACCAGACTGTGTCCCTTTCTAAAATCTGAGGACCTCTTTCGAGCTACTAAGTGACTTTAAGAAGTGACTTTTAGGCTGATATTTGAAAAGTGAGTAAGGGTTAGTTGGGTGAATGGACTATATGGCCAGGGACAGAATGTGGAGAGGGGAGTAGCTTTCAGGAAATGAAATAGTCTGTAAAAAGGGTCCAGGGTTGAGTGGCTAGCATTACAGGTATTAGAATTAGACCTCAATTTGGGGAACAGAACATCACACAGTAGAGTAAGTATTGATTGAATTGAGTTATTTTTCATTAAAGTGAGTTCTCTTAATCTTTACTTGGGAATACAATACTAATGGGCCCTGGTCAGGTAGCTCAGTTGGTTAGAGCATTGTCCCCATATATTAAGGTTGTGGTTTCAATACCTGGTGGGGGCACATACAAGAAGCAACCAATGAATGCATAAAAAAGTAGAAAACAAATCAATGTTTCTCTTTTTCTTTTTTCTCTTCTCCACTGTCTCTAAGATCAATAAATAAAAAAATTAAGATAATAATGATAATTATTTGTAAAACATTTATACAATGGTATGCCAGGCACTGTGTTAAAACACATATTAGCTTATTTAATCTTTCAAATAACTTTATTATGCATTATTATCTCAATTTTAAGGTAATAAAACCAGATTCAGATACAGTAAGTAAGTAACCTGTCAGAGGTCATAAAGCTAATTAGAGACAGAGCCTGGGAACAAGGAGTCAACTCATTGCAAAGTCCTGCCTTTCTATGACAATTACTGCAGCTGCTACTACTGCTGCTGAATATCGCCTCTAATCAGTGTTTATTGTGTGCAGTCATATTCTAACTACTCTATGCACATTTTTTTATTTAATCCTGATAACAGCTCTCTGGCTGGCTGTACTATTTATTATCCTTGTTTCACAGAGACAGACATTAGGTGGCTAAGGAGCTAGGTTTACACAGCCATTAGGTAATGGGACTAGGATCGGAATCTAAAGCTGTTCTCTTCAGAGCTCAAGTTTGTTCATTATGATTTTCAAGAAAAAAATCTACAGCTATAATAAAGATGTCTGATAAGCTGCTAAAAATTTGGAAGAAGAAGTGAAAAAATATAAATTTTCAGAATAATTGCAGTTGTAGACATGAAAAATTATTTTGGAAATACCTGATTTTTAAAATTAGCATATACATGTATGAATATTACTTAGAAAAAATTTATAAAGATAGTTTGTGTTGGCAGAAAATAGGTAGTGGGTAATAAATAATTTTGTTTAATTGATGTGGCAAAGAATTTAAACTATGTGTAGTAGTAAGGTCAGTTTGAACAAGAAGATGTGGAATAGCAGGCATTAAAGAAGCAGTTTTAAGATTCATGAGCAGTACATACTATTTGATTTAGAGAATGTTAAATACATTTCTAATTCCTGAAAACAGGACCTTCATGAACAAAAAGATGGTTTAGGAGGATTATAATACTTGCAAAATCATAAATTTTTTTCACTAGCATACATGTCATCTATAGGTCACTGGAGGATATATGGAATTTTGCTTGGGGAAATTGACAAAATAAAAAATTAATTACTTTCCTCAGTGTCATAGTTTTTTGTGTATCTTCTTCAATTTCTTTCTTCTATGTCTTATAATTTTCTGAGTGCAGGTGTTTTACATCCTTGGTTAGATTTACTCCTAGGTATTTTATTCTGTCTGAAGCAATTGTGAATGGGATTCTTTTCTTAATTTCTCTTTCTGAGAGTTCGTTACTGGCATATAAAAATGCAACTGATTCCTGTATATTAATTTTGTTTCCTGCTATTGCTGAATTCATTAATCAGCTGTAGTGGTTTCTTGGTGGAATCTTTAGGGTTTTCTATATACAATGTCAGATCATCTGCAAATGAACAGTTTTACTTCTTCCTTTCCAATTTGGATGCTTTTTGTTTCTTGTTTGATTGGTGTGGCTAGGACTTCCAGTACTATGTTGAATAAGAAAAATGAAAGTAGACATCCCTGTCTGGTTCCTGTTCTTAAAAGGGACACTTGTATTTTCTGTTGAGTATGATGTTGGCAGTGGGTTTTTCATATACGGCACTTATTATGTTTGGGTATGTTTCCTGTATCTCCATGTTTTTGAGAGTTTTTATCATAAATGGGTGTTGGATTTTATCAAATGCTTTTTCTGCATCTATTGATATGATCATGTGGTTTTTAGCCTTCATTTTGTTTATATGATATATCACATTCATTAATCTGCGAATGTTGCACCACCTTGCATTCCCAGAATAAATCCCACTTGATCATGGGAATGTATCTGAAGAAATCCAAAAGTATAATTTGAAAGAACATAAGCACCCCTGTATTCACTGTAGCATTATTTATAATTGACAAGATATGGAAGCTGCCAAAGTGTCCATCAATAGATGAGTGGATGAAACAACTATGGGACATTTACCTAATGAAATACTATTCAGCTGTAAAAAAGAAGAATATTTTACCCTTCGAGATAGCATGGATGGACCTGGAGAACATTATGCTAAGTGAAATGAGCCAGTCAGAAAAATACAAATCCCATATGATTCCACTCACATGTGGAATCTAATGAACAAACTGAACTAACAAGCAAAACAGAGACAGACTTATAGATGGAGAACAGGATGACAGCTATGGGGGGGTTGGTGGGTCGACAGATCAAACAAAAAGGAAAAAGAACTCATGGACATGGACAAAAGTGTGGTGATTTCAGGGGGGAAGTGGGGTATGAAGGGGATCAATGGTAATGGAAAAATACAATAAAAAATTTAAAACTACAATTAAAGACAAAAGCAAAGAAAAAATAAAAATGTAAAAACAATGAACTGATACACACTATTCAGAGATTTGCTTTTATGGAATTTTGAGAATTTCAAAGACCCAGAGGACTCTAAAGATTACTTAATAAATTCATTGCTTGTGACTGAGATTTTGGAATCACTTTTATGGTGTATGTTAGAGGTATAAAGCCACCTCAAGTGATGTCCTGGGGGTTATCCATTAGAAGGGTGAAATGGTCTAAGTTTGTAGAGCCATGACCTACTCCTTAAGCCCCTCACACACTAATTTTTATCCCACTGTCTCACTCTGATTTCCAGGATGCTCAAATTGCTATAATTGCTGTGCAGAGAACTTTCCTGATACTGAAAATGTGGTCTTCTTTGGCCTAATCAGTGTTCCCTTTGTCTCTTCCATTAAAAATCATGTGTCCTAGACCCAGCTCTTAAGGTGTTGCATCTCTTCTGAACATGTAACCTAATAAATCTTGCAAACATTTGATGTTGTTGTACTTATAGGGAATCTAACACCTGTTCTTCTGTCCCGGGTACTAGAAATAAAATATCATACAAATTCTTTTTCTTTAAAAATATGAGACCAAGCATTGAGAGAAGAATGGATCAGAAAGACAGTATTTTTCTGGAATGGGTCTGTAAATTTATAGTTGTTGCATTTTGGTTAAATCACAATACTTTTCTGGGATTCAGATTCATCAGATTTAAAATGGAGATAAGAATACTTAATTTTACTAATTCATATTACTAGATTGATAAACCCATCTAATGGACTTTTATTTTGTAAACCCCACTTGATTTTGAACTTATGGAAATAATGGGTTAGTGGGCATCCTGTAAATATGTTTGTATCTGAAAGTGTGAGTTATGTCTAATTCCATGTAGTAATGTTACAGGGTGCAGCCAAGAGGGGGGACCCCAAATGGGCATTTAAAATGGGGTCCAGAACTCAAGGTGTCTAGGAGATTTTAGGATGTCTTCACCGCCCACCCCCAGGGTGTGGGTTAGGGGAAGGGACAAAATGGAAGGGGGCCATTGAGAGCTGTTTTGCCTAGCAACAGCCTTGTAGCTAACCTCTGGTGTGGTCATTTAACATATCTATAGCCTTTGGCTGGTCGCTTAGATATGTTAAATAGCTGTGGCCATGCCCTGAGCCAGGGGAATGGAAGTAACTTCTCCACCAAGACTTAACTGGGGGGGGGGGGGGTCAGGTCCCCCGAGTTACAGCGCCTGCGTGGGAGCTTGGAGATGATTGGTTACATGACATGGGGTCACACCTGCCCAGACCCACGATGGTGACCAGAAAAGCTGGAGAAGACAGCAGATTGAGGGCAAGTGTGCCCAAGTGTAGGAGGAGTCGGAAATGGAGCTGCAGAGGAAGACTGGTGTGGGGATTTAAACCCAGATGTAGCAGCCATTGGGAAGGAGAACCACGTGGCAGCCCTGAGAGAGGGAGAACCACATGGCCTGGACAGAGTGGGGACTCTCCCTTCCCGCAGCCCTGAGAGAGGACCACGTGCCTTTGCCAGAGTGGGGACCTCCACAGCTTTAGAAGGGGGAACCACCACCTGGTTTTAGCAGAGATCCCGGCGACTCAGCTGAGGGTGCCGGGAACCCAGGAGGTCTCCCAGTTGAGATGGAGGATTAACTGGGAAGAACCAGAGGACTGCCTGAGCCATGGACTTCTATTTCCTTTCCTGAGATACAGTACCCTGGACTGGGCAAAGGGGGAAGGAAGGAAGGAAGGACTGTGTGTGTTTGTGGGTGTTTTAAGGGACTTTGGGATTTTGTTGAAGACATTAGGTCACTACTTTAAGTTTGTATAGCATTAAATAAACGTTTCCTTTCCTTTTCACGAATCTCTGGCATTGAGAGACATCTTTCCTTGGGTGGCAGACATAACAGACTTGGGGCCTTCTTTCAATAATAGTATATCGTCCCAGACCCCCCTTGTTTGTTCTGTAACAGTAATATAAAGGGAATTTCAACTTAGGCCAAGGAAGGAGGTGGTGGGAAAAGTTGTTGTTTTATTGTTTGTTTATAGATCAGATGGAATTTTACAAGCTTGAAATCATATGGGCTAGGTAAGCAGTAACATGATAGGAGAGGAGAAAAAAAAGAGGAAGAGGAAAAGGGGAGAGAGGGGAGGAGGAGGGGAGGTAAGAAGAGGAGGTTTGGATTTTGATGGGAAGAGGAGTTCGGTTTTGACTTTAGGGTTCAGTACTATTCATGGTTTCAGGCATCCACTGTGGGTCTTGGAATATATACCCTGTGGATAAAGGAGAACTATTGTATATGTAAATCATATCCAACAATAAAATATTTTTTCTGCTTTTCTGCCTTTTTTTCAACAACTGTTTGTTGAGTGCTTACTTTGTCTCAGGCCTATTTTTATGTTGACTAGAACCACAGGAACTCTCCCTAGCCTTTTGTATTGGTTATCTAGTTTTGTGTAACATATTATCATAAGTTTAGCATCTTAAATCAACACTAATTTCTGATCTTTCTGCCAGGAGTCTGGCTAAGTCATGGTGTTGGCCAGAGCTGTGGTCTCCTTTAGGGTTCAAATCCTCTTTCAGGCTCTCTGGTTGTTGGCAGAATTCATTTCCTTGCAGTTGTTGGACAGGAGTGCCCCTTTTTTTGCTGTGGCTATTGGTCAGGGACCACTCTTCACAGCTACGAGCCAGCTCAATTTCTTGCCATGTGACCCCTCCATACATAGAGAAGACACCACATAACTGCATCCTTAAGGTTAGTCGGGAGGCTCTGACTTCCAACCTGGTAGGGAAGTCCTGGATTCTAAATGTTGACACATTTCATTATATAATTGTAAAAAAATATATTTATTAGTGTTCCCACTTAACTCATCAGAAAAGTGTTTAAGCATTGGAAAGCTGTCAAACTCAGATCTGTGAATTTTTTTTTTTTAAGGGAAAATGTTCCTTCTTTTTTTCCCCTGCTACTTTTATTGTATTTTTTCCATTATCACTTTATCCCTCTTATGTCCCCTTCCCTCACCGTAGTCACTACATTGCTGTCCATGTCCATGAGTCCTTTTTGAATAAAGGGTTTTAAAAATTCTAATTTCTTCTTGAAAGTTTGAATTTTGTCATTGGCAAAAAAAGCTGAGAACTGTTTTTCTTGGAGTATTAGGGACAACTTGTTAATTTCCCTCTAGAGAGTGACTGCTAATTACCCAAACCAGAATACGCATAACTTGTCAGATGTTCTTTAACTAAAAATGGTACTTGCTAAATAACATGGCTATTTCAGCTTGCACATTAAATCATTTTCTTCTTCTTGAGACAATACCTTATCATTTTGGTTTGGACCTCAAGATCTACCAGTCAGCAAAGTAAACAATATTTTCTTTATTTTTAAGTTTTTTTAAAAAAGAGTTTGTTTATTTATTTTTAGAGAGGGGGAAGGGAGGGAGAAAGAGAAGGAGAGAAACATTAATGTATGGTTGCCTCTTGTGGTGCCCCCTACTGGAGACCTGGCCCACAATGCAGGGATGTGCCCCCAGTGGGAATTGAACCAGCAACCCTTTGGTTCACAGGCTGGCACTCAATCCACTGAGCCACACCATCCAGGGCAATATTTTCATAACAACACTGAGATATTATTTGTCTTTTATTACTTCACTGACAGTTGGAAAAGCAGTGGTGAGTGAGGTGACTGACACCTTAGCATAGACAGGCAGTGGCATTATATTGCCACTCACTATCAGTCAAAGAAAAAAAAAGCCAGTTGCACATAAAATTTCCTTGATAAAACAGTAACAATCATATATTTTATTAAAGTTTGACCCTTTAACAATGCATATGTTGTATTATTTTAAGTTAGGAATTAAAAAAACACACAGAAAGCTTTCATGTTTTAAATATTTATAGCTGACCACAATTTCTTTGTACTCTTATTTTTTTAATGTTGAGAAAAAAATTCATTAATATGCTTGATAAATATTATAGTAGTTTTATTATGTACTTTGAAACATTTAAATTTTCAATCACTTAGAGTTTTTTTTTTTGCTTTGTTATATTAGAGATCTCACATTTCCCTCAAATTACTATTAAGTTCTCCCAATATTACTGTCTGAGAATTCTTTCTTTATCTTTTTTTAACATTTTGACATATAATTTGAAGAGCCATGAATCAGGAATTAAATTTAGACATAAAATATTTAAAAAGATTTTAAACTTTGTAACATTCGAGGGTGACCTGAACTTCTTAACAGAAAAAAAAAAACACTTAAAAATCTCATTTCTTCTCTAACCCAAATTCAAGATAAAATTTTGAACAGAGTTCTGGTCAAGATAGTGGAGTAGGTAAATTCTGTGCTCACTTCCTTTCATGACCATATCAAAATGACAACTAAATTATAGAACAACTAACCTTGAGAATTGCCAGTAGAGTAGCTGAGCAGAACTCATAACTAAGGCTATAAAGAAGAAGACACCTTGAGACTATAGGAGGGGCAGAAACAGGCTGGTCATACAACCACATGTGGCAGTTAAGTATCTGGAGAAAAGCTCAGCTGCAGAGGTCCTCCCTGAGAATTGAGGGGTGCCAGCCCCACACTGGGCAACTCAGCCCAGAGTACTAGTACCAGAAGAGGAATCTCCATGACATCTGGCAGTGAAATCAGTGAGGACTTCCATTCAGTCCTCTTTGTGAGACAAAGAATTGCTATATACCCAGGTGTCTTCTTAAAGGGTCCATACATAGATTTGCTTACTCAGAAATAGCTCAAATTAAAAAAATAGCAAAAAAAATGAGGATAGTTTTAGAAACATCCAGGACAATATCACATTCACATCACAGGGATACCAGAAGGAGAAGAAAAGGAGAAAGAATAGAAATTTATTTGAAGAAATAATGACTGAAAGTTTCCCTAACTTGGTGAGGGAAGTAGACATATATGTGCAGAAGGTACAGAATTACAAGCAAGATGAACCCAAAGAGGCTCAAATCAAGACACATTATAATTAAAATGCCAAGGGTTAAAGACAAACGGTGAATCTTAGAAGCAGCAAGAACAATGCAATTATTTTCCTACAAGGGTGCTCCCATAAGACTGTCAGCTAATTTATCAACAAAAAATTTACAGGCAAGAAGGGATGGGCATGAAATTTAAAGTGATGAAAAACAAGAATCAGCAATCAAGATTATCCAGCAAGACTATCATTAAGGATCAAAGGAGAAATAAGCTTCTCAGACAAGAAAAAGCTAAAGGAGTTCATCTCCACTAGTATTACAAGAAATGTTAAAGCTACTCCTTTAAGAAGAAGGAAAAAAATATAAAACTAAAATGGCAATACCTACACACCTATTACTAATTACTTTAAATGTAAATAGATTAAATGTTCCAATTAAAAGACATAGGGTGGCTGAATGAAGAAGAAGACAAGACCCATCCATACACATGCTGTCTACAAAAGACCCACATTAGATTGAAAGACACACTCAGACTGAAAGTAAAGGGCTGGAAAAAGATTATTTCACACAAATGGAAACAAAAAAGCTAGAGTAGCAATACTTATGTTAGACAAAATATACTTTGAAATAAAGGGTAGAACAATAGAAAAGAAGGACATTACATAATGATAAAAGAATCAATCCATCAAGAGGATATAATTCTTGTAATATTTATGTAACCAATGTAGGAACACCTGAATATATAAAGCAAATATTAATAGACACAGGAGGAGAGATGAACAATGATACAGTAATTATAGAAGACTTTAATAGCTCATTGACATCAATGGATAGATTGTCAAAACAGAAAATCAAGAAGGAAACTGAAGCTTTAAATGACATAATGGATTTAGACTAGATGGATTTAATGATGGATTAACTGATAATTTAAAGTATTTCACACCAAAGCAACTAAACAATCTTCTTAAGTGCACATAAAACATTTTCCAAGATAGACTACATGTTAGGCCACAAAACAAATCTTAACAAAGTTAGGAAGATTGAAGTCATATCAAGCATTTTCTCTGATCACAGTGGTATGGATCTAGAAATCAATTACAAGAAGAAAACTAAAAAACACACAAACATGTGGAGACTAATTAACATGCTGTAAGATGATGAATGGGTTAATAACAAGGTCAAGGGAAAAATACCTTGAGACAAATGAAAATGAAAACACAATAACCTAAAATCTGTGGGACACAGTCAAAGTATTTCCAAGAGGGAAATTCATAGCAATATAGGCCTACTTCAAGCAATAAGAAAAATCTCAACTAAACAACCTAACATTATACCTAAAGGAACTAGAAAAAGAAGAATAAACAAAGCCCAAAGAGTAGAAGGAAGAAATAAAAAAGACTAGAAGAGAGTAAGTATAATAGAGTCAAAAAATACAATCAATGAAATGAAGACCTGATTCTTTGAAAAGAGAAACAAAATTGATAAACCTTTAACTAGACCCAACAAGACAAAAAAAAAGAGAGAAGACACAAATAAATAAAATTAGAAATGAATGAGGAACAGTGACAACTGTCACTACAGAAATAGAAAGGATTCTTAGAAAATACTACAAATAATTATATGTCAACAAACGTGACAATCTGGAAGAAATGGAGACATTCTCAGAAATGTATAGTTTTCTAAGATTGAATCCAGGAGAAACAGAAAATCTGAACTAATTGGTAACTACTACTAATGCAAGAGAATCTGTAATAAAAACAAACAAACAAACAAACAACTCCCAACAAACAAAAGTCCTGAACTAGATGGCTTCATAGGTAAAATTTTTCAAACATTCAAAGAAGAATCAACTATCCTTCTCAAATGATTCCAGAGAATTGAAAAGGAGGAAGACTCCTATGCACATTTTGTGAGGGCAGCATTATCCTGATTCTGAAATTAAACAAAGACATTTAAAGAAGAAAATTATAGACCATTGTCTAGGATGAACACAGATGCAAAAAACCTCAACGAAATATTAGCAAACCAGATCCAGCAATAAATTAAAAAGGTCATGTATCATGATTATGTGGGATTTATTCCTCAGATGGAAAGTTAGTTCAATATTCTCCAATCAATTAATGTGATATACCATATAAACAAAATGAAGTTTAAAAATTGTATGATTTATTGTTAGATGCAGAAAATGGCAGAATCTAACATTTATTTATAATACAAACTCTCAGATAAGTGTGAATACCTCAACATAGTAATGGCCATATATGACAAACCCACAGCTAATATCATATTCAAAGAAGAAAAACTAAAAGCATTTCCCTTAAGATCTAGGACATGACAGGATATCTATTTTTACCGCTTTGATTCATCCATTACTGGATGTTGTAGCCTCAGCAAGTCAGACAATAAAAAGAGATAAAAGGCATTGAAATTGGAAAGGAAAAAAGTAAAACTGTCATTTACAGATGATATGGGAACCCCAAAGATGCCACCAAAAACCATTAGAACCTATGAATTCAGTAAATAAGCCGGTTATAAAATTAATATTCAGAAATTAGTCACATTTAAAAAAATTTATTTATTTATTTTTAGAGAGAGGGTAAGAGAAGGAGAAAGAGAGGGAGAGAAACAATCAGTTGCCTCTTGCATGCCCTGACAGGGGATCTGGCCTGTAACCCCATCATGTGCCTGACCAGGAATTGAACCCATGACCTTTCAGTTTTTTGGACAACCCTCAACCCACTGACCCACACCAGTCAGGGCTGGTTGCATTTTTATACACCAGTAACAAGCTATTAGAAAGAAGAATGAAGAAAATATACCATTTACAATTATAACAGAAATATACCTGGGAATGTAATTTAGCAAGGAAGAAAAAGACCTGTACTCAGAAAATTATGAGACAATGGAAAAAGAAATCGAAGAAGATACAAATAAGTGGAAGCATATACTGTGCTCATGGGCAGAAAGAACTAACATAATTAAAATGTCTATACTACCCAAAGGAAGCTACAGATTCAATGCTATGCATAACAAAATAACAATGGCATTTCTCACAGAGCTAGACCAAATAATTCTGAAATTTATATGGAACCATAATGGATCTTGATTAGCCAAAGATTCTTGTAAAAGAACAAAGTTGGGGGTACCTGATATCAACTATACACTATGTCAAATCAGCATGGTACTTGCATAAAACAGACACATAGTTTAATGGAATAGAATGTAGAGCCCAGAAATAAGTCACATCTATATGGTCAATCAATCTATGATGAAAGAGACAAGAATATACAATGTGGGAAAGACAGTCCATTCAATAAATAGTGTTAGAAAACCTGGGCAGGAACATGCAAAAAGACCCCACAAAAACCAAAAACCCAACCACATTATCTTTTTAAAAATATATAATCTTGATTATATTTTTTTCTATTAACATTTAGTCTCCTTACACCTCCATCCCCATGGTGGTCACCACACTGTTGTCCATGTCCGTGAGTCAGCTCTCCCATGTCTCCACACTCCCTACCAGTCACGTTGTGCTGATGTGTTGTCTTCTGTCTGTCTGTGGTTGTAAGGTTTCTTTACAGTTCATGTTCAGTTGGTTATTCAGGATGTTTTCTCTACATTTAGTTGTAATTCCAGGTTGGTCCTGAGAGGAGGTCAGTGTAGCTTTCACGTATTCCTCTGCCATTTTGGATTTCCCCAAGCACATTTGTCTGTTTTCTAAGCTGTTTACTCATCATGATTTCTCCAATTCTGCTGGCAGTGTCCATCATGGAGGAAAGGGAAGACCAGAGATCCTTTTGGTGCAACAATTCCACTTTTAGAAATTCACCCTGAAGACATGCCTTCAGCAATACAAAAATACACATACATGAGGTTATTCACACTGTGTAGCTGATATGGGTAGCCTGCTGGTGCTTAGAGGGTTCATGCTTAATCTTCAGCAATCAGCAGGTAAAATATGGGGGGATGACACCTGCACAGGGTCCTTTTGAGGGGAGCCTCGTCCAGCTCTGCTAAGGGGTTGGATCCAGTGGGAAGATCGCAGCAGGCAGTGCAGTCTATAACCAAGGAGAGGAAACAAGGGAGCTAGAGCCAAGTTGATGTGGAACAAAGTGGCTAGAGATGTAGCCAGCAGTCATTTGGGGCCTAATTACCTGGCAGTCAAAGCCCTGGAGATGTGTGAGATCCCTACCAACCCTGAAACACCCTCTGATGCCTAATGAGTTTGAGATCTTGATGCAGGCACCCAAATTCAATAAGGCTGAGGGGCCTGACCATGTTCTTACATCATATATAGGAATAAACTCAAAATGGAATAAAGACTTAAAGGTAAAACCCAAAACTGTAAACTGCTTAAAAAATTAAGCAATAAACTTTTTGATGGTGCTCTTACTGCCACATATATATATATATATATAGTTTGCATATGTCTCCTTGGGCAAAGGAAACAAAGGAAAAAAATAAACAAATGGAACTATATCAAACTAAATTTTTAAAAATTCTATTTATTTTATTTTTAGAGAGAGGGAGAGAAACATCAATGTGAGAGAGAAACATCTATCTGTTGCCTCTTGTATGCACCAGGACCAGGGACTGAACCTGCGACACAGGCATGCACCCTGACTGGGAACTGAACTGGTGACCATTCACTTTGGGAGATGATGCTCAATTAACTGAGCCACACCAGTCAGGGCACTAAAATGTTTTTGTACAACAATGAAACCACCAACAAAAACAAAATAGAGACTTTTGAATGCCAGAAGATTTTCACTAATGTTTGCATCTGATAAGGGGTTAATATCCAGAATTTACCAAAAACTCATACAACTTAACACCAAACAATAACTTAAAATATGAGAATACCTGAATAGACATTTTTTTTAATTTTTAAATTCTTTTTTCTTTTTTTAAATATTTTATTTATTTACTTTTAGAGAGGGAAGGGAGGGAGATGGAGAGAGAAAAACATCAATGTGCTGTTGCTGGGGGTCATGGCCTGCAACCCAGGCATGTACCCTGACTGGGAATCGAACCTGTGACACTTTGGTTCGCAGCCCGCACTCAATCCACTGAGCTATGCCAGCTAGGGCTTGAGTAGACATTTTTAAGAGGACTTATAGATGGCCAATAGACATTGAAAAGATGCTAAACATCACTAATCATCAAAAAATGAAAATTAAAACCACAATTAGATACTACTTCACACCTGTCAGAATGGCTATCATCAGTAAATCAACAAACAAGTGGTGATGAGGATTTGGAAGAAAGGGAAGCTGCCTGGCTCCCTGTTGGTGGGACTGCAAACTGGTGCAGTCACTTTGGAAAACAGTATGGAAGTTCCTTAAAAAATTAAAAATAGAACTTCTGTATGGCTCAGCAATCCCATTTTTGGGTATTTATCCAAAGAAATTGAAAATGGTAATTCAAAAATGATATATGCATCCCTGTGTTCATTGCAGCATTATTTATCATTGCCAAAATAGGGAAGCAACCTAAATACCCATCAATAGAAGACTGGATAGAAAAGAGGTGGTGCATATATACAATGAAATATTACTCGGCCAAAAAGAATAAATCTTCCTGCCCTTGTGACAGCATGGATGGACCTAGATGCCTCGGCCCGCGAGGCAGTCAACGGGGTCCGCCGATATACCTGCAATGGATGAAAAGGGATGGGACAGGAGGCGCGAAAGAACGACAGCAAGTCAAAGGATTCTGATCAAGCTGCCAGTTTTATTTTTAAAATGGAGGGAGTTATATAGAGGAGGGTAGAGGAAGGCAGATAGGGGAAGTAGCTCTGGTTGGTAGCTTTGGGGGTGTGCTCTTAACTGGGATAGGCTAGGGGGCGCATGATAGGCGCATGATCAAGGCACTGATTGGTGGGCCGCCCGTGTGCTCAGGCTAGGCACCTACAATGTTTCTAATCGCAGATATCCTGTTGTGCAGGAAACTTCTGACCACAGATGTCCTGTAATGTATGCGCAATTTCCATCTCTGGCTGCATCAGCCTGCTTTAGGCTTATCCCTGCCCCCAACACCTAGAGGGTATTATGCTTGGTGAAATACATCAGACACAGAAAGACAAATATCATATGATTTCCTTTATATGTGGAATCTAAAAAAACAAAATAAAGGAACAAACAGAATAGAAACAAACTCATAGATACAAAGAATAAACTGATGTTTGTCAGATGGGCTGGGTGAATAGAGGCTGTGAGAAAAATGTAAACAAATTGAGGAGTACAAATTGGTGGTTATAAAATAGTCACAGGGGATGTAAAGTACAGCCTAGGGAATACAGTCAATAATATTGTGATAAGTATGTATGTTGCCAGGTAGGAACTAGACTTATTGCAGGGATCACTTCATAAGTTATATAAATGTCTAACCACTACACTGTACATCTGAAACTGATATAATATTGCATGTCAAATGTAAATGAACAATAAAAAATTGAAAAATATAAAAGGCCATGTCTTTTATGATATACTTTACTAATGTAAAATGGAATAATGACCCTTTTACGAATGGCATTACTTTAATATGAGGTTGAGAAAATTAAATTTGGTGTTCAATAATAGTAGCCCAGCAATTTTAATAGATTTGCTATATTGATAAAAGGTAGACAGACATTTGGAGTGCCGTCTTGTGTCTTTATTTTCTCAAAGCAAAGGACCCGTAAACTAGTTCAAATGAGTGTTTTGCTCTGAAAGCATTATGCCTATTAGGACAGGCAGAAAGGAACTTTGTTCACGGAGTGCCCCATGGTAAATCGTGAGTTTTAGGGCTAAGCCAAGCTGGCATGCAGAAAGAGGTTGCTGTTGATCTTTTATACCAATTTTGGATTAATTGTGATCTACAGCACTGCGTAAACATGCTATCCTAGTGCTTTAGCTTCTCTGCAGCTAAACATTAATCCTTCTTAATGCTCTAAGTCAACTTTTAGTCCTTAGCAGAATTTGCCTTAATCTCTGGCTAGTAAGTTAACTGATTTACAAAACATAATCCATGAGCCCAGAATCTTAAGGATGTGTGAACAGCAGCAACCTACCTTTGCAGATTCACTGGACTGGATGCTTTAATTGCAGCACAAGCTGGTGAAGGAGATGGCCCCAAATGGTGTATTTTTGGAACCTGGTTATTTTGTATTTTAATATAACAGGTCAGCAATTGACCTTAAATTTGTGTGTGTGTGTGTGTGTGTGTGTGTGTGTGTGTGTGTGTGTGAGAGAGAGAGAGAGAGAGAGAGAGAGAGAGAGAGAGATTGTCTTTTGTAATTAATAAGTTTTGTTCATGGGAGTCAATTACTTTTCTGCATTATATTTTTCTCCTTAGGTGTTTGCAACTGCTGTAGTCAGTCATCTGAGTTAATGACAGATCTTTCTCCACACTTAGGTACCATTTTATTTTATTTCCTAATTATATAAGCATGTACATTATGATCACAGAAAATTGCCCTATATACTATGTGTGGTTTTAGCCTTTCAGATTGGAGTGCTACCATCAGTATTAGTGATGACCGCTTCAGACAGTTCGATAATGTAGTTTGGTTTTGAAATCATTCATGTTGCTTGACTTTTAAATTTAAAACTCATTCGGCTGACAGGTACTCAAGGGTTACCTTCTCTTTCTCTCGGCCATCCAGAAGCTTTTATATTTGGTTGTCTGCTTCATTCCACTCCACTCAGGGCTCTCTGATATCTTGCATACCTCCACATTCTGTTAAGGTTTCTCTCAAATTGCCAGATTTAAATTTGCTAAGCCTCCCCAGTTTGATGGGAGATATTCTGTACATAGTTGGTACGTATAACTCTTCTTTACCAAATTTTGACTTCATAGATCTTGGTTTTCTCCAGAGAATCATAAATGTTCATATCACATTCCTTCAACATAACTGTTGGACCCCTGTCTGTTGCTTACTCACGCATATGACAAACACAGCCTGGAGAGGGAAGCAAGCAAGCACAGCAGTAGCCCCATTACCTTTGTGGGAGAAAGTACATGGACTATTTTGCATGTAGGGACTTCCTCCTTGATATAGATCACTGTTTCTGAGCATGAATGTTTCTTTTGGGTGAAGTGTGTTCTGTGGGGAAATTTGTGTATGGTGCACACTCACCTACAGGTGCTTAATTCATGTCACCTGCAGAATGAGCAGGGAGAACCTCACTGTGTGCCTCATCCAGGTGAGGAAATGTTGGAGCGAATCATTGTGGATATGTTAATGCCTGGGTTAGATGTTCATGATAAATCCTGCCCCAGTGTAATTTAGATTTTAGAAAATGCACTTACAGGGATTATTTTGTCCCATTGATCATGTAGTGCTGTGAGGAAGAGCATTGCTAGGAAAAGATGAAATCCTGGGAATAGGGGGTGAGGGATACCTAAAAGGAAGTTAAAAAAGAATTGGGCTATGGAGATTTGAAGTGGCCCTCCCTTCCCGGAGGGTGGTCCATCCCGAGGGCAGTTGTGCAAGGGTAGGGACTGGGTCACATCTACTGAGAGCCCCCTTTTGAATGAGTTAAAATTTTTGGCTCATAGACAAGGTCCTTTGGACTATATAAATAGGTCCATAAAACGTACTATTTAAAGGTTGCACATTTATTCTGCTGTGATTCTCTCCAGACAGCCTCTACTCTTAATAAAGTGTACAACTTAATCCAGCTTTGAATGAAGATGATGTGAATGAAGACATGGGGAGTGAAGGAGTCTGGCTTTCCACATGAGCCTGTTTGAGCAAGCAGCAGTCTGTCAAGGAGGCTGCAGTCGCTGGTTCCAGGGAGATGTGAGTGGTGGCAGATGCAGGTTGAAAAAGCAAGGCAGACCAGTGATATGGAGTGCAGCTGCCAGAGGGAGGACTTGGGGGTGACACTCATGCATGAAACAGTTACTTATTGAGCACATATTATGTACTTGACCCTGTTTTAGGGATAACCAAAGATTCCTGATCTTGTGGTGCCCCTATTTTAGTAAAGGTTGGGAGTGGGGACAGAAAATAAATAAGAGACATGATAAATAATGTGCTATGTTAGGGGATGAAAATTATTATAGGACAATAAAAAAGAATAGATCAGAATTAGTGAGATGAGGAATGCTAGGTGGGTGAAATTTCAAATAGGTTGGCAGAGTGAGTCTAGTTGAAATGATATAACTTGACCTTGGGAAGGACTTGAGGGTATTAAGGGAGGGAGCCATATAAATCAGGAGGAAGAATATTCCAGACAGAGCTAATGAGGAGTGTAAATGTCCTGAGGAGGGCATGTATTTAGCTTTTTCCGAGGAGCAGAAAGGAAGCTGATGCCAGGGGCTCGGAGTGAGCAAAGATGAAGTGGAGAAAAGAGGTCATAGGTGATCTGGGAGCTTGGCCTACTGAACTTGCAGCATTTTCCACTACCTTAACTTTTATTCTGAACCAGATGGGGAGACATTCGGGCAAGTGACATGACCTGACTTACATTTTTAAAAGAAACTGGTTTCTTTGTTGAGAATTGACTGTGAAGTGGTAAAGTTTGGAGCAGGGAGGACTTTGGAAACTAATGCATGTTCCAGGCAAGAGGAGATGTAGCAATGTGGATGATGAGTGTGTTTCACTGTCTGCTGAAATGCTAACTTCTTTAAAGTAAGTTTGAGAGGTTGTGGAAAATGCTGTTGTCAGTTGTCTGAATTTAGCTTTTAGATACTGTATAAAAGGTTGTTTATTTATAGTTTTCTTAATTATTTGTTTATTACTCTTTTTCATCTTCCAGATGTACATGTCTTGATCTAAAGAGCATTATTTCATTTTAAATTCTACCCTTGGATTCTAGGTAAGTAGTTCTCATAATATTCCATATCAGTGACTTAGAATTTCAGAGGAAAAACTATCATTTACTGGAAATTTCTGGAAGTAGTAGTTTAGTAGAAAGCATTAACATGAGATAGGAGGTAGGGAGAGGGAATGGGGAAGGAACAAGAGAAATCTAAACTTATCACAGTGAAGATCTGGAAATTAAGTATGGAAATTCTGAAAGTAAGGAGCAGTACAGGTGTGCTTTGCAATAAGAAAATATGATATGCAGAAATTCAAATGTTCAAGGCAGAATGCCTAATTGACAAGAGAGAGATCAGATGGTCAAACCCTCTCACTTTTCAGGGGAGGAAATCAATGTCCAGAAAACCTGAGTGCAGAGTTCTATGACAGTACTGAGTTCCTACCTCCTGCTGGGCTCCTGCTGCTCCAGCTGCTCTTCAATTAAAGGAGGTGATTATGGCTGTTGTAAAACTGATGTCTTTTGAAAGGTCAGTTTCCCTAGTGATTTAAAATATTTTACAGGTCATTAATTACACATTAAGGAGATTGGTGGCTATAGGGGTGTCTATTAAGTTATTGCAAATATCAATGAAATAGAAACAAGAATTTTTGAAATTAGAATTTTAGTTAATAAGACATTGATTTAATTTTTAAACATTCATAAATATATGAGATCTGTCCCCCCAAAAGTCCAACCACTGTTGATATAATGAGAAGGGTTTGCACAACATCACTGTAACCTGACATTCAAGGAGAGTGGATTGGAATGCGCATATATGAACTGTGATGACTTCACAGTACTAGACAGTGGGGGCAGTAGAGGCCTGTTGAATAAGCATGTGTACTGTGTGGCCATTGTAATCAAAATGACTGAGCAAGTAGATGAATGAATCTGCATCAGAAGCAGATTCAAGCATTAAGCTTGAACATTTCTCCATGGAAACTATTCAGATGATTCAGAACACTGCAGCTCTGGGCAACTGGTGATTGTCAACTTTGTCATGACAATGCACTCACTCATGCAATTTTTTTTTGAAGCATCAAATCACCAAGGTGACTCAGCACCCTATAGCCCAGATTTGGTGGCTTGCGACTTATGGATTTTCTGAAGACAAAATCACCTTTGAAAGAGATTTCAGACCGTTAATGGGATTCAGGAAAATATGAAAGGGCCCTGATGGCATTTGGGAGAACTGTGAGGTCCCAAGGTGCCTATGTTGAAGGGGGTGGAGGCGTCATTGTCCTATGTACAGTGTTTCTTATACCTTGTGTTTTCTTCAGTAAATGTTTTTATTTTTCATATTATGTGGCTGGATACCTTCTGAACAGAACTTGTATACCTGGTGCCATAGAGTTAGACATTCTCCTAAGGGTTTACAAAGACTGACACTCATACACTGCACAAACAAAACAGCAAATTGAAGACAGAAGACTTGTTCTTGTGTTCTGTTTGCCCAGTGCCATGTCCTGGATATAGACTCTGCAGTTCATTGTTAAATTAAATTCAGTTTAATACATAGAATGTTCTTTCCATACAGGAACCCAATGGCAACACTGTAAGTGTATTTATATATTATATACAATTTGGTTAGAACTTGTCTTAATTATTTAAAAGTTGAAATAATTTGTTTTGAGTTATTTGTTTGAATGTTACACAAAACATTCTTTTGCAGTTAGATAAATTAAAGGGAATGTCAACTTTTAATAAGTGCAACCATATACATAAAAACCTTGAAATATATATCTATATATCTATATATATTTATTTATTCTAACCAATGGTCTTCTCCTCACTCCAAATTGTCTGGGAGAGGGAATAAAAGGGGTTTGAGAAAAAGAACAGTGAAAAGTGAAATAGAAAGTTCTAATATTTTTCAAGAACATCCTTCCCCTTTTTACACATCTTTGCTTTTATTAACTTCTGTTAATAAAATATCTATTTGTATATAGAGAAGCAGTATGGTGTAGCAGTTAATTAAGATCATAGGCCCTTGAGCCTGACACTTGGCCTTGGATCCAGCCACCTCACTGGGTGGGGAAGTGGGAGAACCTCTCTTTCCATATCTGTAGTTATATGTCAGATTCTCTGATATCAATCTCATAAGTAATAAAGGTGATATTTTTGCCCTCCTTCTTTCTGAAGTCTATAACTCTTTTTTTAAAGAGGTTCAGAACTCCTGAACACTGCAAAGATATCATTTATTGGGCTTTACATAAACTCAATGATTATGCAAGCAGCGAATGGCCAAGCAATTCCTAGGCCTCAGGTCTCTTGACTGAAAGCCCAGTGTAGTTTGTCCACTGTGTTGTTTTGGGTAAAGTAATATCCTGGAAAGATGCAAAAAAATCTAACACTCCCTGATTTCAATCTAATGTTTTCAAAATTCAGAGATTCTTTTAAAAAATTTAAAATAATTCATATAATGAATAAAGCTGTTTCAAGAATGCAATGTTTGGACAAAATAATAATATAATTAATTACATGTAATATATACTGCATACCTAGTAAAGCTAGTATACTTAAGGATATGCATGTACATAAAAAATGCACAGGAACTTTTAGCCATTCTCAATTGAGAAATGAAGCATGCTAGATTTGAGTAATAAGGTTTGTAAGCCTCTAAATTATGTTGGTTCATACTCCTCCATACAGGATATTAGCCCCAAACATTGGTGTTATTTATTGCTGTCAGTATATATTTTTTTTTATCCATGGCAACCTTGTAGAAACCAGATTGTTAGTTCATACGATGAAAGATATTATTTCAGATTTTGGTCAAATGTGTCTTAATGGAATTTTTATTATATACAGGACCTCATACTGTTTCAGACCATGCATTACAATTTCTATCAGAGGTTGCAGTTAATACATAGTCTTTTAGCTTCAGATCTTTGTAATATTACTCTATACTAAATGATGAATACCTCTTTTTAGACTTTGGTTTTCAAATAAATTATACCTTAAAAATATGTTTTATTTTGTTGCAAAGGTTTGAAGATAGTTATGGACTGTGTAACATGTAACCATGTGTCTTTGTTTTCTATGTATCTCATTTAGACATCAGGCCTCGCAAGTCCAGCAGATTTAAAGTAAATCCATAGGACATGAGAGAGCATGAAGGAAAAAGCAATTATATCTGAATAGCAATTCTGATCCTCTCTTTTGTTACTATTGTTGTTACAATGATTTCTGCACTGCAAATCATCAAAGGTAAAAGAATTTGACCAGACAATCCTTTTCAATATAAGAATTTTAAGGACTTGAATATTTATACGTGTGCACACACATACTCATATACTTGCTTGATTTTAGGAGGATATTCTTATTGTTTAATCTCAGCTGTTCACTTAGTTGAAAAAAAAATACTAGTCTTGAGGCCAAGGTCATGAGTTCAAATTCCAGGAGGTCAAGAGAATTTTGCAAGGAAAAGAATTTTGTTTTGAAGCCATGGATTGCCTCCTTAATCTCAGTCCGCCATACAGCTTTTCAATTATTGTATATGTTAAGTCAAGTGAGCTGATAGTTTCGTGCCAACTCATCATTGGGACTGGACTGACCAAGCAGCCAAAATGGAATTGGTGAGTCACCCGCATTCTCCTTGTATGTGAAGAGCCTAAGCACTTCAGATGATTTTCATGCGTACCTTACTAAGCAAGATTAAAGAAAAGCTCAAAAACAAATTCAGCTTTTGTGGTTAGTCACTAAGGTGTTGGATTGTGAATTTATTGTGAGAAGAAATACTTTATATCAAAATATCCATGATAAAAAGGGTAAAAGGGAGCCCTAAAAAAACCTTTTAAAATTATTACCTACTTTCATTCTAAAGATTTCTTCTTCCCTTCCTTACATTTCTTATTTCATCTCTCCCATCTTCTAGCAAAAGTAATAACTGATATATAACATATAACATATAATTGATATATCAACATGTAACTATAAAACTTCACATAAGCATTCACATACATTACAAACACCTGAAACTAATATAACATTTTATGTTAACTGTAATTAGAAAATAAATTAATTAAAAAATAAAAAACAAACAAAAATTCATATAGACTTGAAGTTTCAATCAGTTAAAAGCTTCCTTCAGGTATTAATAAAGTAGCTTAGTTCATTGCTAAGAGCTCAGGAATGCAAATACTAGACAGTAGTGAACTTTTAAATCAAACCACATGCAAATAAATAAATATAAGGAAGCATCATTAAGGCTTCTGAATTTGTCTGTTTTTCTTCAAAGCTGTTAAGATCAGTGATTAGTTAGTGAATTCTTTAAGTACACTCACAGGATAAATGTCACACACCAAATAGATTCAGAGTAAAGGTATGTTAAACCTTTTGTATAGAAGCATAAAATAATTTTAGTTTAATACAGGCTTGAAATTAATAGGAAGGGAAGAAGTGAAAGTGCCACTCAAATTTTTGCTACTTTGAATGTTCGTTAGATAAATTTTATGTTTGCAAGTTGATTGCAAGTTGATATTGTGTATTTACTATCAAATTGGGAATGAACATCAAGTTCATCATTTGAGATTGCCCCTGCTGCCCCTAACAGTTAGCAGCCCTAGTTAAGGTCATTGCTCAGGGCAAGTGTCTGCAGGGTGTGCATCAGCGCTGACTGAGACGTGGCCATGGCCACACTAACCCCAAGGAGCCTAATCCAAGTGAATCAGAACTCCAACCTAATCAGATCTTCAAAAATTTGGACTAAAATTTGTTTTAAAAGTAAATAATTTTGAGAGCTGGGAGCCATCCTTTCAAGCATCCCAAAGACATTAAGCTTGCAAAAACATTTCCCTAGGAAGGGGATTACTTTCGCTCTTGTTCCCTGCTGATTCATTAGAAAGCTTCCCGTCTTTGCATAAAACTTTATGGAGAAGGGAAATTGAAAATAAATGTAGTATCATTGTTGGTTGGTCTGATGACCACAATATTGTTTACATTTTAGAATTTGGAAACCTGAGCTGCATTGAGGTTAAATAAATTGCTTGTAGGTAACAATAAAGAAAGGTAATAAATCAGCACAAGAACCCTTAAGATTTTGGCTTTAGTCGTATGTTTGGGGCCCTGATCTACACTCTTCTCTTGTAATTTATTCCTTTCTTTCATATTTTTTCAGTCATCATAAATTTTGTTTTATGATGTTTGCCCCTGGCATTTTTGCTTTAAACTAAACATTTGTATGAGCATATTTGTAATGTAGAAAGACAGAACTTCTTTCCAAGAGTTTTCCTCAAAGAGGGGTAGGTGCACTGACAGTGAATAACATACACTAATTTTCAGAGTTATCTACTCCTCCTGGTGGCAAAATACATTTCATTTGTGTGAAGAGTCTCACTTGCTATTTAGAGCGAAATGAGTTAGATAGTCATATACATATGTATACATGTCTATTTTTTATACAGTACATGACCTCCTGAAAATTATATCTATGACAAAGTATATTGGTCTCTCCTCAATAAAATGAGCATTTAAATTTTAAGTGTGACACATGTATTTCATATATTTCAAATAAATACTAGATAGCAAGGGGTCAACAGAGGTGATAAGAGATGTGTCTGGTGATTAGAGCCAGACACTAATGTTAAGAGTCGAGTGTATCTCAGAAGCACACAGATTTCATGACATGATCTCTATGTCTTTAATAGTTATGTTTACACCAGATAGGTGAAAAAAATATTCCTTATTCTGATGTACAAGGAAAATCTGCAGAAAATCTCAAAATTATATCCAAAATATAAAGCCTCCTTAAATGTTTTGTTCCTTACTAATAATTTTCAAAAATGTTTGGTACAGGCAAAGACTTTCTTTAAGTCCCCAAGTTCCTTAGCAGCTGACCCAGATAACCTGTCGTTTATCCTGAATGCTGTAGCCTGTGAACAGGCCCAAACCACAGAAAGCGGACTGTTATTTTGTAAATGAACATAGGGCAATAGCTGTAGGAGCATACTCGGAAGAAGTAGAAGTCTTAGTGTCCAGATCTGGTTCTTGTACAAACTTGACATTCTCTCTTGGATGTTTCAAAGACACCTCAGAATGAGCATGTGTGAGACTGAACTCATGATCCTCTCTCAGAACCAGTCATCTTTCAGTGATTCCTATCTCAGTCAATGGCACAAGCATCCACACAGTTCTGCAGCTCAGAATCCTAGAAGTTGTGCATTACATACATCTCCATCTGCTTCACCACCTTCTTCAATTCATCACTTGATCCTGTGGATTTTGCCCCTGTAATTTCTCAGATCTGTCAGTTTATCTCCATTTCTGCTGCCTCAGCCCTAGCTTAGGATATCATTGTCTCTTCCTTGGACTATGACTTCTAATCGGTCTGAGTAATTACTCAGTGTGCACACTACGGCAGAGAGACCTATTCAAAATGTAAACCTAATCAGACCATTTCCCTACATAAAACTCTGTAGTTATCTTCAGGTAAATGTGGGTGGGGAGGGATCTCAATCAGAACTATAAGGCACCACTTGGTCGGTCTGCTACTCACACGTCCAGCCTTACATTACTCCATTCTCCTTTCTCTGAATGGCGAGATGAAACCACGTTTTTAAATCACTCATATGTCCTTGCCACAGAACCTTTGTGTTGACTTTCCCCCCTGCCTGGGACACGCTTTCGTTTCTTTTTTACTGGGTTAACTTCAACTCATTTTTCAGGCCTCAGCTTGCATAAGCTCTTTAGTGGAATCACTAAGTCAAATCTCTCACTTAGAAACTTTCATTGCTCTGTTTGTAGAACTTGTGTTGATAACACTCTTACATATATTGGTGTGGTCAGTTACTCCAGTCATATCAGTAAATTTCCACCTCTTCCCCGCTATAAACTCTAAGTTTTATCAGATTGGAAACAGGATCTAAGTTTCTTTACCAGTATATTTTTTGTAGTGAGTAACATTCTTGGTGCCTAACAGTTGCTTGATAAATAAATATTGATTGATTGAATAAATGAATAAGTGATCTGTATTTCTGGGTATGTTGGTAATTGCTTGAGCCATAGTATCTTTATCTTTAAAACAGAGGAAGATTTAATATGTTTAAAGGTCCTTTCAGAGTTGTTTTTCTAATTGTATTTGAAATGTCTAATTTGAAATAAAATGTAAGGATTAATGTGGAAAAACATCTCAGCACTCATTCATCACACCAATCCATGACTATTAAATAGAGAGAGGTCCAGGTAGAGTGTAAAAACGACAAAAGAGAACAGTGAGGACAGAAGAGGAGGGAGAAGAGAAATGAATGCAAAAGTCTGGAAGAAAAGCAAAGAAATGAGAGATGAAAAAAGTTAAACCAGGAAGAAGTGTATTTTTTTCCTTTACTCCACATGACATGAAGTTATTGACAGAGAAGCAAAGTTTTAACCTTCATATAGTGAAGTACTTTTGTACTTGTAGGCTCCTCTCCCCCAGTACACACACACGCACATGCACACTCACATTCACGCACGGCTAATGAGTGTCTAGTCTGGCCATCTACTTGACTGAGTTAGTTAGCTAATGAAGAATTTATGACCTAAACTCAGGATTTCTGACTCCCCATCTATTGTACCCTTGCCATTCCCTTCATCAAATTAAAGTCTCTACGTATCCTTTGTATTTGGGGGTAATAAGTTTAAAGTGTATTTGATCTGACATTTAAAATTTGTAATCTATAAGGAAATTAAGGGAGAAGGAAAAAAGAAAAATCTGGATTGCATTTTCTTGACCCATAAGGAATTTTACTAAGGAAACAGACTTTAATGTAAACAACCTCTGTATTGATCATGTTGTCTTTAAAAATAATGATTCTATAAATAACACTTTTTCCCAAAATGCACAAGTTGGATTTCTAAAGTCCCTGGCACTGGAACCTTCATTCAAGTTCACCAAATATAAAATCATCCAAATCTTTGATATTCTTTACTCACAATAGCTTTTCAAAGGTGGATGATGAGAAAACACACTTTCATTCTCTGCTTAGGGCTTGAACATTAGTTTGACTTTAATAGGTTAGGATGATTTCAGCTTATAAATCTTCAACTGGAGGATAAAGTTCAAGTAGATAAAATCAAACAGATGTTGGTGGGAGGAATTCTTCATGACCCATAAAAGTGCTATCATCAAAGCCAAGAATCATTTGTTTTGAATTATTACACTGTTATCAAAAGGACTGTAGCAGTCTGTTTGTTGAGGAATTGGATCTGTTTATCTGAAAACAGAACAAAGATGCTATGCTAAGGCGTTCCTGGGAAAGTGTGATTCAGATGATGGCTGATGCACTGGGGCAGCTCTGACATACTGTGATTGACATTTGTCAGCAAACACGGTAGCCAGGGAATGTCATTCTTGAAGAGCCCCATGTTAATCAGAACTTGGACAAAGGCAGGATGGGGTCAGAGGGGGAAAGCCACTCAAATGAAACAAGTATGCTCACTTTTAAGTGAAAAATTAGCTGTTGGTGGAGAAAATAATTAATTTACTAAACATTTGAATGAGTGGCTAGTAAATGGTACTGAAATACTCACCTAGGAGCGTGTGTCATGGAGCTGGTTGCAACACAGAGACTGTCTGCGTGGAATAGTTCCCAGGTGTGTATACAGGCAGGGCCATGCCTTATAAAGTGACTCTCCAAAATGTCTCTAGTAATTCTATTAATTTGGTTGATAGGACAAGGCATGTTTTTTCAGTGTTGGATGGGCAATGCAGAAATTAAAAATATTAGAACATAATATGAATAAATGACTCCCTTAAACCTGTAAGTAATCATGTTGCTACAGGGTGAAAACTGCAAATGCCAGAGTTCCTTGTGTAACTCATTCATTAAGAATGCCTCCCTTTACTTACCAAAGTAGTCATATATGTACTGAATTATACAAGAAGAATGAAACTGATAAGAGGTTTTCCTCTTGACTAATAGTAACCTCCTCCTTTGGACTTTGCAGACCCTCTATAATCTGTCTCCCTCTAATGAACATAAGTTCTTCTTCATCCCAGTACTTTATTGGTGACTTGTCTTTCCCTCTTACATCTGGCTATGTATAGTTTTCTGAATTATAATTCTTCTCCTTCTTCTCCTACCCCCTTCCTCCTCCTCCTCCTCCTTCTTCTTCTTATTTTTTTTGCTTCAAAATCTCTTTTGAGACTTTAATAACAAAGATATATATATATGTATATATATATATATATATATACATATATATATAATCTTTTCCTAGAAAACACAATTATATTAAAATTTTGCATGCAATCATACGGTATTCAAAGATTCCCTGAAGTAATTTTTGTTCCCAATCACCAACCCTCAGGATAAGAACCACTGATAAATCATTTAAGACTCAACAAAAGCTCTGTTTCTCTATGAAGCAAACTACTGCAATGCGTTGTATAGACTGTTTTCATAACAAAATGAAAAGGGCCTCTGCGTTTAAGAGGCTGGGTTTTAGTCCTGTACTCACTAGCTCCATAACCCTAGAACACAGATTCTCTGGAATTTCCCTCACCATAAGTTGAGGGACTGAAATTCATTTGCTCTAAAAAGTTTATGACTCATGTCTTGTTCTTACTGCCCTAACTAAACTGTGAGCCCTTTGTGGGAAATAGCTATATTTTACCAGTTCCCACTACTGTGTAGATTACCTGACTTCCAGAAATTAACGAGCAATTGCTTATCTATTACATATTTATAAGAAAATAGAGCAATCAGCACACTACTTGGCTTTTTTCTCTGATCTTTTTTTGTGTCTAATGCAGAAGCAAAGAAAATTGAACTTACCCATATTTTTGGACTATAAGATGCACACCCCCCCCGCTAAATTTGGGAGGAATAATGGTTGTTAATGCTGCTGTTGAGTTCTGTTTACATTTACATTGGTGAAATATTATGTCATTTATATTATTAAATATTTTACCACATTTTTTGCTTCAAAAATTTTTTTCCCTATTTTCCTCTAAAACCTCAGTATGTCTTATGGTCCAAAATATACAGTATGTAAAAAATCCTGTGACATTACCTTTGCTTTATTCTCTTACTCTTTACCCCTTTACTCCAAAAGTTAAGGCACTTTGTTCATAATATTATATTAATGAAGAATCTTGGTTTTCTTTCCTAGAAAGTTTTCTTTTTCTTTCTGGGGAATATGTACAGAAGTTGTTTGAGTGGATGTACAATCATATTATATGAAATATTATTTTAGATTTGCTTCTACATAAATCTTTTACAAGCACATTTAATTAAAAATATACAATGCTTTCTCCATATATTTTTTTCTGAAAGACTACAGGAGTGTCCATCCTGTAACTCACAGGCCACATGTGGCCTAGGATGACTATGAATGCAGTTTAACACAAAATCATACATTTACTTAAAATATTATGAGTTTTTTTGTGATTATGTATTGAATGTGTTTAATGCGTGGCTCAAGATAACTCTTCTTCTTCCAGTGTGGCCCAGAGATGCCAAAAGGTTGGTCACCCCAGGAAGAAAAGCAAACACAATAAATAGAAATTGTTACATATGGGCACCACTGCTTGGATGGAAATGCATTAAAGGTCTGCAGTGTCCTTGACAGAAGGCTTGGTACATCTGGTACTCTCCAAAGGGATAGATAATAGAAGTCCTTTGATATCTAGTTGGGCTGGTGATAGAGATGTGGTGGTCCTAGGTGACATCACTAGCAAGTTATTCCAACAGTCTAGGGGGATTCCTTAGTAAAACTTACTGTGCCTAACATTGCCATACAATTTGGGAACATCAAAAGGCTTTTCTTTCCCTTCTCCTCTTCTTCTCCCAAACACATGTCTCAAGGAAGAAGAGCTGTGATAGGAATTGAAGACCCCAAGGGTGACCTTAATGACAGAAGGTTTATTTTGGGAAATAAAAAGATTTAAATATGACCGATTAAATTAGAACAAAGGCTTGTCCCTCTTCCCTTATTGTGCTGTCTCTTTGATGGACAGTGTTTGATGTTTCACTTCTCCATGGGGCTGGAGTGTTCAGTGGGCCCTGGATGTATCTCCTTTTGACATATTTCCTCCTTTTTCTCCTCCAACACATACATACACTCCTGATTAAGTGGATTCAAATAAAGAAGAACATGTAGCAAGAAAATTAGCTGATTTTGTTAGGCTCGTCTTTCTTGTTTATTTCCTACTCACCTTGGTACAGAACCAAGATAAAGGTGTAATCTTAGAGAAAGGGAACAAAGGAGCAGACTGTGGAAGTCTCAAGCTCAAAGGATTAGTTATTCTCTAGGACCATTCATAAATAAAGAGTGCAATATCTGAAATAAATAATATACTGGAAGGAATAAACTGTAGGTTAGATGAAGTAAAGGATAAAATCAGTGATTTAGAAGACAAGGTAAAAAAAACACACTCAAAGAGAGCAGCAAAAAGAAAAAAATTTTAAAAATGAGGAGAGTTTAAGAAATCTTTGGGATAAAATGAAGCAGTAGAAACATCTGCATCATGGAGATAATAGAAGGAGAAGAGAGTGAGCACAGGATTGAGAATTCTTTTGAAAAAATAATGACCAAAACCTTCCCTAACCTAGTGAAAGAAAAGACACACAAGTCCAGAAAGTGCAGAGGGTCCCAAACAAGATGGACTCAAAGAGGCCCAAACCAAGATATAATTAAAATGGCACAGTTTAAAAATAAAGAGAGAATCTTAAAAGTCACAAGGAAAAAAAACAGTTAGTTATCTACATGGGAGGTCCCAGCAGACTGTCATCTGATTTCTTAAGAGACATATCAGGCCAGAAGGGATTGGCATGAAATATTCAAGGTGATGGAAAGCCCTCACCTATGACCAAGACTACTTTACTCAACAAGAATTGAAGGAGAAATAAAGAGCTTCCCAGACAAGAAAAAGCTAAAGGAGTTTATTACCATCAAAACAGTATTGCAACCAATGTTAAAGGACTTGCTTTAAGAAGAAGAAAAAGAGAAAGAAAGAGAGGAAAGTAGTTAAAAAAATAAAATGGCAATAAATACATATGTATAATAATTAGTTTAAATGTAAATAGCTTGAATGCTCCAAGCAAAAGACATAGGGTGGCTGCATGTATAAGAAAACAAGACCCATATATATGCTGCATCTGAGAGACCCATCTCAGATTCAAAGATACACACAGGCTAAAAGTGCAGGGAAGGAAAAAGATATTTCATGCAAATGGAAAGGGAAAAAAGGTGGGGAAGCAATATTTGTATCTGACAAAATAAACTTTAAAACCAAGGCTATAGTAAAAGACAAAGAAGGACACTACATAATGATAAAAGGAACAATCCAAGAAGAGGATATAACCCTAGTAAACGTTTATGCACTGAACATAGGAGCACCTAAATATGTAAAGCAAATCTTGATTGACATAAAGGAAGAGATCAACAGAAATACAGTTATAGTAGGGGATTTTGACACTCCATTGACTTTAATGGATAGATTTTCCAGACAGAAAATCAACAAGGAGACATGGCCTTAAATGGCACACTAGATCAAATGAATTTAATTAATATCTACAGAGCATTTCATCCTAAAGCAGAGCATCCTAGAGCTCTGGCCATATGCAGGACAAATATACATTCTTTTCAAGTGCACATAAAATGCTTTCTAGGATAGACTAAATATTAGGACACAAAACAAGTCTCAATAAATATAAGAAGACTGAAATCATGTCAAGCATCTTCTCTGAACATAATGCTATGAAACTAGAAATCAATCACAAAGACACTGAAAATATGCAAAGACATGGAAGCTTAATACATGTTATTAAACAATGAATGGATCAACAATGCAATCAAGGAAAAATTCAAAAGATACTTTGAAACAAATGAATGTGAGGACACAACCACCCAAAATCTGTGAGACACAGAGAAAGCAATCCTAAGAGAGAAATTCACTTCAAGATATAAGAAAAAACTCAAACAATTTAGGTATACTTTTGATAGAAACAAGTTTACCAGCACTGAGATTAGCAGAAAGTTGGAGCAAAACCCAAATAAAAGTAAGTTAAACAAAAGACAGAAAAAAAGAAAAACAGAAAGACAGAAGGAAAGAAGGAAGAAAGGAATGAAGGAAGGAAAGAAAGGAAAGAATAAAGGAAGGAAGGGAGAACAAAAGGATAGAGGGAGAGAAGAACAAGGGAAGGAAACTGTCCATCTACTTATGGTTCCCTCTACAAATATCTTTGAAAATCCAACATCATGGTTGGTAATAGATTTGTGAATGGTTATTCTAATCTCTTATGACCTTTGAAGATCAATAACATTTAACTAAAATAGAATAAATCAAAACAAAAACTTTAAGAGCTCTGGCCATATGCAGGACAAAGATTGCTTTTTTTTTTTGCCACTACAGTAAGTTTTTGTTTTATTATTTTTTGATATTATCAACATTTAACACTTACAAAATTTCAAATAAATCTTTTAAATTCAAAATTCTCTAAATATAGGGAGTTCTAGCAAATATGGGTCCAAGTTCTTACAGGGTATGAACAGAAATAGGGTATCTAGGGAGCTTAAGAAGCTGAAGTTGCAATGAAGTGTGTTCTCTGTTATGCACCAATCCTTACCATTCGTTAGTGTTATAGCCTAACATTGCACTCATTTCACTTACTTGCCCAGTCACTGTATGCACTTGATACACAAACAATGTTTTCTAAATGTTTCCAGGGAAAGTATAGGAATACATTTTTTTCAGTCAGAAAAGTTTTATAATAAAGTTATATAATAAAAACCATTATCTACCCTATTATGAAAGACTTCACTTTTATGAAGACATTATGCCACCAAGTAGCCATTTCTTTTCTAGGCAAACTAAGAGTATTTCTTTTTAATAATTATTTTCTCAGGTTTTATCATTTTCACTAATTTTCAGTGAAACTTCAGTGAACTTCAAAATCTAGAGACAACCGAATTTATAAGGTTTAAAAATTGCATAAATAAAACTTTTCTCAGTTTATGTTAAGAAAAGGATTGGAAGAAGAGTATCTGTTAGTGACTCCTTAGTGTTCAATGGCTCTAACACATCTCTGAGTAGTGCTAAGTTTTTATATAAGATGTTTTGGCATTTTTTTATTTGACTAAAATTCATAGCTGCTTTTGGTTCTCTTTGTAGTCTACCTGTATCCATCCATGTACCCACTCCATATATCTGTCTATGTATGTATGTATGTATGTATGTATGTATGTATGTACCTACTTATCTACCTGTATATGGCCACAGGGAACAATTAAGATAATTAATTTCAATAGATGGGGAAGCAGGTTCCTTTTCCTCCTCCCCATTATTAGTTTCACTCTTTCACTTACCCATTTAACAAATCCTTGTTTATGGTGTCTCTACTGTATTTTGCCATGTAAAATGCATTCCTGTATATAATATGCACCCATGTTTTTGGTACAAACTTTCAGGAAAAAATCTTTTGTTTTAACTTTTAATTTAATTTTTTATTCACTTATATGTAGATTTTTTTGGTATTATAAAGGAATTTTAGCATTTATTTTTGAATATATTATGGTGCAAAAATATATAACAAATAATTACAAAACACAAGAACAGATACAAGGTATTTCAGGTACTACCCATGTATAATGCATATCCTTATTTTTCCCTCAAAAATTTGGGCAAAAAGTGTACATTATACATGGCAAAATATGGAATTTTATATCATACACTATGCTAAATGTACTAAAGAAATATTTAAGTATGAGCTATAATTTTAGATTTCATGATTCACCATTGTACAGAAAAGTAAACGCTGTAGCTAACTAGCTTGTCTAAAGTTGTATAATTAATTAAGGTAGAAAAAGGATTCAAATGTTAGTCTGCTAGATCTGGAAGTCCTTGTTTTTTCCATTGTGCTGTATCACTTTCTATGCATCAGATAATCTCAGGTAATTAGCCATACATTAGCATGACTTATAAAGTGTAATTGGAACATTATTTTTGACTTCTCTCACTGTCACAGGTCTTGGATATGAACTATGACAGATTCTGTGATTTTTTGGACACTTTTTTAAATTGAAGGTTATATTTATTGATTTTAGAAAGAGGAAGCAAGAGGGAGGGGGTAGAGAGAGAGAGAAAGGGAGAGATGTGAGATACATTGATTGGTTACCTTTAGTATGTGTCCCAGTTGGGAATCCAGCCTGCAACCTAGGTATGTGCCCCAACCAGGGATTGAACATTCAACATTTTGACATACAGGCCAATGCTCCAACCAGCTGAGCCACCTGACCAGGGCTTTTTTAGTCACTCTTAAATAAAAGTAAGTACAACAGTCACTTTAACTCACAAACACAATCTAATTCAGAAATCAGAATTCCAGATGGATATACCCAGTAAGCATTTCTGTTCACCCAGGGGCATAATATTAAAAAGCAAATAAAAAACACCTTGACAAATGGAAAGAAGGAGACTATAGGAAAAAGAAAAAAATTATATTTTTATATCTCCAATGGTACTCTTTTCAGCTTTAAAAAAGGGGCTCTACATTTCTATTTTGCACTGGTTCCTACAAAGGAAGAAGCTTGCCTTGTGTGGAGCCTAGACAGAGTGGCCAGGGTAGATGCTGTGAGACCATTAGCAGGCAGAGTATTAAGTCAGGCCCTGGATGGGGGTGCCCTGGACCCAGGTAAAAGCAGCAGAATTATTGACAATGGGATATGTTTGTTTCTGAAGAAAATTCATGTATGCATACAAATGCAAACACACACAGTAAGTCCTCCTTTATCATCATCTGTAGGTTCTATGACCTGAAGCAAAACAACATATAACAGAACCAATTTTATCACAGGTTAATTGATATAAACAAGAGTTAAGTTCCCACAGGATCTTATTACCTACACTATAACAACATGACATTGAATGAAACAATATCATTCAAAATGGGTGTGTACATGTATATGTATTTATTTATTTTGGAAAAATAAATCTATATAGGGTGTACTGGTAACATTTTCTTGCCTCCTCATGTCTATATATATGGCAATTTAGATTATTCCTAATTTGTAGAAGATTTTTAAAAATGTTTTGGATAAATTTGACAGAACAGTCATAGCCAGTTCACATGTGAAAATATTCTTTAAAAACAATTTTCGCCTAAATGATAGTAAAAATTACAGTGAGTAGAGGCCCTTACTGAGCAAATCATTAATGTCATATTTTGTTATGCTTGGTGGTGGCACTTCTTTATCATGAATGGGAGATTCATATAGATATGTAAATGAATTGGACACACAGGTGAATAACTCCCCCAAGCACAACACAAACGGTCATGAACCAAATGTCAGGTGTACATTTTTGTTGTTACCTTAGTTGCATCATAAAGAAGATCCAAAGTATTTACAATCTTTAGAAAAGCTGATTATTTAACTGGAAAGGAACCAAATTTCCACCATTTTATGTCCACTGTTGTGATTCTAAACATCATCATTAACTTGTTAAAAAGCAAGAAAAGAACACCTTGGGTTTCTTTCTCTTATTCCTGATAAGTCACCATCCAGCCCAGACTGGTTTAGCTCACGGGCTCAGGAGCTCCTCACCTGGGTGTTCCCATGGAATTTTTTCCCTGGGGCAGCAGGTCAGTTATACCCATCAGGAGATAACTGCTGTTGAAGGAGAGGGAACCTACTGAAGAGGTAGAGACATAAAGCAGGGGTTAAGCAGGGACTGCTCGCAAGTAAAGTAACTGTGTACCTGCATTTTGGCTGGATTGAGAATTACAGTTGTGGCAATTAGCAGTGCATTTTTGTATTATGAAATGCCAGGCCCATGATTTCCTTTTATCTTTTTCCTTTCCTTTTTTTTTTCTTCTCTGAGACTTGTCCCAAGAAGAAAGCCAGGGGGTGAAAATGATGTGAGCATTAGATTAAAGCTGCCTTGCACTGCCGAATGCTGAGCCTACATGAGCTGCTGGATCAAGGGCCAGCCCTGGAGAAGCTTTACTACAGTTGCTAAAAGTAAGCACAGCATCAGAATTTTGTCCTGTTTCAATGCTTTTAGTAAGGGTCACTGGTGGTGGCGGGGCCTCCTTGAAAAATCAAGGATAAAGAATAAATAACTGTAAGCTTCAGTGGCTCAAACAAATCATTTTCTGGTTGGCAGACAGAGTGCTAAGTGAGAGGCAGTGAGCTTGTACGTGAGAGTCTTGATTGGTGACCACTGGCTGCCCCTCTCTGTGTCTGAAAGCTTCCAACTAAGAAACACATGACCAAGTTTGGTAACGCCCCTTGAGCACACAGAAAGGCACACAGGAAACATGTTTAAGCACCAAAGGATGGGGGAGAAAAAAACATTTGTTGTCTATTTTTCTTAGTGTGTGTTCTTAGTGTGGGACTTAAATGATGCATCTTGGGTGACTTTGTTACTTTATATTCTGAAGGAATATTTTATACAACTCAGTTATTAAATCAAGAGTTTCTTCTCATTAGTGGTGTAGGATTTGATATGTCTTTTATTTACCACGCATTTTTTGAAGTTGGCAAGTTTTAGACAGTCAACCTCAGAAAACATTTCTTTCTTTTTTACTGGAATTTCTTTTATTACACTTGTCATCCAAATATTTGAACCATTTTATTGAAGTGCTGCATGTTCTACTGAGGGCTTCATATATTCAAAGTGGCTATTATCCTTAAACATATGAAATTCAAGGACAAGAAAGAATAGCCCTCCAGCTGGATTTCCATTTGCTGGATGGCAACTTGTATAAACAAAATGTCTGTTCCTGGGGCTGCTGGCAGCCAACAGCCAACCCATCAAGGAGGTACTTGGACTATTTCTGGTTTTCTAGTGGGAGTGCTGAAAACTTGCAGTCTCTTCGGGAATTTTCACTTTTCTTCATGAAGATGTAAGGGAAGACATTTTATGTATAAGCTATTTTGAATGTTGAAAGTCCTTCCCAGAACATAAAATTAGAGGAGACTCTGAAAAAATTTCTAGTTGCTCTAAATGATGGTAAGTAATTACACTAGAATTTTATTTGCTAAAAAAGGCAAGTGAAAACTGAGCTGCTTAAAATGTAATAACAGCATCAATAATACAAATATCACTTATTCAATGTTTAAATTAGGATAATATTCTATATTGTATGTGTATTAAAATTACATTTAACTTTCTCTCCACCACCCCATGAGAAAAATAATACTGTCATCAGCAATCTGAAGCATAGAAAGTTGAAGAAATTGGTCTTAGGTCATATTGCTGGTGTCTTAGTCTGCTTGTACTACTGTAATAAAATACATAAATTTCATAGCTTATAAGCAACAGAAATTTAATTCTCTCAGTACTAGAGCCAGAGAATCCAAGTTCAAGGTGCAGGTAGATTGGATGTCTGAGGAGGGCCAGTTCCTGGTTCATGCACAGTCATCTTCCTACTATAACCTCCCATAGAATAAGGCGCCAGGGGCCCTCTAAGATCTCTTTTATAGGGGCACAAATAAAGCACATCCCAAAGACCTCCCCCAAAACCTCATTTCCTAATACTATTACATTGGGGATTAGGTTTTAGCCTATGAATTTTGGAGGAACACAACATTCATTCAATAGCAGCCAGTCTGTGACAAAACAGACACATGAAACCTGGGTCCACATACTAAAGCTTTAGGCAATATGTTATTATATATTTCATTACAAGTGATTTTCTTCCTGAAACTTAAAGAATCTGAAAAATAGTAGAATAATCAGTGCTACATTTGCAAAAAGGAAAGACACTTCAATTCCTCTACAACTCTATGGAGAATGTTATAATTATCAAGACTAATTTGAATTCTGAATTCAACATTGCCATTAGAAATAATAATGAATTGAGAACACTAATAAGCCATAAATGGGGCATCATATGCTCAAGGTGATAAAAATCTAAAAATTATGATAATGCCTATAAACTGAGAAATGGTTGAAAAACAGTGGCACACTAATACTATGAAATATTATGCAACCATTAAAATGAGTTGATTTGAAGGAGTCTCCAAACTACATTAACTGAAAGCAAAGTTCATAGAAACATTCATAATATGATCTCATTTTATAAACCTAACAATCTTAAAATCTCCAATATATGTATTGGTGTGGTTGGGTGAGTGAGGGGGTGCATGCACACATTTGTTGGTTTTTATATCAGCACGGTGAGATTTGTGGAAAGATACACTGTTATATACTATTAAAATTATATAAAGGGGTTAATGATAATGGAAAATACAATGAAAATTTTAAAAAATTATTTCCCCAGAAATAGGGAGTGGGTATAAAATTGCGCTTATGTGTATGCATGTGTGTGTATGTGAATGGGATGAATGAGAAAGAGGAAAGCAAATAAAAAGGAAAAAAAGTATATGCATATAGATACATGCATAAATAATAATTGTATTAATAATAGTAATAGCAGGGGCATAGTCCTAACTATTAAAAATCATGAGTCCTTGCAGAGAACTGTACTTGAACAACAATTAAATAATTTAAAAAAGAAAAAAACCATGAGTCTTGATGCTTATTTTAACAAGGGCTCATTGTGACATCATAAATACTCTTTATATGGCTCAGTTTTAAATGCGAGTTTTCTCATGTATAAAATTGAGATAGTTATAGCTCTTTGACCTATTTTACAGGGTTATTATGATGATAAAGATATATATCAGGGTGTTGTGAAAATCTAAAAGACTATGCATATATAGTTATAGCACTGAGTGCTATATAGATATAGCATTGATATCTATATTTATGGTATCAAAAATAGACAAAACATGGTTTCATTACCTAATATTTCCAACTATTGCCTTTTACAATGAATCCGTTTTAAAAAATAACTTTTATACTTGAATTCAAATAATGAAATATGGGAGATATTTCATTATAGGATATTTTCAAGCACTCGTCAGAAAAAAAAAGTGAAGATTGGTCATCTTAATTCCCAATAAGTGAAAGTCAATCTGATATAGTCCTAACAAAATTTTCTGTTTTAGAAACACCAGAGCCATCTTGATCTGATGAATTTAGCATATGGGTCTGGTGGAAATCATCCTGATGCAAATTTGAAATAGTAACTCTTCCTCTCTGGCCAGTTTGTTTCTGATTAACTTACATTTCAACATCAATATTTCTTATGCTGCTTATATTTAACTAATGGTCCATTATAGATATACATTAAAATATAGATGACAAAGAATAAGTATAACTTAAGACTTTATAATGTTCAAAACCAGCACAGTGGCTGGCAGTGTCCGGCTGAGTGATAAACTGAATAACTAAGCCCTGAACATATTCATCTGGTCTTCCAGGGTCTGCACTTGCACAGTCTCTCAATGCTTTCCATTCTGAAGGCATAAAATATTTAAGTGACTGTTTAATTTATTTAGGAAAAATAGAAATTAAATTGAATAGATATCATAATTTCCTGTAATGGTGTGAACCCTATGGAGACATGCCTGTCCACTGCTAGGGTTGTTTTATCACTGTAACTGTACCATGCTCTGGGTCTCTAAGTGAATGAGTGTGTGTGTGAGAATTAAGCACAGTTCAAACCATTCTCTGCTTTTTCTGAGTTATATCATAAGTATTTAATAATTATAAATATTGTTTTTTGACAAAATGACTTTTTCTATAAAAATTTTCAGTATATAAATGTTTCTGGTTTGTATCCTTCTTAGAAACTGATTACAAAGAGCAGAAACATACTCAAGCTAGGTTGGAAAAGGGGGATTTTTGGTAAGGATACATAGGGACCTTATAGAGCAATCTTCAGAATGTAGAATTGAGTGGAAAGCTGACTTCATCTTTTTTTGCACTCTTTTCTTTTTCTGGTTGAACATTCTGGTTTTAGATTCTGGTTGAACACCTTCCTCACTACCTTACCCATAGCTTTGCCTTTCATGTGGTTCAGGCTGCTAGAGGTCCAACTCTCCTCTCAGCTCTGTGCTAAATTTACCACTACAGACAGGCCTTCCTAGTTTCATTCTGTGTGTGTGTGTGTTGTGTGACTTCATATTCCATAGAATGAAACTGTTTGAAGGTTGGGAGCCATGAATTAGTTGCTTTAAAATAACTCCTGGTGGTTTAGCTGTGGAGGTGAGTGGAGTGTGGGTCTGGATCATCTGGTCTATTTGCCACTTAGCTTGGTCTCTCAGGAATAAATTCTCTAAAAATGAGTCTTGGGCAGGGCAGGCATACTGACTGACTCAACTTCTCCATAGTCCCAGACAACCTCCCTTTTCCCAAATCTTAATCTTTGAACAGTATTCATACTATTGCATTTATCTGCCACTCTGTTTTTAGTAGCATCCTTTCTCTCCCCATTAAGCTACTCTGTTTTTCAGGGTGTGGTAATGTTTGTCTACAGTGAAGGTAAAGTGATTTTTATTATATTATACACACACACACACATGAAAAATAGAGACATTTATTGAAGAAGATATAAAATACAAGAAACATTGTGCACAGGGCAATGATGCCTCAGTCCCCTTCAAAGTAGGCATGCTGGGACCTCACACAGTTCTTCCAGTGTCTCTTCCACTGTTTAAAACACTCTGAAAAATGCTTTGTTAGAATCACCATCAGCTGCCCCATCCTATTTTCCTGAACCTCATTGACAGTCTGAAATCTCTTCCCTTTCAAAGGTGATTTTAGTTCTGGGAAAAGCCAGAAGTTCCAGGATGCCAAATTTGGGCTGCAGGGGGTCCGAATCACCTGGGTGATTTGATGTTTCATCAAAAAACTCTGCATGAGACATGATACAGAGTGGCACATTGTCATGTTGAAGCTGCCAATCACCAGATACCCATAGCTATGACCATTTTGTCATACTGCATCTCTCAACTGAAGAAGAACATTGAGGTAGTAGTACTCCTTATTAGTGGTTTGGCTTGGAGGGGTGTACTCATGTTGGACAATACCTTCCCAGTCAAACAACACAGTTAACATGGTCTTCATTTTGCTGCAAATTCACCATGCCTTTTTTGGCATGGAGAACCAGGTGACTTCCATTGGAATGACTGGGCCTTTGTTTCCAGATCATAGCTGTAGGCCCTTTGTTTCCAGACCATAGCTGGAGATGATTCATCTCCAGTTATGACATTCTTGAGGAAATCTGTTTAATTGGTAGTGGTGTGGATCAAGTCATTAGAAACTGCATCACAATGTTCTTTTTTCTCTAGTAGCAGAAGCCACTGAAGAAATTTCGCCACAACACATTTCATACCAAGATCCTGTGTCAAAATCTAAGACACAGTACTTTTTTGGAACAAACTGATCAGCTTCTAATTTTAACATCGCCAGTCACCAATCTGTTGATTGCAGTCCATACATGTTCAGCATTTTCAGGTGTTCTGCTTGTTGTAGACTTTCCAGAATGTGGATCACTTTCAACAGATTTTTTACCATCTTTGAAGTGTTTGTGCAATACTTTTATTTGCACTGCACTCATTGTGCTGTTCCCTAAAGCCTTCTGAATCTTCCAAATAGTTTCTGAGGAGAAATATTCAAGCTTAACACAAAATTTGATGCAGATTTGTTGCTCTATTTGCTCAGTCATTTTGAATGTGACAGCCACATAGTACACATGCTCATAAACTGAGTTAAAATGGAATATTTTAATTTCAAAGTTCATATGCTCTTTAATGATGTGTCTAAGAAAAAATATTTAAAGTTATTCCACATTAGTCTTAGCTCTCCTATGCATCAATTAAGATCAGATGATTTCATTATTTATACCCTTTTTTATTTTAGCACCCCTAATTTCACTTCTAGCTACAATTCACTGCTCATTAATTTCCAATTGTTTTTAAAATATAAGATGTCCTCACAAGCAATTAAAACATACAAACAACAACAACAAAGTGAAACAATTTTTGCAAACTTCCTAAAGCACATCTCAGTAATGAGTATTTGAGACCTTAAGTGTAGAAGCAGTTGGAATCAGGACTGTGCAGGGAGAAGAGTAGGAGAGATTAATACTGGGAAGAGGACAGAATGGTGGTAAAGGAAGTTAAGCAGAACTGGGAAAGAACCATGAGAGCATAGTGTGAAGTGAGGAGGAGCTTGCAAGGTTGGACGACCAAAGGGGTCAGTAAGGAGATCAAGTAGAGTTAGGACTGAGAAAAGCTCAGTGGAAAAATAGGGTGAAGCAATTATGTCCACATATTAATAGTTTACAACAAAAATCAGTAATAACTTTTATAAGGTATTCTGACAGCATATTTAAAGAATAATAAATATATTCATATCCTTTAACCTGATATTCCTACTCTTGGACATTTTTCAAGAATAGAACCTAGAACAGAGAGACATGAAATTGAAGATTTTCTTCCAAATTAAAAAAAATGGGTAGAAAGTGAAAACTCATGTAAGTCTAATTATGGTAAAATAGTCCAATTATAGCAATCAACATGTGGACATCCTTAAATATAAAAGTTATAGTGATAATGTAACAAGTTTTGATACTAGAGTATAAACATTCATGATTGATTATAACTATATAAATGAATGTATAAGAAAGTAAAAAAAAAAACAGATGTGAAAACAATTGATTCCTAATATGGTGAGATTCTGTGTGATTTCTATTATAGAAAAGGGGAGGGGGAAGAATGGGGAAAAGGGTACAGGGAATAAGAAGCATAAATTGTAGGTACAAAATAGACAGGGGGAGGTTAAGAGTAGTATGGGAAATGGAGAAGCCAAAGAACTTATATGTATGATCTATCTGTGGACTTGAACTAAGAGGTGGGGGATGCTGGTGGGAGGAGGGTGCAGGATGGGAGGGATTAAGGGGGGGGGGAATGAGACACCTATAATAGCATAGTTAATAAAATACATTTAAAAATAAATAAAAGGTATGTCAACAAAAAATAAAGTGGGTTGGTTTGGAAAAGAGAAAAGTCTATTTAACTTGGAAATTACAAGAAATTATTAAAATTTGAGACTATTCTTTTACACATTATGGAAAAGATAGCAAAACTTAAAGGACTACATTGTAAATGGATGGAGAAAAAAATAGAAACTTTAGGAAAATGCCATTTATTATAGAAACATGGCTTGAAAGAAGTATTATTCTTACAAGTGGTAACTTGTAATAAAAGCAAGAATCACACTATAGTAAAGGACTGATAAAGTGGAGAGAACTACATGCTGGAAAGCTGAGATAGAAAATCCAGTGAAGAAAGATTGAAAAGAAGGTGAGAGAGAGAGAGAGCGAGAGCGCACACTTATGGAAAAAAGATGTAGTCAAGACAATGTGTTTATTCATTGAGTCATTCAACACATGTATTCAGTATGCTAAGTACTAAAAATGTAGGGGTAAACAAAGCAGATATAAAATGGATATATTTCCTGCTTCCACTAACATATAGTGTAGTGTGGGAGACTGGGGTTATCCAAATGAACACAAAATCACAAATTAGATGAAAGGATACATAGGAAATGTAAAGGTATTAAAAATAGGGAAGTGATGGTCAAGGAAGACCTCTCTGTCAGGATAGATAAGCTGAGACATAAAGGATGTGTAGAAGTTAACTAAGTCAGTAGAAGGGGAAGAGGCTAAAAAGAATGCCCTAGGAAGAAGCAGCAGCAGGTTCAAAGGCCCTGGGGAAAGGAAGGGTTTGATGTGTCATGGAGCTGAAAAAAACAGAATGTGGTATGTTGGAATTAGGAGAAAGGAACATCAATGAGCTATACCCTGAGATAGAACCAGATCATACAGAAATTTACAGGTTATAGTAAAAACTGGATATTTTTTCTAACAGCAACAACAAGACACTGGTGTGTTCAAGCAGAGTATGACGTGATAACGTTTGTAATTTTAACATCTCACTGTGACAGCTAACAGTGTTGAATATGAAATGCATGGGATAAGAGCAGAAATCAATATATCTATTTTCAGGTTATTGAAATGGTCCAGTGGAGAGTTGACTTGGGCTAGGGCTGGAGATGATGCTTAAGACAGTGTTGCTCTTCATTAGTCAGGGTTTGAGGCTGGAGTTCCCAGCTCTAAGAGGTCTGCTGCTATGTTGCATTTTTTTCTCCCCTCGGGACCTTTGCTTTATGAAAACATTGCACTTGAGGACACATTTAATTTATTGTTTTAATTGCTATTGACAGCTTACCAAATACCAGCCTATAATAAGTTTATCATAATGTAAAAATGATTATGGTTATTCTTCAGAATAACAATCACTTATATATTCCATTGGTTAGATTTTTTTCTCCTCCTCAAATGTTCTTATGTAATGGGAAAAAGATTCCATTGCTTTAATGTGAATATTGGAGTAGTTCATTGCTCTTGAGATTTCCAACATGTTAAGGTCTACAGTTGAGTATTCCAATATAGTGACCACTAATTACATGTGACTATTTAGATACAAGCTAGTTAAAATTGAATAAAAATTAAAAATTAGTTCTTTTATTGCACTAGCCACATTTCAAGTTCTCACTAACTGCTAGTGGTTATGGTGTGGGCAGTATAGGTGGAGAACATTTCCAATATCCATAAAGTTCTATCACACAGAGCTGATCTGGAGAGTGTTCACTGTTTCTTTACGCATGTAAGCTTGCTATCATCTGATTAAATACAGTGATTAGTCTATATCACTGAATAATATTTTTGCAAGTTCTTCATATATTCATAATAATGGTTCTATATTTTTATGACAATGTCCCATTATATTGTTAAAAATAGTGTACTTAAGTCATCAAATATTTTAATAATACAATAACCAGTGTGCTTTCAATCACATATTTGAAAGCAAAGAAAGCCCTAAAACTAACAATAATAATTAAACAAAAATGAGCATCTATTATCAGTCATTGTTCTGAGTATTTTACATGAATTAACTTATTAGATCTCCAAACCAACTCTACATTTAACTTTAAGAGATAAGAATTCCTTTCTTTTTAGATGACAAGATCAAGGCACAGATATTCTTTCTTAAAGGGATTTTCACTTTTTAACTCTGCACTTCAGTTTTTTTCAAGAAATTGCTTAACCACTAATTTCATACAGTGTCAGCTCTAATTTCATAAGTCAGCTCTTGTTATGCTATATTGCATAACAAAGAATCCCAAAGTCTCAATGACTTGCAGTAAAGGTTCATTTCTCATTGTCTTTGCCTGTTGACTCTCATATTTTCTCATTCTGGAGTCTAGGTGAAAGGAGCTGCCCTTATCTGGGACATGTCTTCATTGCAGAGGAAAAGAGAGCTGGCAGAAACATACAATACTCCCTAAAGCTTTTTAGAGCTGATGCATCATCACCTGTTCATATGTTACTGGCCAGACCAAGCCACATGGCCAATCTTGATGTCAGTGTGACAAGAAAGTGTATGACATCTTGTAGGAAGACACCTGAAGTGGCATGGCAATAGACTGTGGTGCAGAATCCTCTTACGGGAAAGAAGGGAGCTATGCTTGGGACCAACATTACAATCTATCACAACATGAACTAAATACAGTAATAGCATTTGGTATGTAGTTCACTACAGTTAATGCTTATGAATTTCTCTTTTCTTTAATGCGTTCATATAAATCTTAGAGCTTTGAGATAAAGTGCTGATCATAAAACAGACTACTGATATTTATCCTTTCCTTTTGCCCCAGAAAATGTTTAGTCATTACTTTGTATCATTAGCATATATTAAAAAATATTAGGACTTACATAAGGAAGATTGAGAAAAAATCAGATTTCAGATTATTTTTACAATTGTTTTATTGACCTGATGTTATAAGGTTTAGAAGATTATCTCATGGGAAATTATATTCTAAATAGATGGTGACCAATAGTTAAGTTGATTAGATATTAACGCAAAAAGAGAGAAATTACCTAGTTACCTAGGAAAACACTTAAGACAATTTTTCTTTCTTTTTTCTTACCAAGAGAAGGAAGGAAGGAAGGAAGGAAGGAAGGAAGGAAGGAAGGAAGGAAGGAAGGAAGGAAGGAAGGAAGGAAAAGAGAGAGAGAGAGAGAGTTTTAGGATCAGTTAAATGTCATTTCTAAAAATTTAACAAGTGATTACCAATGGGTTTGAAATCATAAAGTGTTGCGCGTGGGTCACCGGCCAGCAGTGACCATGGAACGCTGTGGATGTGTTACAGGGTGCAGCCAAGAGGGGGGACCCCAAATGGGCATTTGAAATGGGGTCCGGAACTTAAGGTGTCCAGGAGATTTTAAGATGTCCCCACCCCCCTACCCCCACAGTGTGGGTTGGGGGAAGGGACAAATGGAGCAGGGCCATTGAGATCTGTTTTGCATAGCAACAGCCTTGCAGCTACCCTCTAACATGGTCATTTAACATATCTATAGCCTTTGGCTGGTCGCTTAGATATGTTAAATAGCTGTGATCATCTCTGAGCCAGGGGAATGGAAGTAACTTCCCCACCAACACGTTACTGGGGGCAGATCCCCAAGCTACAGCGCCTGCGTGGGAGCTCGGAGAAGATTGGCTCCAGGACATGGGGCCACACCTGCCCAGACTCATGATGGCAGCCCAGTAAAGCTGGAAGGATACGAGTTCTGGCATGTGAAGCCGAGTGTGGGAGGAGTCGGAAATGAGGCTACAGAGGAAGATTGGCCATGGGGATTTAAAACCCAGACTTGGTGGCCATGAGGAGAGAGAACCATGCGCAGCCCTGAGAAGGAGAGCCATGCGCAGCCCTGGGGAGAGAGAACCGTGGTGCTTTAGGAAGGAGAACCATGCTGCCTTGAGAAGGATAGCCATGCGCAGCCCTGAGAGAGAGAGAACCACTTGGCTTTGGCAGAGTGGGGACTCTCCCCTTCCCGCAGCCCTGAGAGGGAGAACCACGAGGCCTGGACAGAGCGGGGACCCCCACAGCTTTAGAAGGGGGAACCACCACCTGGTTTTAGCAGAGATCCCGGCGACTCAGCTGAGGGTGCCGGGAACCCAGGGAGGTCTCCCAGTTGAGATGGAGGACTAACTGGGAAGAACCAGAGGACTGCCTGAGCCATGGACTTCTATTTCCTTTCCTGAGATACGGTACTCTGGACTGGGCAAAGGGGGAAGGAAGGAAAGACTGTGTGTTTGTGGGTGTTTTTAGAGACTTTAGGATTTTTGATGAAGACATTAGGTCACTACTTGAAGTCTGTATAGCATTAAATAAACATTTCCTTTCCTTTTCACAAATCTCTGGCATTGAGAGATGTCTTTCCTCGGGCTGCGGACATAACGGACCCGGGGCCTTCTTTCAATAATAGTATATTGTCCCAGGCCCCCCTTGTTGTGTTCTGTAACAGATGGCTCGACGATAAACATGCGAGAAAAAACACATGCACAGAGACAAACTAGTTTCTGTGGGGAAGTAGGGACGAAATGGCCACCCCCCCTAGTGGGGAGCGCGCTGATTTACAGTCCATACCTGCTTTTATTGGGCTCATTCTGCATAATAATTCAGGTAAAGTACAGTACTCATTAGGGGGAAGTAAGGAACTATAGAAAACAAAGAACTCTGCCGGTCTATTGAGTTGGGGGTTAAAGAGCTGTAAGACTGAGGAACGAAATAACTTCCTCCTAAGACCCTTCTCATTCAACTGAGAGCATTCTAAACAAAGAAGTTTTCACAGTAATTTACATGTTCTTTCTTAGGCCTGATCACCCCGGGGAATCTGCACTTCTCAGTACAGAGCTGCACCACCCTGTCATTGTTTCAGGCTTAGGTGGAGCAAGGGAACTAAGGCAACTGGGAGACAAGGAGGTTTTTTCCCAGACACTGAGAACTCAGGCTATGTCAAAGCTGAGGAGCGAGGGTCCATCACCCCCTTTTGCTGCAGCCCCCCAAGTCCTCTTTTGGGGGGCCTCCCAAAGTGATCGTGCCTGTCTTAGGTCGTTCCCCCCGTTGGGAATCTTACCCGTCTTTGGCTAACTGACCAAGCTTTTTGGGGTTCAGTTATGAATAAAGCAGCAGAAGCAGCATTCCTGCCAGGGAGATAAGCTTTTGTCTCCTTGCTGGCTTACGGTTCCAAGGGTGTTCCCTTAGCCTTAGCCTAGGCAGGGGTTTCAGCTTCTGATACCAGTCAGGGCAGTTCCCAACAATAAAGTGCATTTAAAAAAACTGATTAGCAAGAAACCATCTTGATGAGTTTCATGTCCTATAAAAGGGTTTGTTTAAAAATGCTTTCTATTATAGTTGCTTTCAATTAGGTTTTGTTGCTGGGGCTTCAAAGAATGGTTTCATATACAGGGACTCTAGTTTTTATTTTGCATATTTCACAATAATGTGGTTCCTATCAATATAAACATCATGTGGTTCTCAAAGTCAATAGTTAATTTCTTCATACTGATTTGTAACTTAAGAAAAAAATACACACAAGTTAATCTATACATAAAGCTTTAAGCCTAAAATATATGCATAAAGCTTTGTATAAAAAGACTGTTTTCCTCCAATATCAGTAAGGAAAGAGTTCAATGGAAAAAAACAGAACTGTTTGAAAAATACACAGTATTCATTTAATAGAAATAATGTCTTTTATTACATAAATTCAAATATTTGTGTTTGATAATTTTAACTATATTGATTCCATAGAGACTATATGAGGATCACCAAGGTAGTGATTTGTCAGCCTCTAGGTAATTACTTCTTTATAATTTGTTTTAACATGTTTGCCTTATTTCAAGACAATCTTGTATTTCTGAAATTATTGATGGATGTTATTATTACCATCATTAAATGGACTGCAGATACTTCTTGGTTAAGAAATATAGTGATAGGTTTTTGTAGTATAGCCTGTTCTTTAAGAATAGAGATGTTTATGTGTTACTTTCTGCCAACATCACCTGTTCCATACTGTGCTATGTTGTATCCCTTTACAAGTTTATTCAAAAGGAAGAGAAGCCCAGCAAACCTGCCTATAAAGTACCTGTTGGCTTTAGGAATTTTTTGCACCGAAATGAAATAGAAGCTTTAATTGATCTTCTTCAATAAAGACTACTTTGATGAGAAGAAAAATCTGTATTTCAGGATAAAAAAAGGAAATGAACATTTATATACAAGACACTTAATTTTTTCTGAAGATAATTAAGATGATTATGAGGAGCCCTGGCTGGCGTAGCTCAGTAGATTGAGCGTGGGCTGGGAACCAAAGTGTCCCAGGTTCGATTCCCAGCCAGGGTACATTCCTGGGTTGCAGGCCATAACCCCCAGCAACCGCACATTGATGTTTCTCTCTCTCTCTCTCTCTCTCCCCCTTCCTTCCCTCCCTAAAAATAAATAAATAAAAAATCTTAAAAAAAAAGTCAAAACTATCACTATAAAAAAAAAGATGATTATGAGGGCTGCTTTATTGCAAGCAAGAAGAAAATGGTCATAAGCAGGAAGCAAGGACATTTCTTGAAGTTTGACAGTCTTCTGGAAAAACTTTTAAATGACTTGAGGATTCTATCTCATCAATTTCTTTGTTTAAGTGTTCAAGTTAGTAAGAGACACTTGAGACACTTGAGACACTTGATGGATTTTATGATTATTGTTTAAAAACTTTCCTCATTGCAATGAAAACTTATAGTTAAAATTTGGTGTACCAAAGGTCTTCCAGGGTCTTGGAGCATGGTTTAAATGGTATAGCAGTTGTTATGTAAATATATAGACTATTCTCCACATAGTTACAATGAAAAAATATCTAGAAATATAATTGGCTTCTATTAATTAATTTTCTACATAGCTTTAAAGATGAAAAGTGGCACATGTGGTGGTGATTCATGAGGAGTGCAAATTCAACACTGTAGTAATATACATTTAAACTTTGAAAATAATATTAAATTGTGATTTTTATGACACCCAAGAAAAGCACAAATCTCTTTTCTGAAGGAGAAATTGCACAAAATTATACATATGCAATAAATCCTTGAACATAACATTAAATATTTTACAATAGTAAAAATTCTATATATGAGACCATTTTTAATTCAAAAATTTTGGGATCAATATCAAGTATAACTTACTAAAACATAGGGAACATGATATTTGAAAGTTTTTTAAAAAATAAATTGTTTGTTACTTACGATGTGCATATCAGCTGTTATAAGTAAAATCTTTCGGCTAACTAAGGATGTCAAGGTCTCTATGTAGTTTCATTTCAAGGGGCAATGTGGTTCACAGTGTGTCTTTATTTGTGGAACAATGGACCATGCAAAGACGCAATGCAATCATGCTATGTGACACAAAAGAGTTAAGATGTCTAAGCACACACTAAAGTTTGACTCTACAATTCATCAGTTAAACATTTATCAAGTGTGCTTTCATTTTAGCTTTTATTTATTTGGTATATTATCTATTTTTGGAAGTTTATTGCTAAAACATATTTCCAATACAAAAGTATGCTCCTACTATGAAACACTACTTATGTAATTTTAAGTCCTAAAATGCTTACTTGGGAGAATAGAGAGCAAGGGAAAAGAATACCCACAGCTCTAAGCTATATATACTGTATTTAATATAGTCTCATATACTGAGAGACTAGATGATATAATTAAAGTACTCTATAATGTTTGCTCATCCTTGTCCTAAGAATAACTGGTACTCATGTTAGTGTGCCATGGTTTAAATATGTGTATATATAATATGTAATCTAGAATAAATTTTAATTGAATCATTAGAGCTAATTATTTCATATATTCATTTTATCAAAAGCAACAGAAATTTAGTGGCATTTTATGTCTTTAATCCTCTATTTTGGTACATAAAGGAAAAGTAATTTAGTTTTACCTTATAGGTGATATATATTTTCTGATATAAAGTTGGTACTAATTTTAACCATTTTCATGGCTCTATTTAGAAAAATATTCACCACCTAATCCAAGTGTTTCTTAATCTTGAATGTTTAAAAATATTGGCAAAATGATGCATCTCCTAGGGCAAGGGAAAAGAAGAAACGAACACGTGGGACTACATCAAATTAAAACACTTCTGCATGGCTAAATAAACCATCATCAATGTGAAAAGGGAGCCAACTGTATGGGAGACATGTTGAGGGACCCACCGCACGTGCTGAGGACTTTACCGACACGGCCGAGCTTCTGTCCCCTTCCTAAATAATGGCTGGCCTGGAATTCTCTGGAGCGGCACTGTCCAGGAAGTATCCAGCAAAGTCTCCGATGATGGAAATGTTCTCCAGCTCTGATGTCCAAGACAGTAGCCACCAGCCACATGTGGCAAGTGAGCACTTGAAATGTGCCTCATGCAACTGTGGAACTAATTATTGTAATTAATCCACATATTAATTAATTTTTAAAAGATTTTATTTAGTTATTTATCTGTCAGTGATACATAGGACAAGGATCTGATCTCCAAAATCTGTACAGAACTCACACAACTCCACACCAGGAAGACAAACAATCTGATTTAAAAATGGGCAAGGACCTGAATAGACACTTCTCCAGGGAGGTCAAACAGAGGGCCCAGAGACATATGAAAGGATGATCAGCATCTAGTGACGAGAGAGATGCAAATTAAAACCACAATGAGATACCTACCACCTCACACAGTCAGAAGGACCATCATTAAGAAATCAACAAACAACAAGTGCTGGTGAGGTCGTGTAGGAAAGGGAACCTTTCCACACTGTTGGTGGAAATGCAGACTGGTGTAGGCATTGTGGGATTTCCTCAAAAAACTAAAAATGGAAATGTCTTTTGACCCAGAGATTCCACTGCTGGCAATATACCCTAAGAATGCCTAAACACCAATCTAAAATACCTTGTGTACCTGTATGTTCATAGCAGCACTATTTACAATAGCCAAGTGCTGGAAGCAGCCTAAGTGCCCATCAGTAAATGAGTGGATCAAAAAACTGTGACATATTTACACAATGGAATACTATGCAGCAGAAAGAAAAAAGGAACTCCTATTTTGCAACAGCATGAATGGATCTGGAAAGCGTAATGCTAAGTGAAACAACCCAGTTGGTTAAAAACAAATACCATATGATCTTACTGATAAGAAGAACCTAATGAACAAAAATAAACTAATGAGTAAAATAGGACCATAGGCATGGAAACATGGGACAGGCTGACAGTGACCACAGTGGAGGGAAAAGGGGATAATTGTGGAAAGAAGGGGAAGGGATTAGTCAAAAAACTTGTATAAATGACCCATGGACATGGGCAACAGTTTGGGATTGACTGTGGGATTTGGGGTGGGCTGGGCAGAGGAGGGCAAAAGGGGGAAAATGGGACAACTGTAATAGGATAACAATAAAAATTTTTTGAATAAAAATATTAGCAAAAGAACTATCATCATTTTATAATAAAAACACACAAAATGAATATATGATTTATGTAAATATTTCACATTTTGTATGGCCAATCTTAATTTCTTATAGTACATATTTTCCCTCCACAAGAATTCAGTGTTTTTATATTTAACAAAGTAAAGCTGAGATATTTTGAGTCTCATAAACTTTTTAGCAGAATCTTTTGGCAGCATAATTTGTTTGTTAACTTTTACTCTTAATTGGTTCATTTATTTCAAGATGACAAAACAAAAATGTTATAACTTGCTAATATTTTGCCTTTAATTATTATTGTTCTTTCTTAAACATTAGAATAGAGTGTTCAGGAATATTTTTTGCAAGCCTTTCTCTGAAGTTATTTCCCCAAAGCAATATTCAGTTTTAGATTATGGCAATGATTTTTATGGAAAAAACCAACAACCTGGTGTTATAAAATTGTCAGTCAATGGTCCATTCTGTGAATAGCATTTGTTTCTCTCTGCCTTAGCAGTTCTGTGATGAAAGTAAATGGGAAAAAGGATAGGCAAGCTAGAGGCAATATATTAGTGTACCAATTTGTAGTATATTTTAAGTTTTTTTCCATATAATTTGATTTTGAGATAAAAAAGAATAGTTTCTGTAACTTCATAAATTTCTGAATATTTTATAAAGATCTATTTCCATAAAACATTTATAATCTTGAGTACAGTAATATATTCTTGAGAGTTGAGGTGTGTGAAGGAAGAGTTTGGTGAGAGAATCCCACAATAACTAGTTAAAAAGTAAAAATTCTGTGGATCCACTATTTGTGTTAGATGTGGCCTTAGTCATGGCTCAGGTCTCACTGAGACCTCTTACCGAAAAACAGAAACCTCTTTCTTTGGTTTTGAGTGTGAGCAGTCCATTATTTCAGATGCCTAGCTGTAGGTTCCACCCAGTTTCCTCTCGTCACCATATGGCCAAAACTCTTGGAGAGCAGAGATGATGGAGGAGGTGGATGGAAGAGAAAGAAAATAAAGGCTATTGAACACAAACACAATGGCTTGACATATTACAGAACTCTGAACATATTTTTCATATGTGTCATCTGTCTATCATCTAGCTATCTAATCCATTGATCTGTCAGTCACACTTCAAAAGCTTAACTTTTAATTCTGCTTCATTTGGAATGATTCTGCCTCCTATTGATAGATGGTAGTGTTTCAGGGTTTGTTGTCATAACCAAGCCCAGTCACAGTGAATATTGTGATTTCTCTATTTGATATTGATTGGGCTCACTAACCATCTCTCTCCTACTACCTCATTTTCTGAAAAGATTTTTCAAAAGACTTTTTAAGTTTACACATGAAATTGCAATAATTTTAAAGCACCTAAGTTATTTATACCTATCCATTCCAGCCATTACTTTAAATATAAAATAATTTTGCTAACATCTCTTTAAATATTGAAATAGTGCACATCAATGTGTCCTTAATGTTCATTAAGGGCCAGTTTTCTTGGATACTGAATAGTCATTTAAATTGCATAGTAGATGTTTGCCTGAGAAGAATACAAGGTTCAATATTCAAAATATCCATGAAGGAAGGTATTTTCATTAAAATATTGGATATATTGGAATAAAAACAGGTAATATTATTAGGAATGAATTAAATCATAATGATGTTACATAAATTTCTTAGCTTATCAAATATATACTTTACATCCTAAAGAAATTATATTATCACCTGGGTTAAAAACTAGTGGTTTAATTAATTGAGATTTAGAGTTACTCATTTTAATCGTTTTTTGATCTGCTGAAATTTTAACTTCAAATCAGGAATAACATCCACTGAAAGTTTTCCTAAATCTAAATTTATTAAATCAATTGAAATAATCATCTACTATTTTTGTTTCTTTCAAATTAAATATCAATATTTACCTGATGCTTGACATATGATTAAAAAAACAAGTAATGCTATCTTTTTTTCTTCTGTAAAGTGTGTTTTTCCTCCCTTTGCTTGTACTGAATAAGCAAGAAAGCAGGCATATTTTTAAGATAAAATGTAAAGTATTCTTTAGAAAAACCTATTATAATTGCTCATTTAATTGTTACTCAGTTTCTCACTGCCAGTGTTCCCTGTACAGGGACGTGCAAATTTTACCATATCTTAACAGCCTACGTCACTTTTAAAGAGTGGTTCAGAACAACACTTAACAGTTCTGATTTGGCATAGACTGAGATGGGTACCAACGTGATAGTTTCCTCTGTTGATAAAGAATGTATTACCACTTTCTGAAGTTATGAAGAAACATGGAAAGAAGTACACTTAATAACATGATTTATTTTGTACAATTTAATGAAGCTGGTTCAAATAAAGGTGTTTGAAATAAATTTTCTGAAAAATAAGTTCCTCATGAATTTTATGTTTACTTTGTAAAATTTTGAAAGTTATTTGAAAATGTTTTATTTTTACACACTCCATTGAATCCTGTTTCAAAATGTGTGTCGTATAATTACAAACTATTTGAAATGGCTTTGTTTTGTAAACAGCAAATGTATCTTTTCAAAATAACAATTTTTAAATACTTTTAAATAGGGTGCTATGTATTTAAGACCAGTGTTTTTTTTTTAACCATAAAATTAACAAATTAAAGTCTTTATATCTAATTTAGAGCTGCTTTTTAAAAAACTTTCTTTGCCACTATGCCAAGGAATAAATAACGTCTTCACCAAATTATTGTAGTGTTTTTGAACACTGTATCTGGCATACTCAGTCCTTGCAGGTTCTGGCAGGAAGGCAGGAAGGCATGGAGATATCTGCTTGTAAGTTCTAGAAATTTTATTTTTCCCACAGGTGCATGTATGCATGTCATGAAATTCAGAATAGTCTCAAGAACAAAGCTCTTAGGAGAGCCCAGGACCTTCAGAATTAATTTTGAACATTCTGGAATGCTGTATTGTGTAAGCAGTCATAGCAAATATATACTGAAAGGAAGAGCAAAATTAAAATCCTCCAAAATTGGTTATTTCCCTAATATATTGTTTATTTTATTTTTATTTCTCAATATTTTATTTCTTTTTTTTTACTGTTGTTTAAGAACAGTTGTCTCCATTTTATACTGTTTATTTTTTAAAATGAGCACTAAAGTCTTTGTTTTTCTCTCACATACAATCTAATCAGACTTTTTAAGACGTATGTCCTAAAAAGGAAATTCCTTGTATGGTGATTAATGCACTGGTGAAATTTGTTTTATGACACTTATCATCTCACTTTAAACATTTTCCTAATATTTAAGATGTTTCTAAATATTCAAATATTGAAGATGTTCTGCATGTGTACGCTTAAGCATTAGGATGAGAAATAAATGTATTTAGAGGTTATAAATTGTTGATTTATGTTTTTAAATTAGAATTGATTTATTATTGTAAAATTAATGAATAAGATAAAATTTCATCCACAAATTCACATTTTAATACTTATATAATTATAGAGTTTGTGATTTCTTAGTAGTTAAAAATATAATGCTTTAAATTCAGTAACATGCTCTGTTACTTGTATGGAATGCTGGGATTGTGATGAATTGTCGAGATGGGATGGTGTTGAAATAAAGAAAACTACTCCAAAAGAATAGTAAGAATGATTTAGAATGTTATGAATTTTTTTCCAGCTTTGAAATGTGCTACCTTTAATACCTGTGTTTGTCTTATATTGTCTTTATAGGGTATTATACTTGGACTAAGTGGTTACTGCCAAATCCATCCCTCTTTTTTTCTGAAGTGATTTAACTGTAATAAGAAACTTGTTTTTCTTTTCTCCCTTTTGCACTTTTTCTGCACCATTTTGCTTTATTCTTTAACTTCTCCTACCCAAATCCAAATAAAGTATCACAACTTCAAAGCAATTTTTTAAAGTCCAGTTACTTGAAAGAAGGGGTAACTCACTTCTGTGCTATATATGATTTTTTTCTTCTAAAATAAGGTACATTAGCATTTTTAATTTATTTCTAAAATGTGAGTGAAAATTGATTTAAAATACTTTAAGATAAACAATGCATTACAAGTTTATTTTATTCTCATTTATCTAGATGGTGTAAGAGACCTAAAAAAAAAACTTGGTTGCTAAGATCCAAATTTGTTATAAAAATAAAACACTAAAAGTTTTTTGACTTATTTCTGAAATATAACAAGGTTTTTAAGTTATAAGAATATTATTTAAAGAACTAATAATTAGAGGATATACAGTATAGATTTGTAAGGTAAAATGTGAGCTAATATGAGCAAACTCCTGGAAAACACAATTTGTGTAGGTTTTCTTGCCCACCTGTGTAGCCCCATTTTCGGCAGCAGGAGGCTGTCAAGATGTACTTCTGGAAACCGAAGATTATCTCAATGACCACTAAATATTCTCATGTCTTTAGACTTGTTTTCTTATATTAAAGGAGCCACAGGGAACCTCAAGTTTGAAATTTATTTGTCATTAATTTTTCAATAAAATTTTATTTTTTATACAACAATCCTCAAGAGATTGGCATTAACTGTTAATAAATAAAACACAATGCTTACTTTGACAATAAACCAAGAAGATATTTAGTATGATTTGGATATTGTTATCTTAATTTCTGTCTCCCAGTGTGTAGTTTCTTTCAAAATTTAATAGGAGAAGAAACATGAGTTGAAGGCAAAGCTTTCTACAAGTCTTTTTATATTTATTACCTGATTATAGCTCATCTCTTTACTTGTTTGGGACTCACCAATGATCTTCAAAATCAAAATAAAGATTTTTTTGCAAATAACTCTTTATAATTTAGTCTTTTCTAATAGCAACTTTATAAACATATTAATGACAATATTATTAAAAATCACTTTTATTTGTCTCTATAGTGACTAATGTTTGTTTTTTCTTTACTGTTAATAAACAACCTTGTACAAGCAAGAACTGAATGTTAGTTGTGGTTAGAAGAATACAAATAAATTTGTACTAGACATTTAGGAGTGGGCCAATTACTCCACTGTAAAGCCTAAAAGAAATTTCACATATTCCTTCACTGGAGGTATTTTAACAGAACATACATTTAAAAATCTGTGAGTCATTTAAACATTTCTAAAATTAACTAAGGAAATCCAGCTGGTTTGTAAGTGTTCTTATTTACGTTAAAGTTGCCTCTTCAGGTATGTGTGTGTGTGTGTTTGTATACACACACTTAACACATACACATAAGCACATACACTTCGTGTGTGTATAGCAGAAGTAAATTCAAGCATGAAGTACATACATGCATATGAAGTAAATAATATTTTCTGTTTCACATGCTGGTTCCATGGGTGCTTTATTTTTATTATATTTGATTGGTCTCCAATTGGCAGTGTCTCCCAGCACTTAAGATCTAAGTCTTTCTGCCCCCAAAGCTTCTTTGTCAAGTAGCTAATGATCTGTAAACAAACACTTAAATAGGGAACTCCCTACATACAGGAAGCCATCTGTGGATTCTTTTGCGATGTGAATAATTACATCCTAATTTATCTGTTTTCTAAGTTATCTGGCTTTGACAACATGAGTTGATCTCTTAGGTACTCCCAGTCTTTAAAAATCTTGAAGAAATTTCTACAAAATATAAAAACACATTTGATAAAGTAAGGAACATGTAATTAATAAAACACAATCCTTACTTAGGACCATACAGATCCAGGCCAATGAGGAAATCCAAAGCTAAGCACTGGTTACTATGCAATAATGTATAGCAATTCTTATGATTCATAATAATTTGTTATGGAGATATAGATAAAGGGTGACACTCCATATTTCTTAGTAAAACTAAATCGGTATTATTTGAGGAATTTATTTCTCTTTTCCCCCACGTCTCTTTGTATTTATATAAATATGTTGATTCTTAAAAATGATGTCAATTAAACCATAAGTATATGTATTCAGTGTTTTATAGGGGAAAAAACACCAGTCTGGCTTACAAAAGCCTTTATAAATACCAATGGTTAGAGTAATTGTGGTTTAGAAATACCTGAGGTGGTTTCTATGGAAACCATGAAAATTAAGCAATAAGATAATTTTAGATACTATTAAATACTTTATTTACTTCCTCTATAATAAAAATAGCAACCTAGACTATTCAGGTAATTATAAATTTTCCAAAATTACTGTATACTTAAATCTTTTGAATTATACAGATAAAAGTATGAATCAAAATGACAAAGTACGGCATCTTTAAAGAAAAGGAAGCACACCGTATTTCTTTATACATATATACACAATTTTATTCAGGGGCTGTATGAACTTGAAAACCAAAGTACACTGCTTAAACATTGTAGTGAAACTTGGAAGAAAAATGTAGAATTTTGTTAAAATGCTAAATTATTGATCATTGAATAAAAATACTACATAAATTCAATATGATATATAATTAAAGTTAATAATTTTATTTATTTGTATTTGACTATAGTTTTATTTTTTGGTAGGGGTTTTGGTTGTAGAATGTGGTTCCTTAATTTTTGAAAGTGATATTAAATCTCATTAACTAAAATTAATGACCTGTTTCAAAAAGAACAAAAATATGCTTATTTAGCTAGATATTTTGATACACAGTAGATCCATGTTCTGTGATGGCCATATGGGGCTCTAGGTATAAATTATTGTTAGAGCTTCCACTAAAAGCTTAACTGTAGATTTTAAAATAAGATTTTTAAAAAGCTTTTCTCAGGACATTTGTTTTTGTATGTGTGGTTCTTAGAGCTTTCCTGAAAAATTTTTTTTAAAAACACTTTTATTTTATAAAGTCTTAAGATATTTTAAAATGTGAAATTAGTCAAAGCATGTTTGAAGTAGCATCTCCAACTTTAGATTATAACTGAAAACAAATACCTTACCAAAATGATCAACTGTCCTTAAATTGCTATAAAAATACTTAAGTGGGAAATATAAGATATATTTAATGTGGTAGCACTATTTCAGCGATGTGTGCTTTCCCCCATCTTTTCTTCAGAATCGAAAATTTCATAAACAGGTGTTTGAATCTTAGATGTGATCTCAGAACTTTGCTCTCCTATCCGTGTAACATCCGGAAGCTCTACAAGGACCTGAGAAATAGGATTTGGTTGGGGGTAATCCACTGTAATCCCAATACAGAAATCAAGAGGAAAAAATGTGACAACAATAAATTATTCTTTAATTCATTCTTGTTGAACCTTAATTCCACCATTTTTTTCCCAAATCCCCAGATTAAGGTTACTGCCCCTTGCTCCATTCAAAAAATGTCTTTTAACCCCCCCAAAAATTTTGATTTGGTTCTAGATTTGTATAAGTCATTAACAAATGTTATGTAGTAGGATTATAAATATGGCATATATGGCATGAACCTACAGAGGTCAATTTTATACTATAAACTGTATAAGAGGACCAGAAAGTTTAAAATATGGCTCAATATTCCAACCTTACAATAGCCAGTAATGAAGGGGGGTAATGTTTTAGCGTCCTTATTTCAGTGCATAATAAATTTTATGTTTTCAAAAGTGAATATTTTGTTTGGGATATAATACAGACTGTGCTTTGTAGTTACCTTTTGCATGCCCCACTCTATTAGTGTACCTACTTTTAATCGAAAATCTATCAAAACTTAAAAACTATTAATGTATTGCACATGGTGTGTGGTATTAAACCATCTTTCTTAGCAGTAAAAAAGTTTCAGAAACAATGATGGGGACGGTATTGCTAGGGGACTCAGTGCTACACTAGAATGCAGTGCTTTAATGGCAATAATATCAATTCTTACATTTTAAGGGTTAAAACTGAATCTGTTGTCTGTGTTTGGCATATTGGAAGCTACAAAGACTTCCCATTTTACAGTTGCTGCAGATTTCATCAGTAAATTAATGTTTTGTTCTGATCCCCTATAAACATCCTTTTTCTATTTATTGTGAGCATAGAGGGCACAGGCTTATTATCTCATGACTTTATTTTCTAGGTGGTTTGATCACAGTGCACAAGTATGTATGGTGAAGTGTACCAATGCAGGTCACCAAATGTGAGACCCTCCGTTTGGTACTTTTTTTCCTTTATAGAAAGACTCTTTAGAAGTTTGCAGTTCCTGGATCCAATTAAGTTTCAGTTCATCATATTTAATATATTTATTTTCTCTCATGAAAATCAATGTTTTTAAATTTTACATAATTTCTCAAATTCAAAAAAATCAAAATAATTTCATGAAAATTATTATTTCTTAGCATGATGGATTCATAGATTATCAAAGGCTTTGATGTATGTGTTAGCAGTGTTTTGACTTGTTTAAAAATGCAGTTATTTAATAATACCAATTCTTACTTCTAACAATGCAATGTGATAGTCTTTGAGTCTAATCCAATATGCAAAACAAAAGCTTTGGTTGTTTATTTGATTAAATTGCAAAAGTGCAAGTGCATACAGGTTTGTGTTGTATAGAATAGAACTTATTTTATTAGTCACCTTCATAACCTTTAAAGAGCCTTAAATAGTACATATGAAAAAACACATTCATATCAAGTTCCCCTTGGGGATTTTTTCTTTGGTTTACAAAAACTTTATTAAAAATTGGCATTGCAAATAACATTTTTCATAACTATATGTAGACCTGTTAAAATTTTTATTAAAACTGGAGTTCGGCCTGTTCTTTTTCATCATTCTATCAGATATTAAACTCCTGCAGCAGCTGTAGGAAATAGAGAAAGGGATTTTCAAAGGGATTTGAGTCTCCCTGTCTCTGTGCCTTTGGTGATCATATTATCATAACTATCACACATAACAAAGCTCTAAATCTGTAATTCAGATAAAATAGCCAGGACTCTGAAATACAAAAATCCAAACATATGCCGTAACTTTTTTTTTCAATGCTGACTCCTTTAACATGGATTTTGTAAACTTGGAGAGGCATTCAAGAGATTTTGTATATGAAGACAAACTAAACAACATTGTTAGTAGTATGTTTGAGAGAGATTTAATTAAAGGTATTTTCATACATCCAAACATTTCCATTAAAAGACCATGCCTGCATATTCTAGAAAATTATGATCAAACCTCTAAAGGTCAATAGGAATGAAACTAGAAGCTTGTTTTAAATCACGATTTGTACAATGAATCTAACTCTTCAAAAGGGTCTGAATTCTCTCTCAGGAGAGCATCACTGCTTAATAGCAGTGTTAAAAATGGTGAGTGACCTCATAATTCTTTTATGAATTAAGTTAAAAATGAGGGTAATAAAATTGTGAATGGGTTAAAATATAAATGAAAATTATACAAAAAATAATTATAGGAGTTTTTTCCTTCACATTTAGAGGACAAATTTATAACAATGTCTATATGAAAAAGATCTTTGCTATAAAAAGTTAGTAAAACTAGCATCAGAATTTTCAACTAGTTTGTAAATGAGCAGCTGTATGTATGTATATATTTATTGTAACAGTGCCTTCTGCTGGTCACACCTTATTTATGATGTAAGTGAATGCACTGAATACTAATGAAAATTTGTTTTTATCCTGACGTATTATTGGGTACATTTTTTGCCATGGTAAAAGTATTTCTGTGAAAAACAACTTAACATGCATACTAATTTAGGGGGTTGGAGATTAACACAATTTATTTTTGTTATAATTTACCAATGATTAAAACTTTTTAAAGTTTCTCTTAGGGAGAAAATTATTTCTTAAGTAATACAAGTTGAAATGTGGAATTCTTCCACCTGTTTATTCTTATCGTCTGATTTTTTTTTGAAATTGTACTTACTAGCATTTTTCTTTTTAGCTTTTTCAGATGCACTGTATCTAACTAAAACTAGAAAAGTCCTCACATATTATCAATATCTATAAAATTTGTGGATCATGAAACTTATGTGTACATTGAGAAATACTGCAGAATTTAAAATGTAATTTAACTGACAAAATGTTTAACAACATTTAGTAAAAATTCTACATGGTTCTTCTTTTAGGTGTGGAGGCATGACAAAGGTGGTTGATTTTAAATTTGCTTTAAAAATGAATCAAATAATGAAAAAGAGATACATGTATAATCATGAAGAAAAGTTGTATTTTTAGAAAAATATGTCTAATGTAATATTAGTACTTTATTAATTTTTACCATATGATAATATGCCAATAAAATCTATTTGTGAAGCTACATTATTTCAGTTTTAATTTTAAGTAATATTTAACAAAGGTAACTATAGAATAATTGGTTTTATACCAAAAATCTCATTAATTAATTTATATAAGAATAACACACTGAATGGGCTATCTTGCTGAAATAACTTTTAAAGAAATTCTGAACATGAACATTTGACTATGATAAAATTAAAATCTATACTGTGGAAAGAATATTTTACTTTGGTTTCTTAAGTCATCAAATCCTGCTTTTATTGCCTGAAGCAACACCTTAAGAAGCTTTATTACACACAAGGTAACATCCTGCATATGTGATCAAATTAATTATATTTTGTTAGAAAGAATTACTTCAATAGTGACACCGCTGCCAGAAATAATGTAAACATTGCACATGAGTGCTCACTTGTGCTAACTCGACTAAAATCGGAGAAACTTCCTGAGGTTGTATGTGCCAACAGGGCCAAATTGTTAGGCTGTTCAATTCAGAATTTGAAATAACCCACATGACCATAACATTCAATAGAGAAAATGGTGCATTTTTATTTCCCCAAAACTATTTATTTTAAGTAATAATCTTCTCTAGGAGTGAATTACTATTATTATCATTCTATGTTAACATGGATAAAAGAAAGTTGAGTATTAGAAACACAAGGAACAAAATTTTTAGAATCATGCTCCAGTGAGATTTCAATCAATGCTGAAAAAAATTTACTGGGAAAGAGAGAGAAGAAGAGTTGTCAAAGATGAAAGGGCTCTGTTTCAGGTTTATAGATCAGCATCAGCATCAGCATCAGCATCCCTTCTTTGTGAAGAAATTGCTCCTTTTCTTTTTATTGCTGGCATCCGTTTTGTTTACCATGTCACATCCATAACAAGGATAGAAGCCCTCTTTGTAAAATTTTGGGTTTTTTGGAATGAAGCATATATGTCTTCACAAACAAGTGTGTACTTGCTATTTATCCATGGGTGACTATTTCCATATTATATGTGCACATTTACACTTGCGTAGATGCATCCATGAATAATAAACTGTGGAAATGTGTGCACAAGGACATAGAAAGAGACAATACATGACAGTGGGCAGTTAATGCACTTTCATTTCCATGAGTTAGGGATAATTGCATAATTCATGAATGGCAGAGAAAAGTCACAAGTGTGAATTGCTTCTGGGTGACTTAATATATGTTTGATGGTGTCCCGACCATGCTAGTTAAAGAATATGTTTAAACTTACATCAATCATAGTTTGGAATTAAACATTTTAAGTAGCATATCACTAGGAATAAAAAATCTGTTCGGCATAATATAATTCTTTTCTAATAGGGATAGAATATTTATAATCAGTATTTTTTGCTTTTGCTTAATTTGCCAGCACAAATGGGTTTTTATATCTTTGTGTTAACTATGATTCATTTAAATTTTATTTTGTGCAGGGCATTAATATAAACAAAATTGTGTTCTCTTTTTTTGAAACTATCTAGTACCATTTCTTAAATTGTTAAATTCTTTGAAGACATTTAGACCATATTTATACCATATTTAACATATACATTATAATGATAATGTGTATTCCATGGAGAATAGTGATTGTTAGCTAGAACTTCAGGCATCTCGGTATTTCTTGAGGTACCTAACAAATATAATTTAGTATGCTTTTGTTTTTCTTGGTTGGAACATTTAAACATAGTACTCAGTAATTAAATATTATTAAGAAATACTTTATTATTTACATAGAACAGACAACTGAAGCAAAATGCTTCCATGAAAAGAACAGTGGATTAGCAATTTAAAAAGATTTTGGAAACAGAGTTCTAACTTGTCCAATAGGAACACAGTGTTGTTATGGGAAATTGGTACTTGTATATTTGCACACTTTAGTACATTGTATATGAACATTAAAGCCATATGCCAATTGACCGACCTAAAATTGTTCTGGACTGTTACAAATTTTCATCACCAGTCCGAGGAGTCAAATTTATAATTAAATTTGCTTTATGCTTTATAATTAAACTCCGATATGCAAGAAGATTTCAATGCTCTATGACCCCCTTTTCTGGGCCATTTTGTAAATACAAACTCATTTAGTTGTTCACATCAGTGCTCCGTGCACCTACTGCATCCTGTATGTCACTGTTACCTGGACAGAAGCAAAAACATCAAACTGAATATCTCAAAGACAAAAGCATTTAGTATTAGCTAGAAACCACTAGATATTGGTTTTCTAAGATCCATGAAAGTTAATGAAACAACATATTTCCTCATGTAGGAAAAAAGGTACTTGAGATTCAAATCTATATTAGCTTACATTACGTAATTGTAAAATGTACTAATATAAAATATTACAAGAATACTACTTTAAGTACACAATGAGCACAATACTGTGCCATTCATGAAATAGAGCACCAATTTTCTGTCTATCATTAAAATGCCTACAATTTGTCAACATCGTAAAGCATACTTTTCTTCTTCTATTAACTGGAACTGACTAATTGTCATTTACAGGGTGGTTGTTGGAGATTCCATAGTCAATAATATTATAATCATCCCTGGGCAGCAGATGGGTATTTAACAGTTTGGTTCAGGTTGTCTAGGACAACAGGAATGTTGCTATGCTGCATCTCCAAGCCTCTGGGGTGAAATCAGTTGTGACAAAGCAGTGAAGATTCAATTTGTAACAGATACAACACCTTTGAAGTACTCGCTTATGATTTCACAGTGGCATTATAAGTCTCACTGCAGTATTTAAGCAGTTAGAAAGAATGTTGGTTATTAGCAGTTGAGTTTTGTAAAATAGGATTTTTATTTTCTTTAAATAGCCATGGCAGCAATTTGTGTTATCCCAGCACTGCGCTTTCACTGCCACGGATTAGAGCTGGCATGTTTTCATGCTCCTCTTCTTCCAGGTAAATTCTTTTGTCTACAAGACCCTGTGTTACATAACCATATTAATACATATTTATAAACATAAGCACATATAAGCAATATATATAACTTGTATTTAAAAAATAAAAATTTGTTATTTTACTAAAATTTAAAATAACATATATTAAAAAAATGTAATAGTATTTTATAGAAGACCAAAGGATGAAATGCTTTGTTTTATTTCTTCCAAATAACATTTTAATGGTCAGATATCAAAGTAATGGAGACCTCACAGAATACTATATATAAGGTAATTAAAAATATATAATATCATAAAGCTCAACCATTTCCTTAATAATCTTGAAAGTACAGCATTAGCAATACATAAAGCAATTTTGCTGTTACTAAATCTGATCACATCTAAATTTCCTGTCTTATCATGTATCAGAAAGGGTCTGGTTCCTAAAAATAATGTCTAGAAATGTTGAGGTATGCAATAAACTGCTTCGTGATGGGGAAATGTGATCTCCACAGATGTTTTATTAGGGAAGCAGCTAAGGTTCGGGCATACAAATTTGAATACCAAAATTTTATGTAAGTTACTTAATATTAAACTTGTGCAATACCACTTTGTTTTAATGACTCTATAGACTTCAATGGGTTAACTTTGTAGGAGGGTCAGGTTTTATATGTTTATATTTTCTTAGCCTTGGTCAGGAGAAGTGGCTTTGCTTGCCCTTGTGCGGTGCTGGAGTGGTAGGGTTTCACTCCGTTTGAAAACCTAGCACATCCCAAGAGGTTACCTTGGTGTAGATTTCTTTCTTTCTATATTAAATCGCTCATTGTTGCAAAGTGACTGGTGCTGCTGGGCTTTGAAAAGAACTTCTAAGAGGTTAAAAAAAGCTTCTATATGAAAGGATTTTTTACTTCTGCAGACAGAATACAGTTTGCAGCTGTTTGACATGCGACAGTGATATGGATCTGATTGTATACAGTATAGCAGGGGCCATGGATGCAGCTGGAATAGAGGTTATAAATTTTAAAAGCAATGCAGGTTTTTGCCATTAATTGGCTGCTAATAAAAGCAAACTCAATGGTTTCTAACTGTGGGAGCCTGTGGCTCTGTATCTGATATCAGGAATTCATACACATTACACAGTTTTAGTGATTCAGACCACGACTAATTGAAATATAAGGCATACTGATCAAATTTAGCATTACCAGCCTGCACTATGGTTCGGGACTGTATGGCGACAAGGTAGCATTTATTACTTATTCTCCATAACACTGCTTGATTGAAATATCTAGCTATGTTGTCAGCAGAGGCCCAGCTGGGCTTTAGTACAGCTAATTAAGTCATTAAAAGAGGGGTCAAGCAATTTAATTCTTGCATACTAAAGTACAAAAAAGTCTTTTATTGTATTTTTTAATAAGTTGAGATTTGAATTTTTAGAGAAATTTCTTTTTAATAATAAATGCATTTACAGACTTATGTATTATAGTCTTAATTTAAATATGTAGAGGTCGGAAATTATGAACTTGTTTATATGGTTATGTTTTTTAATAAGTACATCATGCATGTGATTTCTGAAAGTTGTTTGATAAATTAAATACTGATTCAAGGGGCGTAGATTCTGATACTTTTCAACTGATGATTTCAGTATAGTAATGTTTTTTGGGGAAAAATTTCAAAGATAAACATATTGACTGCATTATCCATCCTGCAAATCTAAGTAAATATATACTATGATGTTCCTTGTTTTGAGGGCTTTTGGGCAAAAGTATGAGGTTCCAATTGTAATTTATTTCTTTGTAATTTATCAAGTGCCTCGTAAAATTCCTATTTCTCTATCTGAGAGGGCATGTGAACTTATTTCTGCTGAATGAATCAGTGGAGCATGGAAGCATTAATTTATTTAAGTGGACACGTGTTAACACTGTTCAAAAATATTCACAAAGTTGTGGGGATTACTGACATATTACCAAAAACACTGCTTATTTCAAAGTGCGTGAATGGTATAATGATAACCTAATACAATATTTTAAAGGATGACTATGGTGCTTTTCTTTATTATTTTAGTAATTATGAATGTTCCAATTTACATTTTCTCATAATAGTCTCCTAAGGTAAACACTGAATGTAGTAGGTGCTCCAGAAACAATTACACAGCAACAGTTGAATGTCTCGGACACGCAGAATCGACTTCTTTAATATTTTGAAGAACAATTTATACAGTTTGTGTCTTTTTTTTCTTGCACATTAACTCTCAGTCAATCATAGTTTCCAAAGCTAGGTTAGAAGATAGGGCATGAAGCTCAAATGCATTCATTTTAGTGAGGTATGGGAATGAATCCAGGAACACTTTTGGGGAAGAAATATGTTTAAATTGTATGTTGAATTAAATTAGCAATACATTTAACTTCTACTTGTTCTGGTTTCTCATTTGGCATGCATTTAATAATGAGTAGAATCAGTAAATATCACTGGTTTTGATCTTTTAGAGCATTTATTGTTTTATTAAGAAAATTCAAAAATCAAGTAAGTAATAAAAGTAGAGTGATTGAAGAAGCTTAAAACGTATGGGGAAATTATACAAAATAGTTCATATTACAAGTGCTGTCTTAGTTAGAAATGGCTTGAAATACTAAATGAGGTCAGCTTTATAAAAATCCTAGAAGAGACCCATAAAGAGATATAGATCTTATTCTAGTTTCCGTATCTGCTGAGGATCCATTTTCAGCATGAGACTGACATGGGACAACTGTTACGAATTTTTACACTTTTATTAGAGTGCCGATCCAAATGAGCTGCTGATATGTCAGCAGGAACTGTGCATTTCCAAGTAAAATTGGCACTGGCATCAAATATTTTTATGAAAATGGCTTTCCAGAGATTGAGAAACTTTCGCCTATGAAATATAGTTAGTTGTTCTCTAGCTGCTTTGGCTTAAAAACTTTGGAAGTAAAACTACGTACATGATAAATTATGTATTTCTCTTTAAGGTCCAAGACACAACTCTCCTTGCTAATGTATTTAATTCTGATGGAAGATCATTGTTGTTCCTACTAGAGAGCCTCACATAATAAATATACTACAGATTGGACATTGGAGTTCCTGTTGTGAATGTAGAATGTAGGAAACCACATATTCATAAACCAAGTTATGAAAACAGCCCTGTCTGTGATGGCTGTGTGAGTTCTGTTAAAAAGAATTTGTTGTGGTGACCACACTAAAAACCATTCTTTGTCTACTTTATTACTAGTTATTCAGTTCACATCTCAGTTCTTCTCTAGAGAAGACTAAAACCATGCCCCCTTCAGAATCATACTAACAAACCCAGGTGTAATTTAGTGTGGTTCAAAGCTAACGTCAGATATGTATTCTTTGTACCAGAAAATAATTTTTGATCTTTTGTAAAAGCAACTTTTTGTCATAGTTGCTAGTAGTAATAATTCTTACATGTGCCATTTGAACGGCACATTTGATTTGACCAAAGAACAATGATATTCTTTGAAGGGTAACTCGCACTGTGCTTGGTCAAAAGGAATTCCTGCAAATCAGAGTGACAGACATGTTCCTTGTCAACTCTTCCAGGCTGACTCTTCAGTACACCAGACCTCTGCCTGTCTCCCGTGGGGCAGCTCTCCTGGGAGTCACACAGGAGGGTTCCCACTGATTGAAGACCTGCTCTCAATCTGCACAGATAAGTTAGAACACACATGACGGTCTCACCTGGCCCCTAAAGCGTTCAAAAGCTACATTGTTAACTGGATTCAAATAAGACATTTCTCTCTCTCCCCTCAAAAAAATACTGTTTACAGTTTTTCTTCAAAACGTTAAAACACACTGTTTTTGCTACCAATTTAAAATATGTATCTCATTTTTCTGAGTCCCAAAAGTTTACAATTTCTTATCATGCATTGAGTGTAAGGGATAGGAGTATGGGATATCACTGAAGACCAAAAGTCTGGTCTCAAAGGAATTCTAGCTCAATTTTAAAATCAGAAGTTATGGAAGGTTTTGGGTAAGCCTGCGAATCGCTGGGCACCTGTCCAAAATGAACCTCTAAGTCTTTTGAAGTCTACCCATCACTAATATACACAGTACAGTCTAATCCAGCTGTCTGCCCCTTTTCCTGTTTCCTTTTCTTCAATCTGTCCTGAGGTACCAGTAGCTACATACTGTGGGAGATGTTTGGTAGAAGGAATATTGCCTCTTGGAAATGTTCCCACACAGTGTATCTAGGCTTTTGTTTGGGGGAGTCGCTGGGTGGGAGAACAGGTAGTACTTTAGTCATTTATCTTTCTGGCTGACATACATTTACACCATAATAATTCCTACCTAACTTTCAAATTACAAACTATTTTAGTTATCAGTAATGACAGTAATATCTTTGCAAGATATGTTTTCCATTTCAACAAAAGATCACACAATTTTAAAGAGCAGTACAGATTCACAGATGAGAGTAAACAAATATAATTTAAAAAATTAAATTAATACCTTTTAATACCACAAACATTTATGTTATATACTATGAAAATATTTACATGGCTTAAGTCAGTGAAATTTTTAATTTTAAAAAGCATTTTACAGCTGATGGTTTGGTTAATGACCTTACTATTTTAATATATATTTATTTCAAATATTTTTCACTAAATGATTTTTGGATAGGGATAAATTTTGGATAAAGATAAACATTAAATTACAACAAACTAAAATATGAGCATATTTTCTAAGAAATCATTGTCATATATACATTGAAAAATTCAGATTTTGGTTAGAAGATATTTGAACTTGCCAACATACTTAAAATTGTCTTTTGAGAATATCACTTTCTTGGTCATTTTAAGTATATAAGTTCATAATTGGATATTTAATTTTGGGGGACTTATGTTATTGAACTGTTTCTGAAATGGAAATTCTTTAAATATTTCTACACATATATTCCAAAAACAGTAGTGGAGTCAGTATAAAGTATTTTGTTATTACAGAACCCCACAGAAGTTAACTAAAAACACAGAGTGAGAACAGAGAAGCCAGCTTCGTCACTGCTCTGACCTTTTAATAAAATCCCATTTTATGTAAATAAAAGATTGATGACTTGGAAGGAAGAAGGATCATGACTGGGGAGTACACTGCAAATCTAGGTAAAGAAAATACTATAGTCTGTAGTCTTTTTTTCTCTATTCACAATGTCTTTCTTCTTGTTTTTCTTTTCCTGTTTGAGATCAAAATCCCCAAACCATGTGCAAGTTTTTTGTGCAAATCACCATTCCAAGCATTATAAAGTTATGTTGATGAAAAAAAGCATATTTACAATCTTAAAAAAATAAATGAATAAATCAAACAGACACATGCGAAAGCACTGTGTAGAAATCTTGGTTAGGAAATATAGTCAATAATAATGTAGTAGTTATGTATGTTGCCATTTGGGTCCTGGAAATATCAAGGGGAACACTTGGTAAAGTACATGATTGTCTAACCACTATGCTGTACACCTGAAACTAGTGCAAAATAATATTGCATATAAACTGTAATTGAGAAAAAAATTTAAAAACTAGAAAAAACAAATCTGGATTATAATCTCAGCTCTACCCTAGAGTATCAAACAAGTTACACAATCTTCAAATGTATATATTTTATCTGTAAGATGGAATATTAACCCAAATAGCCTCCAGGTTCATTCAGATACTTGGATGGTAAAATGCCTGCTAAGGAACTCTGAAGATTCAATTTCATTTAAAATTGCAACAGGGGTTTATAGAAAATGACAAGCTGATTCTAAAATGCACATGGAAAAGAAAAGACAAAGAAAAACCAAGATACTTTCTGAAGGTTATAAATAAGGAAGTACTGGTGCCGTTGGGTATAGTAATCAAGATGAAGTGTTACTGAAATAGGGGTAGACAAACAGACCAGGATGGAGAGCCTGCGCCGACACCCCTTCCAAGTGGAGACTTGGGGTAGAACAGAGACTGCTTCATGAGTCTGCGGGGAAATGAAACATTACTCAAAAAAAATAAAGTGACACTAGGTCAACTGGTTTAGCCACATGGAAAAATAGAGAAACATAAAACTTTAGATAAATTAAATATCTTAAAGTAAAAACCAAAAGGTTAAATTTTTTATAAGAAACTATTTGAAAAAATATATCAGGAACAAAAGGCATTTTTTAAGAACTAAAAAAATCACAAATCATAAGGAAAAAGACTGGTATATTTGCATATATACAGATAATAAAAATTTCTATATACCAAAGGATTCTATAAAAATAGGAAAAGATAAAGCAAATCTGGGAGAAGATACTTGTGATATATATGTGATGAATAATTAACATATAGCAAAGATGAAGAACTTCTACAAATCAAGAATAAAAAGACATTCAGCTCAATTAAAAATGGGTAAAGAATATGAACAAGAACTTTTCAGCAGACTAATATCACACACACAAAAAATCCCAATGGATGAGAAGATGCTTAGAACCATGCAATGTAGATTATAAGAAATATAAGATACTGTTAACATCAGTTGGGCTGACAGAAATTAAAAATTTGCAAAATAGTGAGTGTTGATGAGGATGTGGAGAAGTCAAAACTTAAGTACTGCTTAAGTGCTTAATATAATTTCAAACCTTACAGGATATTTGGTATTCTAGCAGATTGGACAATGTATGTACTTTCAGGAGAGTTTAGTAAATGGATATGGTGGTAAGAATATAAAAGAAATACTCTTCCACTTGTATACAAGGCAATATGAAAAGATGCTTATTCCAGCATGCTTTATAATAAGAAAACATAAAAGATCTTAAATTTCTGTGTGACCATTGACTAAATAAATCATTGTATAATCATGCAATAGAAAACTATAGATCAGTTCAGATAAATTAATTTGAGGTAGGTGTATCAAATGGGATAAAACTAGAAAATCTAATAATAAGTGAAAATGTAGTTTGCAGAATTATATACATTATAATATTTTATAAAGTTTAAAAACAAAAGCATTATGTACAGTTCATAAATAAATGCATATGTGGCAAAAAAACATTAATGTAAAATATATATACCAACTTCAATGTATTGCCTAACTCCATAGAGGGAGAAGAAGAGGGAAATGTGATATGAAATTTGTTGAAATGAATTCCAACTCTGTAATATTTTGTCTTTTAAAAAATGCAAATGGCCATGACTGGTGTGGCTCAGTGGCTTGGGTGTCATCCAGTAAACCAAAAGTTCACCTGTTTGATTCCCAGTCAGGGCACATGCCTTCATTGTGGGACAGGTCCCCAGTGGGGGACATTCAAGAAGCAACCAAGTGTTGTTTTTCCCACATATCAGTGATCACTCACTCTGGTTCTCTCTCCTTTCCCTTCTCTCTAAAAACATATAAATAAAATCTTTAAAAAATGCAAATATTGCAATATGTTAAGAATTATTTACACTCATTATATTCCATGCATTTTTCTGTCTGATCAAAATATTTACATTTTCAGTAAATTTTTGAGGCAATTGTTATATATTGCCTGCTTATTTAAAATAATCACTAAAAATTAAATGAATCATATTAAGAAGTTGGCATTATTACAACTTAGAAGATTGGAGGAAGAGCCAGGCCAAGCTGAAACCAGACTTCAAGGGAGAGGGCCGGCCAGCTACAGGGGTGTCTCCTAGGAATCCTGGCCTGGGAGGGTGGGAGGACTACAATCTGGAGACAACTTTTGATATTGAAATAAACTGCCACTGCCAGGTTGAAGGATCATTCCTGAGGTCATGCAAGTGCGACAAGGATCTAGTCCCTTCCCCTTTTTCCAGCCTCCCAGTTTCCCTCTGATGCCCTCTAATGTCAGATCTTAACAGGGAACAACTCAAAGCTGAGCTGTAGTTTGCAGAGTCCCAGCCCCCAGAATTACAAAACAGAGCACAGAAGAGTGGTTTTAAAACTGAGAGACAGTATGTTGATAACAGTCATATTACTCAACCTACTTCCTGTTTTCATTTCAAACTCCAGACTATCACTTTCTTTATAATACTAAAAGTAGGGGCTACTTATTCTTCCATGGTCCAACTAATATAGCCCTGCAAGAAGTCAGCATTATTCCAGACTGCCCCTGCGGCTTCCTTTCTGGTGACCCCATTTCCACCCTCCTACAAACCCATATCCATTAAAAAGCCCTATAGTTCCCCTATTTGGGTATTTCACTGGTTTCATTCCCACACACAAAACCTTTGGAAAGTGATTCAGCCTTCTTCTGTACCTGAACTCTTGCCATAATCTTGAAAGACAACAGTGTTTATGTGAAAACCCTAGAGAGACCAACACCTCAGAGTACTACTACCATCTTGTGGATGTTAAACCCTCCATTTGACTTCACTGAATCACCCAGCCCCACTTTCCACCTAGATTTTGTGATTTCCTGAACATTCTCTCATTGTTAAATCTTCATTCCTATTTATGCTTTTAGAATGACCACATAATCATCTTTCTCATCCAGAATCTTCCTTCCATGTTGTTTGTTTTCTGACTCTGTGAAATCACACTATCTTCCTTTAACGCTTTACTTTCCTCCTTGTCACTAAGTACCTTCCTGGGTTTACCCTTTATCTTATTTGATCTTATTTGCCTTAGACCTTGAGAACAACACTTGAACAATATTTTTATATCACTTTTTACTATCCCCCCCAGCCTTATTCTCTGATTGTAGGCATCTTGCAGAGAGCCCATCCTGGATTAATGCAGGACCTGGGCTCTTTATTCCTGTACCAGGAATGTCACTGAGGTCACCCAGATCCCTCCTTTTCAGATTCTTGAAATCATAGTCTACTCCTGCTGCTTCTATGTCTTCATCACTATGCACTGTAGTATTTTGATGAATCTTCTCTTGTTTAAGTTAACAATGATATTATAATTTTATAATCAGTGAAAACTTTTCAACCATTAATGTACTTGGCCTCTCAATCTATTTAACACTATTGATTTTTCCTTTTTTAAACTCTGTGCACCTTTGGTTCCTGTGCTATTGTTTTCTTTAGGTATTCTACCATTTTGCTCTTCTTGCTCTGTGCACTTTTCAAGCTTGCATTTTTTACCCTGAATCATAAATTTTGGTGTTCTATAGCTTTTTCTCATTTTATAGGTTTTCCTACTGAGTGATGCCTTTTATTCCTCTAGTTTCTATCATCACAAACACGCAATTGACACCTTATCTCTTCTGGCTCCGACAAATGCACATCTACATTTGTCCTGGTGTTCTATATCAACCTTGACCTACCCCACCCTGTTTCTTATTCTGCCCCACTCAGTTTATTAAGCCAGGAATATGAATGTTGGATTAAATCCCTTTTTTCCTTCTTTTTAGTCTGCATATTTAGATAATACAAAGTCTTAAAAGAGTCTGCTTTCTGAAAACCTTTCAAATAAGGTCCTTTATTTAAAGCCAGTGGACCTTACTTTTAAGTCATCTCCCCTCCTCATCATGGTCCATTCTAATCCATTCCCCACAACACTATGAAAGTAATATTTTAAAATACATATTTTAATCTTTTTTGTCTTTTTGCCTACTGTCTTCTTATAGTTCTTCGCCGCCTACAGAATGTCTTGTAAGGTATACAAGTTTCGTTGGAGTCTGGCTCCTGCCTCATTGCTTTTCTCCCCCATTCAGCATCAATGTTGCAGCTATTCTGGACTTCCTGCCCATCCCCAAATACACACTGCATTTCCACACTTCTCTGTGTTTGCCCCTCAAAGTTATTCCCCTGGAGTAACTTTTCCTTCCTCCCTCTGAATCCTTTCTTAGTCTTCTTGGAAACTTTTAACCTTCCTTCTTAGCTTTTAAGTCTTGGATTTTCTCCTTTGAAGCCAATGGACACATCATATTTAAGCATAAGAACATGAGACTTGGTGTCATCCATATATGGTTTTTAAAGCTGGATCTGCCCTGATATGGTTCATGAGTAATCTTGATGAGCCTTGAAAGTTCAATGATGATGTGAACTTCACCAGTTTATTAGGTAGGATTACATATGACAAATGATAATAGAGGTGAATAAGATAAAAACCCAGAAGATACCCAGTACTGGGTATCTAGAGGACACTTAATCAGTAGTTATCATTATTTTGATTGTGAAATTAATGATAAGAGTGACATTTTTAGCAGTAACAGTCCAGATATCATCATGCAGCATTAGATACTCCACCCTATAGATTCCATATAGACCTAAATGGCTCGATTAAATTTTGTCTGTCTCCTTTATTCAAAAACAGTGGTCTCCTTGTTCTGAGTTAATTTAATTATGCCAAATTTGATTGTTGAGAGGATGTGAAGCAGTTTACAAAAAGAGATATATAACAATGGAATAAAATGTATAGGTATAAGAATTATGAAATAAAGGAAAATATGGGTAGAAAAGTAAGGTAAAATTACAGTAAAGCAGTCTATAAAAATATGTGCCATATACTCATATGCAGTTCTCAGGATACATAACAGATTTATCTCTGAGTTTCCTAGTGGCCAAAGCAAAGAGGGAAACAAAATTCACAATATTTGCCAGGGAAAAATAAAGAAGTTACTGAGGACAAGCATAGTTTTTCTTGGAACTGAAATATTTCTTCGATGCATTCATAAAATGTGACACTGAAGTATACTGTGAACACTTCCTAGTCAAATTGTTCTCGGTGCAATATCACTTAGAAGCTTGTCAGGCATGAGGCATGTAAGGCCCCACCCAAACCTGTCAAAGTTAAATCCACATTTTGACAAGATCCCCAGGACATTTATCTGTACATTAAAGCTTGGAGGTGCTGTTACAGAGGACAGTATTTTCAACAACTTACCTTAAATAAATTAGGGAGTTTGGTGTTGTGGTTTCTTTACATCTTTAAGCTTTAGATTCCAAATACATAGAAAAATACTGTAGACATGCAATCTAGTTTGTAGATTTGACATATTTTTAATATATTTTCTAATGTGTGATTGATCTCTCTTTAATGAGAAATAAAACATGTTCTTTTCATGAACCTTCCCCTGACTTCCTCCTTGAAGGTGATCATTATTGTGAGTTTGGGTAGCATTATTCCCAGGCAGACTGTTATAGTTCACCACCTTGTATGTCTCCATAAGATATCACTGTTCAAGTAACTACTTCTTTTGAATATTTTTAAAGCAAACCCAGGACATAGCATGAAAACACAATTCAGTAATAACAATTCACACAAAATACAGAATCTGTGCAAGGGAAGTGCTTTCTAGCTCAATTCAAGGTGATAATTTAGATTTTGCAATTATGAGAATGGGTGGGGAAAAAGAATCATTGGGCAAAACATTGTTTTGGTGATGGAGAAGACTTGGACACAGAGAATTCAATTTAGTGGCTGTGGTACCGGAGCAAAATGATAGTACCAATGTGACAGTATTAAATTCCAGTCTTTCTTTCCCTTCCACTTTAAGGAAGATATATTTAATAGCTTTTACTATATATATTTTTTATCTTTAGATGCTGCTCCACCTGAGAGGCAAGTGCTAAGTATGAGGAACCATTGCCTGGGCGAAAAGTTTCTGATTAAAATATATCATCCTAACGGGAAGTGGCAAGAGCCTGAGGGAATGGAGTTGCTAGAAAAGGGAGATGAAGGAATCTAGATCAGGGGAAGGGAGGGAGTTGGCCCTGCTAACACCCTGCTCGTTTTTGCTTCCACTCTCATCCTTGAATTTTCCTATCCTGCTTTTCTTCCATCCTCTGGAAAATTATTCCCCCTTTCCTCTAATTCTATAATGATTACATCATGATCTTCTTCTGGAAGTCACCTAAACCAATTTTGGAGAAAATACAAAAGACTAGTTAATGCTGAAATACAGTAAATATATAAAATAAGTTCAAATTGAGTAGTACACCAAGAAAAGAAAGGTAAAATGACCACCAAATACCTTGAGAGAGTTTTAAACTTAAGGGGAAGTGGCCACAACTTTGTTCAACTCTAAGCAGCTTTAATTCTCCAGGTTTATCTTAAGCATAAATTATTCTGAGTACAAGCAATTTTTAAAGGCACATAGTAGCAGTACTGCACACACACGCACACACACACACACACACACACACACACACACACACAAACATTTCGGCACTTTAAAACAAAACAGAATCCGAACTTCTGAAAATGGTGATACAAGCCCTCTGGAAGAAAATTGAATGATATTTGTAGTACATCCAAAGGCAGAATCAGTAATCCATATTCAACATTTCAAAGAGCTTCATGAATATTGTGCATTTGCTCATCATAAAACTGTTCAGGATAACAAAAATATAAACATTAAAAATTGGGTGACTAAGATAATCTGCATTATGTGTTGTGTTATTATTTGCTAATCTCTATGTGCTATCTTTTGCTAATCAAGTCTGAATAGCTGTGGAGGGCTATATAGGGAATTTGGTGATGGTGGTGGTAGGTGAGAGAATCAAAAGATATTGGAGGTACAAGAATGCTCTGGACCACTGGACTAGATGTTCACTAGGATCCTGCCTCACTTGAACATGCTTCAATCTGTTGGTAAGGTTGTCCATCTCTCTTCTAAGAAAACTCTCTTACATGGAGCCATAGTGGGAGGCTGTCCACCCCTGTGTCCAGGTGAAATATAAATTGCATTGACATGTGAGGTTTATTATTATTAATTATCTTATTTTTCTGCACCTTTCTTTTGACATAGTCTGAATCCCCAAAGATAAAGGTAGGCATTTCTGGATTTCACTATATTCTCTTTTTCTCCCTCTTTTGAACTACTGTTCCATAGGACCTCCCTAGAAAAGTGAAACTAAATACAATAAAATGAACACAATACAGAAAATGCTTAGGATTTTTGTGCTTAGAGAAATGATGCTAGATTTCTCACTTAAAATATATTTCTTAAAGAAAGATGATTATTTCAATGTGGCACCAGTGAAGTTCCCTTTCCATCCATTTGGTAGACTGTCATCATTTTTGATGTAATGCCTATCTGAAACTGAAAAGTCACAACTTGTCCTAAGCTGCATTTAGGCTTTAAATCTCTTTTTCAAAGCTTGGTTTATTTCCATTAAGCCTCTTCTTTTTAACTCAGGTGATGCATTTGTGTTTAGAAATATATAACTTTGGCTGCCTTGGATGTTTTTCCTTCATGCAGATTTTATGCTGGTAAATGTGCACTAAAGGGCATTTTTATAATTACTTGTTTAATCTGGGAGCTCTGTACACTTTGTATGCACCTCAGCACAGTTCCTAGCTCAGGTATTAATAGTGTTTTTGATGAGTTGATGAGGTTGATATTGGTGGTGATGAAAAGAAAATGAGAATAAAATCAGCATTGAGAAACTTAGGAACACAGCTGAAGTATGATTTCATCTTTACATAAAGTGCTTTGCAGGAAAAGATAAGTTTTATGCTTTGAGAATATCTGTGGCATTCATGCTGTGAACACACTCACAGCTACTTGCTTGCTGACTTAAAACAGGCAGAGACTGGATTTTAGATGGTAGTTCTGTAGATATTTGTTCTTATAACACTTGAAAGAAAATCATCTTTCCGTGTAATTTTGTAATTTAAAAATTAAATTATTTTTTCTAATTCAGAGTTTACAAGGAGCCACTAGAGATTATTCAGCTCTGTTTTTAGATGGACCAGTTTATATTACTCTAAACAGAAGAGAATATATTTTGTTTTTAAAAAGTTTATTATAAAGATTAGTTTCAGCTATTCTAGGGTACAAATGTCACTAAATAAATTCTTTGATTTTACTGTATAGAAGTTATAGATATTTGTGCTGTTCTTTTTCTCCATATGTTTCTTAAAGTACTATAATACTGCTTTTTTCCCCAAAAGTGTACAATAAAACCTTTAATTGTTACTGTTATCAAGGTCTGACTGGAAAAAGTCCAGCCATTTTTAACATAATGAGAATTGCTTATGCAACATCAATGTAAACTGACAGCCTAGGACAGTGGACTGGAATGCACATGTGTGAACAAGAAGACTTCTCTATACTAGTCAGTGGGGGTGGTGGCAACATTGAGTGAGCATGTGTACTGTGTGGCTGTGACATTCAAAATGACTGAGTGAATAGAGCAATGAATCTGCATCAAATTTTCCATGAAGCTTGAATATTCCTCCATGGAAACTACTGGGATGATTGAGAAGGCTGTAGCTATGGGCAACTGGTGATTGGCAGCTTCATCACGACAATGTACCTGCTCATGCATCATGTCTTATGCAGAGTTTTTTGGTGAAACTTCAAATCACCCAGATTTGAAGTTTCTCTACAGCCCAGATTTGGCACCCTATGACTTCTGGCTTTTCCCAAAACTAAAATCACCTTTGAAAGTGAAGAGATTTCAGACCATTGATGAGATTTGGGAAAATATGATGAGGCAGCTGATGGCAGTTGGGAGAACTGTGTGAGGTCCCAAGGTTCCTACTTTGAAGGGGACTGAGGCATCTTTGTTCTATGTACAATGTTTCTTGTATCTGGTACCTTCTTTAATAAATGTCTTTATTTTTAATATTATGTACCTTCTAGACAGACATCATATATTGTAGGTTAGTTTTTACTTTTCTTAACTTGCCATAATTACTGATCTATTGGCCCTGCTATTCAAGCCCACAGAATCTATTTTGTTCTTTCCATCTTGTGAATGACAATTTAATCTAGGATCTAGAAAGGTGGGCTAAGTATTTGGATGACTAGGCCTGGTTTCTTTCCACTTTTTACTAGACCTTGCCCAAAAGTGAAACATCTTTCTGAATCACATGGGGTGCCTGTAAACAGCAAGAGTATTTGGGACCTGCCATAGACTATGTGCTAGCAAGACCAGAGAATATACATTTTAACAAAATTCTAGGAGACTCCTGTATATTCATGTGGAGAGCTGCTCAATTAGTAATATCTTGTACTGTTTTTACAACCTTCTATTTTGACCACAAAACTATAGCCGATCATTAGTACAGCCCCTTAGATTCCAGCCAATCCCCGGATAAGAAAACTTGAATAGTAATATTGTGATAAATTGGACTGCAGTTTGCTAAGCTGTCTTCTGTCTTGAGGTTCATATTAAATGACATGAGGTCATTCTGGAATGATGGGGGCTTGGAGCTAGCAGGCTAGCCTTTCTATTACAGTTACTTTGCTCAGCTTTTGGATGTAATCTGGCTCATTCTTTACTTGTTTTTTTCTAGCTCTAATAGAAAGGCATTAGAATCTTCTAGGTCTACTTACTACCAGTCTTAAAATGGAATGCGATACTTTCTCTGAAAAAATGAGACTGAAAATATTAAAGTAGTGATAATGTAAAGAATATGTAATGTTTTCAACTCCCTCCAGCTAAGCTACACATTTATATGCATTTGCATCCACTCTTTTCTTTTTCCCATCTCTTAAAATGGAAGTGGCACTACCCAGTCCCTCCCAGCCAGGGCTTTTTCCTCTGTCTGTGCCCTACATCCCATTTTCCCAATCTCTAAGTGACTGTGACTGATTATCTGCATTTCCTAGATCATCAATAACTTCTTCTTATTGGCTCTTTCCTCTCAGATTTTTACCATGCTCTAATCTTCCTCATCTTTTCAAATACAACTTTCTCCCTAACATTTCCTTTATTTCTCTTTTCCCATTAATGGTCCAACTTAGTGAAAGCATTATTGACAATCTCATTTTACTTCCTCGTTCTTGACTTTTTTCCCTGACCCACTACAATTTGATTTGGGAGCCATCACACCACAAAAACTGCTTTGACAGTCACCGAAGCCTCTATGCTAAATTCAATAAACACTTCTCAGTGTTTTTCTTATTTGTTATCTCGGCAGCATGTGACATCACTGACCACTTCACCTGTCCTGGATACTTCCTTCTTAAGTGGCACCCTCAGGCCTCCCTCCTCTGCCACTCCACTTTTCATTCTGGCCACACTACACACATTCAAGTTATCTGAGTGGCACAGACTCCCCTCTATCTGAGTCTTCCCATCTTCACTTCCCTCTACCTGGAACCATTTCTTTCCTCTTCACTTTGCTGTCTCTAACCTGTCCTCTAATTCTCCTTCCATATGGCTTTCTCTGTTTCTTCAAGTGTGGGTAAGTTGTTTCTCCCATTCACTCCCATATAACTCTTCACATGGAATTATTCTCACTGAACATTAATTACCCATTTGTCTACATACCTCACTGGAGTATTAATATTTGTCTACATACCTCACTACCTAAGACTAAGAACTGTGTCAGTTGTTTCCACTGACTTTTCTCTTGTCCCAGTAGCCTGCTGTGGTGACTGACACAGGGGACAGATAGAAGCACAATCAATATACAGGGTCTAAATTCATAGAGCTACACATGTGCATAGACATACTCTTACACACACACACACACACATCCGTGGTTCTGTGGATACTGTGGGAAATATGTCTATACTTCATCTCTAGACCTCACATTTTAATCAGTAAGATATATTCACAAAAGATTGCAATAAAGAACAGTAAATGGCCTTGGCCAGTGTGGCTTGGTTGGAGTTTCATCCCATAAAGTGAAGGGTAGTGGGTTCGATTCCTGGTGAGGGCACATACCTAGGTTGTGAATTCAGTTCCCAGTCAGGGTATATTCAAAAAGCCACTGATTGATGTTTCTCTCTTGTGCTGATGTTTCTCTCCTTCTTTCTTCTCCTCCATTCCCCTCTCTCTAAAATCAATAATCATGTCTTCTGGTGAAGACAGAAAAAAAGAACAGTGCATGCTTGGAGAAAAATGTATAATACAAACAGTATATATGTTAAGAAAAAGGCAATTGCATGCTTAGCTGAGGTGAGTAGTATATAGAAAAAATTCTTTTCAAACTTAACCTTAAAGGGTGACATGAGTTTTAATAGGGAAATATAGGAAGAAGGTGATTTCTGAGAGAGGCAACACCGAAATAGAAAAGTACAGAGCAAAATTAGAGAGAGAGAGAGACCAGGTATTCAGTTCGAGTAAGTAGGTTATAGGCAAAAATAAAACACTGGGACATTTGGCAGGTTGTGAAAGTTTGTAAAAGAAAAATAAAGAGTGTAACCTTTATTCTTTAGTAAGTGGGAAACAAAATGTAGAAATGCACAATTTTTCTCACATGCTAACCTAAAATATAAAATTAATAATTATATTTGCATCACCTGTAAACAGCAGGCACTGATGCAGCCAGCCTCAGCTGGCATCTGTGCCATGACTCTAACAGATCATGTATCTCAGGGTTCTCTTTCAATGTCACCAATTGCATTCCTCCTCAGTATGTGAAGTAATTACCCTGGTCAATTTATTGTTTAGCTATTTTAAATTTTCATTTTAAAACATTAAAAACAATCTTGCCCAAATGTCTAACCACTGCAGGTATTCCTGCCATAGTTTCTCTGCTTTCACTGATAACTTGGTATGATGAGAATTGAATTAACAAAAACGATATCATTTCAGATAAGAGGAAATTGTCAAATGAGCAGTGATCTAGTTTCAATTCCTGTAACGTGTACATTCTCCTTAGTTACTTTGATCCGCGTGTGTTGGGTGGGTCATTAAGCGTTGTCATGTAGATATAGACTAACTAGTAATGTGAAGACGTATGCTTGGATTATGAATTTTTGCCATCCCTCCACAGGCTTCTAGTTCATCTTCAAGACTACTGGAATTCATTTGATAATATTATTTATATATCAAGTGAGTTATTTACTAAACTTAGATATGTCACTAAACATTATCTTTCCATGATTAATTTCTATGTGGTTAAAAACACAAGATAAATTATTTTGCATATTTTTATTATATACTTTGATGGTGCTAATATGCTATGAATGAGGCATAGCCTCATATACAGCCTGAGTACTTTTATTCCTTGTATGTTAGTCTACAATTTACTTCCAAGAATAGTTGATTAAAGTCATCTCCTTAGTCTTTGGGCTTTCAACCCCATAATCACTTTTGTGGATGCTTACAAAATGTACTTTTATGCTATGGAGAAATTCAATGAAAATGTTTTCAGGGGGCCTCCCATGGAAATCCACAGGTGCTTCTTGAAAGACCAGCTTTCAGATACTACCATGGTAGTGCTGCCAGTGTTAGGAAAGGAAGGTTTACAGGCTGTACCAACTGAGTGAAAATACCTTGTTTCCACTTTCTTAGAAGTTCTGCTTCTCTTGCTGCAGCCCTGGAATACTCTCCAGTGGGAAGGAGGGAAGGTGAGGAAAGGCCAAAGAATAGCCGCCCTTTTCTTTCCTCAGAACTGTTGCTCAGGTCCAGGCTGGGGGAGGGGAGGTGACTGATGGTTGGGATTAGATGTTAAAGTTGGAAGTTAAAGTCATTTGAAATTTTAAATATTTAAAATGAGTCTATTTCCAAAATGCCTACTGTAGAATGCCTAGAAATGCCTGGGTAGTAAGAAATATCATCACAGTAAGAAAGGTTTAAAGGAGCATTTTGAAGAAAATGGGGAGAGGAAAATAAAGCTGTCCCCTATTTGTATACCATTCAGTTCAGCCATTTAGTTTATCTACAACATACCCGTTTTGGTGTATATTCGAGTTATCTTTGGAGTTATATAGCTGAAAAAAAATCAGCCTCCAAATCATCTTACTATTTCCCTCCCTCTTGTAGTGCCTCCCTGTTTTCCTTCCTCTTTTTTTCCATTTCTTTCTCCCACCTTCCCTCCTTCCTTCCCTTCCTCCCTCCTTCTATTCTTCCAAAAATATGGAGAACATAATCTTTGCCAGGTGCTGAGCAATGTGTTAAGGATACACAAGGGAAAAACAAACAATTCATGTCCTTTGGGGGTTCATATTCTAGTATCAGAAAGTAAATATTAAAATGGCTTTGTGCCAAAACTGAATAAATTAAGGGAGCATGCCACAGGAATATCTGATAGAAAAACAGAAGAAAAACTGGGACAACTGTAATTGACAACAATAAAAAAAGAATATTCCAGGTAAACAGAAAAACAAATATAAAGACCTTTATGTAAGGATGTGATCAGCATCCTTGTCAAAGAACAGAAGCCCAAAGAGATATAAGGGAGACGATAGGAAATAAAATTAAGAAACTTGGGATGGGGACAGATGATATGGGACTTTGGGCCTTAGGTTTTATTCTGTGTGATGGAAAGCCATTTAATGGTTCCCATAGTGATGTAATTCCATTTAGGTGCTAAATATAGAAAAGCTATGGGGAGACAAGAGTGGAAGACATAAGACCATTTAGAAAGCTCTCCTAGTAATCCAGGGATGAGTTGATAGATGCTTTTGATAAGGAAGTAGAGGTAGATTTGATGAGACATAATTAGATTTTGGTTATAATTTGAAGATGGAGCTGATAGAATTTGCTGATGGGCTAGATGTAAGATATGCAAAAATGAAGTAGAAGATAATTCTCAGGTTTGTTTGTTTATGTGTTTGTTTTCCAAAGTAATTGGTAGGGCCCTGTTTTCATTTACTATGACAAAACACCACAGAAAGATTAGATTTGGGGTGGAAATCAAGAGTTTAATTTTTGTTATATTAAGTTTGAGATGCCTATCAAACTTGGTACTTGAGATTTATTAGTCTGGAGTTCAGAGGAGAGGTAGGGTAGGAGATTTGAATACAGAAGTCACTAATTTATAGCTGGTATTTAAAGCCAAGAGAGCAGTTGACCACCTAGGAAGCAGGAGACAGTAGCCAAGAGAAGAGAAGAGATTGAAGAATGGGGCCTGGCTTACTCTATCAGTTAGAGAATGGGAAGGAGAAGTATCCATCAATGGAGTTTGAAAAGGTGTATACAGAGATTTTCTAAAAGCCAAATAAAGAAAATGTCTCAAAAAAGGCCCATGTGATCAGTTCTTAAGTGGCACAAAGAGAGTAAGTTAGATGGATGCTAACTGGATGGCATTGGATTTGTAAGTATGGACATCATCAGTGACTTTGATGAAAGAGATTTCAGTGGAATGGTAGAGTTGAAAACTTGACTGAAGTTGGTTTAAGAGGGAATGGAAAGCTAGAAAGTGGGGAGTGTGAATGAGTAGGTGATTCTTCAGAGCAGGTTTGCTGAAAAGAAGAGCAGAGAAATGGGACCGTAGCTGAGCTAATGAAGGATCAAAAGAGGTGGGGTTTTTTTGATGGGTAATATTACAAAAGATTTGGGCACTAGTGGGAATAATCCAAGGGAGTTGGGAAAATATGATGTAGGAGAGGAAGACACAATTACAGGAACAATGTGGGCAAAGCAGTGAAGGGGGGAGGTATACGGTGGTTAGTTAGTCTGGCCTTTGATCTGAGCAGTGGCACCAGTTGTGTCTTGCATAAAAAGAAAGAATAATAGTGACTCTGTACACATGCTCTTGAGAGTATTACATACTGTAGGCCATGGAAAAGCCCTTTGTAAGTGGAAAACTACTTATGAAAATAAAGGTTTATATTTACTTGAGTCACTTTTAATGAATCAGATGGTTGTGTCACTTTCCCCTGACAGATCCATCGGGAAATGGAGCTTAAACACTGCAGAGAGAAGGTGGTACGGGCGCCTGTATTCCTGCATATTTATTTGAACACATAATTTTTATATAATTAGACTGGCAACAAATATTGAAGCATCGCTAATGTGCCAGGTACAGATTCAGGTGCTTAAGGGTATAGTGATGAGAAAGACAATGTTGCTGTCCCAAAGGATCTTCAATTCTAGAAAAAAGGATAGAAAGATAAGTAAATAAATAAGATATTTTCTGGTGACACTTGTTAAAAAATCATAGGGAAATGTGATAGAGAGACATTGACCTAATTCCTTTGAAATTAAGTTTATTAAATACGGGGCCTGTGTGCTCCAGAAACACAAAACGGATTCCGATCACTGTGACAATAATTATCTCTCGTTCCTATAAACTTGTGACACAGGATATGTTAGGTAGAAATAATTACCACTTTTCAGATGAGAAAGTGTAGATTCTGGGAATTGGGTACAAGTTATTTTAAAAAGACTCAAATGCAGATATTTTGGCTTTAAGCTGATTGCTCTTTTTATGATAGCAGGAAAATGTGTAAGTAAGTTGAATATGTTAATTACTTCAAAAACCATCCTATATCTTAAAAAACACAGTTATAAGCACACAAGAATTAACATCTTTTAGATTTCAAAATGATCCAGGAAGTTTAGATTTGTACTTTCTGAGAAAAAAATGTAAAACATTTTATTATTGATTAGTCATCTGTAACAACACTCTTTTAAGTCTAAGAAATTTTAATGTCATATTTTAAATTACTTTAATTTACAACTGGCATTCTTTATTTTGTACGTTAAACATTAATGTTTACTGAGGGTAAAGTCATTTATAAAGTGCTTTTTTTGGGTAACTACAGAGAGATTTTCTTGAATAAAGAGATAAATATTTTAAACTAATACCCTTTAAAATTTCACTTTGGAAACATGAAACCATTTGGGGAATATAAATGTTCTGTACAAGGCTGTTGGCTAAGCAACTCTAAAGCCACAGATTCCTTGTTAACTAAATGCTAAAGCAATGGATAAAAAAGTATGATTGCTTTAATACCCTCTTTTCCCTTGTACTTAAACTAGGCAACAATTTGGATCTGAAAGACAATTTTATCTTTTAAGCTCCTGAAAATTTTGAGTTATTGGTATTTGTACCACTAATTAGATTCAATAGAATTTTGAAATTGATTTTTCAACCTCTGATCATGGTAAAATTGAATAAAACCTTAACTATTAAAAATGTATTGCTTCTAAAAAGGACACTGTGTAATATTGCAGGCTGCTTCTCTTTATTCCAGTGTTGTAGATGTAAGCTCTGGGTTTCTGAACGCTCTGATAGATGTTACAATGTACAGTGTTTATGATAACAGAGCAATATAGTAATTGTATGAACATAAAACAACCGAGAATCAAGCAAATTGCTTTATATTGACTTTTATTTTGGAGGTTCCAGACCTTTGGTAATGTTATGCATAAAATTTCGAGAAGTCAAATATCACAGAGAGTGTCTAAAGTCTTTGTCTGAAAGTCTTTTTGTTCTGAACTGTCAGAGGATACAAGAAGTCATCTGTGATATTTTCAGAACTATCCAATTTCAAATGCCTTTTTATTCAGTGCTTTTATGGCCAGTTGCCTGACAACATATAGATATGGTTACTTTCCGTGAACGTTCCTGTGCCGTTGGCTTTGGCCTGCGTTTCTAGGCGTGCATCCCCGGACAGTGTAGTCCCCCACCTACATCACACTGGCTTTACTCTTGCATTTTCACAAACTTTAGAGATTTTTGTTACTAAAAATGTTTCCAGTGCATGTGCTCTGAAATGTATTTTGAGACAAGTCATAGTTACTAGATGTGTAATGTTTTGGGTGTGCTTAAACAGGGATTTCATATTTATTAGACATTAAATATGCTATGTGGTTTTGTATTAAAATCTGGTTTTGTATTAATCTGAGTATTTGAAAGAATTTTTTATAAATAAAATAAACTGAAAGCTTCTAAATGTAGGCATTCTAAAATAGATTTTTAAAATAAAAAATGTATAATTTAGAAATACACATATATTTCAATAATTGTGACATTTAATTTCTCTGCTGGCTTTTACATCCATTTGTTAGCTTAGGCTGTTAGGGTTGTATACACACATTTGAGTTGTTCTCTGCATTTATAAGTTTCTACAAAATAAAATCATCCTTTTATAGTATGCTCATACAATATGCCCAATATTTGAAGCACATTAGAGAAAAGTGCCTACATAAAATTTTTAATTATATTGTTTGTCATTTTAATTATTATAGAAGAAAATAGATTAATAAAACAGATTAAGAGTAGAAGAAATATGTAGGATTAATTCAACACAAAATTTTATCTAAATAATTGAATTTGAAATAACCACTTTTTCGATCTTCTAGGTTTAACAAATATCTTACGGCACAGTGTTTAGACTGCTAGCTTAGTGGAGAGAGTGACTTAAAAGACAGTTCCACGTTAAAGCGATTGTATATTTGAACTAAAAACAATGTGCAGTGGGGTCCTAAGCAATTCTAAGGGATTATTTTTTTCCTTTTAAGAAAAATACTGCCTTGTGGATCACCAAGTCCAGATCTGTACAAAGAAAAACTAGTTCAGGGCTGAGACTGAGAGCTGATACATTTCAAGGAGGACCGGCCGGCTGCACTTGTGAGCGGTGACAGATCTCTGTGAAATATAATCCTGATTAAAAATGCATGTGTGAAACCTCTTCGAATAAAGTGCTGTGTCCAACAGCATTTTTTGAGCTTCTGCATGTGAGAAGGGAAAACTAATGTAGCTATTCTTGTACTATTTACCCTTTCATTTGCTGGCAGTGCTACATTTCTGAAATTGTCTATATTACTTTGAATGAGGTAGAATTGTATTTTTTATGTGTGTGTAAAAAAAGTCACGAATACTAGTGAATTTAATTAAACACATACATATAGACACAACATTTTAATAAATATATCTGAATCAAACCAATGCACTAAATGATGGAAAATTGTGATTTAGATGAACATCAACAACTATGATATTTAGGCATCTACTATGGCTAAATCATGTAAAATAAAACAAGGCATATGCATGCAACTACTTCACACAGATTAGCAACTCTATTGTTGTGACTCCATTACTCTTGCAGTGCCAAAGCTTTAATCAACTATTGAAAAACTTTGAGTGTTTAAACCAGTTCTCCTCATTTGGGGTCCAGATTTGAGGGAATTCAGGTATAAAGCTTGAGAGGTTTCTAAAATAGAGATGAAGTAAATCTGTCTAGTAAAAAGGTAAAGCAACTCATTAAATGTGGGGGGGGGGGGCTGCTGGTGAGATCCCAGTAAGCCAAGTTGCATTTGGGCCCACGTGTTCCTGTTTCCACAGCCCTGTGATTCTGACCCTATGGTTCTGGCCTAGAATGGTTAATTGTGGCCATGCCTTTTATTGGGATCTAAAGAATGGGCATGAAACCATGTAGATAATCACTTCTTTTAAAAATAAAGAATTGGGGAGAAAATCAATAGCATGGTCCAGTAGAGTAACATAAAGTAGAATAGATGCTTGTCTGCGATTGCGTGTGTCTCTAATTAGTTGTTTAATTCTGATACACACTGACAGGCAGACATGCACAAATGTGCATACACACATATGCAAGCACCCACACATAAATTATGTATACATGAATATATATATGAACATACATGTAACAAATATACCAGAAACAAATATTTATTGAGCTTCTTCTATGGGCTCCAGAGCTTTGTAATAGGTACAGCTTTCTAGAATCCCCTGAATGTTTCTTTTTAATGGCTATTTAAAAAAATACAGTGCTATATTTGATATCACTTAGGAAAAAAATCATAATTTGAAGTTTTCTATATTATAATCATTCCACACTCAGGACATTATAATGTAATTTGTGCCTATAAAACATAATTTCCTGAATCTGCATTTTGTAACGTGTGTGCTGAAGTGGTGGCCTGTGTGTTTCTTTGTCTTGCCTCCTCTGGCACACCTCCATCCAGTATGTACACTCTTCCTATTTGAAGTATACAATTGTTCACAGGGAATATTTTAAAAAGCTCAGAAATGCAACATATTTAACACATTGGTACTGTGTTTCTTTTTAATCATGTAATTATGTAAAGTATTCAAGATTTTAAGAGTTCTAATTTTGCACAAACAAGTGAGCAGGTGAGAGGAATATATTTGCCTCCTTTTAGGCCTCAGCATGGAAACTGCAAAACACACAGTTGCCTTCTCTTTCTTACTTTTCAATGAATGTGTATCGAACACTTATCGGTAACACAATTGCATTAGCAGGTACTCAATTTTTATTGGAATATTAAAATGAGTATAGTTAGAAGGATAAGTAACAATGCGTATTTGCCTTAAATTTAAGATTTAAACTTATGTCTTAAATGTTAAATGTTTTTCTTAATATTTGTTTATATTTTCAATAATATCTATCCTTATTTATAGAACTAATCCTATAAAAAGACTTTTTAAAAGTGCATATACTTAATATACATATTGTTATGGAGTTATTATACATTTGTAATTTAAAAAAATGTAATTACTTCTTGAGGGGTACAGTATATCTAGTTTCATGTCAATAAATTGAACATGACATAGTGGACAAAGTTCCATAACAAATATGATGCAAGGACAAACCAATGAATAAAAATTACTATCACTGAGAACAACAACAAAAAGCTTTTTAAAACCTTTAAGACCTCGATTCTTTTTTTCCTAATCCCTTGGTACCTTTTAACAAGTGAAACTATTTTTTTTAATAAAATTGTCAATGGCTTTCTTTAGATTTACTGGGGGCCCTTCTTAAATGGGATATCTGTCCTTTGTGTTTCAACAATATACAAAGCTTTCTTGTGTATTATTTTCTTGGTACACATGCACACACATGAAAACGCTGGCAGAGAAGTTCGTCAAAGTGACAGCCTGATCACTGTCATGTAAAATGTGATCCTCTATGTCTGGTGCAAATATAAAATGAGTAAAGCATGCATGCATCCTTTTCTTTGAAGATATTCTCTTAGTAATGAGTGCTTAGATGTTAGGAGTGAAATGCAATTTATTCTTCATTCTGTATATTTTACTTTATTTGCAATTAATTCTCTTGCTATATTACATCTGTGTTAATATATGTTTTCTTAGAATTCTAAGGAGAGTACTGCCTAGAGTACTGCCTCTAATTTATTTCCCATCTTGCAGTTGATTTAAAGAGGGCTTTAATACCAGGGATCTCCTTTCTTAGTAACAAATATACACAGTGAGTGTTCTGAGATTTATGTATGAACCTAGAATTCAGAAATGGGTTTTTATTACTTTTTTTGGTTTAAAATTAATTACCAATTATTAATTTAAAAACTCACAATGAGAATTAGCAGTCCCAGGTTGCTATTTAGTTCATTCCTGTTATTTTAAAACTTTAAGTTGATATTGTTATTAACAGCAATGTTTTTGAGACACTATTTGTAGTATAAAAAGGTTATCTAATGTTCATAATTAGTTTGAAATGACTGTGTATATACATGTGTATAGAAATTTATTTTTTATTTTTATTTTTTTGATATAGAGAAATTAAGGAAAACATGCTGTGCTGTCTAAACATTGATCAAAATATTTGTTTTTCATGATGTCAATTCCAGACTTCTATAAAGACAATTATAATAAATGTATCTATTTACAGTATAGTTGCTTTTAATTACAGCTTCAAAAATAAAAAAATATTAGGATAAAAATTACTGAGTGAAGTCATTGATAACAATTGTCATTAAACATTATGAAGTGTCTGAATTTCAAATGTCCATTTTTATCCTCTTGAAAAAGACAATCTGTAAAACAAATGTTTAGAAAACAAAAGGCATAACTTTTCATTTAATTCTAGCTCACTAGAAATAAAAATTTATCATAATTATTCAACAGTTATAATGATGACAGGGAGACAGAAGAGATAAGGAAAAGAGACAATGTTTTAAACCTTGGAAACAGTTTCAGTACTTACATACTTTCTCTTGTAGACCTGGACAGAGCGCGGATGACCTTTCTTAAGTGTGGTTTTTATACAATATAGAAACTACAGGTCTTTCCAAGGAAGAGTTTGACACTTCCTTTTTAAATATTCATCCAGTGATATTTTCCTTATCATACAGCACAGTGACATAACGTCTTCAGCAAATGGAATGTAAAGAATTCAGGAAGCCCTAACTACGGATGTGAGTGACCCTTGTTTCTGATTGACCTGGTTGATATATGTTCCAGATAAGCAGCCGTGAGCCTTACAAGGCTTTCAGTGACCATAAACAAATTTAGAATCTAAAAAAAAAAATGTTTCTTCTTAGCATTAACACACAGGTACAGCAACGGTAACGCCTTCCTGGCCCACAGTCCTTAGTTAAATCATCAGTTTGTTAACAGCTGTTTGCAGGGTAAACCCTCCCTCTGGAATGAACTTCTTTAAAGCAAAATGAAATAAAATAAAGGTAAGTAAAAGTAAATAGATTTTCCTATTGAAAGTTATTACTTCAGGAATGAAGAAGATAGATATTGATCGGCGCCATGCTTTGCCATTACTGTCAGGCCCACGTAGGTGGCTAAGACACTTTATTCTAAGCAAACAGCCATTTTCTCTTCTGACATGGGATTCCAGTGAGAATTGAAAAAAGTAAAAGGTTTGTAAAAACATTTTTCTGTCCTTCTTACAGGGACAATTTATGTTGAAGTAACAGTTTCTGAGATACTTGCACCTGTTATTGATTTATTTCTTCTTTGTCATGAACAATCTCTTGTTTATAATTGTTACCCTTGCATGCTACTCTTAGGCAGTAATTTAGAGATAATTTTCCTGGCAACAATGTCCCAAGGGACTCAAAATATAGGAAACAAATGAATAAAATACTAAATATGTATATACATTCTCTCTGGTATATATTGATAGTTGCAATATTTGCTTTTAGCAGTCATAAAGTCAAGATACCATAATAAGCTATTGTCATAACATTGCAAATGGGATTCTCAATCTGTGAAGTCCCCATGGTTTCCAGTCAAATAACCATTCTATATGACCCTGTGAATCCATGGAGTGGAAAACAGAAAGAGTGTGAATAACGTAAACCTAATACAATCAAGACACAATATGTTATCTCCTAAGACGAGCAAAGTTTTTATTGATAAGAAAGCAAATCTGAGTTTAAAAACCCAGTAAATCTGAAGAAAAACTTTGTTTAAATCATTGAGCGCCTTCGATGTGCACCTATAAATTGGCACACCAATACATGTATAAACATCCACCTTATCTATGTGTCCACCAATGCAGTATACAATTGTTTCCTCGTAAAAAATCAATATGGCTGTGATTTCTCTATGGCTCACTCAGTGTTTATGGATAGGGATTAATGTTTGACCTTTCTTTGCCTTCTTGGCTTGAACCAATTACTTTAGAATAATTTTTCTGGTTTAACTTTTTATCACATATCTGACATTTTAGTGAATAATTTTTGACAGCTATGAACATCTGCAGAAGTTATTGTTATCATAACTTGAGCTCAATGGAACTACCATCATGGATGCTCTGGGAGATCAGATTGCATGATGAAGTAGGAGCACACCTATATAAAAAGTTTGATTTCTTAGTAGAAATCTTTGTTTAGTTTGCTTTAACGAACACAGATTATTTCAAATAAAAAAAAAGATACCTGGAGGTGGAAAGGCATTTGCATTCTCTACAGGGGAAGCCTCCAAGTATTTATTTTTATTTGGCATTTAATCTTTTCTCTATGTATAGATTTTTCTTGAATGAATAAAACAAAAACCTTTGGAAATCTTGGAACTGCAAACCAGTTTTGTGCATCATAGGTTTGCAGGTAATTCCTGGTAGAAGTATTTCATTTCAGTGTACTGATTTCTTATTCAGTGTGCACTCAGGGAAACTGGTATATTGCATTCTCCTTGAAGAAAGACATATATAGAGAAAATGCAGTTAGTCATTTATGTGCATATAACAATATAAATCACAAAGATTAAGAGAAATCATTTTGGGGAGCACCACAATTTTGCAACCAAAGGCACTTAAATAATTACCTTTTTAAGCAACTTTTATTGACTATGCAGAAGGATAAAAAGTAATCTCACTTGTTTTAAATGGCATAAAGCAACCAAATACCATTAGCAGAGTGTTACATTTCTTATTTCACTAAGATTGTTGAAGCTTACCAGCAAGAGATAAAAAATGTATAAATTCAGGAACACTGGCTAGTAAGATCCCAAACCATTGTCAGTGGACTCCTACTTTTTCCTGCCAAAATATGTGGAAGCATGCATGGATTGTACTAGATTAGTAAAAGGGGCTCGTTTCCGGAGCATTAGCCAGGTATCTTAGCAACAAGACCATACCAGATTCTAGCAGTGCTCTGTGGTGGTGCATGTAATATCCTGGACATAATCTGTCTTTTAATTTTCTTTGGATTGTAGTGATATTACAGATACATGTGTTCAGTGATAGATCTTTATTTAATAAGAAGAATGCCTTAGTTGAAGATTTGTACTATGCCAGGAGTGGGCAACTCACAATAATGTTGCTGGAGGTTTAGCCCTGGTACTGCCTTGTCTCACATTTCAGATTGACAGGAAAACTTACTCCTTCATTAAGATGTGCCTCATAGTTCATATCTTTATGCTGTGAAGATGAGGATGCCACTGGAATTCATAATACTAAAGAACGTTATTTAATGTCAGCTGGAATGCAAATTGCTCATACAATTGAAATGTCATCTAAAACATGCCACCGTATGCAACACCACTTTATTATAAGTCACTGAGAGCAATATCTTAAATTTGGAATTGCACTAATCCTTCATCTGCTTTGTTTACCTTTCATCTATAATAGAGATGTCGAATTTCCTCCAAACTGGATTTGCATGTTTTAACTGCTTGCTCACACAGCTCAAGATGTGTGGGAGGGCTATATAGGGGTACTTTCTTTGATTTTCTTGTCTTTTTGTTGTTTGTTTAATGCAAATTAACAGCAAAAGATAGCTTTCAAATACAAGACAAAATGCCATGTCAACCCTTTGGGGGAAATAAGCTGCTGCTTGTGGAAGAACATTTGATTATTTAAAGTACAAATTATAATACAAACATGCTGTCAGTTTATTGGTAATTGATTTTCTTGGTAATTTAGAGTCATGCAGTATTTTCTTGAATTTAATTTAAACAATAGTTTTATTTTGTTCACAATAAAAATACATATAATCTGTTTAAGACTTTTGTCATCCTTGCTTGGAGAAAGTGTCCAGGACAAATGGCTTCTAACATAAAGCTATCCTGACATAAAAAATTTTGTTTGTCATGAGTTTTTAAAATTAATTTTTAAATATTCATTTAAGGCAGATGGCTTATTGTTTTATAGATCAGTTTTCAGTACCAAAGAAGGCCCGGGGCACCTCTTTAATCAGTACATTATAAAGTTTTCCATAAAGAATACATTTTTACAGAGAGGATAGTTATATTAAGGAATATGGGAAGGAGAGAGTTCTTTTACTATTAATATTTAGTGTTTTACTATTTCCAAGTGTTATTTCATGACTCATTGCTCTTATCCTCTCCAGCTCAATGTTGCCCACCCGACTTAGCCTTTCTCAAAGAATTTCACCTCTTAAGTAGTGTTTAATATCTTTTGACAGGCAGCATTGGCAATTCTGTTCTGTTTTGTCTGGTATTATATTGTATTTTCATTGTTCATAACAGAGTACTGTTCAATGAGTACTCTCATACAAGAACTTAAGAACTCTACCACATAAATTATTTCTTCATGAGTATTACTTATATAAAACTTACACAAGTATAAGGAGTCCCCAAATTAAAACTCTTCAGTTTAGATATATATCTCTATATTATTTGGTATAAGGATGTGTATATAACTTTTATAAAATTTGTTTATATTTATTTATTTAATTTTTTAAAAGATTTTATTTATTTATTTTTAGAGAGGGGAGGGAGAGAGAGAGAGATACATCAATGTGCGGTTTCTGGGGGTCATGGCCTGCAACCCAGGCATGTACCCTGACTGGGAATCGAACCTGCGACACTTTGGTTCGCAGCCTGCACTCAATCCACTGAGCTACGCCAGCCAGGGCCAATTTGTTTATATTTATGAAGACATTCTTTGACTAATTCTAAAGAATGGCTCAGAGTAGTCCCCCTAATAGGAGTAATATCATGGTGTTATACCATTCACTCTAGTTTTTAAAGATCTCTAGAACTTTTTAAAAAAAACAGCTGCTGCAACTTTGAGAAATAAGAACCAAGCAAGAAGGATCACAACACCTGATATCAAACTGTATTACAAGGCCACTGTAATCAAAACAGCCTGGTACTGACATAAAAACAGGTACATAGACCAATGGAACAGAACAGAGAGTCCAGAAATAAACCCAAGTCTCTATGGTCAATTAATATTTGACAAAGGGGGAAGAAGCATAAACTGGAGTAAAAATAGCCTCCTCAACAAATGGTGTTGGGAGATCTGGACAGCTACATGCGAAAAAATGAAACTTGAGCACCAACTTACACCATACACAAAAATAAATTCAAGGTGGATAAAAGACTTAAATATAGGTTGTAACACTATAATAGTTCCAGAGGAAACATTGGCAGGAAAATCTCAGACATTCCATGCAGCAACATCTTCATGAATCCTCCTAAAGCAAGAGGCATAAAGGAAAGAATAAACAAATGGGACCTCATCAAATTAAAAAGCTTCTACATGGCTAAAGAAAACAGCATTAAAATGAAAAGAGAACCAAATATATGGGAAAACATATTTGCCAATGATCCCTCAGACAAGGGTTTGATCTCCAAAATATATAAAGAACTCACATGACTCCACTCCAGGAAGACAAACAACCCAGTTAAAAAATGGGCAAAGGACTTGAACAGACACTTCTCCAAGGAGGACATACAGAGGGCCCAGAGACATATGAAAAGATGCTCAGCATCACTAGCCATCAGAAAGATGCAAATTAAAACCACAATGAAATAATACCTCACACCAGTCAGAATGACCATCATAAACAAAGCAACAAACAAGTGTGTTGGAGAGGATGTAGAGAAAAGAGAACTTGAGTGCACTGTTGGTGGGAATGCAAACTGGTGCAGCCACTGTGGAAAACAGTATGGCATCTCCTCAGAAAACTAAAAATGGAACTTCCTTTTGACCTAGCAATTACACTGCTGGGATTATACTCTAAGAGCCCTGAGACACCAATCCAAAAGAACCTATGCACCCCAATGTTCATAGCAGCACGATTTACAATAGCCAAGTGCTGAAAACAACCTAACTGCCCATCAGCAAATGAGTGGATCAAAAAACTTTGGTACATTTACACAATGGAATTCTATGCAGCAAAGAGAAAGAAGGACCTTATACCCTTAGCAACAGCGTGGATGGAACTGGAGAGCATTATGCTAAGTGAAATAAGCCAGGCAGTGAGGGACAAATACCATATGATCTCACCTTTAACTGGAACATAATCAACAAAAGAAAAAAGCAAACAAAATAAAGCCAGAGTTATTGAAATTAAGAACAATCTAACAATAGCCAGAGGGGACAGGGGAGGGGACAATGGGGAGAAGGGTTTTCAGGAACTATCATAAAAGACACATGGACAAAACCAAGGGGGAGGGTGGAAGTCAGGGAGAGAGGTGGGTTTGGCTGGGGTGAGGGGTGAGTGGTGGGAAAAAAATGCATACAACTGTAATTGAACAATAATAAAATAATTTTAAAAAAGCTTCTCAAAAGTTGTCTGAAGATTTCATGCTTTAGAATTACTTGATATATTTTTGGAAAATTCAGATTCCTGAATTTTTACCCAGGCTCATTGTATAAAGCTTTTAAGGATTTAGAAATATCTCTCTTTTTTTTTTTGGTTACATTAGGATTTGAGAACCATTGAATCAAAATAATCAATGACAATCAAAGGAAAGCTTAATTTTTATAATAATGGTCAGTTTCATCAAATTGGGCCATGTTATGCCATAGAGAAAAAGATATGCCCATAAAATAATATATACTTACATATATATTATATATTAATATATAAATAACTTAAGACTTTAAAAAATAATTTTTAAAAAGGGCCTGGAATATTTTTAAGCTTGTTAAAATTATGCAATTTGTCATTGAGGGTCATTTTGCCCAGGTCTTTTGAGTGAGAATATTAATTTAAGGATCCTGGTATCTTTTAAAATTATGTGGGAAAGGGGATATATGTTTTTTTCATAGCTGTAAGTTTTATCTTCAAATGTGAAAACTCAGAAATATGTTTTTGAAAATACATAATATAAAATATGATTTGTTGTATTCTTGATATTAAAAAAGGGGAATCAAGTCAAGATAAAAAAAACTAATGCCTTTCAATATAATGGCAGCTTTTTTCCTATTTCTTTTAATGTTTTTTTTTCTACCTTTGGTCTGAGCACTGGCTTTGAAGTTGAGTTACATGTTTATTCTTCCTTGAAAAGTTCTTGGTGACCAAAAATAATCTTGCATTTACCAACATCTTGGGTCTGGAAGCATCCCTGAGTTTTGTCTAAATTGTATACAAAAGTTAGTTGAGCTAGCTGTGAAGTATAATCATCCACTGGATGTAAAGTGATATCTGGTTAATGGTGAACTCTATTGTATAGCAAACTAAAGAGAAAGTGACACATAGAAAAGCAAATTAAAGAGCCTTCTAGAGCTGGTGTGAACATGACGAACTTCTGAGGTCTATGATATATGACTGAGTTCCGCCTGGACTGCCAGTGAACGGTTTTGTACTAGATGTGCAGATTTCCAGAGACTGACAAACTGGGGGCTAGTCTCAGGCCCAGAGATGGAGGAGCATTCATTCTCTGATTCCTCTTTGCACCTCTTTGAAACTGTGGGGTGCCAAAACCTAACCAAATGAGGGAATGTCTCTAACACTCACCTCAGGTGGGTAAACATTATAAACATTATTGAGAATAATTTATCTGAAGTGCAACTTGGTAGTCTACTATGAAAAGTCTTTCCAGAATTGGGGCAATTACAATTTTACGACACCCAAGTGTTCATTTACAACTTTGATATTTTCCTTATACAGTAATTGCATCTCTATCCTATCCTTAGATACTCTGTCATCACCTCAAATTCAGCCTTTCTAAAGTAAAAGTTAATGTTTTCCTTTGAACTCAAAATTTTATTCTTGTTTTCTCAATTTCTGTAGTTGGACCACTGCTTCCCTTATGACTTGTATTTGAAGTTTCTCAGTAATCTATATTAGGTTCAATGCATATACTAAGATTTCTAGTCAGTTTGCACAATTCTAGTCAGTTTTGTTGTCACTGGGAAATAGATTTATTTTGAAAATAGCCCACAGGTAGGTTGAAAAATATCTTTAATTCAAGATGTCAAACCAGATTTTTGAAATATTACATAATACAGATTTTTTCTCTTTTTTTAAAAAAATGTTGTTCGAGTATAGTTGTCTTTATTTTCCTGCTACCGCTTTCCCCCACCCCAGCCACCCCCACCTTCCATCCTCAATCCTTCCCCCCTTTGGCTTTGTGCATGGGCCCTTTATACATGTTCCTTGATGACCCCCTCCTCTTCTTTCCCCTGTTCCCACCCTCCCCGCCTCTGGTCACTGTCAGTTTGTTCTTTATTTTAATGTCTCTGGTTATATTTTCCTTGCTTGTTGTTTTGTTGATTAGGTTCCACTTATAGATGAGATCATATGGTATTTGTCTTTCACTGCCTGGCTTACTTCACTTAGCATAATGCTCTCCAAACCTACTGGAGAAATGACACACCTAACTTCTAACCAGGTAAAATAAGAGAATATGAAACTTTAAGGATGATATTTGAACAAATAAATAAAACTAGCAAAGGATTAAGAACAAGTAATAGAATTTTTACCTGGGATAATCAAGAGCCAGTTTTTCTCTTCATGAAGAAAAAGTTGCTAATTTTATTCAAATCATTTGTTTATTCACAAAGAAAATCAAGGTTAACTGAATATTTTTAAAAATGTGGTATGATGATCTTTTTGTTTTTCTTCCTTTTTCTCTGGTGCTTTTCTTAGGCATAGCCCACACCAAAAACCAGACAGCAAAAGTAGGGACTGGAGATGGTCTGTGGTGGAGACAGAGCATGATGGCACACAGGACATGCGTTAGGAGACTGAGAAGAATCTGAGGGATTTGGGTGAGGGGATCAGAAGGGTAAGAGTGCCATCTCCCTAATTTCAAGGACTTTGTCATATGAGTCAGGGACGAGGGGTGGGAGAATTTGGAGACTAAAAAACATATAATCTATTCTTTGTGGTCCATCTCGCATACTTATGGGTTTGAAAACATAGTTAAGTCCAAATAATATATGCTGTTTTGTCTATGTTTCTGGATCCTGGCTAACAGTAATTTGGTTTAAAAATGAACTATACTACCTTTCTCTTCTACGATAAAGGACACACCACTGGAGATATAATATTCTTCAAAATGGAGTTTGGGGGTTTATTTCTCTGTGGCAATGTCACATTTTACTATGAGTTATGCCCATTATAGAAATGTTGGCACAAAAGCTCATGAAAGACACATTTCAGAGATATGAAGTAAGGAAGATCCAATCTTTGACAGCACTGATATTTACCCACAGTGCCATCATAATTTGAATATTGCTACTCTACCTTCTTCAACTGTAATTACAAATACTGTGTTTTTACAAGGTGGCAGGGCCAGAGTATTTGAAATCAGTGGAACAGGATAAAAATAGACATATCTACCTTTTTAGAGGCTGCTTCAGCTGGAGAGGTTCTTCCATACACATCTGCTTGTACTTTGCAGAGCGGTTTGGTTCTTTCCAGCTTATTATCCCTCCCACATGTAGGTGGAGAAGAGAGAGTCGGAGATAATTAAAAAATTAGTGAGAGTCTTGCTACAAGAGAATTCATTACAGTCCTTCTACCAGAGAACTCAGAAATCCCAAAAGCCATCAGCTGAAAACTCCCCATGTATCCTGAGCACTTCCTACATGCCATGAAGTTGCCAAGGGTTCGACATGACTTACGTTTTTCAATCTTCATCACAATTTTATGAAGTGAGACTTGCCCATTTTAAGGATAAAGAAATAGATTTGATGAAGTTCAATAACTTTGATGAAATTCAGTCAGCTATTAGTATTCATGATAATAATAATACTTATAATGATAAAGCAAGACCACTTGCATAGCACTTACAATGAGCCTGGTACTACTACTAAGTGCTTAAGATTTAGTAACAAATATTAACCCACACGAACCCTATGAAGCAGGCACTGTAATCTTTCTTGTTTTTGCAGATAACAAAATCAAGGCTCCAAAATGTCAAGTTACTTTTCCAGACCCATGCTTCAAAACCAGGTGTTCTGTCCCTAGAATCTGTTCTATTATTAAGCTACTCTAACCCATTATAGAGCCAAAGTATAATCTTTGCCTCCAAAATCCAAGCTTTTACCACCAATGTCTAAGTGCCATTCCTTGAAAAGTAGCTATTTATATGAATATATTATAGTTTTATATTTTTATATGAATTTAGATATTAGGTGTATTCCATTGATAGGATAAAAGTGTTAAAAGCAAAGGATTGTAATTAAACAATAAAAAAGAAGAAAAGACATATTGGACCTGATAAGCATTTTGAGATGGTCATCTCTTCATAATTTTTAACTTTCAGGTAAACTTAATTTGAATGTGTTTTTATAGATTAGTCAATTAAATGAACAGCAGAAAATTACACTGTTGGCATCTTTTTGTGGTTTTGCTGCTTAGCAAGTAAGTTATCTCAAAGAAAAGCAGTGCTATGTCAAAACATATGGTATTGAGTGAATTAATGTGTATTTACTATTAGTGGGCAATAATGAATATTCGGCTAATCTTTAGAAATTACTTGTACCTTATTCCAGTCAGCACTCAGCACCACACCACAGACTTCCTTCATAATTTGATCCTTACTTTTAATCTGAAATTGATTTTACATTTGTAATTATTGGTCTACTGTGTGGTTTTATGCCTTTAGTGGCTATGCAAACAATAGCTTGAGACTAGTAGATACTTTAATATTACTATTTTACCATTATTGAAGGGTAAAAATTATGTCACTGCTTTTATGATGTCATTTTAAACTTGAATAAGCTTGGACCACTTATTGTAAAATCCTGAGTAATTTTAAATTGATGTTGACATTAAAGAGGATTGCCTGTAATGATAGTGTCTTATAGCTTTAAATAGCAGTCTGAAATAAATCTAGTAATAATTATGGCTACATCTTGATCGCTTGCCTTTTCCTGTTTATTAATCTTGTAAAGAAACATATTGCTAAAGTCACCTTTAATTCATATGAAAAATTAATCCTCTTTTCCTTTACTTGCAGACTTGAGAATAAGAACAAGAATGTAAGTTCAGTGCTTAAAGTTTTTTCCTGGAAAGATTCCCACGTGGAAAACCAAAGTAATGCTACTAAGAGCTAAGTACTTTAATCACACATTAGATTTAGTGCCTGCTGTCACTGTCCCTTCATGAAGGAGCCCAAACATGTACAACCAGTGTTATCCCAGGGCCTGCTGAAACCAGCTAGTGGCCGGGCTCTGAAGACCAGCCCATTTGAAAAGAACAAAGAACAGAAACTCACCAGCTAACCTGAATTGCTGATCCCTGGAGGGTACTCTAAGAAAAATTGGAAAAGATTATGTAAAATAGCTCTCATATGTTAGGCAGGAAAAGTTACTTATTGACTCTAAACAGGAAGATTGTAAACAATGTTTCCCATTTTTGCAAAAACAGAAAGACCGGCCTGCACAAGACTCTGCTCTCACACATAGCTTTCATAAAGTGCCATTGGGTTTAGAGTCAACCACTTAAGTCTAAAAGAGGAGGGGAGAAATGGGAGAGATTTCCCTCTTTTATTTCTGAGCTCCCTTCTGTGTTGGGCAAGCCGTGAAGGCTAAATAGGTAGGATCCTTTATCTAAAACCCACATTCTGGGTTTTCATCCTAAACCTGAAACAAAACAGTTGGGTGGTTCAATAATCAAATAAACAGTATCATATTTTGTAAAGATTTGACACTGGAATTGTGAATAAAAATATTTACTGCCTGTCTTTACTTATTATTAAGAATTTGCTTTATATGCATAAGTTTATTTTCATTATGTGTACTTGACATTTTTTGTAACCTAGGAATAAGGTTCACAGTTATGCCAATGTTTGTGTGAATTTTAACTATGTTATAAATTGATGCTTTGGATGTCTAAATGTTATGGAGAAAACTAATGAAATTACAAGTCTATGTGATCTCTGTGTATATTTCATTACATATTTTAAAAGTTGCCACCTGAGCATGATACTTTGGGCTTCTGTTTCATTCTTCCAAACCCTACCTAGCTGAAGCACACGTGTTTCTTGTCAAGCACCCCTTCTCAACAACTCCCATCAGTCAAGGCCTCCTGTTTGTAATCAACTCAAAGAACTGCTATTTCTACACTTAATACTACACAGGGAGTTAGTTTTTATCCCTCTGGACCCCCTGTCTCCAAATTTTATTTACCAAAGATATATTTGCTTAATAATCTGTTTCTTTACATTCTATTTATAGGTACTCTTAACCAGCAGCAGACAACAGTGGCCTTCCTGCCAAATTTGAGGAGAGGCACCAGGTCTGGGATTTGGATTGAGCGAATGTGGTACAGGTGCTTGGAGGATGCAGCAGCTGCAGGCCTGGGAGTCCTTACAGAGAGCAGAGTGGTGTGGATTAAGGGACTTGGACAGAATTGGTGAAAGAGCTGAAGACTGGCAATGTGTGGTTGCCAGACTACTGCAATAAGCCAGAAGTGGGTCAGGAGTTGGATGCCCTAATGACAACATAGGATCTGGTTGCAAATGAGAGGCAAATAGCCCAAGCGTAAGTAAATAGAGAGAAATGAAGGGGTATCACATACATACTATATATTCCACATGTCTCGAACAGGGATGCATTCTGTGAGATAGCCACAGTTGCTCTCTCCCTGCTTTACACCCAGAGTAGCAGTCCTCCTGGGTCTCTAAGGGCTCCTACATATTTCTCAAACACTTGCCACTAAGTGTTTTGTGTCTGGTAAATGAACATTAGCTTTTTTTAATGTTAAAAATATTTAATAGTTCTGGAGAATTGCTGTACTGCCTCTCCATGCAGGAAGACTATAATTCCCAGTCCCAATTTTCCCTGGCTAAGAAAATGTAAGTGAAATGACATAGGGTGTATCTAAACAAATGTCGTAAGAACTCTCACTGGTTCCTCCATGCTGCCTTTTCCGTTTCCCATAAGACAAATCCCTGCAGGTAGGGAATGAGGAAACATGGAACAGATGCCACTCCTGACCTCAAATAGGCACATAATGTGAGGAAAGTAAACCTCTATTTTGTAAGTCATTGAGATTTTTGAGGTTGTTTGTTATCACAGCACTAATGAGCCAGACTTGACTGATACATGCTGTTATGGAAATGATTGTCCCTACTGGGATTCGGTAAATATTTAAATTCCCTTTGATATTTCTCATATAACTATTTTTGAAATTTACTTACATTACATGTCCCTGGAGAATAACCTCAGTGTCTTTATTTGTTTATTTGCTTGATCCACCATATAAATGGCATGCCTCTAAAATAAAATATTTAAAAACATGTCATAATGAATCAATAACTAAATACTTAACATGTGTTCTCTTGTAGTGACTGTGAGGGACACACTCACGTCAAAGAAAGTGAAATTAAGATAAATATTTCCATATTGAGAAGTCCATGATAAATATCAATTGATTCAAGTGTTTCTGGTAATAAATCAAATGATCCTTCACTTTCCTTAATGGGGTATCTGAAAGTACAATGTACAGTTATAAAACTCTTTATGACTATATTATCAAAGTTATATTCTAAAAATAAAGTGCCACACACTTAACATGAACAACTGAAGACTATATTATGTGGCACTTATTGTATACATTCTCATGAAAGAAAGAAAAAGTTGCTTTAAAAGTAAAGTATGGAGAGTTCCAAATGGGGAGCTTTGCTTTTAACCTCAGAATATTTACTGTAATTCTGAGTCAGACTCTCATTCTTAAGGTTAGAAAATTAGGTTTCATCATGTGTTGGCTAATAGACTGAAAAGAGTTATAATAACTAACTGAGTTATGATTGAGCATATTCATTCATTTATATACAGGGGAAGATAGCTATTTCCAGGAACCTAACTGCTAGTACCTCTATTTAGGACAGGCGTGGAACTTGAAAGTACAGTTGATCCTTGAACAATACAGGTTTAATCTGCATGGGTTCATTTATAGGTGGGTGTTTTTCATAAATATACAATGGACCCTCCCGATCCCCAGGTTTCGTGTTCAGAGATTCAAGGAACCATGAATGGAAAACAGTATTTTTCATTTGTTGATGTAAATCTGTGGATGTGGAGGGCTGAATAAATGCATTGCTGTAAGCCATTTTACATAATGGACTTGAGCATCCTCAGATTTTGGTATCTGGGGAGGGTGCTAAACCCCCTCCTTAGGAAGGGAAGAATGTGGTTATGTTTTTGAGGAGTCAAAAGTTATATGTGGCATTTTAACTTCATGGGTGTTGGTACTGCTAACCCCCACATTGCTCAAGGGGAATTGTCCCTAAGTTTGAACTCGCTGTTTCACATTTGCTTGATGAGAAGTACATAATCACCTGGCCATTTCATCCAGGCTACAGTTCAAAGTGATGAAATGTATTTGGCCATAATTAGAGAATATATCCCTAGTTTCTAGAATTCACCACTGTTTTTCACTTTTCCACCAACATTGTTACCCAAAATTTATGCTCAAAATAGCCTACTTTCTCCTGTTTATATGTGTATTTTTCTGCATATGTATTCCTGTTTCTGATAAGTTATATAGTATCTTTTTAATAGTCAGATGATAAGGTTGGTTAACCAGATGTTTCGATGTAAGAAATTGAGGTCTTAGAGGTATCCTTTTTTTCATGTTTTCTCATTTGTAGGAAGTACTCCCCAGTTGCTAACATGCACCATTTCTGACTGTACAATCTTAAAACTACATTTGGCTGTGAGAGACAAGTACTTGGCTCAATAGTTAGAAGACCTAGATTTTAGATCAGGCTTTGGCTTCTATTACCTGTATGACCTTAGTTAAATCACTTAATTTTTTGCTCATCTGTGAAATATGAGTTATGATACCTTCATCACAGAATTGTAATGATAATTAAATTGTATACAAAGGTGAGGTAGCCAAACACAGACTGGGGGTCATCATCAGGAAGCACACCAAGTTTCATTTGTTCACAAACTTCTCCAACACCAGCCAAGGCATCAGAGCTGTGTCAGCCTAAGATCAAAGATTTCTGCCTGGTTTTGCAAAGTGTCTAACTTCTTTTTAACTTAATCTACAATTTTTTGTTATGTCATCAAAGAGGAATACATTGCAAAATCCAATGGTCACTTTTTTAGGTCCTTATTTTACTTAGAAGCAGATTTTTGGTACAGATTATGACTTCCCCCTTCTTGAAACACTCCTGACATCTGCACACCATTCTTTCTGGGTGGTCCTTCCACCTCACTAGATGCTTCTTCTCACCTGCTCCTGTCTTCTTCACAACTGAACATGGAGTATTTCAGGACTCGTTCTGTGGACTTTTCTTTCTTTTTTTTAAAATTAAAAAATTATTATTTTAGAGAGTGAGAGGAAAGGGGAGAGAGAGAGAGAGAAGAATCAATTTGTTCCACTTATTTATGCACTTACTGGTTAATTCTTGTATGTGTCCTGACCATGTATTGAACCCACAACCTTAGTGTATTGGGAGGATGCTCTAATCAGCTGACTAACTCACCTAGTGGCAAGGTTTTTTGTTTGTTTGTTTATTTGTTTTGCTTAATTCCTTCACCTTGTTCACCCAACTCTGCCACCCCCTCCCCTCTGACAGCTGTCAGTCTGTTCTTTATCTATGAATCTGTTTCTATTTTGTTTGTCAGTTTATTTTGTTCATTAGTTTCCACATATGAATGAAATCATATTGTGGACTTTCCTATTTGCTCTGTGTACTAGCCTTTGGTGGACTCATCCAGTGCCTTAGCTTTAAATGTCACACACAATTGCTTCCCTAGCATTTCAGACTCTAATATCTCACTATGTATTCAACATATCCAGTTGGGTGTCTGATATAAGCTTTGAATCTCATGTGACCAATTCAAATTATGTATTTATTCCCAAATTCCACCTCCAAACCCTATTCCTTCTGCAGTACTATCTATCTCAGTAAATCAGAATTCCATTTATCCAGTTGCTTGGGTTAGAAATTTGAGTCTTTCTTTGACATCTCTTTTTTAATTTCCCACACATAACACAATTCTGTTGACTTTAAGTTTTGGTTAGAATCTAAGCACATCTCACTAGCTTTACTTCTAGTACTTTAGTCCAAAGTATCATCATCTCTTACCTTCTTGGATGCTCTCATTTGCTTTAGTGGTTTACTTGATTCTACCTCTGTTTCTCTGTAGTCTATTTGCTACGGATGCTAGAAATATTCTGTTAAAATACCAATCATAAGTGGCACTCCCTCTGCTCAAACCCTAATGGCTTTACATTTCTCTATTTCTTTGAGAATTCTTCCATTCTTCCTATCTCTATTAGTGTGATAATGGAAATCTTGCACTGGCCCTTCATATTTTGCTTTTTCCTCTCTCATATTTCATATCTTTGTGTTTATCTCTATAATCTTGGGTATTTTCTTGACTTTGTTTACTTGTCTTTCAAATGAAATTTTTAATTTTAGAAGCAATATTTTTCACTTCACATTTTACATGAACTTTTTCTTCTAATTGCATAGTTTCTTTGTATAGCATCCTGTTCTTATTTTGTGGATACGACATTTCTTTGAACTGCTGTAAGTGTATTAATTATAATTCTTTAAAAGCTCTATTCTTGAATTACTTGTTTATCCTAAGGTAATTTTTTTGTTTATTCATATAGATCTTTCTCATCTATGCTGTTCCTTTTCATTATTTGTTTTAAAAAACCTTGGTTTTCTGTTTATATTTAAGAAAGTAATATTGGTTAGTTAGTGTGCATTTCCTCTCCTAACAGAAAAATAGTAAGGTGTTTGGTTGGACATAGATTACTGACTGGTAGGTTTAGATTTGATTTCAGTGAGCAAAGACGACTATTATGTCTAATGTCCCCAAAACCCCAACATAGAGGACTTCATTTTTTATAGTACCTTTCTTTTTAATATATATTTTAATATATAATAATATATAATATTTTAATATATAATAATATATAATAACTTTCTTAAAATATATATTTTACTTTATTTTTTAAAAAATATTTTATTAATTTATTTTTTTAGAGAGGGGAAGGAAGGGAGAAAGAGGGAGAGAAACATCAATGTGTGGCTGCCCCTCACATGGCCCCCACTGGGGACCTGGCCCACAACCCAGGGATGTTCCCTGACTGGGAATCGAACCTGCAATGCTTTGGTTTGCAGCCCACGCTCAATCCACTGAGCTACGCCAGCCAGGGAAAATATATATTTTATTGATTATACTATTACAGTTGTCCCATTTCTCCCTACATTCCCCCCTGCCCTTCACACCCCCTCCCACCTGCATCCCCCACCCCCTTTAGTTCATGTCCATGGGTCATACATATAAGTTCTTTGGCTTCTACATTTCCTATACTATTCTTAACCTCCCCTGTCTATTTTGTACCTACCATTTATGCTACTTTTTCCCTGTACCTTTCCCCCATTACTCCCTTCTCCCCCTCCTCACTGATAACCTTCCATGTGATCTCCATTTCTGTGATTCTACTCCAGATCTTGTTGTTTGCTTAGTTCATTTTTGAGTTTTTGGTTTTTTTTTTAGGTTCTGTTGATGATAGTTGTGTTTGTTGTCATTTTACTGTTTATATTTCTGATCTTCTTTTTCTTAGATAAGTCCCTTTAACATTTCATATAATAAAGGCCTGATGATGATGAACTCCTCTAACTTGACCTTATCTGGGAAGCACTTTATCTGTCCTTCCATTCTAAATGAAAGCTTTGCTGGGTAGAGCAACCTTGGATGTTGCCTTTCATGACTTGGAATACTTCTTTCCAGCCCCTTCTTGCCTGTAAGGTTTCTTTTGAGAAATCAGCTGATAGGCTTCTGGGAACTCCTTTGTATGTAACTGTCTCCTTTCCTCTTGCTAAAGATTCTTTATCTTTAATCTTGGGTAATGTAATTATGATGTACTTGGTGTGTGCTTTCTTGGGTCCCACTTCTTTGGGATTCTCTGAACTTCGTGGACTTCCTAGAATTCTATTTCCTTTGCCAGACTGGGGAAGTTCTCCTTCATTATTTGTTCAAATAAGTTTTCAATTTCTTTCTCTTCCCCTTCACCTTCTGACACCCCTATGATTTGGATGTTGGAATGTTTAAAGTTGTCCTGGAGGTTCCTAAGTCTCTCCTCGTTTTTTTGAATTCTTGTTTCTTCATTCTGTTCTGGTTGAATGTTTATTTCTTTCCTCTGTCCAAACTGTTAGCTTGAGTCTCGTTTTCCTTCCCTTCACTGTTAGTTCCCTGTACATTTTCCTTTATTTCACTTTTCATAACCTTCACTTTTCCCTCTATTTTTCGACCATACTCAACCATTTCTGTGAGCATCTTGATTACCAGTGTTTTGAACTCTGCATTTGATAGGTTGGCTATCTCTATATTGCTTAGTTCTATTTTTTCTGGGTCTTTGATCTGTTCTGTCATTTGGGACATTTTTTTTTTGTCTCAGCACACCTGTTACATAGTAAGGGGTGAAGCCTTAGGTATTCGCCAGGGTGGGGCAACTACATCACTGCCTTGTGTCATTGTGTGTGGGGGAGGGGTCAAGCAAGGAAACAATGCTGCTTTCTCAGCTCTCAGTTAGCTTTCAGTCACTTCCTCAGCTACCCACAAGCAAATTGGGCCCTTCTGGTGCTGACTTCTGGGTGGGTGGGTTTGTGTACGTTTGAGGACTCTGTGGGTCTCTCCAAGGAACTCTCCAAGCAACTCTTCTGTGAGGCTGGGAGTTTTTCCTGCCGCCTCAACCCCCACAGATGTTTTCAGTCAGAGGTTTCGAGGCTTTATTTCACTGCACTGGAATCCTGGGTTACACCATCTGTTTCACTCCACTGTTTTTACCTCCTGGTTTATCTGCATGCAAATGTGGGGCTACCTGCTCCACCAGCTGCTGCCTTGCCCACCCTGGTCTTCCAGCCACCACCTTGCTGTGAGTCCTCTCCACCCTAGCTGCCCATCTTCACTCCTACCTGTCTGGGTGAATGTTTCTTCTTTAACTCTTTGTTTTGCCAACTTCTATACAGTTTGATTTTCTGGCAGTTCTGGTTGTTTTTTTTGTTTTTAAATTTGTTGCTGTCCTTCTTTTGGCTGTGCAAGGAGTCACAGAGTAGCTACCCAATCCTCCATCTTGGCCAGATGTCCTTTTATAGTAACTTTCATGTTAGAACCCTTAACTTAACCAAAGATATCCATTCAAACTTGTAAGAGGGCAATCCCTTGGAGGTTTCTCCTGGAGAGGATATACTCTGAATTTTCATATCTGCCAGTGGGGGTACAGGTTGTTGAGCTTATCCATGTACAGATCTTCATTTAACATTACTGTTTTTTTATATTCCTCATTGTTTGTTCTTGACGTGAACTTCTGGGGTTTTCAATGGTAAATGGCTCCCATCTCCCTTTTGTTGCAATCCTTCACAGTTTATCTCAGCCTCAAACTTTCTCATATAGTTTCAGCCATTCATTACAACTCTTTCATTCTCAGAAATGAATTGAAATTTCTGTTCACTGGTAAATTAATTTCCCCATTTTCACTTTTTCTCTTTTTGTTTATGAAATAAAATTGTCATTTGTATTTTCAGTAGTTCCACAACATACAATCCATTGCTAGGCTTGTGACATGGGAGAAATTGTTCTATGTGTTCATATGTTACAAAGTTTGCCTCTATCATAATCTCTGAGACTGTCATCTTTTTTTGCATGGTTTTCCATTTTGAAGAACATAGTTTGATTCCCTTGAATTTTCCCACAAAGTTTGGAGATATACATAATTACCTCTACCAATTATAAGATCGATGTCCCTTGTGTCTAGTGGAAATTCATTATCATGAAGAAGATAGTATTTACTACAGTTGGTACTAAAATCTATTGAACATGTCTGTGTCTGTGATGAAAAGGGAGGGGGCAGGATTTCAGCTCAACAGTATTTAGTAAAAATGTTCTTCCTTTATGGAACATGGTAAAATGTGTTAAGTAAATAAAAGGTCTTGTTTTCCTTTAGTGGCTCATGATGATTACTTACTATGGGGTATTTTCATTACTTACACATGTCTGTTGCTTTTTGATTTGTTAAGTGTATATGATTCAGCATCATTTTCTCTAATACAAGATGACAAGAAAACCCTCAAACCACAATGGTTTCTACTTGGATATCCTCTCAAAGTATTTGCATTTGTTAACCAAGTGCGGCATATTAAATAAAAATAGAAGAGACTTTTTCTACCTCATAATGAAGTAGAAATAAGTATCCTTATAAAGATTCTCAAAATTAACCATCAAAATTCCCTTTTCTGTTGATAGTTTTTAGAGTATGTTTGCTCTAATTACAAATTACTCTTTTTGTTCTAAACATCAATGATCATCACATTCTAAGCACATAGAAAGTAGATAAACCCAAATAAATTAGAGAGTTTTGGATATAGGTTAACATCCTCTCATACCCTTTCATTATTATTTAAGTTATTAAGCTATTTAAATGATCTATATTCAAAGTTTCTTTAATGTTTTTAGTATGATTTTCCCCAGTGAAGTAAAAGCTAGTCCAGATTTAGTTATTTATATCATTATAAGTTCATAGCTAAATATGTAATATATTTCTTATTTATAGAGGAATTATTTGGGGATACATACATACTAACTTGGAACACAAGTGAATTTGGGTACTTTAATTTGAAACACATTGAGCAGACCATATTCACGTAGACCTAACTGAAAGGCCATTTGCAATAGGAAAAGTCTTCAAAAGCTATGTTCGAAAGTCATGTACAAAGTCAAGCACAGAGAAATAAGAAAAGAGTTTTTCAAAGTTAAATTTTAAAATAGTAAAATCTCTTCTTTCCTTTTTTTTTAAAGCGCAGTTTTCTATTTCGTAACTCCTCTGTGATCCTCACCTGGGCTCAGCATCATCTCACTCTCCCTAGACCATCCTCCATATAGGCTTTTCACACCAGTCTGCTGCCCTGCCCTCCTCTGATTGGAGAAGCAGTAAGCCTGCCTGACTTTCTCAAGGATGCCTGCTTGAAACGATTTTTGTAATTTCTCTTGATGCCACACAATTTACTTATCTAATTGTCCAGGGTCCCCAAATTTTTGTTTATGCAACTCATCAATAAATAATTTGGAAAATTCAACCTCAAAATAGTATTTATGTTTATTTTCAAATTATATACATGCAACCTATACTAATATATGTGCATTATAAAAATATACAGAAATAAAATTAATGATGAATAATTAACATTAATAAAAATGTTAGTGACATTTTATTTCCATACTCCAATAGAAGGCAGGCATTTTTGCTAGGATTCATGTATCCTATTTTGGAGATAATTGCATAGCCTGTTATTTTGGATGTAGCCATGTGGTTGAAAATCAAACTGTTTCTTGTAGGATATTAATGACAGCCATTGACAATGTGTTTCCTTTTGAAGACATGTTAGCATTTTGAAAAAGAGTCTTTTTACTAAAGAAATGACAAATTATGAAATCATAATCTATGTGAGGAGGAGGATCACCCCAAAGCCCCCTCTATGCATTCTCAAAATTGAACATGGAGACAGATATTTTATATGAAGATATATATTTTTAAAAAAGATGATGCTGATTAGGTGGGCATTAAACATGTAAACATGCTGAAGGTAGTCTCTCTAATAATAGAACTTTTGATATCGTCTCATCCAGGTGCTTTATTTTGCAGTTGAGAAAAATGAGACTCAGTGAAGTTATTGCCCCTGCCAAGGACACAAAGCTACTGACAGGACTAAGGCTACGCGTAATTCAGCTCTTCTTCTTGTGGAACCAGTGGGCCTTCTGTTCTTTAGCAGTGGGATTATAAGTGGATCTCACCAGGAAAATGCTCCAAACTATAAATACCTCTGCCCGCATTAGATTTGTTGGGAGAAGTGTCAACTGTAGATCCTGGATTTTAAAATCTATCCATGATAGGGTTGTGGTGGGTTGAATTTACAACCAAAAGAATGTTTTCAGCTATGGTAAGTAAACAAGAATGAACCATAGATAAGAGAAAAGGAAGGGATTAATTCTTATATGTATTAGAATCCAAGTATACAGAAATTTTGTAAAGCTAAACCAGTCTGTTGCAGAATGTATAACTAGTTTTATGAGTATTTTTTTCAAAGAGAAGATTTAGAACAAATTTAAACACTCAAAGTTTCTCAACCAGAATGAGATTTGGAGAGTCAAGGTAATCTGGTTAAGAGAAATGAAGAAATATGTGTCAATGCAGAGTAATTCTGAAAAATTGATTATATGTTTCAGTTAAATTCTGCAGGACCTCAAGTACTTACTTAGAGGGTAGGTACAGAATAAACAATAATATTTAAGTACTTAGGATATTCTGTGAACACTTGATTGGAGATCCCTTAACTTGCAATCTCTGGGTTAAAAGACCCCTCTTCAAATGCAACTAGGTGACACAATCTAATGTAATTATATATTTGTTACTTTCCCTTCTCTGCTTTTCCCATTTAAATGTAATCTTCCACACAGGTATATAACCAAGAGAAATGAAAGCATATGCTCACACAAAAACCTGCTCACAAATGTTTATAACTGTAAAAAAAGTAGGAACCAGCCAAAGTCCATCATCTGATGAATGGCTAAATAACATGTGGTGTATTCATCCATTGGAATACTGTTTGTCAGCAAAAAAAAATAAAGTACCAATTCATGCTAAAAGTTATTAAATCTTGAAAATATGCTAAGTGAAAAGAAGCCAGTTACGGAATACCACATTTTTGCTTGACTCCATGTATTAACTTGCAAAAGCTGCCATAACAAAATATCAGAGACTAGGTGGCTTAAAGAACAAAGAATGTATTTTCTCACCTTTCTGGAGACTTGAAGTCTATGTTGAAGGTGTTGACAGGTTTGGTTTCTCTTGCGGTCTCTCTTCTTGGCTGGGCTTGGCCCTCTCACTCTGTCCTCACATGGCCTTTCCTCTCTGCACAGAGCTTCCTGATATCTCTTCTAACTTCCAGAAGGACATGATTCCTATTGGATTAGGACCACACCACATGGCCTCATTTGGTCTTAGTTAAGTCTTTATAGACCTTATCTTGAAATACAATAGCATTGAGGGTTAAGGTTGCAACTTATGAATTTTGGGGAACACCTGTATATATGACAATCCATTTATATGACATGTCCAGAATTGGTAACTTCATAGAAACAAAAGGTAGATTACTGGTTACCAGGGGCTAGGAGTTGGGAGATGGGGAGTAACTACTAATAGGTACTTGGTTTCTTTTCGAGGTGATGAAAATATTCTGAAAATAGATGGTAACGGTTGCTCAACTGTGTGAATATACAAAATACTATTGAACTGTACATGTAAATAAGCAAATTTTATGGTATATAAGTTATATCTCAATAAAGCTGTTTAAAAATGTAAAGGCCCATCTGGACATAGATACCACATTGATTATTTTGACAGATAGAATTTAATAAGTATTAAAGAACTGAAAAGGACCAAAAGAATACTCTATCACAGAAGTAACAAATGCCACTCTTAGGGCTGGGAGAACACAGTGAGTCTGTAATTATGAGAAGTTAGCAGCTCAGAGATGAACTTCAGACTTCCGGGAGAGGTGCAGCTTGGCTGATGCCAGTGTCTCTGAGAAAGTATGAAACAGATTCTGTGAATGCTGGAAAAACTGCAAAATGAATCAAGTGGAGCAAACTATTCCCTTTGGAGTGAAGAAGCATTGTGAATGATTCTGTCAGATACAGAAAGCAAACAAGTCAGCAGGGAGGAGTGCATCCTTTCCTTCTCCTCTTGCCTCCAGCTTCCTTCTAGAGCACCCTATTGGTATGTCCTAATAGGGAGCAGCTGGCAAAGGACAGATGTTTTTGTAGAGTCCCAGCTCCAGTATCAGAAAGCTGATTACATAAGAGTAGGTTTAAAACTCAGACAATGGCTAAACAAGTGACACACAAAAGTGGGGCTTAGCTTAAACTCGAGAATCTCTATGGCCTTTGCCAACCCCAGAGCTTATAATATCAGATGAGGGCTTCATGTTAGAAGATTTCACCCATGTCAGGGTTTGGTTGGCCAAACCCTAGTCCACTTCCAATTAAGAACAGATGGTGATGAAGTTTTCACCCAGTCTAAGGTATTTCTTAGATTATTCTCAGACTCCTGAGTGTTCTTTGTCAGGTGGTCAATTCTCTGAGCCTCATATGAGTCTTATTAATCCAGTCACAAGATCTTTACCTCCCAGAGCTATTTTCTCATCTCACCAGGTTGGGAGGTCACCAGATATGCATAGGAGCTCTGGAAGCTATAATCCCTCTTTCCTTCAAAATATTACAAATTAAGTGAAATATTTTAAGAATCTTATTTGTGTTTTTAATAACAGTTTTATAAAACTTTATTTTAGACCTTGATACATCAAAAATTTAGGAACACGCTTATTTTCCTGATCTTGACTTTATGTATCATAGCAAACATTTACAAACATTTATAAGAAAACATTTGCACTAAATATAGTGTTATATATTCATCTGTTGTAATTTTCCTGCATTCATATTTTTAATGGAGGAAGAGAGAATATATTGACACTCTTTGGGAAGAACAGAGCATTGTTATAATATTATGTTCTTAATTTTTAGAGTTAAAATATCAAATCTCTTTTGTTTATGAAAAGATGGTGAGGGTAAATGGTAATTTTCATTTTTATTTATTTTAATGCTGTTTTATGACACTATTAAAAATGATAGTTATCTCTCTCAGATTATCTCTCTTTTCCTTTAATTTGTCATTTGCAAACATGACAAAGTGTGCATATTCTGGAAGCCAAAATCCAAGTGACTTGTCTATTCTACTGTGTTCCTTCCTTTTAAATTTTCTCTTACAGCTCTGAAGGATAGACATGAAATGCTCTTCTGTATATCTTAAATAACTGTTTGAAACTCACTGCATACATCATATATGATGGTATTGAGTCACTCTAGTTTCAGTTGACTAGGGGCTCTGGGAGACATTTTGTACTGTAGGATTGGTCCCCACGTGTTTCTTGTTTTTGTTTTATAACCCCCAAGTTTCACTCATTGTTTTTGCTGTCTTTCTCAGATTATCTTTCTACCCTTTCTCTTTCCTTTGCAGGGCTCTCATATCAGTTCTCACTCTTTCAGTGTTAGGTCCCCATCCTAGCTTTTATTTCTTTTGTACTCACTATTAGACTAGTAGGATTCAGAACTTATTACTGAAGGAAAATATACTTAAAGTTTTTGTTTTCATTTTTAAGAATTCTATTAATAGAATTATTAATGTTTTTACATTCAAATTCAAAGTTATTAAAATGTCACAGTGCTACAGCTTACAAAAATCTATGCAACTTTAAATTTAGTTAACAACCTATTGTATTCGACCCACTGATGCATTCTGATGTGTTGGCATATAATTTTCTGGGCTTGACTTGTGGCTTCAGCTTTCTCATCAGCCCAAATTCTCAAGCAGTTGGACTATTGCATTTTGTACCAGTGGAAGCTTCTGAGTCATCAACCAAAGGAGGTGTCACCAAAGTTCTCTGTAATGACTAATATGAAGGTTGCAAGGAATGAGAAATTGAAGATCAGGTCCATAGAAACAGGACATGATTGTGAAACACTGACATAAAAGTATATCTAGCTATTGATGCCACTTGAAAGTCCTATAGCATCTAGTGATTGTAGCACATAATTAGTCTGCAAACTCCAGAGGTAAAGAGAGAACTCATTCTTTTAATTAGGGTGCTTGAATTTCTGGACCCCACTAATTTTACCAGAACAACTACCTTTGGAAATTCCTCACCTTGGAAACCGAGGAAGATTTGTGTTAGGTAGAGCAGCGAGTTTTCTGCAAAATTAGATAAAGGGAGTTACCAACTTGTACACATTGTTTCTGTATTTGTTTTTTTACAATTTAACACTAACCATATAATAGAAAAATTAAAATATTGTTTTCTTTTGGGGGCCACAGTTACTACTCAGGCAAAGTAAGTGGTTTCTTCTTAAGAAAAATGCCTTATCTATTTTTTCATAGCAGTGGTAAATTTCTGAGAATTTCTCAGGGTAAATAATACCAAATGAGACAGGTATTAGGTTTGTGAGAGTGATGCTGTTATCTATATCTATTATTTCTCTCTCATTTTAAGAAAATCTGTTAAGTAGCTGATGAAAATGTCATGCTTCATCTTCATACAAAAGAGGTATGGTGGCTCACTACAGTGAGATAACTTAAGTGTTAGCAGTAAAAATAGCACCTTGTTCATTATAGTCATTTTAGTCTTTTAAGTGGAACACATCAAATACAAAAAATGGGATTTCAGCCACAGTGAGACCAAATGCCCAATGTTTTCAGAGATTTAAAATATATATGCAGTTTTGTACTTGCAATGTTTGTTTTAAAAATGAGCCAGGTTTCAACAAATGAGTTTCTGGACTAGATGCTATTTAATAATGTTTCCAAGCCCTGCATTTTTTGTGTTTATATGGCATTACTAATACTGATTTTTATGTATCTCTGATGTAAAATTATATTGTTAAGACTTTGACTATTTTTAAATGTGATTGCCCCAAAGAGATTATATTATTCTTTTACATAAAACACTCAGTGACCCAAATTTACATTTTGTTGGGAAATTTGCCAGGCAGGCAATTTTACTTATTTATATTATGTCACAATCCCTGTATTTCCTCATTCATGGCTTATAAGAAAATATAACTTAGAGTTATATGTATCTGGTGCCAGGATCAGGGATATTATTGTGCAAGGATAATACTTCCAGCCTCTCTGTCAGACTTTGGAAATCAATGTTCATTTCACATAGTACCCCCTCCCCAGTGCTGCTCAACAAATACCAAAGCCGGCAGAGATGACCCCTTTTAATTCCTTAATATAGGCCACAGTTCTCTTTGATTTATAGAAGACTGGTAGTCTATTTATAAAATATGTATCTGCAAGATGCAGTTTATGAGAAACTTGGCTTTTGGGACACATTAATTCTAACTGCAGATGCAACTTTCATGTTTTATAATATAACCCTGACAGCTGTAATTTCAGATTAAAGATTTTTCATTCACATTCCCATCCTGATTGCTCTGCACGGTCCTTATATTACCTTATTGTCAATAGCAAGTGTTCACTTTATTGGGAGTCATTTAATAACCAGCTGCCATTTAAAGTGAGGACAGAACATTTGTCTCAGCCAGGCCATTTCAAGTAGAGTTCCTCAGCATACGGAGCTGGGACCCAGTCAAGAAAAACAACAGCTGGCCTCACTATTGTCCTGACTTTTCCTTTTTTGTGGTGGCTAGTTAAAATAAACATGGACACTCTTGGTGAATTCTGAATGCATTTGTGAGTTTGTTATTTTAGTAACCAAATCATTCCCTCCATCAGTCTCTTCTCCCAATCCTGTATGCCACCCTGAACCTCATCCACTTTATAGGTCAGGTTTTCATTCATTTCAGAGTTCTATAAATGTATATTCCTCTTAAAGTCAGTTATATTAGTTACTAAGAATTGAACAACATGAAGATTATAGGTTTAGTGTATATCATAAAACATCTGCTTCAAAGGAGACTAATCTGTTTATTTCTACAGATTATGTTTGAAATGATGAGATTACAATTAAAATAATTATAATAAGAAATATAATTATAAATTTCAGTCTGTCTAGAAAAACTTTGAGATCCTTGGTTGATATATGAAAATGCATTCATGATTAGTAATATTTTTATTTAGTGTCTACCTTTAAATTTCCTTCACTTGACAGCTGGGATTAGCTTCTACAGCAGAGAGCAGTAAAGGAAATAAAAATGAAAAGTAAAGGAAAGCTTTGAAAAAATGGACTCTTTCATGGCTAATTAAACCAGAATACAAATCAATCATTGGAAATAAGAGATGAGTTTTTTTTATGCTTGTAAGCTTACTGTACCCTGTAGTGTTTGCCATACACTGAAATTACAATTCCCATCATCTTATAGGGTAATCGTTTACCTTAAGCTTTACCTTTATCTATTGTATTGATCTGAGATTCTTGGGCAAGAAATGGAAGGGCAGTGGTCTAAGTGTGGGGAGCCGAACATTTCTGTTAAGCTGAGAACAGAAATGCTGCTTTGTGGACTAAGTCTTTTTTTCCCCTAATCTCAACGGCTAGGAAAGTACCAGAGGGTGAAGTCCTAAGAAAAATTTAATCACACTAACTAGGGAGGGAGGAGGTGGCGCTTATAGAAGCCAAGTGCTAGACTGAGTGACTGACTTTCCAATGGATTATGTCACATTTACCTGATCTTTTGCTTAACAGCCACTAAAAGTTAAGTTTTCAATTATGTCATCAACAGTTACTGGGAAATGTTTGCAATATTAGATTAATAATACAATATTAAAATTTTAAATTAAGGTTGAAATCCTCTATTCTTATTGTTTTTGATATTTGAGTTCTCAGCCTGTTCTACATGTAATTTGTTTTCTGGGTAGTACTTAAGAGCAATTTTGTTTTCTTTGACCATCAGGCAAGCTTTGCATATAATGACATGGTTCATTTTTTTCAAAGATGTCACAAGCATATCATGAGGGATCATTTAGACCCCTAAATTGGGTCTTGATTTTTGTACTTTGAGGATGTGATAGCATGCAATATTTCTAAAATAAAAATATGTTGAATATATGACATACACTTATAAATTCAACATGTTTATATGAGTGAGGATGATTCATATAAATTTTGCAAAATTAGGATGGTGCACCCTTTTTCATAGACACAGGTAAGATGCAAGGAGGCAACTGGCTAAAACCTAATGAATGGCAATACACCCCAAAATGTGATAATACCCACTTTATAAAAGCAAATTGCTAACCTAAATTTGCCCTTTTGGCAATGTGGAATTCTCAGACTGGCTTCTACAAGAAAATATTACTTCTTCTCTAGAGAGAGTGCCATGACTAAGCTGTTGAATTCTCAGCCCTGTCAGATGCTCAGCTCTCTGATTTAGCGTGGTGACCCTGCCCACGGGCTGCCAGGGCTTTCTTTGCCATCTTAATGTGCTTCATAAGTAGCCACTCCCACAGTAAAAAGCACATCATCCAAAATCTGTCAGGGCTTTCTTATGTGTCATCATCTGAAGGCAGTAATAAAGAATTAGACCAGCTGCATCCACTAGAAGAGACTGTGGCCTGAAACATCTGTATTTCAAATACAGCTCTGGATAAATAATAAATCGAGATGTCACTGCATTAAATTGGAAAAAAGGTCCCATGACCAATCATGTCTATAAGAGTGCCAGTATTAGAGTTTAGGGGAAAAATATAGAGGCATCTTCATTTCCTGCCTCTGTACTTTAGTGCTTACTTTCATCTGGTTAAATACAGTTGAGAGAGTAGGAGTTTTAAAAGAGGCCACACATTATCTTTAGCTTTTCTTATTAATAAGAGAAAAATAAAGTTACTATTTAAAAATATAAGCAGATAGGGTGCACTACAGAAAAATCCTATAAGACAGACAGACATACATCTAAATGAAATAAATTCAGAAGGGCTAGGCCTCCTGGCTGTCTCACTATTTACTATAAACAAAGTAGGAGACCTTTGGAGGCTGATGGGGCTGTTGATTGGTGTTTATGCATCCTAGCAGGATCTGGTTTCTGATAATCTAGGACTGCTGTGTATTGACAAGTGTAGGCTGGTGGTAAGCTAGTGAGACCCACTTAAAGACGGGGAGAGGGGCTTGTAAGTGCTTCAGGGCTAGGTTGAGCCGGAAGACTGTTTATTTAGAATTCTTCCCAAGTCCTATAGGACCCTATCAAGGGTTGTAGAAGTCACATTCCCCAAAGCCCTGTGTATCTTTATAGAAGTATCTGGTTGGTGAAAGACCAAATAAGAAATGTACGACATTCCTTAAAGGAGCCCAGGTCATTTTATCTGACATTTTTTTTAATACGGTGATGTTTCGGTGGAACATAGTTTAAATGTAAGCTATGTCAAGTTGAATATGGAAAAGGGCAATTCTTATTGCTCTAATTATACTTTCTAAACAAATCGAAGGTAATTTATGTCTTAATGACATTTTAAAATTTCTTTGTTTTCATTGGCATTTTAGGTTTTAAGATTCTATCCCCCTCAGTTTTATTGAGATAAAATTATCATATCACTATATGTGATTGTATTAGTTTAAGGTGTACAACATGATCATTATGTACACTTTAAACTAATTCAATGTCATGTCAACAACATATTGCAAAATAATTACCACAAGTTTAGTTAACATTCATCAGCTCATACAGTTATGCATCTTTTTTCTTGTAACAAGAACTTTTAAGATCTACTTTCTTAGCAACTTCCAGATATATATTACATGCTTTATATTATATCCCCAGAACTTATTTATCTTATAACTGGAAGTTTGTATCTTTTGACAACCTTCACCCTTCTGCTTTCCCTACACTTCATCACTGGCAACTACCAATCTGTTCTCTGTGTCTGTGAGTTCATTTATTTATTTTTTAGATTTGATATATAAAACCCTCAAGCTTTTAGATTTAAGAAGATACCAAGACAATTTTTGCCAAGTTCTGCCACAGCAAATGGAGCTTACTTCAGTTATAAGTGAGCTCCCATGAGAAAGTTTTTCTATCGTGATTTGTAACCCAGTGCCCTAACCATGGTGGTTGTTCTGGATAAGAAACAACTCTCAATGATTCCAACCTTTTGTGGTCTAACAACATTTGATTATGTGATTTCTATCTTAGAACCATGTGGATAGTGTATGTAATAATAGTACTGTATTAACTGAGATGCTATACTTAAACCATAGTGAGTGATAATACTATGATAGTGTATTACTATCTACTGTTTGATCTTGTTAGAATTATTTCTTATCTGCCTCCAACTGAATTAAGATCATGCTGCTTCTCCAACAAAGAAATAAGACATTCACTTTCTGTTTTTTAAATTTAGCTTTTGCTAAGGGTCACATTTTGGTTAAAATGCAAAATTTTAAAAAACTCTGATTTGTTATATTTTCAGTAGTTTTGATTTATGTATTTTTAAATTATTGTGGTTTGAAAATAGATGACTCAAAATTTTATCATTTTGTTATGTTTTTATCATTTATCATTAAGATCCTTAGTGAAGATTACCATATAATTTATATTCCAAAATATCTACTTATGTATTGTTTGTTTTTTATTTTTTCAACTGCTTAAAAATCCAATCATTTTTACATCAAGAAAACCATGAAAAAATTGACTGATCAGCTCCCTGGTGGAATTTTCCCCCTTTCAAATAGGCACATGCATAAGGGCAAAGCCAGCTGAATAAAATATATTTGGATTGTCTTCAGAGATCACGCAATTTGAGTACAAATGAAACTATTTCAGTCCTCTCAGAATTGCCTGCAAACTAGCTCTGTTCTACTCCAGATGATCATTTATATTTCTTTTTTTCTTCTTTATTGTTTATGCTGTTACAGTTGTTTCCACTGTTTTTCCCTTTCCCTAGGTCCACTCAGCCCCACGCTAACCCCACCCCAAGTCAATCCTCATATTTTGTTTGTGCCCATGGGCTGTGCACAAATGTTCTTTGGTTAATTAATCCGTTCTCCATCTTTCATCCTGTGCCCTCCTGCTCCTTTCTAGCCTCTCTCAATCTGTTTTATGTATCTAAGCTTCTGTTATTATTTTGTTTGTTGGTTTATTGTGTTCATTAGATCCCACATATAAGTGAGATCATGTGGTATTTGTCTTCCACTGATTGGCTTAATTCATTTAGCATGATAATCTCCAGGTGCATCCATGCTGTCAAAAAAATGAAAGTTTCTTTATTTGTACTACTGTGTAGTATTCCATTGTGTAAACACACCTCTGTGTTGTGTTTTGTTTTGTTTTTAATCCACTCATTTACTAATAGGCTCTTAGGCTGTTTTCAGATCTTGGCTATTGTAAAAATATATATATACACACACACATATATATTATATATTATATTACATTACATACATCATATATTAAATGTTATAAAATATAATATATATTATGTATTTATAATATATCATAATAGATAATGTTATATTATTATATAATATATATTATGTATTATATATTTATAATAAATATATTCTATATATTATATACATAAAATATAAAATATTTTATATTTGTATGTATGTATATAATATATAATATATATAATATATATAACTGGTGTTTCAGAATCATTAGGATGTATTCCCAGAAATGGAATTGCTGGATTGAAAAGAAGTGCCATTTTTAATTTTTGAGGATACTCCATATTGTTTTCCACAGTGGCTGCACCAGACTGCATTCCTACAAACAGTGCACAAGGATTCCCTTTTCTCCACAATCTCTCCAACACTTGTTTATTGATTTATTGATGGTGGCCATTCTAATGGGTGTAAGGTGATATCTCATTGTGGTTTTAATTCACATTTCTCTGGTGATTAGTGATGCTGAGCATTTTTTTATGTGTCTTCTATGGGCCATCTTTATGTCCTCTTTGGAGAAGTATCTCTTCAGGTCTTTTGTTCATTTCTTAATTGAGTTGCTTGTCTTGCTTGTGTTGAGTTGTATTACTTCTTTGTATATTTTGGAGATTAAAACCTTATCAGATATATCATTGGTGAAAATGCTCTCCCACGCAGTGGGTCATCTATTAATCTTGCTGATGGTTTCTTCATCTGTGTAGAAACTTTTAAATTTGATGTAGTCCCATTTGCTTATTTTCTCCTTTGTTTCCAATGCCCTAGGAGATGCATTGGCAAGAAAATTGCTACATGATATATCTGAAATTTTATTGCCTATATTTTCTTCTAGGATTTTTATGATTTTGTTACTTACATTTAAGTCTTTTATCCATTTTGAGTTTATTCTTGTGTATGGTGTAAGAAGGTGGTATAGTTTCATTTTTTTGCACATACCTGTCCTGTTTTCCCAAAACCATTTATCAAAGAGACTGTCTTTGCTCTACTGAATGCTCTTGTCACTTTTGTCAAATATCAATTGGTCATTAAGGCATGGGTTTATTCCTAGGCTCTCTGTCCTGTTCCATTGATCTATAGGTATGTTCTTATGCCAGTACCAGGCTGTTTTTATTACAGTGGCTTTATAGTATAATGATAGCAGACATTGTAATACCTCTACCTTTGTTCTTCTTTTGCAAGATTGCTGAGGCTATTCAGGGTCTTTTTTGTTTCCATATACATTTTTTGTAATATTTATTTTAATTCTGTGAAATATGCCTTTGGTATTTTAATGGGAATTGCATTAAATGTATAGATTGCCTTGGGTAGAATGGACATATTAATGATATTAATTTTTCCAATCCATGAACATGATATATGCTTGACTTATTTATGTCTTCCTCAATTTCTTTCTTCAGTGTCCTATAATTTTCTGAGCACAGGACTTTTACCTCCTTGGTTAAGTTTATTTTAGGAATTTTTGTTGTTCTTGTAATAGTAAATGGAATTGTTTTCTTAGTTTCTCTTTCTGATTACTCATTATTGGTGTATAAAATGCCATTGAATTCTGAATATTGACTTTGTATCCTGCTACAAATGAATTTGGCAAAGTCTGGTAGTTTTTAGGTTGAGACTTGAGGGTTTTCTATATATAATATCATGTCATCTGCAAATAATGATAGTTTTTCTTCCTCCTTTCCAATTTGGTTGGCTTTTATTTCTTCTTCTTGCCTGATCACTATGGTTAGGACTTCCACTACTATGTTGAATAAGAGTAGTGAAAGCAGACATCTTTGTCTTGTTCCTGATCTTAAGGAGAATTCTTTTAGGTTTTGCCCATTAGAATGATGTTAGATGTAGGTTTTTCACATGTGGCCTTTATTATGTTGAGGTATGATCCCTCTATTCTCACTTTACTGAGATTTTTTATCATAAAAGGGTTCTGGATTTTATCAAATGCTTTTTCTGCATTTATTGATATGATTATGTGATTTTTGTCTTTCCATTTGTTTATGTGATAAATCACAATCATTGATTTGTGAATATTGTACCAAACTTGCATCCCCAAGATAAATCCAACTTGATCCTAATGTTTGATATGTCTAATGTATTGCTATATCCAGTTGGTAGTATTTTGTTGACAATTTTAGCATGTAATTTCATCAGAGATTTTGGCCTATAATTTTCTTTCTTTGCTGTGTCTTTATCTGGTCTTGGAATTAGGATGATACTGGCCTCATGAAAAGAGCCTGGAAGTCCTCCCTCCTCTTGAACTTTTTGGAGTTCTTTGAGAAGGATCTGTGTTAGTTCTTGAATATTTGCTAAAATTTGCCAGTGAAGCCATATGGTCCAGGGCTTTTTTGTGGTGGTTTTTTTATTATTATTTTTTTGTTTGATTTCATTCATTGTTACAGGTCTATTCAGGTTTTCTGTGTGTTCCTGATTCAGTATTGGAAGATTGTATGTTTCAAGAAATTTGTCCATTTTACCTCCATTGTCCAAATTCTTGGTGTATAGTGGTTCATAGTAATTTCTTACAACCCTTTGTATTTCTGTGGTATCAGTTGGTATTTCTTTTATTTCATTTCTGATTTTAGTTATTGCGTCCTCTCTCTTTTGTGGTGTGTCTGATTAAAGGGTCATTAATCTTGTTTATCTTTTCAAAGAACCAGCTCCTGATTTCATTAACCTTCCATATTTTTTTTAGTCTCCATGTCATTGATTTCTGCCCTGATCTGGATTATTTTCTTCCTTCTACTTACTCAGGGCTTTGTTTGTTGTTGTTTTTCTGGTTCATTTAGGTGTAGTGTTAAATTGTTTCTTTGAGAGTTTTCTTATTTCTTGAGGTCGGCCTGTAATACTATGAACTTGCCCTTTCAGGACTGCTTTTGCTGAGTCTCATAGTTTTGGGTTAGTTTGTGTTCATTTTCATTTGTTTCCAGGTATTTTTGACCTCCTCCTTAATCTCATTGGTTACCCATTCATTATTAAATAACATGCTAGTTAGCCTCCAAGTATTTGAATGTTTTTGAGTCTTTTTACTGAGATTTATTTCTAATTTCATGCCACTGTGACCCAAGAAAATGCTTCATATGATTTCAATTTTCTTGAATTTGTTAAGATTTGTTTTGTGACCTAACATGTGGTCTATCTTTGAGAATGAGACGTGTGCACTTGAGAAAAAATGTATATTCTTCTTCTGCGGGGTGAAATATTCTGTAAATATCAATTATATCCATTTGATCTAGTGTGTCATTTAATGTCATTATATCCTTGTTGATTATTTTTTTTGTCTGGAAGATTTGTCCATTGTTGACAGTGGGGTGTTAAAATTCCCTAGTATGACAGTATTGTTGTTGATATCATCCTTAAAGTCCACCAATATTTTAAAAATATATTTAGGTGCTCCTGTATTGGGTGCATATATATTTACAAGGGTTATGTCCTCTTGTTGGATTAATCTTTTCTTGTCTTATGTAGTGACCCTCTTTGTTCATTTTTGTGGTCTTTGTTTTGAAGACTATTTTGTTAGATACAAGAATTGCTACTCCAGCTTTTGTGTGTGTGTATGTATCCATTTGCATGGAATATTTTTTTTCTCCTTCCCTTTACTCTCAGCCTGTGGACATCTTTTATTCTGAGGTAGGTATTTTGTAGACAGCATATAATTGGGTCCTATCTACTTATCTATTCAGCTACTCTATGTATTTTGATTGGAGCACCTAATCCATTTACATTTAAGGTTATTATAGATAGATATTTATTGTCATTTTTCATTGTACCTATGTTTCTCTCTCTCATTATTATTAATGAGGGACCTTTTAACATTTCTTGTAGTGCTGATTGGTGGTAATAAACTCCTCTAACCCTTCTTTGTCTGGGAAACTCTTTATTGGCCTTCAATTTCAAATGATAGCCTTGCTGGGTAGAGGAATCTAGGCTGCATGTTCTTAGCTTTCATCACTAAATGTTTCCTGACAGACTTTTCCGGCCTGTAGTGTTTTTGTTGAGAAATCAGCTGAGATTTTTATGGGAATGCCCTAGTCTGTAACTGACTATCTCACTCTTGCTGGCTTCAAAATTCTCTCCTTGTCTTGGCTCTTTGCCACTTTAATTATGATCTGTCTTGCTGTGGGTCTCTGTGTTCATCTTGATTGGGAATCTCTGGGCTTCCTGAACTTTTATGACCTTTTCCTTCACCAGGTTAGGGGAAGTTTCTGCCATTAGCTCTTTAAATAGGTGGTTCTCTATCCCTTGCTCACACTCATCTCTTTCTGGTGCTCCTATGATGCAGATGTTGTTACACTTCATGTTGTTCCAAAGGTCCCTTAGATTTTCTTTATTTCTTTTAAGTCTCTATTCTTTCTCATTTTCTCTTTTGACAGATACTGTTACCTTGTTCTATAATATGCTGATTTGAACCTCTCCTTCATCTAACCTACTGGTGATTTTTTCAAAGAAATTCTTCATTTCAGGTATAATAATCTTCATTTCTGACTAGTTCTTATTTATTCTTTCTGTGTTCTTTTTAATGCTTACTCTCTCTTTATTTACATTCTCACTAAGATCATCAATTTTCCTTCTAAGGTCTTTGTTCATCCTTATAACCATTATTTATAATTCTGCATCTGGTATTTATGTTGCTTTCATTTCATCTATATATTTTAATTCTTTTTGTGAGTTCTGTTTTTCTTTTGCTGGGAATATTTTCCCTAATGTCTGTTTTTAAATTAAAACTTTATAGCTTAAATATTATAGTATATAAGCAAAATGAGAATATATTTCAATCTGTTTCTAATTCTTCATCCAAGAATGGTGTTCTATGATTATCAAATACATGTGTCAAAATCCCTCCTAATCAATCAGTGTTAGTTGTTTTAGCATTAATAGAAGTGCACAAAGGCAAGTCAGTCATTTTTAAAAAGTTATTTGTTTTCTCATGGTATAGAAATATAAATCTTATGTCTATTAATCTAGCAAGGAATGTTTATTGAGTATCTACCATATACTTAATATAATGAAAGACATTGTATTAGGTACTTTCAAAAAGAATATTAGTTCTTTAGAGAGAATTATAACCACATGAGGCAGACATGACACATGGGAAACAGTCAGATAATACAGACAAGCACATAGTGTGTGCTGTGATATGCAGCAGAGCTGATGAGCAAGATGGGAATTTAGTGAAGATTGTGAACAAAAAAGGAAAAGTTGTTTGGAAGAAGTAGAGCTGAAAAATAAACCTTGAAGGAAAGCCAAAATTCATTAGAGAAGAGAGATAGAAAGTAGGGGTCATACATAGTGAGTGTATAATGGTTTCACTGTTTTTTTTTCAGTTGAGTATGTAATAACCATTTTTCCATGTAGTCTTCTATAATAATAATTTAAATGGTTATATTGTACTGCATGGTAGGAATAGAACATGTTTATTTCCCTGGTGTTATACTATTGATCATTTTGTGGTTCTTAAGTTTTTCTATGACAGTAAATATTATGTAAACATCTTTAAAACTAGATTTTTGTGAGAATATTGTAACATTGAATTGGAATCAAAATTATTTATAACATGTTGGGCTTAAATATCAACACATCAATAGTTTAGTTTGTTTAGTGAGTTGGCAGAGTTCCTGTCATGTAAGCTTTATACTGCTAGGTGTCATGTAAATTGATAAGTTATATAAGACCTCTACATAGGTTATGTGTGTATATGCAGAGAATATATATTTATGGTATATAATTGCATATACATATTAATATGTTTGTGCTTGTGTTAACACACAAGTAGAGTGTGGGGGGATGTTTTAACTAAGCTGTGTGAAGTAACATTTGGCAAAGGGTCATTTCAAAGAAGAGAGATTTCATGAAAAGAACCAAAGTTACACAATTCTTGCTCTAATTAATATAAATTTTTGATTTCAGTGAATACTAAGAAATGTATGTACTAAGACATGAGCTTGGAGAGTGGCTTTTGAGCCAGATAATAGAAAGTGTGAAAGGTAAGCTAAGAAGTTTATACCTGATTTAAGCAATAAAGATTTTTAAAACAGATTTTGATAGATTAAAGGGCTTCAATAAAATACAATAAAAAGAGCTTTATAGTAGAGTAATGGAGATTTACATACTAAGGTGAAAAGAAGAATGCTTTTACTGTTAGGCAGGATGAAAGATTACTGCTATTTTCAAGGTCCCATTGGGGGGTATGATGATCATGGAATGATGGAAAGATACAAACCATGAGGGTAGAAAAGGTAGGCAGATATTGGATTTAGCTCATTACAATTATTCAAGGAGTACTCCCAATTCCTCACTAGTGTTATTGTCTACTTGGCACTGTACTTTCCAACATTCTTTATATTTCTATCAGCAGTAACCACTTGTATTACAGGATCAGTGAACAATCACACTTTTGAGAAATGTGCTATTTCTATGAAACTCCTAGATGAGCATTTTTTCTCTTCCTTAAGGGTGGAGAAAAAATGTGCTATTAAAATAAGCCCAAACATTTAAAAAGAACTTTTTTCTAATGTAGCACTCAGTTTTCTTTCTCTGGAAGGACTGGACCCAAAGACAAAATTGATAATGATAGCAATGAAGGCACTGATGGCATGCAGCAAGAAACTGCTGAATCTATAATCAGTTGTAATGGGAGGTCCAAGATTCTCTTGGAAACTTAGACCAGGATAATAAGGTGGGATGTATATATTGTTTGTAAGATGTTCAAAACTTCTCAAATGATAAAGGATGTTGAATGAAAAATATAACATGAAAAATTAAAAATGAAGTAAAATTATTATATTAATACATTTTTAAGATAACTCATTTTATGAGATTTACATACCCTTAAATTTCATATTATCTTAATATGCATATTTATTCCCCTTTAAGCATTTATATCAATCCCTAAATGCTGGCTGCCTAACAGCTATTGAACAAGACTCTCCTCTGACAAGAAAAACACATTAAAAAAAACCACGAACTTCTCTCTACTGATATTTTTCATCTTGTGACAAGACCTGGTTACAATCAGCTCAAATTTATCATGACCTTATTTTATAATGTAAAACTTAATTGTTAGTAGGTATTTATTATGTACCAGGTGAGTGCAAAATATTTTATGGGCACTATGTCATTTACACTTTGTTATGGAACTTTTCTTTGAGGAATGTTTTGCCATTGCTATCATTGCTATTAACAATAGAGTATAAAAATAAAGAGTATGACATAAATAGTTCTGAAACCTTATTTGATATGGATATCCCTTCATATCTATATAACTCCTCTCTCTCTGGAAACAAAGGTTGTAATAATTTCTAGTGAAATCAAATGGATGTTATACTGCATTTAAAGCTGTACTGTATGGGCTTATATCATCATTGCTGTTTTTTCTTGTAAATACAATAGCACATTTTTAATATTATCATTGTCTTTAATGTTAGCATTAAAGTTCAAAATATGTGATTTCTTTGCAAATGTAAATGGACAGCATAATGAAAATTATGCAATGAATTTGGTTCTTGGAAGCAAAGTTTACTGAGACCTGAATAAATACATTTGTGTCTGAGCAATGAAGTGATCAAGTATATCTCTACTTTTCAGAAGTTTCCTTTGTAATGGAAGTTTTTCCTCTCCTCTGTAGAAAATTTGGCTCTAAAAGATGTGTGCAAATGTTCACAGGTGTTGAGCCTCTAGCATCATTTCAGGCACTGAAATAAATAACATAGGGGCTTTGTAACTATACATACACCCGTAAATAATTGCCCAATGGCTACTGAAATTGAACCAACAGTGTTTTTTTAAACCCCTTGCATATATGTTGTTTTTAACTTGTTACAGATCTAATTTCTAAGTTGTATTCACAATTTCTAAAAGTACAGATAGCAATCAGGACACCTTTTTTTCTTGTAGAATATTCCATATAACTCAGTCCCTGGAAAGCATTAACAATGCAATACCTCTACAGAATAACATTTTAGTCTATGTTTTAAGCTACAGGAAAAAGCTTGAAAAGAAATTCTTGCCTCTTCTGCAAAATTAGTCTTTATAACACTATTTATTCTGTAGTTTATCACCCTCTGACCTGGGGTAAAGACCTGAATGATCAATTCCTGTTAGAATTTAGCAGCTGCAGGAAAACTAAGTTTGCTTTAAAAATAGTAACAGCTATGTTTTATTTTACTGGGCAATGGGAACTGGGTAATTCATTTTCCCCAGTCTGTTGGCCTGGTCTAACAATATGCTTAGTGTGGTGAAGACAGGTCATATATGATATGTTATATGTATATTTTTAATTTCATTTTCATCCTTCAGTTTAAGTCAATACTAAATGATTAGCTACATAATCCAGTAACACTTCCATTAGGAAGAATGATAGTAACAGCTGTCATGGGAACTGCAGCCCTCATCCATCTGACACACTCAGAGTTATGAAAGATGATGTGCTTATAGCCCTCATCCCCATTCCCAGTGTTGCTTTCTTAGTTAAGGTCTCATTTTTTTTTTTTACTCTATATAGGCTCCTTCATTCCAGCATTGCTCCTATGAGCGCCATCCAAAATATTGTCAGAGTTTTTCTCTATAATGGAAATCTTAGTGTCTCTTTTACCTTCTTTGGAGCTATAAATGGTTTCCTAAGGATGTTCCATAAAATAGAAAGCCATGGTGTGATTTGTTCATTTGTATCAATAAAGCATTCTCTATTCAAATATAATGGAAAGTTTCTTGTAGTTTAATTTCTTTATTGCTACTTGGTATTCTAAGGTTCATTGAGAGTTACTAAGAGAACTCGAAGAAACCATGTCATTTCACAAACACATGTATCCACAGGAACATTTTCCTATGGAGGTCCAAGTCCACTTTAGCAGCCTTTTCTTGGCCCAAATATTTGCTTTAGTTGTGCTGAAGTACATGCTATTTCTGGGCCACATCATGTATTCCTCATTTTAGTGTGAGTTTATGCTATTCCTTCTATCTGTGAATACATTTTCCCTTTTATCCATATAAAATGCATAATGGTTCTTCAAAATCCAGTTCAGATTTTGTTGTTCATAGTAAAACTTTCTTCTCCTTTCTCTAAGGCAGAACTATTCCCTCCTTCCTTCTTGTAGCCATTGAACACTTAATTTAAAGATTTTATTTATTTTCTTTAGACAGAGGGGAAGGGAGGGAGAAAGAGAGAAAGAGAAACATCAATGTGTAGTTGCTTCTAGTGCATTCTCTGGCAACCTGACCTGGTCTGAAACCCATGATTTGTTTCTAATTAAATTAAAAGTTGAACATGGTATTCAGTCTCCATAGATGCTCCCCTGCTCAATGAACCTAAGTACAAGATTTCATGCCATTGAATAGCCTTTCTTGAGTCTGGCCTGGCCCTGTCACTTGCTTTTGATCACTAGACTTTTTAAAAATATTTAATATTTTATTTTATTTTTTAACATTTTTTATTGTTGTTCAATTACAGTTTTCTGCCTTTTCCCCCAACTCCTCCCCACCTCCTTCCCCTGTTTCTACCTGCCCCCTGCCCCATAACTGTCCCTGTGTCCTTTATAATTATTTCTGCAAACCCTTCACCCTTTTCTCCTACAATCCCTTTCCCTCTCCCCTCTGGTCACTGTCAGCCTGTTCTCAATTTCAGTGTCTTTGGTTATATTTTGCTTGCTTGTTCATTTTGTTGATTAGGTTCCTGTTAAAGGTGAGATCATATTGTATTTGTTTATCTGCCTGGCTTATTTCACTTAGCATAATGTTCTTCAGTTCCACCCATGCTGTTGCAAAGGGTAGGAGCTCTTTCTTTCTTTCTTCTGTGTGGTATTATATCATGTAAATATACCATAATTTTTTGATCCATTCATTTACTGATGGGCACTTAGGTTGCTTCCAGCACTTGGCTATTAGAAATTGTGCTGCTATGAACATTGGGGTTCATAGGTTCTTTTGGATTAGTGTTTCAGGGTTCTTAGGATATTATCCTAGCTGTGGAATTGCCGGGTCAAAAGGCAGTTCCATTTTTAGTTTTTTGAGGAAATTCCATATTCTTTTACATAGTAGTTGCACCCGTATGCAATCCCACCAACAGTGTACTAGGGTTCTCTTTTCTTCACAACCTCTCCAACACTTGTTTGTTGCTTTGTTTATGATGGCCATTCTGACTGGTGTGAAGTGGTACCTAATTGTGGTTTTAATTTGCATCTTTCTGATAGTTAGTGATATTGAGCATCTTTTCATATGTCTCTGGACCCTTGGTATGTTCTCCTTGGAGAAGTGTCTGTTCAAGTCCTTTGCCCATTTTTTAATTGTTTGTTGTTGTTGTTGTTTTCCTAGAGTGGAGTTGTGTGAGTTCTTTATATATTTTGGAGATCAAACCCTTGTCTGAGGGATCATTGGCAAATATGTTTTCCTGTATAGTTGGTTCTCTTTTCATTTTAATGCTGTTTTCTTTAGCCATGCAGAAGCTTTTTAATTTGATGAGGTCCAATTTGTTTATTTTTTTTATGTCCCTTGCTTTAGGGGACATATTAGTGAAGATGTTGCTGCATGGAATGTCTGAGATTTTCCTGCCCATGTGTTCCTCTCCGACCTTTATGGTGTCACAACTTATATTTAAGTCTTTTATCCACCTTGAGTTTATTTTGTGTATGGTGTAAGTTGGTGGTCGAGTTTCATTTTTTTGCATGTAGCTGTCCAGCTCTCCCAACATCATTTGTTGGAGATGCTATTTTTATTCCATTTTATGTTACTGTCACCTTTGTTAAATATTAATTGACCATAGAACATGGGTTTATTTCTAGGGTCTCTATTCTGTTCCAGTGATCTATGTGTCTGTTCTTATACCAATATCAGACTGTTGTGATTACAGTGGACTTGTAATATAGTTTGATATCAGATATTGTGATCCTTCCTACTTTTTTCTTATTTCTCAAAATTACTGTGGCTATTCAGGGTCATTTACAGTTCCATATACATTTTTGAAATATTTTTTCTATGTCTGTGAAATATGTTATTGGTATTTTAATAAGGATTGCATTAAATCTTAAAATTGTTTTGGGTGGTATGGATATTTTAATGATGTTAATTTTTCTAATCCATGAACAAGGCACATGCTTCCATTTATGTCTTCCTTAATTTCTTTCTTCAGTGTTATATAGTTTTCTGAATACAGGTCTTTTACCTCCTTGGTTAGGTTTATTCCTAGGTACATTATTTTTATTGTTGCTATAGTAAATGGGATCAACAAGCCTTTAACTGGACTCATCAAGAAAAACAGAGAGAGGACCCAAATAAATAAAATCAGAAACAAAAAAGGAGAAATAAAAACTGATATCACAGAAATGCAAAGAATTTTAAGAAATTACTACAAACAACTCTATGCCAGGAAACTTGAAAACCTGAGCAAACTGGACAAATTTCTAGAAACATATAATCTTATAAAACTGAGTGAAGAAGAAGCAGACTGAATAGACTGATAACAGCTAGTGAAACTGAAGCAGTAATCAAAAAACTCCTGGCACACAAAAGCCCTGGACCAGACAGAATCACAGGAGAATTTTACCAAACATTTAGGTAAGAGCTAACCCTGATCCTTCTCAAACTATTCCAAAAAAATCCAAGAATAGGGAAGACTCCCAAAGTCTTTTATGAGGCCATTAGTATCCTAATCTCAAAGCCAGATAAAGACCCAACGAAGAAAAAAACTACAGGCCAACATTGCTGATAAACATAGATGCTAAATAAAATCCTCAAGAAAATATTTACAAACTGGATCCAGTGATACATTAAAAAAATCATATACCATGTTCAAGTGGGATTCATGCCAGGGATACAAAAGGAAAGACAAAAATCATGTGATCATATCAATAAATGCTTAAAAAGCATTTGATAAACTACAGAACCTGTTTATGATAAAAACACTCAGCAAAGTGGGAATAGAGGGAATATACCTCAACATAATAAAGGTCATATATTGTAAACCTACAGCCAACATCATTCTCAATGGGCAAAAACTTGCCCAATGAGCTAAAAGCTTTTCCAGTAAGATCAGGAACAAGACAAGGATATCCACTTTCACCATGTCTATTCAACATAGTATTGGAAGTCCTAGTCATAGCAATCAGAGAAGAAGAGGAAATAAATGGCATCCAAATTGGAAAGGAGGAAGTAAGACTGTCATTGTTTGCAGATGACATGAGAGTGTACATAGACAACTCTATAGACTCCACCAAAAAAATGCTCAACCTAATAAGTGAATTTGGCAAAGCAGTGGAATACAAAATCAATATTCAGAAATTGAAGGCATTTTTGTGCACTAACAATGAAATACCAGAAACAGAAATTAGGAGAAGGAGTTATTTTTATAACACCAGATAATAGCTTAAAACCCAAGAGTTACTAAATGAATGGAGGGTGTTGAGCTATCTTACTTTAATGTGGGATTGTATACACCTTTACATCTTTAGCAGAAAATACTCTTTTTCTTAAAAAATATATTTTACTCTCCAGTTGTTTACTCATTGAACCATTGTATTATTTTTTTCATGGTTTGTTTCTCACAACAATACTCTATTTTATATTTATTAGTAATTTTGTAACTTTTTTCTTCTCAGGTAAGACAGGATACTGGAAAAGGCTCACTTGGGGTGAGAAATATGTATGGGTTCTGTGATGGGCTACAGCAGACCTGCTTAGGACATACTACCTCTGCACTATGCTGGGTGCCTGATCCTTCCCAGGAATTTCTGATGTGAGTGTAGTGGGGCACATGTCCTTTGCTTTTTTTTTCCTGAGCTCATTTCATAAATTCTGAAACCCTGGTCTGGTTCCTCCCTGAAGGTTTGACATCACCTAAGTAGAGAAAAAGTCTTTTCTATGTTTTTAGTTCAGAGACTGTGAACACATTGAATTAGGTTGTCCTTTCTCACATTTCATAAAGCTTCTGCATTTAAGACAGTAAAGAGGGAAAATGAAGCACGAGACAGCAAGGCCCAAGGAGAAAAGAGCTAGGCTTATTTATCATTGTCTTTCTAATAGTCATTTGACTAGTGGTCACATGTAATATGGTTCAATACATATTTGTTGGATGGGTTGAGAAATGAAAACAGAAAATCAAATTATATTGTTTATCTGCCTCTGTTTCTTGTTTTGGTTCATTTTATATAAAGCTGAGGTCTTAATGTATGAGAAAAATACACTTATTGTTTATAAATAGAGAGTTATGCATATGGAAATACATATGTTGTTTTGTTTATATGTCACTTTAAATTGTGGTTATTTGCATGTTCACATTGAAATCATGGAAACAAAGAACGTGGACAACAGTGTGGTGATTACAGGGGTGCGGAGGAGTGGGTGGAGGTGAAAGAGGGTGTAGGGAGGATAAATGGTGATAAATGAAAGAATGCCTGTTATGAAAATTGAGAATGAAAAATTCCAAGAGCTAAACATTTTTCAATTATTCTTTAACTGTTTTAAATATTTATTAATTCTAAATTTAAGTTTAGATTGTTAAGCCTGCACATTTAAATTACTATTAGTCTTTTTAAAAAGATGTTTAAACACACACTAGATGCCTAGTTACTTTCCATTTTTACCATTGTTTGCATCTCTAGAGTTTTTCTATAAAACAGATTTAAAAAGAATAGTAGAAGAGAGAAAAAGGAGAAACAACAATTGTTAAACATGATGGCAGAAATGTTTCCTGTCCTATTACCATTTCCCACAACTTTCCCAACAGTGTTGTAACGCATGTCTAAGAAGCTCTTTTATGATACCTGAGCAGTTATGAAGATAGTAAGTCCACATATGTATATTTAAGTCTATGTAGTTTATTTATTATTTGGTACATTTTATTAAAAAAGAGAAGGGGGCATAGTGACCTACAATGTGGCTTATAATATGGCATTGGTCATAAGAGGTAGCTACAGTCGACAAACACAAAAAATGTTTTATTGAAAATCTTATTGAGTAGCTAGGAAAAGTTTTCTGTGTTAATGTCATATTATTTGTTATTGTTGTTTATTTTTCCACAGTTCTTTCATTAAAAATAATAGCAAAAAAAGCAACCAAAAACAGTTCTAAGTTTCCCATATTCTGTAGTCTTTTAACTGTGCTAAAGCTAGTAAGGAAGTAGATGAAAGAGTATTTCCAAAATTTTAAATTTATAAAAATTTAATCTAGTTCATAGGCTACTTTTCATCAGTATTATTATTATTGTACATAAAAAGTAGCTAAAATATATGACTATCAATGAGTTATCTGTACTTCTAAGGAAGAATGAAACGGTCTCCCTCTCTTCTCTTTTTCAGCAACAAAGCAGTAATATGCATATATTGACAGTAATCTCAATGCAGATAAGTGATTTTGTGTTTGGCTTATCATATTGCTTCTATGAATACACATTTAGCATGCACATATATCAATTTGTATTTATAATCCCATAGAAGAGACTCACCTCTTGCAGAACTAGAAAGAGTTGAGAAGAGGTCACACAGAAATGGTTTACATATTAATAATAGTCATTTACTATCTTCATTTATATTGTGAAATTATTTGGTAAGAGTGGTATAATTACTGATTAATTAATAGAGCTATCTAAGGTATTCGAGACAGTTATGAAAGTAGTAAGGAAGGGCAAAAGGAATTTGTTAATTTTTATAAGGCAGCAAAATGTGTTCACTTCAGACTCTGGTATATGTGTAATTAAAGCCTAGTAGAACCTGAAATTCAGGTGATTAGCATTAGTTTGAGTCATTTGCTATACCTCTCTGTTTTAACAGGCACTGGCACAGTGTATGCATTAAATCTTTTGCTCAAATAGAAATCAACAACAAAATTTTATCCATATATTACCCTCTTGAATTTGAAATTATAACAATGCAATGGAGCATAAAAGAAATAGAAAGTACTTTTCTTAACTGTATAAATAGGACAAACTGATTAACTTGGAATTCATGATTTCAATAGGTTTTTCTTTTAGATGCTTATGGCTATGTGTGCCTCAGGGCTTTTTGTTGTTGTTAATTTGAATTAATATAATATGCTAATAATTACAATGCTATAAAATGATTATGGGAATGGAAAATACAAAATCAACCAGAATTTTGCTAAATATTGCTGAAGAAAGAATTTACAAAGGATAGTCTAGTATTCTCCCAGCTCTATTATGTTAATGAAAGAGGAGTGTGTGTGTGTGTGTGTGAGAGAGAGAGAGAGAGACAGAGAGAGACAGAGACAGAGAGATCTGGATACGCTCACAGTTGGTTGAAGATAGATGGGCGGTAACAGCTGCCACTAGTGTCAGCAATCAAGCACAATGAAGTGTGGCAACCCCCCAACTGTTTTCCATTCAAATGAGTTATGAGATCTCACTGTTCAGAGTCATTCTCATTTTAAAAAAAATCATAAGTTGAGTTGTGAGAATTGGGGAATATCCACCTGGCAGGGAAATTTTCATGCTTTGGAAAAAAGTGGGAAAAAAAGATTACATTAGATCAATCAAAGTCACTAGAAAATGTTAAAGTGAGAAAACATCAGAGCAGCAAGAAATAAAATGGCAGTCCAGGGCAACCCGTTAATGAGAATGAGTGTCAGTGTTTCTCGGTTCAAGGACTCTGCTGCAATGGATTAGAACACGGAGCAGCACACCACAATTGCACAGAGTAAACTGCAGAGGGGCAAGGGGCCCTCTCCACCCCAACATCAAAGCCTAGCTGGAGAAAAAAAAATGCTTGGTTCCTTGTAGCTTAATCCAATATTACACACTTCTTTCAAACATCAAAAATGCTTCTCAGCCTTTGGGTTGCTGGACATTCTTACTACTAATCCAGCCTTAATTATAAAACTTTATACTCCCTCAGTTTCCTGCCCCCTGTACCACCAAATGGCAGGAGAGGCATTGAAAATAGGTGAAAGAAAATTGTTGCTTACTTAGTGGTCAGAGTTAGCCAGAATGTTCTAGAGACATCTGTATGTAAAGATACTAACTTCAAGTGTCCCTTTGCTTGTTAAAAAAATTCGGGTTTTTTTCTTATCTCTCCTAATAAACTAAAATTTACCCTTACTCAGAGATATCTCAAGTGGCACTGGAATCCCACAGATCACTTCAAGCTACTCATATCATAAGATAAAGGCCACATTATCTCTTTTCAACCAGATTTTATCCACAAACATTGATTTGCGATCTTTTTGTGCCCTGAAATCTAAAAGCACATGCCATTTGTGCTTATGTACTTGAACTTGAATGATGTCAAGTCACAAGTTATATAAATTACCTAGAAAGGCAAAAATAAATCATTCTAGGCAATTCCCATGAATTTCCTAAATTTACGGCTTTCTATTCTTTTCCTGATGTTTAATATGAACTTCTACTTTCTCTTCCCGTAACAGCTCTCTGAATGCTTGTAGACAATTAACATGTCTCTCTTCAATTGTCTCTCCTCTAGCCTGAACATGCCCATTGCTCACTGGTCTGTCTTATATCCAAACCTTTTATCAGTTCAGTTGCTTTCCTTTGAACTCACTCCAGTTTGTCTTTCTATTCAAACATATGATATCCAAAACAGAACACAAACCTCAAGTAGGCCTAGATGGAGCAACTCAAAGCAGTAAAAGTGGGTTCTTTCTTTTTACATTCCGCTTAAAATCTAGGTGTATTAAAGTCTTTGCCTTTATTGGAAATAGATTGTTTTTAATCCTTCTAAGTTTATTGCCCACAATCTTTAACATCAGAGCCTTTGGTACTATTAAACTGCCTCTTGTGTTAATATGAACAGATTATTCCTTCGAATAACTATTTTACATCTGTTTTTAAGCAATTTTTCAAAGATAATAAAAGTCATTTTGTATTACTATCTCTCTTCAATGGTATTTATAATAACTATTATTTTTTTGTTGCTCATAAATATGATTAATAATTATTTTGTCTATCTTTTGCATTGTGTTCCCAATTTAAAACATATCATTCAATTAATTACGTGGTGGGGAAAATACTGTATAATGTACACTTTCTTCAAACATGGCATTGGTCTAGTAGCAGTTCTTCTGCTACCCAAGAGATCAGAAACAATAGGCTATCCATCTTTCTGTAGTTTTCTCTAATCCATATTTCTCTGGTTTCTCTATGCCACCCTCTGCTTTTGAAAAGAGGACAGGTGTTAAATGACAGCTGCACTGGGTCTCTTATGGCAACCTCCCAGCAATGAGGACCCCCCCCATAGCCCCTCCCCAATTCTCCTCACCTCTTTCACAGTCTGCAGATATGTTTCGGTTGGAAAAAAAAAGAGCTAAAATCCAAATTGGGATGTATAATGATTTATTATCAATAAAGACTTTTTAATCATAAATTTACTAGTGAAGGAGGATGACTTCAACATATGTATTCTTCAAGAAAAGAAACACATCCCAAATATGTTCATTCTCACTTTCAAGATACTAAAATGTTCACAAATAGTGCAACTTTTATGTATCACTTGATTTTTATGGAGCTTTAATTGATTTTTATAAAGCTTTATTTGATTTTAAGTTAAATTGTACTTTGAAAAATAGGATCCCTATGTAGTAAAGGTGACCACACCTAGCATTTTGGAATTATATTTCTATAAGAAATGGTTTGAGTACACTAACTCTGGACTTTTGGGAGGAAAAATATATTTTTAATATAAAAATCCTCATAAATTATATCTGTGAGACATCTAAGAGGCATTTCTTATTTGCCAAAAACTGATGGTCCATCTAAACAGTGGCAAAAAATTGATGAATTTTGAGCATCCTTATGTGAACTTTTCCAACAAGGTATTGCTTATCACAAAAGAATACAAACTTTATCAGCAACCTACTAAGGTAAAGTCTTGAGCTGTCTATTATAAGTACACATTTAATTTGAAATCTTGTATTTTATTCAAACATTCATTGGATTTTGCATTTTACTTCATAATATGCCTGTGGTTGTTTCATATAACAGTAATATTTGTATTCAATACCAGTTAAACTCTTTTTTTTAAAACTTCTTATTGAACCAGTTAAATTCTGATCTTTCTTTTTGCTAGAATTGTGAATCTAAGAAGATGAATTACATTTATTCTAAAATTATATTATGTACTAGATTTATTTATTGATTATCATATGATTCCTGCCCCAACATCTACACACTACAGAGCAAGGACTGAGAGCAGTGATTGGCGTATGGTGGGTTCTAAACAAATATGTGTTGGAAAAAATAGCCTCATGTGGCTGCCTATGTCTCTGGTATAGGAACACCCAGAAAATTTACACTCTATTATGAGATGCAAGCATTTAAGCATGTTTATGATCAGGATTCATCAATTAATCCTGCAAAGACTGTGTCATCTAACCAATTTGAACAACTATGCTGCATTACTTGACTTCACATACTTTTACATAACCTTAAACATCTTGCGCTTAAGGTCTGTTTGCTTGCTTGTTTTCCTCATTTAACTGAGTGGGGAGGAAAGAAGAGAGACCCTGAGGGCCAAAATTGTATGCTGTCTGTCTTTCTATTCACAGTAAATGAATGGCTGAAGGAAGAATGAATGTGTCAACAGATGGATGCATGATTCTGCCTCAGAGGGCAGGTAAGAGAAACTTATTTTTATGTGACCCATGATATGGGCCAGTATATTTTAAGGCCTTCCATAATCTGATTATTTCTCAACTTTATTTTCTACTCTGCAATACAGTGACCAACATTGTAGGTTGCTTGGGACATAGAAGGAGGATGATAAACCCTAGGTTTCCATGTATACTGTGTATGTGTGGCAGTTAGTAGTGCTCAGTAAAACCTATTCACCATTCTCTTGCCCTGTTCTATAACTGAAGCAACAATCTTTACAAATCCCTCTTCCCAAACACACTGGTACATATACCAAGCCCATATTCACTTTAGTTACTCATCTCGTGTCTTATCTACTTTCTTGCAGTAGGAAGACTATTTTTCTTCACCCATTTTTACTCAAAAGCTCCCCAATTTTCACTTCTTTTCTTTTTTATCTTTTTCATCAAAGAAAAACAATAGTTGATACCCAATATGAAAATATTTAGTAATATTTTATATGTTCACAAGTCACTACAAAAATTACTAGTCTTTCCTCTCCAGCTTGTCACATTCCTGAGGATTTAGTTCATATACAGACAGAAGCAAGTGCCCAAATATATCCTTGACAGATTTATAAATAGCTATCTTTCATGGTTCTTAATTTTTTTCTTTCTCTTAAATTATCTTAGTTCAACAGTTAATGAAAACATGGTAGAAAAAAAGATTTTACAAAAGTTGTTTCATGTAAAACTATTTTAAATTCCTCTAGTTAGCAAACATCTATTTGGATGCCCATTGTGATGAAAAGCCAACATGGTCTACTTAGAGACTGAAATGTCCTCGTATCCATCTGACTTTTGGGATCAGTTTTGCAGTTCTGGATGACTTTAAACTTCACAGCAGTCATTTTTCAGGAAATTGTAAATTATTCTACATCAACTTTCTTGTGTCTCATTTGGTGCTGCCCTGACTTAAAAGGCAGCTGAACTCCCTTCTTGTCCTGAGGGCTAATTAAATTGTTTTGGGAGGAGGGGAATTTGGAGTAAAGGGGGCCTTCTAACCAACTCGTCTAAATGCCTCCTTACTTTTTGAATACCTCATCTATTTTATTTATTTTAAACTATTTTATCATTGTTCAATTACAGTTGTCTATATTTTCTCCCCTCCCCAAACCCACCTCCCTCCCTTGTTTCTTTCCATCTTCCCCCTTGGTTTTGTCTGTGTCCTTTATATATTTTAACAATAATAAATACTTTGAATTAAAGAAATAAGTTTTATTTTAGAGTATATTTCCTTTATTTAAAATGCATTTCAACATATTTAAAGTTTTCAAACATGCCCCTTTTTAATATAGTCAGAATATCATCCTTTATGTATTAGCTATGTTGCACTAATACTTTCCAGAAGCTATAGTAATATCCTCTTAATGTTTATTTAGTACTTGTTTCAAAAGAAGATTTAATTAATCTGGTAAAAAGAACCTCAAGTACCTGTGTTTCTTGTCTGTTATTATACTTGTAGCAGATTGCCAATGTCCTAGAAGACAAAAAGTCCAAACTCCAAAGGGAGAATGCGGTGTGCTATTTCCATGATTTGGCCGGGGACAATAGCTGAAGGGTGTAGAAGCATGTGAAGATGCAATTTTATTTTTCCCAAAGCTTTGTTGGAGGTATAGAAGAAACAGTCTAGACATGATAGTGGATTAAGAACTAACAACAAGAAGTTAGTGGATTATAACAGCAGGAAAGAATAATCTTTTGAATACTTTGTTGGGCTTACCTTGCATGTCAAATGTCAGCTCTTTTTCTGCACATTTTCTAAAAACAATAGCATTGTTGATAGTTTGCCTGTGCCTCTGCAAGGATGCCTTGTTGGAACCAGTCTGCCTCTGGCACACAGAGACAAGGCTGTAGTTGAAAAAGCAGAAAGGAAATGCCAGGGAAGTTTCTCCAAAAACTATAATATCTGTTTACATTTTTGTGTGGGTGAGAGAAACAAAGCCACTTGTTGAGTTAAGAGACAAAGTACTGAAAGCATAACGTCACAAAATGTTACTGTCACTAAAATGTTAAATGCATACTATTTTGTGAAACTTGGCACAAGGTAAGCACCTTGTGCCAAGGTGCTTGCTCAGGAATAACCCTTTGGGTTAATCATCCTATTGGGTCGATTTGACTGAGGAGGCTTATCAGGAGATTGTATGAAAATGAGAAGAGAAAGAAAGAAGCTGAAGGATGAGTTTTGTAGGTATGCATTTTACAGGCACTTCAAATAAGTTGCCCTAGATCTTCACGGGGATAAGCCATTCCCATGTACTCTCTTGCCAGTACCCAACTTTTTCATGCTCTCCTTTTGCCATTTCTACAGTGTAGGCTCCGGAAGATGGAGGAAATGTGTTTCCTTTGAGAATCTTGGAGAAAAAAGGTAAAGTGTTGGGAGCAAATTGTGATTTTGGGAGTTTTGAGTATGTGATACCAGCACCCTACATGTAGGTTTTCCAAAATCTCTCTCACACATCTTTGATTAACTAACAGATTACAGGTGAAAAAATTTCACCAATGTGGGACAGTGCCCCACTGCTTTCATTTCTTATATTCTGCCCTAGGCCATTTTCCTTAAAATGAATGAGGTTCTAACTGTAGGTAGGCTTTAAATATTATATGATATTTTAAAATGAAGAGTAAAGGCAATTTCCTGGGTAATTATCATGGTGGTTCAATTGCTCCTCTCTGCAAAGTGTCTCTAAACGACAAGGAAATTTAGTGAGCGGGTGTACTTTGTTTGACCTGTATTCCTCTCTGATCAAGATCATTTCACCTACCTCTCTGCTTGTGGAATTTTGCTGTCTAAAGGTTATTCTTTTCTTCTGTCCAAATGATGTATAGGCATGTTGTACTTTATTTAAAAATTGCTGCTTTTCACTGCAAAGCTATTTGCATTCCTATGTTATTTGAAATGATCAGGATATCCATATTTATTTATAGCTATGTAGGTAATACCAAAACTAGAACACATGCTGATTAATTTTTCTCTCATATTTCAGTTGGTCATAATTTCCTCAAACGCTTTTCTTCTGGGCAACATTTCATACTATATTGTTTCTTTCCTCCACTTTAACATGGTTGAGCTGGATTACTTAAGCCATTTGACATTATTCAAATATAAGACAAACACAATTATTCTCCTTATAAGAAAATGGTTTTGTACTTTATATCACTCCTTTAACTCAAAGCCAATAGAAGTTATAAACTTCAATCTTCACATGATTACAGTCCTCATCAGGGAAGGCGAACAAAGCCAAATCTTAAGAATAACAATTACATTTTTTTAGATTATAAACATTTTTTAAATGCTGAAAATTATAGTTTTGTATCTTAGCTCTATAGTTAGACCATCTTACTGACTTCATAAATCATTTTATATTTTTAAACATACAAAGAAACTGAAATAAGACATGTCCAATTAAATATACCTTAAATATAGAAAATGACCTAACCTGCTTCCTGATTTAAAAATAATTTGTTGGGGGTCGCTGTAGCCAGAGAGTGATGTTATTATATATTATACACATGTTTTAGGCTGATAATGGCATCTTCAGTACTTAGAGTGGATTGGGAGAAAAAAAATAACAGTCATTAGGAAATCTAATCAGTTGCTTTTGAATAGTTGAGGCGCATGAGACAAGTCAAACAGATGGGAATTAGAACCTGAACTGAGGAAGCAAAGGGGACACAGGGAGGGAAGAAGACCCGATGTTTAAAACCTGGACAGCTCTGCTCATTGTGATGACGCTGATCTCTACGGAATGCAGAAGGGGGAATGTGTTTTGAGAGAAAGATGCGTTCTGTTTGAACATGATGAGTCTGAGGTGCACAAAACATACTGGTGTGGTCATGGTTAGTCAGTGGGAAATTTTAGTCAGGCATGTGAGTTGAAAATCAAATTATATATAATATCTATTCAAATACATATATGCATGTGTTCAAATATATATATATATGTATATATAGTATACACATACATATTCAAAGATTAGAGTCTATAGGTAAAAGGAGAAAGAATTCAAGGCAAAAAGATCATGTGAATGAAAGCATCTAACTCCTCCTGCAACCCTGCCACCACTCCTCACTTCTAACACTAGATTCCCAAAGAAATTAGAAGTAGACATAAAATGCTTTTGTTAGGAGGGGAGCCCTAAATCAGCATGAAATTTAGAAACTGTTTCACTTGCTTCTTTCTATGTCCTTGACCTCATTCTGTTTATCCATCTAATATTTCTCATTATTTATCATAACACACATTTACATGTTCATTTGTTTATTATCTGATTCCTCCCCATTAGGATATATGATTCTCAAAGTCTCTGCTTCTGTCATTACTATATCCTCAGCTCTCAAAAAGAAAAGCTGAATGAATGAAACTTCTACATAATGAAAACCTAGAGAAACTTTAGTTAGATGTAGATTAGGCAAAGATATATTAAAAAGGATGTTGAGAATCTTTTGGAAATCCTCACTACCATAGAAGAGCATTTATAGGCATTCATGAATGACATACTGGCAAAGGTCAATTTATCTTCTTCCTCACAGTGATGAGGTCAGATTAGAGAACAAGTAGAGGAAAGAGACCTGAAGTTGTCCCACAGGTGAAGTATCCACCTGCAGCAGACACCTGCAACCTGCTCATACAGTAACAGGGTTTTCACCTGAAGGAACAGACAGAGAAATAGAAAACTTTTACATGGGCTCCCTAGCAGAGTAGATATTTACCCCTAGCACAATTATTCCTTTTATTTTTTAAATTTAATTTACTGGGGTGATATTGGTTAATAAGATTGCATAGGTTTCAAGTGTACAATTCTATGATACACTATCTGTTTATTGCATTGTGTCCAACACATAAAGTCAAATCTTCTGTCACCATATATTTGACCCCCATTACTCTTTAATGCCTCCTTCTCACCCCCTTGTCTTCTCGTAACTACCATACTCTTTGTTGTGTATAAACTCATAAAATCTGTGAGTTTATACTGTTCTCTGTGATAATGATTTTTTGTTTGTATTGTTATTTGTTCATTTGCTGCTTTCAGTTTTATATCACACATATGAGAGAAATCACATGGTTTTTAATGAGCTTTTCCTGTTTGACTTATTTTGCTTAGCATGATATTCTTAAGATCCATCCATGTTATTCCAAATGGTAGAATTTCATCTTTTCTTATGGCTGAATAATATTAAATTGTAAATATGTACCCCATCTTCTTTATCCAGTCATCTAGCAAAGGACACTTCAGTTGTTTTCTGTCTTGGCCACTATGAATACTGCTGCAATGAACATAGGCATGCATATAACTTTGTGAATAAATGTTTTCAATTTTGGGGGTAGATACCCAAAGAGGGGTTGCCTGGGTCATTAGGTAACTCTATTCTTAATTTTTAAAAAAGCCTCCATACTGTTTTCCATAGTGGCTATACCAGTTTACATCCCCACTAGCAGTGATGAGGGTTTCTTTATCCCCACATCCTCTCCACCACTTGTTATTACTTGTCTTGTTGATAATAGTCATTCTAACAGGTGTGAGATGGTATCTCATTGTATTTTTAATTTGTATTTCTCTAAAAGCTAGTGAAGTTGAGCATCTTTTCATATATCTGTTGGCCATTTGTATGTCCTTTTGGGAGAAATGTCTGGAGTGTCTGCAGAAACTTTTTCAGCTTCCTTCAAAGGAGGCAACAGAAAATATCAGAAACTCTGCATCACAAGTCTCCTTGCTCCAGGGAACCAGAGTGAAACACTTACAGAAGAAAAAATATTAGACCATCTTTATCAAAAGATATAGGACTAAGAACTTGTAGACCCAAGTACTCAAGGGGACATTACATTCATGAAATTAAATCTGGTGTCTGATGAAAGAATAATATGTAATTGATCTATGATGTACAGTGATGAAAACACATATTGTGGAATTAAAAACCATACTGAAGGCTTCGTAAGGGTATTAGATACTTGCAAAAATAGAAATAAAATAAATAGTAAACTAATACATTCTTCCACTTTATAACAACAACAAAAATGATGAGTGAGAGAGAGGGAGAGAGAGGAGTTAGTAAATATAATGCATATATAATAAAAATACCAAAAAGACAATAAAATAATTTTCAAAAAGAACAAAAATATATGTATAATGAGTATTTTCACTAAAATGAAAAGAATGAAAATGTAGTACATACATAGAACATAAACACTATTTAAATAAATATAAAATAAATTTTGCTAATGTGAAGACAGAACTGTGTCTTTACATTATTTACAGATTCAAAGTGTGTATTTACAAAGTGTGGAAATGCATTTTTGCTGATCATGTGCAAAAAATAGAAATATCTTTGATATTGAAAATCACTGGTACACTTTTAAAAATTACTCAAAAACAAACTATAGTTATTTGAGTTATAAACTAAGATAAAGAAGTAAAATGTGGAGGATATGTATTAAAAGTCTGTACAAGCAGCAGTCAACACTATACAGAGTTTTTTTTTTTAGATTTTATTTATTTATTTTTAGAGAGGGAAGGAAGGGAGATAGAGAACATTAATGTGCGGTTGCTGGGGGTTATGGCCTGCAACCCAGGCATGTACCCTGGCTGGGAATCAAACCTGCGACACTTTGGTTCGCAGCCCAAGCTCAATCCACTGAGCTACGCCAGCCAGGGCCAGAGTGAGTTGTTGTTTTTTTTTTAATTGTTGTTAGTGGGATGCTTAATATTTTTAAAAGCAGTAGTAATTTTTGAAAGAAAAATATATAAGGTCAAAACCAGAATTTAATTATGATCAGCAGGATGTAAATTCAAAACTACATGAATGATATAGGGAAATTTGTAAGAGGAAGTTAGTGTGGAAACATAAAGTATGCTAATTTTTTAATCCTCTCTGAAGATTAAGAGATGCTATTCTCTTTTTATCATTTATCTTAAATAAAAATTAATATAAAGGAAACTATTAGTGGAATAAAAATAAGTTTTTAATTTCAAATTCCTAGAGCAAAGGAAATATATCAGAAGAAGTAAGGATATTTAAAAATAAACATAGGCATAAAAATAAAAAGAAATAAAAGCTGGCTGAAATAAAAAGAAATATAAATAAAAAGAGACTGGTTAAATGTAAAATCTCTAGTACTTGAGAAAAATGGTGGTAATCAGAAAGCCTGTGGAGTGTTTTGGTCAACTCTCAATCCTTTTATAACCCAATACTCATTTTAAGGAATGTGAGGAACTTGGAAAAGAGAGTGAAATGCTATAGCTTATATAGATAGCATAATTTCCTTGATTCTTCACTAAATGGCTCTACTATCATTTACAAAGTCACTGTGATCTGGGAAAATATATTCTTATGGAAGCATACTCAGCAAAATAAAATAAATTGTAAGAAGTAGAGGAGTCATGTAGATAGATAGTAAAAGAAAGTCCCAGAGTGACTACTTACTCAGATGTTTAGAGAACAAACTGTCTTGACCAACAAAGACTGAAGAATTATGTAGGAAAATCTCAAGGAACTAAATGATGAGTTAGTTCAAGCATTTATGGGAAAAATGTGAGAAGTTTGGCCGTGAGAAGTTTGACAATTCTGACAGAACATCTGTCAAAAATTTTTACGTGTATATGATTAATAAAGATAAATATATAAAAGTTTAGTAAATAAAAATATATAATTAGGCAGTATTCACTTAATAATAAATCAACATTATACAAAACAGAAAAATAATAATGAACTATTTCTTAATGTCATATTAAAATTTTAATATAGTCACAAATTATTATTTTAATTTTTTATTATTGTGCAATTACAGTTGTTTAATAAGTAGTAACTTAATTAAAAGCTGATATATAAATATATTGAAAAATAAAGGAAGGTATTTTGGAATAAGCTATCTAATATTTGCCACCTATCATATTGAAAGTGATTTATATTTACTGAGGATGTTCTGTAGATTTCTAAAATATGCGTGTCCTGTATATATAATATATTAAAATGTAATTATATTATATATAATGTAAGCATATAATATATATTATACAACATAAAATGTAAATATATAAATTATAAATATAATATATAACATATTTTAAATAAAATATATAAAAACTAAGCTACAAAGCACTATATATGTATTTTATATACACACACACACACACACACACACACACACAGTTAATTTGCACATTTAATGACTTGGTGTTTAGTTTTTCAATATATTGTAATGACAATCTTGTTTTAGAAACGGAATTTCACACAAAAATGAATTTAACAAAATTTATATATCAAAAATAAGGGGATGGGGCAAAAATGGTGGTGGGAAAATGGAGACAACTGTACATGAATAACAATAAAAACAAATAAATAAATATATAAATTAAAAAGAATCTATATGTTAGAGGTTAAATATCAAAATAATGCATATGTTAGAAGAGAAAAAGATTGCTAAATTAATCTTTTGCCTCAGAAGATATCAAAACCTTAATGGCATGTTATATAAAAAATAAAATAAATAAATAAATTTTGAGTAAAGTCAATATGTAATCTAAATATAGAAATAAATATACAACACATTAGAAAAAATGTGAGACAATCTTTTTAACTTTACAGTATAGGAGATTCCTAACCATTACACAAAATTGTAAGGCTATAATAGAAAAAAATCAAAAGATTTGCCCACAAAAAATAAAAATCTGTATACAGTGACAAAGTCACATAGAAAAACATAGAATTAATTATTATAATACATAAAAATGCTTCTAAAGATTAATATGGAAAGTGCAAGAAATCCAGTCCAAAGTGAGCAAAAGTGAAATAAGAAATAAAAAGAAACACAATATTCAAATAAATATTTAAAAACATACAATTCCACTGGTAAACATAGACATAAGAAGTGGGCAGAAATTCTCTTTAAAAACAATTAGGCTGAGAAAAATTAAAAATGTTAAAAATGTCTAGTCTTTGTAAGTAAGTTGGAATAACAGTAACTGTCAATATTTTTTAAATACACATTAATTCAGCAGTTCTAAGAATTTATTCAACAGATATTTGTATACAAAGACTTGTGAAGTGATAATCCTTACATTACTGATTTAAAAACACAAACCTAACAGAAAAGGCTAAATAAATTTTGGTATAATTATAGATTAAACTACTATGTTGTGATTAAAAAACCCAACAGCAACAAAAACAAATAAGCAAACAATAACAAAAAAGAAAAATAGATTTATATTTTCTGACCTGGAGAATACCCTGAGCTGAATCATTACATGAGGAATAAAAAGCTACAAAACCATATAATATTGTATGACTCATTTAATTATAACAAAATTGCCAAAGTTTACACTCTCACTCTTCTTCTCCCTCTCTGTGTAAATACACACATGTATTTAGAAACACTTGCAGATATATATACACGTAAAACTATAGTTTTACATATTTGTGCATATATTCATAGTATATATATATTTGCATCACTATAAAGGTACATATATAAGTATATATGAGCACTGAGTATAATATAAAATTGTAAAATCTGCAAGATTATGGACCATAGTATTAACAGTATTTATCTTTGGAAAAGGGCAGATTGGGCAAAGTAAGTTTAACTTTTTCTTCTCTCTCTATATATAATCTCATATTGTTTAAACTTTTTACTGTGATGTAGTGATTAGAGAAATAAATAAAACAAGATACTACTATTTCACGAACTCGATTTAAAAAATTGAACAAAAATTGATAGTATAACAATTGGCAAGGATTGTGGAAAATATAATAAATACCCTCAAGAGATCCAAGCCAATCTCATTTTTGAATTGGAAGCACAGGATGCAGGAATTGGTAGGGTCAGAGATAGTGAGACTAGGAGATTGGGTAAAGATGTGTTTAATAAACATTGAATATTAGTAATAATTTTAAAACTCAAAAGGTTAATGGTTTGTTTTACAGGTCAAAAGATAATGGCTTGTTTCAAAGGTCAAATTTAAATAGCTCTGCATCACAAAAAACTTTAAATAGGTGTCCAAGTGATAATGGCAGGCATCTTAGACTGAAAATATGTATTTGAGAATGAGCAGAAAGAGAGAGCCAGTAAGGATGAATCAGTAAAAACAGGGTTTGATAGAAGAGGATCTACTCATAATGGGAGGGAGCGGGGAGGGTTGGGTGGGTGGGTTGGGATGGGAGTAAAAGATAGAAAAGATAGAAAATTGTACTGCAACAACAATTTAAATAAAATTAAAAAATAAAAACAAAGACAGAAATGGTTCTGGAGATTAACTATAGTAAAAATCACTTTTTGGCTTAAAAAAAAATAAAAGCAAATTTTAGGATTCACGTCTTGATCATCCCACTATTTTATGCTTTCCATTCTTAAAGTTATGTTAAAGTATGAACAATTTATGCCTGGAAATATTCCAATAGAATATTCCATAAACATTTAATTATGTTAGTGTTACTATGTTTTGTAAATAATTGGAAAGTATGACACTGCATTTTAAACTCCTTATATATTTTCTTACAAAATCATTGAAATTATATAATGTTATTAACCAGATACCTCAATAGATTTTAAATAAATAAATAAAACAAAAAAAGAAATTAAACAAGACAAACAATCCAATAAAAAATGGGCAAAGGACCTGAATAGACACCTCTCCAGTGAGGACATATGGAGGGCCCACAGGTATATGACAAAATGCTTAACATCACTAGCCATCCAAGAGATGCAAATTAAAATCACAATGAGACACCACTTCATACCTGTCAGAATGGCCACCATAAACAAATCAACAAACAAGTGCTGGCAAAGTTGTGGAGAAAAAGGGACCCTAGTGCACTGTTTGTGGGAATGCAGACTGGTGCAGCCACTATGAAAAACAGTATGGAATTTCCTCAAAAAACTAAAAATGGAACTGCTTTATGACTCAGTGATTCCACTGCTGGGAATATACCCTAAGAATCTCAAAACACCAATTCAAAGAAATGTATGCACCCCAATGTTTATAACAGCACTATTTACAATAGCCAAGTGTTGGACAGTCCAAGTACCCATCAATAGATGAATGGTTTAAAAAACTGTGGTTCATCTACAACATGGAATACTATGCAGAAGAAAGAAAGAAGGCATTACCTCTGTGACAGCATGGCTGGAACAGGAGAGTATTATGCTAAGTGAAATAAGCCAGCCAGTGAAAGACAAATACCATATGATCTCACTTATAAGAGGAATTAATGAACAAAATAAACTAATGAGCAAAACAGAACCAGAGAAATGGAAACAGGGAACAGATTGACAGCTGCCAGAGGGGAGAGTGGAAGGGGATAATGGCAGAAAGAAGGGGAAGGAACTAGACAAAGAACATGTATGAGTGACCCATAGACATGGAGAACGGATGTGGATGGACTATGGGATCAAGGGGGCTGAACGAAGAAGGGCAAAGGGAGAAAATTTAGGACAACTGTAATTCAATAAGAATAATTAAAAAGTAGTAAAACATTTTATTTTTTTAAAAAAGTAACCCACAAAGCACTGCTTTTATTCAAAGTTTTATATGACTCATATAGTCATAGCATTTTTGCCTGTTTAATATATATGAATTTTATTGTTATATATTTGTGTGTGCAGTTCAGTTTCATAGTCTATATTGTAACCATGTTTCATATGATTATACATTTATTTCTCCATTCAACAAATATTAGTTGGCTCCATCTATATACTGGATGTATAACTGATAAACAAAATAGGATCTTTGAGGAATTCCCAATTTCATATGAAAAATAGCTTAAGAGATCATTACAATTCATTGTTCTAACCATGTACAGGATATAAGCACATATGAAAACACCAGAAGAGGCACCTTCCCCACTTTGTGGGTTAAGGTACAACCTCAGGGGAGGATGTGGATTTAAACTAAGAGGAAAGGTCAAGAGAGAGGCAGTTTACTGGAAGGTGAAGAATGCTGCAGGAAGAAGGAATGCAGTGTACAAAGAGACTAGGTCTATGACAAATAGAAGAGAATATGGTGTATTCAGTAAACTGGAAGTGAGTCTTTTAATGCTACTATAGTTAAGAAGGTTAGGGAGAGTGGTATGTATCTGAAAATATAATACACACCAACTGGGGCCACTTTTAAACTTGTTCTTTCTCCTGTGTTCCTCATTTTGGAGCCCAGATGGGTAACTAGTAATCTAACTCATTATCCCAACAAGCTAGAAACCTAGAGCCTTTCTTAATCTTTCCAATTCTTCCTTCTGCAGTGCCCCTGCACTCCATCCACCCTCCACATCTAATCAGTGGCTAACACCTATCTCTAGTACTTTCAGAGGGTGGTACCGCCCAGACACCTTCACCTTCCACCTCCACCTTCCACCTCCACTTCTCTTTTTAGTTGCTACCTTAGTTCAGGTCTGCCCTCAAAAGTAATGTCCCTTTACTCTTCCTTACACATTTGCCAGATTAATTTTCCATTCCCTATTTACAGTGGCACTCAAACCAAAAGGAACAATAAATTGCCTCAATGCTGCCTACACATCTTTTCTGTTTCATTTCTGTTCAGTTGCTTCTCTTTATCCTCTCCCTGACTGATTGATCTTTCCATCTTACTTACTTTTGGTTCAAAAGACACTTTCTTTCATGAGCCCATCATTTCTGGGTTATGTGTCTTTTCTACATAGCCACAAACCTCCCACTCAGGTCATTACATGGTAATTAATTCTCACTTATATCAGCTATCCTTGGAAACTAACACAAATAGAGAACTTTTGATAAATGCTTCCTATGTGCACAGCATAGAACTAAGGCATTTACATCATCTCATTTAATGTAACACATTTGCTAGGAAAGCACTATTTTTGCCATTATCTGAAGATGAGAAAGCTGGGCCACAGGAATCCAAGGTCAAATAGTAAGTGGCAGAGTATTGCTTCCAACTGTAATGAGCTGAACAGCAGAATCATAGTACAATTGTGCAAAAATATAGTGTTGTTTTTAATTTTTTAAAGCTAAGTTGACTCTGTTTTTGAATCCTCAATTCAACTAGGCTGTGTGGGGTGGTAGGTGGGTGGAGAGACGAAGCACACCAAATAAAACAAACAAACCGATCAAAAATCCTCCAAACAAAGAATCAAAAACCATCTTAATCATTCCCCGCCACCCTCTACCCTCTGCACTGTGACAGGCTTCAGAAACCTGAAGATCTTTCATGGACACCCAGGACCTCAGTGATTACCTGGAGAACAATAGATACATGGAGCATAGCATCATCAGAGAATAGATGTTGAGAATCGTATCACAGGCTGATAGGGCATACTTAAAGGTTTTCTCTGCTTACCGCCCACTGACTTGTATTTGTTATCATGTCCCCTGTGAGAAAAAATCCACCATGCTTGGAATGAAGAAGGCTTTGCGTATGTATAGTCTGGCTAATTTAGAAGACACCAGTGGAAATGGAGCTATGTATATAGTAACAATGAGAATGGCATTGCTCTCTTTGGAGCTGATGATGAAGAAATGTGATGAAGCAGACATAGAAGAATGCCTTACACAATGTGAATCAAAGGAAGCCAAGAAATCTAGACTGGTAGCTAAATCTTCTGAATGTGAAATCCTGGGTGGGTAAGTCAGGGTGTAGCATAAGAGGGTTAAGTCAGAGCATTCAAGCAGTGGCTTGATCTGAAGCTCTTCCAAACTAGCTCTGATAGGATATACCACCGATAACTTTCAGAAACAGAGTGGAGTTAAAGATGACACACTTGCAACAGAGTGCTGGAGGAGTAGAGAACTTCTTTTGAGAACTTGTGTTTGGTTAATGGACAAGGCTGTTTTCAACAGGATCAGAACCCTTACTTGTTAATTAACTCAAGTGAAAGTTTGAAACAAGGAAACAAATCTTACTCTGGTCTATTAGAAGTAATTCAGTTATTGAATTACTTCTATTAGAAGTAACAGTTTACCCAGATATTTGCAGGTGAACTAGTCCCCTTTGCACTAAATGCCCCAACTTGTAGAGTTCCACCATGCTGTGCTCACTCTTCCTGCTCCCTTGGCTTCTGGTTGGCAAGAAGCTTCTGTAGTATCCCTGCAGTGGGAATGGGGTCCATGCTTGTAGTCATCATCAAGCTGGGTCTCTGGGTGCTGGTGTCCTCCCTCTCTGGACCCTGTGTAATTCATTATCTCTTCTGGCCAGAGTTCACAATTTCAAGTCTCTTCTTGCTCACTCAGCTGCATAGGGGCTTTTATTATCTCTGAGAATCTGAGTTACTTCTACCAATCCCATTATCTTGCATCTCCAAACATTCTGGTTTATTTCCTTTGCCCAACTTGCCACCCTTTTCCCTGACATTTCAACACCGAGAAACAACAGAGCTGAGTTTCCCTCAAAGACCCTCACCCACATCCTCGTCTCTCTGTCCACTCCAGCACTGATGGGGCATAGCAGAGAGGTAGGGTTGGGGTACAAATGGTGTGGAGGGAAGGACAGAAATAACACTCAGGACTTGCTCACCTCATTCAAGCTGCTGGAGGGAGCTCTGGACTTGGCAGTCTCATGAGCAAATTAATTTTCTTTATTTTCTAGCTTCTTTGATACTGGGTTTTCTTATGCTTTCTGTCTAAAAAGTCTAAACTGAATCAAAGAGGTAATGCAACATTTTCAATAAAATGTATCCTTTGGCAGATGGGACATGGAGGCCGGTAGTCACGAGTTTGGGGATTTCTTAAGGTCTCAGTTCATATCCATTCTGAACATCTACTGCACGTGGTGGTAGTTGATTCAGTCACTTTTGACATGTATCACCTTTGCCATCTTTGTTTACATTTTCTTAAAGTTATAGATGATGGAGGATATCATGAGTGGTTTATGACTGAGGTTTAATACTATATCAGTTTGGAGTCTGAAATCTGAAAACTCTCTTGACATTTTCCTGACATCTTTATTGTCTTCTTGATCAGCCTCAAGTTGAAGTCTACCTTCACTCCCCCACCCTCTTTCCTTTCTCTCTTTCCTCACTGCTGGGAAATTAGGGCCGATAATTCAATAAAAGAAATACTTAGCTAACAAGAGACCTTTTCAAATAGATGTCATCTTCTAATGAAGAATTATTGCACTAAATATATTACCATAGCTAGAACAGAAGTAGTTTGAAGGTAAAATGACTTGGACAGTCATTTCTTTTATACATTTTTTCCCCCAAGAAGAGAAAATATCAAGTCAACTAGGCTCTTGCCCTGTAGTGAACAAGATGAATCAGGAGGATCATAGGCAATGTACCTAGAAGCAAATTCCAATGAGCTATTATTGTACATGTCATTACTGAAATATTAGTCTGATAAGGAATCCACAAAAGATATTATTTCACTAAAATTTTAAATATCTTAACAAATTCCATCAAATATTTAAAATTATCAGTTTTTTTTGGAGGGGGATTAAATAGTAATACTTGTTTCTTACTGTGAATTTTGAAAATTTAGGAAGAACTATAATCAACATATTAATCTTGAAGTTGGCACTCTAAGTGCTTAAATGAACAGAATAAAGAGCCAATGACCAAATACAGCTAGTTAGTAACTATTCTCAATTTTGCAGGTAAAAGTATTTCAGGACTCATAGATTTGTAGCTCCTTAGTGGCAAATAGCCTCTGGCATGTAGAAGTTTTTTCACATAAACTTCAATAGCTGTACACTATAAATCTTTTGAAAGTTGGTTTAGCAAGAAGACATGAGCTAGGGTAGATTTTCCTCATTTTTCCTTCTGTTTCTCGTGAACAATCTGCTTTGTGAAGGTGGATTAAATAGTTCAATGTCTCACGGACATGGGGAACTGGCAGAGTTGTGTGTAGAGCAGAACTAAGAGGAGATTAGCAGGAAAATAGTCCCCGGCCAACTGCTGTTCTGAAATTCTGTCTGATCTAAGAGTAGATCATGTGGTTTCCATGGTATATGGCTGCAGCCTGCCACAGTTGGACCCTGATTCCACAGCTGATTCTATGACCTTTGAGCAAGTAAGTTACTTATTCTCTTAATTCCCCAGTTTCCCCATCTGCAACATGTAGCAAATATAACATCATTTACTCATAGCATGTTTTTGTATGAATTTAATAATAAAATCCATGCCATGTGTTTAGCCCACTACACTGTATATCATAAGTATACTATAAATGTTCATTATTATTAAGTCTAAGTATTTGCATATCACCAAATATTTATAAATCTAAGGACTATGCACACCCTCTGTATAACTTGGTGGTTTAAAGACTGATAGAGCCCCAAATAGATACATTTTCAAAGTCAAACCACAAAATGTGAAACATTTTTTTCCTAATAACTTAAGTGTTTGTTATGTGGGCATCTTCAGAATTTTATCAGAGATTTTGAAGAGCTTTGAACACCTGTAAGTCCATCACTTACTCAACTGCATGAACATTCCTTTATTTTCCTTTAAGCACGGATCTGCAGTAGCAAGTAAAAATTCCCTCTCTCTGTCTTTAATCTCCAGGCAAACTGCCTACATTAAAGGGAGACTGAAATTCTGCTATTTTGAATTTAACAAATGAAAAGGGGATCTTTCTAATTTTATTTTATTCAGTGGATCATAGTCTTTTGGTGCATTCTGAGATATATCTCCTATCATCACCTAAGACTCACATGAACTTCAAAGTGGATGAAACCCAATGGTGCACAAAGCGGTAAGAAACAATTCCAAGTCACAATGAAGTATTATCTGAAGCAGTGCCGAAGCAGATGTCTCCGGAGAGGAAACGGTAGCAGCATACCAAGTGCTGAGCTGTTGAAGTCAGGCCTGGGTCACTTAGCCTTAACGAGATCATGCTGAAGGCCAACCAGAAAGGCAGGGCTGGTGGGGCTGGGGGAGCACATGGTACAAAAATCACTGGAGCCACTGTTGTTAACTAAAGAGCAGATTGTGCATGTGACTTGTTGGCATAGAGGGCTGATCATGCATAAATCTTCCCAGTTTCAGGGAGCTGGGAATGTTGGGAAATGACCAAGGCTCACATTATCATGTAACATAACCAGAGCCCACAAATGAATGTGGGACCCTGGAAGGGAATCTGGGCCCACCGCTCCTGGTGTGCATGGGCCTTTTCCTCCAGTTTTTGCTAGATGTGTGCCTTTTCCCAAACTCTCTTCACCTATATCTTAGCAAGCTTGTTTGGATTGAGCATGGTGAAAAAAGATTTTTTTACCTCTGGGTAGAGCGTGTGGGCAGCACTGAAGTTTTACTCTAATCCATCCCTATTTTCCAAGGCTCCATAACCTGGGGGTGGAGTGAAGGGAGGAAGAGGGTCCTCATACAGGCTCAGGGTTGAGTTGAAAGTCTAGTATCCCAAATATCATCCTATGGAAATCTCTTCACTTGTGAGATTCCTTGGGGTGCGGCTCCTGGGCCTGGCCCTCAGGTAGGAAATACAGACGGCTGTCAGCTGAGCTGAGAAAAGAGCAGTGATTCTGCAAGAAAAAGGGCATGGGAGGAGTAAAAGGATCAACACCCATTATTTTTAAGTCTCCCTGGGCCTCTTTTGTAACTGCAATATTTAACTTTTAACAGAGACAAACAAGATGAAGAAGGTAACTACAGCTCTGGGAGAAAAAGCACATTTTATTGTCCACTATACAGTGTTCTTTCTAGTGGTTAACGGGGAAGTTACACCAGAGAATTACCCGCTGCCCATTGCCTTTGCTGACGAGTTGCTAAGAGAGCTGATTGATGGAGAAAATATGGTTTTGGCATAACAATCAAGATGGGCTCTTTAGACAAAGCAGGATTTGTCTACTTTACCCAATGCCCATTCAAGATGGACAAGTCGACATTTTAAAAATGGAAAACAGATGTTGCATACAAAGCTTTAAAAGTGTCACGTATAGATGAAGGACCCTGGCTACTCAGATGAATTGGATTCAAGAAGGGAATGTAGAGAAATCTGGCATTTTACCCAGAAGGCATAAGTATATTCTAAAATAATTGTAGTTTACTTTCGAATAAAGGATGTTGTCCTGAATCAGTAAATCAGGATCGAATGGTTTCTGAATGACTCAACAGTCATCACACTAATTTTCTTCCAGCTTTATTGACATATAATTGACAAATAGGATTGTATATGTTTAAGGTGTGCAAGGTGATGGTGTGATGTGTATTGTGAAATGATTACCACAACATGTTAATTAACAAATCTATCACTGTCATCATACTAATTAATTGCTACTCTAAACTATTAGTTTGTCAGGTAATTATCACATAATCCCATTTAATAAAGAGACAAAATTTTGAATAAAGTTGTAACTGCATAATATATTTGTAATTGAGTATCATTTACTCAATTGCATCATGCTCCACAAACTACATGTGGAATAGCTAATAAACTTACTTTCATTTTCTTAAAGCAAAACAAAAGGAGACCATATGCAAAAACATGTGTATGTTTTTAAATTTTAAGTAAATACATGTTTTAACTCTCATACGGTTGCATTAACTCTTGTAATGCAACAGTGTTCCATTACAATTACCTAAGGGAATTTAAAAAAAAAAACACTTATGGGATTTCACTCTTACATATTATAATTTCATTTGTCTGTGGTAGAGCTGAGACACTGGAATTTTTAAAAAGCTTGTCTGGTTTTATAAAATGGATAACCAGACTGGAAACTCCTGCTTCAATGTAGCTGAGTGGCTGCATTAGAAATTTTGTGTCCTCCTGTTTACTGGGATGAATTGTCTCTGATGCCAATGGCCACTGACAGTGCTTATTGTCTGTAGCTGTTTATATTCTCAGTAGTTGTGTGATGTGGTGAGTGAGGGCACAGACTCTGGAGAAGAAATGCCCAGTTTGGAATCCCAGCTCTCTACCCACTAACTATGTGACTTTAGATAAATTAGTAATACTCTCTGTTCCCCAGTTCCTTTGTGTGTTAATGATAGTATTTACACTTAGAGTAGGTGTAAAGATTAAATTGAAGATTACATATAAATTAGTTACTATATATAAAGCCCTGAACAGCAATTTTCAACTGGTGTACCACAAGAGACATAGTGGTATGCTGCAAAAATTTTAAAACATGCAATACCTGACTATTTAGTCAGGGGCACTGACCTCCTTTCCCTTAAATTATCAAATAAAAAGAAAAAAAAAACAGCCAACACAACAATAGCCATCTGACATGAATGAATCAAAATTATACCTATTTTTTATCAGATAGGCAAAAAAATATATATTTTTTGGTGTACCGCAGAATTTTAGCGATTAGTTTATATGTGTTATAACATGAAAAAGGTTGACAATTGCTACTTTAGAATACTTTTTTGAAAGATCATTCATTACAACTAAAAAGATTGTTGCCTCTAAAGCTTGCCCTCTTTCTCCCAGTTACAATGTGGCCAATGAATATAAAGTAAAAACAATCATCTTTTGAAATTATGTTGAAAATTTTGCAAGTTACGTTCCTGAAGGTGGATGCTATTGCCAACTCACTTGGTTTAGCAACTAGCAGAGTAACTTTTTAGGAGAGCAACTAAAATGTACTTTGATTTTAAAGACCAGCAGCATTAGATTCAAGTTCAATTTACCTAGGTCCAGATAATAGCTAATAATGAGGTTCATGAAGACCTGTTGGAGTTCTTTGAAACTTCTGTCATAAAATAGGTAAGTCAGCACATAGGGACTCACTAAGTGACTGAGTGACTGGTGAAGATACTGGTGATATGGAAGAATGAGGGAAAACAGAAAATCCCCAATACATATTCAAATATGGAGTCCAGAAAACTATGTGGTTATATTTAGAGAAATAACAGTAGCAATGGTTTCTATGGATATTTTTCTTTCCAAGAATATTTTGGGATGTGGGGATAAAAATTGAGATTTTAATAATCAAAACCTCAGTTATATAAAGAGCATGTGCTGTCAAAATAATTGAAATCTTAACAAGCCACACTTTTATTGGAGGCACAAATGTTCATCACAAACGGTGGCACAGATGGCCTGCAGTGCATTTCCCAGTGTTTCTTGCAGCTGGGTGTTACCATGAGACTGAGTTTTAGCTAGTGCACAAATGATGACTCTTGCAGGCCTGGCTCATTAGAACCTATCATCAATGGACCTACCCATTCCCTTCCCTTCTAGCTATTTGGAATGGACATAACTCCTAGAATGACCTTGAAAACATACATTAAAAAATAACTGAGCTACAAATGAAAGGTGAATAAGTGAATTGCCATTTAGAGTGGAGATTTCCACCAATCAGGAAAATCCTTTCTGAACTTTGCATGAATGAGGAATACACTGCCACAGACAGGTTAAGTCATTGTGGTTTGGGCTTTGTTTCAGCAGCTAGCATCACCACAATTAATACAGTTAAAGCATTATGTCACATCTATATATCAAAGGTAGAAACGTATTTAGGAAATATTTAGTTTACATATGGGGGAGAAATTGTTACTTTTAAAATGGAACACATTTGGTTTCTATATCATCAGGAATGGGGATCCAGGATTCTTGATGCTCAGCTGTCTGATACACTTAATTGAAATCAGTCTCACTTAGGGCTAGTTGGGCTCCCATGGGCAGCAGCTGAAGTTTCTGAGGGATATTACAGTAGGCAGGGGATTCCCCCTGAGAAGTGTGGGTTCCCTCTGAGAAGTGGGTTCTAAACCTCCCCAGCCTACAGCACCAGAGCCAGAAAGGAACCCAAATAACATCAGCCATGAAAAGCAGCAGGGTTTCTGTCCACCAGGGAAAGACTGCTGGAGACTCTGAAAGCCTCATAAAGGGCCAACACAAAATTTCATTTGCAGCCACTTACCCTGTGCTCTGGCAGAGAAAGGACTGAGTGAACTAGAGATGCTTGAGAAGAGTCTGGGAGTGGTAGCTCTAGGAAAAGAACAGAAGGAATGGCTACCAGAATCCCTGTGCTGTGTCATTCTCTATTCTGTTGAAGCCATCTTTCTCATGCAGAACACTCCTCCGTAAATAGCATCAGCCTGAGAAGAAGCAGTAGCCTGGCCAACAGGAATTACTCTGCCCCACCCTGTGGAGGTTAAGCCCAGGCTGTTGATTACAGTTTGAGGCTATAATGTTGATTAGTTTAACAACTAAGGTGTATCCTTCGGAGCTCTTTGAGAATTCAGCTGACCCTCCCCAGGGCCTAGTACTAATAAAAACCAGCCTTGAGGCACAACCTGGTTCTTTCTGGCACACCCAGGTCCAGCAGAGGAAGCCACACACTGTGCATTACTGAAATCTCCAAACTGGTTGACCAGGGCTCATCACAAACAGCATCTCACACAGGCCTATACCAAAGTCTTTGCAAATCTACCTAATATATAGAAACAAATATAAAGAAGCAGCCAAATGGAGAGACAAAGATTAACAGACCCCAAAGGAAAGGAGAGAATTCTTCAGAAGAAGAGCTAGATGATATGGAGGCAAGCAATTTTCACATAGAGAATTTGGAGTAATGATTATAAGGATACTCAACAGCATGACAAAAAGACATCGAAAATGTGAAAAAGGACCAGCCAGAAATAAAGAATGCAATATCTGAAATAAATAATGCACTGGAAAGAAGAAACAATAGGTTAGATGAAGCAGAGGATTGAATCAGTCATTTGGAAGATAAGGCAGAAAATAAAAACACCTAGGCAGAAGAGCAACAAGAAAAGATTTTTTTTAAAAATGAAGAGATTTTAAGAAACATTTTGGACAACATGAAGTGTAACAACATCTGCATCATGGGAATACCAGAAGGAGAAGAGAAGGAGCAAGGGATTGAGGACCTATTTGAAAAAATAATGACCAAAAACTTCCCTAACCTGGTGAAGGAAAAAAGACACACAAGTCCAGGAAGCTCAGAGAGTCCGAAACAAGTTGGCCCTGAAGAGATCTTTACTGATACACATCATGATTAAAATGTCAAGGCTTAAAGACAAGGAGAGAATCCTAAAAGCCACATGAGAAAAGCAGGTAGTTACACACTAGGGAGCACCAATTAGACTGCTATCTGATTTCTCAACAGAAACATTTCAGGCCAAAAGGGAGTAGTGTAAAATATTCAAGGTGATGAAAAGCAAGGACTTACAACCAAGGCTACTTAACCCAGCAAGGCTAAATTAAAATTGAAGGAGAAATAACAAACTTCACAGACAAGAAAAAGCTGAAGGAGTTTGTTCATACCAAACAAGTACTGTGAAAAATGTTAAAAGGCTTGTTTTGAGAAGAAGAAAAAGGAAAAAAAAACTAGAGAAATAAGACTAAGTCTAACAATAAAATGGCACTAAATATATATCTATCAATAATTACCTTACATGTTAATAACTTAAATGTTCCAACCAAAAGACATAGGGTAGCTGAATGGATAAGAAAACAAGACCCATATATAAGCTGCCTCCAAGAGACACATCTCAGATGAAAAGATACACACAGACTAAAAATAAAGGGATGGAAAAGATATTTCATGCAAATGGAAAATAAAAAAGCTGGGGCAGCAGTAGTTACATCTGACAAAATAAAATTTTAAAACAAAGGCTATAGTAAGAGACAAAGAAGGATACTGCATAATGATAAATGAAACAGTCGAACAAGAGGATATAATCCTATTAAACGTGTACTCACCCAACATAGGAGCACCTAAATATGTGAAGCAAATCTTGATGGACATAAAGGGAGAGATCAGCAAAAATAGAGTCATAGTCAGAGATTTTTAACACTCCATTGACTTCATCAGGTAGATCATCCAGACAGAGAATCAAGGAGATAGTGGCCTTAAACAACATACTAGATCAAATGGATTTAACTGATATCTTCAACTCATTTCACCCCAAAGCATCGGAATATATATTCTTTTCAAGTGCACATGGAGTATTTTCTAGGATAGACCACATGTTAGGACACAAAACATGCCTCAATAAATTTAAGAAGATTGAAATTGTATCAAGCATCTTCCCTGCCCACACTAGATGGAACTAGAAATTGATAACAAGAACACTGAAAAACACACAAAGACATTGAAGCTAAATTGCATATTACTAAACAATGAATGGGTCAACAATGAGATCAAGGAAGAAGTGAAAAAATACCTTGAAGCTAATGAAAATAAGGACACAACAATCCAAAATCTGTGGGACACAGAGAAAGCAATCCTAAGAGGGAAATTCATAGCACTGCAGAACTATCTCAAAAAACAAGATAAAGCTCAAATAAGCAATATAACTTCACATTTAAAAGAACTTGAAAAAGAATAACAAATAAAGCCCAATGTGAGAAGGAAGGAAATAATAAAAATCAGAGCAGATATAAATGGAGTCTAAAAAATTCACACAAAATATGAATAAATCCAAGAGCTAGTTCTTTAAAAAGATAAACAAGATTGATAAATCTCTAACTAGAATCATTTAAAAAAAGCAGGGGGGACCAAAATAAATAAAATCAGAAATGAGAGTGGATAAACAACTGACAGACAACAAAGAAATACAAAGGGTTGTAATAAATATGAACAACTACATGGCAACAAACTGGACATCCTGGATGAAATGAATAAATTCCTAGAAACCTACAATCTTTCAAAAGTAAATCAGGACAAATCAGAGAATCTGAATAGACAGATTACACCTAGTGAAATGGAAGCAATAATCAAAAAACTAAAAAATTATTCCAAAGCCCTGGACTAGATGGCTTCACAAGTATGTTTTACCAAACATTCTCAGAAGAACTAACAACTCTTCTCAAACTATAAAATTCAAAAGGTGCAAAGGCTCCCAAACACATTTTACAAAGCCAGCATTATCTTAATTACAAAACCAGATAATATCACTACAAATGAAGAAAATTAGAGGCCAATATCCCTGATGAACATAGATTCTAAAATCCTCAACAAAATATTAGCAAATTGAATACAGCAATGCATGAAGAAGATCATACACCATGATCATGTGGAATTTATTCCGGGAATGCAAGTTTGGTACAACATTCTCAAATCAATAAACATGATTCACCATATGAACAAAATGAAAAATAAAAACTACATGATTATATCAATAGGTGCAGAAAAAGCACTTGATAAAATCCAGCACCCAGTTACGATAAAAACTCTCAGCAAAGTGGCATTAGTGGGAACATACCTAAACATAATGAAGACCATATATGACAAACCTACTGTCAGCATCATATTCAGTGGGCAAAAACTACAAGCATTCCTCTTAAGATCAGGAATAATACAGGGAGACCTGCTTTCACCTCTCTTATTCAAAAGTACTGGAAGTCCTGGCAACAGCTATTAGACAAGAAGAGAAATAAAAGGCATCCAAATTGAAAAGGAAGAAATAAAACTGTCATTATTCACAGATCACATTATACTATACATAGAAAATCTCAAAGATTCCACAACAAAACTATGAGAACTGATAAATGAATTCAGCAAAGTAGCAGGGTACAAAATTAATATCCAGAATCAGCTGCATTGTATGTGCCAATAATGAACTAACAGAATGAGAAATTTAAAAAAAGAATCCCATTCACAATTGCTTCAAAAAGAAAAAAAATACTTAGGAATAAACCTAGCCAAGGATGTAAAAGACTTGTACTCAGAAAATTATAAACATTGAAGAAAGAAATAGAAGAAGATACAAATAATTGGAAGCACATGCTGTGTTCATGGTTAGTAAGAATGAGCATCACTAAAATGTCCTAATACCCAAAGCAATCTATAGATTCAATGCAATTTCTATGAAGATTCCAATGACATACTTCACAGAACTAGAAAAAATACTTCAAAAACTTATATGGAACTACAAAAGGTCCCACATAAAACAGTGATCCTGGGAAAGAAGAACAAAGTTAGAGAAATCACACTACCTAATAACAAACTATACTATAAGGCCATAGTAATCAAAACAACATGGTACTGGCATAAACACAGACCCATATATCAATGGAACAGAATAGAGAGACCAGAAATGAACCCACAACTTTATAGTCAATTGATATTTGACAGAGGAAACAAGCACATACAGTAGGCAAAAGATAGTCTATTCAATAAGTGGTGTTGGGAAAATTGAACAGACATGCAAAAAAATGAAGCCAGATCACTTTCTTACACCACGCACAAGAATAAATTCAAATGGATCAAAGACCTAAATGTTAGACCTGAAACCATAAATCCTAGAAAAAAACATAAACAGCAAAATCTTGAACATTGCTCTTAATATTTTATCTGAAATATCTTCCCACACAAAGGAGAGAAAAGATAAACAAAAAGGATTACATCAAACTAAAAAGTTTTTGCACAGCAGAGGAAATGATCAACAAAATAAAGACAACCCAGAGAATGGGAGAACATATTCACCAATACATCTGATAAGGGTTTAATGTCTGATATTTATAAAGAACTGACAAAATTCAACACCAAAAAAACAAATAATACAATTAAAAAATGGACAATGAATCTGAACACTTACTCAAAGTGGACATACAGATGGCCAATAATACATATTAAAAAATGTTCAACATCACTAATCATCACAGAAATGCAGATTAAAACCACAATGAGATACCATCTCACAGTTGTCAGAATGGCTAGTCTGCATTGACAAACATCAAGTGCTGACAAGGATGTGGGGAAAAAGGACTTCTGCACTATTGGTCAGAATGCAGACTGGTGCAGCCACAATGGAAAGCAGTATGGAGATACCTCAAAAAATTAAAAATGGATCTGCCTTTTGACCCAGTGATCCCACTTCTGGAAATATATTCAAAGGAACCCAAAACACTAATTTGAAAGAATATAAGTGCCTTATAGCATTTTTCCTTGTAGCATTATTTACAATCACCAAGACATGGAAGCAGCCCAAGTGTCCATCAGTAGATGAGTGGATAAAACAACTATGGGACATTTATACAATGGAATACTACTTGGCTATAAAAAAGAAAAAATTTTTACTCTTTGCAGTGGTATGGATGGAGCTAGAGAACACTATGCTAAGTAAAATAAGCCAGGCAGAGAAAGACAAATACCATATGATCTCACTCATATGGGGAATCTAATGAACAAACTGAGCTAAGAAGTAAAATAGAGACAGACTCATAGAGAGCAGGATGACAGCTCAGTGGGGAAGGTAGGAGGTGGAGAGTTTGAGAAAACAGGAAAAGGGACTCATGACTCATGGACATGAACAGCAGTGTAGTGATTGCTGGGGTTAGGGGGATTTAAGGGGACTAAATAGTAATGGAAAAATACAATTAAAGTTAAATTAAAAGGAAAGAAAGAAAGAAAACTTGCCAAATATGGCAATACTCTATATTTTAAACATACCTTTCTTGTGGCACTTATCACCTTGTACTCTACCACAGATATTTGCGTACATATTTTATATTATTTCTCACCCTAGATATCACACTCTTAAAGCCAGGGATTATTGTCATAACTTTTATTATACACCCTAAAATATGTTGATTGGTGCTTTGTTAAACATTTTAGAGCTCCATAATTGTTTATTAAATGACTATCTGAGGATTAGCCACTTTTTTATATTAAGGACATTAGGGATCATCTAGATGTGCTATAAACTATTTAAATTCTTCCATTTCAGTGGTTTCCATATAATTTCAGAATTAGAGTCAGCACAGACTAGAAATAGGAAACTCTTCAATGCTACAAACATTTTGGCAACATTCCTTATCCGAGAGTTAAATAAAATGGGTTTCATTTGTCTTAAATACATATTTTTTAGCTTAGTCAAAATTTGACATTTTCTTACAAAAAAATTACTCAGCTTCTAAGTTGTCACTTATTGCTTATTTGAAAAACCCATATATCAAGATTTCAGTTGTTTATTTTCATACTCTATGCAAACCACATGGGCAACTGGAGAAAAATAAAAAAAATTGCATGAGTTGTACTCATGCAGATGAAAATATACTAAGCAGTTACAAAGAAATTATTTACTTCATTCTAACACCAAGTTACATCCTCCTAAAATGCAAGTCATAGTTTTATTTTTAGGCATTAGTTTGCATATTTTTTCTTTTTTTTGTTAGCAGTTCTGAAATTTTGTGCTTGTAGATCTTAAAAACATCCTTTAATTTACTTTTATTTAAAAAGCAAGCATTTGCCAAAAATATCTTTTAATTGAAGGCTGAGGATATAGCCAAAACTCAAACTGCTTAGATTTGTCTGGGATTTGTTATTTTATAGCTATTCAAATATTTAGATATCAGTACTTGTCATACAGTGCATTACAATGTGTGACATTATTATAGAAAAATTAGCATTTTTCTATAAGAACACATAATTTAAAAATCAATAAAGTTTAGAAATACTACCAAAATCCTAAACAACACTGTATTTTTTCTTTCCAAGTGACGTATATGTATATATATGAGTATGTGTCTATATATACATATGTATGCATATATGTGTATATATATATATCCTTTGTATCATCATCACTATTACCATATTAGATATTGTGAGAAGGACAACAAGCTCACATTTTGGTCCTTGCTCTTTAAGAATACAGAATCTGGTGGGAAGATAAGGCAAATTTTTATGTTAATGAGATAACTTAACGAAGGGTACTAAATGGAGTGCCAATTAAGTGGTGAATAGAACTTAAGCAAAGTCTTAAAGAATGGTCAAAATTTAAATAGGCACTTAACACATTCTTTACCTCACATAATTATCATAAACATTTGCATTATATACATGTATCAAATCATCACATTGTACACTTACACCTTACACAGTGTGTCAATTATATCTCAATAAAGCTGTAAATTTCTTTAGCCTGTTGACTCATTTTATAAAGTTTAGTTTTTTACCACTCTATTTTCGAGCTTATAAAAAATACTGTTGGAGATATCTTATTGTTTCAATGATAAATATGATACTCCCCTTAAGTTGAAACATATACTTCTCAAAAAATAGACACCAGGCATTTTGTCACTTGGATAAGCTGAGGGTGGTGCAGTCAGGAAGTGCCAGCTTCCTCAAAGCACATAAAACAGCTAAAGAGACCATGTACTGGGTTGTAACTAATATAAAATATAAGGTTTGCTTATAATTAATAAAATTTAACTTATTGAGAAGATTTCCAGTTTCTGGTGTGGCATGTAAGGAGCTTGGAAGTTGTCATTCCATCCTATCTACAAGTAAAAAGCCAAACAAACTGAAAAATAAACATCTTTCCTCAGATACATCAGAGAATGTGTCAGAGAAGGAGGTCACAGGGAAACTGCTGCCCTCAAAATTAGAAAGACAAACAGGCTAGATACAGAGAATCATACCTGCTGGAGGGGAATCCCACTAGCAGAAAGCTCCACAGACACTGGCGAGGAACCTCCGCAGGTTCCAGCCCCAGAGCAGGAGAATCTGAACTGTAATTGGTGAATTTCTGAAGGCTCAGCGTGGATGACAAGTCTCAGAGTGAAAAACTTCAGGGGCAGGGGTCTGTTTATAAGGGGTTCTCACACTTTTATGAGTTTTATGTCCGGGAACTCAAGCAGTTCTCACAGTGAAAATCTGAAAAAAAAAAAAAAATCCACTTTTGCTCCTGGCAGGGGAAGGGAGAAAGTAATCATTTTGAAATATGCCAGAGCATTCTGTTCTCCTTAACAAGGCCTGCCCTCAAGAGAAACTATTTCACTGGAGCCTAACGGTGGGGGTTTTAGCAGCGTTGAACTGACCTGGGGGTAATGGAAACATTCAGCTCCAGCTCACTTTAGTCTTCTGTTTGTGGGAAGGAAAATACACAATTCCAGGCTCCTCTGGACATCCTGTCCCATTTTACTGTGCACTTAAAGGGGACAGATCATCTGTGAGGACTGGGAAGCACTGTTAAATTTATGATTTAGGGGCACAAGCTCTTTAAAGGACTACAGTCAAATTGTAGGGCTGTATAATGCTTCCCCTCCTCCCACACCTTACCACCAGACCACTAAAAGCCTATTTACTTCAGATTGTTTTATTTAGCACACCAAGTTACACAAACTAGAAAAGCTACAAGGCATACTAAAAGGCCAAAAACACAGTTTGCAGAGATGACTGGAATCAGAATTAGATAGAGCATGAATGCTAAAATTGTCAAACTGCAGGATTTAAAAAAACAAACAAACTGATGATATGATAGGGCCCTAATAGAAAAAGTGGACAGCATGCAGAACATATAGGTAATGTAGGTAGAGAAATGGAAATTCTATAAAGAAACAAAAAAGAAATGTTAGAGATTTCATTTTTTAAAGGGATGTCAGTCAAAGGTGAAAGCTATGTCACAGGTTGTTAGCATGACATAACTTAAATGTTGAGACATAGAGGACATGGCATGCATTTCAGTCACACGTTTTTCTCAGACCCCTCAAACTATGGGGCTGCATCTGAGTGAATTACCGCAGTTGGGCAGGGAATCCTCACAATATTTTTCCTTCATGACACATATCAGGAATGAGAATTATAGAGGAGGTTAGGTAGGGTACTGGTGAAGAGTTTACTGAAAAACAAAACAAAAAAATGTTTTGTTTCTAGTATATAATTTAGAGTAAATAAAAATGTAAAGTATTACCAGATATAATATTGAACTTGTACTCTACATTCAAGTAAAATATATTCATATCTTAAAATAAGAAACAAGTCTCATCAAAATTTTTTTTTATGTCAGGCTTTATGTTTGAGATGGCTATTTCTAACTGAATTTAGACATTTTATATGTTTCTCAAATCCTTAGAGATAATTTTTCCAATAAGAATATAATAAAAATTTAAGTGTTTATACATTTTGAAATGTATAAGAATTTGCTTATATATAACATTCCTTTATTTCATTCAGAAATATAAGGTTGATATTTTTATAGTAATATGTTTTTTCTAATCAAAAATATTGAGAAATAACATGTACATTAATTATGTCAATTTCAACCATAAAGTTTTACAAGTTTTGACAATTATATGGACCCGTGCATCTCTACAGTGATCAAGATACAGTGCATTTCAGTCATCCTTAATGCTACCTTGTGCCACTTTGTAGTCCAGTCCTTTCTTCTCTCTCTAGTTCAGAGGCAACCACTGATCTGCACTTTGTCACTATAGACTAGTTTATATTTTATATTAATGGAATCATATTATATGTACTATTTCAGCCTGGGTCTTTCATTCAGTGTAATGTTTTTGAAATTCATCCATATTGTTGCATGTTCAATCATTCATTTCTTTTTTTCACTGAGTAGTATTTTATTGTAAGGGTATATATACATTTTATTTACTCATTCTTCTGTTCATGGTATTTGAATTGTTTCTACTTTGGGCATGTTGTGAATAAAGCTACAATGAATGTTGTGCATAAATCTTTGGGTAGACATATCTTTCCATTTCCCTTGAGTAAATAAATATCTAACAGTGAAATGGCTGGGTATGTCATAGATATAAATTTAATGTTTTAAAAAGCCACTAAACAGCTTCCCATAGTGACTGTTACCATTTTACATTCCTATCAGTAGTGTATGAGATACCAACTTGCTCTGTATCCTATCAACACTTAATATTATCAGTCTTTTACATTTGTAGCCATTCAAATGAATGTGTAGTAATATCTAAGGCTTTGATTTGCATTTTCCTGATGAATTATAATGTTGAACATTTTAAAAATTGAATTAATTTGGAATCCAGTTCACATAATCATGCTAAATGCTAAATTCTAATTCGTAGAATGTCTGTGCCTTTTAAAAATAGTCATCTAGTTTGACAACCAAAAAACAGTTGATAAATTTTGCATGATTTTAGCCCAGCCTCTGTATCACTCACCACTCTCCACTCCAACCAGATGTTCCTTAGTTTTGGGGCTATTCCCATTAAGATCAGGAACAGAGACTCCTGTAGCAGCACCATAAGGGCACATCTTGTCCTGGCTGCTGAAGTAGATGATACCATGGCAGATCACTTTGGTGGATGTTCTGTGTGCCATGCAGTAGATCAGTAAGTGTGAACGTGACTTTCCATGGCCTGCCTACTGGGGAAAGACAGCGTAGCACCATCACACTGCTCTACCAGAGTCCCTGTCAGGGAAATCTAAATGAAGGAGCCTGTTTCTGATGGCCTAGGGTCAATGTACTCCAGGAACTGCACTCCTGCAGCTTCCTGGGCAGAACTATTACCATCTATGCAACACCAGTGCACTTTAGCACTCCATCCAGTTGAGATGCTTTTGACCAGACTCTTTTCACCTGAGGCTTATTATGTAGATTTTTCAAAGTTTCAAGGCAGAATTTTCTCACAGAACTTGTCTGCTTAAGGATTTTAAGAGCTGAGGAATATTTAGTGGGGTTGGCTAAAAGTGTATTTTGTATATATAGTTTTCTTTAAGGATAGATTCTGTGCTGTGGACACATTGTGAATAATGAACATGGAAGAAAATGGCACATTCGAATCTTTCGAAAAATGTTTCCAGGATTCCCAAGTGACAAAATTATAATGGTTGGTATGCAGAAAATGAGGCACCATAACTGATAGGCTTTAAACAATTCTGGGCTTACCTTCGTGATGTGTGATTGAAAAATGGAGCAGCTCTCCTTTTGATTTTCTTTTCCATCTGTTTTTTACATTTAACTAACCAAAGCTATACCATTTATCCCTCAAAATGGCCTCTTTTTACTTGACTCAATTTTTTTCTCTGAAGGTTGGGGCCCATTCTGTGCTCTGTAAGACTCTACCCCACATGTCAAGCATTCCACCAGCTGATATTAGCAAGGTAAATGCTTTCTACTTTTGATATTTCTGAGTTAAAATAAGGTAAAAATTTACTTAACACAAAGTTTTTAGCTATGATGGTTAAGACTAAATGATTGGTGAATTAGAATTTGTATTGTTCAGTTTTGTGAGGCCTATATTTTATGAACAAAAATGAAGTTTCATTCAATGTACAAAATAAGTGAATCAGTACACATTAATCACAATTGCTTTGGAAAAGACTATGACATATTTTAAACAAATAAACAATAGATCCTTTCTTCCAAGAAACTTTTCATATAAGAAAAATTGATTTTGTAATTCAAACCAGAAATTGCCCTAAAAATTCTGCCTGTATTGATTCATTTTGTTTGCCATTTTCTCTGGGCAGTTTCTGTTGACATTTTTCGTGTTTGTAACTTCATAGGCTGCGGTCATTTGTTACCTTGGCATCACCTATCTGCACCAACATTTGTCATTCTTCTGCTGAGTTCAGCTTGAGTTGGGCAATGGGAAGTCAGGGCTGGTGGAATAATGCTGTTTGTTATGTGAAGGTTATCATTAGAGAGCAAAATTGTACTTCAAAGACCAAGCACATATGGTTTTGACTATAAAGATGGCAGGTGGATGGGAAGAAAGGTTGATTTCAAATTTATTTCCATGATAGGAGAACCTTCTTGAAGTCTGAGGAAGATTAATTTCCAATTTGAAATTCCTAATAACTGAAACATGATAAGGTTTTACAACTTCCTTAGGTACATTTTCTGGATGACGAAACCATCTTCATGTGAATCAATGGAACAATTTCATGTAAACCTCAGAATGATAGCATACTGACAGATGTTTGGTAAGAGAATCTTTAGAAAACCAACACATGTAGAGGGAAATTCACTTGAAAACTATTAATTAAAAGATGTATAACATTACAGAAGTGAAAAATAAATAATTACCTTTTAAATCTGATTCAAATAAAATCAAGCAGACTTTTAAAAATCATTTTCTATTTGAAAAGATGAATTTATTTTGTATCCAGTTTAGTTTGCAATGCTGTTCAGCATAAGAGTGCTTCCTTGTACCCTGGGATAATAGAGCTTCTTTGATAATGATTATATGGGCTTTTCTAAAAGTTTTTTTTTCCTCCTGTACTTATTTTGCCTCCATTTGAAGAAGGTGTAAGGACAGGACAATCATAAATGAGAATTCAACTTTGAGCAATTATCCAACGCACATTTGCACATGCAGTATTTTAACATCATCCAGCAATATTTACAATGGCAAAACCACAAAAGATCACTTAAAAGTCCATTTATAGGAGACAAATTAAATAAGTGAAGTTACAAATAAATACTGCAGTGCTATACCCTACTCCATATAATGACACAGATCTGAATGTAATGCCATGGAACAATTTCCAGGATATAGTGATACCATAAAAAGCAAAGCTGATAACAATATGCAAACTCTACTGACACTTATGTAAAATAGATGTATAATATATACATCATATATATAAATTTAGAAACAAAACTGCTGACTCAAACTTTAAGTAAAATGTTACTTTTACCCATTAATATTCTACACACGAGATGAGAGCAACTGTACAGTCCCCAGGGGAACCACTTTACTCCCTTAACCCCAAGTGCCTTCATATTACAAAGATTTTTTTACATCTTTGCATTGAAGTAGTTCAATAACTTGAGTAAACAGATGGGACTTTTCATGATAATTTCTTTATTTGGAGTAAGGGTTTCCCTTTCTGAGACCTGTTTGTTTGTTTTTTTGTGGTGGTGGTGGTAGTAGTAGTAGTAGTAGTAGTTAGGGTTTCTGTGAGATGAGGGAGCTGTTGGGCAGAGGCCCTTGCACTCACACGTTTTGGATGGAGGTAGTAAACTCTAGCAGAGTAGGCTTGTGGGCACTGCCAGCAGGGGAGGAAAAACTTGGGTCTTTATTATTTCCATATTTGTGAGAGGCAAGTTTCATATATTCTATAGATCATTTGTAGTTTTTATTGCATTCTGTTTTTCTTTTTTTTTTGATTGTTGTTCAAGTACAGTTGCCTCCATTTTCACCCCACCATGCTCTCCCACCCCACACATCCCTGCCTCCCATCCTTGAACCTATTCCCTTTGGCTTTGTCCATGTGTCTTTTATACATGTTCCTTGATGGCCTTTCCCTATTACCCCTCCCCCCTCCTCTCTGGTAACTGTCAGTTTGTTCTCCATTTCAATATCTCTGTTTGTATTTTTCTTGCTTGTCAGTTTTGTTGATTAGGTTCCACTTATAGGTGAGATCATATGGTATTTGTCTGTCATTGCCAGGCTTATTTCACTTAGCATAATGCTTTCTAGTGCCATCCATGCTGTTGCAAATGGTAGGAGCTCCTTCTTTCTTTCTGCTGTGTAGTATTCCATTGTGTAAATGTACCTCAGTTTTTTGATCCACTTGTTTACTGATAGGCATTTAGGTTACTTCCAGCACTTGGCTATTGTATTCTTTAGGGTAGCTAATTCTCTAGTATAATGAGATCAAGAAAATAATACTTTTTGGAGTGTTAGGTAAAGATGAATGTTGAGAGGCAGAAGATAATAATTATCTTCTCTAAGCAAGAAGGGAAGTCCCTTTTGGGGGTGGAAAGTGAGGAAAAAGTATCATCTCAGTAGGCATTATCAACAGAGTAAAACTCTCAGAGTATTACCTCTGTTCTGGAGCCCTGGACTCAGACCTGGTGTACTCTGACAACCAGCCCTCCTCTCTAGCAACAGTGGGCCAGGTCAGAATTCCTTTCCTGGTTATACCATCAGGGATCCACTGAGAGCCTAACTGAGGTGCAGGGGAAGAAAAGATGGAGTTTGAGAAACACTTGCTCTTCACCTCCCATGGACCAGTATCTTCCGCCTTCAGCCTCACTCCAGAAATTTAGATCCCAATAAAGGCTTATTTGTTTATTTTTCATTTCCCAGTACAACATCTGGCATTCAAAAACAAAGAAACAAACAGAAAAAGCAAAGTTAAAAAAACTAAAGACATGCCAAAGCATAAAAAAAAAGTCTGAAGAGACAAATACACATCAGAACAAGATTTGGTGGTCTAAAACAAAGTAGACTAGAAATGAATAAAATTGAACACAAGAAACTGCTAAAGAGGATCAATGAAACAAAAATTAGTTATCTGTAAAGGTTGATAAAGTTAATAATCTCTAACCAGGCTTACCAGGAAAAAAAAAGAAAGGACACAAACTATTTAATATCAGAAATAAAGGAAAAATCATCACTACTGATACAATAAACATTAAAATAACAATAAAGGAATACTATGAAACAACTCTCTGTTCATAATCTTGATGACTTACGTAAAATAGACAAATTACTTGAAAGACAAAACTCCTGATATTTACTTAAGGAGATATAGCTAACCAGAATAGCCCTGTATCTATTAAAGACATGTAATTAAAAATTTAAGTTTTTTCACAAAAGAAAGCACCAGGCCCAGATAGTTTGATTGGTAAATTCTACCAAATATTCAAAAGATACATATTGCCAACTTTCTATAATCTCTTCCAGAAAATGCAAACAGAATGCATACTTCCCAACTTATTTCATGAGGCCAATATAACTCTAACACCAAGACTTTATAAAGACATTACAAAAAACTCCAATAACTCTCATAGACATAGATGTAAAAATCCTTAAGAAAATATTAGAAAATTAAATTCAGCAATATGTAAAAAGGATAATCTATTATGACCAAGTGAAGTTTATTCTAAGAGTGAAAAGCTGGTTCAACATTTGTAAGTCCACTAATCATAATATTAACAGAATAAGAAAATCCATATGATCATATGAATAGATGCAGAAAAAAATTAACAAAACCAATACCCAATTATGATAAATACCTATAGTTAACAATGTGCTTAAAAGCCAAAGAAAACTATGACCCTTGAAGCAAATAACAAAGGCAAGGATGTCCTTTTTTACCACTCTTATTCAATATCATACTGAATGATCTAGCTAGTGCAATACAGTAAGAAAAAGAAATACAACTTATATGGAGTAGAAAGTTATACATGTTTATTATTCATAGATAACCTGATTATCTATTTAGAAAACACCAAACAATCTGAAAAATATGCCCTGGGAATAATAAATGAGTATAGCAAGATATTACTAGGTCAATATACAACTCAATTGCTTTCCAATAGATCAGCAATAAACAACTAGAATTTGAAACAAAAACATTATTGCAAATAGTGCAAAAATAATAAAATAATTTGTATAATTTAATCTATAATTCATATATATAAGGATATATACAAATGAAGAGAGAATCTTGGTTCATACATTGAAAGATCCAGTATTAAGACTGTCAATTCTCCCTGGCTGGCGTAGCTCAGTGGATTGAGCATGGACTGTGAACCAAAGTGTCGCAGGTTCGATTCCCAGTCAGGGTACACGCCTGGGTTGCAGGCCATGACTCCCAGCAACCACACATTGATGTTTCTCTCTCTCTCTCTCTCTCCCTCTCTCTCTCTCTCTCTCTCTCTCTCTCTCTCTCCTTCCCTTCCCTCTCTAAAAATAAATAAAAATAAAATCTTTAAAAAAAAAGACTGTCAATTCTTCACAATTGGAGCTATAAATTCAATATAATTCCAATCAAAATTTCAAAAAGCTATTTTGTGGGTATGGACAAAGCAATTTTAAAGTTTATCTGGAAAGACAGAAGATGTAAAATTACAGACTAAAGTAGAGCAAAGTTGGAATACTCATGATGCCCTAATCAATAGATACTAGAAAGCTGCAGCAGTCAAGATGGATTGATAGAGAAGAAAGAATAGACACATAGATAAATGAAACAAAATAGTAGAGGAATAAACTAAAGTAATTGAATTAAACTAAAATAATAAAAGTAATTGAAGTAGTTATTTTCCAACAAATAGTGCTAGAGAAGTTATACATCCATATGCAAAAAAAAAAAAAAGGCCTAGACACAAAACTTACACCCGACACAAAAATTAGTTCAAAATAAACCATAGAATTCCTTGCAAAATGCAAAACTATAAAAATTGTAGTAGAAAATATAGAGGAAAAAATCTACATGATCTTTATTTTGGTGAAGAGTTTTTAGATAATAACACCAAATACATAATGTATAGAAGAAAAAATGAGAAGTTGGACCATTTTAATTTAAACCTTTTTATCCTCAAAAAAGACAAGAGAATGAAAAAATGTTATGGGTTTGGAGAAAATATTTGCAAATTGCCTAACAGATAAAAAACTTGTATCAAAAAGTAAAAAAGAATGCTTAAAACAATAAAAACAAGCAACTCCATTAAAAATGTGCAAATGATCTGAACAGACACATCACCAAAGAAGACATAAAGAGGGCAATTAAGTATACAAGAACATTCTCAACACTGTTGTTCATTAGAAAAACACCAGCTAAAACAACAAGATACAACTGCACTCCTATTAGAATAGTTAAAATTATTTTTAAGTGGAAACAATAATTTCTGGTAAGGATGCAGAGCAGCAGAACTCTTGTTCATTGCTCGTGAGAATGCAAAATATTATAGTGACTTTAGAAGATATTTTGGCAATTACTTACAAAGCTAAACATAATCTTACCATATGATCAAGTAATCATGCTCCTTGGCATTTACCCAACTGTTTTGAAAACTTATGACCACACAAATACCTGCATTCTAATGTTTATAGCAGTTTTATTTATAATTCTCAACACTGGAAACAACTAAGAGGTCCTTTAGTAAGTGAAAAGTTATATGTATATACACATATATTTTTCTGGTTCTGTTAACAGAGAGATTGCAGAATCAGCAATACCCTAGTGATGATGATCAAACTCAACACACCAATTCTGATCCCTAATACCATTCCTCAATAAAAGGAATCAGAGCTCCTTGGAAAAATGGCTATTTCTAGGGATGAGCAGGAAATTATACAAGATAGGACTGGAACATCTTATACTGCCAGCAAATAATACCATCCTAATAGAAACAACAACAACAATGATGAGTACATACCAAAAAAATCCATAATTGTCAACTGAAAGAATTCCCAGTGGTCAAATCTGAACAATATGAATGATAAAGCAAATAATGTATATTGGATTTGATATGAATAAACAATTAAATAGATTAAAAATGGGAGAGGATAGAAAAATCTTGCATGCAGAAGAATTTCAAATAATTGATATGCATACCCCACACTCAGAGAGGTGGAGCATAACTCCCTAGCCCTAAAGCATGGATTGCACATTGTGATTTCTTCCAAAATATGCATTATGGGAAAAGGGTAAAGAATAGTTTTACAGTGGAAAAACCTAACAAACCCCACCTTAACCAGATGATGAAAGTTAACATCAAAAGTGATAATTCTTTTGGATAGCATGTGCTCTTGATTAGATATGATGAAAATGTAATAATGTAGATTTGGCAGCTGAGGTCTTTTCTCTCAAAATCCATAACTTCAGTTTATCTTGGGAAAAAAGATTAAACAAACTCTAATTAAGGAACACTCTGCAAAACACCTGTTCAGCATTCAAAACAGAGGTCAAAATCATCGAAGGAAGGAAGGAAGGAAGGAAGGAAGGAAGGAAGGAAGGAAGGAAGGAAGGAAGGAAGGAAGGAAGGAAAGAAGAGAAAGAGAAAGAAAAGGAAATCTGAGAAACTGCCAAACTCTACATGAACCTAAGGAAATATAATGAATAAATGTTATTGCATAGAAAAGGACATTGGATAAAAACAAAGGAAATCTGTAAAAAGTATTAATAAATTACTAGTTCATAATTTATCAATGTGGTTGATTAGTTGTGACAAATATTCATACTAACATAAAATGTGAACAATGGGGAAATTGAATGTGGCATATATAAAAATTCTCTATACTAGCTTTACAACTTTTCTGTAAATCTGCAACTATGCTAGAAAAAAATAGTTTATTCATTTACAAAAACATGTCTTGATGTAAACTTAAATAGCTGTGAAGATTTTAGTGCAATGAACAGAAACAAAGAACAAAGTATGGTACATGGGTTTGAAGAAAAAAGGGTTTAATGCTTTCCATTTGATAGATTAGTCTTTTTAAAAGATATGTTCCATGAAAGGAAAGAACTGACCTAACTGTGATTCACAATAAACTTTATGCTAAAAAGTTAATAAATAGTCCCTGACCAGGTAGCTCAGTTGATTAGAGTATGGCCCCACTATACCAAAGTTGTGGGTTCAATTCCCAATCAGGGCACATGCAAGAATCGGCCAATGAATGCATAAATAAGTGGAACAACAAAGCAATGCTTCTCTTTCTCTCTGTCCCCACCCCCTCTCCCTCTCTCTCTTTCTCTCTCTCAGGTCAATAAAAAAAGCTTTTAAGTTAGTAACTAGAATTATATGATGCATAAAAGTGCTAATTATAACAGCCAATTGGAATTTATTATATGAATATAAAAATGATTTAACATTAGGAAATCAATTGATGTAACTCACAAACAACTTTAATAAAAATTGAAAAAAATTATATAAGTACCTCTAATAAAAAAGGATAAAAACTTGGAAAAAAATTTTTATAGTAACTTTTAGCATACTGGGAACTAAAGGAAACTGCTTTTACTGATCAAATGTATCTAGATGTATGAGTATATATATTACTATATCAAAATCAAGAATTTCAGTTCATTAAATCATACTATTAAAAAGTGAAAAGGAAGGCAAAGAGTGAGAAAAGATATTTATGTTCATATATTCATATCATAATAGTAAATTATTAAAAGATTTCTGCTCAAAATTGAACTTTATCTTATATTCAGTGTTAAACTAGATAACTGTATTCAATGCAATAAGGTAGCATAAAGGAAGTAGAAGGTATAAGATGAAGAAGAAAGAGTACAATGTTAAAACATTTCTGTTTTTCCATAAACCAGTAGTAAGTGGGAAATGTAATTAAAATAAAAGATACTTTCAATAATAGCATAAAACACATCAAGTATTTAGTCTTAGGGATAAGTCTAACAAGAGTTTTATAAGACCTATGCACAGATACTTCTACTAAATGTTTCTGAGACAAAATAAAAGAAAACATAATATAAGGAGAAATATCCCATATCTCTAAATGTTAAGACTTGATATTGCACCAATATGAATTATATCCCCATAGATGCATTGATTTAGTGCAACCCAGTTAAAATTTTGGCAGACATTTTAGTTTTGAAATTAACAAGATAATTCTAAAATATGTTTATCAGAGGCCTGGGATCAGCTGAGACAATCCTGGTGAAGACCAGAGTTGGGGGATTAACACTATCACATATAAAGATTTAATACAAAGATATAATAATTAAGAGAGAGAACATATAACAGTGGAACTGAATAGAGAGCCCATAAACAGACCCCCAAATATACATTCACTTCACTTATATGACTATGACAGCACAGTATAGTGGTGGAAATAACAGTAATTTCAATAAAAGGTCTTGGGTATACTGGATGAAAAGCGGCAAAGGGACAAACCAAAGAACATTGGTGTATGAGCCATGGGCACAGGCAAGGATATCAGGATTGACGGAGTGGGGAAGGGCTGGGTGGAGATGGAAAAGGGAGAAAAAGTGGGAACAAATGTAATAGCATAAATAATACATTTAAAAAATGGTGTTGAGTGAATTGGATAGTCATATGCAAAAGAAACACCCTGGATTCCTAAATCTCATTACGTACAGAAATCAAATCCAGATGGATCATAAACCTACAGGTGAAAAGCTAAACAATAAAGTTTCAATAAAGTTTCAATAAAGTAAGCAAACGAGAATATCTTCATAAAATTTGAGAAGGCAAGGTTTTACTTAGGAGGAACACACACAAAAAATAACCATAAAAAGATAAATTGTACTATATTAAAATTAAGAATTTCAGTTCATTAAATAGTACCATCAAGAAAATGAAAAGGTAAAGAAAAAGTGAAAAGATATTTATACAACTTATGTTCAATAAAAGAGTCATATACAGAGTTTCTAAAGAAATCCTTCAAATCCTGAAAAAAAACCCACGAAAGTGGTAAATGACATGAAAAACCACATCACAAAGCGGATACCCACACAGTCAGTAAAACCACTGTGATACCACCACCTGTATACGCTAACATTGCTAAAATAAAAAATGACAGTGTTAGATATTGATGAGGATATGGGAGTGAGAGCATAAATTTGATCAACTACATTTGATAGTATTTGTAAAGTTTACCTCTGTATATTCTTTGACTCAGTATATATACTCATATTGGCCAAAACACCCATGAAAGAATGCTGAAAGCCACATTAACCATTGAATGGAGACAAATAAATGGCCATTAACAAAGTGGAATATTCATACAACAGAATTTTATACATCAATAAACAGATCTACATACTGCTACACACAATCACATGGATTAATCACACAAAGAGAATATTAAATGAATGAAGCAGACACAAAATAATACATGTCGGGTGATTCTATTAGTAAGAGTTCAAAAACATGTTAAGGTAACATATTGGTTAGATGTCTGATTTGCGGTTATAATTTAGGGAGTACTGGCTGGTTATAATTCAGGGAGTAATGTCTTGGGGAGACTCTTGTGACACTGCTAATGTTCTATTTCTTGACCCAGTTAGTTGGCTGATAATGAATGTTTTCCTTGTGAATGTTCATCAGTGTGTATACTTATAATTTGCATTTTTCTCTATGTAAGTTATGTTTCAAAAAATTCACTAATGTACACAAAGCTATTAATTTAATATTCTCTACATGCTCTATTCTGAACTTCACAGCTGAAATCAAAGTCACTTTCATAAATATTTTGAATACCTACAATATTTTGTCAAAATGAAGGAATAACAAAATACAAACTCTCTGTTCAAGAAGCTAAACATTTCATGTAGGAAGCCTAGAGACAACAGCAGATTTGGAAAATCCTCAGGTTTTGAGGTTGCACACAAGGCAAGCTGTACTCTTCGGTGCCACTAGCTGTGGGCCTTTGTCGTGTGCTCCTATGTCGCTGGCTCCTCCTCATGGAAGTCCTTTGATGGGCTGAGTATAATTTTATTTTAGTCATTTTATTCTATAATAGTTCTTGAACTGGAGAACTATTACAAGTATTTTATATTTTGCATGTTTAAATAATAGTTTTTGTTTAATCTAACATCAGTTCAGAATTGGCTGAAAATATATGCTCTTTCGTTAAATTTTTTTTATTGTTGTTCAAGTGCAGTTGTCTCCATTTTCACCCCACGACACCCCTCCATTCCACCCATCCCCACCTCCCACCCTCGAACCTACCCCCTTTGGCTTTGTCCATATGGCCTTTATACACATTCCTTGATGGCACTTCCCCTATTATCCCCTATTATTCCTCTCCCCTTCCTCTCTGGTTACTGTCAGTTTGTTCTTTATTTCAATGTCCCTGGTTGTAGTTTGCTTGCTTGTTTGTTTTGTTGATTAGGTTCTACATTAAAATGAAAAGAGAACCAACCATATGGGAAAATATATTTGCCAATGATACCTCAGACAAGGGTTTGATCTCCAAAATATACAAAGAACTCATACAACCCCACTCCAGGATGACAATCAACCCAATTAAAAAATGGGCAAAGGACCTAAAGGAGGATGTACAGAAGGTACAGAGACATATGAAAAGATGCTCTGCTCTTTCATATTATATGTATGCACACCACTTGTGGTGAAGACCAGCCATCATGTTAACATACAAAACTCAGTGTCTCTCATGGTCCTGATAGGCTAATGAGTGTTTGTCCCATTTGAGAATGTGATTAGAATTAAGACTACTGTATAAATATTTTATATACTATTTCAAAGGGTTCATAGACTTTTTAAAAAAATTGGTCCTGAACCCAAATGCAATTCACTTTATGAAAAAGCCACTTTTCCTAGTGTATTAAAAAAAAAATATATATATATGTGTTTTAAACTTGAGTGTAGTTGGTATATAATCTTATATTGTTTATATTATATTCAGGTGTACAATATAGTGATTTGACATTTTATAGCTTACAATGTGATACTCCACTAATTCTAGTAATCATCTGTAATCATGCAAACTTATCTCAATTATTGACTATATTCCCCTTGCCCTCTCACTCATTTCCCCACCTCCTCCCTTCTGGTAATCATCTCTTTGGTCTCTGTTTCTATGGGTATAAGAGTCATTTTCAGTGAGACAGCCATTATACTCAACCTGAAAGAACTGTATTATAGTGGACGCACAAATACATTTGTCAGGAAATGAAGAGATAAAAACAATTCATTGTGACTTTAAGGAAGAGATAAGACTTCACAGAGAAGATGGCATTTAATCAGAGCCTTAAAATAGGAACAGAATATCAGTGGAAGAAGAGACACAAACTGTTGTACGCTTAGGGGACACCACAAGCAAAAGCACAGAGGCCTGAAAGTCATAGACATCAGGGAGAGTGTATCTGGGAGCTTTCAATCTAGCAGGTGACTCAAAAACAGTGAAGGGGGAGGGTACGAATGTGAACAATATTGAAAATGCATACATTTAAGGGGTAAGCAGAAGGAAAGGAAGCAGGAAAGAAAATAAAGGATTAGAGAAGTTGGGGCAAACTACAGGTTATTTAGTGTCATTGCAATTGAAGGAAGAAAGGCTATCAGGTGGAGATAATAGGGTCAGGAGCTACAGAATGCAACAGCTGACTGAATACAAGGAATTATGTTTGATATGGCAGTTCAAAACATTAACAGCATGTTTGCCAAGTTGTTAGAGCAACAATTTTCAATCTGCATACCATGGTGGCACACTGGTGTACTGCAAGAATTTTTAAAGTATGCAATAACTGACAATTTAGTCAGGGACACTGACCTCTTTTCTCCTAGATTATCAAATTAAAAAATGACAACAGCCAACACGACCATAACCATTCAGTGTGAATGAATCAAAATTATACCTCTTTTTGTCAGATCAGTGAAAAATATATATCTTTTGGTATGCCACAGAACTTTAGTAATTAGGTTATGTGTGCCATGAGATGAAAAAAGTTGAAAATTGCTGCCTTATATTGTCAAATAAAAAAGTGACAACAGCCAACACAACAGTAGTTGTCTGGTATGAGTATCCTGTGTTGAACCATAAATATATAGGTCATATAGTAGAATTGCATCTTATTGATCACATCACAGAATAAGGTTGCATCTGATTGGTTAATTTTTTGTACCAGAAATGCTTATATGCAAGTATAGGTACCTGATTATTTTAAAAGCCACTTTGGATGGAGCAAAAAGTGCAGGTAATTACTATTATTAATTTTTGTAAATCAGTCAAAATTATACCTATTTTTTGTCAGATTGGCAGAACATATTTTTTTGGTATGCTGCAGAATTTTAGTAATTAGTTCATATGTCCCATGAGGTAAAAAATAAAGTTGAAAATTGCTGTGTTAGAGTGATGGATGGAAGCATAGGCCAGAATGTAGTAGAATGGGGAATGAATGGGATAATGTAAGAAAATGAAAGTCTAGCTCAAAAATTATTTCCACAAACTTAATCACAAACTGAGTATGGTCATTCTCTCTCAATGGACTCCCTTAATAGTTAGCTTGTATAATGTATTGATATTTGAAATGATATTAAATGACTTTTAGACATTTGTATACACATCTTATCTCCCTTTTTTAATTGGTGTACGTTTTTATATACTTCATAACAAAGGAGTACTTACACAGCATGCTCAATGATTAACTGTGTAAACAGTTAATCATGAAGTAAGATTCCAACTGTTTCACAAAACTTATACTAACCACTCTAATCCTTTCTTCCTCTATTGAACTATATAGTGTTGATGGTCTGTATCTATCAGCTTTTAACAATGCTTTTATTTTTTAGTTTGAGGAGTCTTCACTAAGTGTGTGTATCTTTTATTTTTTATTGTCCATGGGGTCCAGTGCATCTTCCAGATGAGCACTGATGGCTATACTTAGCACACGGCCTGGCTGCTACAGCTTGCCCCTCCAAAACCAATGGCACTAATGAAACAAAACCAAGCTAAGCCAAACTCTGTCAAATTAAAACACATGATGTATAAAATAAATTGAACTAAACTCAAACATAATAAGTTTCATAGCCTTCAGTTCCTCAGTTTACATTTATGAACTATTTATAAATATTGTTCCTATTCCCATATCTCTGAATGTATATACAAATTCTTGAATATCAATTTGGAAATTTTCTCTGGGAAATTATTATCTGTATTTCCAAGAACAACATTGTTCACCCGTAGCAACTCAAGGAAGGTTGCTTAGGGAGCTAAAAACTTAGGGAGATGAATATCTTTCAGAGCTTTCTAGAAACTAACTCCAAACATCTATGTCACACGGCCTTAGCAGTTGAACAGTACAGAAAAGTTCTGAAGGGGCTATTTCTCTAGCAAACTTCTGAAACATTTTTAGAATACTACACAAATAACCTCAATTCCTGGTGGGGTTGCTTTAACAAAAAAAATAGAAATAAAAAAAAAGGTGGAAACGATGAATTAGGTAAAAGTTGAAACTGAACATTTAGGGCATCTCAACAGGCACCATATCAATTATATCACTTTTTCTATCCTTCATCTAAAAACCATCTGGGACTGTCATGCAGCCTCAGCCTCTCCACACTGTCAAGAAGGAATTGTCCAGATCATCAAGCACACATGCCTTACACCACTTGTACAACACTTGTGTGAGGAAGGCAACTTATACAACATCGGGTAAAATTATATAGTGTTCAGGAAGTTCATAGTATGAATAGCTCCAGGATAATGTAAATGTTTATAAAGCACAGTCAGCAGTTAGAGATTTCACACCTTCTTCTACCAAACACCTAATTTATTTTTTTCTTGAAAAAAAGTTATATTACATTTTCAGTGTGTGAATATTTAAGGCACTAGAATATATTTTGGTCTTTTCATATTTTAATAATCTTACCTGTATCTCTGGTGACTGGAAATTTACCCATCACAGATCTTTAGAAAGGCAAAACACAGTAGAGTTCTTTTCCCTCTCCTTTAAGGGATACAGGGGAGTATGGAGGGGATCCACAATAATTTTAGGCAATAGAAATGGTATTTTTGGTATTAGTAATTAGACTTATTGCAGCTCACTGTAATCCATGTATTTTGAGTACTCTCAGAGTTTCATTCAGTTGACTAATCACTATAAATGAGCTAAATAAACATAAAGCATATAGTTCCTGGCTTCATTGAGTATACCAGCTAACCTGAAACCATAGTTGAATAAATAGCCATACATTCTAATTTTAAGGATTGTCCTCTGAAATGAAAATTATATACTATCATTATAGAATTTTAATATAGTTTATAAATAAAACTTGACTTCCAGGGTTTTTTCCCTTTCATTGTTCAAATATGAAATCAAATGCTTGTTCTCATTCATAAGATGCCTGTAATCATCAAAGGATATTCATGTAATCTTTTTGATGTTAATTCTGTGTCCTCCTTTGTTCTCTAGCACATTGTTTTCTATCCAAATATTTTTTCAAAATTTTCAGTGCTTCTTGCTGACACTGCATTTTTGAGATCTAGCTATTTTCCTGACTCATTATAGAACCTTTGAGGTAGTGAACAAAGAGACATTCTATGTATTAAGGTAATATCTCAAAGAAACTGATTATGAAATGACCTATGGCTGAAGATGCCCTGAGTTACATATTAGAACACTTTTATTTTGTTCACATCTTTCATGCAAACTTACAAAACAGAAATATTTAATTTGAGAGGAAGGCAATTGCAAAAAGTACCTTTGACTTAGCTACTTACACACACTTGGCATTATTACCTGGGATAGTATACAAAGTCATTTGAAGGGGCATTTACTAGTCATCAATGCACGCTGGAGCAGATAACGCTTGGGAAACAGTACAAATGTACTCTGACATGTATGACTCCCTGATTGCTATTACATAGGTGAGCAATCTGAAGAGCATATTGAACAGATGACTAAAGTCATAACAACCTCAAATCTGAAAAAAAATCAGCAATAATTTTGAGATATTTTCACATTTGGAATTAGATGGTTTATTTACCTCCTTTTAATTTATTATTTAAAATGTGACTTATTGATTCACAGAAAATGCCATAAAGAGCTGGTGAATATTTTCTTTTTGGGAAACTATGGGGAAGAGCTGGTATAAAATTAGAGTCCTGCCCTAGCTGGTATGGCTCAGTGGACTGAGCACCAGCCTATGAACCAAAGAGTCTCTGGTTTGATTCCCAGTCACGACACATGCCTGGGTCCAGGGCCAAATCCCCAGTAGGGGGAGCATGAGAGGCAAATGCACATTGTAATTTTTCTCCCTCTCTTTCTCCCACCCTTCCTCTCTGCTGAAATATAAATAAATAAATAAAATCTTTAAAATAATAAATAAAATCAGAGTCCTTATTTGTTTTATGGAAAATCACATACTCCATGATTATGATGCTCCAAACTTGGATGGACAAACATGTAATCGTGGACTTCTCAGAGGTGCTGCTGTAAGCACCAGCTCACTTCTTTTATTCTTCTCATCACAAATTCTTGTTTGTAATTTCTTAGGAATCTTTTTTCTGTAGTGTTTTTTCAGTTTAATTAAAATAGTCAGAGAGCTCTCTTTTCTTTTGTCTTTTTTTTTCAAGCTAAATAATGTTATTGTCTAGGGATCATTAAACCCTTAAAATAAAAGCAAATGCACTTTATAGAAATTATACCATTTGAAATGTTTGGTTGCAAGTGATAGGGCAGTATGTAAGACATGCAATATTAAAGAGTAAGAATAAAACATTAGTAATGCTAACTTTAACCTTCAACTAGTGATAGATGGAATGCTTGGTACCCTTCAAAAGTCCTGCAGGCCTTTTTGACCATTCAAAGCTTGGGTTTTTCAGATGGGCTGAGAAACACCGTGCTGCTGTTGAAGATTGGAAAAAGAGCTGAGGCCAAAGGTCGACACAATGAGAGAGTTTGCTCTTTAAGAGGTTATCTGTGGATCTGCAAAGCCAAAGTGTAATTGGGTTTTGTGATGTGATTTTAGTGTGTAATTGTATATGATCTGAGATAGTTTAAAAGACAAGCTTGAAAGATTTTTCCAGCCCGTTTGTGATAGTAATTTTAGGCATTGTGGGCAATCCTTGGGTGAACAATTCAGAATGACCAAAAATAGTCCTCAGAAGTGATACAGCAAATGCTTGTTTCACTCTAATTATAATTTCAGCACATTGATTCTAATGTAACAAACATATTTTTACTTTTACATATAAAAGGTATTTTATTTTCATGGCTGGTGTCAGCATAGCCATTTTTATATCATCATCATAGCTCTCAGTTTTTCAGAGTTTGGATTTACTTGAAGATTACTGAATCATTATAGAAAAAGAAAAAAAAATCCAGCATTGTAATTGAATGTCCAGGATTTTTTTTTTTTTTGCCACAAAATTTGTCAAGTTTCTCATTCATGAATATTCTAAACAATAGAAAATAAACATTTCCTTATTGTTTTAGATGTTTAGGGTTGCCTTGATTAAGCTGTCACTGCTGTCAGTTATGTTCTTATAAGCCTGGTTGGATCTATTTCATGTTAGGAAAAAGCTCAGATAAATCCAGGAAAGCTTAATGTTTATCCAATGTGAAAATAATTACTCAAAAGTGTTATTCTTAATCCAGATAATTAGAGTGAGGAAGGAAAGATCAGTGTCATTGTGAATTATGCCCCGGCAATTGACTCTTGGTCCTTGTAAGTTTCAGGTGAAGATGTGAATGGATAAAGGTTAGATTAAACATAATCCAAAGTAGCTGCAACCTTAATCTGTTATGATACAAGGATGATCACTTAAAAAGAGCTGGATTGTGGGATTGTTTCTGGTTGGATAAGATGCCGCTCGACTGGGACTAGTCTTAAAACATGCTTAGCACCATGTCACTGCAGCTGTAAGCACTTGTGCACGACTGCAGACTGCCACAAGTAACAGGCACTCCTGGGCTCAAGCTGTACGTTGAAGTATCATACTTTCACAATATCTGGGCTTCACATCAACATGCCTTGCAAAGGTTTGCATGGAAAAGATATTTCCTGTGATGTTTGAGGCATCTTTTCTTGGTTGTTATAATAACAGAGTTAGAATCTGCCAAAACTCTGATATAAAGTGTGCAGGCATTTATTAACTTAGACAGTTAGAAGGCATATTTCTAATTGAGCTTGTTTTTGCCCTGTTTCAACATAGGAACTCTATTTTCAATGTGATTCTTTAAGGTAATTCATAATGTTCAAAGATCTAGTTATTTATCAAGTATTTTGAAAATAAACTTAAGCTTTTCTATGTATTTCTGTCAAGTTAAAACTATTTGTTTTGCAGTATGAGTAATGAGATCCAAAAGGCTTTTAATAGACATGACTTAAAATCTAGCAATTTTTAATTTAAAAGAAAAAAATACTTTTATATACTTCTCCTAACAAATCTCAGCAATTTAATATGCAGTAATTTTATATACTTCGCCTAACAAATCTCAGCAATTTAATATGCTTAATTTCTGAATGGCTCAGTTGATTTACTTTGATTACATTAAGTGGAATAAAAATAGTTTAGTGGTTATGTGAAACCAATTATAAATTGAAATTAATTGCTATTTTATTACAAAGAAATTTTAATTAGTTTGAACATTTAATAATTTATAATAATTGTTTATTTTTCTCTCCAGTAAAATTAAGTTATGTCCCACTTATTGTTGCTAAGCAGTAATAAAAGAACTACTGCAATATAAAAAGCTAATAATGTGAATTTTTTAAAACACATTTGGCTTTACTTAAAATAATCAAAGTTTTAAAAGGTTAGTTTGAATATTTTAATAAATATCACCCTAATTTATCTATAAATTTTAACATTTATTAAAATACAAATTTACTGCACCTGATACTTGTGGTCCTTGTATAAATATTAACATAATATACTATAAATATATTAGACTTATTTTCTAGCTACAGTAATGATTTCCATATGTATTTGTGCAAAATTTGTTCTTCAATGACCATAAACATTTGCTGCAAATTCACTACACTGTTAGGTCATTTCTTCACATTTTCACAAGTTATTTAATGACACTATTGTGTGCAACTGATGTTCTACCAAACAAACCTCTTACGTGCCCAGCAGCAGTTCAGGGGCTATGACTAGAGCAGTGAAAAAGTAGTTCCTGTCCTCATGAAACTTATATTGTTGTGAGCAGAGACAGAAAGTATGATTAAAAAGTAAATGTAAATATGCAAAAGAATGACAAATGCAATGAAGAAAAACATGCTTAGGGGTTTAGGAATGGGGCATAGCAGATCACTATTTAAGATGGAAAGGTTAGGGATGGCTTCACAGAAAAGGTGACATTCGTGCAAAGACCTGAAGGGTGTGAAAGAAAGAGTCATGTGGTGTTCTTGGCTAAGGGTGTACTAGTTTCCAAGTAATGACCTTTTCTTGATAAACAAGACAATTTACCAGGTTGATTTTTCATTAGGTAATCAAAAATAGTTATTTCAGATTTACTACTGAGTTTGTCCAGAATGTCAAATTCTTCTGTATATTAAAAAAAATATTTGAATTGAACAATCCTCCATAAGTTTTGGTTCTAAACATTTTGTATTTTTGATTTTGGAAGAACACGGATATCTCTTCATCTTCCAGATAATTAAAGAAAACACATGGCTGTCAGTCTTCAAGAAGAAGCATTTGTGTTCTTGTACAGAAGAACAAGGATGAAGACCATCTCATGGTGTCCAGTTGTATGTGAACACTGCAGAGCTGAGGAATGCTGCTGTTACTGTTTGTTCTACTACCTACACACATATGTCTCAAACCTGGCCTGGGCTTGTGAGTTAGTTGACATAGCAGACATGATGGACAGTGTACATAGACATCTGGCCCACCTGACTTATTGCTGTAACTCATTTTTATCTTTAATTTGCAAACACTATTTCATTGCAAACATCCCCAAGATTTTTACACTTTATTTTTGTCATTCACTTCTATTTCAATATAAATATATTTGCCATAAAATGGCTACAGAGAATTTGTAAGGAAGATCATGAATATGCAGTTTCAAAATTCCCAGACAAGGAGAAGAGGGTAAAAGATACATATGAGAGAGGAGTATTACAGAAAGGGAAGTAGATATTATTATAGACAACATTTACTACATCACAACTGTAGAGTAACAACTTGTAGCACAAGCTCTAGCCAATGTGCTTCCTAAAAGAATTGAGAGGATAAGCATAGGAAGTTAAAGTCAGAGGAGAACATGGTGACAGTCTTTACGCAGGTTTGCACACTGTCAGTAGAGCTTGAAGCACTCCCAGTCTAGTGCACCATAACAGTAAATGGCTTCTGGCCTGGCATAGACATCCCCAAACAGATGAATAGGCAGTGTATAAATGGTCAGCAAGCTTCTGTGTTCTCATAAGAAAAATAAAAGGTACAATGAATAGCTAAGTTTATTACAAAGCTGAAACTTAATAGTTGTGAGCTCCAAACCCTGAGACATCTGTACCATAACCAATTTTGAGCCCAAGTTGCCATAAGCCCAGAATTCTGTTGAACCCTCTATGGTATTCTCTACATTTAAGACTTGACTATGTAGCTGAAAGATTGGAGGCTTCTTGAGAACAAAGGGACTGCACCGAGGTTATGGCTCCTGGGCGTCCTCAAAGCAAGGCCAATTTTGGAGACTGGGTAATGGCTTCTGTTCTGGAGGTGGAAGTAGGGTAGTAGGTGAAAGCATCAGCAACAGCTATTACAGCATGAAGGAAAGGTTTAATAGGCAGTGTTGATGGCATTACAGGAGCAGAATGGCAGCAACACTTATGTACTAGATAGCAACCAGTCAAAAGTACTAATGACAAAAAAAGGCCATTCATATGTATGGTTGGCCCCACGGTCACCTTCGTTGTCCCTTTCGGCAGGGTGAAGGAGTTATCAGTCTATTCAAGAAGAACTAAGATGCAATATTGTGATTTTAATAATTCATTTAAAATTAAATATTTGTCTTCATGAAACAAATCATTCCTCATGTGCAGAAGAAGAAAAGGTCATCACTGAACCTTAGAATTACAGGAAATAAACATTTAGATTAGGCAACTACCAGGGTTCAACTTAGACACAGAATGTGTGCCTTGGTGGAAGTCATATAACTTAGCAGTACATTTCACAAACACAAAGGAGAGGCACCACATAATCACCTCAACTGATTCAATGTGTTAAACCAATAGAAATTATTAGGAATTCGTAATAAAAAGTAAAGCAACTTCATGAATATGAAAATATTACCTATTGTATTTTTTTAAATTATAATATACATCTTTACAATTGTTTATATCTCAGGTATGATTAAATGAATCATTTCATTTAAAGCTAATCTACCACACTCAATCCTTTAAACTAAGAAATAAAGGATGAAGGTCATTATTACCAGTACTAATTTAATTTATTCTAAAAGTTCTTGACAAGAAAAAAACACAAAAACAGACATAAAGAAGTATAATTCTCAGAAAGGATACAAATCCATCATTATTTCAGATTATATGATTATATTTCTAAAAACCTAGAGGGTCAGCTAATAAAATATTAGAACTAGTGAGGACATTCATTAAATGGCAGGATATTAAGGAAATATATAATGTTAACAATTAGAGCTTTGTTGCATGCTTTCTGAGCAAAAAACAAATGATACTTCTATTGAAAAATAAGAAGGGAGATAGTTTTAAACATAGTTTGAAAATTAGAAAGTAGGAAAGTTGGGAAAACAGGTGAAAACACCATCAGTATAATAAAAGGACTAATAGTAACCTGGAAAACCATGACAGGCATGGCAGGCAATATATATGACAGGCAGAGAAATAGAATTCTTTAATGCAAAGAACTCTTAAAAATTAAAGGGAACATTATCAATAGGAAAAGGCAAAAATGTGAAGAGATAAGTTATGAAAACACAACATTAATTTGTGGAAAAGAGAAAGTTCCATCTCATTAATGTTGAAATTAAAAGAGTTATTAAGTACCACTTCCTTCTTGCATTAATTATCTCTTGCTGTTCACTAAACTACCCTGAAACTTAGTGTCTTAAACAATAAATATTTATTACCTCATGGTTTTTGTGGGTGGGGAATCCAGGTGTGACTGTTTCTCTAGCTTAGAACTCTTACAAGGTTGCAATGGCTATCAGCCAGACTTGAGTTATACAAGAACAAGAACAAGAAGAGCAGGAAGAGAGATGGCCAGAGAAAGCCAGGGAGATAGTCCAAGCTCAAGACTTCTGTAATCTAATTTTGGGAGTGATATCCATTGCTTCTGCAATATTATATTGAATAGAAGTAAATAAGGAATCCAGCCCAACTCAAGAAGAGGGGATCACATAAGGGTGTGAAAACACAAGGGCAGTAATCACTGGGGGCTGTTTCAGAGTGTGTGAATTCACACCTCCCATTAAACATCAAGGCATAAAATAAACAAATAAGCTAAACCAATTGGTAACAATTTTGCATCATAAAAGGTGAGGTGAACTACAGTTGATAAGAGTATATATTGGTATAAACTTTTGGGGAAATATTTTTTTGTCTAAAGAGCAATAAAATTATTGAATCCATGAATGCATTTCTATAAATTCATTAAAAGGATAAAAGGAGGCACACACAAAGATCAGTATAAAGGAATGTTCATCAGGGTCTTATTTATAATAGAGGAAAGTGGTAAAAAATTTCACAATAAAGATAAAATGATTTATAGTTATATCTGGATGATCAAATGTTTTGCAGTAACTTTATGATTTGTCTAAAGTATGTTTCACAGCATTAGAGAAGGCTTAAACTGTTTTTAACAACAAAAAGTACAATCTACGATGCAGTATGATTCTGATTATATTGTAATAATGTATATATAATGAGAGAGAGAAAGATAAAAAAATTATTACCAGTGTGTACCTTTGGTTAAGAAAATTAGAGGAAGTTTTGATTTGTAAAAATGTCCATGTGTACAGAGAACCTTACCAATTTTCTTTTTTTTTTTTGCTCCTTTAATTTCTCTTGCCAATGCAAAGTAGACAGCTATGATTTAATGCAAAGACATGGTTAGTTATGTTGGAAAGAATAAGTCCAGTCATTCTAATTGGTGGTCTGCCATGTGATGGACAGGACCCAAACTATGGCATCCCATAGAACTCGGAGCAGTTTCCATATCTCAAGGCCCAGTATTAGTCTTGGCTAACATATCTCATGGTAATGACAAGTACTATACTTAAAATGTAATTTCACGTTAGCATACATTTAACATTATTTGATGATTTTTAGCTAAAATTACTGAGTTCTAGTTATGTTCCTAATATGAATCTACTATAACTCTGCTTTTGAGAAGTCAAATCTCACCACCATCCTCAGCATTTTTCAAACTACTGTAATGTGTTTGAGTAGGTAAACATGTGAAACAAAGAGCTCAGTCAGGAAGATGCTTATTCCTTATTTTTATGGCATTAGATATATTTACTTAGAATTTCTTGTTGTCTATTTCCATTATTTTTATTGTTTATGCTATTAAAATTGTTCTCCCTTTTCCCCCACTTTACCACCCCCAGCTGGGCCCCACTCTCCCATTTCATGTGCAGTTCAGTCCTATGCATGACTTCTGCCTGTGGAAACTATTTCTTTAGCATCTGCCTCACCTGCTAGACTGTGAGAAATGTGAGCAGGGACATTACCTGCCTTATTCATTTATACTGCCTTATACTGCCTTATTTCCAGTGCCTCAGCACAGTGCCTGCAGCACCTCAGGGACATAGTACTTATTTATTAAGTGAATGAATGAATGAAACTTAGTGTATTTGAATCTATTTAGGGTAACATGTCTGAGACCTTTCACCTTCTATTCTGTTTCTGTCCTCAAGACAGGAAAATTCAGAATCCATAGTGACAATCTTTTATTTTTCATTACCTAACTTTCCCAGCTTCCCAACCTCTCCACCCCTGACACAGAGTACTGAGAAAGGAAGATAGTTGTCTAAATAACAAACTAAAGAATAGTCCATTATGGTGTGATACATGAATATTTTATTTAATCTCTGACACAAAAAGCTGGTATACCTGCCCTTTTCACTAACTTGGTTAAATGGGCTGGGTTTTGGTCATTATGTTTCTATTCACACTAATCGCCCAAGGAGCTCAATTTGAGAGGGGGGGAGAGAGAGAGAGAGAGAGAGAGAGAGAATGGAAGTCAGAATAAAAGCCCCTGAAGATGTTCATGCCCTAATCCTGGAATCTCTGAATATGTTACATTATATGGCAAAAAAGGGCTGTGTAGATATGAATAAGGGTGCAGACTTTGAGATGGGGCAATTATCCTGGATATATGGTGGGCCCAGTCCAATCTCATGAGACCTATAAAGGTGGAGAAAATTTTGCACTTGTGCTTAGGGAGAGATATGACAATGAAAGAGGGGGAAGAGAGATGTGACATTGCTGTTTTTGAAAATGAAGGAAGGAGGCCATGAGCCAAGTAGAGGAGGCTTCTGGAAGCTGGAAAGTCCAAGAAAACAGACTCTCCCCTAAGGGTTCCTGAAGGAACACAGCCCTGCCAACACCTTGATTTTGATCCTGTCAGATCCCTGTTGTATTTCTGACCTACCGAACAGCAAGAAAATGGTACTGTTTTGGGTCACTAAGTTTGTAGGAATTTATAATAATAGCAATAGACAATGAATTCAGTGATATTTTGGTTACATTCATGTGAATATATTTGATTAATTCTAAAACAGTTATTTTAATAAAACATTTTATTCAAAAATTATATCTTTATATCAGTTTACTGTTTGGTTAACTAAATACATATGGGTTTAACAAAGTGGGCCTATTGGTTTAAGGAAAATATAATCAGGTGGGCTAGATGGATATTTATTAGGGAGTGCCTCCTTCCTGCTATTTTGGGGGGATTTTATGGGAATTATATGTAGTCAAATTAGAAGTATATGTTGCTGTAGACATGTGTTCCTTCCCTGAGGAGATGCAGAATAGCAGAAGGGGTGTGGAGGTTGGAGGTTGAGTTGGTATTTGTGGTCAGGTTGGTGAAATATTTTGCGGGTTGTTGATTTTATATACAACTCCTATAGTCTCTTGTCAATGTGACAACAGTACTCTTTTTCTGGAGTTTTCTCATATTTGACTTGTTAATACCAACATGGGAATAAAGAGTTGAAAACAAGAAATGCAAAGGTTAAAAATTTATACAAGATCACGGTTAAAATTGAGTTAGAGGTTAACTTTGGTTTCTTTTATTTCAAATTGTATTATTTAACTTTGAAGTAAAAATAAGTAAAAGCTCAAGAAGTTAAAAAGTAACCAATGTTTTACACAATTTTTATTCTTATAAAGTATATCTATTTAAGGAATTTTGCATGATTTCAGCATTTGGAGCAATGAAAATACTTTCAAGTTCAGAAATATTCGTTCTTCAATTTGGCATATGTACTAGTTTTCCATTACTTTAATAATAAATCACTCCTAACTTAGGGATTTAAACCAACACTAATTTGTTCTCCTGGAGTTCTGGAGGTCAGAATCCCAAGAGAGTTGTAGGTACTAAAGTCAAGGCATCTGCAGGGCTGGAGGCTCCAGGAGAGAACCTGTCATATGGACTCCTCTAACTCTTAGAGCCTATTCAATTGTCTCTTGAGCAAATCAATTCAGTTTCTTGATTCAGCCATCATACTTCGTGCTCTGATTCAGACTCCTTTTGCATGCCTTTTATAAGGACCTTTGTGACTACATTGGGCCCATCCAAATAAATCCAGTATAATCTCTCCATCTCAGAAGCCTTAATTTAATCACATCTACAAAATCCCTTTTTGCATGTTAAGGTGAAATTTAGAGTTTCCAGGGATCTAGGTATGATATATTTAGTGTGTGTTGGGGGGGGGGGGTGGCATCATTTACCCTACCACACTATAAACTAGGAATCACAGACATTCTGAAACTTCTCAATATTTTCCTTTATTCACCCTTTACAAAGGAGATTTCCTGTAAAAGTCCCTGTTTGTCATTTCCATGAAGAAATAATTTATGGAGCAATAGCACTAAAGAGTTGTCCAAGGCTTGGAAATTATGTAGTTGATAACTTTTTGAATCAATAAGAAAGCAGATTAAAGCTTTCATATTATTGGTCCACAGTCACCTGCCAAACTTAGAAGCAGAGCAAAGAAAGAGAGAAGAAAGAAGCATACATTGACTGAGTGCCTACCATGTGCCAGACAGTAAATGTTTTGTAAATGGTTTCTATATCTTTTTTAATGATTACTATTTCTCTATTTAAATTCTCACCAAGACCATCTATTCTTCCCTTATGGTTTTTGAGCATCCTTATAATCATTATTTTAAACTCAGTGTCTGGTACATGTTGCTTTCATTTTATCTATATCTTTTCATTCTTTTTGTGGGGATTTTTGTTGTTTTTTGCTTGGGACAATCTTTTTTGTCACCCTTTAATCTCTGTGTGTTAGGTACATGTACCATATCTTCCAAACCTACTTTGCTTGTTTAATGATAAGTGTGTCTTGCTGGGATTAGTTGCCCAATCCTTCAGGCCACCTGAACTCCATTGTCCAGGAGTGTTTTTCTGTGGGTTCTGTGACACCATTATTGTGGTTGTATCTTAAATGATGATGGCTCTTTTGTGAGTAGAGTTATCCCTTCAGATTGGGTGACTATAAGAGTAACCCTCAACCTCAGTGTGTGGGATGCTGTGCAGTTGTTGCCCACTGATGTGTTGTTGGTCCCAGTAGGGTCTGGCCTGAAGGAATCCCCCTTTGAGTATACTGATTGTGTGGCTAGTTGGTTTGAGCTTTGATGTGGGCTGACGTGCATCACTTTCTGTTGATTTTGGTCCATTTGGGTGTGTTTCATACAGGTTGCTTTTGGGTGATGTGTGAAACCATCCCTAAGATATCAGGTAAGATCTGCAGGTACAAGGCTGTTCACTGCTGTGTCTGTGTTTACTACTCCTGCTTGTGCATGTGATGAACCAATCTGTGTAAGAGTCAGCTCTTTCCTGCTTGGAGCTGTTGGCAGCTCTGTAAAGGAGCCAAGGCACCCTGAGGTTGGCCTCCTCTTTCAGCCTCTCTGCCCTTCCCTGATATTGCCTAGTTTCTCCATAGCCTTCTGATGAGGGTCTGTAAGCTGATACTATATATGTTGAGATAAGACTAGTAATTTTCCATTTTGTTGGTCCTGAAGTCTGTAGAGCACTCAGTGAGGGGAGAGTAGCCCCTACTCAAAGTTAACTGTTTCAGTCTTTGCCAGAGACACTAGGCCTTGCTTCCTCAGGGAGGCTCACTGCTTATTCAGTATGGGTATGTTCAAGTTTCCCCTTTGCAAGATTGAGCTCAGCAGCGTTGGGCTTTAAGGGATAGATCCACAGAATCTCACATTGGGATTGGGGCAAGACTGAACCACAGGTCGGGGCTAACCTCTCTTTCTTATTCTAAGACCTCAGTAAGAGGCTAAGCTCTCTGTCCTGTTCCCAGGTGAAATCCTCCAAAGTCTCATACTTTGAAAGTCCCTGTTTGGTGTTTCTCTTTCTTTCCCCTGAAGAAAAGCACATAGCAGAGTAATCTTGGACCTGGTAGGGTTGATCTACAGAGTTTCTGCTTTGGAGGTGGGGGAGGGTGGACACATTTTCCCCCGGAGGATTTTACACTTTGAGTGGGCTTGTCTCCCTGCAAAGCATCCCAGGTGCCCAACGTTTACCCATCTAACTCCCAGCCCATAGCCATTGCAGGAGAACCAGACCAGAACTCTCTGCTCTGTATAGCCCCCAGTTTGATTGCAAGCTGAGTTGGGCAGGGCCCAAAATTGTCTCATTGTGCAAATTTATGATCTCTCTGCCCAGCTGGTTTCAGTGGGAAAGACCCAAAGATCCAGCATGTCTTGGTGTGGCTGAGAAGTTTAGAATGAGACAAACAATAATTTTATTATTTTGCTAGTTTTCTCTCTGTAGCTGCAGCAGCAGCAGCAGGGGTAGCTTACAATGTAAGGGGCACCACTTACACGTCTGAGAGTGGGGAAACTGGTTTTCTTTCTCAATCCTCTTGGCAAGTTCTCTGTTTTGGGTTCTCCCCTGCAATCAGAGATTCCCTTTATGCCACTGCCTATCACTCTCAGAAGCCTTCTTGTTTCAGCATGGTCTCTCTCTTAGTCTGAGCTCATATAGTGAACTCTTCTGTTTGGTGTGCCAACCATAGATACATTTCATGCTGAATTTGTAATCTCTGATTTTCACAACTGTAGTGGAACCTCACTGTTTCCCACCACCAGAGACCCCACAACCTCTCCTTCCCTCTCTGTTGCTGTATTTTTATGGCCCCACAGTTCAAAGGGGTGGGAGCTCCATCACTGCATTTTCAATCTAGTCTCTTTGCTGGCAGAGCAGCTGTTCACAGGGTTCTTGTCTGACCACATTTCAATTCCTTTTAAAAGGTATCTATGTATTACCCACAATGCAGTACTGATTCACGGTTTGGTTCTCTGTGCATAAAACCTCCACAAGGAACAAAATGTCTCTCAAAATCATGGCTGACTGCAGTCTGTAAGTGCTTCTTACAGACCTGCATGGGGCAACCTGGTCCCTTTAGCAGTCTGATCCTCTATCCTGAGTCTCCAGGTTGCTGCCTCAACAATGGAAGCTCTGCTCACTGTGAGTGTATAGCCTGGGTCTCACAGACTCAGTGAGTCCTCCCAAGTTTCCCCTATTAAAGTTGTGGGACTAATGCCCCTTGCTCTGAGTGGAGAGCAAACTCTAAAGCTGTGATTTCTGTCTGGTATCTCAGCTGCAAAGGAACCACGCACAGGGTGTTTTCCCTTCCACTTATAAAATCCCCTTACCAGATGGTATGAAGTATTTTCTGTACTCCTTGGCTTCAAAACTTCATATCACCTAGGATTCTTTGATTGTTCAGGTTGATTGTTGGAAGTTCAGCTGAAAATCTGGATTGAGGGCAGGAGCAAGTGGGTTTAGCTTCTACCTACTCAGCCATAATCTTCCATCCACATAGTATGTGGATTATCTTTTCCAGCAAGTTGAAGCATAATTTTATTTTAAAAGCATAATTCACAGTGTTCACAGTGTATAATGAGGAGCATTATCAGAGAAGTGGTTGAATGTGGAATCATCTAAAATATAGAGATTACTCTTTTGAATACTCTTCTGTCCTCACTCTTCATCCCAACTCACTGAGCCTCAGCTATCAGAAAGTAATAAGGAAGCACAGAAATATTTGAATTATGTGTGTGGAAAAGATGGAAGCATGAAAACACAAGGCTAGATATATAGCATTTTGAACTTCAAAAATAATTTGGAAGCGATTAACCAAAGAACATACATGTATTTATGCATAACTCATAAACACAGATGACAATTTGGTAGAGGCCAGGGTGGGGCAGGGGCTGAGTGGAAGAGGGCAGAGAGTGGCAAAATGGTGGGCATCTGTAACAGTGCCAACAATAAAAAAAGAAAAAATAATAATTTGATATACAGTTGATCTACATTCAGGCTTAATTTTGATTGATTAAAAAATTACCCTATGGGTTATTTTTCCCAGATTTAGTGAAATTTAACTGACATATAGCACTATACAAGTTTAAGGTATACAACATAATGATCTGACTTACATATATTCTACAATGACTACCACAAAGGAAAGGAAAGATATGTTTCTTTCCTTGTGATGAGAACTTGAAGGATTTACCCTGTTAACTTCTCTATATATCATATAGCATTGTTAACTCATACAGCATTGTTAACTAGTCACTAAACCTATATATTTTTATCAATTAGAAATCCAAATCTCATTTGCTGTGATTTCTTTTAAGAACCTAGGAAAGTTAATCATACTTTCTGGCTTGCTCTATAAAAGCAGAACATAACTAGAAAGAATAAGTCTTCATCAGTTGAAGGTTCTTGTACTTTACCTTGTGTATTTGAGCCAAAGTCATTAGTACATCTGGAATTAAAATTCAGAGTCTTATATCTTTCAAAAGACTAAAAGCTCAGTGTAAAATCAACAGGAAACTGCATTGATTTATTGGAATGCATAGTAAAAATCATGTATAAGTTATGTATACAATTTATGGTCATTTTTGATATATGTAATATAGGGATCACTTTTTAAATTTCAAAATACAGACTATGAATTCAAAAATAATAAATGAGCTCTAGCTAAAACTTTTATTTAACTTATACTTATTCTAAAAGTTACTTCAAAAATTAACATTTTAAACGTTCAAACATTCAAAACTTGTTTTAGTTTAAATAGAGTTTAATTCAGTCAACAGAAAAACAAAAGAAAGCATTAGGGGTACTTAGGCCTTGGATATGAATATCAGCAGAGTGAGCAGTTATATAATGACATACAATAACACATACAGACACATATGCATATACATAGGTACATGTGGATCTATATGAATATATATGAGTATATATATTTCATTTTACATTTTTATCATTTTGAAATTTCATATATTGCTTTTGTATTTGATTCTTTAACATAACAAATCTGCAATGCTTTATTATTCATTGACAGTAATGCATTTTCACAGTGTTAAGAAAACTTACAAAGTCTACTACGTCATATGCTACTCAATTATGGCTATAGAAATATTCCCAAACTCCAATCAAGTTGGAGGCATAGGTAAACATGGCTCACCTGCTCTCACAACTACAGCAAAACTTGCAACAAAACTACAAAACAACTATCACCCAGAATCATCAGAAAATCAAGCTGTATGGAAATCTGACAACCAAGGAATTAAAGAAGTCACATTCATCCAGACAAGTAGGAGGGGTGGGGACATGCAGAGATGTGCAGAGACACGTGGAGACATGGATATGTAGAAATGTGGAGTGGGTGGGGGTATCACACCAACATGTGGTGAATAAAAACTGGAGGGATAACCCAAGAGCAAGGGATCCCAGCCCCACACTAGACCATCCAGCCCAGGGTTCCAGTGCCAGGAAGAGAGTCCCCATAACATCTGGCTGTAAAAACCAGTGGGGGTTGGGGTTGAAGAAACAGTGGGGTTCTCAGGCATCTGCTCTTAAAGGGTCTACAACACACTTCAGACTTTTGAAGACTTGCTCTCTTTGGGCTCCAGCACAGAGGCAGCAGCTAAAAGGGCACCAAGTATAGGGGTAGAAATTGGTGTCTGGCATCAGGGTGAATGCTAGGATATAGTTTCCTCCCAGACAAAACTCCAGAGGCCAGACAGTGGCATTGTCCCCTTTCTGAGCAATCCCCTACACAGAACCACAGAGTGGAGACACCATATTGGAGATTTTACCAACCTAGTTCACATGGGTTTCCCAGACCTGGTGATTACCTAAGGCTCCACCCCATCCAACTTACCAGTGCTCTTTTCTACAATAGGCCATGCTACCAGAACAGGGAATCAAAGCAGCTCTACCTAATACACAGAAACAAACACAGGGAGGCTACCAAAATGAGGAGACAAAGAAATATGGTCAAAATGAAAGAACAGAACAAAACTCCAGAAAAAGAACTAAACAAAATGGACATAAGCAATCTGTCAGCTGCAAGGATCCAAAAAAACTGGTTATAAGGATGTTTGAGTAACCTAATGAGGACCCCAACAGCATAAAAAAGATCCAGTCAGAAATTAAGGATTCACTAATTGAAATAAAGAACATTTAGCAGGGAACCAACAGGGAATGGATTGAGCTAAGAATCAAATCAATGATTTGGAACATAAGGAAGAAAAAAACATTTAATCAGAACAACAAGAAGAAAAAAGAATCCAAAGAAACAAGACGAGGACAAGAAGCCTTCGGGACAACTTCAAATGTACCAACATTCAAATCATAGGGGTGCTGAAAGGAGAAGAGAAAGAGCAAGAAATTGAAAACTTCTTTGAAAAATAATGATAAAAAGGAGTCCCTAATTTGGTGAAGGAAACAGATACACAAGTCCAGAAAGCACAGAGAGCATCAAACAAGATGGACCCAAAGAGGACCACACCAACACACATAATTAAAGCACCAATAGTTAAAGATAAAGAGAGAATCTTAAGCACAGCTAGAGAAAAGCTGATACAAAGGAGTTCCTGTAAGACTGTCAGCTGACTTTTCAAAGAAATTTTGCAGGCTAGAAGAGGCTGGCTTTTCACTCAAAGTGATGAAAAGTAAGCACCTACAACCTAGATTACTCTATCCAGCAAAGTTATTATTTAGAATTAAAAGACAAAGTGCTCTCCAGACAAGGTAATGCTAAAGGAATTCATAATCACCAAGACATTATTAATGAAATGTTAAAGGGACTTATTTAAGAAAAAGAAGATTAAAACTATGAACACTAGAATGGCAATAAATTCACAACTTTCTACAACTGAATCTAAAAAGCAAACTGAACAATCAAGCAGAACAAAAACAGAATCATATATATGGAGATCATTTGGAGGATTATCAGTAGGGAGGGAGGTGGAAGACAACGGGGGAAAAGGTACAGGTACTAAGTATAAATTGGTAGGTACAGAATAGACAGCAGGATGTTTTGAACAGTATAGTAAATGGAGTAGCCAAAGAATTTAACCCACGGACAACTAAGGGGGGATGGCAGGAGGGAATGGGGAATACTGGGTGGAGGGAGGCAAAGGGGGAAAATTAGGACACCTGTAATAGCATAATCAATAAAATATATTTAAAAAAGAAATGTTCCCTTATGAACACATCTGAAACTGCTCAACTCAGCAACAGAGAATATTTTGCTTATTTTATAATATTTCTAGATAGAACATCAAATCTATTCAGCATATTCCTGGAACTATAAACTTTTCTACCATCAGCTATTAGAATGTTATTTGTTTGTTATTGGAACCCGTAGTATGAGCTTCAACAACTTTAATAATTACATTTTTACTAATAATCATATTTATAAAAAAGTATGTGCTAATCTAATTCTCTAAGAAGAAATCATGTTGTTTTGTTGTGATCTCTTGAAACACACAGACATGTTATTTCATATTAATTTCATCCTATAAATAATATGCTCGATTTTATCACTAAAAACTACCTACACACTACAAGTTGTTACATATCCTATGGGAAAAACATATAATGCAATTTTTTAACATTATTTAGAACAAAACAGTGAACTGTTACATTTTTGAAAAGATTACATTGGTTTTTGATCCATGTGTTCCTTTAAAAACTAATTTTTAATTTAAGAAGAGGCTAACAAAATCTTCTGCATGTACTACCCATTTTACTCATTCATTATATATTTGGAAAACAGAATTATTTATGTATGTGAGCACACAGATGTTCATTCACATGTGTAGGTACACACATAGATGTGTATAAACATTCACATGTACATATGGCCATTCAAACACATATCTGTGATGCTTAATTTTACGTGTCAGTTTGACTTACAAATGGATTGCCCAGATTAAACTCTGAGTGTGTCTGTGAGGTTGTCTCCTCATGAGATTTATATAATACTTGAATTGATGTACTAAAGCATCATCCAATCCAGTGAATAAAACATAAAAGGCAGAGGAAAGAAAAATTTGCTCTCTGTGCCTGACTGTTGAGCTGAAACATCATCTCTCCTGATTTGAACTGTCCCTATGACCCTCCAGTTTTCAGGACTACTCTACCGGCTCTCCTGACTGCAGACAAGAGAGCATGGGACTTCTCAGCCTCCGTAATAGCGTGAGTCAATTCTTTATACTAAATCATATGTATATATGTTTGTTTTTCTGTAGAAAACCAATTCAATATCTTTTAGGGACTATGGTTATATATAAATAATCTGAATCAAGATATATGCCCAGTATAGATAATACCTTCTAGGATCTATTACCATATTTCTATTAATTATCATCTATTGTAGTTTGAGGAAGAAGAGAGCAATATGTTTGTTATATGACAGAAAACTCTGTAAATCTACTTTTGCCCATAATTTCAAAAAGTAGTGAAAGTAATGTTCTTGGTGAAATGGCATCAGAGATTGGAAGGGATAAAACAGATTTGTTCATTTTACTTACCAATAGAATAAATTCTTAAACTTCCTAAACTATATACATGTATTTCTATGATAAAAAATTTAAAGTGATATTGAAGTTTCTACCTCATTTATTTAGACATAGTTTATTTGTGAGTTCTTCCGGGATGCAGAGCTACTTCTCTTTACTTTTTAAAAGGCCTGTTGTGTGCACAAACAATAAATAGTAACACAGAGCACATGCCTGGGAGCCCATGCATGTGCACACACACAGCCAACACAAGTGGAAAGTCTTGAACAGACTGAATATTAATTTGACTCACATTTAAAATACCATCTTTTAGTAGCAAGGCTACTTCAAAGAATCCAAAGTAGAAATGGTGTTATGTGAATGGTATGGTTTATGCTGCAAAAACTACATAAAACTCCAATCAAAAGACCCACGCAGAAAGAGGCACAGATGGACACGAGGGGAAGGAACATACAACATAATGCCTTACATTAAAAAATGTGATTAAGGTTTGTATATTTCTTTTTTATATAATTATCTTTTCTGTCCCAGCCTTTTTGTGATTAACTCACCAGCAACTGGCCTGGACTGAGCTGTATAAGTGGGTGCCTGTAGTGATCACGAAGAGCTGGGAGAGCTCTTGAAAGAGAAGCAAAATGGTAACAGCCTTTCTCTTGTGAGTACTGAAAAGCAGTTTTCCTGTCTTTCATCTCAGTTTTCGCTGTAGGTTAAAAAAATAAAAACAAAAGAACATCTCTCTTTCCAACTGCAAGCTCCTTCTTATTTTAGAGTGTGAGAGGGTAGGGGAAGAGTCTTCCTTCAAACAAATCAGTCTGGCAGTACACCTATTCTACCAGTTTTGATTCTCACCGTCACTTGGTAACAAGAATGCTGATTCCGACTCCTGAAGGCTGCTCAGCTCTATGTACGAAGGATGAGAACAGCTAAACACTCAGCTACTGTGATCCCTACAGCAGCCTCTCCCTTTTCTCCGGGAGATTTCCTACAAGGCATATCATTTTTTCCTTGTCCAAATCCTCACGTTTTTAAAAGCAAGGACCATGTGTCATATCATTTTCTTTTTTTACTTCTTTTAGAAAAAATAATGCTATAAACATACTATTTGCTTAATAAATTTTGGCAGAACAGGAGGTTGCTAATAAAACTGCCTTGAAAATTGAAACATGATTTTGTTCTTATTACTCTGTGATGTTTTTCTCTTCTTAAAGTTTCGCTCCTGCTAGACTTGCTGAAACCTTCTGTCCTAAAGTTACAAGAGTTTGGTATAATTCAGTCATGCCTTAAGAACAAAAATGACATCTGAATTAAGAACAAAAACAAAAAAAGAAGAACAGGACTGTTATTATTCATCAATGGTGCAGTTTATAGTTTCTCCTAAAGTCGTGATGTCCCATTCTTTGCAGCAATGTGTAGTACCTGACTTTACAAAAGAATACGTCCAATTTCTCCTGTTCTCTTGTAAATCAAGGAACTTTGTTTCCTGAAGCCATGGCACAGGAAGTAGACTCAACCCCAGCTGTGACATGCTGATGAATCAGATATTACTGAAATTCATTTAACTTAAACGTACATGATAATCACCCAACATACATTACAATATATAAATAGTTATATTTTAAATCAATTAAAATGAGAAAAATATTTTATTTTACCTTCATGTATTCTTTCCCCAGTGTTTTTTCATTTTTAAAAATGTAGATTGCTTATGACCTATGTTATTATTTTTATACCTGAAGAACTTTTAAAAAAATTTTCTTATCTGACTAGTCTGCTGGCAATGAATTTTCTGTTTTAGTGCATGAAAAATTCTTTTATTTGTCCTTCACTTTTGCAAGTGATTTTACTTGATTAAGAATTCCAGGGTGATGGTTTTTATATTTCAATATTTTCAATGTTTTACTCCATTCACCTCATGCTTGCAAGCTTTCTAATGAGAAGTCCCCCATGAGCCTTATCCTTGTTTCTGTGCATGATTTCCCCCCTCTTGCTTCTTTTAAGACGTGCTTTAGTCTTTGGTGTTCTGCACTTTGAATATAATATGCCCAGGTGAAGAACTTTTTGGTATTTTTCCTATTTGATATTCTTATGCTTCCTAGATAAATGTTTAGGTATCTGCCATTAACTATGAAAAATTATTATTTATTATTTTAAATGTTTTTCTGCTCTATTCTTTCTTTATTGTCCTAATATTTTACAAGACCTGTGCTCTTACCTCTGAGCTATGGAGCCAACTCTAATATTTTAATTACATGCATATCATATCTTTGAAATTGCCTCAGTTGGATATTCTGTTCTGGTGTTTCTTACAGCTAACCTTAGTTTTGTCCAGTCTATAGGTAGCCCATCAAAGTCATTTTCATTTCTGTTTAGTGGTTTCAATTGCTAGCATTTCTTTTAATGTGTTAAGCTAAAACTTGTACAACATACAATTAATTACTTTAAACTACACAATTCACTGGCATTGGTGTATTTACAATGTTATGTAATTATCAACTATTGTTTCAAAAATTTTTTCATCACTTCCAAAAAATGTCACGTATGAATTAAGTAATCACTCACCTTTTCCCCTTACTCTCATTCCTTGGTAGCCACTAATCTGCTTTCCTTTCCTATAGACTTGCCTACTCTGGGTATATCATACCAAAGGTATAATAAAACATATCATTTTTGTGCATGGCTTCTTTTACTAAGTATAATGATTCTGAGGTTCATTTGAGTTGTAGTATTTATCAGTAATTTTTATGTTTATTTATCAGTTTCTTTTTATGGCTGAATAATATTGAATTACATATAGCCCTGGCTGGTATGGCTCAATGGGATTGAGTGCTGGCCTGCAAACCAAAAAGTCACTGCTTCTATTCCCAGTCAGGACACATGCCTGGGTAGTGAAACCAGTCCCCCATAGGGCAAGAGGCAACCACACATAGATGCTTCTCTCTCTCTCTCTGTTTGGGCTGTTTCTGCCTTTCAGATATGATGAACAATACTGTTATAAACATTCATGAACAAGTTTCTCTGTGGACATGTGTTTTCAGTTCTCTTTAGTATATATCTAAAGGTGGATTTGCTGGGTCATGAGGAGAATCTGGGGTTTGTGGGTTTGGTGGGGCAATTCAAGAGACAGCCACCAGGATCCCTGTGCTGAGCCATTCTCCCATAGAGCAGACACCATTTTTCTTGGGTGGAGCACTCCCCTCTGTGTGGTATCACACTGGGGAAAACAACAGCCTCACCATCTGGACTCCCTCTCACCCCACTCTGCATAGCTTATGTTCTGCTGAGGAGGCAGCTGACTTCAACAGGGTATAGAGGTTTGGGCACAGTCAGGGAATGTCAGTGACAGTGGTGTGGCTTTGGGGTGGGGACCATTCCCCTTACTTTCCCATAAACGTGACTGGTGATTCCCCTTCATGGAGAGCCCTAGAACCACCCTAGGCGCCTCTAGTAGACTCACTATCTGGGGTCCAGAGGTCCTAGTGGCTCTGCCCTACCAAAGTTGGGACAAAACTCAGAACACACTGAGTTGTGTGGCTCTGGTGTGGGACCACATCCCCACATTCTCCAAAGACTTATTGTCACTTCACCCTCACATGAGATCCACTAGCCCCATCCTCCTGACTGCTGGCTGCCACACAGTGCTGAATTCCGTCTCATCACAGCAGAATCTGAGACAGAATGAGTTGTGTGGCTCTAGAAGAAGGGCAGTTTTTCTCTTGCACTCCTGACTGGAGCAGAGCTCTCCCTTCACGCAGCCAAATCTCAATCTGTTTAAGCCTGATAAATGCTACTTGCCTCACCCTGATGACCCCCTGAGAACCTGCCCGAACACAAAAGTGTGCAAGCACCCAGTGGTGTGGCAGCTAGACTTGGTATTCCTGGGAACATTTGCTGAATAGCCTCAGTCCCATCACTGACACTGAATTTGAACATGTGTCAGTCTGATGAATACCACTTGATCCTACCTGGTGACTCACTGTAAACCTACCTTTGCAAGTCAAATACCACCAAAAGGTCTTTCAGTGACAGGGGTTAAAAGGCAGTGGGCATATAGAGGTAAGTGAAGGAAGATCCTGAGGTGCCTTGGGAATTTTGCTGACTGGCCCCTGGGCATGGTCTTGCTTATAGTCATCTTCAGTACCTAGCTTAGTTCTTCTGCATATACTTAAGCCCAACAAAGGCAACCACAAACTGTGGGTCTCTTGTAGCTTCAAATAGGTTTCCCAGTGCCAGTCACAAGTAGTGTCTGATATTTTGCTGCACCATAGTCTTATCCAAGAGGGCCAGAATCAATATACCCAGTGGCCAGCTTTAGACAACATTAAAGCAGAAACCAATAAGCTAGACAGATAGCATATCCAAAGAGAGATGTCAGCAGACACCAGACCCTGCTGAGGTGAATTCCACTCCATGGGGCCAACACCTGTGCATTACAGCCCACTTTCCTTGGTTGCCAGGTTACATCAATGTCATGTAATATAATTCTCATTATATTAACAATGACAGGACTTTTTCCAGACAGACCTCATATTATTTTGAATCAGTGTTTTGGGTTTCCTTGGATATATTCCCAGAAGTGAAATCACTGACTGGACCGTAATACAGTTCTATTTTCCGTAGTATCTACAATAATCTGCATTCCCACCAACAACACACAAAGGTTCCCTATCCTCCACATTCTCACCAACACTTGATGATAGGCATTCTGACAGGTATGAGATGATATCTCAGTGTGGTTTTAATTTGCATTTCTCTGATAATTAATGATGTTGAGTATCTTTACAGGTGGTCTGTTGGCTATCTGTATATCCTCTTTGGAGAAATGTGTATTCAGGTACTTTGCCCAATTGTTAATTGGATGATTTTTGGTGTTGAGTTTTGTGAGTTCATTATAAATTTTGCACATTAACCCCTTATCAGATGTATCACTGGCAAATATGTTTTTCTACTGAGTAGATTGTCTTTTCATTTTGTTGATCATTTCCCTTGCTGTGAAACAAGTTTTAGTTTGATGTAGTCCCATTTGTTTATTTTTTCTTGTGTTTCCCTTGCCTAAGGAGATATCAGAAAAAAATATTGGTACAAGAAATATCTGAGAATTTACTGCTTTGTTTTCTTCTAGGATTTTTATGGTTTTGAGTATAACATTTAATTCTTCAATCCATTTTGAGTTTATTTTTGTGTATGGTATAAGAAGGTAGTCTAATTTCATTTTTTTTTTGGCATGTGTCTCTCCAATTTTCCTGGCACCATTTATTAAATAGACTATCTTTACCCAATGGCATATTCTTGCCCCCTTTGTTGAATATTAATTGACCATAAAAGTGTGGGTTATTTCCAGTTCTCTATTCTATTCCACTGATCTACCTGTTTGTTTTTCTCAAGATTACTGTGACTTTTGGGGGTCTTTTGTGGTTCCTTATAAATTTTTGGAATATTTGTTCTAGTTCTGTTAAATATGCTATTTGTAATGTAATAGGACTTTTGTTGAATCTATAGATTGCTTGGGGTAGTATGGCCATTTTTTCTACTGTTTTAAACATTTATTTTAGTATGGACATTTTAATGATGTTAATTCTTTCTATCCATTAACACAAAATGTGTCCATATATTTTTATCTGCATCAGTTTATTCCTTCAGTGTCTTATAATTTTCTGAACACAGGTATCTTACATTCTTAGTTAAAGTTATTTGTGGATATTTTATTTTTTGACACAATTGTAAATGTGATTATTTTCTTAGTTTCCCTTTCTGATAGTTCATTATTGGCATATTAAAATGCAATTAATTTTTGGATATTAATTTTGTACCTTGCTACTATAGTGAATTTATTTATCAGTTGTAATAGTTTCTTGGTGGATCTTTAGGGTTCTCTATGTATAGTATTATATCATTGGAAAATAAATATAGTTTTACTTCTTCCTTTCCAATTTGGATGCCTTTTATTTCTTCTTCTTGTCTGATTGCTATGCCTAGGACTTCTACTACCATGTCGAATGAGAGTGGTGAAAGTGGATATGCCTGTCTTGTTTTCAATCTTAAGGACAAGGTTTTTAGATTTTGTCTAATGATAATATGTTGGCTGTGGGTTTGTTATATATGGCCTTCATTACATTGAGGTATACTTACCTATTTCCACTTTGCTGAGAGATTTTTACAATAAGTGGGTACTGGATTTTTATCAAATGCTTTCCTCCATCTATTGATATGATCATGTGGTTTTTATTCTTCATTTTTATATTATATATCATATTTATTGATATGCAGATATTTTACCAACCTTGCATCCCCCAAATAAATTCCACTTCATTGTGGTGTATGAACATTTTAGTGTATTGGTAGATCAGGTTTGCTAATGTTTTGCTGAGAATTTTAGCACCTATATTCACCAGGTATATTGGCCTATTACTTTCTTTCAGTGTCTATGTCTAGTTTTAGAATTAGGATAATGCTGGCCTTGTAAAATGAGCTGTGGAGTTTTCCCTTCTCTTGAATTTTTTGGAATAGTTTAAGAAGGATAAGTGTCCTTTGAATGTTTGGATAAATTCACTCTTGAAGCCATTCAATCCAGGACTTTTATTTGTTGGCAGTTTTTTTTAATTGCTGTTTCAATTTCAGTAGTTGTAGTCTGTCTATTCAGATTCACTGATTCTTCCTGATCCAGTTTTAGAGGACTGTATGCTTCTAGGAATTTAGCCATATCTTCCAGACTGTCCAATTTGTTGGCATGTAGTTCATAATACTTTGTTATAATCCTTTATATTTCTTTAGTGTCAGTTGTTACTTCTCCCCTCTCATTTTTATTATGTTTATAATATTTAGTTCCTCTTTTTCTTTTTTTTAAAGATTTTATTTATTTATTTTTAGAGAGGGAAGGGAGGGAGATAGAGAGAGAAACATCAATGTGCAGTTGCTGGGGGTCATGGCCTGCAATGCAGGCATGTACCCTGACTGGGAATCGAACCTGTGACACTTTGGTTTGCAGCCTGCACTCAATCCACTGAGCTACACCAGCCAGGGCTTAGTTCCTCTTTTTCTTGATAATTTGATTAAAAGTTGTCAAACTTGTTTATTTTTTCAAAGAAGAGATCTTAGTTTCACTGATCTCTTGTATTGTTTTTTAGATTCTATTTTTTCAATTCTTGTTCTGATCTTCATTATGTCCTTTCTTCTACACACTTTGGGCTTTGATTGTTGTTCTTTTTCAAGTTCCTTTAAGTTTAAAGTTAGATTGTTTATTGAGATTTTTTGTTTTTAATTTTTGTAGATAGGCCTCTTATGCCATTACTTTCTCTCTAAAGACTGCTTTCTCTTCATCGCATAGATTTTGGGTTGTTTAGTTCTCATTTTCCTTTGTTTCAAGGCATCTTATAATTTCTTCCTTTACCTCACTGTTAACCTAGTCATTGTTTAATAACACTTTATTTAGTCTCCACGTCTTTGTGTGATTTTTTAGTTTTTCTTTTGTAATTGATTTCTAGATTTATACCATTATGGTCAGAGAAAATACTTAATATGACTTCAATCTTCTTAAATTTATGAACTTGTTTTATTTCCTAACATGTGTCCTATTTTAGAAAATGTACCATGAGCACTTGAAAATAAGTTATATTCTGCTGCTTTGGGGGTGAATTATCTGAAGATATCAGTCAAATCCACCTGATCTTGTGTGTCATTTACAACCACTGTTTCCTTGTTAATTTTCTGTCTGGAAGATCTATCCATTGATGTAAGGGGATGTTAAAATCCCCTACTAAGACTTTATTACTCTCAATCTCTTTTTTATGTCCATCAATATTTGCTTCACATATTTAGTTTCTTAAATCACATACAATACTCTCCCTATGTCATAATCCATTCCATCTTCACCCTACCCCAGATCACATAAAAGATAAGGTGAGAGTTGTGAATATCAGTAAACTTCAAGAGGAGAGGACTTGCCAACAAAGGAACCCAAGTACAACAAGAAAGCTCACTTAAATGGAAAAAAAGGGCAACCCTAGAGCATACAGACAAGGAGATCAAAGAGACTACACCACTGAGTCCAACAGAACTCCTACCATAGAAGTTTACCCTACAAAGACAGCTGGTAAAGAAGAGCATCAGGAATCACAGAAACAAACAAAAAGAGTCATCTGAAACAGGTAGACAAAGAAAGAACCTGCAATTAAAAGGAATGGAAGACTCCCCACTAAAAGAGCTAAATGAAATGGAGACAAGCAAACTATCAGATATAGAATTTAAAAGGATGGTTATAAGGATGCTCAAGGAACTCACAGACAACTACAAAGAACTAAGTAAGAACTACAACAGTGTGAAAAAGGAAATAGCAACTATAAACAATAACCAGGAAGAAATGAAGAATACAGTTTCTACCTGGCTGGCATAGCTCACTGGATTGAGCGTGGGCTGTGAACCAAAGTGTTGCAGGTTCGATTCCCAGTCAGGGTACATGCCTGGGTTGCAGGCCATGACCCCCAGCAACCGCACATGGATGTTTCTCTCTCTCTCTCTCTCCCTCCCTTCCCTCTCTAAAAATAAATAAATAAAATATTTTTAAAAAAGAATACAGTTTCTGAAATCAAACACCCACTAGAAGGAATTACAAGCAAGCTGGATGAAGGAGAGGACCGAATTAGTGAGCTGGAGGACAAAGTACAAAGAAATACCCAGGTAGAGCAGTTTCATGAAAAAAATACTCAAGAAATATGAAGATAGCTTAAGGAAACTCCAAGACAACATGAAACACAACAACATTTGAATCATAGAAATACCAGAAGGAAAAGAAAAGGAACAAGGGATAGAAACCCTGTTTGAAAAAATAATGACAGAAAACTTTCTGAACTTGGAGAGGGGAAAAACCATGCAAGTTCAGGAAGCACAGAGGGCCCCAATCAGGATGAACCCAAAGAAGCCTATTCCAAGACACATCATAATTAAAATGCCAAATTTTAAAGACAAAGAGAGAATCTTAAAAGCAGCAAGGGAAAAACAAGAAGTAACATACAAAGGAGCTCTTCCAATAAGGCTAGCAGTTGATTTCTTAATAGAAACACTCCAATCCAGGAGAGAATGTCAAGAGATATTCCAAGTAATGAAAAGCAAAGGGCTGCAACCAAGACTACTCTACCCAGCAAGTTTCTCAATTAAAATGGAAGGTGAAATAAGGAGTTTCCCAGATAAAAGAAAGCTGAAAGAATATATCTCCATCAAACCAGCACTACAAGGCATGTTAAAGGGATTGCTATAAGAAGATGAAGGAAAAGAGTGAGAGACAGAGGGACACATGAACAAAGGGAGTAAAAGGACAATGAATAAATACTTATTAATAATGACTTTAAATGTAAATGGGTTAAATGCTCCAATCAAAAGACATAGAGTAGCTGGATGGATAAGAAAACATGACCCAGACATATGCTGCTTACAAGAAACCCACCTCAGGACAAAACACCTACACAGACTGAAAGGGAGAGATTGGAAAAAAATATTCCAAACAAATGGGTAGAGAAAAAAAGCTGCTGTAGCAATACTTGTTTCAGATAAAATAGACTTCAAAACAAAAGACATAAAAAAGAGATACTGAAGGACACTTCATAATATATAAGGGAAGAACCCATCAAGAAGACATAAACATTATAAACACATATGCACTTAACATAGGAGCACCCAAATGTATAAGGAAAATCTTGGAGGAGTTTGAGAAAGATATGGACAGCAACACACTTATACTATGGGATTTTAACACTCCACTGTCAAAAATGGATACATCTTCCAAACAAAATATCAACAAGGATATTGTGGCATAGAACAATACCCTAGATCCAATGGACTTAACAGATTATACATACATACATAATATATCCTTTCATTCCAAAGAAGCGAAATACACATTCTTTTCAAATGCACATGGAACATTTTCAAGGATAGACCATATGATAGGACACAAAAAAGCCTCAACAAATTCAAGAAAATGGAAATCATATCAAGCATTTTCTCAGACCACAATGGCTTAAAACTAGAAATCAACCTCAAGTAAAAAACTCAAGAATAAGGGGAGGGGATAATGGGGGGAAAGAGTGAAGGGTTTACAGGAACAATTATAAAGGACATATAGACAATAACAAGGGGGGTGGAAATAGGGGAGGGAGGTGGGGAGAACTGGGTGGTGGGGAGGGGTGGGGGGAAAAGGTAGAAAACTGTACTTGAACAACAATAAAAATAAATAAATTAATTAATTAAAACTCAAAAATATTCAAATACATGGAGACTGAATAACATGTTATTAAACAATGAATGGTTTAATAGTGAGATCAGGGAAAAAATAAAAAAATACTTGAAAACAAAAGAAAGTGAACACACAATAACTCAAAATCTATGGAACAAAGCAAAGGCAGTCCTGAGAGGGAAATTCATAGCAACAGAGGCCTACCTAATGAAGATAGAAAAATCTCAAACAACAACATAACCCTACATCTAAAAAAAAACTGGAGGAACAACAACAAAGCCCAGAGAGAGAGCAGAAGGAAGGAAATAACCAAGATTAGTGGAAAATTAAATGACTTACAAACTAAAAAAAAAAAAGAACCATTCAACGTATCAATGAATCCAGGCGCTAGTTCTTTGAAAAGATAAACAAGTTGAAAAATCTTTACCCAGACTCATTAAGAAAAAAAGAGAAATGACTCATATAAATAAAATCAGAAATGAAAGAGGAGAATTAACACCAATACCACAGAAACACAACGGATTGTAAGAAATTACCATGAATAACTATATGCCAAGAAATTGGGCCATTAGGTGAAATACATAAATTTCTAGAAACATACAATCTTCCAAAACTAAATCAAGATGAAGCAGAAAGCCTGAATAGGCTGATCACAACTAGTGGAATTGAAGCGGTAATCAAAAAACTCCTGGCACACAAAATCCCTGGACTGGATGGCTTCACAAGCAAATTTTACCAAATGCTCAAAAAAGAAACAATTCCTATTCTTCCAAAGCTAATCCAAAAAATTCAAGAGAGGGAAGAATCCCAAACTCTTTTTACAAGACCAATATTACCTTAATTTCAAAACCAGGTAAAAACAAAACAAAGAAAGAAAATTATGGGCCAATATATCTGATGAACATATATGCTAAAATCCTCAACAAAATATTTGCAATCTGGATCCAGCAATATATTAAAAAGATCAAACAACATGATCAAGTGGGATTTATCTCAGGGATGCAAAGATGGTATAATATTCACAAATCAAAAATCATAATACATCACAGAAAGAAAATGAAAGATGAAAACCACATGATCATATAAATAGATGCTGAAAATGCATTTAATAAAACTCAGCACCCATTTATGACAAAAACACTCAGCAAAGAGGGAACAGAGGGAGCAAAACTCAACATAATGAAGGCCATATATGAGAAACCTACTGGCAAGATCAGGAACAAGACCAGGATGTCCGCTTTCACCACTCTTATTCAACATAGTAATGGATGTGTTAGCCACAGCAATCAGATAAGAAAAATAAATAAAAGGCATCCAAATTGGAAAAGAGGAAGTAAATCTGTCATTCACAGATGGATGATGAGATAGTGTATATAAATAACCCTAGAAGCTCCAGCAAAAAACTACTTGACCTAAAAAATGAATTTACAAAGTAGTGGGATAAAAACCTCAAAAAAATAAAAATGGATCTGCCTTTTGACCCAGTGATCCCACTTCTGGAAATATATCCAAAGGAACTAAACCACTAATTTGAAAAGACATAAGCACCCCTATGTTCATTGCAGCATTATTTACAATTGCTAAGTATGGAAGCAGCCCAAGTGCAAATCAGGACATTCTTTTTTAATGTCTCAAAGATTGGGTTGATACCAAAATGACATCAATGGTTGATCATTTATCTAAACCCTCTTTTTGAAGCTTTGAGGGGTCAATTAAATGAGTTTTTTATTCATTCTGCCTAATTTTGTATCTGGCTTTTCTAAGTGTGTGCACAAAAGATAAATTTAGAAGTATCAAAGGATCCTCATCGCAGTCTATTTCCTGCAGGTATATTGATGGAAAGCTGACTGTCATGGGGCTTGTTGGCCTCAGAGGCACAATTTTTCTTGTTAACTTTCAGTTTTTATTTGACATCTTTAGAGTATAAACAAACTTCTAGGAAAAACCAGACTTGATGTGCATGTCTCAGGATGAGACAAGCACAGTGGAAAGCCCTATAGGACCATTTCACATCCTGGAGGAAGTTTTTTCTTAGGCAACTACACAAAGATTCCTAGTTAACTCGAATACCTGAGCAAGGGCCAGTGACAGTTTACCAGATGCCTCCAGAACTATGATACTTTCCAAGACATGAACCCCTTTCTGGGTGAGCCCATTTCAGGGTGCCCTGCCTTTTACAAAGAACTCTTCCATCAGTTTCTCTAGGATCAGTTGCATTATCATACTGGATGCCCCTCAGTGCCCATCTGCACCAATCCAGCTATAAGGATCTGCAACAACTATCATAGCCTCATTGACTATTAGATTTGAGGAAGCAGGTGTCTGGTATCTTTCAGAGCTAAAGGGACTTCAGTCTCTCATTTAATCAGCAAATTTTTTTTTCAGATTCTCAGTAAGCAATCCAATAAAAAGTCAAAATTTGAAGCAGCAATCCATTTTTTCTTTTCTTTCCCTGGGTTATCTCAACCCTTATCCATCTCAAGAATTTTCTAAGAACAGCTCAAAAATTAGGATCTGCTACCAAAAGCAGGGAGGTCCAAGATCTGAGAGAAAAGTTACCATATTTTGTTGGGTATAACATGCTCCTGTGTATAATGAGCACCCACGTTTTTTGGCCCAAACTTTCAGGAAAAAAATCTTTCATTTTAATTTTTAATTAATTAGTTAATTAATTAATTAATTAATTTTAGTACTTATTTTTGTATTATAAAGGAAGTTTGGCATTTATTTTTGAATATATAGTACAAGAAATTTTATGTAACAATTAGAAAACACAAGAACAAATACAAGGTGTTTCAGGTACTACCCATGTATAATGTGCACCCTTATTTTTCCTTCAAAAATTTTGGCAAAAATGTGCTCATACATGGCAAAATACAGTACCTACGCTCACCCAATGCAAAGTGAGAAGCTGGTGGGGCACAATGGGCCCATGCTGATACCTAGAACTGGGTCTGGGTTCACTGGATATTTCTAGGTGGGTTTATTTGCAACCCTGCCAAGCACACCAACTAAATGTCAACATAAGAATGTCAAAACCTGTAAAAAAAATTTATAAGATATTACTAGAGTTTATTTGAGCCAGAGAATATGTGCCTGAAAGCAAGATCTTAATAGACTGAGAAAAATGCTTCCCAGAATGACAGTTTGCATGTTTTTTATATGCATTTAGAATTAAGGAAGGGAAGTAAGAAGATTATCTAAACAAGGGAGAAAGCAAGGCAGGAATTGGATTACAGGATAGTGCTCTCTTATAAGTGGTTACTTTTCCAAGGGGTCTGAAAGAGAGGAATTTCAAAGATGCAAATTAACCTAGATTCTTGAAAACAATGGACAAGTGTTTGCTTAAGGCAAAATAAAGTTTTTCCAAAGAAGTTATATACTTTGGCTATGACTATCCACAAAGATTTTCCCAGTTAGAAATTTATGATCACATCACCTGTGAGGTTACTTTCAGTCACTGGACTTGTCAGATTTATTATAGAGCCACCTTTTCATTGACATTTTAAAATGTTTCCTCTTGCCAGAAAACTTAGCAGATTTTTCTTCAGTATTTGTGGGAATCTGATTGAGCTGCTGTAGGTAAATCTCATGAAATTATGAGAGTTCCCCTATGACTAGTGCCCTTGGAGTTTTTAACTCTCATAGTTGTTCACATTTAGAATCCAGCAATTTCTCAATTATAATTCAGTTTTTCTGCACTTGCACTGGTACCTATGGCAGTTTCCACTTGTCAGTCTTTGCTTGGTTCACCTCTCTCTCCAGTCTTTGGGGCAGTGGTTTGCTTTGCCAGTGTTCTCTCCTCTCTTACAGATCCAAGAAACTTGATTTTGGTCTGCTCAGGTTTTTATGTCTTAAAGTGGCAACTTCTAAGCCTTACATGTGTGTCTGGAAACCAGAACTCTCAGCTGAATTTTTCATTTTTCTTTTAATAGAATAAAATGTCACATAATTAAATAAATTGTAATGGTTGAGGATGGTAATATATTTGATCTTATGATCTGATTTCATTAAGATTGGATTTTAAGATATTTTGAAGTTCATAATACCACTAATGCTATTCAATTGTGTTTACGGTTTATTTTTAGTCAGTAGTACTTATCATCAATAAAAAACACTTAAAGAATTTCAGAGCTGATAAAAATGGTAGATTCTGAAAGGCTTCTAAATAGGACTATGATACGGTAGCAGTATCATTTGGTGCTATAATTAGCTAGACTAAATTTAGAGAATATAAAATCAAAGAATAGGCCTTCCATTTCTGTCACTGTAGCAGACTACATCCCCTAAAAAACCCTCTAGACAAAAAATACTTGGAAATACTGGATAAAATACAAAAGTACATTTTTAAAAGGAATATTTGAGCTTATACAAAAGTAAAGAAAATCTCCTGTGGCTCCAGTTTGAAGATACTGAAAACCAGAGACTTCAGTGTGCACAAAAAACGTTGCTTTATCAACACCATGAAGCTTTTCTCTGAGTAAGAACTGTGAGCATCCAGTGGGTACCTCCATCACTGCTCATTGCATTACAACCTCAGGTACATGTCTGTCAGCAGACTGTGAGTACTTTGAAGGCAGAGATGCTATCTAATTTGTCTTTTGTCCCCATGGTTTATGCAAGTACCTGGCACATAGTAGTAACTTAGTAAATATTTACTAAAACGAAAAGAAAAAATGCAGCTTGAGAAAAAAGACAAATTGCCTACAGAGAAATGGCATTAGAGTAAGGACAGAACTCCTAGAGCAGCAATAGAAAACTACAGGATAAGGCACTAAATATGTTGAGATAAAATAAGTCAATATAGCCCTAGCTGGTGTGGCTAAGTGGATTGAGCGCCAGTCTGAAAACCAAGAGTCACTGGTTAGATTCCCAGTCAGGGCACATGCCTGGGTTGTAAACCAGGCTCTTGGTTGGGGATGTGTGGGAGGCAACCACGCACTGATGTTTCCCTCCCTCTCTTTCTCCTTCCCTTCCCCTCTGTAAAAATAAATAAATAAAACCTTTTAAAAAGTAAGTGAGTATAGTTCAATTATCATCACTTAAGAGAAAATATATAATCACGGACAAATTGAAAATAATAAGTTTGTCACCACCTAATAATTCTAAAAGAATGTTTGAAGTGTATTCTTCAGGAAAAAGAATTTCTGAAGGAAATAGTGAAATGCAGAGAAAAATAACATGAAAATAAATTAGAAAACATGTGAGTAATTGAATAAATATTGCCTTACACTCCACAATAATTATAAATAATATAGAGGAAGATAACAAAAGATGACATTATAATTATGTAAAATAATATGTAAGAATAGAGGGTATAATTAGTTGTAAAATGTTTTAACATCCTTGTGATTTACTTATGCATAATCAAAATTAAAGGTAACCACTAAAGAATTAAAACAATATATATTTATAAACTGATTGGAGAAAATTTAAAAATGACTCCAAAGCAATGCCAAAAGATTGCAAAAAAACAGAATACTTAGAAAGCACATAATGAAACAACTACAAGTAGACTAAATTAATAGTCAGAGATTACATGAAAAAAATGTATCAGGAGAATGTTTATAATACGAGACCATTTATATAAATGTTATAAATATGCAAGCAAAGCATTGTTCTTTAAGGATGGCCAGCCATACAGCTCTAATAAAAGAAGCGGTTACTGATAATAAATATTTAAATAAAAGTAGTGATTTTCTTAGGCGTACTGAGTGGTTGATATGTGATAAGCATTAGTTAATTCTTTATGCCTTTATAGATCTGACACATTTGCTAATATTTTTGGTGAAAACTCAGATTGAATTTTAATCTGATTTTAATTAAGATATTAATGCTCTCAGTAATACTGCATATAGTAATTTTGACTCTCAGAAAACACTCTGTGCATTGTAGTATTTCAATTGTGTGTATTTTAGCTTTTGGCCACCTGCTGCTTTGATGCTTCACGTAGTATCTTCAAATGAAGGCATTGAAAAATGACAGCAGCAAAGAAACAAGTTTTCATAACCAGCATCTTAGCAGTTCAACCACATCTTAGATCTTGAAAGATGAGGAGTGGCCTCAGCTGTGGGAAAACTGGAATGTAGAAAACCATTTAAGCCAGTATCAAGTTACAAGAATTTTCTATCTTATTACTGCTCATTTTTAAAGGATGCCATTTCAGGGAGTGTGAAGAGCAGAATGAATTCTTTTATTCTCCAGGCTTCCAACACTACAATATGCACCATCTGTATTAAATGACTTTATTTGCCCAATGGGGCAATCAAGTTTGTTATATTAGCTTTTGTGAGATAAATGACTTGTTAGAATTGTTCAGTTTAACTAATGTGAAATTTCCAATATCTTGCCAATCCTTAGACTTGGTTTGAGTGTTGACAGAATGTTCACCAAAATCACTGCAGAGACTGACAAATAACACCCAATCAATGGTTCCCTTCTTGTTTCAATTTTTTTTCTTCTGCAATATATTTTTTCACTTTTTGGACATTATTTAATATATGCCTTTTTCATTTATTTTTCCTGTAATATTGCAAAAGTAATAGAAGTATTTTCAGAAGACTTTTTCATAGTAAGTTCAGCCATGACATTTGGTATATTTCATTACTCATGCTGCAGATACAAGGAAATATGACTGCATATAATTTGAGTATTCACTGCTGCAATATCATAAGTATTGGACCAGCAATTATTAGACACCACCTGGATAGCCTAAACTTCCACTCAATTTTGGCACTTCATACCTGGAGATAGCCTCAAATCCCACAGGTAAGGGTTTAGTCTGACAAGGCTGCCTCACCCAGTTCAGAAGCTAATTGAAAGCCGAGGCTGTCATCCGTACTCCTGATTGGCTGGCTATAGACCAGAGATTCCCACAACCCTCTCCTTAGGTGTGGTTAATTAGATGAAGTAGCTCACATAACTCAGAAAAGTATTTTACTTACCACATTACCAGTTAATTATAAAAGGGTATATCTCAGGAGAAGCCAGATGGAAGAGATATACAGGGTAAGTTATAGGGAAAGGGTCCAGAACTTCCATGCCCTTTTCACGCCAACATTCTCCAACATCTCTACATGTTTAACACCCGGGAAGTCCCCTGAACCCAGGCCTTTGGGGTTTTCATGGAAGCTTCATTATGTAGGCACTGGTTGATTAAACCATTGGCATTCAGTGACTGATTCAGACCTCAGCTCCTCTCCTCTCTCCAGAAAAAGTTTGTTAGACAGAAAGTTCCAACCCTTTAATCATATGACACCCAGTTCCCAAAACCTTCAGAAAGTCATATCATTAACATAATGAAAGACAACCTTCTGGTTTTAATCACTTAGGAAATGTCAATGGTTTTAGGAGCTTTTTACCGGAAATGTTGAGGAAGCCCAAATATTTATTTCTTACTATAAATCACAATATTATAGTTTCTTAGTATCCTTGAAACTTAGTTTGAAGAATCTTTGTACCTACAAATTAAAAAATGAATTTGTATATATTCTTATGTATATGAGAGAAAAAACCCACCTCATTTTTGGTAATAATTATGCACTTAGTACTTACAATACTTTAGTTTAAAAAGATTTGCTAGCCCTGGCTGGCGTAGCTCAGTGGATTGAGCGCGGGCTGGGAACCAAAGTGTCCCAGGTTCGATTCCCAGCCAGGGTACATGCCTGGGTTGCAGGCCATAAACCCCAGCAACCGCACATTGATGTTTCTGTCTCTCTCACTCTCTATCTCCCACCCTTCCCTCTCTAAAAATAAATAAATAAAATCTTAAAAAAAGTAAAAAAAAAAAAAAGATTTGCTTATGTGTTATCTCAATTTATCCCCACAACAATTTAATTAGGTAGTATATAACATAATTATGAGAACACTGATCCTTAGAGAAATGATAATGATAAATGGCATTATAAAATTGAGCCTACAAATAACAACCTAACATATTAGTATTCTTAAATTTGGTTTGTTTTTACCCAAAAATAGTTTTGAGTGGGTAAAGGAGCTTATAAAAAAGAATTTGTGCACTGAGACTAATAAAATTTAAATTGATTTTGTAATATTCTTAGTTAACTAATTCGATGGTTAATACTCCCAATGAAATTAGATAGGCGTGATCTTTGTCACCACTTTCAAAAGAGCAGATTCAGTAGTAATTAAACCATAACATGAAATTAATTTTAAATACCCTAGACCTGCCTAAAAAAGCCACCTCACCAGTAGTAGTTTAAATAAAATCCTTTTGTTATTCACAATTCCTTTCAGCAACAGAGCAACCTTGAATTCTTATCCAATTTTGAAATGGACACTTTTCTTTAGTTAGTAATTAGGTGACTGGTTAGAACATTATTTCCATTCAACAGGAGACTTTCCTCTATCCCCTGGTAGGTAAAATGACAATAACTGCCTCACTAGGTTATCATAAGAATTAAATATTCTGTTTTAAATAAAGCACTTAGAACAAAAGCTGGCTCACAGTTGTGATGTATGTGCTAGTGTATGTTGTGGTTATGACATTCATAGCCTGGCATTCAGCTTCCCGACTCCTCCGCCTGCCCCTCTACCCCACTGTCAGCAGAACACCAACTCAGTTAATTCACAGAGTGGGAAAGGACTGTGTGAATAAATTAAAATTTCAGTAAACAATGCATCAACTTTTTCACCCAATATAACTAGAGTGGAAAGTTAGCTTTTCCATATGATAAGATTTAAACGCCTAAAAATAACTTATGAGGTATCCAACAAAGCTCTTTAAATTTTAAAATTGTTTCTCCCTCAAACCTTCACTATAGATACTTATAAAATATTTTAGAAAGTATTTCAAATATTTAGCTTAATTAGATATGTAAGGTGCTAGAATTGCTTTCGAAAAACAGTGAAAATTGGTAAGTATTTAAATGATCAGTTTTAGAGAGAATATGCTTATAATGTAATGTAAGTTTATCTCCTAAGCAACAGAATAAACCTAGCTGGAGGTTCTATATTTCTTTACTTACATATTTTTTACTTAAAATATTTAATATAGAAAATGATATTTATATAGATTAAAATGTAGAATGACAAAATTTTTTAAAATGAAAAACATGTTAGGCCTCAATAAATGCTTATAGGACTTTTCAGACAGTATTGTTTTTTTCTGGTGTGCTTACAGTATGTGTGTTCACTGTAGTGCTGAATACTGAGTAGACATAAGAGTCAGTGAACATAAGCTGTATTTTCTTTGCTCCTCATTCTCTACAACACCATCCTAAGAATGTGTTATTTGGCATACAAGCTGATATAATTTACAGGATTATATGAGTTTTAGCCTAATTTTGGTAACTTTCTAGTTTTGAGTAAGTCTTTCATTATTTTGAAGTTTCAGTTTCTTCCTTGTTAAAGTGGAGATCACTGTAAGTGATTACACCTCTCAGGATTATGGTGATGATGAAGTTATAAGGCATGTGTAGATGTGTTTGGGTAAGTGGTGCTGCAATTTTAACTATCTTGGCAACTACAGAATAAAATTTAAGAGAGAGTACTCATTTTTCTCTTCAATTGACCATATTGCCATTGTCTCATTATAACATACAATTATTTCTAGAGAAATAAGATGTCATACTTAAGTAATGGTAACTACTACATAGGGCCTTTTTTGTCAGGGTGACAAAAAAAAAAAAACACATGGGTTCTGTCCTCCCTCATATCCAGCCAACATTCCTAAAAGGGCTTAATGAACATGGAGGACCTGGGCTGTCCAGGATTCTGGTTCCACCTCCTGCTTCTCTCCTACAAGTGCTCTGCGCTCTGGTTACTCTCAGATGAGCTGTGTTCTTTCTAACTTCCTATGTTTAAACATATCCTTTGCTGCACCTAAAATGTCCTCTTTTCCTTTATGTTCCTAGTGAATTTCTACTCATTCTTCAAAACTCAGCTTATATTTACTTCATCTATCAAGTCATTCCTGACTTTCCCAAGTAGTTAAGTACTTCCTTTCTACATCCATCATAAGGCTATCAGAGTTGAAACCTTAGATATAGTTAGAATTGTAGCTTTGCTTTTTAGTCTTTTACATTGAATGGTGAAGCTCCAGACAAGCAAGGGCAGTGTAGTTCAAGAGCATGGGTTCTGGCTCTGTTCTCGATGGGTTAAAATCCTGGAGCTCTAGCATTTACTGCCATGTGAATGTTGGCAAGTAAAGTAATCACTCATCTGAAAACTGGAACTAATAATTATATATGCTTAGATAATTGGCCTATTTAATGGATTAAGTGAACAAAACTCTTAAATTTCTGGCTCATATTATGATCTCAATTAATGTTCAAAATTATAATTATTTTTTTTTACCTCCAAGAAAACATTGTGCTTAAGATATAGTAGGTTTCTACTAACGATTTGAGTGAGTAAATAATTGTAATGCCCACTTCTAAGAAAAAGAACCACAGGTAACCCTTAAAATAAGTTTTCATTGTTATACTTGTAAAATGTGCTGAAATATTTATTAAAATATAATTACTAAATGCATGAAAACCAATGTAATTATTTTTTGAAATCCAGATATATTAAATAAGGGGAAATCAAGTATGCCTAAACTCATAAATTCTTTAATTTGGGCAATAATTAAGTACACAAAGTGGAATAGAAAATAAAATTTATTAAGCCTTCTAAATAATTTTGAGATTCACACAAAAACCATAAAAAATAACTTTAGCTATGAGTTGTCTTGTCATTAAGATAATATATTGTCATAGAAACAGACATTTTCCCTCAAATTTATTTATAAGCTAAAAGCATCTTTCCCCCCATCCCCTAAATCTTGAGTGTTTTTTTAACACATTCAAAAACATCTGTGAGGTTTAGACAGAAAAATAAACAAGGTAGTTATAGGCAAAAAGATTTGAAAATAGATGAGTGGGTAACTTGCATTATTATATCTTATCACATAATTAAAATAATGTAGATCACCAATATTGATACATCAGTATTTTAAAGCACCAAGGAAAAATGAATTATTAAATAAATAATCCTAGATTATTTTACTAATTACATAGAAAAATAAAGATGCAGATAGATACAGGAGTAAAATATAAACAAAGAAGTAAAAAAAACTAGAAGAAAAATAGAGATGACTTTGTATATGATTATAGGGTTAAAAAGTCTTTCTAGGCATAAAAATGAAAGGAAAAAATGATTCATAAGATTAGTAGTTTAAAACTTCAAAATTAAAAACACCTGTAATGATCATATACCCAGTGGTCAAGAGCACAGTGCTTTGAGATGGGCAAGTCCATATTTGAAAAACCAACTCAGCCATTTATTAGGTATGACCTCAGGCAAAGTACTTAACCTCAATATGTCTCAATTTTCTGATTTGTAAAATAGTCATAGTAATAATCATAATAATTAATAACTATTAAAATTGATAATAATAATTACTATTATTAATATTACACCATAACTACCACATAAGGGTTTTTGTGTGGAATGAAAAAAATTCATCAAGTACTTAGTGTAAATAAGTACATAAGTACATAAGTACTTAGTGTAAATAAGTGTGAATGCAAATGGAAAAAAGGTGAAACAAAGAATACATGGCACACTAAGATTTAACATTATTAATATAAATATATTTAATATAAAAATATTTCTAGCACATTTACATGAAAAAGGTGAATTAAGAAAGGAAGGACATGAATATGTAATTTACACAAACAGTGGGTGACAGAAGTGAAGCTAGAGAAGGAGGTTATCTGTAATTGGTAGGATAAGTGATTCTGTGTTTTTTAACTTCCCAAGTTATCTACAATTAACAATTTACTTTTTTGTTTCAGGAAATATTCATTTAATGTATATAGAGAGAAATGTCTCAAATGAGTATGCTGACAAGTTTCTCAGTGTTGAAGGTCTACTCTTTCTCCATATTTAAATTAAAGGGCTAATCCCCTTCCCCGTGTAGCATGCCTTCAGGAAATCAAATACTTCAAAGTATTTTGAGTATTTCTAGAATGTTCTTGCATGTCCAGGTTTTTGTTTATTACTTTTGTCTTGAGACATTTTCTTGAAATCTTTCTCACCACCTGGCAACTAACTGCTTGTCCTTTTCCAGCTTCAGTCAATTCTTAGACTAAGCAATAGAAGGAAGGTGAGAAAGGAGACTGAAATAATTAATTGCCAATTCTGGTGAAGGTTTCAGCATACTATTCTCATCAGAGTATAAAAGCAGATTTCAGAAATATACATTATATGATGATATAAAATATTATTTCTTAGAATGTTCTAAATTGAGGTATTTGCCATCAGTGTGGTTTACCTGTACAAATCTGATGCAGAGTTTAGGGACATACTTTAAAGGAAGACATTATGTGATTAGTCTTACTACTGTTTCAAATAAATGCTATTCTTTATTTGTCTGTGCTTCTGCCTTTTATATTTTATTGCTTTTGTTTCATGAACTTTAGCTGGGAAACATACATAAAGATTTCACGCTAATGTTTCAACTGATTCCCTTCATTGTTATAGGTAAGTTTTATACATAAGGTTTTTATTGTTCTTGTAGAAGGCAGAGGTAAAATCAATTTCCTTTTTAACATATTGATAAACAACTCCAGATATAAGAGGTAGGGAGGAGAAACTAGATTTACCTTTGTGTGACCTACATAGGAATGCTGGAAAAAATTAATTCCAGAATATTATGTCAACATTCCTTGAAGTTGTGGATATGATTTACATAGTAGGTCCTTTCCATCTACCCAGCTACTTTCATCTTGATACTGTAAATTGCTTTCATTTTCCTCCTCCAATCTGTGTGCTTGAGGTATTGTTGTGATAAATTATGGAGGTACAGAACTGAAAATGGTGTGTAGATTGTCTAAGAAATTGAGTGCAGTCAGCCTTAAAAGTGGTGGATGATGTGCTAAAGCAGCTACCTCACCCTGGCCATGTCCCATATGTCATCAATGAAGAGCTGCTTTTAACTTTGCCTTTTGCCCAGAGCAGGAGAGCTGCTGGATTTATTGAATTAATAACCACTCCATTATGTGTGTTTTGTTTTCCTGTGACCGTGAAATCTGGCTATAATGTTAGGAAAGTGTAAGACAGGTCTCCCTAACAAACAAGGCGGTGTCTATTTTTTGGATCATTATTTAATACTTAATCTTTTGGGTAGAAAATAATAAGGAAATCCTTTCAAATATGGAATGGAATGTTCCTAACAATATTGAGTTAAAAAGGCATTTTATGGGTTACATAGATAGATAGAAACTGGTTTTCACTATGATTTGTAGTCTGAAGCACAGCTACTGACTGCAACGTGTTTGTGATTGAATAGTTTTTTTTTTCCTTTTTTTACGGTGTTTTCTTTTTTAAAGGCAGAATGTTATATATTATTTTCCTAAATGAACATGTGCATATTTTCTGTAGGAAATGAGGGCAAAATAGAACACTATCTTACTTTTACAAACTAAGTCATTTCCTGAAGAGTTTTGAATTTAGCAGGGAAGTCAAGATTTTAGCAGGGGAGGAATGCAGCACATGTGGGAAAGGTTGTGCCAGTGAACTCTAACTCTTTTGACCAAGAAGGTGGGAGATAAGTCTTCTATCAAAAAGTTTCAGTGAGAACCATTTTGAATAATGGAGGTTTCCTTCCTCTCTCTCTCTCTCTCTCTCTCTCTCTCTCTCTCTCTCTCTCTCTCTCTCCCCCCCCCCCCCACCGTCCTTCCTTCCTTTCTTCCTTTCTTCCTTCCTTCTTTCCATCCGGCCACCTCACTATTGTTCAAGTTCTACCCCCCAACTTCTATCCATTCCACCATAATTTTATAGAAACAATGCAGAAAGTATATGAATACTCCTTTATCAGCTATACTTCATCTCCTGGCACTTTCCCTGTTGTCACTAGCAAGTGACAGAAACAGTTTCCTTTTGAAATCTGTAAAATAGTAGCTTTGAAATTTTTTTCTAATTTGTTTCTTTAAAAAATGACAAGGATAATCTAGTTTACGGCTACAAAAGGCCTAAAAGATTATCTTGTTTAGGTCTTTATTTTATATACAGGGAAACTGAGGCTCAGAAAAAATTTTTAATTTGTTTAAGATTACATAAATCTTGTAACACATTTGTAATGATTCCCAACTCAGTTTTATTTACTACTAATTAAGAAGGAAAGCCTGTATTTTTGAAAGGAATATAATTTTCCCTTTTTAATTTTTTTATAATACAATGACACCAAACTGCAAAATAATGAAATAAAACCTTCCATGAATTCTTTTTTAAAATTATATATTTTAAACCTGGAACTCAAAACTATGGTGTTTTAAAAGTGAAGAGTTATTGCAATGCTTTGCAAAACAACTGTAAAAAACTAAAATGTCTCCAGAATCATTTGAGTTGAGTTACAAAGTTAAATTTTGTTTGACATATTATACATTTTTTTTCTGTTTTTAAAACTGAGCAATAAGGAACAATTACTTAGTAAGTGACTACTACTGTAAACCAGGCACTGTGCTAAATGTGAACAACATTCAAAACAATGCAGGTGTTGTAATGCCCATCTTACAAACTAGAAAAATGAGAATTAGAGTTTTAGCAATTTGTTTAATGTCATATAAGTATGTAATTGTGTTGGGATTAAAATTCAGGTCTATTTCAATTCAAAGCTAAGGCTCTTTCCATTATATTAGGTCTCTTGCATATATGTAAAACATATGTTAAGTAAATTAGTTGCCATACTTAAAACAAATAGTAGAGAATCTGCTACATTTGCCTTAAAATATACTCAAAAACTGCATGAATAGTTTCTCTACATTGGCCTACCTCCCAACAAATCCCCCCACACCCATGCCCAGTTATTGTGTTCAATCCACTGTTAATTGATTGAAAATAGACTTTATTATTAGTTTAAATTTAGGAATGGATATTGCTTTTATTTGTAATTTTATCTGCAATTTCAGAAGCTATTCAAGCCAATGGAATTATTTCTAAAATATATTTTTAAATATAAAAATATATATTATAAATTATAAAAAGTAGATTTAACTTCACAAATAGTTATTATCTTTCAGAGTAAAAATATTTATTGATGATGACACATAAAAATATGAGCAAACATAGATGTTGAAGTTTGTCTTATTGACATTAAGATTGTTACTTGGATTAGAGTGGCATATTGGGTCATTGTTTATGTAGCTAAATTTAATAAGAAAATGAAATAAATTATTTATAATGGGAAAGAAATATATTTGGGGGAGGCTAAAAGTTGTTTGCAGATGGACTGATTGCTGGGTTGCCTAGGGCAGTGCAGGTTCTTCATTCAGGAACTCCTTGTTCTCCAACCCCATTCTCACTGGTTCTGCTTTGACTGATTGCATAAGTTATGTTTTATCTCCAAGTGGAAATTTTACAAAGCATACTTTTCCATGTATCTTAACATTTCTAATTATTAATAATCTTGAAGTTCTTCATATAGATATTTTCTTATATTCCAAAGAATACTGTTGACTGTTTAGTCAGATAACTGACTCTTGTGTACAAGTTGCCTGGTGAAAATAGAACAGACATTGCCATCAATGAAACTCAATCTACTCTTGTCTTTAACTCTTTGTCTAAGAGAACAAAAAGATGGGATTTAACACATTGACCCATGTGTCAAAGAGACTTATTTTCTCACCAGCCTCTTACATATCATAAGACAAATCCTTCCCGGGACACTTCACAGCAAAAATGCCTCCACCTTCCACAACCCGCCTCCCGGAAAGCTACGATACTACCATCTCTAAATCATTATGCATGTATTACATTTAAAGTATCTTGGACTGTGATGAATTTTTAAAATTAAGTTGATTGATTTTAGAAATAAAATATTTTTTACTATGTGATTAAAATGAAGCCTCAACTTTTAGATTCATTTTCATCCACACCTATCTTCCCCCATAAATGAGAAATGCTGATCATGGGTGGCCTCATTGGAATTGGCACTATAATTGCATGTGCATTTTGATAATTGACATCTAAGATTGTAGACACAGCACTGGGATTTTACTAAGAATGCAGTTGTGGTTAGTAAGGTGATCTTGGATTGATACGATAACAAATTAAAAGAGGCCAGCTCCCTGCTTCCTAGTCCAGAGCCTAGTCCCCAAATTTCACTGAGCAGAGAGACGATGCGTTAGAAAAGAGAACAAAGCTTAATATACCAAAAACTTACATGCCAGACCATCTGTTTAGTAGAGAAATGTAAATAAAGTTTAATTTCTATTCAAACCTTCTGACCTTTGACCTTTGCTAACCATAAAGCATACATGTGGCTTTACTACCTTTAGAAACTCCTATGATGCAATTTAGCATTAATTAAATAAAAATTTTTTATTTAGTTAAATATATAAATCACTGAATTAAATGTGTTTATTTAGGCAATTAGGTTTATGCTTAATGGTGGGGATTTCTTTTTATTTAGGTATGGCATTGAATTAAATAAGACCTTTGCTGAAGAGCTTCTTGGCCTTTGTAGGTGTACACAAAACTGGATGAGGGCCTGCCTCATGAGTAACATTGGCATTGGGAGGAGGGTGTGAAACTGCTCCGCCAATGAGCTATGTTCTAGAGAAGCCAAATATTCAGATTTTAACTGGCAGATTTTTAATCGTGCTCTGAATAAACCAGTTGCTGTCACAGTGTAGACACAATCGGAATGCTATCCATCCCTACATCGACAGACTGCCGCTGTACCGTTCAGCAGCTGACTTTCCTGGGTGGTCTTTAAGAACTGCCTCAGGAGGTAGCACTGTCATAGTCTAATCCGGATGTTGCAAAGGTATGTACAATGGCATGTCTTGCAAGTTTACTTTATGTGCTGTCTAGTCCTTCATGTGGAAATAGACATTCTTTTAAGCTTTTTTGGTACCTCTGGGAAATGAATGGGCTTGAAAAGCTATTAACGTCGATTTTCTTAATAAAAGTATTGAAATGAGACCTGGTGCTTAATCTGAAATACAAAAATAGGTATAAAGGAAGTGACAAACTTTTAGAATTAACACTCATGCTTTGAATTGTAGGTTGAATCTGTATATGGCTATCATATCACCATAAAGTTTTGTGTTTGTTTCTGCATCACACAGCAATGTTTAATAAGTTCAAAATTAATTTTAATGTTTATTTTAAAAAATGTGAGAGACAATGAAAGAGCATATAGTGCACACTATGATATCACCAGTCAGCTATGTCATCTGTTCAGTGATGAGCTAGACCTAGGAAATGGTGAGATAATATCAATCTTTCAATGGACTTGTGAAGAAACAGTACAAGGAGACACCTCTATAACTAGGAGTTTTGGAGCCAAAGTAGAACCCCTCACAGATGGAACTCCCACACAGGCACAGCACCAAGAAATGTGTCACTGATGTGACGAGCCAGCACCTGTCCTGCTCAGAGCCCTGAAGGAGTCTGTGTCAGTCTGTTAGTCCAGAAAAACAAAGTGGTGTCCCCCTTAAGAAGTCACATGAGATGCAGGCCACACACTGCATTCAGATCCTTACTGGGCCACCTGGAATTTAAAGCCAAAGCACTGGCTTTTACCTCAAATGCATAAGCAGCCTACCTCCCCAGCATGACCTTTCACTCATTTTAGAGAATTAAATAGAGCTTACCAAAGGGTAACCTTTTCTCTTTCATGCCCCTGCACACATCCCAAATCAAGAGTGCTGAAACTAAATGATCCCGGGAAGCTGGAAAACAGCAGTGACCTTTTGTGAGCATGTCTTCCTGGGAAACATCTGGGAGGAAAGGTCTTGATACCAGAATCAATGTTAAAAGAGCTGATAATTTGAGAACACATTTAAAGATTCAGCAGTTCTTTTCAATGGAATCTCAAACTCCCAGAATATGCAAGAACTTGCTAAAATTAATGAAAAATGAAATGTATTCTTGCCTTCATCTATACAGCTTGAGTGAAAACCTATGCAAAGCAATTATTCAAGGGTTACTAAGATGAATATTCTAATCATTTCATTATAACTAGTTATCTTCAGTGAGGAATCCTATGAAAGTGTGCTGCTTATAATTATTCAAGTAAGAAATCCAGTGTAAATGGTTTTAATCCTTTCTAGTCAAATTAACATGGTCTGGATGTCCTGTGGATAGAGAGAGTGGGTTTTCTTGTTCCCACATATAAGAAAATTCCAGCTGGGCTCACATGATTTATTCTTTATATCTGGAGTGGTGCTGTAATCATTCACCCCTTTTCAAGTCAATTTTGGCAACTTTATCTCACTTGCAGTTTGCATTTTTTGAAAGTGGAAATATATTCTGCAGCTTTTGATGTGTTGATTGGTAGGAAGGTAAAGACAGCCGCACGGTCTCTAGAGACAGGCTCAGTGGCTAAATGAAGACCTCTAGTGCTTTCTTGTTAGCCAAGATAGATCTACACCCCTACGAACCACACCAGTCAATAGCAGCGGCTCTCAATGCATGTGCTCAGAAGCCACAAATCAGTTTTCCTTGGGACTTAGCTATTGGCATATTGTGCCGTAGGCCATGCCCTGCTACTGCTTGCCTGACTGTAATTTTCCCCCAGTGAAGTTTTTAAAGTCACAGGCTGAGACTGTAACTGTGCTCTCCTGGCAACAAGGCTGTCACTAGCCTGCCAGATATCAATTGCTCATCAAATAAATTGCTACTTTAATGTACTCAGCTTCTCACTATTAGGGAGGTTCAATGCTAGCAGTATTTCCCACTATTAGGTTTTCCTTTCCAGAATTTATTTCCAAATATCTCCTCACCTACAGCCAGCATTTATATTATATTGATGCATGTGCATGATTGGAGTATTACATTTTTAAGTCTCCATCACTTTGTGTGAAGTTTTGCAATAGGCCTTTATTGGTCTCTATATAACTAGCCTCTCCACTCTCTAATATATCCATTCCTTACTTTCAGAGACACCTTTTAAAATATGATTCTAGTCACATTACTCCTCTTCTTAGAATTTCCCATTGCTTCCATTACATGTCAATGGAGCCCCTGAAAAATCTAGTATTACAGCCTAGGATGCCCTAGGAAAATACCATTGTATCAGGGAGATTTGCATTCTTTGGACACCAGATTGTCCCCTGAATGTTGTTCAGTTACTCTTTGTAAAATTACAATCTAAATTTAGGTCCCATAGCTATGTTTGAAATCGGTATTGTAGGCTTGAAGTCCTGCATTTAAAAAGATTAGTAGATTATTTTTGGAAGAGATCCCCATCTCTGGCCAGCTGGTCTCCCCCGACATGCTCTGGGCAGACTAATGCCTAAACACAAGCTCTCCCTCTCAGTAAAGAGGCTGTTGTCTCCTTGCCAGCTGGGCCTCTTCTTTGCAGAGTCTGGGTTCCCATGCACTCTAAGAAGAGGCTGCTGTTATTGTACATCCCAGACCCTGGTCGGGCCAGTTCTCCTCCTCTGCTTGAAGGATCTCCTGACAACACCTTCTTCCCTCTTTGCCAACAGGAGCCATTCTCCACCACCCTATTCTGTTGTGTAAAGACACAACACCAAACACCTGAGAATATCAATGGGATATTGTGACCTGTTCTCAAACTGCCCACTTCCCCAGCCCTCCCCAGGACACTTCAGCAATGCCACACTGGTCACACTCCCTGAGCAGTTGCATCACCAAGCCTCATGATTTTGCATACTATGCAGTGTGGTTGCCTTTGCCCGAATTATTCCTCTTCTTCATCCCCCTGCTAAACTTTGACTCACTCTCCAAGTATCAACTTAAACATTGCTTCTTTTCTGACACAAAGTGTAAAGGAAAAAAATAGTATGAGAGGCTTAAGCCTATTTGGGAAAGAAAGAGTGGGAGAGATTGATGGGCTGGGATAATTGATGGGGACAGTACAGAAGGAGATGATAAAGGGGAAAATGAAAACCGAAGAAGGAAAACACTGTATGCCTGCCTGAGTCAGGCCCTGTAGACGGTAACCATGTGTTTGCTTGTGGCTCTCCCCACTCAACGAAGTGGTGGCCAAGTCACACTCATCTCTTGCTCACATCACTGTAATAGCCTCCAAAGTGGTCTCCTCATTTCCACTCTTGCTCTACTTCAGAGTAATCTCAACACAGCAGCCAGACTGTCTTAAGATGCAAAGCAGATACTGTTAACTCTGCTCAGATTCTCCCATCCCACACCATGGGAACACCAGGGACCACAAGCCCCCAGGCGACGTTCTCTGCTCTGTTCCCTTTGTGGAAGATATCACCTTCTAATACAATATTTATGTTACTTATTTATATTGTTTATTTAAACTCCCCACGCCAAGTAGCATGTGAGTTCCATGAAGGAAGTTTTGTCTGTTTACTTTTCTGCTGTATCACCAGTAACTGGGATACCTAGTAAGTCCTCAATAAATATTTATTGAATAAATGAGTGAATTTTCCCATGGATACTCACACATGAAAACAGCTTAGAAATGGAAAGACTCACAATTTTTGTCATCCACGATCTTGGCAGAAACTTGGATATTCCTACTAAAATTCCTTTCAATACTTTTCTTGACTATTAACTAAACTTAGCAAATTTGAATTACTCCCTAGGAGCACTATAAATAATATGAGGATAAGACATACCCTCACATATCTCACTTGACAATTTCTTAGTTTTTTTCTTACTAATGACTCTTCAGTTTGCTGTTTACCAGAATACACTTAAAGAATAATTCTAAAGTAATGACTTCATCATAAAAATGTCACAGAAATGAAAATAGTGCACTGAGAAAATATCAAAGTTAGAAAAAAATTTAATTTATGTTTGGAAACTAAAATAAGTGGGAACAACTTCATATCAATTTGCATGTTTATGCTTTCTTTGGTAGCATGTATTCAAACTGTCGTTATAATTTTTATCCAGACACTTGTCACTGGTATGTGTTTCTTTATGAATTCATTTTGCAGAAACATACAACCCTAGCTGAAGGACTTACTTTTACTTTAAACTGTAGAAAAATATATTTCTTAACCGAGCCCATAATCAGTATTATTACTTTTTTATCTCTCATGGCACATGTGTGCCAAGAGAACATTTTTCGCACAGACAGGTATCTCTTCGTGCCTTCAAGAGCACAGGGGTAGCTGTTTGGGCTTTGAACGATGTATCAGCAAAGTCAGGTCACACATTTCTCAATGTCATTACACAAAACAGAGGGAGAATGAAAGCCAGAGCCTGCAAAAGAAATTTTTGGATGGCTTGAGGAATGTACAAGATGGGCTCTATAATTTTCAGCCTCCTGCAGTGCAAGTGATTAGCTAAAGAAACGCTTTGAACCTGTTAGTTGTACATCTTTAAACCATTTTAAATTATGGAAAAGATGGTGCTCAAGAAATTAATTAAATTTTGGACAATAATGCAATCGGGGATATCTGTGTTTGCAGTCTTTTCTCTCTGCTTGCATACATCTTTCTCTGTCAAGTACATCAAACATATAATTAGCCCCATTTTAAGGGCTTCACTTCTCACATCACTTAAAAGGATCACTAGGCTGCCTTCTTAGAGAGTTCGTGCTAGTGTGCATTGGTTTCCTGAATGCTTTCAAGACTTGGAAAAAATCTGTTCTCTACATATTGGAGGAACTTTAAAACTAGATGTACTTTATTTCCCACAAATTGATTTTCTTTGTTTTCTCACTCATGATCATCATTTTGTAAATATCTTGTAAAGGTTGATAAACCTGCTTCACCTGATATGTGCTTATTTTAGCTGAGTACTCTTGGTTTTGCTGAAGACATCTGAAAAGCATTAGAATTCCTGCTTTTTATTAAGACACGTGATACCAGAAAAAAGTATGAGAAACTAAAGTGTTGCTTTCATTTAGCATACAGTGTTACCATGACAAAAGTTCAGTGTTTCAAATACCCATTTTAGAAATAAATACAGGTCACATGATCTACAGATATCACATGTTAGCACATGTTAAAAGTTATAACCATAACTAGAGACAGAATTTCTGACTCACAGCTTCCATTAATCTGAACTATCACATGACATCTCAAGTTGACTATAAAAATAACTCAAGACACCAGAGTGCTTCAATTAACAGCTCAAATATTGTGATATTTCAACACAGGTGATATAAAGAATCAGAGCCACAAATAGATACATGGCTATGAGTTATAGCTGTTTCCTTGCAGGTTTATTGTTGAGGGCAGATGTGAAGAAGGCTTTCCCTCTTCATAAGCCAGTCAAACAGGATAGGGTGCAGGTGGGTGAGAGGGTGAGTGGAGGTGGATTACACTTAGGTGATTTCTTGATGATCTAAATTAGGTATGAGTATGACCTGGGGCAAGAGAGGTGGTAGATAAACCAAGAATACTCAAGAGTGTTTGAGATAAGGACTATGCTATCTTGAGTAGAACAAGGTACCCCCAAAAGGCAAGTAAATATTTGTTAAATAACAGCAACAATAGTATTAGACATCTGTTGTGAACTTGGTGTGGTTTTAACATAGCTCTAAACATTGTAAATATGTATTTTTCCAGTTTTATTGAAATATAACTTACATATAGCCCTGGGTAAGTTTACAGTGTACAGTACACTGATTTGAATGCTGTAAATGTATTAATTCTTTGACTGTTCACAACAACCTTTTGAGGTTGGTACTATTATTACACAGTATCACCAAGTTATCAATATAAAAAATGAGCTGTAACAGTTTAAGCAAATTCACACATCCATTTAATGGAGGATTTAGAATTTGACCCCAGGCAGTTGGGCTCCAGAATGCAACATTCCTAAAATCCAGAAGAAAGAATAAAATGGAGACATGGTGAAGATAGGATGGTGGAGATGGAGATAGGAAAGTTGGTGAGGAAAGAAAAGAAAGGAGGACTAAATAGAGGGAAGGAAAAAGCTATTGATTTAGGGGCTAATATTACAATTTTAATGGAAATTCAGAATGTTTAAGGAGTAAAGGAAAGAGTGGCGGAGGAAAAAGTTTCCCTGAAGAATGTGATATTTTACCTGTGCTTTGAAGTAAATCATGCTGGATGTAAGGCCTTTTTTGCTTTAGGATGTCCTTACAACTGAACCCCTAAGTAGTATTACTGCTTATTTACTGTAGTGTATTTTTGTACCATGCAAAAATAGTTTTGATTAAAATAAATATTATGGTTTCAAAGGAGAGGGGATGAAATCCAAGTTGATATACTATCTCAATAAAAAAACAGAAACACATGAACACTTAAATTTTTGCTCTTTTTCACTAGTAGCATGTTTATAAGTCCCTATATTTCAAAATTATGCAATTGAGGACTCTGTGCCTGCACCATCCAGGTATGCCTGAGAAGGTCTGTGGGCAAGAAGCAGTCTTTAATGCTTAGCGATAACGCACAAACAAAACTCTCTGTAGGGTGACTGTTGGAGAACTTGGGCTTCTTGTTTTTCATCATGTTCTCTCTGCCCAACACATTTGTGAGAAGAGTCCCCACTCCCTCTGGTTTCAGTGCCCTGGATCTTAGGATGCCTGAGCAACACAAAACCAAGTCAGAGATTTAGGAGCAGTTTGTCTAGAGGTCATCTTAACTGGCATCCAACACAATCGTTCTCACTTTAAAGTTGAGAAAATTCATGCTCTAAAAGTTAAGGTTATGTATTAATTTAATCAACCCACATTTTCAAGTTGTCTACCACAAGCCAGGTATTGTTTTAGACATTGAGTTGGGACATTTGTTTAAGGTCACACAGCTAATGAGGGGTGAGGAGGAGGAGCTAGATCTTTCTGTCAGTTCATTTAGTGTACTTTCCACTCAATCATGCAGCTACCCACTTTTGAGGTTGTTTTATCAACTTAGTTTTGAAAATGTGTCCAATTATCTGACTTGTTGTTGTCACCCAATTTCTAGATAGCTGCTGTTGCCTCCTGCCATTTACGACGTTTTCTGCATAGGTCCAGCCTAGAAGTATTTTGTTACAAGAAGCACAGTTCACTGCAGAGGATTTGCCATTCCTATTGGGTTTTACAGCCCATGTTCTATCACACAATTTAGTACTAGATGTAGCTTAAAAGTCATATTACTAAAACTCTCGGGGATGTAGGTCCTATTGCAGAAATTAGAAACTATCACTAATAGTAGATGGTTTTATTGGCCTTAAGATTTCTGCTGACTCTTAAATATATGCATTTCATATTATATATTGAGTTTTTAAAAGAGTTTTCTAGCTCTGAAAAAGAAGTTACTCAAACATGATATGCTGCACTCTTTGTTACAACATTCAAATTGCAAGATAACATAATTCAAAGTTTCCCCTCAACTTATCATATTTCTATAATTTATTGGTGGAGAGGTGATTAGAATTTGAAATCCAGTATACCTGACTCCAGGTGTCTTCTTCCTTCTCCCTTGATTGCTGGGATATCAAATTCTTTTTTTTTTTTTTTTTTGGTTATTGAGTATATCCATCTCTCCTCTTTGTCCACTTTTCCAGTAAAAGAAATTTGTTAAATTTAATCCCACTATGTATATTTTTGGTTCTCAGATCTTGCATTTCTTTCTGGTCTGGAACTGCATCTCTTATTACCAATATAATATCAACTACTACCAATGCATCTTGAGCATTAAATATTTTTTTAGACAGCTACATGATTACATGATTGATTAGTATTTATCAGCTAATGGAGTCAATCAATTAAGAATTTTTCATAAGTGTTTCAATTTATGTAATTTAAGAGGTATTAGCTTAGCAGGAATATATGACACATATGATTATTTATATATCTTTATCTACATTTATATAGACATATATTTTTTGCCTCTTTTTTTTTGGTTTTTGATATGTTCTTACTAGATTAATAGTATTGATCTTGGTGGTAAGGTTCTTTTTGGAACATATTTATATATATTATTGTTATTGGTTAAATACTGATAAGAATGTTGAATGGTACTATACCAGCAAGGCACTCCTATACATCATAATTTCTGGACATAAAGATATCAATTTATTTGCCAGTATGTTTTTAGTAAAGTTATTCAGCCAGTTAATCTTCCTATGAAGAAACTATATAGTTTTTTCTTCTTCATCAAAGATTTGGGGGCTATTTGGCTCTAGGGCTCCTTTTTGGCTTGGGGAGTAAGTGGCGTAGCGCCAGCATGGAGTTAACCGCACCATAGTGCTGATGACTCTGATATTCTGGTTTAGTAACTGGGCTAGGCTACATTCCAGTGATAAAGCCCCCTCCTTAAATCTCTTTGTTTTACTTGGTTCCGCATCTTGTCCTTCCGTGTTTGATTCTTCTGACCTTGAACCTGGTTAATCCTTGAACCTGGCTGATTATATAGTCCCTTGTCCTCACAGCTCCTCTCTGAGCTTGGTATTCTGTTTCCAAATCCCTAACCAGAAACATATATTCTCATAGCTTTTGAATTTTAACCACCTTTTTGCCTGCTTTGATTCTGTTGGTGAGCAGTCCACACAGTGTCATCATTGTGGTTTTACTCATCTAGGTTTGCAGCTATGATTTTAACCTCCAGCAATCAGGGTTGTTGTACTATATTTTATATATACTATAATATGTACTATATTTCTTGTGATATAGCACTTGTTTAGATAATGTCTATTAACTTGGTTAAATAAAAAAATCTGCAAACTTTTTATTCCTAGAGATTCTGCTGTCTTTCTTGACTTCCATGCTATTACACCAATTGTTACCATTTCTGGACCTTCCTGGTCACACGCACATATCACTTATATCATATTCTCAATTTCTGACCTTCATTCTTAAAATTTGCTGCATCATTTTCCAGCACATGGTTCACAATGGAGCATGCACTACTTTCCAGCTTCTTAGTTCCAACCTCTCTTGGCTAGTCCTTTTATTGCATTGCCTACTGAACTCAAAGCTCCTACTCTGACATATTAATATTAATATCAGTTACTATTTTTTATTATATACCTGTAGCAGACACTATTCTTAATGCATATACTACAGCTATAAAAACTGCTATCTAACTCTAAAAAGTTAGATTAATACACATACAAATACTACTGAACCTAATTAATGTAATTTTGATATAAATTTACCTTGATCTGAAAAATTATGCAGTCCCATTATATCACCAGGCAATGAATAAATAGTGGGAAATCCAAGAACTTTTAAGTTTATCATAGGTTTTATAGTTACTAATTTCCTGTTCTATGACTCTGACAAAAACGGAGCAAGAGAAAACAAAATAAGTATATGAATTTCTTTTTGTCTTCATAGCCTTCTTTTGTTCCCATGCCCATTTCTCATATTCTCTCTGCACTTAAGACAACCTTATGAACATATCTAGAAGTTTTTCTGGAGTTAATGACATTCATCATAATTGCATTTTATTAATTTATGACTTGAATTGTACATCCCTTATAATTGAGATGCAAGTATAATATTTTAACATAAAATTTTAAATAAAAGATACTTAGAAAATGTGATGATTGCTGAGTTTTGTCTGTGAAATTGTCTTCTGCCAACAATGACAACATCATTGAAGCGTGAAATATTCCAAGCATATAATGATCAAAACACATTCTAAATAATATAGATATATTCGTTTTAGTTTTCAAGGTAAAGTATACTAAGGAAAAATGACAAAGAGAGTGAGGTATTATAATCCCAAGGACAAATTCCTCATATACTGCAAATATTATAGCAGCAGGGATTGACATGGTAGGTTTGTCTCAAGTCTATTGTCTTTCAGTTAATAGATGCTTAACATGATGGAAATTTGAAACCCTAAAGTAATATATTAAATTATTCTTTTGGTTTGTAACTGACATTCTTTATTACAAATTTGGAATGACAGTTTTTTTAAAGGTTTTATTCATTTATTTTTAGAGAGGAGAGAAGGGAAGAAGAAATGGGGGAAACATCAGTGTGGTTGCCTAGGAGACCTGGCCCGTAACCCAGGCGTGTGCTCTAACTGGGAATCGAACTACTACCCTTTGGTTTGCAGGCTGGCACTCAATCTGCAATGACAAGTATTATTTTATTGTTAGTATTGGTGAGGTTCCCAGAATAGCTGAAATAATGATGAAACACATACCCAGAATAAAAATGGTATTATGATTATAAGTCAAACAGTTATTCTTTGGTACTACTAAATCCTTAAAGTAAAAATGTATTTAACCATTTCACTTCAGCTTGACTGAAACACATTTATTTCAGAGTTATTATGATTTGTAAACTGCTCTGGCAGTTTGTGTGAGGAAGGTCTTAGTGATAAGAATGTGAAGGAGAGTTCCCACCCTCCAGTTTGGTTCATGCTGCCTTGGGAATGCAAAAGAATTGACAACATGCAAATGCAACTTCTGAATTCATTGATCAAATACTTAAAGCATATGTACCTATAATTGGATAACAGTAATTATCAAGGGCTTGGAATGCTTGTATACCCACAGCTCCTAGCATATAAGGTAAATGCAAATCCAGTTGTGTAATCTAATATATGGTGTTAATTTCTGGATAAAACCTATTTGGTGAAAAATAGTAAGCAGTTCTTGGTAGAATACTTTGACTTTCATTTTAAAGTATTAATTTATTCCTTAGAGTTTTTAACTCTTTGAAGTATATTTGTTTTAACTATATGTTCTAGTGATCTTTCTATCTCAGTGTTTATAGAGTGGCTTGCTTTTTTTCAATAGGGGCAAATTATTCCAATGTATAAATTATTTAACCAGGTTTCCATGTTAATTCTACTTTGAGTTTTTCCAATATTTAACTGTAAAAAGTAATGCTTTACTAAATAGGTTATGCATATATTATTTTCTCAAGAGCAAATGTATTTGTTAATACATTTTCAGGAGTAAGATAGTTGAATCAAAGAGTAAACACAGTTGTTATTTTGGTAAATGTTTCCCATGAGATTTCTTTTGTTATTTCACACTCCTTCCAACAATGTATGAGCCATGTATAAGAGTCTCACTCAGAATGTTTGTCTAACTTTGGATTTTTGCCAATCTTACAGATGAAAATTATATGTTACTGTAATAGTTTTAATATGAAATTTTCTATTACCAATGAGGTCAAGTTCCTTTCAATGTGTTTCAGAGCTCCTCATACTTCTTTTTAACTATAAATCCACTTTGTGTCTGCCATACTTTATATCACATTTTGAATGTATCCTTTTCAAATTTTCAAATTACAACTTCTTTGTCTAATTCTCCAGTTTTCCATTAGGACCATTCATTCATTCCTAAAAGACTAGACTTTGTATCCATTTTGACAGTGCTTCTTCCATGCTGATGTTATTTAGGGGATCTTATGTAACACTTTCCCTCAAAATACTCTTTTCTCCAAAATTTTTGATCGTTTCATCTATTTGCCTTGTGTTGCTGGAGGCACAGGTGAGAGAACAGCAGTAAGATTAGTGGTGGGAGTAGGTGTTCAGGAACATTTCTGACCTGATGAAAAAGAGACCCACTTATCCAATCAGTGGACTAATATGAATGTCTCTGTGTAGTCTCAAAACAAATTATTCAGTTGAAAGTGATATGTATGAATCATACAATCAGACATAAAAGTTAAAAAAGTCTAACTATCATTCATAATAGTTATAAGGGTTTTTTGCTCAATTATGAAATCTTTGAAATAATCATAGCATTTGATTCTATTCAGATATTTTAGCATTCATGTTAATGTGGAAAGACAAATATCTAGGTTTGAATTTCAGCTTTCACTCCTTCCTAGAAGTGATCTTGGATATGTTACTTAAATTATCTCAGCCTTGGTTTCCTCAAGAAGTAAAATAGGGTTATAATTGTCTTAACCACAGAAGATTATTGAGTATTTAAATAACAAATGTAGGATAATACCTGCTATTTCTTAAGCAAATGTTAACTAATAGATGATAATAATAAATGCTAAATACATTATTATTAATATTAAATTTACTGATAAAGGTAATAAAGTGGGTCACATTGAACACAATTAAAACTTTGTAAAAAGTGAGATTTAGATTCTTTCATAATTCACATTCAGGTTGTTAAATCAGAGTTAATTAAGAATTAAGTTATAGTATGATATTGAAAAGTTAAATCAAAGTTACCAGCTTACTGCTTTTATTATTGAAAGAATGATACTATATATTTATATATTCTGGAACTTGATTAATTAATCATAGCTCATAAATTTTTCTAATCATTGGTTGGAATAACATACTAAGGAAATGCTATTTCTCAAAAAATATATTCATGCCATCATCTAATTACTTTTAAAGTTCCATTCATTTAAAAATTGGAAATCTAATAAAAATCATTTGATCCTGATTTATAAAACAATAGTTTTATATCACAGCCCATTGCATACACAGATGCACAGAGGAAAGAAAAATTTTGTGAATCAAAATGTAGCATTTATGTGTGTCCTATGCTCTGATCTACTATATTCTCTTTATTTTCAACTAGTTTTATTTTGTTTTTGAAATGATAGTCATGTGTACTACATTGGATTCATAGACTACTAATGACTTGTTATCTACAATTTGAAAATATTGTCATAAGGTGAATCCTAGAGGATTTTAATAGTTATAACAATAAAAAGTTCTATTCTAAACTCAACTTTAAATATATTGGCTTTAATAAAGTTAAACAGGAGTCTCTAGTGAAAGACCATGTTTTCCAATACACAAAAAATAATTTCTAATAAAATCTTTAGAAGTGGCCCCAGCTGGGGTGGCTCAGTGGATTAAGTGCCAGCCTGTAAACCAAAGGGTCGCTGGATCAATTCCCAGTCAGGGCACACGGCTGGGTTTCCAGCCAGGTCCCCAGTAGGGGACACATGAGAGGGAACCACACATTGATGTTTCTCTCTCTCTCTTTCTCTTTCCCTTCCCCTCTCTCTAAAAATAAGTAAATAAAATCTTTAAATAAATCTTTAGAAGAATGTTTTAAGATAGAGAGATAAAGAAATGTTTTAAAGTAGAAACCTCAAAGAGCATTAGACTGGAAAGCATCTGTTCCTTGATGAGGAAGAAGTAGTAGCCTACACAATATATAATATGTAATAAACAATTGGCTATATTCTATGCAAGGTTTTACTCTTAAATAATTATTTTTATTAAAAAATTGTTCAGTGAAAAAGAGTTATGATTTATTTCTTCTTTGTAATAGAGCAGCACAGTAGAACAAGCAATGGAATTAGAGGAAGCGTGTTTGAACAACAGCTCCTCTAATGGCCAGTTTTGTGGACCATTGCTAGCAAACACAATCAAAGCTTTTTCAGGACTCAGGTAAAGACTAAATGAAATAATTTTGGCATAACATGAGGATTCAGTAAGTAACAAACATCTCTTTTGTCTTCTGCTCTCCCACTTTTGGCTTTGTTAATAACTATTTAGTCAAAATAAAGCAAAACAGTCCTACAGAAGAACATAGGGAGGAAAATCTCAGATATTCCACACAGCAATATTTTCACCAATATATCCCTTAGAGCAAGGGACATAAAGAAAAGAATAAACAAATGGGATTTCATCAAAATAAAGAGCTTCTACACAGCTAAAGAAAACATCAACAAAATGAAAAGGGAGCCAAGTGTATGGGAAAATATATTTGCAAATAATACCTCAGACAAGGGTTTGATCTCCAAAATATATAAAGAATTCACATGACTCCACTCCAGGAAGACAAACAACCCAATTAAAAAATGGGCAAAGGACTTGAACAGACACTTCTCCAAAGAGGACATACAGAAGACCCAGAGACATGAAAGGATGTTCAGCATCACTGGCCATTAGAGAGATACAAATTAAAACCACAATGAGATACCACTTCACACCAGTCAGAATGGCCATCATAAACAAAGCAACAAACAACAAGTTTTGGTGAGGTTGTGTAGAAAAGGGAACTCTAGTATGCTATTGGTGGGAATGCAGACTGGTGCAGCCACTGTGGAAAACAGTATGGAATTTCCTCAAAACACTGAAAATAGAACTGCCTTTTGACTCAACAATTCCACCAATCCAAAAGAACCTATGTACCCCAATGTTCAAAGCAGCACAATTTACAATAGCCAAGTGCTGGCAGCAACCTAAATACCCGTCAGTAAATGAGTGGATCAAAAAACTGTGGTACATTTACACAATGGAATACTACACAGCATAAAGAAAGAAGGAGCTCCTACCCTTTGCGATAGCATGGATGGAACTGGAGAGCATTATGCTAAGTGAAATAAGCCAGGCAGTGAGGGACAAATGCCATATGATCTCACCTTTAACTGGAACATAATCAACAAAAGAAAAAAGGAAACAAAATAAAACCAGAAACATTGAAATTAAGAACAACCTGACAGTAACCAGAGGGGCGGTGGGAGGGGATAATGGGGAAAAAGGGAGGAAGGGTTGTTAGGAACATGTATAAAAGACACATGGACAAAGCCAAAGGCAGGTAAGATCAAGGGTGGGAAGTGGCAATGGCTGGGTTGGGGGTGTGTGAGGGGAAAATTGGGACAACTGTACTTGAACAATAAAAAATGTGAAAAAAATAAACAACAAAAGTTTTACAAAGCAAAACAAAACCGTATACTCCGTAGCACTTCCTCCCTAGCCTTGTATATTAAAACCACAATTTAACTGAACAAGGATATATGATGCATTTTTTCATTTATTTAAAATGTGATGGTGCCCTGGCTGGTGTAGCTCAGCAAATGGAGTGCAGGCTGTGAGCCAAATGGTCACTGGTTTGATACCCAGTCAGGGCACATGCCTAGGTTGCAGGCCAGGTCCCCAGTGGGAGCCATGTGAGAAGCAACCACACATTGATGTTTCTTTTCCTCTCTTTCTCCCTCCCTTTATTTTTCTCTAAAAATAAATAAATAAATAAATCTTTAAAAAAAAGTGGTGGTAGATGGAAAAAAGAAAAATATTCAATCTTCATTTTCAAAATACGCAGAAAAACACCATTTAAAATCAAGGACTCTAGTGATTTTTGAGGGAGTATGAATGTGCATTAGAAGATATTAATTATACTATTGGAGCACAAATGGCATGGGCAATAGAAATGTTAAATATATTTAAAACCTAACAAAACATCATTTAGTTTGTAAAGTAAGTTCCTGCACTGTCTTCTCAGGTGCTCATTCAGAGGTTTTGTAAAGCCTTTTAAGTGTGATGATACTGTCTTTCCAAATGCTTACTGCTATCTTCTACTAGACCTTTGCTCTGTAGGAAAAAAAGTTGTCTTTTTTTGCAAGGGGGAAGATGTACTACAAATGTGTATTAAGCAGCAAGTTCATGTTGAGGGCTTCCAGTAAATATTTCAATCAATATTAGGGAATCATCTCCCAGAATGGTGAGAGAGTGGAACAGCATCAATGAAGAAGGCAGAGGCAGTAATAAGTCACTTTTTCAGGGTGGTGGTGGCAGCATCACTCCAAGACTGCTCAGTGCTGTGATTGGGACTGTGCCTGGCCAGTAGGAGGCCGAGAGGAGATAATAATAAAATTAGAGACACTGGCTCCAGAGACTGGTTACAGGAAGTTATAGAAAGTTATAGAAATCTGGTGAGATCCTCAGAACAATTTATGAAGAGCAGGCCTATGAAAAAAATCACTCAGCTCATCTTAATTTATTATGTATTTTTCTCTCCAAATCGACATTGATGAGGCAAATCAAGATTACACTTAATTTTGTCATGTCTCAGAACATTTTTCAGAAATTATGTAACTGTCCTAAATTCAATGAAGTCTTATGCATTAAAGAATTACTAAAGATCCAAAAGTGAACCTCATTTCAGGTAAGGTAATGAAGGTAACTTCATTACAATGAAGGCAATCTGAGTTTTAAAAGCAAGGATAAGATCTATAGAATCTGTTAAATAGCTGCTTCCTTTCTATATCTGGGCAAGAGCCACAGAATCAAAATATATAGCCTCACCTTCAATATTTACTCTTAGCTGTTGTAAACATATGGTTTGCATTATATTTAGATAAATAATATTGATGTCCTCATATTAAATATCTTCCTTTTTCTATTTTAGATCTCTTTTGGAATACATATGTATGCAGTGTGCCCAGGAACACTGAGAGTCATATCGTCCATGATTCTTTGCCATCGCATGATGAAATGCTCTATTTATATTAAAATGAAGGTGTTCCTATGGGAGACATAGAGCAGAATGAAACAACAAACAGAGCTTTAGAGACTGAATATGTGAAGTGACAATAACAACAAAATGGTAGCTCTTGTTGCAGGGAGGCCCAGAGGACAGTAGACAGACTTAGTGCATGAGCAACAGTGGCTTGAACTTGGCAGCTCTCGCAGGTTTAAGTACTGAGGGTATAGCAGTCAATCAAACAATTTCTCTTCTGCATGTCTTGATCTGGTATGCCATTCTAAAAATATGTTTTTGGCTGAGAGTCAGGGATATTTTTCTTCCTTCTGTTAAACAAATGAAGCATTTTATCAGATAATCATATTTCTTCATGTAATTGAACTCATAGCAATATTCTGATTGTAATGATCTATTTACTGCAGATTAAGCCACAAAAATTACATTAAGTTTAATGTGATACAACATCCAGGCTCAAAAAAAAAGAGAGTGAAAATTTGAGTTGAAGTACGAATGTTCTCTCCTTGAAGACCAATTTTCATGGTAATAGAATGGATGAGACTGGAGGAAGTGAGCACAGGGTTTCTTTGTAATCGTTGAAGCCATGAAACTAAGCATCCTCAGATAGGGCAACCAGTAAATGACAGATGCGAAGACCTGGGCTTTTCCCTTTAGCTTTGTTACTCTTCAGGTATATTCAATCTTGTGAAAGTGATTTTACCTCTTTCGGATGCAAGTTCATTATCTATTAAATTCTCTATTATATTAAGTGATCTGTAAGTGTCCTTCCAGAATGAAAACCTATTATTCTTAATAGAATTCAGATTAAGAAAAAATTAAAATATTATTTATTAGAAGTGCTCAAAATTAATCATTGTCTGCATGTTTTATTGAGAGTACCTGGAAATCAAGCATCAATATACAAGGTAAAGCAGGTAACCAAGCTAATATTTTGTGATCTCAGTTGCTACGTATTAGACAGACTTTCTGAGAATTTTGAAACAGGTTATGGATTTTGTTTTCATTTATCTTTGAGCACAGAAGAGCTGGCCTTTAATATAGGGATAGGTGGTCTTTCTCTGGCCCTTTATTTTTTTAAGAGATTAAAATGGAAAATCTTTTTATAAGATAAACACTTAGTTAAAATGTGTAGGTTCATATTTAATCATGAGTCTAGAAAATCTGAATTTTTTCACAACACAGTGATTCAGCATTTATGATCTAGTTACTATAGTCTAATAACCATCTGCCACTGTACAAAGTTATTACAATATTATCAAATTATATTCCCTGTGCTATATATTATGTCCCTGTGATTTATTTACTTTATAACTAGAAGTTTGTACCTCTTATTTCCCTTCATCTTTTCCACCCATCTTGCACCACCCTCCCATTTGGCAACCATCAGTTTGTTCTCTGTATCTGTTTGTTTATGTTTTGTTTCATTTGTTCACTTTTTAAAAATTCCATACATAAATGAAATGATGAAATATTTGTCTTTTTGTGTTATAATGATCTCCCTTAGCATAACACCCTCTAGGAAAATCCATGTTGTTGCGAGTGGTAGGATTTCAATCTTTTTTATTGCCAAGTAATATTCTATTGTATATATCTACATACTATATCTTTAATCATTTACCTATCATTGGACACCTAGGGTGCTTCTATATGTTGGCTATTGTGAATAACACTGCAGTGAACATAAGTGTGGATATATCTTTTTTAAATAATGTTTTCATTTTCTTCAGATAAATACTCAGAAATGGAATTGCTGGATAATCTGGATTCTGAGTGCTTGACAAATAGTGTATTTTCAAACTCATTGCTTCCCAACATCTATAAAAAGATCTTCAGACAGAAACAATTTATGGAAAGGGTTACTTAAAAGGTACAACTTATTATTATTCCAGACACTTTAAAATCTACCCTTGGATTTGGTCAAATTGGAGGAAAACCGTGTACCTGGATGGCAGTGTATTCGCCCCCTCCCCTCTCGAATTGCCTTTGCTGAAATGCTGTTTTAGAGTGATGCCACGAACTCTATGAACTTGTCATTGTGTCAACTCTAAAAGTTTGGTTGAGACTATAAGCCAGTATGTTACATGGTGCTGGTTTTATGAGGACTATGGGAGGAATTTCTGTCGGATATTAGTAACAGCAATAATTTTGCTTTTCCTAACAACTGTTCTGTTTTATCTTATATACCTTGTAAATTGTGTAACTGATCAGGATTTTATTTTCCCACTGACTGCTGGAAAGCTTAGGGCCAGATTTGCAGCTCCCTGATTGAAAGTCCTTATGTATGATTTTTTGGGACTCTCTTTCCTTGCTGCATTTTATGACCTTGTGCACATTTTCTTCCCTTTATCCCTCCTACTTCTAATTCAATTTATCCCTTTTGTTTTACTTTTCATCAGACAAAAATATTTCTTCAACTAGGTGATATACACACACACATATATGCATATGCACACACACACATACTGTTTATTTCTTTCCTTGTTTCAAAAAGGACTTAACAGAGTTTAACAAAATATATGCAACTCTATTAAAATATGAGCCACTTAAACCAGTAAACAGGGGTAAAGTTAAGGTGCTTTTTAAGGGGCAGTTACTTGATGGTGAAGATTAGATCAGAGTGATTCTTTCATTGGATTCTGTGGACTCAGGGTAAGTAACTTTCTCCCATGCAGGAACACGTTCAACTACATATGACTTAGTCATAATCTGCTTTCTCATTACATTTTTTGAGCAGTTACCTCCTCCCATCAAAACTCTAACAGTCACCTCCCACCATTTTCTTCTGGACTTGATAATCAGTATACCTATATCTCTACATGAACAATGTATGATGGTAGAAAACTCTTAGCCCTCTTTTGAAAGATTTCTAAATTTTTCCATAAGCTGTCATTTATTAAGCACATTTTACTTCTGGAAATGCTATCCTATAATCAGAGTGATTTCTTCTTCATAAACTGGAAATAATATTACCAAAGTGCTGTTTTTGGAGGCAATGTAGAATAGTGAATCCCATTATTCAATCTATCTCTACCACTTTCTTGTTAAGTGACTTTGGAAAAATTGCTCACCTTCTTTGTAAAATAGTTCCTACTTATAAATTTAATGTGAGGATTAAATGAGTTAATAGATGCAAAGTGTGTTGATTTAATTGTCACGACTAAAAGTTTATCAAAAGTTAAGTATAACCTTGGGGACATTTTATCAAGTAATTTTGCAAAAAATGACACTACAAGAAGAAATTCACTTCTGCAATTACTGCCAGGGATGCTAGCATAAAGGGGTGGAGGAGTAGTGGGGCAATGTTTCTCTCCTTCCCTCTCTCTCTCTCTCTCTCTCAAATCAATGCAATTTTTTAAAAAGAATAATGGCATGGAAAGACACCATATACAAAAATTTTATTTATTAATGTGTTTATTCTACAGCAACCCTGTGCCTTTCTAGAAAAAGGCAGTTCATAAGAAATGAAGGAGAAAAAATGTTGAGACTTCTGTTTGAACCGGGAAGATCTGTATTTGAATCTCACCTGCAACATTTGCTGCTTATGTAATTCACTAACTATTTCAACATCCCAGTTTCCTCATATGTAAAATAAAGGTAATGCCTACTTCTCAAAGTTGTAATGGTGAGAAAGATGTAAGATCAATGTTTTAAGGTAGTCTCAGGATATTGGCCCAAGAGAGTAAAGGTGGGGCTACAAATTCTCCCCAGGCAGGCCTGGGATGGGGACTCACACACTGTCATTACCTCTTCTGTGAGGTCAGGAAGGAACTGTCCTGGTGAAGGCCTGTTGCTGCCTCTGCACATGGCTTTGGCTCCATTCTGTGAATGTCTTTCCTTTTAGGTAAAAAATTCTGTGTTAGCAGCTGAGTGACTCTGACAGCTTCCTATCCATGGAATGTTGTAACAAGGTTTCTTATTATTTTTCCCTTTATATAATTTAATCCAAGATCCAGTACCATTCTATTACAATTTTGCAACTTTTGTATGGATCTGTTTGGGTTTTACTACAAGTTCAAATATCCACATTCACACTTTTTTTTGAGACAGACCTGTGTCTCCTTTGAGCCCTGCATGAGGCTGCTGTGGGAGAATGTCTTAAAGACTCTTACTATGGAGAGGGTTTACTAGGTACTACCTGAAATTTGCAAAGATTATAAAAATGGAATACAGCCACACCCCATGAAGTCAGGCTACTGGCCAAAAATCTATGTGTGATCTTTCAGGCCCTACTATAAACAATTACAAAGACTCACCTGGCCTACCTCATGTACAAAGCTGACCTGCAATCACTGAACTTGGAGCACTGCAGTCTTTGAAGAAAGAAGCAGTCAAGGACACAGGCCCCTGACTGCGCATGCTCTCATGTATACCCGCATTCTTAGTTCAGACGTTTCTATTTGGAAGACTCTTTATTAGGGGCCTATGGTTAAGGCCTTCCTCCGGTATCTCTGCCGACACTTCTCTCTGGGAGGAGGGAGGTACCTTGAAAGCAATGGTCTCCATTCTAATTCAGTACCCAGTACTTTCTAACCCTAGCTTTTCCCCCTCTTCCTCTTCCTTTTCCTTGTGCCCAGGTCCATAAAATGTCAGAAGACTTTTAGTTGGGGCTCCCTGGGCAGTTAGATAATTCCACACATTTCCCTAATCCATGGGACCCTTACCCAACGTCACCCCATGGGGAAATAGAATATTGAGGTTGCTTCGATTTCTTCTATTTATTTAGTCTTTCTATATTATCACACTCAGTGGTTAAAGGCTTGATTGTTGCCTGACCATAGCAGCTCAAGCTCTCTACATACCCTTGATTTGATATTTGGTTCTAAGCATTTTTTTTTAGTTTGAAAATTTCTACCAATTGAGGTGATTGAGACTGAGAAACTGTTCTACTATCCATTTCTGCAAGTCCTGGGCCTTCTATATTTTCTCTAAATTCTTCTTGCATATTGAACAATTGCTTTTTCAGCTCATTTTTCTCTTCTTGTATCTAAGCATATTCAGCTAACACAAGTCAATTGGAGCTTGCAACATTCTTTGCAAAGGTATCTTAGTTTGTGAAATGAAGAATGAACCATAAATGTATTTAAGTATATTTCTTATCTTCCAAATTACCATAGGTGACAGTTTTTTAATTGTTCTGTATTATGTAACACATAACTCTTTCTTTTGTCTGTAATAGTCCCTTTTCCATTTTCCCACCTCCACACACAGATTTCTTTCCGCTTTTTCCAACTGCTACTCACTGCTCAGAAGCCAATGCCAAAAATATAAGCTTCTATTAAGGTATTTCATTACAAATTTCCATATCAATTAACTATGGCTGCATAATAAACTTACTTAAATATAGTGACTTAAATATTAAAGATTTATTTATTTCTCATAATTCTATGGGTTACTGACTGGTTTCTATGCTGATTTAAATTGAGCTCACCCATGTGACTACACTTAATTGCAGGCAGGTTGCACAGGAAGTTTCAAGATGACCTCACTCATGTTCAGCAGTTAGTTCTATTGTGGAGGATGCTTTGGTTCATCTCCATAAGGCCTTTCATTTTCCAGACAGCTAGACTGAGGCAATGAACTCTACCTCTTATCAGCAAAATCTACAAAAGATTTGTGGACATATTTAATGTACCATAATAGTATTGCCTACTGAAGTGAGAGGATTGTGTCCTGACCATGTGTCCTTAAAAACCTACTTCCCTTGAGGAAAACTGCTCTACAGAAAAATTGCTAGAAGTTGCTTCTCTTGGCTCAGCTCTTGAAAAACCTCTTCCACAACTACATATATTCTCAGCTCTTATGGCTTTCCCTGAGGTTCCTGCTGTTTTAAGCTGTCCTTTCTCATGATTACTTGTATGTTCTGTCTCTTTTATTGACAGTGGTATGGGTTAAATTGTGCCCCCTAAGTAGATATGTAGAAATCCTAACCCCCAGTACCTCAGAATATGATCTGATTTGGAAATAGGGTCTTTACAGAGGTGATCAAGTTGAAATGATGTCATTAGGAATGACATGACATTAGGAATGAAATGATGTCTAATATCATTTATAAGCATTATAAAAAGGGGGAATTTGAATACAGATACACACAGAGGGAAGATGATGTTAGGAGACACAGGAAGAGCACCATGTGGAGATGAAGGATCAGAGGGATTCATCTATAAACCATGGAATGCCAAAGATTGCTGGCAAACTACTGGAAGCTAGGAAGAGTCAAGGAATTTCCCTATAGGGTTCAGAGGGAGAATGACCCTGAATACACCTTGTTGGACATCTAGCTTCTAGAACCGTGAGAAAATCAATTTCTGTTGTTTAAAGTCATCCAGTTTGCAGTACCTTATTATGGCAAACCCAGCACAGTTAAAAAGACATTTTTTTCATGGAATTCTAAATCTTCACTTGCATGTACTGCTGTCCACATACCACTTGGCCCTAGAGCAGTTCAGTCTCCTGAAAGCCCAATCTAATTTTATCATCTGTCTGTGATCTGTCATTGTGAAGTCACTGCCTGGTGCTTTAAGAAATTTGCCCTGGTAACTCACATTTTACAATGTTTTTAGCCTTAAGTGCCTAAGTCTCAGAATAAAGTCTTAATTGTAACAGTGTATCACTATTATTTTTGACATGATAATTGTTTTTAAAATGACATCCATTTTTATAAGAAACCTAAAGAAAAGTCTGTTAGGAAAATCCATATTTTAATATACAATGATAAAGAAGATTCCACATAGATGGGTGACACAATTTTGGTTTTTAAAAAAGATAATGCAAACACTAAATTCTAGAAAAATCAGAAAACAAATAGAGTGTTACTAGAAACTAATCATATAAAAGATAAAATAACAAGAAAAATACTCATTTGGTTTCTAAAAGCTTTCCTTATGTATCATTTAATGTTTTAATGGATTTACCCAAAGTTATGCTATCAAAAAGGAATAGCCTATTGGTGTTAGTTCATAGGATATTTTATGCTTCTATAAAAATTAGAATAAATAAACTGACAAAATTAAATGAGGTAAGAGAACCCAGGTAAACTTAATCACTTCCACCATAATATAAATAGAAAAGATCTCCATATAAGCAGTGAAGAAAAAGTTATTTTATTAGCTTTGAAAACATGATGAAAGACTTATTATGGCTTATCCTGGCCTAAATGAAGCACAAAGCAAACTTTCTAACTTTTGTTGACTTACAAGTTAAAAAATCTTCAGGATGTTTCTTTTAAGTACATCTCTTACAAAATTTAAATTTCCATTCAAAAAGTTACAGGCTTAGGCACTCATTTCCCATAAATTTACTGAAGCATAAATATTAAATTTAACATTTAAAGAAATTATAATATTTGGAGAAAGAATGTATTTCAATTTATTTATGTCTCCTTTAATTTTTAAAAATTAAATCTATTGGGATGACATTGGCTAATAACACCACATAAGTTTCAAGTGCACAGTTCTACAGCACATCATCTGTATATGTGTGTGCTCATGGCCCAAAGTCAAGTATCCCTCCCTGACCATATATTTTACCCTCTACTCTCTTCAGCCTCCCACATCCCCTTTCTCCTCTGGTAACCATTATACTGTTGTCCGTGTCTAGGAGTTTGTTTGTTTCTTTCTTGTTTTCTTTTTTAATGTACATATGAGTGAAATCATATGGTTCTTTTACTGTTTCATCTGACTTATTTCTCTTAGCACAATACTTTCAAGATCCATTCATGTTATCCCAAATAGCAGTATTTCATCCTTTCTCATGGCTGAGTAGTATTCCATTGTATATAAGTACTACACCTGTACTGAATCATCCACTGAATGACACTGAGGTTGTTGCTATGCCTTGGCTGTCAAGAATAATAAAATGGTTTGTCTGTTTTCCTCTCAATTCCACACTGTCTCAATTTGGTATTGTAGTATAGTTTGAAGTCAAGGAGTGCGATACCTCCAGCTTTCTTTAAAATCAGGATTATTTTGGCTATTTGGGGACTTTTATGGTTTCAAACAAATTTGGCAATGTTTGTGTTTCATTTCTTTGAAAATGCTATTGGAATTTTGATGGGGATTGAATTAAATCTGTATATTTCTTCAGGTAATATAGCCATTTTAACTATAGTCATTCTTTAAATCCATGAACATGAAATATTTTTCCAGTTCTTTGTGTCTTACTCAAATTCTTTCTACAATATCTTCTAGTTTTTAGTGTATAGATCCTCCACTTCTTTTGTGAAGTTTTTTCTTATTCAGTTTTATCCTTTTTACTTTTGCAATTGCAAATGGAATTGTTTTCTTTATTTTTTTCTTGGTATTTCATTGTTAGTGTATATAAATGCAAAAGATTTTTATGTTAATTTTTCATCCTGAAAATTTACTGTGTTTATTATTTCTAATAGCCTTGTGGTAAAGTTTTTAGGGTTTTCTATATAGAGAATAAGTCGTCTGCAAAAAATGACCATTTTACTTTTTCTTTCCCAATTTGGAATTTATTTGTTTATTTATTTATTTATTCATTTATTTATTATCTATTTGCCTAACTGCTCTGGCTATGATGTCCAGTACTTTGTGGAATAACAGTGTTGAGAGTGGGCATCTTGCTTTTGCTCCTGATATTAGAGGAGAACTTTTCAGTCGTTTACCATTGAGTATAATATTAGCTGAGGGTTTGTTATAGAATATCTTTATTATATTAAGGTTCTTTTCTTTCATACCCACATTACTGAGTGTTTTAATAATAAATAAACATTATATTGGCAAATGCCTTTCCTGCATCTATTGATATAATCATGATTTTTATCCTTTATTTTGTTAATATGGTGTATCACATTGATTAATTTGCATATGTGAACCATCCTGAACCCCTGGAATGAACCCCACTTGATCATGATGCATTACCTTTTAAATGTATTGTTCTATTTGTTTTTCTTTCTTTTTTATTGTTGTTCAAGTACAGTTGTCTCCACTTCCCCCCACCACTTTGATTGGCTAGTGTTTTGTTTAATATTTTTGCATCTGTATTCATCAGAGATATTGGTCTGTAATTTTCTTTTCTGAGGTTGTCTGTGCAAGGTTTTGGTATTAGATTAATGTTGGACTCATAAAATGAATTAGGAAATATTTTCTCTTCAGTCTTTTGGAAGAGTTTGAGAAAGATAGGTATTAAATATTCTTTAAATGTGTGGTAGAATTAACTACCAAAGCTATCTGGTCCTCAACTTTTATTTGGGGGAAGCTTTTACTGACTGTTTCAATTTTCTTACTGTTGATCAGTATATTTAGATTTTCCAGTTCTTCATGATCAGTCTAGTAAGATTATGCATTTCTACAACCCAGGCTATTTCTTCTAGATTATTTCATTTGATGGACTATAGTTTTTAATAGTATTTTCATATAGTCCTTTGTATTTCTGTGATGTTCCATTGTAAGTTCCCCTCTTTCATTTCTGTTTTTGTGTGAGTCTTTTCTCTTTTTCCATTCATCAGTCCAGCCAGCAGTTTATCTGTTTTGTTTATATTTGAGATGAACCAGCTTTTTGTTGCTTTATTTTTTTCTATCATCTTTCAGTTTTCTATTTTATTTAATTGTGCTCTAAGTTTTATTATTTCATTTCTCTTACTGACTTTGGATTTCATATGTTCTTTCTTTTAAATTCTATAAGGTGAAATGTTAGGTTGATTACTTGGGAGTTTTCTTGTTTCTTCAGGTGGGTCTGTATTGCTATAAACTTTCCTCTTATTACCACTTTTGCTGCCTCCTCGAAATTGTGATATGCTGCATTGCCATTCTCATTAGTCTGTACATATCTTTTCATCATATTTCTTTTTTGACCCAGCCATTGTTCATTTGCATATTTTAAATCTCCACATATCTGTGGTTTGTCCAGATTTCTTTTTGCAGTTGCTTTCCAGTTTCAGAGCACTAAGGTCATAGACTATGCTTGGTATTATTTGAATCTTTTTAAATTTGTTGAGGCTAGTTTTGTGCTTCCATGTATAATCTATGTGCACTACAGAAGAATGTATATTTTGGTGTTCTATGATGAAAAGCTCTGTAAATGTTGATTATGTTTATTTGATCTATTGTGTTATTTAAGTCTAAAATTTCCTTATTGATTTTCTGTTTGGATGATTTATCCATTCTTGTCAATGAGGTGTTTAGGTTTGATACTATTATTTCATTTTTGTTAGTTTCTCCTTTTAGTTTTGTTAGGAATTGTTTTATATATTTTGGTGATTCCAGGTTGTGTGCATATATTTTAATGTGTACATCCTCTTGATATAGTGTCCCTTTTATTATTTTAAAATGACCATCTTTATCCTTGTTACCTTTTTATCTCAAATCTATTTTGTTTGATATAAGTATGGCTATACCGTTTTTCTCTGGATGTCATTTCCTTGCAGTATCATCTGCCATCCCTTCGGTTTGAGTCTATGTTTCTCTTTACAGCTGAGGTGTGTCCTCTAAAGGCGGCATACACCAGAGTTTTATTTTTTTGAGCCATCTCCCTAATCTGTGTGTTCAGTTTTTACATTCAGGAAAGATTATTGATATATAAAGATATCCTATAACCATTTTGTCTTTTGTTTTCCGTTGGTTCTGTGTCTTATGTTTATTTTCCCTTGTGTTTCTGTTGTTTTACTTTGGTGGTATCCTATTTTCTTGTTTCCTCTTTTTATGTTATGTGTCTCAGTCCTAGATATTTGTTTTGTGGCTGCCACTAGATGTATACAAGAAAATGTTTATGTGTAATAATTTGTTTCTTCTGTTTGCAACTAAGCTCCATTCACCTGTGCAAGTTCAGTGCTTTCTCCCCCTCCTCTTCTTTGTTTTTGGTTGTCACATATTATTACATTTTATGTTGTGCATTGATTTCCAAAGTGCAGTAGCTAATGTGTTTTTATTTCGGTAAATACTTTTACTTCCTTTAGACTTTATGTTATGTTTATGTGTTTAATATTCTATTCTGAACAAGAGTTGCAATTTCTTCCTTCTGTCTATTTTTAGTCATCTTACCAGGATTTTGAAATTTGTTTTTTTGTTTCAGGTAGAAGAGTATTTTTCAGCACCTCTTGTTAATACAGTCCTTAATGGTGGTAAATTCCTTCTACTTCTATATTTCTAGAAAAGCCTTTATTTCTACTTCATTCAAAAAAAGCCCCCACAACTTTGCCTGGCTGGTGATTTCTCTTACTCTAATATTTTAAACATTTGATTTCTCTCTCCTAGCTTGTAGTTTCCTCTAAAAAATCAAATAATACTCAAATGGAATTTCATTTATAGGTTATTGTCTTCTTTTCCTTGGTCACCTTGAGAATTTTTCTTTGTTATTAATTTTTGATAGCTTCAAAATAATGTGCCTTGGAGAAGGCCTTTGTGAATGAAGATAATTAGGTGTTCTGTTAGCTTCTTGGATTTGAGGGTCCAGCTCTTTCCATAGGTATGTGAAGTTGTTGCCAATTATTCATTTGATTAGACTCTGTTCCTTTCTACCTCTTTTCTTTTTCTGATATACCCATTTTTCTTATACTGCTCTTTCTAATGGAGTCAGTTTTTGTAGAGCTTTCTTTTTCTTCTTCTTGTTTTTATTCTTCATTTTCTCTCTTTTTCCACCTAAGTCATTTCTAGATTTCTGTCTTTAATTTTTAATATCATCAATTCTTTTCTTCACCTGGGCTGCTCTATTTCTTAAGCTTGCTAATTCTAGTTCATCTCATTTACTTAGCTCTTCAGCTCCAGAATTTCTGTTTGGTTCTTTTGTTACATTTACAATCCCTTTGGTACAGAATTCCTTTTTTCATTGATTTTATTCCTGAGGTCATTGAATTGATTCCCTGGGTTTTCTTGTATCTTATTGTGTTTTTTCAAGTATTTGACTCTTAATTGTTTAGCAAGTTAATAGGTAGAGGTCTTTCTTTCTTCTTTTTACCAGTAGTTGCTGCTGAAGCACAACTTTTTGTTTTACATTCAGTACTTGAGCTTCTGGTATCTCTGTGGGGCTGTGTCACCTTGGCTATGGAAAATGTCAGCTACTCCACCAGGTGGTAGGTAGGTGTCCTCTTGATGACTGGTCACCTCAGTCTCAGAGCACCACTCCCAAAGTGAGGTGTTGTAGGCTGTCAGTCTTCTGGCTGGTGTGTTCCCTGTGCCATTTTCCTGTAGCCAGAAGCCACAGGTTTTTCAGAGCTTTGTCTTCAGATTATGACATTATTACTTCCCTTAAACAAATTACTAATTAGCACATTTGGAAGGTAAAACAATCAGACAAATATTTTGAAACATTTATCATAGTGGTTATCCAAGGCAGCTTCAAATAAAGACATTAGGTGACCTGTTACTCCATGTTCAAATATTCCATTCTATCTACAATGCTTGAAATCACCACATTCAGCCAATCATCTTTAAATAGGCATATAGCTAAATTAAAATAAAACACATAACTATTTGTTTCATAAAAAATCCCAATAACAAGCAGTATTCTACCAGTGTATTGTCATACAGTAATCATTTTCCTTGTAACTCTGGTCTCTCCATGATCTGGAACTCGGTGGGAAGAGAACTCAGGGATGTCCTTTGAAATGGCCTCCTCTAGGTGGATGAGAAAAGTTGTGTTGTTTTTCCACAGTCTCTCCCTTTCAACACAGACATTTATTCAACTTTAGTAGATTAGAACTACTAGTCTTCATTATTTCTGCTGCCATTTTATATCTGAAAAGAATTTCCTATAACTTGCTTTAAGATTATTTAGATTATATTGAACAACTATTCTATAATCTAAGTGATTGAGATATTACAGGAACAGGGAAGGAGAGAAAGATTATGTATATGTATCTGTATATGTATATGTATATATCTCATAGGTAGATAAACCAGTAGATATTTTGGTTATAAAATTGCAGGTAATTGAACATAAAAATATGACTTGTCCTAGAAATATAATTCTACAAATTCCTTTATAACAAAAAGTGTTGAGGAAAAGGTTCACATTCAACAAAATTTTACCCTCAGCCATTCTGTATTTTTTCTCCACAGAGCAGTGAGTAGCATTCTCTCTGTAGCCTTGAAATCTGTGTGTACAAAACTGCAGATCCAAGAAAATATCAATTGCTAGCTCTTTAGCCACTAACTCACTTATAACCGCTGGGAATTCTCTTAACCTCATCTGTAAAATGGGGCTAATAACATTGACCTGTTTCATGGGCTGCTGGGAGGTCTGGCAGTGAATGTTTGAAAAACACTTTAAAAATACAAATGAAAAATGGAAAAAATACAGAAAGGTCATTTAGGTGACAGCAGAAATGCACAATGCATTTGAGGTGAACCAGGTTAAACAAATGTGCAGCTGAGACCCCTGAATGAGGGTGGGTGAGTCAGGCTGTTTCTCTTCAATGGCAACAGCTTGTTTTGAAGCATTTGATAAGACAGCACCATCAAGAAGAGTGTGTTTGATGTCAGGGGATAGCAATTTCGTAAGAAGTGATTCTAAGCACAAATTTACCACTGTAAACATTTTGAAAATGTAAAGGCAAATAAAGCTATAATAAAAAGGGAAAAACCTCACAGACAAAAACATTGAGTTCTTTTCACATAAGTGCAAACGTATGTAAGGGTTTTAGAGCTGCTTGGAAGTCAGAATGTATGGTAGCAGTATGGAGTCACAAAGAAGGAGACAATGCAAGGGAAAACATTAGCCCAGAGCCCTGACTCAGATGGCTAATTGAGGTAAATGCATCACCAAGGCAGAGATTGGGAGGTAAACAGAAATACTCTCCCAAGCTTTCCCTTGTCAAATACCTCCAAATTGGAGCCCCATTATGTGTCACATATATACTGACCACTTTAATAATTTCAATCAACCCTCTCAATAATGTTTTGGGGTCAGTGGCATTATCTTCATTTTATGTAAGAGGAAACAAAGTTTCAAATAAATTATTTAACATTCTCAGGATCACAGATCTACAAAGAGACCAAACAGAGATTTACACCCAAGTCTATCTGATTGTGAAGTTCAGTCTAACTGATTCTGCAGTTTTAGATGTGCATGTGTACCCCAACTGATTATTCAGGGACAAGGCAGGCATTCAATCAAGGCAGATAGAATCAAAGCCAAGGTAAGTCTTGATTATATAAGACCAGGTATCTCAATAATGCATTTATAAGACTTTTGTAAGTCTGTTTGTAATGGTATATGTGTATTTTTTGCTTCTTAAAAGTAATTTAAAGCATGCTACATATACATAAAATGTGTAACTCATAAGTATAGAACACCTTAAATTTTCACAAACTGAACACCTGTGCATAAGTACTCAGATCAAGAAATAGAGCATTACCAGCACCTGATAGTCCCTAGATATTCCCTTGCAGTCACTTTGCCCCACAAAGTTAGTTCATGTCAGTTAACTTATACTAATTTTTGTTTCAACCAATTTATTATGTATAGCTATTAGTTAGCTAATTCTAATTGATGCAAATATCCCTTGAAACAACTATAAGACAGAATATTTATCCATTTTACTATTAATAGGTATTGGATAATTTCAAGTTTAAAGCTATTAAGGAATGGCATTACTATGAAAATAATATTCATGTATTTGGTATATATGTGTGTACATGTATGTGCATACACACACATTCCTTTTTGTTTAAGATTTTATTTCTTTTTGGAGAGGGAAGGGAAGGAGAGAGAGAGGGAGAGAGAGAGAGAGAGAGAGAGGGAGAGAGAAAAACATCAATGTGTGGTTGCTGGGGGTCATGGCCTGCAACCCAGGCATGTGCCCTGACTGGGAATTGAACCTGCGACACTTTGGTTCGCAGCCCGCGCTCAATCCACTGAGCTACGTCAGCCAGTGCGACACACACATTTCTATTGGGTATATACCTAGTGCAGCATTTATGCATCATAGGTACAGATACCTCATATTCTTAAAACTAATTGTTTAGTCTTAAACTGTTTGTATCAATTTATACTCCCACTTGCAATGCATGAGAGCTCTGGTTTGTACACATTCCACCAACATTTGGTATTTTCCTTTTTTTCATATTAGTTTTCATAGTATATTTTACCATAATTAACCCCTGTACATTGGAAAATATTTTTTAAAGAACTAATACTAAAACAAAGGTGACTTAAGTATCCTATGTAGCAGAAATCTAATGTAACACAAACTTTTTCCCATTGTTTCAGTAAGGATAAACTCTGTGACTAATTTTAGTGAGCCTAAAAGCCCCTGTTGGAGTAAATGGAAAATTTTCTTTTTCTGATTTTCTTAATTTTAAAAAAGTTAAGTAATATGTGTACTAATGCTCTCTCTTTTAGGTCTACTTACCTTTGACCTGAGTCCCAGTGAGTTTATAAACTTGATTTATTTATTATTTCCTCATAACACAGAACCCAGGATACCACACAGAAGCCATTCTGTTTATGGCAGGACTATCAGGAGGGAGAGAAAAATGGATAAACTGTAGAGTGCCTCGGAAAGTAATGGATTCTCTAATTATCCAGAGGGTTCTACCATTTCTCTATGTATCTCCATGTATCTTCACTTGTATCTCACTTGTATCTCCATGTATCTCCAAAAAAATATATTTTTTAAATATATTTTATTGATTATGTTATTACAGTTGTCCAATTTTTTCTCCTCTTTATTCTCCTCCACCCTGTACCCCCTCCCACCATCATTCCACCACCGTAGTTCTTGTCCATGGGTCATACATATAAGTTATTTGGCTTCTCCATTTCCCATACTATTCTTACCCTCCCCCTGTTTATTTTGTACCTACCAATTATGCTTCTTATTCCTTGTACCTTTTCCCACATTCTCACCTCCCTTACCCTCCCAGCTGCTAACCCTCCATGTGATCCCTATTTCTGTGACTCTGTTCCTATTTTATCTGTTTACTTAGTTCATTTTTTTAATTTTGTTTTTGTTTTTTGTTGTTTTTAGGTTTGGTTGTCAATAGTTATGAGTTTGTTGTCAGTTTACTGTTCATAGTTTTGGTCTTCTTTTTCTTAGATAAGTCCCTTTAACATTTCATGCAATAAGGGTTTGGTGATGATAAATGCCTTTAACTTGACCTTATTTGGGAAGCACTTTATCTGGCCTTCCATTCTAAATGATTGCTTAGCTGGACAGAGTAATCTTGTATGTAAGGTCCTTGCCTTTCATGACTTTGAACATTTCTTTCCAGACTGCAGGGTTTGTTTTCAGAAATCAGCTAATAGGCTTCTGGGAACTCCTTTGTAAGTAACTGTCTCCTTTTCTCTTCCTACTTTTAAGGTCCTCTCCTTATCTTTCATCTTGGGTAATATAATTATGATGTACCTTGGGTGTGTGCTTCCTTGGTTCCAACTTCTTTGGGACTCTCTGAGCCTTCTTGACTTCCCAGAAGTCTATTTCCTTTGCCAGATTAGGGAAGTTCTCCATTATGTTTTCACATTAAGTTTTCAATTTCTTGCTCTTCCTCTTCTCCTTCTGGCACCCGTATGATTTGGATGTTGGAACATATAAAGTTGTCCTGGAGGTTCCTAAGCCTCTCCTCATTTTTTTAAATTCATATTTCTTCATTCTGTTCTGTTGGATGTTTATTTCTTCTTACTGGTCCAAACCATTGATTTGAATCCTGGTTTCCTTCCCTTCACTCTTGGTTTCCTGAACATTTTTTTTTATTTTACTTTTCATAGCCTTCACTTTTTCCTCTATTTTGCAACCATACTCAACTATTTCTGTAAGCATCCTGATGACCAGTGTTTTGAACTGTGCACCTGATAAATTGACTATCTCTCCATCACTTAGTTGTATTTTTTCTGGGGCTTTGATCTGTTCTTTCACATGGGGCATATTTTTTTGTCTCAGAACACCTGTTACGTAGTAAGGGGTGAAGCCTTAGGTATTCGCCAGGCCAGGGCAACCCACATTGCTTCATTGTGGTGCTGTATGTGGATGTGGTTCAGAAAGGGAACAATGCCACTTGCTCAGCTCTCTGCTGGCTTTCAGTCACTTCCTCTGCTGTCCACAAGCAAATTGGGGCCTTCTGGTACTGATTCCTGGGTGGGTGGGTTTGTGTATATTCTAAAACCCTGTGTATCTCCCCAACAAATTCTCTTGTGAGGCTGGGAGTTTCTGCTGCTGCAATTCCCACAAGTTTTTTCAGAGGTTTTGAGGCTTTATGTCCCTGCACTGGAACCCTGGCTTGCATGATCTGTCTTGCTCCCCAGTTGTTCCTCCCGGTTTATCCACATGCAAATGTGGACTAAATAAAATCTGACAACAGGTGTCATGTGCAGTCTCTGAATAAAGGAGTAGAAATGTGTGGCTACAGGCAGACAAGAGTGCTGTGCAAGGAGTCATGAACTATGAATCAGAAGACTTTTAAGTTCCATTCTTGGTTCCCCCATGGTTTTATAGCCTCACCTGATTCCTTAATCTCTCAGGCTCAGACCTTCCTTGGTGGTAATTATACAACTTCTAAGTCAGGTTGCTGAAAGTAAAAAAAAAAATGTTAATCCACATTCATGGATTCCACCCCACAGGTACTGAATTAGGTTTTCTGGTGTTAGGCTCTAAACTTATTATTTGAATGAAGCATCAATGTTTCTGCCTGTTGAAGTTTGAGAATCTAAGATAGATTCCAGTGCAGTATTTTCCAAATCTGCCTCAGCATAAATTTGATCAGGACTATTGATTAGAAATATAGATACCCAAGCCTCCACTGTCACCCTAGATGTTCTAATTAGTAAGTGCATTCTCATTGGTTCATTGTATCCCATTGTGTGACTATTCTGCAATTTATTCATTAATTTATGAATTTCTATTGTGATGGGAATTTGGTTAATTTCCAGATTTTGGATAGTGCCAACAGTGCTGTTATCAACATTATTTCGTGTGCCTTGTGGTGCATTTATGTTTGCATTTCTGTTGGGAATAGTCTTAGGAGGGGAATGACAGGGCCATTCAGTGTAGTGCATGTTGTTAGCTTTTTGTAGGTGCTGTTAGAGAGTTTTTCAAAGTGGGTGTACCACTTTATTCTCCCCCAACAGGGTACAGAGTTCCAGTTGCTCCACATTGTTACTGTGACTTAATATTTTCTGTCTTTTAGCTTTGTCTGCGGGTGGCTAGGTGGAAAGTTACATAGTGATATATCATTATTGTATACTTTCAGTAGTTTCTTAACTTATTTTGATTAACCACTTGAATATTTTCTTTTGTGATGTGCCTATTTAAATCTTTTTCCCAATTTTAAATTTTTTCTTTACTTCTTCTCTCACACTCTTCATTTTTTATGTAGATCTGAGTTTCTGACCTATATCATTTTCTTTTTCTTCTGAAGAACTTCTTTTAACATTCCTTGCAAGGCAGGTTGACTGGCAAACAAATTCCCTGAATTTTTGTTTGAGAAATTCTCTATTGCTCCTTCACTTTTAAAATATTATTTTACTAAATACATAATTTTAGGCCAATATTTTATCTATTGACATTTTAAATGTTTTGCTCTGCTCTCTTTGTGCTCACATAGTTTATGGAAAAGAACTCCAGTATAATTCTCATCCTTTTACTTCAATAGATAAGATGCTTTTTCTTTGCCTTCCAAGGTTTTCTTGTCTTTGACTTACTACAGTTTAAATTATTTGCCCAGGCAAATTTTTTTGACATTTACCTTGCTAGGTTTTCTCTGAAATATCTTGATCTGTGGTTGGTGTCTGCCATTAATTTTAGAAAATTATCAATCATTATTACTTCAAATATTTTTTCTGCTCCTTTCTCTCTTTCTACTTTTCCTGGTATCCCCATTAGGTTTATGTTACATCTTTTGAAATTTTCCCACAGTCCTTGGCTATTTTATTTCATTTTTCCATATTCTTCTTTCTCTTTATTTTTTAGTTTGGTAAGTTCCTGTTGGCATATCTCCAAACTCATTGACGCTTTAGCCATGTTCAATCTACTGATCAGCACCATTAAAGGTTTTCTTCATCTATTAAACAATGATTTGTTGTCTGCAATAGCATTTCATTTGGCTCTTTTTTAAACAGTATTCTATTGCATTTTTCTTTTCTTTTTTTTGTTGTTGTTTCAATTACAGTTGTCCTCATTTCCCCCCATTATTCTCCCATGCCCTATCTACTGCCCACTGCCCAGATTCAGCCTTCCCCCATCTCATTGTCTTTGTCCATGGGTCCTCTACTTGACCCTTCCACTTCTTTCCCTCTCCCCACCCCTCTGGTCACTGTCAGTTTGTTCTTTATTTCAGTATCTCTGGTTTTATTTTGCTTGCTTGATTTGTTTTGCTGACTATGTTCCACTTATACGTGACATCATATAGTATTTGTCTTTCTCAACCTGGCTTATTTCACTTAGCATAATGCTTTTCATTTCCACCTATGATGTCACAAAGTGTAGGAGTTCCTTCTTTCTTTCTGCTGCATAGTATTCCATCATGTAAATGTACCACAGTTTTTTGATGCACTCATTTACTGATGGAGTTTCTACCTTCTGTTTATATTACTTATCTGTTCTTTCCATTAGTGATCTTAGGGTATTTTAAATTTTAAATTCCTACTCTGATAACTCCAAAATCTCTAACATAATCTCAACAAAATCTCTGAGTCTAGTTCAGGTGTGTGCTTTGTCTTTTCATATGGTGTTTTTTGCCTTTTGGCATAACTTATGATTTTGTATTGAAAGTTGAACATGATGTATCAGGAGAAAGGAACAGAAGCAAATGGGCATTAGAGTATGGTTTATGAGTATATAGCTAGCACTTAGGCTGTGTTTACTGTTTTCTCTAGTTGTGGTGTCACATGATAAAATTTTCTGTAGTGTCATTGTTTTTGTCTTCCCTGTTGTCTTTGGGTCTTTCTAGAGAATCCTTAGAAATGCTTCAGTGACTAAGGCTTGTAGTTCTTTTAACTTCAATCCTCTGTAATTGCATAGAAGCCCTATTGTTGGGTAGATCCCATGTGATGTAGGGGGAGCATGTTCTAGCCCTATAATTAGGCTGAGTCTTTTAGTGAGCATAAGCTGGGTGTTTCCCTCATTCTACACTGAAGGCTAGTGGGGCTGGAGTTGAGTCTCTCACTTTTCTCAGATCAGTTAAGATTTGGTAAATCCCCAGTAAGTTAGGTTCTGTGAAATAGTTTCTCTTGAGTATAAGCCTTGTCAAGAAAAACAAAGGTCTGGACATATTTCTTCCTTGCTTTTCTTTCTTTTAAAAAAATTAATTGAATTTATTGGGGTGATATTGGTTAATAAAATTATATAGGTTTCTGGTATACAATTCTATAATACTTCATCTGTATATTGTATTGTGTGTTCACTACCCAGGTCAGGTCTCCTTCCACCACCTTTTATTCCCCCTGACTCTCCTCTACCCACCTCCCTTTTTCCTTCTGGTAATCACCACACTGTTGCCTGTGTCTATGGGATTATAGACTTTTTTTCCTACTCAACCCCTACACCTTTTGCACCCAGCCCCTGGCCTCCATCTCTTCTGACAGCTTTTAGTCTGTTCTTTGTAGTTATAAGTCTGTTTCCATTTTGTTTATTAGCTTATTTTTTATTAGCTTTCACATATAAGTGAAATCATATGGTACTTGTCTTTTCCTGACTGGCTTATTTCACTTAGCAAAATACTCTTCAGGTTTATCCATGCTGTTGCAAAAGGTAAGATTTTCTTCTTTTTATGGCTGAGTAGTATTCCATTGTTTAAATGAACCACTTGTTTTTTATCTGTTCATCTACTGATATGTTGGGTTGTTTCCAGATCTTGGCTATTGTAAATAATGCTGCAATGAACATAGAGGTACATATATTCTTTTGAATTAGTGTTTCAAGATTCTTCAAATATATTCCCAGAAGTGGAATTGCTGAGTGATAAGGAAGTTCCATCTTTAATTTTTTGAGGTAACTTTGTACTGCTTTCCACAGTGATGGCACCAATCTGCATTCTTTCTGACAATGCACTAGGGTTTCCTTTTCTCCACATCCTTGTCAACACTTGTACTTTGTTGATTTATTGATAATAGCTATTCTGACAGGTGTGAGGTGATATCTCATTGTGGTTTTAATTTGCATTTCTCTGATGATTAGCATCTCTGATGTTGAGCATTTTTCATGTGTGTATTGGCCATCTATATGTCCTCTTTGGAAAACTGTTTATTTGGGTCCTTTGACTATTTTTTAACTGGATTGTTTATGGGGGGGGCTGGTATTGAGTTTTATAAGATTTTTTAATAACTATTTAAAGTGGTTACTTTTTTTCCTTCTTCCTGCTGGGGTAGGAAGGGATTGTTCTCTAATCCTTGGGTTGTAAGGATTTACAACACTCCTCAAGTTGTAACTTGATAGTTTAATAAAGTGGAAACAATTCTGTAAATACTTGTCAAATATTTTTAAATTTTATCTTTGGTGGTCATTCTCTTGATCTTTAGGTAGAATGTCCATACTTTTTAAAAGAGAGGAAAGTAGGAATCATATATTTACACTTTGATGGGAGAGTCAAAGATGCTCTAAACAGCTTACACATTTTACATAGTATTTAGTTAATGTTTGTAATTTAGTTTTGGAGAATAAGGAACAATTTTAAACAATCTTTTCTCCATTTAAAGATAGAACCATTTCAAGTTAGTGAGGATTAATATATTAGTTTAAAAATTTTTAGAGCATTATTCTTCCAAGTCTCTATCTGTAAAGATATAAAATAGAAAGAGATCAACTTTAATTAAGCTTTGGTCTATATAATTCCCTTACAGATAAAAAATCACAGGAGTTTTTATTTGTTGATTATTGAATACATTATGTAAAGTAGAGGCCTTTGCTTTTTTAATTAGATTATTTTATGATGTTACACAATTTGGAATTAGTGAAGACCAAGAGTTATTTAAATTATAACTTAGGGAAATCAGTTCTCTGTTAAAGCATAAAAAATGCACAAACTAGTAATAAGGTAGAGATTTGTTCAAAAATAAATGTTAAGGAAACACATGCTTTAAAGCAATGTGGAATTCAATTGTAATCTAACAACTATTTCATGGGAAAAACAATGCATTAAAATATTTGGACACTGAAATACATGATGTTCAATACTACAATAAAACTAGTTTTGACTAGCTATAAAACTATGCAGCTGTTTAAATAATAAGACTTCCAAGGTCCAGATTTATGTTTTTAGTATTTTTCTTAGTATTTTCTTTTTAGTAGTTTGATTACTATCTCTGTGTTCATTATCTTAATTTAAAGTAAGTTTCAGGTAGCCAAATATATATAATATTACATCATGTAAATATGACAAAATGATAAGTGCTAATTTTTTTCAAAATGATGCGTCAATGAAGAATGCAGTATGTGTTCAGCTGTTCAGAGAATAAAAGTATACAACCAAGATATGGCAAATTAAAAGACTCTGGCAGCATCACAAGAGAAAAGGACATATTTGTACTGAAGATTTCCACTCCAGTTTAATTCATTTTCACTGGGAAGGGTGTCTGCAGGAACAGAATAATATCTGCTGGCTAGAAAGTACAAATGGTATGTTCAGAGCTGCCTACTGTGCATTTGTCACTCATGCTCCTGTTGTTACTGCTATAAATTAGATACAGAACTGTACACAAAGGGAACTTATTCTTTAAAAGCAGCATGTTTGGAAAATTTTTATATCCTGCTCTTGTAAACATGCATTTAGCCTGAGCTTTTCCCATCATATTTAATTCATATTTAATAAGTTCAATGAAATACCTGATTTTTCTCTCCTAATTTTGAAAAGTTAATTAAAATAAGTGGAGGGATAGGATAGAGAGATTCTAACAACAAGTCAAATTTATCTGAACAGTAAAAATAATTGCTGGAAGAAATTAAGGTGCAAGCACATGCCTGCTGTAATTGCTGCATACTTATTAGCAGCTCTTCCTTTGCAACCTCTCTCGGTGTTTGGACCCATGATAATGTGGATACTTAAGGGAAAAGTGTGATTAGGGATGGTGTAGTTCATTCAGTAAACATTTCTTAGTGTTTGATGTGATTGAACTGAGCGTCACATATGATTTTACACTTTTATTCTTCCAGACAACTGACAGGTCTCTAATCTCCATCTCAGAACCTTCACTCTGCTTGAACTTTGACTCATAAAGGTCATTTGGGACAAACCACTTGGGACAAAGAGCCACATCCATGAAATCCCATAGAGTCGATAGATATGATAATAGCTTTAGGCACATTTTCTTAAGACCCAAGGGGAAAGACAATTTCAATAAATGTAAAACTATACCATCTATGATCCACACAATATCTTCTAAAACTCTCATAAGAATACATCTTTTCTTTTCCTTTAGGCAAGAAACTCCTTAAAACTAATGATCAAGACACCATTAAGGGCATGAGGAACTTGTCAAAAACAAAACAAAACAACACACACAAACAATCTATTAGATGGAGAGCCTTAAACACAAAAAGAACATTCATATATTTGATATATCTTTCTTGCCTCACAAGTGCTTGGAAAGCATGTTCTGAATGTTTAGACATTACATTGTTAAAGAGACTGAATGTATAAAAATAAAACAAGTTAATAATTTGAGAATGACTTAAGTATATCATTCAATTAGGGGATGATTTAAATGTAGTTCCTCTCTTATTTTTTTTTTTTTTACTTTTTGGTATCCAGTTTATCTAAAACACACACACACACACACACACACACACATACACACACACATATAATCTCACAAGTGAGATATGTCAGGATAATGAACCAAAATTTCCTTAGCAGCAAAGGGCATTCTCTTCCCTTGACAAATCATCAAAGGGAAAAACAATGAATATTTAAAGTAAAGAAGTAAAAGCAATGTAGGTACATGTTTTAATATTTGCATAATCAACAGAGATATTTTTAAACCATGATTTAAGCTTTAGGATAGTTAGGGGATCTCATGATCATATTAATAATATTTTTTTTGCCCACCACAAATTTTAGCATTGCCTTTGATTTTTTTGTCTTTCTTTGATACATTTCATGATGCAAAGGAATGCTTCTTGAAAGTAAAGTATCCCCTCCAGCAAAATATTTCACTTGATTTGCCTCAGAGAATTCTGCTAGCAGGAAAAAAAAAGATGTTTCAGTAAAACTTCAAATTTAAAAGCTTGAAAGTATTTTGCAAATGGTCTTTCAAAAAAAATGTTAAGTCAAAATAAATAAATTCCAAAATTCAAATTTATATTTTAATATCAATTTAAACCTTAGGTTACTATTTCATATTTTGTTCTTGTTTTTTTTATTTTGCATTTATTTTAAATAATAATGTGAATGCAATCCACCACAAATCACATTTTCCAAATTAGATTATATTAGGGAAGCTTCCCTTGTTTACTTTTAAAAGGTCTCCTGGACATGATAGTGTACATAGAAAATCCTATAGACTCCACCAAAAAATTACTCAACCTAATAAGTGAATTTGGCAAAACAGCAGGACACAAAGTCAATTTTCAGAAGTCAAAGGCATTTTTGTACACCAACAATGAAATATTAGAAACAGAAATCAGAAAAAAAAATCCCATTTAATATAGCAACAAGAAAAATAAAGTACCTAGGAATAAACCTAGCCAAGAATGTAAAAAGCCTGTACTCAGAAAACTATACAATGCTGAAGAATGATTAAAAAAAGACATAAACAAAAGGAAGCATGGACCATGTTCATGGATTGGGATAATTACCATCATCAAAATGTCCATACTACCTAAAGCAATTTATACATTCAATGCAATCCCTACCAAAGTACCAATGACATATTTCACAGAAACAGAACAAACATTTCAGAAATTTATATGAAACCATTAACGACCCCAAATAGTTGCAGCAATTTTGAGAAAGAAGAACAAAGTAGGAGGTACCACAATACCTGATATCAAACTATATTACAAGGCCATTGTAATCAAAACAGCCTGGTACTGGCATAAGAAAAGATACATAGACCAATGGAACAGAACAGAGATCCCAGAAATAAACCCAAGTCTCTATGGTCAATTAATATTTGACAAAGAGGGAAGAAGCATAAAATGGAGTAAAAATAGCCTCTTCAGCAAATGGTGTTGGGAGAGCTGGACAGCTACATGCAAAAAAATTAAACTTGATCACCAACTTACACCATACACAAAAATAAATTCAAGGTGGATAAAAAACTTAAATATTAGTCATGACACCAACAAAGTCCTACAGGAAAACATTGGCAGGAAAATCTCAGACATTCCATGAAGGAACATCTTCACTGATATGTCCCCTAAATCAAGGGAGGGACATAAAGGAAAGAATAAACAAATGGGACCTCATCAAATTAAAAAGATTCTGCATGGCTAAAAAAACAGCATTAAAATGAAAACAAAACCAACTATACAGGAAAACATAATTGCCAATGATACCTCAGACAGGGTTTGATCTCTAAAATATACAAAGAATTCCCATGACTCCACTCCAGGAAGACAAAAAATCCAATTCAAAAATGGGCAAAAGACTCAAACAGACACTTCTCCAAGAAGGTCATAAAGAGGGCCCAGAGACATATGAAAAGATGCTCAGCATCACTAGCCATTGGACAGATGCAAATTAAAGCCACAATGAGATACCATCTCACACAGGTCAGAATGGCCAACATAAACAAACCAACATAAACAAATCATCAAAGAAGTGCTGGAGAGGATGTGGAGAAAAGGGAACCTTAGTCCACTGTTGGTGGGAATGCAGACTGGTGCAGCCACTGTGGAAAACAGTATGGAATTTCCTCAGAAAACTAAAAATGGATCTGCCTTTTGACCCAGCAATTCCACTGCTGGGCTTATACCCTAAGAATCCTGAAACACTAATCCAAAAGAACCTATGTGCCACAACCAGTGCAGAGTTGGGGTACCTGAGTGGGGGCGATGGGAGATGAGAAAAGACACAACATACACAGTTGAAGGAAAAGTGGGGACCAGGTGGGACATTGTCCTCTGATGGAGAGACAATGAGCCCTAAACATGGTTTCTGCATTTATTTTATAGGGGTTGGTTAGATAGAGCTCAAGGACATTTTGTAAACTTAGGGAGACGCAGCAGGCACAGTTTGTTCCATTCCCAGCTATCTAACTGATACATATGTCTTCTGCAAAAGTTACAGTGCATACAGCTGAAGCTTGTGGCTACCTATTTCATTCTCAACCTCTGCAGGTTCTGGCTGTGTCAGCTGCTGGCTTGATTGACCTTGCAGATGCAAGTAGTCAAGTGTGGCTTTGTTAAGCACTCAACCTTGGCTATGACGCCAGCCTTCACTGTCTGCCACACCTATGCACCCCAATATTCATAGCAGCACAATTTACAATAGCCAAGTGCTGGAAGCAACCTAGGTGCCCATCATTAAATGAACGGATCAAAAACTATGGTACATTTACACAATGGAATTCTATGCAGCAGAGAGAAAGAAGGACCTTATACCCTTCACAAGAGCATGAATGGAACTGGAGAGCATTATGCTAAGTGAAATAAGCCAGGCAGTGAGGGGCAAATACCATACGATCTCACCTTTAACTGGAACATAATCAACAAAAGAAAAAAGCAAACAAAATAAGACCATTGAAATTTTCAACAATCTGACAGTAACCAGAGGGGAGAGGGGAGGGGACAGTGGGGGGAAGGGTTTTCAGGAACTACTATAAAGGACACATGGACAAAACCGAGGGGGAGGGTGGGAGCAAGGGAGGGAGGTGGGTTTGGCTGGGGTGAGGGGTGAGTGGTGGGAAAAAATGCAGACAACTGTAATTGAACAACGATAAAATAATTAAAAAATAAAATAAATAAAAGGTCTCCTAAATATAGCTGGTGTCAACAGAGAAATTCTTCTAAAGGTAGTATAAGGATTTTAATCTGCACCTAACCAGGAAGTGATGGAAGCCAATGCAAATAGCATTCATCTGACTCTCTAAAACTCCTGATAAGAAATATGAAGTATCTGGTTGACAGTGAAAGGTCAAGGAAGAAACATTTTGAAAATGCAGTGTATCAGTCCCTAAGGCAAAGATTTATAGGTTGGCAACAACTGCCCTTGCTTCAGAACGCTCTTATTTAAAACTTTCAGAGTAAGAATATATCTTCCTCTATGTGTTCACTGTTGTATTCAGAGCAGAATTAGTTCTTAGTAGCTGGAATAGAGCATAAGCATGCTCTACCTTCTACCCCTCCAAAGTAGTATAGAGCAGTGGTTCTGAAACTTTGCTGGCTGTCAGAATCACCAGAAGAGCTATTAAAATCTCCATGCTAACTAAATTAGATTCTCTAGGGGTAAGACCCTAGATACCAATAGTGGCTAAAACTTCACAGGTGATTTCAATGTGCAGCTAAATTTGAGAACTAATGATATAGGCCATTTATAAGGCACAAGTAGATGCAAATATATGAAGATGTGCAAAAGAAAGGCATCCATATTCCTGCATTGGCTTTAAAGTATATATTGGCATAGAAAATGAAGTAGAGCTCCTATCACAAGGAGTTGTGTAAATGAATGGGATGATATGGAATTTATTAGTATTAACACTGGGGTTTGATGTGTAAAAGAGTTTCTCATTCAGAGTATATGACTCAATTTCTTACAGTAGGGATTTGGATATACAACGATTAATGTAACTGAAGACTCCTGAATATTCACTTTTGAGTAGATTATTTCCATTTTGGCAAATGAGAACGTTACTGGGTTCAGGAAAGAGTAAACATACATGCTGTGGAATCTAATCCCTCAATCTACTGTCATTGATTTGGGTGTTTTGGCTTTAGGAGGAATACCACCAGATCTCTGATAAGTCTAGCATATTGTGGGTTTAAATATACCAGCATTTCCTCTTCTATTTTTAAAACTCTTAGTACTGTTGTTATGTGAATACTCTCAAACTCTTATCAGGCATAAGACACTAACTTCAAATGGGGGAATCATTGGTGGGCCTTTACCCCTAGCCTTACAATCTAAAGGAAACCAATTTTAGAGTTTATTAGTCAGCCTAATTTAGGCAAAAAAAAATGGTAGGATGATGATTTTGATAAGAGTGGTCATACTGTCTATCATAGTTGATATTGAAATATTTGAATACAAGCTAGCCATTTTACTGATTTTCTTAGAAAATAGAAAATTTGCTATTAATTTAGTCTGGGTCTATATTTTAATACTGTTTTTTATGTTGTGGTGGCCAAAAGGTTCTTTTAGCTTTTTCTGTACAATGGCTCTAGTAGTGCTTAGTTTTCTTTAACTTCATTTGTAAAAATTTTGTTATTGTATTGTGACAGCTGTCATATCATACATTAAGAAAAACATCAAAATTGGTGAATTTTTGTGCAGCTATTTTAATATTGAAAATGAATATTATGCTTTAATATTTTTAATATTATGCTCTATTATTTCAAGAAAGGTAAGAATGCAATTGAAACATAAGAAAAGATTTGTGCAGTGCATGGAGAAGGTGCTACGACTAATCAAATGTGTCCAAAGTGGTTTGTGAAATTTCTTGGTACTTTTGCTATCTTGGCCAAATAATTCTTTGCTATGGGGCTGTCTTATGTATTGGAAGATGTTTAGCAGCACCATTGACCTCTACCCACTTGAAACCGATAGCAGCAGATAGCCAACGTACTCAAAATATCCAAATCAATAGTTATTGGTGAAAATAAAAAATGTGTCTTATTTTATGGAAAAAACTAAATGGACTTTTTGGTCAATGTAATATTTATTTATATATTAACGATGTTATAGGGAAATTTTTCTTTTTAAATTATTTTAAGGTAAATTTTATTAATTATGCTATTACACTTCTCCTATTTTTCCTCCTCTTTATTCCACTCTGCGCTGCAACCTCCCCATGAGCATTCCTCTCCTTAGTTCATGTTCATGGGTCATACATACAAGTTCTTTGGCTTCTGCATTTCCCATACTATTCTTAACATCTCCCTGTCTATTTTGTACCTACAATTTATGCCTTTTATTCTCTGTACCTTTTCCCCATTCTTCCCCCACCCCTCCCTGCTTTTTCTTTTTAAAATTGTCATTTTATCTTAAACCACTTTAATATAAAATATTTATAAGGCAACTCCAAAATGTTCTAACATTACTTTGTGGTGATAATTACACTCTAAAAACACACTAAAAATTATTGAATTATACACTAAAAACAAGTGAATTTCATTAAATGTCAATTATAACTCATTAAAAAGGTTATTAAAAGTAAAAAAGAAAAATTAGACAATATAGTGAGAAGTCACTTAGATAATCAAATTCTTTTTCTTACAAATTGAATTCTTTAAACCGTTTGGTAAACCCAACCTGCTTTTTATTACTTTGGACCTTTATCCCATCATTTTGCCCTTGGAAACCCTGTCCATTCTTAAAGGCCCATCTAATGTCTCACTGTTGAACCAAATACACTTAGTAAGTTCCATAATGGAGAGAAATCTAATTTACTGATGATCAATGATTCTCAAGAAACAGGGGTTGGAGGAGGGAAAGAGATACAGTGGATATATAATTTTATATTTAAAATGTATTTGCCAATAAAAAGTAAAACAATAAATTTGATATAAAATTTATATGCTGTCAAAAGGTAATGAATTAAAGTGCTTATGCATATATGAAGCACTTCCCAATACATACTAGTTTATGAATCATTACAAATATGGTTCATATTTTATACCAAGTATTATACCACAATAATATTTCAATATTAATATCTCAATAATATTCATTAGAAATGAATTTTCTTGATGTCTGAATTTTGCCTCTAACTATAGTATTTTGTTATTTTTAAATTTAACTAATTTATTTTTAAAAATATTTTATTTTTTATGCAATTACAGTTAATACCATTTTCCCCCTTGGCCCCCTTCTACCCAGCCCACCTCCACTTCCATAGTCAATCTTCACACCATTGTCCACGTCCATGGGTCCTTTATATACATTCTTTCATTCTTCCCTTCACCTTCTTTCAGTCATTCCCCACCTTCCCCCTCCTCTCTTACAGCTGTTATTCTGTTCCATGCTATTATGCCTCTGGCTCTATTTTGCTCATTAGTTTATTGTGTTCATTAGATTCCTCTTACAAATAAGATCATATGGTTTTGTCTTTTACCAACTGGCTTGTTTCACTTAGCACAATAGTCTCCAGTTCCATACACTTTGTTGTAAAAGGTAGGATTTCCTTCTTTCTTTCTTCTGTGTAGTATTCCATTGTGTAAATGCACCAGTGTTTTCTGTTGTTGTTTTTTTATCCACTCATCTATTGATGGGCCCTTGTACTGTTTCTAAATGTTGGCTGTTGTAGATAGTGCTGCTATAATCATGTGGGTGCATAAATTCTTCTGAATTGGTGTTTTGGGATTATTCAGGTATATTCTCAGCAGTGGAATCACTGGGTCAAAAGGCAGGCCTGTTTTGAGTTTTCAGAGGAAATTCCATACTGTTTACAAAGTGGCTGCCTCAGTCTGCCTTTCCACCAACAGTGCACTAGGGTTCCCTTTTCTCCACAGCCTCGCCAGCACTCATTTGTTGATTTATTAATAATAGCCATTTTGACAGGTGTGAGTTGATATCTCATCATGATTTTAATTTGCATCTCTCTGATGTCTAGTGGTGAGAATTTTCTCATGTGTATATCAACCATTTGTATGTCCTCCTTGGAGAAGTGTCTATTTAGGTGCTTTGCCCATTTTTTAATTGGATTGTTTGTCTTCCTGTTGTTGAGTCATATGAGTTCTTCATATATTTTGGTGATTAAACCCTTGTCTGTTATATCATTGGTGAATATGTTCCCCCATGCAGTTGATTCCCTTTTCATTTGATGATGGTTTCTTTAGCCATGGAGAAGCTTCTTGATTTGATGTAGTCCCATTTGTTTATATTTCTTTTATTTCTCTTGCTTAAGGGATATTCCAAAATTTTATGTGGAACCAAGAAAAATACCTCAAGTATCCTCAGCAATCTTGAAAAAAAAGAACAAAGTTGGAGGTATCACAATAACTGACACCAAATGATACTACAAGGCCACTGTAATAAAAAAAAAGCAGTCTGGTACTGGCATAAGAACAAACTCATACATCAGTGGAACAGAATAGAAAGCCCAGAAATAAACACACATCTTTATGGTCAATTAATATTAGAAAAAGGAGGCAGGAGCATACAATGGAATAAAAACAATCTCTTCAATAAATGGTGTTGGGAGAATTGGACTGGTACATGCAATCAATGAAACTACACCAAAGTCCACAATAATTCAGGTCTATATCATGTCAGGGGTAAATATCCTTCATACTTTCATTTCATTTTAGAGCACTGTGATCTACAGCATAGTGCAACAGAAATACTCAAAGAACATTAAAAACTGCAAAGTTCTATACAAATTGTATGGGATCATTGCAATTTTTATAATAACATTTCACTGAAGTTCATTTCAATTTCATAAAATATAGTTTGTTAAAACCATGTAGTATAACTATATTTTAGAAAAGAGTTTTATCAAGAATAATTAAAAACTTAACATATGGTGAAGAGAGATTAATCAGTAAATTTGAACTACTTTTTTTCTGACATCTTTCCTTTAAGAAATCAGACAAATGAGGTTTGGTATTAACAAAGAATTAGAAATCATTCAGAAGTCATACAATAACTTAGGATTTTCTTTCTTTCTCCTTTACTTAAAAGTATAGAAGGCCCCACAGTTCTACTAGAATAGGAAGGCAGGGGACCAGACATGAAGACTGGATGTAATTTCTCATCAAATCCCAGAGAGTATCCTGCCAAACCTCTTAGGGGTACAGTATGTCCAAACCAAATCTAATAGACAAATGGTAGTCTTCATATGCCTCCTAAGTGAAAAGGAGTGGATCCAAAATGGGTAAATTGACCTACATAATATTTTAGATAAGCTATCTGCAATTCTTATGAACTATCTTCTTTTAATGGGATAATTTACACTTGAGCAGAAGGAGGAAATAGAACTAAATTGGGTGCCAGGAAACTAGCATTCTAGACCTATATCTGTCATAATTTCATTATATAATCTTAGGTCAAACACTTGATAAGACCTACCATTTATATACCAAAAGTGTTATTTGTTTAATATAAGACAATGCATGGGAAGAGTCTTCTGAGAGTAGAAATTCCTAAAATCAAGATTAAAAGCAAAAGGGAATATCAAGAGCATATAGTCAAATAAATTAATTTCTTCTCAAGTTGTTGCTCCTTAAAAGTTATTTAAGGTACACTATAGCTTAAAATATCTGAAATGGAAGAGGGTGTTGAAGATTGGGGACTAGTGGAATCTCAAAGAAAGCATTTATTCAAACTAAGCAGATGCTGAAGTTGTTTATTTTTTCATCCAGCCTTTGTCATTGAATGGAAACTCTGCACTAGGCATTGCATTGGACATTGGAATTAAATAGTGAGCCAACATATTGAATCTCTATCCTTAGGTAGCCTATATGCTGGTGGCAGACATAAATATTAATCAAACACTCACACAAGCAAATGTAAATATTTGTAAAAATATAGCAATGTTATATATTTGAAGATTTGATTATTTTAAAGAAGTAGAGTAAGCTTTTTATCAAGAAAGTGACACTTGAGTTGAGATCTGAAGGTAATATAGAAGCTAGCTAGGTAAAGATGGGAAAATTAGTATGTCAGTTTGAGAGAACAGCTTCCAGGTGTGTCTAATCCATAGGCTGCATGCTGCCCAGGATGGGTCTAAATGTGGTCCAACACAAAATCATAAATTTACTTAAAACCTCATCAGTTTTCATTAGTATTCATGTATTTAATACATGGCTCAAGACAACTCTTTTTCTTCCAGTGTGGCTCACAGACACCAAAGGTTTGGACACTGCTGAAAGCACTGTGACAGAGCAAACCATGGTGCATATACACAGCAGTGAGCAAAAATCATTATGATAGGAGCATACAGGAGAGACATGGTAATGCTTCAAGAAGAAGGATAACAATCCAAACCATGGAAGTGTTTACAGATCATACAGAGTTGTATCTACCAAGCATGACAAGTATTGGAAAATTTTAAGCAGGAAGATAATATCTTGATTTGCTTCTAGAAATAGATTGGTCCGGTTGTTTCGTAAAGAATGGGTGGGAAAGATACCAGAATATATGAAGATAGACCAATTAGTAGGATATAGCAGCAAGAGATGAAGACAGATTGACCTAAGATGGTGGTAGAATCACTGAGGATTTGGAAATATTCAAGAAATATTTAGTAGGTGAGTTGATGGACTACAGGGATATATTGTTTAGGGAGTTGAGGGAGAGGGGGATAGAAACCAACCTTATCTTTTATTCTTGGCTAGTTTAACTAAATGAATCATGGGATCCTTAGTTGTTAGAAAATGAAGGAATAAACGGTTATGAATATAGTCTTGGTCATAATGAATTTGTGATGCTTTTGAGATAGTCAAGAATTGATGTTTACAATAAGATGTAAACTGAGCTTCTAGCTGATGAGTCAGAAGCTCAGAAGAGGAGCCTTCTCTGTAGTTAAAGTTTATGGATCATCTCCATATAGCTGAATGACTCTCTGGGAGAGAGTATAGGACAAAAGGTAGAGATGGATTAGAGCCTAGACTCAATGAACTTAGCATGTCATAGACAGTAGAGGAGGAGAGAAAGTCTAACAAAGAAGAAGATAGCCAGAGTATTAACTAAAAAACATAAAGGTGTTATGTCTCAAAAGCTAAGAGACAGCATATTTTAAGAAACATATGGTCAACTATGTGGAATGCTACTGAAAACTGAAATGTAGTGGAAAAAAAATAAAGAGGCCACTGTGGATTTTAAAACATGGTTTGAATCCAGAGGAGAGAGGTATGCTAAATATTGGAAACAATGCAAAAAGCTAACTCTTTCTAGAAACTTGCCAATAAAAGGAAGAACACTATGAGGAAGAACATATTTGTGGACAAAAAGAAAGGATTATTATTATTTTTAACTTCCAAAAGCATGAACTGAGGTAAAAATTTTAAGATCCATGTTGCTTTTAGGGCTCTCCTGGAAAATGTCTGCAAATTGTTGGGGAAGGGAAATGGATTGAAGATTCCAAAGCTGCATAATGTCATTGGAGAGTACTTGTAATTATTAAGACTAAGTTTCAGAAAATAAGCCTATTTTACATTTGACATGGCCATAATTACTGGATAACTGATTAATACCTTTAAACTGAATTATTTTAAAAAGACAATAATAATTTTAATGGAAATATACTGAAAATATACTATATACTTTCCTGACTTCTTAAATGTAATTTCACTTTAATTTAAGACTTAAAATTATTCTAATCATTCATCATTTAATGTGTTATAATTTGTTGGCCTCTATCTCCATTAACTTTTTAAAACTGTATCAAACTTTTTGTTAAAAAAACTGCTTCTCAACAAGACCAGTGGGGTAGAATCAAGGGTGGGAAGTGGGGATGGCTAGGGTGGAGTGTTTTGGTGTGTGGAAAATGAAGACAACTGTACTTGAACCATAAAAAAAATTGAAAAAAGTCATAAATTAATGGGGGAAAATATTCTTAAAGTCTGTACAGAAAAAAACCTGCCTCTCTTCCATTTGTATAATCATTTTTCACTATAATTAACTTATTATTCTAAATAATTCTATTCAAGATATTTTCCACTTCTAGATGCTAAAATGATGTATAATAGGGGTAATAAGGTCAGAGAGAGACTGAGGCTTTTTCTAATGAGTAGTATTCATGTTTGTTGATTCATGTAATACATATTTTTACTTGTGTTTACTTCAGAGGGAATCATTGCTTTTTGCTGTCTTCTGTTTACCTTAAAACAATGAGCATGTGTTTCACTGTATTCCCATTCTCAATAATTATCACAATTTCTGGCATGTGAGAGGCCCAAGAAGTAGTTGTTGAGTTGAATTGTCATAAATACAGGGTATTTTTTATTTTGTCTTTTTAATTTAATCCATATTTTATTTTTTCCAAACCATTTAGTCACATTAAACACCCCACCCCCAAGCAATTATCACACTGTTGTCCATGAGTCCTTTCATCTTTTTGCTCAATCCCTCCACCCCCTAACCTTCCCCGCCAGCTGTCATTCTGCTCTTCATCTATGAGTCTATCTCCATTTTCTCTGTTAGTTCAGTTTGTTCATTAGATTCCACATATGAGTGAAATTATATGGGATTTGTCTTTCTCTGCCTGGCTTATTTCACTTAGCATGATGTTCTCCAAGTCCATCCATACTGTCACTAAGGGTAAAATTTTCTTCTTTCTTACAAACAAGTAGTATTCCATCATGTAAATGTCCCATAGTTGCTTTATCCACTCATCTACTGATGGGCACTTGGGCTGCTTTCATATCTTGGTGATTGTAAATAATGCTGCAAGGAAGATAGAGTTGCTTACGTTCTTTCAAAGTAGTATTTTGGGTTCCTTCAGATATATTCCAGAAGTGGGACTACTGGGCTGAAAAGGCAGATCCATTTTTAATTTTTTGTGGCGTCTCCATACTGCTTTCCACAGTAGCGGCACCAGTCTGTATTCTCACCAACAGTGCAGAAGGGTTCCCCTTTCTCCACATCCTCACCAGCACTTGTTGTTTGTTCATTTGTTGATGATAGCCATTCAGACAGGTGTAAGGTGGTATCTCATTGTGGTTTTAATTTGCATTTCCCTGATGATCAATGATGTTGGGCATCTTTTCATATGTCTATTGGCCAGCTGTATGTCCTCTTTGGATAAATGTCTATTCAGGCTCTTTTTCCATTTTTTACTTGGGTTGTTTGTTTTACTGGTGTTAAATTTTGTAAGTTCTTTATAAATTTGTACATTAACCCCTTATCAGATGTATTGGCAAATATGTTCTCCCATTCTGTGTGTTATTTTTTTATTTTGTTGATGATTTCCTTTGCTGTGCAAAATCTTTTTGGTTTGATGTAGTCTCATTTGTTTATTTTTTCTTTTGTTTACCTTGCCTGGGGAGGTTTGTCCAATAAAAAATTGGTACAAGTAATTTCCAAGATTTTGCTGCCTATGTTTTCTTCTAGGATTTTTATAGTTTCAAGTCTAACATTTAAGTCTTTGATCCATTTTGAATTTATTCTTGTGGGTGGTATAAGACGATGTTCTAGTTTCATTTTTCTGCACATGTCTATCCAGTTTTGACAACATCATTATGAATAAACTGTCTGTAGCCCATTGATGTGCTTCCTTCCTCTGTCAAACATTATTTGACTATAAAGGTATGGGATTATTTCTGGGCTACCTATTCTGTTCCATTAAAGTATGTGTCTGTTTTTATGCCAGTACCATATCATTTTGATTATCATGGCATTATAGTACAGTTTGATATTAGATAGCATGTTTCCTCCAATTGTGTTCTTTTTTTTTTTCTCAGAATCACTATTGCTATGCAGGGCCTTTTATGGTTCTATACAAATTGTTGAAATATTTGTTCTAGTTCTGTGAAATTCATCATTGGAATCTTGATAGGAGTTGCATTGAATCTATGGATTGCTTTGGGTAGTATGGACATTTTAATGATGTTAATTCTTCTGATGCATGGTTATGTTGTATGCTACCACTTATTTGTATCTTCAATTTCTTTCGTTGGTCTCTTACAGTTTTCTGAGTATAGGTTTTTTACATCCTTGGTTAGATTTATTCCTAGGTATTTTATTCTTTTTGTAGCAATTGTGAATAGTATTCTTTTATTAATTTCCTTTTCTGTTAGATTGATATTGGTGTATAAAAATGCAACTGATTTTTGCATATTAATTTTGTAACCTGCTACTTTGCTGAATTCATTTATCAGTTCTAGCAGTTTCTCAATTGAATTTGTGGTTCTATATGTACAATATCATGTAATCTGCAAATAATGACAGTTTTAGCTTTTCTTTTCCTATTTGGATGTCTTTTATTTCTTCTTGTCTGATTGCTGTGGCCAGGACTTCCAGGATGTTGAATAAGAGAGGTGAAAGTGGACATCTCTGTTTTGTTCCTGATCTTAAAGGGAACACTTGTAGTTTTTGCCTATTGAGTATAATGCTGGCAGTGGGTTTGTCATATATGGCCTTTATTATGTTTAGGTAAGTTCCCTCTACTCCCACATTGTTGAGAGTTTTTTTTTTTTTATCATAAACGGGTGCTGGACTTTATCAAATGCTTTTTCTGCATCCATTGATATAATCATGTGTTTTTTATTCTTCATTTTATGTATGTGGTAAATGACTTTTATTGATTTACAATTGTCATGTCAATTTTGCATTCCCAGAATAAATTCCACTTGATCATAGTATGTGATCTTTTTGATGCATTGCTGTATTGATTTGCTAATATTTTGTTGAAGATTTCAGTGTCTGTGTTCATCAGGGTTATGGGCCTATATTTCTCTTTCTTTGTAGTATATTTTTCTGGTTTTGGAATTAGGATAATATTGGCCTCATAAAATGAGTTTTGTGGCTTTCCCTCCTCTTGAATTTATTGAAATAGTTTGAGAAGGAGAGGTGTTTGTTCTTCTTGGAATGTTTTTAAAATTCACCTGTGAAGCCATCTGGTCCAAGGCTTTTGTTAGCTGACCGTTTTTCTATTATTGCTTCAATTCCACTAGGTGTAATCTGTCTATTCAGATTCTCTGATTATTCCTGTTTTAGTTTTAGAAGATTCTCTATAGGAATTTATCTGTTTTTGTCCAGGTTGTCCTGTTTGTTGGCATATAATCGTTCATCATATTTTCTTACAACCCTTTATATTTATTTGGTATCAGTTTTTATTTCCCCTTTTTCGTTTCTGGTTTTATTTATTTGGATTTTCTTCCTTTTTTTCTTGACTAGTCTGGTTAGAAGTTTGTCAATCTTATTTATCTTTTCAAAGAAGCAGTTCTAAGATTCATTGATCTTTTGTACAGCTTTTTTCATACTCTATTTCATTTATTTCTGCTCTGATCTTTATTATTTTCTTCCTTCTACTTACTTTGGGCTTTGTTTGTTATTCTATTTCAAGTTCCTTCAAGTATAAAGTTAGACTGTTTATTTGAGATTTTTCTTGCTTTCTGAGATAGGCCTGTATAGTCAAGAATTTCCCTCTTAGGATTCCTTTCCCAGTGTCCCACAGATTGTAGAATACTGCATCTTCATTTTCATTTCTTTCAAGGTATCTTTTGATTTCTTCCTTGATCTCATTGTTGACCTATTCATTGTTTAATAACATTAACTTTCATGTTTTATTTCATTATTTAACTTTCATGTCTGCATATTTTTCAATGTTCTTCTTGTGATTGGCAGGTATTTTTTGGATGTGGGAATTTTTTTATAGTGTATCTTCCTCCGTTGTCTTTGTTTGCTACAAAATAGGTAAGGAATGGAATGCGTGTTGGAGAAGCAATCAAAATATTCATTTACTTTATTCCAAAGGTTATCATGAGGATTAAAGGAAATATGTGTATAGTGTGTGTAGTTAAGCCAATTTAATACATGAACACTGTTTAAATGTTGATGATTGTTATTGCTATTATCATCAAGTCTATACTTTTATCACTTTCTAAACATATATGGCAAAAATAAAAATAGTGGAGCAAAAAGGGTAAAACTGAACTGATGTTACATGATTTCAACTTTGTTATGCTTTATTTTATTTCTATTAAGGAATTTATTTAAGAAAATTTTTAAAAAATCATGTTGAGGACTGCTGTTATGGATGAACAGAATAAACTAAAACAAAAATAATGGGTGATACAAGAAAAAGAATTTTGGATTTCTGGAACTCTGATTTTTCTAAACAGATGTCTTTATCATGGAAGCTATTGTAGTCTCCAATTAACCAGATGGGATACCAAACTCCCTGTTGTGTTCAGAACTGGCAGGGCTCATTAAGTTGGCTTTAAATTGGATATTAAGAAAGGATCTTTTGCTTAGCCAAATAATCTCAACATGCACAATAGAGAGAAGAGGGAGTTCTACTAGCAAAGATGAAATATAAGTGATAAGTAATATTAACACACTAGACTTAATTGTCTATAAGTTACTACAATGTAAATGGGAAATAAAAAAGATTAACTGGAAATGTTTCTAAATGATGAAAAGTGTGACCTATTGAGTATAATAAAAATAGAAAGATGACATTTTTAATTTGAACATCAAAACTCATAGGTGAAATATGCTCCATAAAAAATACCAAGAGGAAATTAAACTTGAGGAAGCACTGCTGTATATGAGATCAAAAATACAGAACAAGTGCCTGGCCATTTAAAAATGTTACTGTCAGAGAAAGACCCTTGATGAGAGATACAAAAGACAAAAATAAAAAGCCATAGTTGTTATATGCAAAAACATAAGTGGTGAGGATTTCAACACTTTTAGTTAAACCCTTCAACCCTTAAAACTCTTGGACCAGGGACTATTTTAAACTTTAAAATACAAGACCATTATATACTGAGATATCAAATAAGTAATATTTATGTGTACTGATACATGTGATAATCAATAAGCATATGAGTTGAAAGGAAAAGAGCAATTAAATTTTGATGGAGGTGGTATTGGTTTTTAAATTATTTTATAATTTAGAAATAATAGAGTCAATAATGGTACTGGATTTTTTTTTCTAACCAAGAAAATTTACTTTACTGAACTTATTTTACTAAGCAAGTTTTACAGGGAGTATATGCAGATGGGTAACAAATTTAGTAAATAAATTAATGAATAATTGGAAATTACTTAAATGACATATGATTATAAGGAAGAAACTAAATTGATGAGCCTAACTTTAATCTATACATATTGTGAGAGGCAGCATATCCACTAATGTTATGATTAGTATAGAATGTCAAATATTAATAATAGCTATATCAATATACTAGTTTTGAGCACAGGTTTGAAATCCTCTTATTTATAGTTGTATAACCTTGAGGAGATTACTACTTACTTTCTCTATACCTTATTTTTCTATGTATACAAAGGGGATATTACTTTTTTGGTAGAAAATGCTTTTATAGCTTTAGTTTAGTGTTTGGCACATAGTGGAAACTAAATGAATGCTAGCTAAGAAAATAAAGTTTAATTTCACAATTACCAAAATTAATCAAGCCACATTTTATTCTGGAAATGAAAAATTTGGAAGAGAAAAATAAAATAATTTGCATGAATACATACTATTACTGTTAACCAATATTAATTAATTAATATAGCTAGTCTTAGAGAATGCAGAATAATATTATGTCCACCAAAGAAAAGAGGAAACTGAAACTCAAGAGAGTTAAATCACAGAATGAGTGAGAATTGTTCTGAAATAATGTTTGGAAGTTTCTAAAGTAGTTGTTTTATGAATTTCTATTTCTATGCCCTTTATGGATCTTGATAAATATTCTTTAAAAAGATATCTGCTAGTTGGATACTAAGGAATCATACCCTTAAAGAAGTGGAAAATATATTTTAAATATTTGAAAATATATATTCCTTAACTTATAACCCAGAAATGGAGTTTTAATTTTCTTTAGCTTTAAGACAAAGATCTTTATTTATTATAGTTATAAAAATGAATATCCAAAGCATCTTATTTTAATTGTGGGAGACAATGCCTTAGAAATTCAATCAAGAAATTCAGTTCACAGCAAAGGTAATAAAAATCATACCTTCTGGCTTTAGTTTCAAAAATAAGCTTAAATAACTTGTTTCTTAACTTTTTTGTGTTCGTGCTATAATTTACTGAATGTCTTTTATGAGCCAGGGACCATGTTCTCCTTTGGCTAAATAATAAGGAGCCCAAACATATCAGGTCTTCCTGAATTAATGTATAGATTCCTTCTATACTGGACCATTAAAAAATTACTCTCCTAATAATTGCTTTTTCACCATTCCTTCCCCATTTGCTTCCTATTAATTAACTCCAATTCATATCTACTATATAGAAACAAATATAAGGTTTCCTTGCAAAATCCTAGCTGTAAAATTGTCCCATTTTACCATTTCTTCAAATGTACCCTAGTTATATTCTAACTTAGTTTGACACAAAAGTCCCTCCATAAACTTGTTGATTACTTCTCTAAACAAATATTCCTTCTTCCCTATGTGACACCCATATTCTATTTACAATGAACTTCTCACTACCATGTTGTCACCTGATGCATATCCATACCATTAAGCTTCTGCCCACATTTCCTCTGTCTCAATAGATCCTGTTGTTCTCCTTAAAATGGCATACCCATACTCATTATTAGATCATGAAGTCAACTTATATGAAGACTTTGCTGACTCTTCACAGTATGAAAGGTAGTTTCTTGCAGTCTATGATGCATTCCTAATATACTTATAAAACATCAAAGTTACAGAGTAAGTTTCAATTTGAGATTGCACATCATTTTCTTTGTCATCTCTAATGATTTAAAAAATACCTAAGTAACAGTACTTTTATGAGAACTAGGCTTAATCACTAGTGCCTTCCTTTCAAAGTAGGCACCATGGGACCTCACACAGTTCTCCCAATCACCATCAGTTTCCCCATTGTATTTCCCTGAATCTCATTAATGGTCTGAAATCTCTTCCTTTTCAAAGGTGATTTTAGTTTTGGGAAAAGCCAGAAGTTGTAGGGCACCAAAACTGGGCTTTAGGGGGACTGAGGCTCCTGGGTGATTTGATGTTTCACCAAAAAACTCTGCATGAGACATCATGCATGAGCTGCTACATTGTTTTGATGAAGCCGGCAATCACCAGTTGCCCATAGCTGTTACCTTCTGAAACATCTGAATAGTTTCTGCAAAGGAATGGTCAAGCTTAATGCAAATTTGGATGTGGGTTTCATTGCTTTGCTCAATCAGTCACTTTGAATGTGACGGCCACACAATACACACGCTCAGTCAATGACATATTTACCCATGATACATGTGAAAAGGGGTTAACATACCAAATTTAAAAAGAGTTTATACAACTCAACACCAAAAACCCCAAACACTCCATTTAAAAATGGGCAAAAAACCTGAATAGATACTTCTCCCAACAGGACATACAGATGGCCAATAGACCTATAAAAAGATGCACAACATCACTAATCATCAGAGAAGTGCAAATTAAAGCCACAATGAGATATCACCTCACACCTGTCAGAATGGCTATCATCAAGAAATCAACAAACAAATGTTGGTAAGGATGTGGAGAAAAAGGAACCCTAGTGCACTATTGGTGGAAATCCAGATTGATACAGTCACTGTGAAAAACAGTATAAAGTTAACTCAAAAAATAAAAAATAAAATTAAACTGCTGTATGATCCAGTATTTATACTTCTGGGAATACATCCAAAAAAACCTTAAACACATTCAAAAGAGTATATACACCCCTATATGCATTGCAATGTTATTTACAATAGCCCAGATTTGGAAGCAGCTCAATTGCTCATCAGTAGATGAGTGGATAAAAAGTTGTGCTACATTCACACAATGGAATATTATTCAGCCATAAAAATAAGAAAATCCTACCTTTTCTGACAGCATGGATGGAAGTTGAGAATATCATGCTAAGTGAAATAAGCCAGTAAAAAAAGAGACAAGTACAATATGATCTCACTCATAAGTGGAGTTTAATGAATAAAATAAACTAACAAAATAGGAACAGATTCATAAATACAAAGAACAGACTGACAGCTGTCAGAAAGATGGTGGTTTGGGGTGCTGAATGAAGAGGTGAAGGGATGAAGTGAAGAAAAAAAGTCATAGGCACAGACAATAGTATGATAAATACCAGAAGGAAACTATGGTTGAGAGGGTAGAGACATTGTAGTAAGTAACAACATACAAATCAAAAAAAAAAATAAAATAGAATGCTCACAAATAGATGAAAAAATACATGCAATCTCCAAAATATGTAATGAACTTACATGACTCCACTCTAAGAAGACAAGCAACCCAATTAAAAAATGGGCAAGGGACTTGAACAGATATGTCTCCAAGGAGGACACACAGAAGATCCAGAGACACATGAAAAGATGCTCAATATCACTAGTTATCAGAGAGATGCAAATTAAAACCACAAAGAGATACCACTTCACACCAGTCAGAATGCCATCATAAACAAAGCAACAAATAAGTGTTGAAGAGAATGTGGAGAAAAGGGAGCTCTAGTACACTGTTGGTGGGAATGCAGACTAGTACAACCACTATGGAAAACAGTATGGAATTTTCTCAGAAAACTAAAAATGGATCTGCCTTTTGACCCAGCAATTCCACTGCTAGGATTATATCCTAAGAACCCTGAAACACCAATCCAAAAGAACCTATGCACCCCAATGTTCACAGAAGCACAATTTACAATAGCCAAGTATTGGAAGCAACCTAGGTGCCCATCAGTAAATGAATGGATCAAAAAACTATGGTACATTTACACAATGGAATTCTATGCAGCAGAAGGAAAGGAGCTCCTACCCTTTGTGACAGCATGGATGGAACTGGGAAGCATTATGCTAAGCAAAATAACCCAGGCAGTGAAAGACAAATACCGTATGATCTCACCTTTAACAGGAACCTAAACAATAAAACAAATAAACAAGCAAAATATAACCAACAACAGTGAAACAGAGAACAGGCTGACAGTGACCAGAGGGGAGAGGGGAGAGAATTTCAGGGAAAAAGGGGAAGGGTTTACAGAAACAAATTTAAAGGACACATGGACAAAAACTAGGGGGGATGGAAATGGGAGGGAGGAGGGGAGGGCTGGGGGGTGGGCTGGGATGGGAGTAAAGCACAGAAAACTGTACTTGAACAACTATTAAAATAAATTTTTTAAAAAAATACATGCAATTTTAGAAGCTGGTGAACATGGCACTCAAAATATTAGAAAGATTTATAAACTATTCAATAATGATTTAAGACAATTGGCCAATCCTTGCTTTCAAGTAATTTTATAGCCATAAATATCTAACAAAGTTGATATTGACTAGATTATGACTTATTTATTTTAAAATTATTTCATTGTTCAATTACAGTCATCTGCATTTACTCCCAAGTTTATGATTTAAATACATAAAATGAAATCATAAAGGAAGAAAATATACTTTCTCCATTATATTGGAGGAAGAATGTCTAAATATACACTCATAACATTTAAAATGTATCTATTAATTTTAAAGAGATAAAAATTCTATGAATTAGTGACACATAATTTAAAAATGTTAACATCTTTAGTTTTTTGAGGAAATTTCACACTGTTTTCCACAGTAGCTGCACCAGTCTGCATTCCCACCACCAGTGTACTAGGGTCCCCTTTTCTCCACAACCTTGCCAGCACTTGTTTTTTAATTTGTTAATCCTACTGCTGGGATTATACCCTAAGAATCCTGAATCGCCAATTCAAAAGAACCTATGCACCCCAATGTTTATAGCAGCACAACTTACAATAGCCAAGTGCTAGAAGCAACCTAGGTGCCCATCAGTAAGTGAGTACATCAAAACCTGTGGTACATTTACATAATGGAATACTACACAGCAGAAAGAAAGAAGGACTTCCTACTCCTTGTGACAACATGGATGGAACTGGAGAGTATTATGCTAAGTGAAATAAGCCTGGTGGTAAAAGACAAATACCACATGATCTCACGTATAAGTGGAGAATAATCAACAAAACAAACAAATGAGCAAAATAGAACCAGAGACATGGAAATCAAGACCAAACCAACAGTGACTGGAGGGGAGAGAGTAGGGGGATAATAGGGGTAGAAGGGGAAGGGGCAAGTCAAGGAACATGAACAGAGGACTCATGGGCATGAACAAAGGGAGAAGGTTAACTGGGGGAGTGAAGGGGATGGGGCAGGGGAGAGCAACAGAGAAAAAGACAACTGTAACTACAAAAATAATTTTTAAAAAAGTGTTAACATTCCTCCACTTAGTGTGCTTTTACAAATTAACAAATACCTTAATAGAAAAATCAGCAGAAAACCTTAGAGGAATATCATAAAGGAAAAAAGTAAACAAAATTTAATAAATTAAACTACATTATTATTTAAAAAGTGCAAATACAAGTATCACCAAGATGTCATATTTATGTATTAAATTAGGAAGATAATATTTAGTTTAGAAAAACCCTTAATCTCCAATTAAGGTCTTGTTAAGTGTGAGGTAGAGATCAAGATCTTTTTTTCTTATGAATTTCTTATTGTCAGAATGATTTATTCATTAAAATAATGCTTTCTTTTTGAATAGTGTGATGTCCTGGCCACAAATTAAGCGAAAACATACATGGGAGTCTCCATTTTGTTTCTTCCATTATCTTTATCTATTTTTCTGCTTTATATCAATGTCACACTTCCATAACTATGGGTCTATAATGACTCTTAAAATTTCAGTTTGTTCTAAAGACCATCTTGTTTATTTGAAATACTTTGCATTTCTAAATAAATTTTCAAATCAGGTTATCATAATAAAAATTGCTGTTGTAGCCCTGGCTGGCATAGCTCAGTGGATTGAGCACAGGCTGCGAACCAAAGTGTTGCAGGTTCGATTCCCAGTCAGGGTACATGCCTGGGTTGCAGGCCATGACCCCCAGCAACCGCACATTGATGTTTCTCTATCTCTCTTTCTCCCTCCCTTCCCTCTCTAAAAAATAAAATAAGTAAAATCTTTTAAAAAATTTCTGTTGTGATTTTTTCATTTTATTTAATCTAAATCAATAAATCCAGATCAATTTTGGATCTTCCAATCCATTAAAATGCTATAATTCTTCATTTATTTAAACCACCTTTAATCAATTTTCATTTTTAGTTATTAGTGTAAAGGCTTCCACATTCTTCTTGAGATTTTTTCTACTTATTTGGTATAGGCATACCTCAGAGATATTGCAGGCTTGGTTCCAGACCACTGCAATAAAGCAAACATTGCTATAAAGTGAGTCACCTAAATTTTTTGATTTCCAGTACATGTAAAAGTTATGTTTATACACACATACTATAGGCTATTAAGTGTGCAATAGCATTATGTGTAAAACCACATTGTACAAAATACTTCATGACTAAAAAATGCTAACTATCATCTGAACCTTAAACAAATCATATTTTCTGATGGTAGATAGTCTTGTCTTGATGTTGATGGCTGCAGACTGATCAGGGCAATAGCTGCCAAAGGAGGGAGTGCCTGTGGGAAGGTCTTAAAATAAGACAAGAGTACAGTTTTCTGCATTAATTGACTATTCCTTTCACAAAAGTTTTCTCTGTGACATGTGATACTGTTCGATAGCATTTTCGAAATTCAAGTCACTCTCTTCAAACCCTGACACTAATTTATCAAGTAAGTTTATGTACTATTCTACATCCTTTGTTTTCATTTCAACAACCTTCACACCATTTCATCAGTTTTCAACTCAAGAAAAACTTTCTTTTTTCATTCATAAAAAGTACTCTGTATCCATTCAAAATTCACCATGACATTGCAGCAATTCAGTAACATCTGTAGGCCCCTCTCTAATTTTAGTTCTTTTGTTATGTCCACTACATCTGCAGTTACTTCTTCCTCCACTGAAGTCTTAAACCCTTGAAAATCATCTATGAGGGTTGGAGTCATCTTTATCCAAACTCCTGCTAATATTGATATTTCGATATTTTCCTATGAAGCACATGTTCCTAATACCATCCAGAATAGTGAATTCTTTTCCAGAAGGTTTTCAAATTGTTTTGCATGGATCCATCAGAGAAATCACTATGATATCTATAGCCTTATGGAATATATTTCTTATATAGTACAACTCAAAAGTAAAAACTACTCCTTGATCCATGGGCTGCAGAATAAAAGGTGTGTTAGCAGGCATGAAAACATTAATCTTGTACATCTCCATCAGAGCTCTTGATGATCAGGTGCTTTGTAATGAGCAGTAATATTTTTAAAAGAATTTTTTTTTAGTAATAGGCCTTAACGGCGAGCTTCAAATATTCACTGCACCATGTTGTAAACAGATGTGCTGTCATCCAGGCATTGTTGTTGCATTTATACTGCAAAGGCACACATGATTCAGCATAATTCTTTTTTAAAATTTAAACTTTATGGTATTTTTCCCTTGCAATTTAGTTTCCTTATACCCCTTGCTCCCAAGCAATCACTACATTGTTGTTCATGTTTGTGACTCCTTTTTCCTTTTTACTCAATCCCTTCATCCCTAATCACCCCCATTAGCTGTCATCCTGTTCTCCATTTGTAAGTCTGTCCACATCTTCCAAATCATATGGTATTTGTCTTTCTCTGACTGTCTTATTTTACTTAATGTAATGTTCTCCAGTTCCATCCATACTGCCACAAAGGGTAAAATTTTCTTCTTTTTTATGACTAAGTAGTATTCCATTGTGTAAATGTCCCATAGTTGTTTTATCCGCTCCTCTACTGATGGACACTTGGGCTGCTTTCATATCTTGGTGACTGTAAATAATGCTTCAATGAACATAAGGGTGTTTATGTTCTTTCAAATTAGTGTTTTGGGTTCCTCTGGGTATATTCCCAAAAATGGGATTGCTGGCATAATTCTTAAGGGCCCTAAGGTTTTTGGAAAAGAAAATGAGCAATGGCTTTGACTTAAAGTCACTAGCTGTATTAGTCCCTAACAAGAGAGTCAGCCTGTCCTTTGAAGCTTGGAAGCCAGATGTTGACTTCTTTCTACCTGTGGAAGTATTAGATGGCATCTTTGTCCAATAGAAAGTTGTTTGGCCTACATTGAAAATCTATTTTTTGGTAGGGCCACCTCCTTTAATTATCTTTGCTAGATTTTCCAGATAACTAGCCACAGCTTTTACATCACCACTGCTTTTTCACCTTGCACTTTTATGTTATGAAGAAGACTACTTTTCTTTAACCTAGTGAACCAACCTTGGTTAGCTTCAGTTTTTCTTCTGTAGCTTCCTCACATCTCTTGGCCTTCACAGAATTGAAGAAAGTTTGGATCTTGCTGTGGATTAGCCTATGGCTTAAAGGAATGTTATTTCTGGTTTGATTTTCTATCTAGACTGCTGAAATTTTCTCCATTTCAACAATAATGTTGTTTAGCTTTCTTATTATTGTGTTTGGAGTAGCACTTTTCATTTCCTTTAAGAAATTTCCTTTTACATTCACAATTTGGCTAACTATTGGACACAGGAGGCCTGTCTTGCCTTTTGACATGGCTTAATCATTTCTAGCTTTTGATTTAAAGTGAGAGATATAATACTTTTCCTTTTAATTGAATGTCAGAGGCCACTGTAAGGCCATGAGTTGGCCTAATTTTAATATTCTTGTATCTCAGGGAATTAGGAATCCTGAGTACAGGGAGACCCACAGGAAAATGTCTGGTCAGTGTAGCAGTCAGAACAAACATGTTTATTACGTTTGTAGTCTATATGGGCGTGGCAGATGGTGCCCCAAAACAAATTATGATAGTAACATCAAAAATCACTAATCACACATCATCATATCAAATATAATAATAATGACAAAGTTTGAAATATTGCAAGAGTTACCAAAATGTGACACAGAGACCCAAAATGTGACACAGAGACACAAAATGAACAAATGCTGTTGGAAAATGATGCCGGTAGGCTTGCTTGAAGCAGAGTTGCCACAAACTCTTAGTGTATAAAAAAATACAGTATCTGTGAAGCACAATAAAGTTAAGTACAGTAAAATGAGGTGTACCTGTATTTTTGAGAATTTTAATTGGCATTGTCTTTTAAATTTTAATTTCAGATTTTTTGTTGTGCATACAGAAATTCTACTGATTTTTCTATATCCAGAGACCTCGCTGACAGCCACGTTAGTTTAATATGTTTGTGGATTATTTTAAATATCTCTATGTATACTCTGGTTTCTCTTCAGATTGTACAAATCTTTCACCTTTTTAAATATCTCTATGCAAATGTGTAATTTTCATTGAAATTAATAACTTCTGCCATCAAATGACATCACTAAAAAAAATAAACAGGCAAGCCACAAACTGAGAAGACCTTTCACCATATATATATGTGAAAAAAGCCTTGTATTCACATTATATAAGGAACTCATGCAAGTAATAAGAAACAGACAACCTAATTAAAAGCTGGCAAGGATTTAAATAAGTAATTTACAAAAAAATGACACAATAGCTAAAAATCATATTTTTAAAGTGCTTACTACCATTACTCATCAGGGAAATACAAATTAAAACCATAATGAGATATATACCCAACAAAATGGTTGAAATAAAAAGACCGGAGATATCAATTGTTGATGAAAATGTGGAGCAGCTATAGTTCTCAAACCTTGCTGAGCAGCATATACATTGTTTTAAGCATTTTGAGAAATTGTTAGTATTAATCTGAGCTAAATATATGCCCACATTAATTTTAAAAAAAACAATTCTACTCAAAGATAAATTTAAAAAGGAGTGGGACATAGGTACACCAAATGGTATGCACATGACTACTGACAGCAGTTTTATTTATAATATCCCCCAAATGGGAACAATCTGAGTGACCAAAACATATGAAAATATATAAACGAATTGAGATTAAGGCATGTTCACCTAGTGGAGTAGTATATTACAACAAAAAAGAAACTGGTGTTATATAGTGAGATGAATCTCAAAAGCATCGTGTTGAGCAAAAGATGACATACACAAAAGAACATTGTATGATTTTATTTAAGTCCAAAAATAACTCAATGTTTTTTTTACAACTGGTCTTATATTTTTAAAAGTTGGAATAAATTTACTTCTGAGTTGGAGGTATTAACTAGAAAGAGGCAAGAGGAATATCCTTATGGGTGCAGGAGGTGTGCTATATATTGATCTGGGTCATGGTTACATAGACACATACTTCTGTAAAAACTGCAATGCTATGCAATTCAAATTTTGCAACTTACATTGTTTAGATTGCACTTCAATTTGGATAATTGTCGATATAAAAATAGGTATCATATTATGCTGGTATAAATGAAATAGCTATAATTCCTCTGAGAGCAATTTCAAAACATAATAGAACGTTGTTTGTTTTTAATGCCTGTACTCTATGACCCGGAATGTTTGCTTCTAGTAACTGATTCTAAGAAAAGAATCTGACAATGACAAGAAAATGTATATATAAGACAACTGCACATTTTTATGATGAAAGCAAGGCAGAAAAACTAAATATCTAAGATTTGGGAACTGAATAATTATGTTCTAGCCACAAAATGGATCACTAGCCAGACATTTAAAATTTATAATAAGGACAATATTTTGAAAAACACTAATATTTTTGGAGAGCTTATAAATTTTCATGCATTTGTTCTATGTCACTAATATGGATTATTCCACTCAATGTTTTCTAGAAACTGACGAGTAGAGATGATTAATAACATTTTTGTAGATAAAAAATGGAGCTTAGAAATTGTACAAGGGCACACAGCTAGTGTCTGAGTTAACAATCCAACCTAGATTTGTCTGAATCCAAAGCTAGAGATTTTAACTGGTATGATATAGTTTTGGCATTGTCGCATCTGATACTCACATCACAGATGACACTCTTAATTCATTGCTAAATTAAGGAGTAGCCAAGATGCATGAATCATAGCATGATTTCATAGGCATAAAATCATACACACATGTACACAGTAAAGTAAACCATGTGACAAAACTCCTGTGATTGACAGTTCATTACCAGTTCCTCTGCTCTCGAGTTCAGATAACTCACTATTCAGGTTCACCCTAGTCTTTTCATTAATCTCACAATAAAAGCTACTCACATTTTATATAACTTAAAATTTTAAACCCCACTTGCAGTGTATGGCAGGCTTTTACTGCATATATATTATATATAAACAAATAAATCTATTTTGTGAGGCATATGCCAAGCTCTGTTTTTTTTCTATGCTGGGATTACAGATTTATATATATATGTATTTATATATTTGTTTATATATTACAGATTTATATATACTATATACAGTATAGTATTATACTTTATAATAGTATTATATATACTATATTATTATAATAATAGTATTAGTATTATACTATATTATATATAGTATATAAATAGCATATATTATGTATACTATATATACTCTATATAAAATATAAACATATTGTATATAATTTATGTAAATATACACACATGTGTGTATGCACACACACACATACATATAATTGATTTGAATTTTCTAACTTCTTTTAACTGAACGTACAAAACTGATACAATTAACAAAAAAGCATTATGCTAAGTGAAATAAGCCAGACAGTGAAAGACAAATACTATATGATCTTACGTATAAGTGGAACCTAATCAACAAAACAAACAAGCAAGCAAGGAAAATATAACAAGAGACATTGAAATAAAGAACAAACTGACAGTAACCAGAGGGATGGTAGGAGGGGATAATGGGGAAAAGAAGGGAAAGGGTCATCAAGGAACATGTATAAAGGACCTATGGACAGACCAAAGAGGGGTAGGATTGAGGATTGGAGGTGCGGGTGGGTGGGGTAGGGGAGAGCAATTGGGGGGAAATGGAGACAACTGCACTTGAACAATAATAAAAAAAACTTACAAGAAAGGTTATAATACATTTTAATAAAAGAGTAATTTTTTAAATATTTTATTTATCTATTTTTTAGAGAGAGGGGAAGGGAAGGAGAAAGACAGAGGGAGAAACATCAATGTGTGGTTGCCTCTCACACATCCCCTACTGGGGACCTGGCCCACAACCCAAGCATGTGCCTTGACTGGGTATCGAACTGGTGATGCTTTGGTTCTCAGGCCAGCACTCAATCTATGAGCCACACCAGCCAGGCTGTAAAAAGTAACTTGTTTTTTTTTAATTGGTACCCTGCCAGCACCCAACTGATTGATTTTGGGCTTTACATTTAACATTAAATACCAATGTTTATTGAGAACATAATTTTTACCAAGTACCTAATAAATGTCTCTATGAATACATTACCTAAGTTTAATCTGTACAACAACCATGTCAGTTAAGTACTATTGTTATCACTAGTTGATGTATGAGAAAGCTGAAGCACAGAGAGGTTAAGTTTCCCAAAGCTACACAGTATGACTTTGGCTCGTAGAGTCTAACTCCAGGCACTTGCTTGACACCCCTAGCGTGTATATGCCCTGAAAGTGTAAGAAGAATGGCTCTTCTGTCCTCAACAGTAAAATGCAGGGTTACCTGCACCTTTTAACATTCTGTGATTTTTTAATCCATTGTTTTCCCAAAATATTTGTTTTTATACTCAGTCAGTCAATATTTTTTTCAGTGACTACAGTGTGCCAAACTCAGTAGTACCTTTTTTTTTCTTTTACTTGGTATCAATTTCATAGATCATTTGAGCTGAATGACACATGTGCCTTGGAAATGGAATTGAAGGCATCACGGCAGCATGAGGATTGAGGGCACATTAATGTGTACACACTGGAATTGACCCCAAACAAAGCAATCTGATTATTTAATAAATTCTAACTTGAAAGGGGGGACAGACAGTTATTTTTCAACCTTTCCCAATACATATTATTATAATTTTTAAGCCAGTGGTTTAATATAAGTTTATTTAGCTGCTATCTTCATTCAGAATAAGACAAGCATAAAATCACACAAATCTTTTGTTTTGCAAAGCTGTTTCACAAATCAACCTGGTTTCATGCCCTAATTAATCAGTGTTCATGGGGGAATGAGAGGTTATTTGCTTTTCAGCCTCTGCAGATATACTAATAGCATAGCAGGATAGTTCTGAAATAACATAGGTTATTTTTTATATTTGAAGCACTTTCCCATGGATTCTTATAATTATCTAGAAAATGTGAACCATTGTTCCTATTGGAATTTTACCTCATGCTGACAGGAACTCCTGAGATTAGAAAAATCTACCCATTATGAGGTCTTTTGAGCATACAATTATTCCAGTATGTTAAATTGAACATATCATTATGTTTAGAAGCCCCTACCATAGTCCCTGATCCTTATAATTCACAGAGGAATGTAAGCATTTTTTTTCTCAATTAAATCGTTTTTAAAAACATGTAATAAACCATTTCTCCTTGACTGAAATAAAAACAGTATATGATTTTCTAATTTAGTAGAATAGTTTAACAAGATGTTGGGAACCAGGAAAGTTTAGTTAACAGTCAGGTCTAAAGAGGAGCATTATTTGATTTTCTTATATGTTATTATTAGCTCCGTAAAATTGGCTTATCAAGCACCATCTCAAATCAAAATTTTACAACATCAGTCCCAGCACACTGCAGAGTGGAGCCTTATTCTTAAGTATACTTTCATTCATTATCCAGAACTTAAAAAAAGAAAAGAGGATGGGCCATCACTGTAGGATTGAAATGGTTGTTTTCCCTACTGGTAGGCGATTTTGGTTGCAACAAGTTCCCTGAGTCAAAATAACAGCTATTGCTATGAAATTGCCTTAGAACAAAAAACAAAAACAGATACAAAAAAGTGAACATGAGTCACAGATTTTTATATTTTAGGATCCTGGATTTTGCTTCTATCTTTCAAGAGCAATTCAGTTTATCAATGTAAAATTATTTACATAATTACAGATCAAACCAATCAGTTACTACCTTGTCAGGCTAAAGGTCATGTCTGGCATAAGCAAGTAGATCAGATGCCACTCTGCTGTTAATACCTGTTCACTCTGGGGCTGCCGCCCTATTCCCAGGGCTGATTGCCCTCTGTCCTGTGGCTTCAAGTAATGTAAATTGTATCTTGTCCCTGGGTAATCGAGATCAGTGTTGTCTTGTCTGTCCACTCCCTGCCGTTGCCCTCTCTGTGCTGCGATAATGGTTTTGGTGGGCAATCAAGGAAGATGCCTTCTTGACTCATCTCTCATAATAGATTGTCCTCCTCAGGCAAAATTGAATAACCCCCGACATGGCCTGGAGGCAAGCAATGAGAATTCAATAAGTCTGCAGGGTCAATGTCCCGTCATTTTTGGCAAGCAAGTAATTATTCTGCACCAATGTTCAGTAATAGGAAGAGGAAACTGCTGTGGACACCATCTTGATGCCCAGAAAAGTCACCTTAACAGGAATTTTCCTTTAATCAGAAATAATTCTTTCTTCTCTGATGTGATTGGGCCCAATATTCATGTGAGCTGCCTATGTGGATTTTCCAGATTTTTTTTTAACCTGCAGTGTCTGTGGGAAAGTTTAACAACTTCACTGCCTGTTTAATATTTTCCACTTTTATGGGTTGCAGTTGTGCTGTCTATTTGCTTTTACTGATTTGTGAAAGATTTATTATAAACGAAATACAGCTGTTCTCCCCTTTCATAAAGTCAAACTATTTTGGCAAACCTGTTTTCCACTGTGAAAATATATTCAAAATCATATTCCTTACCAGCTTTCCAACCATAAACTGTGGACCCACTTAAAGAAAAGAGAACGCATCTGCTTCAGAAATAAACAGGCAGAAGAAAAGAAATGACATGTTGGTAGGGAGGGGGCTTCTGGTGGGATTCAATGTTATTATGTATAGATCCCAAGAGGACAGAATTTTAATATCAAAAAAGCATCTGTAAGTTGAAGCCATTTCAGTGTTCTGCCTTTGCATTTATATTAATGAATCATACCCATTTAACTGTAAAATTTAACTGAAACTAATACTATGATTAACTTTTTAATAAGCTTAAGATATTGCCATCATGTACCATCACTCTATTCATCATATACACGAGAAATAGTCATATATATGTGTGTGTGTATATGTGAGAACACATCACTGCAAGTAATCAGTTCTCACTGATCAGTTTTGGATCTCTAACTTTTATATTTATTTAAGGAAATGCTGAATTACAAGTTTTGAAGAAAGCAAATTATAGCACCATTTTAGTTATTTCTATTACCACTTTTAAAAATTATTTTTAAATGGAAAACAACCCCAAACAATTAGAAAATAAAAGTGACTTCTAAAATGAGGAGAAAAGTGCTTTTCTCCCTTTTTTCTCTGTGCAGAAAGTATTGGTTTATTCATTGAAAGGAACCTTTATCTTCTCTCTCCTGAGATCAGTGCACAGCGAGTAATGAAGAGGCTCATACAAGAGCAGAATAAGCACTTTCCATGACTGATTGACGATTGATTATTGCTGGGATGTCTCCCCACGGTCACTCATCACTATGCTTTTTTGACAACCAAGCTCTATTCCTGACATGAAAAAGATGTTTTGATCTGCATCAATTTGGCTTGTTAACTGTGACAAAACTCCAACTGATACTGATCATGCTCACGTGTCGATGTTAATTTGGGTCCTAGATAGAAGAAAACTTTATACCATATATGCTTTATTCTTTAGTTAGGATGCTATAAAACTAAGCTCTTTAATGACTCTTCTTCTTGAAATCATTTTCATTATCCTCATGCGTTTATGATTTTGTTCACTATAATAAGCTTTTGATACTATTTTCTCTTATCATTATTCTTTTCAGTGTATTTTCAACAGTCTGCTCAGAGTTTGTGACCATCGTTTATACAACTATCAACAAACTTTTCACCAAATGACATTGGGGAGGAAACTATAGCTGCTCTTTATGCAAACTACTAAAGAACAAGGTTAAGTGAGAGAGTTCTTTTTTATTCAGGAGAGCACATATTTTCTAGAAGTAAAGCACAGCAATATATTTTAAAGATTATATCAAAAATAAAACATTTTATATGTATTTATTATATATATATTTCTCAGGTGCTTTGGGTTAATAAATGCTATTAAGAAGTTCTAAGTGATGTGCATTTTAACATATTTAATCATTTTTTGCTTTATACTGAGAAATTAAATCTAAGACAGAAAGGAGATTTTATCTTTCAAATTGTATTATATTTCACACTTAAAACTGAGATAATAATTCTTCTATATTTTTCATTCCCTTCTTCCCTTTTCTTTTAGAGTTTTTAAGACTTGTATTTATCTCCACATCACAGAGCAAGTATAGAAATTCCAGTGAGCAGTTTTCATTGCATTTCATGAAGCAGTTCTTTAAAATGGCCATGAGATCTTAGCTATTTTTTTTAAGTCAGAATAAAGTTGTCTAGTGAAAACCATAGCATCTTATTTTGGGGCATGGGTTATTAATTCTTTTTTTCCCTTCCCCTTAACTATTACTTTTAATTTTTTGATCTACATTATCAAGCATTGTGTTGCATTTGTCAAACTACATTAAATTTATTTGTTTTAGTCTGTTATATTGAAACTACTGCAGAAATTACTATATCAATCTAAATGATTATACAACACTTCTTTCTGATGTCTTGGCTGCTTTTTCCTTGAGTTTATGAGGTATTAAAATTTATAAATTAAAACTAATTTCTAAATATCTCTCCACCATTCATGAAAAACTCTGGGTGAAATCAGACTCTTCTCTGCTGTCTGAGAAGCTGCTGAATTAAAAAGTCTCCTCACTTTTATCTTTGTACAAGTTCTGTGTTCCTATGTCTGTGAAGCCTGTAAGCTTGAAGTGAATTCTGAAGTGAAGCCTGAAGTGAATTCTTCACTGGGGTGAGTATCAAGAAAAGACTATGCACTGCTGTTTCAAGATTTTGTGAAGATATTTTTCTTTCTTTGATGAGTGTCTGCCTGACTTAACTTCCCTTGGTGTGCCTGTACACAGCAATGTTTGGTGCAGTGGGGTGAGCCTCCAGGGCTTGCCGATGGGCCATTTCCTATGGACTCAGGACCTGCGGGCAGCTGTTTGCAGGCTGCAGCCCCACCATTCAATTTGGATCCAATGTCTCCATGAACGGCAAAGGGAAAATGCCAGAGAGATTTGATATGGAGAAAGAGAATACAAAGGTGTAAACAGAATAATATTTTTGGCGTCCTCCATTTGCCTTGCTCTTCCTCAAATATTTTTCAAGGATGGTAAATCTAGTAGAGAGCATGAAAGGTTACAGTCATGCTGTGCCATGATGCTTCTGGGTCTTTCTCTTGGAATTTTTTGGGGGGGGTTTATATCATTTCATCTCACCTTTCAAACCTATTTCATATAAAATCTCAAAAATTATGGCAAAGATTTTCATAAGAAACACCACCACAAAGGCAAAAAATATCCAGAGATCTCAAAGACATGTTAGGAGATGCTGGTAGAGATGGATGTGAGCACCTTACAGGGGAATAAGATAGAGAGATTGAGAACTCAGAATCCAGAGCCAGACTCCCTGGGATCAGCCCCTGGCTCTGTCACTTATTTTTGTAGGTGCCTCACATAGTATCTCTGTGTCTTAATGTACTCATCTATAGAATGGTAATATACAGATGTCCCTAATTAGATGGGACCCATTGTCATGTTATAGAGCTATTATGAATAATAAAATAAGTTAAAATAATTAAACTTGTTAAAATGGTGTCTGCAGCCTAAATTATAAACTCTTACATTTATTATTATTTGTGTAGAAGTTGATACCTTTCAAAGTAATTTCCCAAATATTATCCTTATGTTATGATGAAACAAATGTGAAGGAAGGTAAGTTTAGAGTGGAGAATACTAAGGAAAGTGCATGTAACTGTCAGATTCAGTAAGTGTTGATAAAGGGAAAAATGTGAGTTCTATGCTTCATAATATATTCTTTTTATTTTTTCATTTATTGAGGAAATTTTTATGTTAGACATGGTGGATACAAAAAAGAAAATATACTGTAAATTGAATTCAAACATTTCAGTGAAGGAGAGAAACAAGTCAAATTATTATTGTGGCATAGCATAATACAATAGAGACATATATTTGTGTTATTAAGGCACAAAGTAGGAGCACCTGGCCAAGACTGGAGGATTTGAGAAAATCAGGGAATATTATCTAAAGCATTTATAGTTAAGAAGTTAATAATCTAACTCATAGTTTAAAAAGATTGCTGTGATTGTTGTAATAAGACTATATTGCAGGGAACAAGACAAAGCAGAGAGATCAAGTTGGACGCTATTGTAATAGTTCAGAAAAAGCACATAATGGTGGCTGGTGAAAAATAGAATTTTCTTTCCTTAGATGTGGGAGCTTGACCATGTTTATAGATGGAGCAAGCGATCTAGTGAAGAAAAATTGATTTAAGATGACATTGAGAGAATGAGATCAGTGATGGAAGAAAAGCCTGGAATAAGTAGACAGTATCTTATCAAGTGTACACATTAAAAATTTTGTCCGGAAGGCACTAGATTTATCAGGGGAAATGACTTCATAAGTTATATAAAAGTTTACCCACTATGCTATACTCCTGAAACTACTACAATATTGAATGTCAACTGTAATTGAAAATTTAAAAAAATATATCCACAGAATCAAGTTCTCTGAGATGAGAAGAAAGCAAAAGTTGGATAAAAATGTTGAGAAAATTGGAAAGAATGATCTCATAAACCCCATGTTTTACATGCTCACAAAACCTAAACATGGGGGTCATGTTTTGAACTCATGATGGATGCTCAGTATATCACATTTGCAAACTTTAAGGTTCTTGGATGGGAATGGTAGGTCTCTACTAATGTTTGGGTCATGATAACAAGCAACTTTGTCAAACAGGGACTCCTGGCAGCTATATCCATTGGAATGGTGAACACTGACATGGGATGCTCGAACTGCAAATGTCACGGAGCAACAAGCTGCCAGATACTCCAAAGGACGAAAACGTACAGAATGAGATATGAATTAGACAACTATCTAGATGATTTCTTTTTATTATAAAGTCTGATGATACCCATTACACATATGTTTAATGTACATAAAATACACACAGCCAGTTCAAAATATGGTCCCAGCTAGGGTGAAAGCCATAAAACACATGCACTTATTGTAGTGACTGTATCTTTATGGCAAGGTGCTTCAGAGATAGTTTTCAGAAAAAAAACCTTTACAAATGTTACTGCTCAAGGTCATAATGTTTTTTATGACCACTCCCAACCTAACCTCTGGAATTTTGTCTGTTTTTTATTAATGCCCTATCTATTTATCCACCTACCTATCATCTATCTATTATCTATTACCTACTTTCTTCAGTAAAAGAAAACACATTTTTGAGGAATAAAAGATTGGAGATATTGGATTGACCAAAAAGTTTGTGTGTTCTTTTCCACAAAATAAAGGACGCATTTTTCATTTTCACCAATAATTTTATTGATTTGGATATTTTGAGTATGTCAGCTATCTCCTATGTGGTATGATGTTAATTATTCTCAATTAATGTCTCATCTGATCACTATCAATCTCAACTGCTCTACCTGACCATGGAGCATCATCCAGCATGAAATCTCCAGCATGAAACTTCACTAACCACTTTTGACACATTTGATCAGTCACAGCACCTTCTCCATACACTGCACACATCTTTGTGTGTGTGTGTGTGTGTGTTTCAGTTGCATTTTTGCCTTTCTTGAAATAATGAAGTGTAATGTGCCAAAAATGTTGCTCATTTTCTTCCATCTTCAATACTAAAATGGCTACACAAAAATTCACCAATTTTGTTTTTTTAATGCATGCTGATATGACAGCAGTCACAATACAATCTAACAAAATTGTTTTGTATGAAGTTAAAGATGACTAATGTTACTAAAGCTATCTTATGAAAAAAACAAAGAACTTTTTGGCCAACCCAATACTTAACTTGGAAGAAAGAGCATTAAGAGCTAGAAAACAGTTATTTATGGGCACAGTTTGAAGGAGTTTGGGGTAGAATTGTCAGCATGAAAAGATAATACATGTTAGGGAACAGATTGCTTATTAGATCACCAATGTGTGAGTGCCTAGAATTCTTCCTCATAAAGTTCACTCATAAAGTGGTAATTTTTCTCCTATTTTCTTCTCACTAAACACTGAAAGCTAGACACATCACTGCTTCCATTTTTAGGCTAAGAGGTATTCATGGACTTTTGTTAATGTTTCTTTGAAAATAGAGCACTTGGCATTTCTTTCTTTGGTGTTCAAAGTAGGTTTACATAGAAGGTAGTGGCATCAGGCTATATATATTGATCATCACCCTTTTTCTCTTTAGTAGACTCTGTTAGCTGAGCAGTGTAAGGGGGGGTGCAGAACCAGAAAGTGCTATAGACAAAGCAAGGCTATATTTTCTACTTCATCATCTTTGGTTCTCAGTGTGCAATAATAGAGTTTCTTATATACTGTAAAGGGATATTTATAACTAATGTCTTGGACATCAGAGAACAGTATATGGTTACCATATCATTTTCTTGCTTATTTGGTGAAAGTTTCAATAGTTGATTCCTGGATAGATAACTGACAGAGAGGACATATTCCTATTCCATGCTCAAGAAGTGCTAAGTATGACTCTGAGAAAATCTGTGAAAATGACATACAGTTTGTTGTACAAGTATACAACTAAGATTCTTGAAAAAAAATACATTTATTTTTGTATCCCTGGCAAAGGTCGTAAGTTAAATGTCCATGTAGCTAATTAAGATTCTCTATTCCATTGTAGAGTTATACTTCAGAGCATGCTATATTTAAATCATTAGCAACAAAATGTTTTAATGATGACATTATCTTTCTATATGGAGAAAATATACTACTGTTATATTTCAAGAAATGTGTCATATCTATAGTGCCTCTTTTTGTAAGCTTCTTATTTACAATTTCTACAAAGAGAGGTAAGAATCCATTTTCTTCAAATGAACTATATTTAAGAAGGAAAGGAAGAAAAAATTATAGAGGCAAGATTACATTCCAGTGTCTAAGGCCGTATTCCCTGCTGTACATACATTGTAATTATATACTGACCTTTGAGATCAGTGGCTGGTTACTTACAGGATAATATGATTAAAGTATATGTAACAAGTATGTTAAATTATTTTTAATGCAATTCTAGTGGAGAAGATCTGTGTAATTGCTAATCCATTTCATTCTAGAGACATCTGAGATAATGTCCCTTGAGCCCAAGCTTATAAACTAGACTAAGGCTCTATTCACACAGAGGCCACTTTGAATTTTGTTGATTTTTACTTTCCTGATGACTGGTTTGCAGGGAGAAAGGAACTTGTGGCTAGTGAGGAAATGCACAGAAAACACATGCACCTTTCAAGGCATAATTTGTGGCATTGACATAATTATTAAAAATGTTATTTATTGCCATGTTTGGAGTAAACTTTTCTTCTTCTCTGAAACATGAATACTAGATTATTTGAACTGCTTTTTGTTTGGTGTGGTTTACCTTTATATTTTCATCTTGAAGTTTGTGTACTTTGAATGGGGGTGATTTCAAATGCCTTAACAGTGTTTCTCATGGGCCCAGAATTTTGTGAGTAACAATTCCTGGGAGGAGATTAGAACTTTATGTGCTAATGGAAAAAAGAGAAAACTGTCTAGGACAAGGCTGTTGATGATAGTAGTTTGAATTTCAGAAGCACACCTCAGAACGAGCAGTAGAATAAATGTGAGAAACTAATGCTGGAGACTGAGGCAATGGCGTTTGGAGCAGTAGGTGCCCTGAGGGTGGGGACTGTGACGGGGAGAGGGAGTTCTAGTACAAGACATGCCTATTCTATTACACAAAGCATAAGGATTTGCTGAAATTGAGTTAAATTCTTATAACAAAACGTTATACATTTTTTAAGTTTCATGTGTTAAGATGAAATTTACTTTTGTATACCAGAATCATATTAATAATAACTAATGATGATTAATTTACTACTGAAGATGTGTTTCATCCATCATTTAGTTATTATAACAGATTGCCAATGTAAGTTGAAATACAGTGTATCTCCATTTCATCCATGTGTAGCACCAACTTAAAATAGCTGACAGGTAGTTATAAAATTTTTGGCCTACCTCCAATTATTTACTAACTATTATGTTCTGGAAGTAAATTCCCCTTGTGTTCAATTCTAACACTCTTCTATAATTGCTTGAGCATGTGTCAGTGATCTACTAAAGAGGTCCTTTGATGAGGAAATTGGCTCTTTATCCAAAATTTTGTACATCTGAGCCCTGTCTGGTGTAGCTTAGTGGATTGAGCGTGGGCTGCGAACCAAGATGTCACAGGTTCGATTTCAGTCAGGGCACATGCCTGGGTTGCAAGCCATGACCCCCAGCGACCGCACATTGATGTTTCTCTCTCTCTATCTCCCACCCTTCCCTTTCTAAAAATAAATAAGTAAAATCTTTAAAAAAATTTATACATCTGTTGTTTTGTATTTTTTGTTTTATTGTTTATGCTATTACAGTTGTCCCAATTATTCCCCCTCACCCCCTCTGCCCAGCCTACCTCTCCCCACATAGTCAGTCCCCACACCATTGTCCATGTCCATGGGACCTTCATATATGTTCTTTGACTAATCCCTTCACCTTCTTTCAAACGATCTCCCCTCTCTCCTCTTCTCTTACCAGATTCTATTCCATGATTCTATGCCTCTGGCTCCATTTTGCTCACTAGTTTATTTCATTCATTAAATTTCCAAGCTATGAGTTAGTTTCATAGACCTCTCAAGCTCTAATTGGAGAGTCAGATGCTCTGGGATTGGGCAAAGCATAAGGCTAGTTTCTGCACTCACTCAAATATGTAAGGAGCAATATAGAATGCTGTTGGTGGTGTATACTCTGCAGGCTCAGTGGGTTTGGTTCATGACTCTGACATTTATAAGCTATGTAACCTTTGCAAGTAGCTTTATCAAAGCCTCAGTTTTGCTCATCTATAAAATGTGAATATGTCAATGGATACCCCAAAGAGTTGGGGAATTAAATGAAATAATTGACACACAGTAGTTAGTTTAGCGCTTAGCTGTTGCTGTCAAAGATCACATTTCCAATGTTCTGTGAGAACAGACATTTTTGTTTAGTTTATCACTGGATGGTCAGCACAGTGACTGGCACATAATAGGCAGCTGATATTCATTTGCCAACTTAATAAATGAAATCAAGGAGGCAATAATTAGTGTTTCCTCTGAATGTGGAGTATCAGAGCTGGAAAAGACTGAATATATTATTAGGCCCCATTTTCCAGCACATGTTTAAGATTAATCCCTCCAATCTCACTAAGGAGAAAAATTGCTAATGCAGGATAAGTTCAGGAGCACTTCAGCTGAGAAATAGGAATGGAAACATTTAGTGGGACAAGGAAATGGGCAAAAGTTTCTCTTGTAGTATTGAGCAGTTTTTTCTCCTGATTATCTTTTGGAAACATCTTTCTCTGTTCTACTTCTTTTTTTTTTCTAGAGTCTATAGGCATCCCTGGCAGCCTTACTTAAATTTGCTTTTCTCTATTTGAATTTATCTTCCAGGTAGCAAGGGCAGAGAAAGGGACCATAAATTTGTACTTAAGAAAATATCCCCAGGAAGCCCTTGCTTGCTCCCCAAAATTTGTTGGAATGTGTGTTCCCCTTTGCCTTATTTTTAAAGAAAGTTTGCTTCACAAAAAAAAAACAAAACTGTGAGCCATTTAACTTCAGATGACTGTCATTGCTAAGTAGCATGGCTCTCTCCATGTACTACTGTGAGCTGTCTTCATGCCTACATTTATTTTATTGAGTCTCCTATGTATACATGAAGAGTTAATACTATAGTGGAACTTTCAAGAAATTTGAAATCTCTGATGTCAAGAACTTTACAATCTATGGCTACTAAATATTTAAGATCCAATGGGAAATTGAGTTAGTTTATCTGGAAACTCTTAAAGCTGAAGTAACTAACCACCTCTGCTTTTTCATTAACAGAAACCACTGTGCATCATGGTCAAACTCATTGGTTGGTGTGATGTTTCAAAAAACGAGAAAAATTTCCAAGTTTCCTTAACTAAAAGCACACATAGGTGTGCTCATAGGTTTGTCTCTTCAGATAAACTATGACAAAAGCTAAGTTCCTTTTTAAATATGTTGTGCTCATCTGAACATCTACAATATTTTATTGTGACCCAGTTATGTCATTTGGCATTGTTTCTACCCATAGTGAAGGACCAAAAACATAGTTTGCTCTCAGTAGTCATTTATTCATTCAATTAACACATACTGTATTTTTCAGATTATAAGATGCACCCCCCACCCCCAATCTGGGAGGAATAATGGTTGTTAATGCTGCTATTGAGTTATGTTTATATTTACATTGTTGAAATATGTTATTTATGTTATTAAATATTTTACCACATTTTTTGCTTCAAAATTTTTTCCCTCTCTTCCTCTTCTAAAACCTAGGTATGTCTTATGGTCCAAAATGTGGTAATTGTTGAGTAGGTACCTATTAACCCAGCACTACATAGATGCAGCATATATTGCTGAGAAAGACATCAGAGACCCTGATTTCATGTTATTATGTGGCAGAAAAGATAGACATTAAATGAAAGTTGCATAACTTAAAATTAAAATGTTGATAAGTACTATTAAAAATCTAGAATTCCTTTAGATTAACTTGATTAATTTTTTATATTTTTTCTTTCAATCCAATTTATGGGTGTATACTTAAGTTGTGATTAATATGAAAATAATTCCTACACTGGCCAAATAAAAATAATAATTTTAATATTTTGCTAAATACACTGATTTCTTTACTTTTACTGTGGTATTACTAACATGATTGGTGATGGATCTCAGCTGAAGAGATAGTGATCCCAAACTGCTAGTTAAAACAGACCTTTAAAGAATATGGTTTGGAAAAAGAGCCCCGTGGATTTGGCTATGTAAACACATGTAAGGGTTGAAGGAGCCACATCAAATAGACTCTGAGGCAGGCCAAGCCACTGAAGCCTTCCCCAAGTCAGTGGTGGGTCACATGGAAGGATTTGCATTTTCATGACTTCTGGGCTCAGTCTGTTGCCACCTTCATATCTGCAGTCTCTCTCTGTTCTGTCTCTCTGTCTCTCTCACACACAAAAACACCCATAAAAATGGTTACATTATTATGTTTGTTTTAGTTTTTTTAAACATAATCAATGTTTTAAATTTATCTTTGATTTTTGTATCAAATACAGGTTTAATAGTAGACAATATAAGGAAATCACAAAACAAGAAATTCTGATTTATTCCTCTTTTGTGAAAGTTACAAACGTGCTTCTAATGGCTAACATAAAACACATGCTAACTTTTCGTTGGAAGTCTAAATTGTTGAAATATAGGTATTCTAAAGAAAAGAAGAGCAGAGGTCTTCTCTTCATTCCCTTCATTCCATGAGCCTGAACTTTCTACAAATGCAGTCAATGATTCCAGGCTGGGCCATGCCCTGCAGAAGCTGGGGAAAAGAAGCCAATTCCACTTGGTAGCCTCAAAATTGCACAGACTCTCCTCTGTGGTTTTTTCCAAGTCACACTTCTTTTGGATATTACTTTAGGACAGATATGATGAGGTAAATAGATGGTTTGATAGCTGATAGATAATAGATAGATGATAGAACAGATAGATGATAGATATATAGACAATAGATAGATAATAAACAGATATGATAAGATAGGATAGAAAAGAGTAATCACCTTTCTTCCTCCATTTAAGATGTGTATTTGTCTCTGTCTTGAGCTATGGCAGGGCTAGATTATGACAGGAAAAAGGAGTTGCAAATTCACAATCTAAATTCTGCTTCTGTCACTCACTTATCTTTCCAAATAAAGAGGCTACATTTTAGAGTCAAGTAGGCCTACATTTAAAGTCTGTAAAAGTTTCAGTTTCCTTTTCTATAAAATAGTAATCATAGTATTTGCTTCAATATTAGTTTTTTATTCAATACATATTTATTGAATATCTGTCATATACCAAGCAATGTTTTGGTGATGAGAAAATAGCAATGAACAAGACAGACTAATTTCTAACTTCATGAAGCACACCTTGTATTTGTTATTAGTGGAACAAAAGACATATATATGTAAGGTTTCTCTTTTATAACAGTGTTTAATAAATACTTTTCTTTCCCCTCAGTGATAGTTTTATAACAAAATAATAATAAGATATAACAAAATAATTATTATAATAATTATTATAATAAAATAATAATAATAATATGTACAACATATAACTAGGAGCTTTTATTCATGTACAGATTAAATAAATTATATTTTTAAAGAATTATTAAAAACAAACCCCTGGCTGGCATAGCTCAGTGGATTGAGCGTGGGCTGGGAACCAAAGTGTCCCAGGTTCGATTCCCAGCCAGGGTACATTCCTGGGTTGCAGGCCATAACCCCCAGCAACCGCACATTGATGTTTCTCTTTCTCTCTCTCTCTCTCTCTCTCTCTCTCTCTCTCTCTCTCTCTCCCCCTCCCTCCCTCCCTCTCTAAAAATAAATAAATAAAATCTTTTAAAAAAAGAATTATTAAAAACATCTGATTTAAAGTTTATTCCTTTTTCAGATGGCCTTTGATACTCATTCATAATTTCATATAAATAGGCACTTGGTCTACTTAATGAGGTTTAACATTCATGTACCAGTTAAAAGCCTCTCTTCTACTGTGTTTATTTTATTGTCTAAGTTCTTTGGACTAGATGTTCCCAAATTGGGCTCTGTGTTTAGCATTGTCTCTCATTACTCCATAATGTATCTGACTAGCCACATGGTCCACACCTAATTCATTCTGAGCTGTGCACACATTCACACTGCTTCTCTATTAGGAATGCCTTTTCACACCCACAGTCTATTTAGATGCCACCTGTGCATCAAGATCCTGTGGCAGTCCTGCATTCCTGTGGTGCTCCTCCCAGACTGATTGAGTATTTTTAAGATATCTTATTTTTTCACTGCTACAATGACCACATTTCTGAACTATTCCCATGTTACTTATAGCTCTGTTTGTTCTTTAATTGTAGATTTCTGTAATTGTTACTTAATTTTTGCACAGTAATTCTCCTGTTCATTTGGTTAGACTATATAAGATCCATATAGACATTCAACATTGAGCAGGCAAATGAGTCAATCAAGCAACCAAATGTCACTGTGACTATTCTTTTGTAGGTCTAATTTGTATACTTATAACTTATTTAGGCAATTACAGTGGTGGAAGCACTATGGGAATGGGAAGGTAATTTATGGTTCATCTCAAATCTCAGCATGTGGCAATATATATATTACCTGATTGAGGAATAATAAGTGGGTCTAACAGGGATCTCTATAGAAAATCAGCCTTCTGCATGTATCAGAAGAAATGAGGATCATACATGCCACAAAAGTTCCTGCAAGATTCTTGAAGTGCTTATTCCCAAACTCTCCTTTTGGTGAGTAATAGAGAGAGGAAATTCCACTCACGATATACAGAAATAAGTAAAAGTACTAAACATTGCTCTCAGGTGGAATTCTGGCAACCGATCAGACTTACTATGTATTATAGGGCACTAAAATCACATTGTATCACACTCTCAAAAAATAAATAGTTCTTAATGAGTAATGCAATGATTAAAAGCAATGGTATAAACGAAATCTACTCAATCCATTTTGATGGATAATAATAATAAAAGAAGAATGGCAATTACTCAGTGAAAGGTGGAATAACAATCTTTTTTCCTTTTCCTGCTGCATATTTTCAGCTATGTCCTTATGTCTCTTGCAGACCCGGCACTCACCTGCATTCTGAACCAAATCAATGTAACTAGTAAAGTGTAAAATGCTGGGCCATTATAGTGATGATCTTTGTTCTGCCATTGCTGACATCTAAATTTACTGATATTGATATAATAAGCCATTTGTGTTTTCATTTGTATAAACCAAATATGTGGCTTAGCTTATTGATTTTGTAATCAAGATATAGTTTACAGGAATGTTTATAGGATGAGCTTGTAAACACATGTTCTTTACTCATTCATTAATCCAACAAGCACCTCTTAAATAACCTACCTTTTGCTAAAAACTACAGGAGGTTTAATCTGAGAGTAGTGATAGATGTACACATGGTATAAAATAAAGATGGGCTATCTAGGCAATTTATTCAAGAAGTTAGAAAAAGTCTATATGGAAGAAAAGAAAAAAGAAAATAAACTAAAAATATAGTGATAGTTTTTTAAAACAAGGAGGAAATAAATAGTGCAAAACTAAGAGATAAAAAGTTACTGAAAAAATATACAAATAAGAACATACTTTTGGATGCTTCCTCTTGAACCTTGCTTTCTTAACCTTTTATGTTTTCTTTATGTTTTCTTCCTATGTATTGATGACTTCCACATCTTTGCTACATAAATTCTGCACCCATTTAGCTATAAGACATTTACACTTTGGGGTCTGTCCCATTGCCATGTAAAATACAACATGTCAATAATTAATGCAAATATTCTCCTTTCTCACTCTGAAATATTTCCTTTTAATTTTAATTATATTTTCTTACTTTTTGAGAAACCTTGATATAACTATATGCACCTCTTTTACAGCCCATTAGCAACCAATTTTGTAGACTTTAATGTCTTTAATGCCTTTTCAATCCATTTTTTTCCTTTGCATCCTACGTATTGACAGGGCCTCTTGTCTCTCCCATTAACCCATTATAGTTTCTCTACTTCTAGCCTCATGCTCTTTTAGTTTACTCTCCACACTTTTTGCACAGTGATCTTTTCAGCAAAAAACTTAAATTATTTTTATATCACAGAGAAAAACAAAACAAGACTGCCAAGCCTTATCCACAAGGTTTTTAATTCTCTGCACCCCACATACTACCCTTCCCTGACCTACTTCACCAACTCCTCTACCTTTTCATTTCTGCTGTTGTCTCTTGTGAGAATGCTCTTCACCCTTTTATTTTCTCTCTAGCTTTCTCCTGTTATTTTAAAATTTTAATTCAAGAATTTCTCTAGAAAGCCTCTAGAATCCTCCCATTGTTGCAGAACATTTCTCTTGTTTCTCCTCTTGTGTATGCAGCCATCACAAAATTACCTTTCAGGGGAAATACCTATCGGCATTCTCACATTAGACTACAGAATTCTTGAGGGAGGATACAATCTTTAAACTCCAGCAATTAGCTCACAACATGGCATGCCAGAGACACTCAACACTCATTTGGAAAGATGTTGATTCACAAAAAAATTTTGTTTCTTTTCCTGTTGTATTATATCTCATATATAATTTATGCATATCTATACATATATGTACATATATAACTTAGATGTATATATATACTTATATGTAACTAATTTGTATGTATATATATATATCTACAACTTTGTGGAAAATGTTTTAGCATTATATGCATACTAAATAACTCTAAAGGGTGCTTAAATATTGACTTATGTGTCCTGTCCCTATATTACCATTAAACAACTGTTATTCTATCTAAATTCATTGATCTTCATTTTCCATATACACCAAAAAATGAGATTAGGCCAGTTACTTTGTACTTGCTGCATAAGCTCTAAACTTTTAAATTCTTCATAGCATTTTTTGATTAACACATTATTGGGTAATTGTAAATAATATAAAGATATATAAAATAACAGGAGGATTTGGGGGGTATTTATGTATGTTCTTTTGGGTGCATTGCTATATTTTCACATTTATTTTGTTTACCTTTCCTTTTCCATTTACTGACACATTAATGTCACTTTTCAATCTAAGAGGGTAGTACCTTATTTATATGTAATAGCAAAATCATAAATTGTTTGATCTATTGAAAACAATAAACTAAACATGTTATAGAAGAAACTAGTGCCTTTCATTGGCATTATTGTCTTCCAGATGACAGCTGATCTCAGGAGGCCAGAGAATTCTTAGTTGTATGAGTTTGTGACTAATAGGTAGTTTGATGTGACAACAGCTGGCTATCTTGGGAAATTGAACTATCTTCATGCTCGATACCCTTTGTGTCTCATTCTTTGTAGGTTATTGTTGGAGGCCTGTAGGGACCTCTTTTACAGTTTGCATCCACAGACAATATGAGATCAGCAAGAACTCTGTAGTTTTACTGTCATTATTGATCTGCTGCCATTCCATTTGGTAGCTAATTTCCTTGTTAGCAGTTATTTTAAAAGCTATTTATATTTTTAGAATGATCCATGTTATGTACTAAACTTAAATATTGCTGAATTAAAGCAAAATAGTATAACTTAGCACTAAAAGATTGTACTTATGCTAAATAACTTCTAATGTATGGCTTGTGAATCATTGTTTCAGGGGAGGGAGGTGGAGATGGCCAGGGGTGGAGGGGGAGTGATGAGGGGAAAAATGCAGACAACTGTACTTGAACAACAATAAAATTTTAAAAATAAAAATTAAAAAAATAATTGTTCCACAATCACAAATGTATTGTTGGGAACTCAAAATATTTGATACGGAACATACCAGTTCAAACAAAATAAAGGAAGAATAGTATGTTCATGAGAAAATATTATCTGTAAAACATCTTTTGTCCTGTAAAACTTATATGCAAATAGTAAGAAGGGTGATGTATTAGGAATTCATGAACACTGTTCCTAAAGTTGGGATTTATTTGAAGTCAAACACTCAATAAATGTATGGGTTGATTGACTGATTCTTTATTCTGAAGGTGACCATAATGTACCCTTCTTATTCATTCCAAGTGTTGGAGGAAAAAGAGCCTTTTTCTGCTTCTCTGGAAAACGAGGTATATTTCCATTTTCTGAAGCCAATTTCTGACTGATAAATTCATCCAAAATGATTCCTAGTAGGCTATTTGTGCCTGTGTGTCTGTAGTCCCCATGACCACAATACCTGAATAGGGAGAATCCATACTACAGGGGAAAATTAATAAAAAGATAAGCAAAAACCCCAGACTGGTTAACATAATGTATTTTCCCCAATTTAAATATGCCAAATATGCTCAATGATATTTGGGATTATTTTAATTTTAGAGTTGAGATATAAATCATATCCTGTTGCCAAAAATGAAGAACTGAAATATGAAGTATGGTAAGCACTGGGGATGTAAATGCTTTGTAGGTGGGGCAGGAATAGGTAAAGTTATCAAGTTGAGGCTTGGATTTTTATCCTTCTGTCATGAAAGAAGCAGGGCATACAGAGTTGTTGCAGCATGACAGAACATAACCAAAAACTCTGCATAAAATTTGGACCATCAATAACTGTAAAGATATTGAAAGACAGGGCTAGAAAAAAGTCTGACCACTAATCAGGAAAATTATAGGATTAAGAAAAAGTTCTTGTATGAGAATTTACTTCATGCATACTCACATACTGCAAACCAAGACATTAAAAACAATAACTACATCAAGAATGGTTTCTGAATAATGATGCTGGGTAGAAGCAAAAATAAAATTGTTCTGAAGATAACTTGCACAATTTAAGATCTAGCAGGGGTGTCCAAAATTTTGACATCTCTGGGCCACACTGGAAGAAGAAGAGTTGTCTTGGGCCACACATTTCATACATTGCAACATGTAATCACAAAAAATCTCATAATGTTTTAAGTAAATTTATGATTTTGTGTTGGGCCTCATTCATAGCCGTCCTGGGCCATATATGGCCTGAGAACATCCCTGATGGAATTATCTCAAGAAAATGAAGACTATGGAAAAAGATTAGGTTGGGGGGGGGGGGGGAAGGAAACAGAACTTCTAGAAACAGAAAAGATACTTAATGAAATAGAAATATCAGTTAAAGACTTTTAAAAGATACTGGGATAATTGTACTTGAACAACAATTAAAAATATATACAGAGAGAAAAAACAAGTGTAAGTAAGTAAGTAAATAAATAAAAAACAAAGTTGACGTCACTGGGGGGATAAAAAAGGAAAGCAAAAGGAAATGTGTAGGAAACCCCTACACATTTGGGGAAATGACTGACATTGAAAGGCAGAGAAAAAAAAGAAAGGAAACCATGAAAGAGTGGATAAAAGGAAAAGAGGACTTATAAACAACAGATAAACAAAGAGAATACTTCCTGACTGCTGGTATCAGAGAAGAGAGAATTACAGTGAAAAGGAAGGGACAATGCTTGAAAGTGACTGATAACTTTTTAAATTTGAGAGATACCAGATTCATCAGCATTGTCAGACTTAAGGAAGACAATAAAAATATTGTTGGATAAATATAAATAATTCAACACTTAAACATATCTTATACATTTGAAAAAAATTAAAAACAAATAGCTTTTAAATGAATAGTGGAAGAAATGGAGATAACCTACAAAAAGATGGCAATTAGAATGGCATTAGGATTCTCAACAGCAAAACTGAACACCAGGAAGTAAGGACAATATATTCAAAGTGCTAAAGAAAAACAACTTTTAACCCAATATTCTCAGCTAAGCTGAACTATCATTCAAGAGTGAGGATGAGCCCTGGCTGGCGTAGCTCAGTGAATTGAGCATGGGCTGCGAACCAAAATGCCACAGGTTCGATTCCCATTCAGGGCACATGCCTGGGCTGCAGGCCACGGCCCCCAGCATCTGCACATTGATGTTTCTCTCTCTTTCTCCCTCCCTTCCCTCTCTAAAAAAATAAATAAAATCTTAAAAAAAAGAGTGAGGATAAAATGAAAATATTTCAGTCTGATATAAGAAGAATATGACATTCTTTAACCTTCACTGGAATAAAACTAATAGATAAACTTCAAGAAGGAGAACATTTCTAGAAGGAAAGAATGAGAGAGACATAAACAGCATTTGTGAATAATGGAAATAGGGATTAATATAAATGGATATTGATTATGCAAAATGATAACAACTGGTACTACAAAATATTAATATGTAAAATGGGTAGATTATTGTGGAAATAGCACTCTGGGATACTTGTGTTAATCAAAAGAATAATAGCACTGATCAAATACTGGATGTAAACTGTAATCAAATAATAAAATTAAAAATAAATAACATAAAATGAAGACAACAAAGTATTTCAAATCTCCTCTAGCCTGCCCCCCAAAATAAGCTTTGCTAAGTCAAGTGCATTTTAGTGTTATAAAATCAAGCTAATTTGTCCAATAATAACCCACTTTGCAAAATTGCATACCTCAAAATTTGATAAGCAACTAAACACCCATAATAGTTCAGCATTGTCAAAATGTGCCCTAAATTTATATAACATAAATATCAATGCATGCCCAAATTATTCACTGAAAACTTTTTAATAGGAGAATTTCTAAATATTAATTTTCAGGAAATTTATAGTATATCCATCTTCAGGCATGAAGAGACAAAACTGTGGTATGTGTAGGGGTTTCCAGTCAGTGTAAAACTACCTGGCAAGGAGGAAAGGTGTGAAAAATACAAGAAAACACTGCACGTTTGTCTCACCCTGCCATCTATTATGTCCCCTTGGTCAAAATTAAAACTGAAGCAAAGGACAATAAGCTTACCAATGCAGTCTGTCACTATCAGCCCCAGGGCACAGAGTTGGGGCGGGGCAGTAATAATAAAGGTGGGATCTGGAGGAGTAAGTAGAATTAATTGACACAAGGATTTGTCTTTTTAAAATAAATAAAATTAAATAGTGCACAAGCAAAATCATGACTGTTGTAAAAAAAGAAAAAAAAGGAGCTAAGCAAAATCAAACCACTGAAACAAAACAAGCACTTATTCTCACATTTGAATGTAACCATGATGGTGCATATTTCAGAGCCAAAAATTAGTAACTGGAATTATTGCTGTCCAAATATGCTGTGATACAGCCAAAGAATACTTATCATGGTATAATATTTGTATCCAATTATCTATGTGATGTGTTCTTTAATCAGCTATGTGGAATCTATATCACCAGAAAATAGTGCTTGCATTAATTAATATAGTTAAATGTCTGAGTATATTATATAATAATCTTAATAATAAAGTCTAAAATAATTTTATATATGTCCATATGTATATGTTTACATAAATAATTATATATGTGTGTATGTGTATATGTATATACATGCTAGTATATGCATGCACTTTTAAAATTGTTTCTAACCTCCAAAACATTGAGCTGAGATACCACGTGGAAATAATTACACATTTATCCAGCTGTAGTAGTGTTTGCATTTTACTTTTTAAAGATTGCCTTGAAGAATTAGAGGTAATACAATTGAAAATAGCTGCCTTGCTGACCAGGGCTCTTCCACTTAGACACAGTGTAGTGGATCCTATTCTTATGCAGACACTAGTGGGAGCTTTGCCTGTGTACAAAGCAGAGGAGCATATTTTCAAATTGTTGTAAAGAGTTTCAGTGTTGTATGAAAAGATAAAGTGGTATCAAGCTGTTCATTGCAGAATGCCCTCTCTAGGGTTTTAACCAGTTTCCACACTTCAGGTCATATCCCCAGCTTGCTAGAAGAGCAGGAGCTTCCCTTCAGCTGGTTGCTGTGTTTTTATGGTTGTTACTCACTTTGACAATATTTTGTTTTAGAAATTCTCGACTCTTTGTTATATTTCTAAGTCTTTTTGGTATTTCCTCTCCTCTCTTGAGATTGAAGGGAATTGGATATCTTTTTAAATACATTTATTCTTTTATAAACTGATTATATAACATTATAATAACCCAATTAAAATACATTATTATAATACTTAAATCAATTTTTTCTTGGTCTTACATCTCTTAATTTTATGTTTTCCTTTTTTTTGTCTGCTTTCTTTTCTCCCTTAACTGTCTACTCACTGATCAAGGACATCTTCAGTTAATGACAGAGGAAAAATGTCGGAGTACAGATATAAACTGCTTCTTGGTGACTTAAAGACTCAGTTTCAGAGAAATGACATTTCTTTTCTCTACACTTAGAGAACCATGCCAGTCTGTTTAAACCAAGTGAGAAGAAGACATACTTTTCTCTTAAGGCCAGCTCCAAAAATCAGCAGTTAAATATAATGGTGGTCTTAATGTCAAACATATTACTTGTCTCCAGCTGAGAAAAGACCACTAGTGTTCATGGGGGACAACAGGAAGTGGACTAGATGCAATGGATGATGGATGTTGTTATACCCACATTAATTGATGTCCTTGGGCACATGACAGCTGAGATACTATAATATTCACATCAGATCATGCAAAGAAAGAATGTGTCAGGGAAAACATATTATCAGGACCCTTTACCTATTATGATGGTTCACTACCTCTTCATTATAAAATTCTCAGCATTTTGCTGCCCACTTCTGTAAATGAATTATTAAATTAGTTAAATAAAAATAATCTGATTTTAGGGTTGACATTTTTACAGCTCTTTGAATATAAGAAATACATTTGTTCAGAACAAGGGTTAATCCTAACATTTGATATATTTATTGTACTTTTCATTGATTTACTAAAAATATTCATATTTAAAGCCCAGCATTGAATTAGGCAGTTTGAGCATTAATTTGTATTTCTGTACAAACTAATTATGTTGAATATCTTATGTAGTTAGTTACCTTTCAGTCATCTATCATCCTTACTGAAGTTTCTGTTCAAATATTTTGCCCATTTTTTTATTTGGCTCTTTGTTTTCTTAGTATTGAGTTTGAAATTCTTGATAAATTCTGAGACAAGTTTCATTAAATTTTGCAAATACTTTCAGTCTGTGGATTGTTTTTTTTCCTTCTTTTAATGTTGTTTTTCAAAATGCAGCCATTTTTAATTTTGGTGAAATCAAATATGTCAATTTATTGTTATATGGATCATGCGTTTAGTGTAGTATCTTAGAAATTTGGTCTACCTCAAGGTCATAAAGATTTAATCTTGTATTTTCTTCTAGTAACTTTATAGGATTAGGTTTCAGTTTTACTTTTAGGCCTAAGATACATTTTGAAATAATAAGAACAAAATTCTTTCCAGTTGCCTATGTTGTTATCATTTCCCACAATTTGATTCTTTTATGTGAATATAGGTGTCTATCTGATATCACTTTCTTTCTACCTGAATGACTGACTTCCTTTAATTATTTCTTATACAGCAGGCATTCTGGTGATGAATTTATTAATCATTTGCATATTTGAATACATCATTGTTTCAATTGTGGTTTTGCTAGACACTTTTGCCAGGTGAAGGATTTTAGGTTGACAGTATTGAATTTTGCTTTCTGTACTTTAAAGACATTGCTCCACCACTTTTAGTGTGCACTGTTCATGATGAGAAACTTGCTGTCATCCTTATCTTCATTCCTCTGTGTATAAACTGATAAGAACAGATACTATGCTTGATCTTAGCCAAAAGGCGGAGAAGTGATTCCCCTGTGTATAATGTACTTTTTCATGTTGTTTTAATGATTTACGACTAAGTAGTGATTTTAAGTTATTTGATATTGGGTTGACCAAAAATTCCATTTAGTTTTTTCCTGTAAAATAAGAGATACATTATTCATTGTCAACAATAACTTTATAGACTGATCCAAGATGGTGGAGGAGTAAGTGAAATCTATATTAACCTCCTTCAAGGACCAATCTGGAATTACAACTAAATTGTAAAAAACTCATCCTGAATAACCAACTGAACACTAGCTGGAGAGAAGCCAAATAATGAAGGACAGACAGAAGAAACCAACTCACCACAAAGAGACTGGTAAGGAGTTCGGAGACACAAGAGGGCTGGCTGGGCTCCCACAGGGGGCAGCTGAAGTTCCAGATATTCAGCAACTGGGGGGTTCCCCCTGAGAATTATGGGGTTGAAACTACAAGCTGGGCTCCCCAGCTCCCCATAGCCAGAAAGGAACCCAGATAACATCCAGCTGTGAAAAGCAGCTTCATTTCTGTCTGCAAGGGGAGAGAGAGCTGGAGATGCAGAGAGCCTCTTAAAGGGCCAAGGCACAAAGTTTCATTCAGAGCCACTTACCCTCAGCTCTGGCAGAGGAAAGGCAGAGCAGACTAGAGACACCTGAGGAGATTCTGGGGTTGGTGGCTCTGGGAAAAGAACTGAAGGAACAGCCACCAGGATCCCCACGCTGAGCCATTCCTCATAGTACAGAAGACATCCTTATCACACAGAGCTCTCCTGTCTAAGTGACATCTGCTTGAGGGGAAGCAATAACGCTCCCCACAAGAATTACTCTGCCTCACCCTGTGGTGCTTAAGGCTGTATACTGATTAGTTTAGCAACTAATGTGGAAAATACAAAGAAAGAACCAAAATTGGAAGATGAAGAAACAGATCACAAATGAAAGAACAAGAGAATTCTCCAGAAGAACTAGATTAAATGGAGGAAAGAAAGTTATCAGATAGAGAGTTTAGAGTAATGATTATAACTTATAATGATTATGGATATGCAACAGTGCCTTAAATGACATACGAGATCAAATGAATTTAATTGATATCTTCAGAGCATTTCACCCCAAATCAGTGGAATATACATACTTTACAAGTGCACATGGAATGGATTCTAGGATAGACTGTTAAACTGAAAACAAGTCTCAAAAAATCTAAGAAGATTGAAATTATATCAAGCATCTTCTTTGACCACAATGCAATGAAACTAGAAATCAATCACAAGAAAATCACTGACAAACACACAAAGACATGGAAGCCAAATGACATGTTATTAAACAATAAATGGGCCAATAACAAGATCAAGGAAGAAATGAAAAACACATTGAAACAAATGAAAATAAAGACACAACAATCCAAAATCTGCGGGGCACTGGGAAAGCAATCCTCAAAGGAAAATTTGTAGCATTACAGACCCTTCTCAAAAAACAAGAAACGATCAAATAACCAATGTAACTTCACACTTAAAGGATCTTGAAAAAGAACAAACAAAGCCCAAAGTGAGTAGGAGGAAGGAAATAATAAAGATCAGAGTAGAAATTTAAAAAATAGTGTCTATAAAACTTATACAAAAGATCAATGAATCAAAGAGCTGGTTCTTTGAAAAGATAAACAATGTTGACAAACCTTTACCCAGACTCATCGAGATAAAAGAGAAAGGACTCAAATAAATAAAATCATAAATGAAAGAGGAAAACTAACAACTCACACCAAAGAAATACAAAGGATTGTAAGAAAATATTATGAAGAACAATACGCCAACAAACTGGACTGCCTGGACAAGACACAAATTCCTAGAAACATACAATCTTGTGAAACTAAATTAGGAAAATTAGAGAATCTGAATAGACAGATTACACCTGTGAAATTGAAGCAGTAATCAAAAAACTCCCAACAAACAATCACAGACTTCACATCATGTTTCCTGTCTCTCAGAGAACAGTGTCCATCCTTGCCTGGTATCTAATATCTTGAGAAGAATCATGCCACATATTTTGTTTATTTATAAGTTGTATCAGAAAGAACATACATCCAGTATATATATATATTTCATCATAGTAGGGAATGTGTCATATGGTTCTTATGTTTAAGGTTTTATTTGCATTTAAAAATTATATTAACACAATTTCTTTTACCCTCTTAGGTTAAAAATAAACCATCAGAGACAAATTTAATACATAAAAGATGACTTACTCTAAAGTGAAACCAAATTATGTCAATGTGTGCTTAAAAGCAATATAGTTTTAAGACAGATAAGTGGTAAGAAATTAAACCTTTGCATAGCAGATAGGTCTAACCTACTTGAGAATTTGTCTCTACAAGTAGTACATTTTTTTGTTTCAAGAAGCAAGTGAACTTCAGCAAAATAACATCATCTGTCATGTTAGATTAGTAATTTTGGTTAAAGTTTTTCAACTTCATAATTTTGTTTTAATTTAAATTAAGAATTTACTTTTATTTTATGGTTGTACAACACATAAGCACAATTTTGCCTTATTATCTATATATTTTATATATTTAACAAAATAATGAAACATTGTGTTATTTGGGTCCTTCCATAAAGTTATCTGTATTCCTTCATGTTTTTTAAGGCTAAGAAGTCTTGAAAAATGTATGTGGATATATTTTTTTCATAGAATGTGATTCAGGTCAAATTCATAGCATGCTACTTTATCCATTGATTTTAGAAGAACATATGAATAAACTAAGCTTTATAAATTCAATGAAGGAGAAGAAATGTATTATATGTAAATCAACTCTAGAATGTTTCTCTTTAATTAGAAATCATGCCTGATTGCTTTTATGCATCCATTAAAAAAAGAAAAAACTGTGTACATTTGTCTTACCCAAATGTTGTGCAGTAAAAGAAATTGTAATTGAATGTTTTTGCATTTTTGCTTGGAGTGAAAGAATGAAAAGAGTAAACAAATTCCCTCTTGTTAAGCTCTAGACATTGTACTAGAAGAGATTCAGCTGCAATTGCAGTCAGTCCCTCTTTTCTTGCTTTATTAACATGTCAAGCCCCAGAACTTATCAGTGAGTTAAATAACTATAACTTCAGATACATATATTAATTAGAATTAGATCCATCTGTATAACATAGGGACCCCAAAGAAAGATGGCTTAAGTTAAATAAAAAATGTATTTCTCCTGCATAAAACTCCAGAGTTAGAGAGATCAAGGGTGTTATTGAAGCTCTGTTCCACATCCTTCTTAAAAAACAAGTTTCTTTCAATTTATTCTCTGACCTTAGAATGTGACTCGTGTTCATCCTGGTCCAAGATGATGACCAGCGTTTCAGCCATCCTTACCGGAAAGCCAAGTGTAGAAAGCAATGAAGAAAAAAGCAAAGGGCACGTGTCAGGTGATATTGAAAAGGGATTTCAGAAGCTGACATCTATATTTATTTCATATCTCATTGACAAGAATTCAATCACCATCTGTACTCAATTGGAAGGGAGATTGGGAGTTGTAGACTTTTAATGGAATAGTCATGTATCTAGCTATGGGAAAAGAAAGGAATGGGTCCAAGGAAAAATTAAGCCTCTATTTAGATGGGTATTAATAAGTACTATTACATCATCCTCTCTAATATTAGATCTGCCCTACCTTTCTCTACAGCACACCACCATATGACATACTTCCTGTTTCACTAGTAATTTGTTACATTGTCATTTCTGCTGACCAAAATGTCTATTTTATGAGGGCAGTAATTTTTGTTTCCCCTCATATAGAGAGCAAGAACACAACTTAGCATGTACTTGATGCTTGATACTTGATTACTTGGCATGTAATAATGCTCAATCAATATTTAAATAAAGAATGAAATAAAGTAAACATGTAACTATTTAACCACTGTCTATCATTGTAATTATGAGTAAAAAACATTAATCTTACTCAGAAAAGACAATACTTTTATTTTTGGCAAAACATAAGATAGTGACTATACAGTAAAAGAGATTAGTGCAGATGGGAAAAATTAGGAAAGATATAAACGTAGTGGCATTCAAATGAGCCTTGAAGAAGAGAAGGAATTTGGATTGTGGGGAAGACAAAGGGCCTTCATGACAGAGCAGCGTCGAGAAAATCATAGAGATGGAAGATATCCTTTGGCTAAGTGGTTGCAGATGAAAGGAAAAATTTGGATGGGACCACCCTAGCAGTCAGAAAGGAGATAAATTTTATTTTTTAAGTGTGTTAACATTTGAAGGCTTTTCCTTTAGTGAAGCTGTTTGATATTGGTTAGTCATTTTATTTTAATTTAGACAGTTGCTCTCACCAATTAATAAAGGAAGATTAAAGACCTAGATTTGATAATTACTTTTTTATGATTACATAGTTAATTCATTAATTATTTTGTATTAATTCATTGAGGGCCAGAGGAGATCACAAACATATATCTATTATGTTACACTTGTATTATTTTGTTAAGATACCAGTGCTAAAGTACAAAAAGATCAAACTATATCTAAGGAGTCACAAAAAATTGAGATATATCATAATCATTAACACTATTTATTTTTTATTGATTTCTCTATTTACACAGTGAGAGTAACCTGTTTTATACCTAACACTGAAAAACATATAAGAATAAATAAGACTGAACTTCACATTTTATATTTTATGAATTTTATCATGAAAAAATGAACCAATTGCTTACATTTAACTTGTAGAACTAAGCTGCATATGTAAATTAGAATAACAATTGTATATTTTATAGGGTTTGAAATGTTTTCTTATAAAGGAAACCATATTAAATAAAGATAACACTTGCTTTTCAGCTGTTACCAATTATTACTTTTCCTTTGGAATAGTGTTTCTAAATTTTTTTTTCCTTTACCTGAGTGGTTAATAAAGGGGGGAAAAAAACTAAGGCTTTTAGTTATTCAATGTGAAAAAAATCAGTATGAAGATATCTGTTGTCAGATTAAAGTGAAATGAATTAAAACTGAAACCTTTATGATGTGACTTTGTAGGTATATAGAGAGCAAAATTCATAGCAACATACTTTAAATGTCGATAGCATTTCTTGTTATTTTTCAGTCATTGATTGAACAAAATGGTAAAAATATTAAAATTACTAGCAAAAATTATCTGAACCAATGATTTACAAATTTAGTAAAAGATGTATTAATCTCGCCACACAAGAACTATTACTGTTACAGCTAACCCTAGAGCTGTAAGATAAATTTGGTTTTAGAATATTACACGTTCTGCCATTACGACTAAGATTAACTATGTAGCCTGATGAAGGTCTATTGCTCTCAGTGAGGCAGTGATGTCGCAGACAGGAAACTGCTTGGTAATTACAGCTGACTTACTGGAAATAAAAGGGCAGGAACAAGGGCACATTTGAGTAATTATCAGTAATAGAAGGACAAATGATTTGAGCAAGGTAATAAAGAATAACGATTTCATTCTGATAGATGATAGAAAGGGTTAAGTCTTAAGTAAGTTAGAGGCTTTAATGGTGGAATCAGGTTATAATTTATTTTGGTCCAATTGAGTGATGATCATGTAGAGCCTTATCTGAGCTGAGAGATTTGTCTCTTGTTTTCTCTATAAGATAGGATACTCTGCTGTTATGATGTAATTGGGAAACTTGGAGTTTAAATGCACTTCATTGTAACTCTTTGAGATTTAGTCCTCCCTTGTTTTATTTACTGAGGGGTAAATATGTGTCTTCAGCTCTGACAGTAATCAAATCTTTATTTCTTTTTGGTAACATTTTTTCCTTTGGTCAAACAATGTTTATAATAACTAAGTGCTGGTTAATATTCTAACTTTTCCAGGCTGCTGTATACCACATAAAGCATCATAGACTGACTTTTTGCTAAATTATATTTTCAGGACTGAACTGGTGTTCAGTCCTGTCAGCTTTCAGTATGCTTTTTAGATTCCCTATAATGTCATTAAATTCATTGGTTTATTTGGCAAAAATCCAGATGTGGCATCTTTTACTTGGTCCTTTTGGCAAGGATAAACTGGAAAATTATTTTTATTGCCTTAGGAAATAGCTTATGTTTTAATAAGATAATTCTCACAGCAAATCAAGGTTTTGGCATTCCTTGTTTGCCACTGAAAAATGGGGGAAATGCTTTCCTTAGAGGCACACAGAACTGGGAGCTCGCTGAGAAGTGTGCTTTTTCAAATAGTAACAATATGTCACATTCTCATCAAGGTGCCATTATACTATTTATATTACTAGCACGTGAAAATGAGAAACAACACAGTGCTACATATTATTGCAAATATGTCCTTTTGAAACATGAGGCACAACTAAAGCAGTGATGGGGGGAATTACAACTTTAAATGAACATCTAGGAAAAGATAAAAGGTTGAAAGTCAAAAATTTAAGATAAGATTTAACAAATCAAGAAAAAAATTTTAGCAACTTAAATCCAAATAAAGTAGTAAGAGAAGATAAAGATATGAGCACAATTAGTGGAATAGGAAATAATACACAGTAGACATTTTAAAAGCAGATATATTAAAATATTAATAAATTTGATGATCTATCAGAAAGATTAAACAAGAAAAAAGTGAAAATGCAAATTACCAATAAGATGAATGATGTAGAAATAAAAATTTTCTATGATCCTGCATCTGTTAAAAATAAATCTTTAATTAGGAACTTCCTCTGAAGAGAATTCAGAGGCTTAACTAGTATATTCTTCCAAATTTTTAAGGAAGTCATAATATCAGTGTTACTTAATCTCTTTCAGAGATTACAGACTTAAGAAATAAGGTACCTGCCAACACACAAAAAAATAGCATGGTTCTGATACCAAAATCTGGGAAAGCCATAAAAAAGAAAATCATTTATAAACTAACATTTCATTATCTCTCATGATGATACACACAAAAATTGTATGTCAATAACAACACAGGAAAATACAGATGCACAGTAAACACAACCAGGTGTATTCTGGGTATATAAGATTGGTTTGACATTAAAAATATAAATCACACATATTTATATTTATAAAAAATAAAATCACATGAACAAAATAAATAAATTGACAATATACTGATAAATTCAACATATATTTCTCTTTTTTAGTAATCTAAGAATAAAAGGGGATTTTTATTGTTTTTATTTTTCAATTACAGTTTATATTCAATGTGATTTTGTATTAGTTGTTGATTTACAGCATAGTTTTAAATAGATATTAAAAAATATTGTCATACTTAGTGGAGAATTGTAGTACCTTACTTAATGATGAAATATTAAATTTTTCCTCCCTGAGTTATGAACATAAGAATGTACCTTATCACCATTTCACTCAATAATGTACTAAGGTCCTAGCCAGTTCCAAAAGGCACATAAAAGAAATAAAACTGTCAAAAAATAAATATTTTAAAATATTATCATTATTTTTATATGACATATTATATGCAAAGACAATTTTAAAAGAATTTGCTAGGAATTGTTAGATTTAGTAAATGATTTAGACTAGGTAACTGAAAACAAGTTCTATTTAAAATATCAATAGTATTATTTTATAAAATTTTATCTATTATTGTAGTTCAATTGTATTTGTCCCACACTTTTCCCTGTTGCTGTCCCCTGTCCAGCCCCACACTCCTGCTCCCATAGTCAACCCCCACCCTGTTATCTTTGTCCATTCTACACATGTTCCTTGACTTGCCCCTTCCCCTACTTTCTCCCATCACCCCCTCTCTCCTCCCCTCTGGTGGCTGTCAGTTTGTTCTTTATTTCCATGTCTCTGTTCTATTTTGGAACCCAAAACACTAATTAGAAAGAACATAAGTGCCCCTGTGTGTATTGCAGCATTATTTACAATCACCAAGATATGGAGGCACCCCAAGTGTCCATCAGTAGATGAGTGGGTAAAACAACTATGGAAATTTATACAATGGAGTACTATTCAGCTGTGAAAGAGAAGAAAGTTTTACCCTTTGCAAAAGCATGGGACATACCTAGAGAACATTATGCTAAAGATAAGCCAGTTAGAGAAGGACAAATACTATATGATTTCACTCATATGTGAAATCTAATGAGCTCACTGAACTAACAAGGAAAATAGAGACAGCCTATTAGAGAGCAGGATGACAGCTAAGGGTGGGCATGGAGCTTTGTGGGTGGCTAGGTTGAGCAAAAAGAAAAAAGGACTAATGGACAGAGACAACAGTGTGAATATTGCATAGGGTGAAAGGGGTAAGTGAACTAAATGGTAATGGAGAAAATACAATACAATTTTTTAAAAATAAAAACAAAATTTATAAAAATAGAAAACAGAACCCAAAGTTTATTAATGAGTTTCTTTGAGTGGTGACATCAGAGATGATGTTAACTTATCTTTATAATTTTCTTTATTTTTATTAAACAAGGATCATTTATTATTGTATTAATTGTATTTATTTCACCAAACAGAAAGAAATGTCCTAAAGACCTAAACGTTTTTGGGTGGGCATTGGGTCAAAAAAAAAGTGACACTATCCCTGGCTGGTGTATTGATTGGATTGAGTGCCTGGCTGCAAACCAAAGAGTTGCCAGTTCGATTCCCAGTCAGGGCACATGCCTGGGTTGTGGGCCAGGTCCCCAGTACAGGGCACGTGAGAGGCAACCACATATTGATATTTCTCTCCTTCTCTTCCCTTCTCTCTAAAAATGAATAAATAAAATCTTAAAAAAAAAACAGAGACACTAAGTGTTATAGCTGTTAATATGGGAAAATCTATCTGGTCAGTAGGCCTAACTCTTTCCCCCTTACATATTTGTGACCTGCTGATGAGAGAAATCATGCTCTCCACTTAAATCATTTTTCCTTACATATGCTTGCTCTTTGGTGCTTTGGACAGAATAGGGCAGTAAATAATGTTCAGCTTGAAATCAGCAGGAGATCCAAATGGAAGGTTTTCTCTTAGTTGGGTAATATCTGGCTTAGGTATTGGTTTATTCATATAATTCTTTTTGTTTTGTGTAAAGGAGTGCTGTTAATGATTTAAATGTGTATTTGGTTATGCTTGTGGCTTGGAACTTATCATATGGTTAATACAATTTTGAATATGAATTCTGCATCTCTTTTTGGAGTCAGAGATCATTTTAATTTCTGTTAATGTGACCAACTTTGTGATTAGTATGCATGAGATTTTTAATATTGTACCCTTTTTCACAGTTTTGTATTACTTTAATGTCCTTGTCTTAGCACCATATTAAGAGCTTCACAGTAGAGGTGAACAGAAAATTCTGAAGCGCATGACTTTGGTAGTAATTAAATGGCAGCACATTTCAAAGCTATGGATATTTAATGTCACCAAAGTATCAGTTTCACATTGGGTTCAATGCTGTGTGTGGCAATTAAATGCAGAACAGTGTGTTATCACTGCTTAATCATGTAAATGGTATTCACATGTTAGGCCTCTGTTCTTAATTGAATTTTTGCTTCTTGATTTAGAAACAAAGATTTCTTGATAAATTTAAATTGATTTTAAGCATAAGCATATTCTTAAGAAATTACTTTTCATATTTTCTTATTGGTACTGGTTGTAAGTGAATGTCACAGTGTGTGGTAAGAAAATGCTGCACATTTTATCTTTATTCTGTAGATACAGCATAAACCCACTGAGCAATGCTGACACTGGAAAATATATATGGCAATAGTGCATTTTTCTTTTGATTTTTTAATAAATGGTTTATAATTACCTAAAATTAAAACAAAATGGACATTAAAAAATTTTGTAGTTATGCTAATCATTATTGTGTTATTTCTCAGGCATTAATTTCAGCTGTATATCTTGGATCTAAGTAACAGATAACATTTAGATACTTAATTCTTTTAGGTAGCAATGCTTCAGTTGCATCCAAGAAACATTTCCTATCATTTACTAAAATTATCTACCACAGAATTTATTCTAAGGCAAATAATAAAAAATTTTTATTCTCGAATTTATTTATTTGGCTTCTTGATCATTCATCAATGAATTGTGAAGACTTTATAAACTGGACTTCTGAAATTTTTTTAGGGCATATGAATTTTGAGGACAGAGCTAAATTAAACATGTTTACATATTAATGATGTATATAAATGTTTGTTTTGAATTTCAGTTGTTTGCTTATTTATAAAAAATAAAACATTTGAAATACTAGAATAATTTTATTTTCTAAGTTAAGGCATATTTTTCATTGAAATCACTGATATTTATTTACTTATTACACCAGTAAAAACTTGCTAGTAGTAAAGTATTCATTTAAACTTAGGAAAGTTACAATTACATCCAGGAAGTTATTTATTACTCTTTCATCTGATTGAATGAGTAAACAGAATAAATTTGTCAACCACCAAATGCAGTCTGCATTGTAATAATGTATTCATTCTCTTACACCAAAAATGTTGGAGAAAATTTTGAGAATAGCTAAATATTTTACAGCAGTCCAGAGTGTCGAAGAATTTCTAAATTCAAATCTAAAATATTTTCATTGACAATGAAGTTGTTAGCTAAACATTACTTAATATCAGTGCAAAAGTGAAAACTAAAAATTACTAACTATAGAATAAAATGGATTATAGGAAATCTTTTTTTAGATGAATCTACTTGATAGTTGTGTAAGAAACTATAACTCATTTAGGACGTACTTCTTTTAATATATTCATTAGGGTGAATCCAGGAATTAGCCAAGATTTCTGAATCAGAAGCCATCCTCATCCATGGCACCTTTAATGTTTATTAATTTCTGGTTTATAGATCTGCCTCATCTGTGAGACTGACAGCTTGTTGTCAGCAATAACTTTCTCAATTGTTTTTGTACTATAAGCATTTATTTTAATAGTATTTTATAATAAGAGTTCAATAACTTCTCCTTGTCTCCAATACAAAATGGCTTGAGCGTTCTTCAGTGACTTTAATCTCTAGGCACAGGGTGTTTAAAGGCCCTTCAGAGCGCCAGGACCTTTCCAGGAAACAACCACAGGAGCAATAACAACCAAGCAAAATCAAATGAGACTAGACCATCTGTATCCCATTACCCTTTATCCTCGGAAAAGTGTGCTGCCGAGTACGTCCAAGATAAAAAGCAGTGGTGTGGGGTGGGGGCGGGGGGCACAGTGTCTTGGTTTGTTGTCTAGAGAATTATAAAATTCTACTTCTAGAAAACCAGAAGGGGATTTTAGTAGAGAGAGTATATGTTTTTTTAAAGGCACACCACTTTTAAGAAAATTTAGAGATATTTTGAAGAAGGTGCCAAGTTGAAATACATGTCTGCTGCACAGGAGAGAAGACTGGGCTGGACATTCAGATTTGAAAATTACAAGGGCCTTAAACATGCTTTATTTGTACACTTAAAACTTTATTTGTTTTGGTAGATGGATCTTGCATAAGATATCTAATTATTATAATTACTATGTTTAACTGCTTCATTTCAGGATAGAAATAATGATAATACAGCCATTTCCTCAGGTATAAACATATTTTTTAAGGAACACAAGTGACATCTAGTCATTTAAGCTAGTCCTTTCTCATGAATTCCTGTTATTTTCTATGCTGAATATAATGTGTTTATTTCATAAAAAATTTAAATAAACAATCTGACATAACACCTTAAATATCTAGACAAAAAACAGATGAAACCCAAGGTCATTAGAAGGGAGAAAATTAGATCACAAATAACTGAAACAGAGAACACAAAGACAGCAGGAAAAATTAATGGAACAAAGAAGTGGCTCTTTGAAAAAATACATAAAATTAACAAACCTCTTGCTAGACTCACTAAGAAAAAAAGAGAAAAGACTTAAATAATCAGAAATAAAAGGGGACAGGTTACAATTGACACCACAGAAAAACAAAGGAATGCGTAAGAATCCTATGTAAGGTTATGTGCCACCAAATTTAATAACCTTGAAGTTGTTGAAAATTTCTTAGAAATATATAATCTTCCTAGACTGAACCATGAAGAATTGCAAAACCTAAATAGACTGTCCAATAGTAAGGAAATTAAACAGTAATCAAAATCTTCCCTAAAATGAAAGTTCATTACCAGATTGCTTCATTTAACATTTAAATACATAGAAAACCCTATAGACTCCCTAACCTATCCATCAACTCACATCATACACAAAAATAAACTCAAGATGGATAAGAGTGTCTTCTATGGAGGACAGCATGGAGGTTCTTCAAAAAATTAAGAATGAAGCTATCATATAACCCAGCAATCCCTCTTCTTGGTATCTGCCTGAAAACTTGAAAACATTTATTCCTAAAGAAATATGTACCCCTTTCTTCACTGAAACGTTATTCACAATAGCAAAGATATGAAAACAACCTAAGGGTCTTTTGATGGATGATTGGATAAAGATGTGTTTCTCTGACTGTCTAATTTCACTTAGCATAATATTCTTTGGGTTCATTCATGCTGCCACAAAGGGTAACATTTTCTTCTTTTTACTGGCCAAGTAGTGTTCCAAATACCACATGATTTCAGTCGAATCTAGTAGAATCTAATGAACAAACTGAACTAACAAAATAGAAACAGATTCACAGACAAAGAACAAGATTACAGCTATTGGGGTGGGAAGGTTAGAGGGTGGAGGGATCGAGCTAAAAAGAGAAAGGATTCATGGATATGGAAAACAAAGTGGTGATTGTCGGGGGCAGGGAGGTGTAAGGGGACTAAATGGTAATGGGAAAATATAAAAAAAAAGATGTGATACATATAAAAATGAAATACTGCCATTTACTACATGTATGGATCTTGAGAGTATCATGCTAAGTGAAATAAGTCAGACAGAAAAGAATAAGAAACATATGATTTCATTCATATGTGCACTATAAAACAAAAATAAACAAAATCAACAAACAAACTCATAGATATAGACAATGGTATGGTAATTACAAGAGGGGAAGAGTTGGAGGGAAAAGAAAAAAGTAAAGTGAGTTAAATATATAGTGATGGAAGGAAACTTGACTTTGAGTGGTGAGCACACAATGGATTATACAGATGACATATTATAAAATTTTATACCTGAAATTTATATAATGTTATAAGCAATGTCATCCAAATATCTTTAATTAAAAATAATGTTGTTCTTAAGTAAAACTTTATACAAAGGTTAAGTCCCCAAAAGTTCAAGTGATAATTCTCCATTGAAGGAAGAAATCATCATTAGATTAAGTCAATCTATTGTTTAGTTTTAGAGATGCAGAAAATACCACCTATATACAGAACTGACACATGAGAATAAGTACCTCCTGCAGTTCAGCCCCACCACAGGCAAATAAGCAGTAGATCTTTTCCCATGCCTCAGTATTACTATTACTTAAATTTAAAGGCCTGCAACCCACATGTTTCTTTTAAGTGTTGAATTTATCATTTCAGACATTTTTACATTCAAATATGTGGGAGTAGTGTCAAAATGCTAAAAGCTTTCCTTCCAACTATCAGAGTAGTCGCGCTATTACTTTAATATGTATGGATGCAGTAGACAATATCTATACACACACATACACAATGCATGTTTATTCAGAAAATTATTTTACATTGCAGATAGGACAGCGTTAGTAGTTCAGTAGCTCAGAAAAAAGGGTTTTTTAAATCAGATTCTTTGTATTTATTTCAAGGGTTTAAAGTGTAAAAAGTCACCTGACTCTTAAGAATTTTTCTCTGAGAGAAATAAGAGTCTTAAAATTGGAAAACCCATTACCTTTTTTATAAGCATTAAGATCATCTTGATTTAAAAAATGTAATTATCTTAAGAGTTCTCTCTGAAATATGCAATGATTCATTTATTACTATTATAAATGCTGTTAAACATGAATCAACTGTATAACCTGACTTAATAATTATTAAGTTATTTAATAATTAAGCAATTTCAATGTTTTATTTATTTATATCTCTTTTATTATAGAAAAAATTGAAACAGTGGACTTATATATGAACTTCATACAGGAATAGACTGATCTATCTCTCTCTTGTTTTAAAGATTTTATTTATTTATTTTTAGAGAGGGAAGGGAGGGAGAAAGAGAGAGAGAGAAACATCAATGTGCAGTTGCTGGAGTCCATGGCCTGCAATCCAGGCATGTGCCCTGACTGGGAATTGAACCTGTGATGCTTTGGTTCTCAGTTCATGCTCAATCCACTGAGCTATGCCAGCCAGGGCTGATCTATCTCTTTAAGGTATTGGAGGATGAGTATAAAATACTCAGCATGTAATTTAGAATATAATGTGTTAAAAGAGTAGCTCTTAAGATGATGATAAAAATAATGATTACATTAAGTAAGAAATTATTATGTTCTGTTTCCATGAAAACCTAAATTTTGCTTAGTATTAACAGTTTGCAACAGCATGGATGGACCTGGAGAGCATTATGCTAAATAAAATAAGCGAGACTGTGAGGGACTAATACCATATGATCTCACCTTTAACTGGAACATAATCAACAAAAGAAAAAAGCAAAGAAAATATAACCGGAGTCATTGAAATTAAGAAAAATCTAGCAATAGCCAGAGAGAAGGGGAAGGGGGCAGTGGGGAGAAGAGTTTTCAGGAACTACTATAAAGGACACGTGGACAAAACCAAGGGGGAGGGTGGGAGCAAGGGAGGGAGGCAGGTTTGGAAGAAGAAAGGGAGAGGGGTGAGCAGAAAATACAACTGTAATTGAACAACAATAAAATAATTTAAATAAAAAATATATATATATATATGGCTAATGAAATAATTCTTATCCAAAGTAAAGAGAGTTGGTATCTCATTTTATAGCAATTGTGTACTTATGCAATTATATAAGATGAGTCAAAAGCTCTCAAAATAAGAAGCTATGGTACTAAAAGGAATTTTGTAATACTTGGATTAAAAATTAAGGATGAATAAAATCAAAAGTAAACATTTTATCATAAAAGATATGTCTTATTTTGGTCTATGGTAAGGAAAATAATCAAATAAAACTTTAGGTATACAGATTCTTATGACATTTACAGAAGAAATAAGGGCAGGCCTTGGCCACAGAGCTAGAAATAGACCGTATGTTCAGTCTGCTGTGACTGAGTGAATATTCCCTTTCCATTGCTCTCAAAAAAAGAAAAATATCCCTGTCAAGAAATAACACTCTATTGCTGACCAGGTGGACTTTGTCCTTATGAACAAAACTTATTATAAAATCTTGCATCTATTTATGTCTAAATAGATCTCTGATCTACCTATGAGACCAAATGGAATACAAAACAGCACTAAGATGAAATAATTTCAAATATTTATATCATAAAGAATGTTAAACCTTCTAAATGACCCCACTAAATTATGTCAAAAAGGCATGGTGAATACTTTACAATTAAGGATTTATTTCAACCTTTTACCAAAGGCCTTCTATCTATGTTCAGTGTGAATAAACAGAGCCCCTATCATCCAGAAATCATAGCTTCATAAGAGGGTGCTGATGAAGAATAAGCAGCTTATTGATGAAGAATTTTGACCTCTCACTTCCAGACAAGAATAATGAAAACCAGGAAGGGCACATCACCTGTTGAGTGTCACACAATCAATTACTGGCAAATTCAGGTCTAAATCTCAAACATATTAATTTCATGAACAGCAAGATTGTTTCAAAGTATGCTCAGTTTTATATATTAATACTGCTGCCCTGGGTCAAAAGTACTCTTGGTCTGGTTGATTCTGTTTTATGCTTAAGGCAATTTTGATTATAATTTTTTTAAAGTTAAGTTAAAGAAAAAAACATTTCCCCAGAAAAGCAAGGAATAAAGTCTTCAGCAGCAATTTTTTCAAAGCTATCCACAGTTTGATGGTATCAGCAAATTATTTTACCCCCAGACTGTAGATTCCTGAGCCTACCTTCACCTGCTGGTAATCTGGAACTCTCCCTTTCCTCATAAGGATATAGGGGAATGTATCATTTAACCACCACTGTTTTATAATTTAGCATGTACTCATTTATAATTTATAAGTATCTAGCACATACATGTTATGACAATGAGCCATATTCCTAAACTACTGGAGAAAATAAAAAAAGTATTATTCAATTGTCATAGTACACAGGTAAGAAAACTCAAATGAAAAATTCTGACAGACATTTCATCCCTTTTCCTCTGCTGTTTTTGATGGTAGACCAAAACAATATGCAAATCATTCTCAGAAATGCTATTCAACTATTTCATAAGGGACCAACTTCTCTATGGCTAGTGATTTTGGGAAATACATAAGCATACTGATTTTCTTTTATTATTTCAGGTATTATAAAGTATATTCACAATGAAGAAAACCTGTTATTTATAATAGTTAATAAAATGTGGCATTAGATTTTCTCATAATTGCTAATGTTAAAAACTTAGTAACAGTTTCATAATATTGTATACCCCTGCATCCACAATGACTGAATGGTTTACTAGGTCAATAAACATACTCTTCTAAAAATGTTCAATTTTGGTTTCAACTGCCTATATGTTTCAATTTTTTTATATTAACCTAGTAGAGATGGATGGATAATTTTATTTCTCTAAATATATAAAAGGATTTACTCCAATGATAGCAATGATCTCTGTGAAGCAAAATAGTGATACAGGTTTGGTAATTAAGAATGAGTATGGACAAATTGCAGCCAGATTTTTGTTGCTTTAGAGTGGGTCAGGTAGCATACACATGCTAGCACCTATATTTTAAGGGCTATGGACCTTTGAAATCTGTTACATTCATCACATGTGAAAATCACATTAGTTTTAATCACAGATACGTGTGTGTATAAGAGAGTTAGGAAAATTAAAAATCAGGTTATCAGTGGGAACGTTTTATATCTTTCTTCTCAAAGTGAGAAAGGTAAGAAAATTTGAGACCTTGACCTAATTATGAGAAACATCCTTAGTGCCCATCAATGGATGAATGAATAAAGATGATGAAGGACACACACACACACACACACACACACACACACACACACACAGTCATATTATCCAGCCATGAGAAATTAGGAAATTCTTCCATATGACACATGGATGAAACTTGAAGGCATTATGCTAAGTGAAATAAGCCTGACAGAGGAAGACCAATAAAATAACACTTACATGTGAATTTTGAAAAAATCCAAACTCATAGAAACAGACTAGAATGGTGGCTACCAGAGAATGGAGTATGAGAAAATAAGAGAGATGCTGAATAAAAAAAATACAAACTTCCAGTATTATGATGAATAACTTCTAGGCATCTAGTATATGCTATGGTGATTATAGTTAGTAATACTTGTTATATATTTGACAGTTCTAAGACTATATTTTAAATGCTTTCATCATAAAAAAACAAATGGTAATTATGTAATGTGGTAAAGGTGTTACTTAATAGTATGGCAGTAATCGTTTAGTGTATTAATTCTATACATTTTACACCTTATATTTACACAATTTTATATTTCAATAATACAAATAAAGCTGGAAAAATAAATAAATAAAACTATATATGCATATATTTTCACATATACATATAAACAAGATGTCCATTAATACCTTCAAATTATGAAATTTTTGGAGAATATGAACTAGCAAAAATTTTAAAAATAATATTTGTACTACCATATTTAATATTAATCTTATCCCCCACATGTACATTTAACTTATCTTCAATTTAAAAAATATATGGACAATAACAAGGGATAGTGGAGATGGGAGAGAGATGGGGAGGGCTGGGGGGTGGGTTGGGATGGGGGTAAAGTGCGGAAAACTGTACTTGAAAAACAATTAAAATTTAAAAAAAGGAAAAATATATATCATGTAAGCATATAAAAATGCTCTGATTTCTGAATATTGACTTTGCATCCCACTACTTTGCCAAATTCAATTAGGTTGAGTAGTTTTTTATGGAGTCTATAGGGTTTTCTATGTACACTATCATGTCATTTGCAAACAATGAAAGTTTTGCTTCATCCTTTCCAATTTGGATGCCTTTTATTTCTTTTTCTTGTCTGATTGCTGTGGCTAGGACTTCCAATAGTATGTTGAATAAAAGTGGTGAAAACGGACATCTTTGTCTTGTTCCTGATCTTAATGGGAAAGATTTTAGATTTTGCCCTTTGAGTATGATGTTGGTTTTGGGTTTTCCATATATGGCCTTTATTATGTTGAAGTATGCTCCCTCTATTCCCACTTTGCTGAATGTTTTGATCATAAATGGGTGCTAAACCTTATCAAATGCTTTTTCTGCATCTATTGATATGATCATGTAATTTTTGTCTTTCTTTTTGTTTATGTGATGTACTACATTTATTGATTTGTGAATATTGTACCATCCTAGCATTCCTGGGATCAATACCACCTGATCATGGTATATGATCTGTTTACTGTATTGCTGGATGCATTTTGTCCATATTTTTTTGAGGATTTTAGTGTCTATGTTCATCAGTGATATTGGCCTGTAGTTTTATTTCTTTGTTGTGTCTATCTGGGTTTCAGATTAGGATGATACTGGCCTCATAAAAAGAGTTTGGGAGTCTTCTCTCTTCTTGGATTTTTTTGGAGTAATCTGAGAACCATAGGGGTTACAGAAATCAGGGGAAAAAAACCATTTGCTATAGCAACAAGAAAAATAAAATACCTAGAAATAAAACTAACCAAGGAGGTAAAAGACCTGCCCTAAGAAAACTATGCTACACTGAAGAAAGAAATTAAGAAAGATACAAATAAATGGAAGCATACACCATGTTCATGGATTGTAAGAAGTAACATCATCAAAATGTCCATACTACCCAAAGTAATTTTTAGAGTCAATGCAATCTCTATTAAAATACCAACGACATTATTTCACAGATATAGAACAAATATTTCAAAAATTTATATACAACTATAAATGACCCTGAATACCTGTAGCAACATTGGGAAAGAAGAACAAAGTAGGAGGAATCACAATACCTGACATCAAACTACATTACAAGGCTACTGTAATCAAAACAGTCTGCTACTGGCATAAGAACAACCACATAGATCAATGGAACAGAACAGAGATCTCAAAAATAAAACTATGTCTTTATGGTCAATTAATATTCAACAAAGGGGAAAAAAGCATAAAATGGAATAAAAATAGCCTCTTCAACAAATGTTGGGAGGTCTGGACAGCTATATGCAAAAAAATGAAACTCAACCACCAACTTACACGATACACAAAAATACACTCAAAATGGATAAAAGACTTAAATATAAGTTGTGATGCCTTAATAGTCCTAGAGGAGAACATAGGCAGGAAAATCTCAAATATTCCATGAACCAATATGTTCCCTAGAGCAAGTGACATAAAGGAAAGAATAAAGAAATGGGACTTCATCAAAATAAAAAGCTTCTACATGTCTAAAGAAAACATCAGCAAAATGAAAAGGGAGCCCACCATATGAGAAAACATATTTGCCAATGATACCTCTGACAAGGATTTTATCTCCAAAATATATAAAGAACTCACATGACTCCACTCCAGGAAGAAAAACAATCCAATTAAAACAGGGGTAAAGGACCTGAACAGACACTTCTCCAAAGATACAGAGGGCCCAGAAACATATGTAAAGATGCTCAGCATCACTAGCTTTCAGAGAGATGAAAAGTAAAACCACAATGAGAAACCACTTCACATGGGTCAGAATGGCCACCACAAACAAATCAACAAATGACAAGTGCTAGCAAGGTTGTGGAGAATAGGGAACCATAGTACATTGTTGGTGGGAAAGCAGACTGGTGCAGCCACTGTGGAAAACAGTATGGAATTTTCTCAGAAAACTAAAAATGGAACTGCCTTTTGATCTGGCAATTCCACTTAGGGATTATACCCTAAGAATCCTAAAACACCAATTTGAAAGAACCTATGCACCCCAATATTCAGAGCAGCACAGTTTATAATAGCCAAGTGGTAGAAATAGTGTACATGCTCATCAGTAAATGAGTGGATCAAAAAAACACATTGAGAGAGAGAGAGAGAGAGAGAGAGAGAGAGAGAGAGAGAGAGAGAGAGAGAGAGAGAGAGAGAGAGAGAGAGAGAGAGAGAGAGAAAGAAAGAGAAAGAAAGAAAGAGAGTTCCTGACCTTCACAACAGTATGGATGGAACTATAGGGCGTTATGCTAAGTGAAATAAGCCATGCCTTGAACCTAACCAACAAAAGCAAACAAGTGAGCAAAATAGAACTAGAGACATGGGAATAAAGAACAAACTGACAGTAACCAGAGGGGTAGGGGGAGTGGGATAATGGGGAAAAGATGGGGAAGCATCATCAAGGAACATATATAAAGGACCCATGGACAAAGCCAAAGCAGGAAAGGATTGAGGATGGGGAGAGGGAATGTTGTCATGGGAAAATGGAGACAATTGTACTTGAACAATAATGAAATATATATTATCCATCATGTCATTGAGTAATTTACTTAATATGGACCCAACCTGTTCCTAGACAGTTAAAAAATAGTTTAATTTTCACAAACTCTGTTTCTGATAACAAGCAAGTACAAGGTTGTAGAGTAGATGAATATTAACATCAATATTTCTGAAGTAATAAATGAGAACTTTAGGGGAGCTTCATAATGTCCACTTTGACAGTAACACTTGCAGTACCTTCAGAAACATCCTAAAGGGAAAGAAAGCTTAAGAAATTTGCAATATATCAATTGCTGTAACAAATACATAGCTTCCAATTTGTCATCAAATTCCTCTTCCAATATTTGATCTTATATTTGACTATGGGTTGGGACATTAAGTAATGTATTTAGCATTTTAATGAAATACTTAGTATTTGGTAAACTCACTGGGTTTAAAGATCATTGATCTATGTTTTCAAACAAATAGAGTACTAAGAGAATATAAAATTGTTTTAAATAAAAAATGGCTTTCTAAAAACATGTATTTCATTTATTAAATATAAATTTCTCTAAAATATAATTTGAAAATTCAATAGTTCAACAAATTCCTCTGCACTGAAAGACCTTGCGATCTAGTTTAGAAAACAGACATACAAACAAAAAATAATTACACAAAATAATATGCTACAGGTACTATAATTAAAATACATAATATTTTGGTTTCACCAAGGTAGAAGAGGTTAATGCCAATAATTACAGAAAAGTTTAATTTATAATTCCAAGATATCTTAAGCATGATTTTTGTGTGTAAGACATTCCCATGACTTTTTCTTTAACATATGCCTATTTACTAACTTTTGGATAATTTATACATTATGTAAACTAGAGTTTTATTATTACCATTTTAAAATAAAGAAATATATAAATATGTATATTCTTATTATTAGGATTTCTTTTGCTTGTTTTTCCCTCTAGTGACATCAAATATGATAAAAGGTCCCATAGCTGATGACATACACTGTCTCTACATGATTTAACCCAATCTTTTCTCTTTCAGTCAGTACTCATGAAGAAAGAATTTATTAAAATCAAAGATCATTTCAACCAGCATATGCTTCTTTTCATCTCTGTCACCTGCAGGATTTGTGTACTGGAAAACCTTCAGTGAAAATTGCACATAATCTCACAGCAGCAGTCAGTTAAAATTAGACACTCAAAAAGTAGCATTACAGGTCAAAGAAGATATCTTTATGTAAAGTTTGTAAATATTTTACATTTACCTTTGTAAAGAGCTATGAAGCTGAGAAAAGACTCATGCCAACAAAAACACAGCTCAACTGTGATTCACACCAGACCTATAACCTATGCAGGGATAAGAACAGGGCAAAAAAAAAAAAAAAAAAACAATCCCAGCAGGTATCTCCTGTTCAAACCCCAGTTCCCAGTCCTGTCACTTTACAAAGTTTTTATAGTGGAAAGTAGACAGGAGAAGAAAAATGGCTGCCTCAGAGATCATCACATCAGACAAAAACTAGAAAAAACTAAACAAAATTTGTCTGAGCTCTTGCTTCAGTATTGATTAAGAAGAAATAAAGATCTCATAGTGTTATAGTTTTCTAAGGCAAACTCTGAGTTATGATGTATGTGTACCTAAAAATTATATAAAAGGCTAGCTATATATGTTGCTTGCTTCTTTGTCAGTTTGATTTTTAGGAGATATAAACTAGATTACTTTAAGCTTATTTCAGGCATAAAACAAGAAGCTTATGATAACATACTTTTGCAAGTGCTATAAATGAAAAGTAAAGGGGATTATAAGAGATTGAAATGGGAGAGTTAAATTAATTTAGGAAGTTGGAGAAGCTACCTCTAAGTAAATAATATTAAAATAGATATCTCAAAGATGAAAACTTATTCAGGTGATGAGTGAGGGCAAGACTCTACCAGGCAGAAGGAATAGCACGTGTGAAAACCAGGAAGTGAGAAAAAGCATGCTATGTTTAACTACTGAATTACAGGAAGCCCATGTGACTGGAAACAGTGATATGAGATGAGGCTTGGGAGTGAAGCAGGGGTCCTTGTTTGACAAATACATCAAGGAGTTTAAACTTTGTTTTATACTACATTCAATAGGATTGTACTAAAGAGCTTTCTTAAGAGGACTGATATAGTATGTTTTTTCTTTAAAAAGTAGACTGATAGCTGAATGGTCAACAAATTGGGGCAAACAAGAGAAATAATAATGAGTACAGTTAGGGCATGAAAAATTCACTTTCTTCTTACTATAGGAGTTTTGATTCTTGTCTAGGGTATCAATTTTCCCAGCATCCCTTGTACTAAGAGATCATCCTTGCCAAAGATATAAGTATGATGCATTAAGGGCCTTCTCATGCATTAAACACACACAAAAATATCAGAGTGCTTTGTACTTTGGCCTTCTTTTTTTTTTGTTAGTATGTAGATATGATAACTGAAGGTTGTGTTCATGAGATAGCTGCAAGGATAGGACCTCAGTATGGTTAATCAAAGAATAGCAAGGAGCTCTGGATTGTCTTACTCTGGATTCTTTAACTTTATGAGAAAGATGTCTCCTTAGTTAGTTTAAGCCACTAGTTATTTGAGTTACATATAATGAACAAACATAATCCTAAATTATACAAAATTTGGAAACAGCAAGGTAGTCATCGGGAACAACACAGGGATTTCCACCTTCACCACTCTTATCAGCATAATACTGGAAGTCCTAGGCATAGCAATCAAAAAAGGAAAAGAAATAAAAGGCATTTAGATACTAAAAGCAGTTAGATACTAAAAGTAACAGAAATGATAATGTGAAATTGTCTTGGATTATGTATCTAATAATTGTGAGTTGAAATTAAATCTGACAAAGTTTGTTATGTGGCTATAGTTGAAATACACTATTTGTTGTAATTTCAGGCAAAATGTTAGATAAAATCCAGAATTCTGTGTGTGCTTACTTGTTATGTTAGAAAAGTTCAAAAGAAAGAACTGAAGTCATACTGGAGCAAACCACCCTGCAAGTGGAGATGAAATGAAAGACAAGTTAAGGAGAGGCGCACCATGCCTGAATTCAAACACCTAAAAAAATTATAGGCCAATATCCTTGATGAATATAGACACTAAAATTTTCAACAAAATATTAGCAAATCAAATATAACAATGCATCTAAAAGATTAAACACCATGACCAAGTGGGATTTATCCCAGAAATGCAAGGGTCGTACTACATTTGCAAATCAATAAACGTGATTCACCAAAATGAAGGATAAAAACCATGTAATTATATCAATAGATGTAGGAAAAGCATTTGATAAAATTCAACACCAATTTATGATAAAAATTATCAGTAATGTTGGAATAGAGGGCACATACCTCAATGTAATAAAGGTCATATATAACAAATCCACTGCCAATATCATACTCAATGGGGAAAAACTACAAGTGTTCCCCTTAAGATCAGGAACAACACAGGGATGTCCACCTTCACCACCCTTATCAGCATAATACTGGAAGTCCTAGGCATAGGGATCAAAAAAGGAAAAGAAATAAAAGGCATTCAAATAAGAAAGAAAGAAGTAAAACTGTCATTATTTGAAGATTACATGATAATACATATATATAAAGAATTCTAAAGATTCCACAAAAAACTGCTAGAACTGTTGAATTAATTCAGTAAAGTACTGGGATACAAAGAAATCAGTTGAATTTTACATGCCAATAATGAAATATCAGAAAGGGAAATTAGAAAGCAATTTCATTTGCAATTGCTTCAAAGAGAATAAAATACATAGGAACAAACCAAACCAAGGATGTAAAGTACCTGTACTTGGAAAATTATAAGACACTGAAGAACAAAATTGAAGAAGGTACAAATAAGTGGAAGCATGTATCTGCTCATGGGTAGGAAGAATTAACATCATTAAAATATCCACACAACCTAAGTAATCTACAGATTTGATGCAATCCCTATCAAGATACCAATGATGCATTTCATAGAATCAGAACAAGTATTCCAAAAAATATATATGGAACCACAAATGACCCCGAATAGCAAGAACAATCTTGAGAAAGAAGAACAAAGTTGGAGGATTTATGCTACCTAACATCAAGCTGTACTAAAAGGCCATAGTAATCTACAGCATGGCACCAGCATAAAAAAAAGACACGTAGATCAATGGTAAAGAACAGAGAGCCCAGAAATAAACCCTTGCATTTATAGTCAATTAATATTTGACAGAGGAAGCAAGCACATACAATGGACTAAAGATATTTTATTCAATAAGTGGTGTTGGGAAAAGTGGACATATATGAGGTCTGTCCAAAAGGTGTCCAACAATGTAATATGAAAAATAGAGAGATTTTTTTTAAAGAAAACACAAGATACAAGAACTATTGTACATAAAGCAAATAACACCTCTGTCCCCTTCCAAGTAGGCACCTTGGGACATCACACAGTTCTCCCAGTCACCATCAGCTGCCCTGTCACATTTTCCTGAATCTCATCTGCAGTCTGAAATCTCTTCCCTTTCAAAGGTGATTTTAGTTTTGGGAAAAGCCAGAAGTCGCAGGGTACCAAATCTGGGTTGTAGGGAGGCTGAGTCACCTAGGTGACTTGATGTTCACCAAAAAACTGCACAAGGAGTGATGCATGAGCAGGGACGTTGTAGTGATGCAGCTGCCTGTCACCAGTTGCCCATAACTGTGGCCTTCTGAGTCATCCCAATAGTTTCCACAGAGGAATGTTCACACTTAACACAAAATTTGATGCAGATTCATTGCTGCACTCACTCAATCATTTTGAATGTGATGATCACTTCAATCATTTTGAAGTGAGCATACATACTGTGATGACCACACAGTATGTATGCTCACTTAATGGTGTCTACTGCCCCCACTGACTAGTACAGTCAAGTCATCATTGTTCACTTGTGTTCATTCCAGTCCACTCTCCTTGGCTGCCAGGTCACATCAATGTCGTGCAAATCATTCTCATTATATTAATAATGGCTGGACTTCATTGGACAGACCTCGTATGTGCAACAAATTGAAATTAGAACACCTTCTTACATCATACACAAGAATAATCTCAAAATGGTTTCATGACAAATGTCAGACTTAAAACCATAAAAATCCTAGAAGAAAACATAGGCAGTAGAATCATGGACACTGCTCATAGCAATATTTTTTTCTGATATATCTCTTCAGGCAAGGGAACCAAGAGAAAAATTAACCAATGAAACCACAGCAAACTAAAAAGCTTTTGCACAGCTGAGGAAACCATCAACAAAATGAAAAGACAAACTACTGAATAGGAGAACATATTCTCCAATATATCTGATAAGGGTTTAATATACAAAATTTATAAAGAACTTTTTAAACTCATCACCAAAAAAATCAAACAATCCAATTAAAAATGAGCATTTCTCCAAAGAGGACATATAGATGGCCAACAGACATGAAAAGGTGTTCAACATCATTATTCATCAGAGAAATGCAAATTAAAACCACAATGAGACATCACTTCACACATGCCAGAATAGCTATCATTAATCAACAAACAACAAGTGGTGCCTAGGATGTGGAGAAAGTGGGGCCCTCTTTCATTATTGGTAGGATTATACATTGGTGCAGCTACTATGGAAAGCTATATGGAGTTACCTCAAAAAAGTTAAAAATGGAACTGCCTTATGGCCCAGCAATTCCATTTCAGGTGACTTATCTGAAGAAATATGGAACACTAATTTAAAAGAATATATGCAACCCCTGTTCTTTGCAGCATTATTTACAATAACCAAGATTTAGAAGAAGCCCAAGTGTTTATCAGTAGATGAGTGGATTAAACAGCTATGATATATGTACATAATGGAATATTACTTTGCCTTAAAAAAGAAGAAAATTTTACCCTTAGTGATGGCATGGATGGACCTGGAGAACATTATGTTAAGTGAAATAAGTCAGTCAGAAAATGAGAATTACTATATGATTATACTCATATGTAGAATCTAATGAACAAATTGAACTAACAAATTACAAACAGACTCAATGATAAAGAGCAGGCTGACAGCTCAGAGCGGTGGGTTGTGTCAGGTGGAGGGATCAAGCAAAAAAAAGAGAGAAAATACTCATAGACATGGACAACTGTGTGGAGATTTCTGGAGAAAGGTGCGGGTGGAGATTGAAGAGGGTATAAGGAGGATAAATGGTAATGAAAAAATACAATAAAAAAACAAGAAGAAAAAAGTTGCATCTATGTCCTCCTTCCTTTGAAACTTGTTGCAGTAAGAAAGCTTCCTCAGAAGGAGACTATTACAAATATTGGCAAACACTGGTGAATGCACAGACTTACATTATACACATACAGTTTTTGTTGGAAACATAGTTAGAAACAATGAATTTAGTATGCACATTTAATTTATATTCTCTCCCAAATACTTAAAAAAATGACAGTGCTTTTAACACATAGGTCAATAAGAGACAAGAGAACAAAAAGGAAACAATATTTGTTGAAAACTGGAAACCAGGTGAATGAGTGGTTAATACAGAAAATGAGATTGAAACTAGTAATAAATCTTTGGCAGACATCTGGGAACCAAGAAACAGCTGCAGAATTCTTTACATTTTCAGAAGTTGGAGGTACTGGTTGTCTTTTAATATGACATTAAAAGTGAAATTAAAAATAAAAGGAATTTAAAGTCAGTTTAAGAAGCTGTTTTATCCTCTACCCCATGTATCTGCATAATGCCCTTTACCAACCTGGCAAAAAACAAAAGACCATTCTTTGAATTGTTTTTTTTTTTGGACTTGTGGGCATAGAAAGGTATGCAGGGTATTGTGCTAAAAACAAGAAACTAAGTAAAATTATACATGATAAATATTGGAATATCCAGCTTCCTGCCAAAACATGGCTCTGAAAAGGCAGGCAGCCGGTGAGTATTTTCTATATTAGAAAAGATTGTTATCTGGAGAATATGACTAGCCCAAACGAAGGCTGCTAAAGTTCATGGAAATAGGACTTTCCAACAGTAGAGGCCAGTCAGATGGTACTGCAGATGATGAGCCCTCCACACACATTCAAATCTACCAGTTTTTCATACCTTATTCTTAAATATGAGACAATCAAGGATGACCTGTACCTATGAGAAAAATAATTCAAAATAAAAGACAAACAAAAGCAACAAGGTGAAGAAAACTTCCAAAAAAACGAAAAACTAAGTCTTTAGAGATTAAAAAGCAGAAATAAATTTATTAAACAAATATGGAGTATAATAAAATATACAAAAAAGTTCTTAGAACTTAAATATATGATAGCAGAAATGAAAAACTTAACAGGAATCTAAGAACATAGAGTTGAGAACTTTTCTTTAAAATCAGAAAAAAAAACTAGAATATAGGAAAGGGAAGAAAAGAAATGTGGGGATCTAATCCAAAGCAGTCAACACCCAATCATAACACTTCAAGAGAGAATACAGTAACATAACCATCATATCACCATTATGATTACCGTAAAACCAACACATATAATACTATGTGATAGACACTGCCTGAAATATTACTATTTCAACATTTTAACTATCATAAAAAATACTAAGTATAGAAACTATTATCTCCATTTTACAGATTTTTGAAACTACATGTAGCATTTTTATTAAGTAAAGCATAGAACAGGTCGTGTTTTTGGCAAACCAGGCCCACTGTCACTGACCTCCATGAGTTCACATGAACTTTTCAGTGGTTTCCTCTTCATTCTTGGTGAGAAACCCCAAGGAAGGACATTTTGAAGATTTTTTGTCTGTTGATTTCCCATTAGGCTCTGACATTGGTGGGAGGGTAAGGGGCAGGGATGATGGAGGACCATGCCTGTGCCAATGGTTGTTCAGGCTGCTCTGGGTATGCCCTATAAAAATACTAAACCCATTTTTTAGGAACTATTTCTCCTAAAAAATTTTCTTTTTATTGCTCCTTTAGCTCTCTTTGTATCTTTGTAAGCAATTTCTTGTATTTCATTTCCTCTCTTTTAACACCTAGAGTCATTTGTGTGGTTTTAATGAAACCCTAACTAAAAGATCACTTGATTCTAAGAGCTACCACAAAACTAAAACTAGATGATTAGAATTTGAGACTCTCTAATTAGGTTTGAGTGCATTTAATTACCAATGGAAAATGTGATGCTGGTATCCTTTGGCATATTATGTCAAAAAATTACATTGTTATCTGTGGCCTCCAGAGAGGATGTGTCTATTGATAGCAAGGCTTTGGTAAATTAGGTGTTTTTTACAATGGTGAAAGTAAGTTCCTCGGATGTTCTAGTGATATGGTTGCTTCTGCCTGCTCTGTAGAGTTTTTAGGAAGAAAACAATAAGCTCGGGACTTTATATCAGTTTAAGTCAGAGAAACAGAGAGTTTCTGTGATGGCTTAAAGGAGTTTGCAAACTTTCTCTGTAAAGGTCCAGAGGGCAAGTATTTGGATTTAATGGGCCACTACTCAATTCTGCTTTTATAACATGAAAACAGCCATAAATAATGCAGAAAGGGATGAGCATGTCAGTGTTCCAATAAAACTTTATTTACAAAAACAGGTAGCAGGAGAGATTATATATTTTATCACTCCATAAAATTTAAAGTAAGACCCAAAATTTGAACTGGTGCTTTTTGGACTCAGAAGGTTGCCTTTGCAGAGTACTCTCTAGCCTTGCTAAGTCCCAGCTGTGTAAAATTTGATCACCAAACTTGCCCCAGCACATTCCAAAGCCCCCACCACCAGGTGTGAGGCCCTCTTACAAAAAGAAGAGCATCCATGGTGTCAAAGGCATCATTATGAGAGGGTGTTTTATACCATGGAGGTATCGGCAGAGGGATTACTGGGGGAGTTTTGGAGTTTGGGTATTAAGGATTGGGGACTATTTTCTTTAGAGACTGGCATTTGAAGTGAGATCTGACAGATGAGTAGAAATTACTTGGGATGAAAAACAGCATGTTTGAAGGCCATGAAAGGATAAAGAGCCTGGAGTGTTGAAGAAATTGAAGGTGATTTGGAAGAGCTTAACTGTTTATTTGATGTCTGTTTTGTTTAAGTCACTTTGGACCAGGACACCATGGCAGCCTAAAATTAATTTTATACACACACACCTTTCATACTTTTTATTCATAGACAATATTATTTATTCTGTTCATTTTTTGTCTCTCTTCTTTGATATCTTCATTTACAGTTGAATTTTCCTTTTGTTAATTATGGGCTGGGGCTTATCAGCCCTTTTCCTCACTATAGTGAAGTGCTTGGCATATGTTCTGAGTTGGTCAGTTGTTAAATATTTATAATAGCATGCCTAACTGTAGAGACTTTTTTGTGTGTACTTTGGTTAAATCACATTTATTGTATTATTATGCTTTAGTCTTGTGTAAACATATTAATTATTATGTACATATTAATTAAAGCAATCTGACTTTTATTGGCTAAGAGCTACACAATTTTTACTAAGCTGAATACTTCTTAACCATACAACGTATTGTTATTGCAAGCAGTTAAATGACAAATTTTACTCAGACTTTTCCAGTATATGTAATGTTCTATTTGAAGCACTTTATACGTGTTATTTTATTTTATCCTCAAAACAACCCTATGAGCATGAAAGAGACACCGAGGTATTAGGCACCATCTTGAAGGTCTCACAACTGTAACTAATCATGGAACAGGATTTGAACCTAGCTACTCTAATTCTTATTCTAATACTACACAGTCATTGTATGAAACTTTTACTCCTCATTTGAGTATAACCACATTTTATAGTTTTATACCTAGGATTTGACAAATCAAATTAATTACTTTGGGAACAATTGTTTTCCATTTCTTTCTCACTAAAACCAATGAAAAGTCCAAATAACTGGTTCTGCTTTTCCCACTCTCACTTATGTCAGACTTGTGAATTGTTTCACTCTCCATGTTTTTTTATCCCTAATTTCTGTGTATAAAATATTTAATCAAATACAGTAATATATCCCTATATAGACCTATTTAAATTACCTTAAACCTTAGAAGATTAAAAGGTGCAGTTAAAAAATTGTGGCTAGAAGAAAAATGTTCAATTTCAACCAGTGTCACTCAGGGAGCCAAGAACAGAACTCAGGTAGACAACAAGTTAATGGCTTTTTCAAGACTATGAAACAGCATACTTTACATGTGATCTTGCACTAAGTAGAGACTCTGTAAACTGAATGAATGTGACCTCCAAAATATTTCAAATTACTAACTCCATATATTTAAACATCATATTTTTTCCTACAATTTTTCTTTCTTCAGTATTCCTTAACTTACAGAATGACCCTATGCCAAAAATATAGTGGCATTCTTAGCATCCTTCTCCTTCACTACATACCGCAGAAAATTAAGAATAAATAATTGGCCTTGGCCCCATCCTAGCAGAAGGCTCACACCTGGCCAGGCTGTTTAAATTTTGGCAAAGAAAAAATATCTATCATACTTGGAGATCTTATTGGATTTTACCCAAGAAGAAGAAAGTGATTGTGATTTTCTGGTGGTATAAGTAAAATTGAGGATAATGTGTTTTAATTTATAAAATGCTTGGATGCTTGACCTGATGACGTCTATAGTTATAAATCACCATTTAGAGTATATGTGTGTATGTGTTTGTAGGGAAACACTTTTCCCACAAAATTGGTATTTAAAAGGTTACAAATTATTTTTAAGTTACTGAAAGGAGGTTGTGGTATTTTCCCACAAAATTAGTTTTAAAAAAACTACAAATTATTTGTAAGTTACTGAAAGGGGGTTGAGGGAAGTAATGATGTTATAACCAACATGTATAATGATCCAAATGAGCATGTGTCTTTTGTGAGAAGAATCCTGCAAAAACCAAACAAGTTACAATGGTACAAAATATATTCTTATAAAAATTGTTCACATGAATTTTTGTATAAAAATTTTGAAGTCTCAGTTATTCTACTACAATTTTATTTGACTTTTCTGGCACTGTTAATCAGCTTTTGAGATACAACTATGTTACCACTATAATAGATATCTCCATTTGTTCACAGACCATTAAACTCATTTTGACCCATCTCATAGTAGTCTCTAATAAAAGTTAATAATGCTAGTGTTCATAAAAATAAACCAATAAAACTTAAAAAACAGTTTTAAATAAATGCTCGAAAGTACCTGTAGTTATTTTCTGTCCCATTGCTTCAGTCCCTTATCCCACCTCATCTCAGCCAACTGCATTATTTACTGTCTTTTATTTGTGACACCATGTATTAGGCAAGACTTTTTGGGTACAACAGAGAACAGAACACTGTCTTAAAGATAAAGGGGGATTTATTGGCAGGATATTATATAGTCTTGCAGAATTGTTGTTAATACAGGGTCATAGCTGAGGGACTTAGAGGATACTGAGACTCTCCCTTTTTATAATCCTTTATCTTTTTCTTGGATTACCTATTTTCTTTCCTAACATAGATGATTCCTCCAAGAGTATAAACGAGTGTCATCAACAAATCTGGGGCTATTTGGGGACTTTGTCTACTAGAGAGTGCCTTTTGATAGACTGTATTTTGTCTATATTGAGTCAGGTGACTATCACATGACCAATCAACTGTAACACAGGGGTTAGAAACACAAAACACAGAGAAGAGTCACAGAAGTCTTCTGTGGGCCACTGCAGAGAAAAGGGAATTGCTGTGTGTTGGCTGAGCTACTACTCTGTTGGAACTACTCCTCATCCTTGGCTTCTTAATTATGAACCCACTGATAGTTTTCTGGATTACTTATTAAAGAAAAATTTCCTAGAGACAGACTCATAGATAAGGGGGAGGCTGAAGGCTGTTGAAAGGACTGGGTGAAGGAGTGGAGGGATTGAGCAAAAAAAAAGAAAAAATCTCAGAGACACAGACAACAGTGTGGTGTTTGTCAGGGGTGGGGTGGGTTGGGGATTGGAGGAAGTGTAAGGGGGATAAATAGTGATGAACAGAGACTTGACTTGGAGTGATGAATGTACAACACAGTGTGCAGGTGATGTGTTATAGAATTGTGCACCTGACATCTGTATAATTTTGTTAACCAGACTCACCTCAATAAATTCAATTAAAAATAAAGAAATAAAATGAAATGATATGAAATAAAATAAAGTCTTGTTGTTTGGGCACAAATAAATAAATAACTAAAATTTTCAAGAGGATTAGGTGAGAGTGTTAGTGTATTCTGGGAATCCTTAAATATTTTTAAAGTCCTCCAATTACTTCTACCCAATAAGTATTGCTTGCTACTCTGAAAGTTGTATTACATTAACAGTACAGGAATTTGTATGCACTTCATCAGTCCCAACTTTTCTTGTAGAAATTGAAGTTTCTTACATGTTAATGGTTATCTTTTCCACTTTTCAGAGTCAGTACAAGAATTTTCTCTGAAAAGAAATTTTATATTTTTTAGTCTATTCAACAGAAATACACATCATTTGAGAATAAATGCAGGAATCTTAATCATCTTATATATTAGGTGACTTTGATATAAATAGAATGAAGTGTTAGGATTTTGATATTTTTGCCCAAAGTAAATTATTTTTAGTTCATTTGTTTTACTGATTCACATTTATATTAAAATGTTTGTGTTTGGTTTTTCCAAAATCATCTTGATACATAATTTCTGACTTTTGTTCTTTCTCTGTGTATTTTTTTAATTCTCTAGATTTTCATACATGGATTTTATATTTTCTTTTTTTTATTATTATTTTTTATTTTATTTTAATCATTGTTCAAGTACAGTTTTCTCCCTTTTACTCCCAATCAGCCCCACCTCCCAACCCACCCCACTTCCCTCCCATTACCACCCTCCCCCTAGTTTTTGTCCATGTGTCCTTTAAATCTGTTCCTGTAAACCCTTCCCATTGTCCCCTGAAATTCCCTCTCCTCTCCCCTGTTTTCTATTGAACTTGATTCTGTTTCACAGGAGTTATTTGGGAATTATTTTGTCACTTTTTTTCTATGAGTGGGTTATTTTAAGTTTAAAAATGTGTGTATGTGTGTTTTATTGAAGTAATAATTAGAAAACAGACTTTAATATAATCAAAAGTTATAAGTAATTTATGCCTGTATTAAAGTTATTTGGATAGAAGTAAAAGAAAAACAAACAGGCTGGTATAAACAGAAAAAAGTGACTTAATTGGTTCACATTACTAAACTTTGTGAAAAGTTGAAGAAAACTAGCTGTGAAATAACTGTAACTTGGGACTTATGCACTGTAAAATTCTTTCTTATTTCTTCTCCTTTCTAAACACTGCCTTATTTTGTTCATGCCAGCTGTCCCTATATGTTTGCAACTGAGATTTTAATTTTTTTAATTTTTATTTATTGATTTTAGAGAGAAAGAAGAAAGGAGGGATGAAGGGGGAGAGAGAGAGAGAGAGGAGGGGGGAGAGAGAGAAACATTGATTTGTTGTTCCACTTATTTATGCTTTCATTGGTTGCTCCATCTTTATGTGCCTTGACCAGAGATCTAACCTGCAACCTTGGTGTGCTGGGATGACATTCTAACCAACTGAGCTATCCAGCTAGGGTTAGAGCATTTGAGATTTTAAGTGACTATAATTATAATATTTATATGGTGTTTTGTTTATTAAAAAAGGTATATACTCCACAGATTTTTAAAAATACTAGGGAATTACTACTGGGCCCAGACATGATCATGTACCCCTTCCCGTGATGAGGGACAATGACCTACTAAGATTGCAGGGCTTCACCATAAAATCACAGGAAAAGCATGCACACAAAACAAGAGGAGGGCTATTCCACACAGCAAAGATGATAATTGCTCACCAGATTTTCCACCATTACATAGCTGCTAGTCATTTAATTTGATTTGGACGTGGTAATTAAAAGTATAAAGTCTGTAATCTTTCAAAAACATTAATTGACCACCCTGAAAATTCTGAACTTTTTATATGGACTGTGCTACATAAATAAGTTGTGTGCTTATTTTTGTAATACCTCTAGCGTTTATACACTTGACTTTTTCTTAGAAACTCACCTAACATGCAACAAAATGCTTTGCACAGTCAGTGTATGCATTTGGAATTGACTAATAGCCCAGCTATAAAATTTTTCTTCAATATATTCATTAATTTTCCTACCATCATGTACAAATTAAAACACTTTTTTTTAAGTAAGGGAAGAGCAAAATAAAAGAATAGAGAAAAAGATATAAGGGGTTTAATATTGGGCAGAGAGTTCTAGAAAGTAGTCACTCAAGTAGCTGACACATTTAACACTATATGAAAAACATGGAGAGTCCTGGAAAAATAATGGACCTGAGAGTTCTGATTATTAAGTACATGTGTAAAACTTAGGGTGAGAAGACCAGCATGACAGATTCATTGCCCTCCTCATCAGCAGTGACTTAAGTTTCTAGAGTTCAGGTTTTAATTTGTGAGTTTTATTTTTGAATCAGGTGTGCAATTAGTATAAAGGAGTGATTATTTTAACTTAGTGGTTTTGTATGCTGGCTTAGTTACAATCAGCTTTGGTGCTTTTGTGTTTGTTTGTTTCATAGACTCTGGATTGATGTGAAATAATTATTGGAGACAATCCATATATAGTGTAAAGTTTGCTGGCTTTCTAAAATATTTTCTCACAAACACACCTGAAACTTACTGATACTCATCCAGATATCTATTTTAAAATAATTTAACATGTCTTTGATATGTGTTGTAACACACTGTAGGACAAATTAATGTTTTCTTACTAATCCCAACTTGAATCATTTTTATGAAATCTCAGAAATAAAGCACACCTGAGCAATCCAGTCATATGCTGGTAAAAATTTTCCTGTGAACACATGTCAATATAGAATACTTATACCTAACAAATCCCTGTTAGAATTTCTAAATATAAATACAAATCCCATCAAATAGTATTTCTAGGCATATTATCTCAGTTTGTATTGCTCTCCAAAACAAGAATAGCATTTATCTGTGATTTGTTTTATTTCAGATACAGCTGCACCTCCCCATAGGACTGCCCAGATTTGCAGTTGTTGTTACACTATTGAAAACATTAGGGTGCAGCCTGTGGAGGTTTACTTTTGTGAAAGGCTTTGGACTCTTAGCACTAGTACTGAGAGCTTTATGCAGTATACAAGAGAGTTCTTGCCATAACAATTGCCAGCTTCATCGCAGCTGTGACACAAAATCGGGAAGTTCATGTTGGAGAGGCAGCAACAGACACAGATGTTGGGAAATGATGATAGCAAGCATTTTCCTGTCACCCTTAGAGTGTCTCTGTCTCTCTCTCTCTGTCTCTCTCTGTCTCTCTGTCTCTCTCTCTCTCTCTCTCTCTCTCTCTCTCAAATTAGCTTAGAGAAGAGGTTGAGTTTCTTCAAATGATCCTCGTCCCATGGGGGTTACTTACTTAAGAATTAGAGGAATCTTTGTCATTGCTAGACTCCTCCCTGCCTTTAGAGAGACTGATGATTTGGAAAATCTAAATTGCTTGCTTTGTATCTTCCAATCTACAGCTGAGGTTGGGCAGGCTTTCAAGATTAGCTATTTGAACAAATAGAACTGCAGGCACAGATCCAACATTTCCCAGGGTGCACTGCAGTCTACTTAACAGAGCGAGCTCCTTAGCATACAGAGAATGGCAAGGCATCTTATTTACCTTCACTTCGGATTGTGTGTTTTATGCATCCAGAATTGACAAAAGGCAATATAGCTAGTAGGATCTGATTCACATTAATTTGTAGCAGATGGGAAAAACCATGTTTTTCCAAGATGTTTGTGGAAAGCTGCAAGAAGAAAGATGGTATTCATCTCTTTTCTAAATTGGTCATTTATATTAATGTTTTTAAAAACAATTATTTTATTAAGTGATTTTCATATAGTGGATGTATGGGATTAGCGTGGTGTTACATTGAGCTGGCCTAAATTAGAGCTGTGCCAGGCTGGCAAGAATTTGATGTAATTGGCAAAATGTCTTTTCTTCCTTTTGGATGAGGTTTTGAAACCTACCACATTTTCAGAGAATTTGTGCTGGATCCAATGGCCTGGAAAATATACATTTTAGAAATCTTTGTTTTGAAATGTCAGTGCTCCTGAAACTGGAGCCCCCTGTGAAGGGCCCCTCTGATGCCTCTCTACATTTTTCCCCCAGCTTTCTGTCATGTTACTTGTGTGGATAAGAGTCTCTGGGGCATCTGGTTGGCATTGCCCTAATTACACAGAAACCAGAGATTATGAGTTAGAAGCATATTTTACTAAACCTGACTGTAGAAGTGCAACATTAAGTTAGTATACATAAAGATATCCTAATCCTACACTATACTCACCAGACATTTATGAAGCTGCTAGTTGAAAAAGGCTGTGACCATTACGTGATCATTAGCAACATGGACACTGAATTTATTTAGCTATTCCTACTACATACCAAGGGAATTTTATTATAAATTATTTATTACTAAGAGTCTTCTCACAGATAGATAAATTTATTCATAAAACATTCACATCATGACCATGTTATTAAAGCTTTCTTATCTGATATTTTTTATTTCATGTTTGAGTAGGGGTATAACAAAGCCTTATGGTCTTTGTAGCTAACCATAAGCTATAATTTAAACATTATATAGGTTTCAAAAAAGCCCATTGATTTTCAGAATTCACAGGCTCAACTTAGTCAGAAAAAATGTCATTTATCTTAAGGGTAATTTAGTTCATTTTAAAATTTATAAACAAGGGCTCTAATACACACTGTATTTTTTTTATTTTAGAAAATTGAATGATTCCCCCATGAGTACTTTTGCAAAACCGAGTGTGTAATTTGTCCTGAGCAAATCCTGATATGTTGAATATCCTATCTTTTTTTCCTTTATAAACATGCAAAGCTGCAACTAAACGCAAAGTAGATGTTCAATAGGCCGATACCCATGAAAGGTGCTGGGATGCCTCATATCCCAGAACTTTACAGAACTTAGTCTTTGACCACCTTCCTATTTAAAATCACTTTCTTTGGTGTCTTATAATTCTTTTGGAACTTGTGACCCTAATGATAATTAATCTTTTATTCCTGCAACAAGTTTTATAATCTTCAGTAATATTTACTTTACTGAAGATTCTTCTATCTCTGTTTGCTCCTTCTTAGTTTATTCTCCAGATTTCTCTTTGACTTTCCCATAAGGAAAGTCGTTTCTGTCTCCTGTCATCTTTGTGTCCTCTCCTTAGACTGTCTTCTTCACCAGCATGGCTTTTTCAGTTGTTCTCTGTTGGGTGAAGAGACTCAGTTCCATACTAACGGGTCATTATTGCATCCTAGACTATCTCGAGAAACTCTTATCTGATCTACTAAATTCACTTTTGATCTGATGCAAGCAATTCAGCTCCTGTGTTGAAAGAAACATTTTAAAAATAAATTTGAGCATGTTAGTCCATGCTGAAAATCCTTAAATGGTTTTTCATTGATCTTAGATAAAAATCTAAATTCCCAAACCAACCACTGGGAAGTTCATCACCTTAAGTCTCCAATTCAGTCATTCTCTCCCAAAGCACATTGGTCACGTTGATTCATTCATTTCATTAAACAGTGAATATATCCTATGGCCCCTGGACATTTGTACATGCTGTTTCCTCTTGTGGAAACACACAATTTCACTTCCTTTCCTGGGTAAACCCAAAACATCTTGGATGTCAGCTTAAATGTAAATTTAAGAAAAAGATTTACTTGACCCAAAGTTTACATGGATCATATCACATTTAATTTTATTTCTTGTTTAAACATCTATATTTCCTCCTTCAACAGTCCTTGAAGTCAAAATTGCATTATCTGAACCTACCATAAATCTGTTATATATAGTAAATAATTAATGTTTGCCAAGAACAAAGGAATAAAAGAATATGCATCTACATACTAGGATTCCAAATTGGTGGGAGAGATAGATAAGAAAACAATGAAAAGATTACAAAGAAAAATGAAGGTATTGAGAACAAGATTAGAAATTGTATTTCAAGTCTATGTAGATGACCAGATTTTGACACAGATTCTGTCTCAGGGCCTCTATGATATCAATGAAATATGAAGCAAATGAGAGGAATACAAGAGACTTAAGAAGCAGAAAAGAAGAAAAAATGTAATTAATAGTTATCACTATATGAAAACAATGACCTTTGTAGAGAAACCTAACAGGGATTTGGACTTATAGGCAATGTTGAGAGCCCATCTGAAGTTACTCATGTTAACCTCAAAATGAAAACTTTATATTTGGTCGTGGGATATTTCTCCAGCCAGAATTTAGCAGTTTAGGTGCAGGTGATGAATAGGTAGATAACCGAATTAGTCCAGAATATATTTTGAAAATACTATGTGAGAAATCTCTGCCTAGAGGCAAAAAAAAAAAGCCTAAGTAATTTAAATTGCCAGGATCAAAGAAGTCTTCCAAAATTCTTTTGCAGAATTTTTATTATAAAGAAGAATACAATGGGGAATTTCTGGCAGAGGAATGCAAATGTGTCCAGATCCAGGCACAAGAAAGAGCATCGTATCTTCAAGGATATGTAAGGAAGAAATTCAGGATGCCTGGAGCAGGGGACATTCACCATAAAGTGCTGGAAAAACAAGAGTTTAGTGGTCAGATCCTAAAGGACTTCCAAGAAAGTGTTAAACAGTCTGGATTGATCCTGAAGACACCAGATGCTATTAAAGAATTTTATTTTATATTTTTGAGAAATACCATTATATCTTTTATTTATTTTCTCTTTTTTTTATTGTTGTTCAAGTACAGTTGTCTCCATTTTCCTCCCACCACTCGCCTTCACCCCAGCCTTCCCCATCTCCCACCCTCGATCCTACCCCCCTTTGGTTTTGTTCCTGGGTCCTTTATACATGTTCCTGAAAACCCTTCCCCTATTTTCCCCCATTATCCCCTCTCCCTCCCCTTTGGTTACCGTCATTTTGTTCTTAATTTCAATGTCTCCAGTTGTATTTTGCTTGCTTGTTTGTTTTGCCGATTAGATTCCACTTATAGGTGAGATCTTATTAAAGAATTTTAAACAGAATATGCACATGTAGAATTGTCCTGGCAATAGGTCTTGATTAAATTTGAGTGTAGGAGGCATAAAAATTGCATAACTGTGGTAACCCAACTAGAAGAAAATGGGGGAAGGACTGAATTAAGGTGGTGAAGATAGATATGATGATAATGATGATTGATGATGATGTTGATGATGGAGAATTGGATTATACTGGAAGATTCCCAGAGAAATTAAGTGATTTATATAAGATCCCAGAAGACTTTAGTGGAAGAAGTAAAACTAACACCCAGAGTTCACTTCACGACGAGTGTTCTTCCTGCTATACTAATGGGAAACTCTGCAAAGTTCAAGACTACTTTGTTCATCTGTTTTCCTAATTTTTATAAATATATTTTAAAGCAGTTTTTAGGTCCACAGCAAAATTGAACAAAAGGTATAAAAAGTTCCTATCTGTTCCCTGCCTGTACTCACACACAGCTTCTTCATTATTAACATCCTTCACTGGGGTGGTACATTTGTTACAACTGACAAATCTGCATTGACACATCAGTGTCACCCAAAGTTCTTCATTTGCATTAGAGTTTACTCTTGGTGTTGCACATTCTGTGGGCTTGGGCAAATGTATCTACTGTTATAATTATACAGAGTAATTTCTCTGCCCTAAACATCTGTGTTTCACCAATTTTTCCCTCTCTTGTCCCCTTACTCCTGGCAATCACTGGTATTTTACTGCCTCGATAGTTTTGTCTTTTCCAGAATGTCATATAGTTGGAGTCCTATAGTATGTGGTCTTTTCAGACTGTTTTCTTTCACTTAGGAATATGCATTTAAGGTTTCTTCCATGGCTTGATAGCTCCCTCTTTTTTGTCTGCTTTTCCTTTCAAAACCATTCTATTACCACCCACTGCTATCCTCTCAAACTCATTAAAACCATTTGAACAACTTACATGTTTGCTGATATTCTAATCTGTGAAATTCTTCACTTCCCTTTTCATTTTTTTCATGAATTCAGTATTCACCACCTGTCTGAAAACTAAACACCTAGGGAGCAGGACCCGTGACAGCTCTATTTTATGTAATAAAAATACTACATGCAGTGTATGTGTAATGCCTTGTGAAATAGCAAACAAAATAACAAATATCCATTGTCATGTGTCCAGCCTTTATTTTTCTACCTATGTAAAATCCCAAAGCTTGGACATGTCTGAAAATTAGATTTTTTTCCCCAATTTTCTAAGCACTAAAAGCATTCAAATTGAAAAAAAATAAAATTTTAAACTAAGAAAGGAAAGTAAATGATTGAGAACAGAGATATAAAATTGTCCAAATGGCTTTGCCACTCTCATATTCTGAGTTCCAGAAGAGATGTTGACTGTACAACCGGAAATGCAAATCCACTTTTACAAGTATTACATGCATCACAGAAATTATGGTTTTCAAACCCACTGCCCAGCGGTGCTATGATCTGAATGTGTCCCTCCAAAATTCATATGTTGAAATTCAGACCCCCAAAAGTGACAGCATTAGTGGGTAGGTTATGATGGTAGAGCCCTCATGAATGTGACTAGTGTTGTTATTTTTTTAAATGGTGAAACTTAATCTTTATTTATGAGACACTATAAGATAAGAAATTCCAAACAGAAATAAACTCATTGAAAGAAGTTTCATACAGTATATACAGTTTGGAACTGTTCAAGTATAGTTTCATTGTAAAAAGTGCTAGAATAACAAACAACATTTAAAAAGAGATCTTAGTAGAGAAACAGTAAGACAAACTTATACCAAAAATAGCACATGACAAACAACATTTTATGCCTCAGCTGCACAATCTAAAAGTTAAAGGTCCCGGGAACACCATCCTGAACTTGGAACGTATAGCCATCAGAGGTAGTTTCTGGCACAACATTTTGATCTTCCTCTTCCTCTACAGAGAAATACTTCTCAAACAAGTTTAATGAGACTTTGCATACAGATTCATTTTCATGGTTTTGTAGAGCTTCAGTTTTGTCCAAACCTCCACATTCTTCAATCATTATACTAAGTTTCTCAGTTTCACCTAGTTTCTCAGCAGCCTGGAAGATATTTGAAATGACATCCAGAATAACCAGAATAATTTTGGTATCTCTCACATTTAAGAGGTTCACCAATGGTTCTATTATACCACAGTGAACAAAGTATACAATCTGTTCAACTGTCCTACCACTTGTATAGTTGGTCACAGCCCATGCAGCTTCCTGTTGTGTCTTAAAGTCTGCCTTAGAGAGAACAACAACAGTAAATGGGACTAATCCCATTCATCAGAATGGGATTCACAACTTGCTGTACCTGGTCCTGGTGGCCAGCTGTGATGTTTGACATTGTCTATGTAGCTTCCTTCTGAATATTAGTCTTAGAATTCATTAATAGGCTGGGAAACGCAGCAAGTGCTCCTGCCTCTATTACAACTTTAGTCTGTTCATATGCCCCAGTGACAATATTTCCTATGACTCTTAGCACAGGAGTCACAATTGGCAATTTAGTAGCTCCCACGAGCTTTACAAGCTGGGGCACAACTCTTGTTTTCACAAACATTTCAATACGTTCATTTGGGCCATCAGTAAGGTAGGAGATGGTCCAGCAGCTATCTGCTAGTACTTCTGGGTCATCATGATGCAAGAGATGAACTAAAGTAGGAAGAATCTGCTCAACAGCATCTAACGGGGGTGCAGGATTCTTGTTGCGACAAAGGTTTGACAGTGTCCAGGTAAGATGACATAAGTAATCACATGCTAAAGACGACATATCAGGAACTGCAAGAAGAGCCAACAGTGATCAACAGTGCCGTACTTGATAACAAGGTCTCGGAAAACTGAACCGTCACCTGCGATGTTTCCCAGAGCCCATACAGCTTGTTCACTGATGTGAGCATGGGGAGATGCCAACAGAGAAATGAATGCTGGGATAGCACCTCCATCTACTACAGCCTTGGTCTGTTCTGATGTCCCAGAAGCAATGCTAATGAGGGCCCAGGAAGATTCAAACTGAATAGGACTACAATCAGTTCTGCCCAAGAAGGACACAAATTTTGGAATGAGACCAGCCCAGATTATGTTGTCTATCGGTGGCTGTTTTTCCCTAGAAAGCAGTTTCCTTGCAGCCTGAGTAGCTTGAAGCTGGCTTTCCAAATTGTTGCTATTTATGCCTTTGACAATGTCCTCAACAGACCAATTTATAGTGCCCTAGTTGTTGCGGCTTTCCTGCAGTGGAGAAGTAGCATCATCAGGAAAGGAGCTCACATTTCTCCTTTTCAGCATCTGTTCATCCTTCTTAGCTTTTCTCAGCTCCATATTAACTTCTATTTGGTGATGCCTCATTTCTGTACTGTCTTTCCCCTTGTTTTTAAATCTGCTAAGGTGGCAGCTGGTGAGTTAGCATTCTCATTGGTGGACATGGTTATAAGACAAAGGGAGATAGCTGCACAGCCAGCTTAGTCCTTTCACAGGAGACCGTGTGAGGCAGACAGGCTGTTATTCAGTTGCTCCGAAAATGCCCAAACTCTAGTGTTGTTATTATAAACCAAAAAATCATAGAGGTCCCCAGACCTTTCCACCACGTGAGTATATTACAAAACATCTGAAAACTGGGAGAGGGCACTCACCTGACCATGTCAGAGCTTGGCACTCAAACCTCTAGCCTCAGGAACTGTGAAAAGTAGCTTTCTTTTCTTTAAAAGCTACCTACTTTGTACCATTTTGTTAGAGCAGCCCGAATGGACTCAGACAAATAAGTATTGTTACATATTCAAGTAAATTCACTCTTCTGTAAGAAGGCAAACTGTTTTACTTTGTCATATTTTTGTTGAGAAAAATCATCAGTAGGCTAAGTAAGTTTACAAAGCTAACCAGATAGGTCTATATTGTGTAGTACACAGTAATAATATTAATAATTGCTGCTAGAGTAGTTAATATGTATTAAGCTCTTATTTATCTGACTTTTAACAAATGAGCTCATTTAATCTTTAAATTCTATAAACTGTGTAATATTAATTCCATTTAGCTACAACAAGCCAAAGCTGATATTAATTTAATTAATTAATTACAACCCAAGTGTAAGAACTCTGCTCTCCTTCCCCATGGTATGAACCTCAGATTGTTTGACAGCTGTGGACTGTTAGGTCAGACTTGGCAACCCCCCCGTCTGGTATTACAGCACTCACGCTAACCTATCCTACCATGCGCCATTGCATCTCTGACAAGTCTGCAAGTACAAGACAGGTGTAATTCTTGAAAGCATTCAGTTATTTATTCACTCAAGAGGTTTATATCGGGCATTTACTGGTACTGTATCGGGTTTTCCAGGTACTGTGCTCTTCCAGATGCTGGACCAAAGAATGTATGAAGAAGTGTATATATCACTTTTGAATAAAACAGGGATGATTTTCTCACAAAACTGTGATTGTTATCCACATGGGATATAAAATTAAAATGACATTCTGTAATTCATTAGCTAATAATTAACATTGACATGTCATAATGTATTATAAGAAATTTATTAAGAATTAATGTTGTATATTTAGTATTCCATTTTTTGAATTGTTTTTCAAATGTTGTATGTCCTCAAGCTTAATATGCTATACATAGAACAATTTCAATGTGTTTTCTTGGAGGAATTATATGACTCAGATTTTGATGGATGTTGACATGTTTTGTGATTGTACCTAATATTTGGCCCTTTACAGAAAAAGTAGTTTGTGGTATTTTATTGAAATTACTGGTGAACTGATTTCTTAGTTTTGCTGTGTATTGGCATGATTCCATAAATAAAAACAAATCTCAAAAAAATTAAAACTACTACATATAATCAGACAGAAAAGCTTTAACTAACAATTTTCAGATGGTCTTCATTTTTTATTAGCATTTGTCATTCATTCATTTACTCATCTGTTAGATATTACTAACAATAAAACACTAATAAATGAAGTAGGTTTAACAGAAAATATACAAATAAAATTATACAAAATATAATTGAGAATTCTTATACTGTCATTTCTTTAGCAGATTGAAATGACTTTTATTATGTAGTTTATATTCAATTTGAATCAAGAACTATCAATGTTCTGTGACAACGTAATTTCATAATTACTAACCTAAGAGAAATCAAGTTTAAAAGAGGAATTTATAGTTACACTTTGGATATACTTTTAAGATTTATGGTAATAGAAAAATAACATGAATTAACAACTGTATCTTTAAGAATGCTCACACTTGCTGTGTAGAAAACATTCTAATTTGTATTTTATGTATTTACATCTTTTAATATTAATAAAAGGACCATATTCAGGTACCTTCTATTACTGAAAATTCAAAAATCTATATTTTAACCTTATTTTAGATAACAAATACAAAACAGGTTCAACATTTACTTAAAATCATATGTAATAATAAATAACAGAGCCAGAATTTTAGTGTAAGCATTTTGTTTCCAATTCTATATACTTCTAACAATATAAAACTAGTTTCCTCTATGACATGCTATTTGGGCACAGAAATATCTAAAACCTACTTGATAAAATATCCTTATGAACATATAACCTGGGAAGTTAGTTCTATTCAATTTGAATGACTACCATGATTTGACCAGAGGAAAACAAAATACTGTTACTTATGGTGATTTACTGAAAGGGGCACAAGGAATGAAGGCATTTGATATAACCCTGTTCAAACATCTCACTTTTGCAAAAAGTGAGATATCTTATTTTTTAGCACAAAATGTCATAAATAATATTTTTAATATTACACACTTGATTACTTTGTGAATAGTACTCACACCAAAAACAAGATTTTTGGAGATATGTAAATTTATATAAACATAAAATTTATGAAGAAAGGAGGAAATTACAATGCTGTGACCCTAATATATCTGTGAAGCATTCAATAAGAGCAGAATTTTTTCATGTTTTCTGAAATATTGTCTATAATGTATATGTGCAAGTGTTCAGATTGCCAACATAACCCTGTGTGCTCATTCTATTTAAGAAACATGAGGTTGAAATGGAATTCTGCATGAGATTAATAGAAAAAAAGATAATGAAACTGTGACTTCCATAAAAAAAGTAATCTGATTTGGAAAGAAATAGAGATTGACCTTGTAGAACTCTAGCTTTGCACTTTTGAACAGTTATTTCCTTTCAACCTTGAAGTAGCTATATATTAATGAAGGAACAAAACATTTCTGTGAAAAGAGTGTAGTTTACAAATCACTTTGAATGAGAGTTTTATAAAATAATTCACAGCATAACCAAGAATAATATAGCAGAATGTTTTTGAATATGGATAAAACTTTAGTTATACAAAACAATTTTTAAAATTAAATCTTTCTATGCATTTAGGGCATTAGTATCAGAGAAACTGGGCAGGTTTTGGATCCCATAAACTACACAGTGCAATATAACAGTTACACATTTAAACAAACAAAACTAAGGAATGTAAGATTAAACTATCACTGAAGGAAATATAACCAGTTAAATGATTCATTTGAAAATCTAAATCACATAGAAAAATTAGGCATCATAAAATGTTACTAGATCTTCAAAAACATGAAAAATTATACTGGTTTCTATGGTGTTTATATAGTCAAAATATTTTTCAATCTGTCACAGCAATAAGAAACATAATTAATTTAATGATTTTTAGAGCTTGCAAATTTAAAAGAGTGATTTTGAGATTATTTTTGCTTTCTAATCTGTAATTTTTTCTTACACAAATCCCAAATAGTTTTAAAAAATGATGTTAGTAAAGGGCAAGAATAATAACATAATGAATGAAAAAAATGTGGTTTTTGTATTGTTCTGCCCCATATTTGTTTTTATTAAATCATTTTATCACAAAACATAACAAATTGTTAGAGACAGACACTGAAAACAAGAAAGCACAAAACTCTGTTTAAATAAAAAATTGTAGGTATAAAAATACATTAAAAGTATAGTTTGTTTGTAATGAGACTTTTGTTTTTTACTATAAAAAACATTTTATCGTCACTTGTAGACGCAGAGCCACAGTGCAGTAGTGATGCTGAATGGGTGCCGAAGTCGCACCTCCTGCGTGGCCCCTCAGGCCAGCCGGGTACCTCAGATGAGAACTGTGCCCAGGCCAACTCCAGCAGCTCAGCCATCAGCGCCAGCTCCATCGTCAACTGTGGGCTCACCTGCTACTGCCCCTGCACAGCCAGGTCTCATGGCCCAGATGGCAACCACGGCAGCTGGTGTGGCTGTGGGCTCTGGTGTCGGCCACATGTTAGGTCATGCCATCACGGGGGCGCTTCAGTGGAAGAAGCAATGCTGAGACCCCAAGACCTGACATCGCTTACCAGGAGTGTCAGGGAATTCAGCCGGAATACCACCACCAGCAGCAGTTTGGCTCATGCCACTATGAGGTGAAACTGTTTTTGGAGTGTCACAAAACCAGAGTGACCTTAAGCTTGCAAGGGTTCAGCGAGGTGCTGAAACAGTGCAGATTTGCAAATGGATTAGCATAATGGAGAAGTTCATACTGAAGAAATGAAAAATCATCTCTCATGACCAAGTTAATTTAGTATAAAGATATAATTGATAGTGAAAGTATAAGACTACCAGTTAAACCTCTCCAATCATTAATAGTTTCCTTGCCTCAGAATTGCAGTGGAACAGAGTGTTCTTACTATACAGAAGCTCCCTGAAGTGGTATTGCATTTGCAGCAGGATGAATGTTTGCATGGCCTCCTTAAACCAGCTTTTGTGAATCAATTAGAATAAAGTGATTTCTTAAAAAAAACATTTTATCATGCCATATCAATAAATGCAGTTATAATATGTAGGTTGTTATTATGAGAACACTACTAAAATATAAATTTTGCTACATGATTTGGCTAGTTATGATTGTTTGACTACAAGAAACAAAGAATCCTTGCAAAGTTTTATTAAAATAATAATTTTATCCCTGTCTGGTGTGGCTCAGTGGGTTGAATGCTGGCCTGCAAACCAAAAGGTCGCCAGTATGATTCCCTGTCAGGACACATGCCTTGTCCCCATTTGCGTGTGTGCGAAAGGCAACCAAATGATGTTTCTCTTGCACACGGATGTTTCTCTTCTCTTTCTCCCTTCTCTCTCTGAAAATAAATGAATAAAAATCTTTTTAAAAATATAATACTAATAATTCTACTATTAACCTCCACTATTCAAAGATAGAAAATCAATTTCCACTTCTCACCCTCATATTCTGCTTTAGATATTTCTTTTTTTTTTTTGTCCAAGATAGACCACTATGCAGCTGTCTGACTATTCTTATTCGGATTTCCTCATAACATTAGTTTTAATTCATTATACTTTGGTAGATTGAGGGATATTATAGGAACAGGTTTAAGAAATCTTTCAAAGTGCAGTAATATTTTTACAGAAATGGTATTAAATTTGATACCTATACTGCACTCAGTGATATATTTATGGCCTCAGAGTTAAGAAAAGTTACTCTATAGAGCAATTGCCCTAATTTAATCCTATTAATACTGAGTTTTGAAAATGATCATGTTTCTTTCTTTGTTTTGGTACATAGGATGTTCACAAGCAGATATACAAAATGTGTATATGCTTCCTATAAACTTGTCCTTTATTTCACTTAATTTTTAAATGATTATTTTTTCTTTTTAATGTCCTGGTTTATTTTATATTCTGTTGTGTTCAGGATTATTTTGTAAGGTCCAAAAATTGTTTTTAGAATGAAGTAGGTTAAAAATAATTCAATGACTTGTACTTTAAAATGCATATTAAAATTATAGAACATAATGTTTTATATTAATTTTAAATAAAGGAGTATATTTTTTAAAGATTTATTTATTTTTATTTTTAGAAAGGGAAGGGAGAGAGAAAGAGAGAGAGAAAAACATCAATGTGCAGTTGCTGGGGGTCATGGCCTGCAACCTAGGCATGTACCCTGACTGGGAATCAAACCTGTGATGATTTGGGTAGCAGCTCATGCTCAATCCAGAGAAGTATATTTTTAAAATAATATCAAATATTTCAGAAATCTATAAGGGGAAAGAGTATGTTTATTATGACATTTGCCCAGCTTTTGTATCAGTTCATTCTTTATCTCATATTTATTTCTCAAACTCTTAGTTTTTATTTATTATATTATTAATTATATACTATGCACTATATTATATTATTTATGTCATATTAATTATATATACTGCATACAATTCACTTTTGAAAATATCTACTTTTTAATTAATAATACATCAGTTATAGATAACTGATTTAATCACTCTCTTAATTAATATACCTTCACCAGAAAACATGTTGAAAGTGTACGTTTTAATTTTCCTGCTGTAGACTGTAAAATAGCACTTCACAATGAGGCATATTCAATAGCTTTCTTATGTCAGGAAAGACCATGCATTATAACCTCTGTCACCAGTAGAGTAACAAGGGAGGAAATACGTGTGTAAGAATAAACATTATATTTTAGGTCTACATAACTTTTGCTTTTGGGTTTTTTAAGTGAAGTTGTTGCTACTATTTTCAACGCTAAGAGCACAGCTATTAACTTGATTTACACTGAGCTTATTTTGGTAGTTGTGACTTCTGCTATGCCCTTTCAAATGATGTCATTGTTACCTTCTCATTTAAATTGATCCCTTGATGTGAAACTCCTCAGAAAGCCACGAATATAATATACAAAAGTTGAACAATCAATAATTTTACACAAGTGAGCAACTCATGATAATGAGTACAAGAGCAAATCCCCACACACTTCAATTTGACAAATGGTTTATACGCAGAAATGCAATAGACAATTAGGACTTGAACAATTTTGATCTTTCTACAGAAGTTGACATAACTTGCTTGGGTTACTAGTTAGCAGAACCAAAGAACAAAGCTAAATTCTTACTGTGATGTCTACCATTGACCACAAACTGATACAGAGCATATAGTTAGAAGTCTCCCTTAGTAAATAGTAACTTGAAAGAAAAGTTTTGCTTGAAGGTATATTCTCAAAAAAATCATGTTTTGTAGAAAGAAAATCTGAACATCTAGATTTTTTTTATGTACAAGAGTAAAGAATATAAATATGGTGCTAGTCACAGAGGTTGTTGAAAATCACCTCTTTAGTTCAATAGACCCTACTGGATTATGACCACTGTCAATGAAACCATCTTCAACAAATCAAGGTATGGTATATATATGCACAGAAACACAGTTAAGTCTCCATCAATAATTTTCCTTAATTACCTCCCATAACTCCTAAATATTTAAAAACAGCCCAATGAGAATTATGTTATCATTTCCATTTTATTGATAAAGAAAACTGACTTTAGTAAGGACCAGTTATAGTTTAGTAAGGATTTGAAATAGCAGGCTCAAAGAAGCTGAAAGAAATAAGGGGATATGTTTAAAAAGTCTAGAAAACAATAGAAAAACAAAATGGAAATACCAGTAAAGAGGTAGAAAACCTAAAAAGAATCCAAAGAGAAAATCTGGAGCTGAAAAGTATAACTAAATTTTAAAATTTTACTAAAGGAATACAAAAGCAGATTTGAATAGGCAGAAAGAAATCAATGATTTAAAAATAGAAAAGCTGAAATTACTGAGTCTGGAGACCAGAAAGAAGAAAGCTTGAAGAGTGGACAGAACCTATGTAATCTGTGGGACACCATCAAACAGATAATTATACACAAGAGAGTGGGAGTCCCAGAAGCAAAAAGTGAGAAAATACCAGAGAGAGCATTTGAAGAAATAATAGCTGAATATTTCCCAAATTTAGTAAAAGATATAAATATAAGCATCCAAGAAGCTGAACAAATCCTAAGTATGATCAACTCAAAGAGACCCATACTGAGACACATTATAATCAAACTGTTAAAAGATAAGAAGAAAAACTGAAAAGCAGCAAAAGAGAAACAACTTATACCACACAAATGATCCTTAATAAGATTTTCATCAGAGTTCTTATCAGAAAGTTTGGAAGTCAGAAGATGGCTGAAAAAAAGCCAACTAAAATCCTATTTTTTAGCAAAATGGATCTTCATAAGTGAGGAAGAAATTTAAAAATTCTCAGAGAAGCAAAAGTGAAAAGAATAACTGCCCTGCAAGAAACCCTAAAGGGAGTTCTTCAGGTTGGAATGAAAAAATACTGGAAAATAACTCAAAGCTATATGAAGAAATAAAAATTACAATGAAAGTGAATGTATTCAAATTTAAAAAGCTAGTTATATTATAAACTTGGTTTGTAACTACATATTTTTCTGCATAAATGTGCATGTTATTTTAGTTAAGCTGATATAAATTCGACCAGAATGTTATAATTTTGGGATGTAAAATGATAACCACAAAAAAATAGGTATAGAACAGTGATTATCAACCTTTCTCATCTTCTGGCACACATAAACTAATTACTAAAATTCTGTGAAACACCAAAAATATATTTTTTCCCAATCTGACAAAAAATAAGTATAATTTTGATTCATTCACACCAGTTGGCAATTGTGGTATTTTTTGTGGTCATTTTTTTGTTTGATAATCTAAGGAAAAAAGGTCAGTGACCCTGACTTAATAGTCAGATATTGCATGTTTTAAAAATTCTTGTGCCACACTGGTTGAAAATCTCTGGTAAAGAATACACACAAAAGGAAATGAGAAAAAGATTAAAACATTAGACTAAACAAACATAAACTAAACACACAAGTAAATGATGGACAAAAAAGCTATAAGGCATATAGAACAAAAGTAGTTAAAAAGGAAAACATTACATATTAATAAAAAGGTTTAATATAGCAAGAGGATACACTAATAATAAACATTTACACAAAGACTTTCAAAATATATAAAGCAAAAATGACAGAATAAAATGAAAAATAGACAATTCTACTCCATTCTCAATAATGGGTGAGAAAATAGAGGTTCTGAGCAATAGTAAAGCAACTGGATCTAACAGACATGTATGAAACACTACCCAACAGCAGGAGAATACACATTCTTTTCAAATGCCTATGGTACATTTTCCAGGATGAGCCATTCATTTGACTGAAAATTAAGTCTCAAGAGATTAAAAAAACAGATACCATGCAAAGCATTCCTTCAGTGACAACAGCACAGTTTTAGATATCAAGGCAGAAAAAAATTGGAAAATTCACAACTTTATAGATATTAAAAACATACTCTTAAATAACCAATGAATCAAAGAAAAATTCTAAAGGAAATTAGAAAATTGCTTAGAGACTCATATATACCATAATGTATGTCTCACATTAAAAACAGTGGAAGGGAGAAATCCATAGCTATAAAAAAGAAGTATCATAACTATCTTATCTTATAACTTAAAGAACTAGCAAAATAAGAATAAAATAAATCCAAAGCTAACAGAACAAAGGAGATAAATAAGATTAGAAGAGAAATGAATAAAATAGAAAGCAGAAGAAAAATTAAAAATTAATGAAACAAAAGAGTTGGCTCTTTAAAAACTCAAAAAACTGATAAATTTTTAGCTAGATTGACTAAGAAAAAAAGTAGTAAGACTCAATTTACTAAAAACAGAAATTAAAGTGGAAACATTATTCCTAATTCTACAGACACAAAAAAGAACTATTGGAGTGTGCTATAATCAATTGTGAGTCAAAAACAGTTGATAACCTAGATGAAATGGAAAAAATCATATAAATTCAAAACCTACCATGATTAAATCAAGAAACAAATTTTAAAAATCCAAATAGACTTGTAAATAGTAAGAGATTGAATTAGTAATCAAATATCTTCTGACAAAACAAAGTTCTGACTTATAACTTCACTGATGAATTCTACCAAACATGTAAAGAGCTAATATCAATTCTTTTCAATTTTTCCAAATAATTGAAGAGAAGAATCACTTCCTAAATCATTCTTTTAGGCCAGCCTTGATCTGGTACCAAAGCCAGACAAAATCACTCTAAGAAAAGTAGACTACAGACTTCCAGCAAGATGGAGGAATAGGTGGACGCACCGTACCTCCTCGCACAACCAAGATTAGAACAACAATAAAATATGGTCAGCATAACACCCAGAACCGATAGGGGATTCATCTGAATGGAAGTCGGACAGCCAAGAAGTTGAAGTAGACCCATACATCCAGACCGGTAGGAGACAATGAGCCGAGCGGGCGCGGGGCTGGTGCGGGTAGGCAGCGCACAGAGGTCGGGGGAAATTTGGCGCGGAATCAGCGCGACACCCATCCGGGGTGCAGGAACGCAGCGGTGGACCCTGAGTATGCAAGCTGCGGCTGCCGGACCCAGTGGGGCAGCGATTGTGGACCAGGGCAGAGCTCGCAGCCCAGGAGCCCGGGGAAAGATCTGGGCCCAGGAGAACTGAACTGCCACCATTGATTCCCTTCCGTCCCTGCTCCCGCCCCCGCCCCCACATATAACGTCACAATCTAGCGACTGGGGCGCCCAGCCCCGGTGAACACCTAAGGCTCCACCCCCCACTGTAACAAGAGCGACCAGACCAAGGAGAGACAGGGAAAGACATAAGACATGTGTGCAACAGAGCAGATCAGTCCCCCAGGACTCATCCTTTTGAGCGACCAAGAAATAGCCAATCTATCAGATGCACAGTTCAAAACGCTGGTGATTAGAAAGCTCACGGAATTGGTTGATTTTGGGCGCAATTTAGATGAAAGGATGCAGGTTACCATAAAAGAGATGCAGGAAGATACGCGGAGGAGAGCCAATAGAGAAAGGAAGGAATCTGAGTCTCAAAACAATACAGTGGACCAGAAGGAAGATAGAATCAACCAAGCAGGAAAGCATGATGAAATAAGAATTCAAAAAAATCAAGGAGAGCCTTGGGAACATCCAGGACACCTTTAAACGTTCCAACATTCGAATTATAGGGGGTACCAGAAGGGGAGGAGCAACAAGTGGAAAAGTTATTTGAACAAATAATAAAGGAGAACTTCCCCAATCTGGCAAAGGAAACAGTCTTCCAAGAAATCCAAGAAGCTCAGAGAGCCCCCAAAGAAGTTGGACCCAAGAAGAAACACACCAAGGCACATCATAATTACATTAGCCAAGGTAAAAACGAAGGAGAGAATCCTAGAAGCAGCAAGAGATAAGGGGACAGTAACCTACAAAGGAGTTCCCATCAGACTGTCAGCTGATTTCTCCAAAGAGACCTTACAGGCAAGAAGGGGCTGGAAAGAAATATTCCAAGTCATGAAAGACAAGGACCTACATCCCAGATTGCTCTATCCAGCAAAGCTCTCATTTAGAATGGAAGGGAAGATAAAGTGCTTTTCAGATAAGGTCAAATTAAAGGAGTTCATCATCACCAAGCCCTTATTTTATGAAATGCTAAAGGGACTTATCTAAGAAAAGAAGATAAAGAAAAGACATGTATAGTAAAAGGACAGCAAACTCACAATTATTAACAACTACACCTAAAGCAAAACCAAAAGAAACTAAGTAAACAACTAGAACAGGAACAGAAGCACAGAAATGGAGGGCACATGGAGGGCTAGCAACAGGGGGGGTGGGAGGAGGGGAGGGGGGAAAAGGTATAGAGAATAAGTAGCATAGAATGTAGGTTGAAAATAGATAGGGGGAGGGCAAGAATAGTACGGGAAAGGTAGAAGCTAAAGAACTCATAAGAATTGCACATGGAAGTGAACTAAAGGGGGGGGAACGTGGGTGGGAGAGGGGGTACAGGGTGAAGGGGAGGGAAGGGGGGAAAAGGGACAAATGTAATAGCATAATCAATAAATTAAAAAAAATAAAAAAAAAAGTAGACTACAGACCAAATCTCTGATAAATACTGATGCTAAAATCTGAACAGATACTAGTAAACTAAATTCAGACACATATTATATGAATTATGCATCATGATCAAGTTGGGTTTATTCCTAAAAAAAAAAGATGATTCAACATACAAAAATCAATCAGTGCAATACACCACATTAACAAAATTAATGAACATCTCAACCAATACAGAAGAAGTGTTTGATAAAACTCAACACCCTTTCACGATAAAAAGTAGTTAAACAAGTAAAAATAGAAGAAATCTATGTCAACATAACAAAAGCCATATGTGAAAAAGCCGCAGTGAGCATACTTAATGGTGAAAGAATGAGAGCATTTCCTCTAATGTCAGGAACAAAGCAAGGATGTTCACTTTCACCACTTTTATTCAACATAGCACTACGTTCTAGGCAAGGCAATCAGGCAAGAAAAAAAGTAGACATCCAAACTGAAAGGAAGAAGTAAAATTATCTGTTCACAGATATAATCTCAAATGTAGAAAATCCGAAAGATTTTACAAAGAGTTAGAAGTAGTAAACAATTTCAACAAAGTAGCTGAATATAAAGTCAACACACATAAATCAGTTGCATTTTTAGACACTAACAATAAACAATCAGAAGAAAATTAAAAGAACAATCCCATATTCAATAGCATGAAAAAGAATGCAATATTTAGAAATTAACCAGAAAGATAAAATGACTTTTCAATAAAAACTCTAAAACATGATGGAAAATTAAAAAGAAGTAAATATACAAAAAGATTTTTGTCTTTCCACCTGTTTATGTGATGTATTACATTTATTGATTTGTGAATATTGTATCATCCTTGCATCCCTGGGATGAATCCCACTTGATCCTGGTGTATGGTCTTTTTAATATTCCATGTTCATATATTAGAAGACTTAATATTGTTAGCACCCCACTCTAACCAACTGAGCTAACCAGCCAGCTGCGGTGGAAGACTTAATATTGCATGATGTCAATACTACCCGAAGTGATTCATGGACTCAATGAAATTCCCTTTCAAGGGTGAAAAGGCAACTTTTTAAAATAAATACTGTTACAATTTGTCTTTATTTCAAAGAAGAAAATTTAAAAGGTAAATATATTAAAAATTAAAAAGATCCTGTCTTATATTCTATTCACATGTACCCATCTTACATCCATCAGTCCTGAGTCCTAATAACTCTAGTCATCTTTATACCTTTGGAAAAATAGCTTTTTAAACTCTTTTGAACTCCAATGTGTAAATTTGCTGGCTTCCAGCCTGTGTTTCTAGTGTCTTAGGGCATATAACACAATTACCTGGCCTTCATTCCCTCAAATGAGATTTCTAAAAGCTGTTTGTAATTGTCTCACATCAGGATATAACAAAAAGATAGCAAGACTCACACTACTATACTTTAAAACAAGAAAATCAGAAGTTTAATGTATATTAGCTGCAAGACTGCTGCAAAAACTTTTAATTTTTGGTATTACTAAACTTTGTTTCCCCAGGCAGGATAGAACAGTTGAGCCGATCATAACAGGTCCTCCTATTCTAGTTAATGTTTCTGATGTGTAATGAACCACTAGAATAGTTTCTGCATCTGAGGTAATAACCTGGAAGGAGTTTGGACTAGTAGGACCTGCCTCCACTAGGGCAAGGAGTAAGGAGATGGAAGAAATGGCACCACAGAGGACCACTCAATCCCTACCCAATTTGGGACCTTTTTAAAGGCTCCCCTGAGACCCAGTTGGATCCTTTTGATTCTCTTGGAGAGAGCCTTGAAAGATCAATAATGACATCAAACCATCAGAATATAATGTCTTTGCATCCATTATCCTCACTGTGTGGCTTCTGAGGATACACACCTTAGCAAAAGAGGTAGGAGACTGAGCTGAATGAGCTTCTGATACTCCTCACTTTTTGTACACTATATCTGATAAATGTATTACTTTTTCTTTATTTCCATTTCTGATTAAAAACAACATATAATCTTAGCCCTGGCTGGCATAGCTCAGTGGATTGAGCGCGGGCTGCGAACCAAAGTGTCGCAGGTTCGATTCCCAGTCAGGGCACATGCCTGGGTTGCAGGCCACGGCCCCCAGCAACCGCACATTAATGTTTCCCTCTTTCTCTCTTTCTCCCTCCCTTCCCTCTCTAAAAATAAATAAATAACATATTTTTTAAAAAGCAACATATAATCTTTTTTGATTGGATCAAATAATCCATGGCTTAATTATGGCTTATCCAGAATCTCTGTATATAACACTTCTTTCTCTTTCCCTAACCATAAAGTCCAAGAATCGTAGAGACTTATGGCTAAAATTGCGTATAATTGTCTAGGTTCTCCAAGACAATAACTTCCTTTCTAATCCAAACTATTCCATTTTACAGATGTGCCCATAATGATTGTTTACCTGAAGATTCTTTAATTAGTTTCCACAGTAATGAATCAGAACCTGGGCCAATTGATTCCCTGTCCAGCACTTTTTCCACTATGAATATTTTGCATACACCCCAATCATTAATTTGCCCATCTGATTCTCCATATATATTTCTTTTTTGACACAACTCCCATCTGTCTTTTACTACATTTTGTATGTCAACATCATTATACTCAAAAAGTACTGCAACATTGTTTAGTTATCCATCAAGCATTTCTGTCCATGTCACTTGACTGGAACTCTCCTCAATTTTCCTATCTCTGTGTATTTCCCCGCATATATATTTCCATATATTTTATCGCCCTCTCCTATCCTTCCAAATTGTTCTTACAAAGGTTACTAGTACCATATTGATGGCCAAGTTAACATTTCCTTCACAATCATTTTCTTCACCAACTTTGATCTGTGTTTAAAGTTTTTAACCCTTTTTTATAATTTGTCAAATAGTTTGACTCCTATTACTTTCCCAATCTTCTGATAAATGTAGAAGATACTAAAGAAGACATAATGGTAGCCTTTTAAAAGTCCAATTCTCTTCCACTGACACATATTTTGTTATTTATTTTACTTTCAACTTTGTCTTATAATTTTTCTCTATCACTTCTTCCTCTATCCAGCCCCTTAAATGCTGCTACTGTCTTTGAGATTCTGTTTGAGTTTCTTTTTATTCTCTTCTAATATATGTCTCTCTGCTTGCCCTTAATTTCCTAACCTGTATTTCCTATGGTCTTTAGATACCTCTACCTAAAGAATCTGCAAGCACTCACATTCCATCATCTAAAGATGAACTCATCATCTTCCTACCCTCCCCATGCCCTCTAAACTAGTGTTCTCAGTTTATTCTAAGGCTATAATATTTGACAAGTCACTCAGACAAAAAGCTGAATAGATATATGCAATTTTCCTCTTTTCCTTCACTGTTATATCTTATATGTAAATGGTCAGCAAGCCCTGTAGAAACTGTTTCCTAAATGTCTCTCAAATATGTCACTTTTGCTTTACCTTCATTGCCCATGCCCAAATTTAGGTCTTCATTTTCTTTCACCCAGACATAATAATATTTCAAATATCTCCTAGCTACTGTCTCTAATCCATAATCCCCAGTGCTGCCAGAATTATCTCCTAAAACATAGATTTAATTATGTAAGTTTTATGTTGAATAATCCCCCACAAATTTTGTCTTTATTTTATATCTTGATTCAAAGAGTATTTAAGCTACTTCACAGAAATGTGAAAATAAAACATAAAAAAAATAAAGAATTTGAAGTGAAACAAAAATATTCTGAAGCCGGGGTAGAGATTAAGGCCTCCAATCCTGTGTGTTTTCTCCCACAGGCCCATACTGAGCTCTGAACCTTAAAATAAGCAGAGCAGAGAGGGAACTATGACCACCAATAATGGTTTCTACATATGTTTGCTTCTTCTGATAGATTGTCAGGTTCCTGGAGGGACACCGTGTATGTTTTTTTGTTTGCTTAAACTTGTTTTCTCTAAAATGTAGTATAGTACTTTGCAGACATGAGCAGAGCACTGCCCCTCATTGAAATGTATAGTTATGAGTTGTTAACATTCGAAATTCATATTATTTTTATTTTATTGGTGTTTGCATAAATGCTACCAATTTAAAAAGTGCTAAGTATAATATGTAAAAAACACATGCAGACGTTATATCACCTGCCCCAAAACATACATACACAAACACTCAGAGTTTAAAACATTAAGGAAGCAGTTTTCCTTTGAATTTCCTCATCCTGCTTTATGCATCAGCTGTTCTTCCCATAAATGATTTTACCAGGTAACACAGTCTTTCTTCAGAGCTACATGATTTATGGAGAAATATAATCAAGATTGGCAATCAGGTAAGTACTGGACATGATGTAACTAAATATACTCTACACAGAACCAAAGTATTTCTTCTTATAACTAGAACTGTGCAATCAGGGTATATGTGTTTGGAAGTAGAAAGAGAAGGGTGCATCTGGTATTCATTTGGAAAATAAATTGAAGAAGCTATTATTAGAGATTATAGATTGTCTTCTAAAATTTACAGTCTTTCAGGAATGACTCTGGGTGTGGGAGTGAAGCAGCATTTAGAATGCTATTGCTATTTTTGAATAAAGGCACTGTAAGCATTTCTATTATGCTTTACAATTTATATATGTGTTATTTATGTTTGTTGGGGAAGTCGGTGCTTACAGCTAGGCATTTCATGTGTTTTTGTTGATGGATCTGGAAAGGGAAGAAACAAAATTTTTCCTGCTAAAGAATTGATTGTAGCCATATGATCTTTTCAACATTAATGTGATTAACAGAGGAAGAAACGCCATTGGTTTTTATAAAGAAGATATTCCATTGAAAACATGAGCTTGGGCATCAGCTGTGCACAGATAGCATCAGGTACTAATCACAGACACATACTTCACAGGTTCTTGTGTTTCTGTTTGAAAGCTCTGTGCCACGGCGTAGTACAATCACTGCCTAGACATTTTGTTGACAAGAACTGCCAAGCTCCTCGACTTCATTTCTCAGTCAAGAAAGCAACAGAGAGTTGGGAATGATCCTCAACATGACACCGCTTATACTTTTTTCAGCTGGAGCACAGATATTCTCCCATCCGTACCCTCTTAACTAACTCACAGAGTTTTTCAACATTCCTCTAGTTTTAGGAAACACAAATAAAATAAGAAATGTGTGGCTGTGACACCATTTTAAACATATGTCATCCATTCCATACTAAAACTCATACTTTTTTTGCAGTCTTGAGTGTTTCTTTTTTTCTCTTTAACATTTTAGTACATAAAATATGAGCGTGGACTTGCACAAATAAGACAAAATATCACTTTGAATATTTTAGGTAGGGTCAATTTTTATTATGAAAAATGAGTTTTACTGTACTTTATTTCCAAATTTATAACTCTAGGTGATGTGCTGTTAGTGTTGGGCCTACCCCATTTATCTTGATTCTAAAGGGAAAGTGAGACTTTCTAGTCTCAAACATTCCTTTTTGATTCCCAAATCTGAGATTATTTAGTAGAATCGCACTTCTGAATGTAGTAAGTAGGCTGCATAGTCTTGGAAGTGGAATAGCAGAGCATCCTAGTGGGTAAGACTACTCCAGGGCTGAGTAACTCCATTTTTTGTTTCTTATAGCTAAGGCACTCTCTTCTTTGCAATCAGTGCCATTCCTAAATATCATTTGTTGATTTTTTTGTTGAATACCTTTAATTTCAAAATAGCCTAAAGAATAATAAAATATTCCAATACAAAGTAACTTCTGTAGCATTCTTGCTCTTGACTTTCCTGCTTTTGTCATTTAAAGGTTGAATAACGTTGAATAGCCTTCTAGTGACAACTGCTTTCTGAAATCAAACATTATGAAAGTATTGTTAACTATATCAGACTAGATAGATGCATGAAATAATTACTCAAATCCAAAGATGCTGTGCAGAGTGAAATAATTATATAAGCATTAGGTCCCCAGATTTGATCCATGACCTGAGCTGAAGTGAAAATTTAAGAAAAAAATACAATATTTTTTAAAGAAAAAATATAAAAAGATTCTGTTTTCTATATATTTTACAATTAAGGGGAAGAAGTTACAAGAGTGGTTAAGTGGGTGGGTTTAATTAACATCAATTTCCAAAATTAACAGTGAACACTCACATAAGAATCTGAATTCAGCAACATGACTAGAAAGCATAACTGAAATCATTCTATTCTGTATTCTTTTAATTTTTCAGAGTAAGAGGGTTTTAGAAATGAATTGGGGCAAATATTATATAATTGAAACCATGCTTGTGACACAGAAGCTAGCCCCTCCCCTTCTTCCTTTTTATTGAAAGACAATCACAGGTCATGTTTAACAAACAGAAATTTCTTCTAAATCAATGACTTGTTTTTCTATAAGATATAAATAAAATATGTACCTAGGTTTGTGATAGAATCTTTGAGAATTTGGTGTTTCCTTTTGACAGATAACATTCTCTCTAGTAGTTTCTTTCTGATATATCTCAACTATTTATCTGTAGCTTATTTTAGGTTATAAAAATATTCTTCAAAAACTGATAAATTCTGAATATGCATTAGGGTCTTAGACAATTTCTTCAATTTCTACCCTGTTCTGGTTATACAAATACATGGATGAGCTAGCATTGAAGCCACCCACATCCTGGTACATACTAAACACAAATCAATTATCCATTATGAAATATGAATCAAATCCACATCCTCTGTGCCACACATTTGAAATTTTTGCCTTTTTTCTTTAGCTAGTATGTATGTCAGCTTTTTATATTTCTTTTTTGTGAACTTGCAGCCTCAGATGTTAGTTCAGTTTTACTATTCTTCAAAAGCATTTATTTGAAAAACATGTGAGTGGAAAATGTACATGCTAAACTAATTAGGATATGCAAATGTGGTTCAGTGGGACTGCTTTTTAAGTGAATCATACTTATTTGAATACGCAAGTAAAAGAAAATTTGTTTCAGTAACAATCTGGAAGTTAGTTCATGTGGAACAAATAAGGGTTTAAATTATAAGGATTAACTTTTCAGAATCTACTTTGCAGTTCACCTTTATAATAGAAGGAAATGTAGAATTGAGCCAAAGGCCCCTCCTGGCTTTCAGGGAGGTTTGGTAAGCCACAGAGCACTTACTAAGTTTTTATCCTCATTTAAAGTGAATGAAGAGACTGAGAAAAGGACCTTCTGAGGATTTAGTTATTTCCTTCAAGACAGTTTAAACATGAACAGGTGCAAATCTATAACTATAGATTATAGGCACTTAAAACATTTGTCTAATAAAAAAAACTATTTTAAATCAGGGAACAAAAAATATTTGGGATGTTTATTCCCAATATTCTTGGGGCAGTAAGAATCACAAATGACCTTAAAAGAGAGAAATAACATTAAGAGCAAGGGGTGAAATGACATTTAAAAAGTTATTTAAAAATCAAGGCAAAATAATAATGTATGGTAGAAATGGATTTTGAGAATATTTTAGACTGGGAATATATCCCTAAAGTACCAATGTTAATTTTATATTTCAGATTTATTTTCCATAGAAAGGAAAGACTAAGATTTAGTAAGTCATGGTTAAATCAAAGAATAAACCAGAATACTTGAAAATGTTAATCTAGGTCACATACCACTTAATCAACATATGTGACATTTTTGTAAGGGTAATTTACTTTTATGTGTGGTTATTTGCAAAACTGTTTAATTCAAAACAAAACATTAGATGATCCCATGCTTTATATTAGATCATTTACCCTTAGAATTTTAAATAATGTTGTATTTGTTCTTCACTCAAAGTACAAATATTTGTTTAGCTCCAACTTTTTACTATGCACTCTCCAGTTACCTTGGGGAGAACAGAGGTGATTATGACATGGTTATGACCCATGGGTAGTCAGCAGCATTGTGGTGGAGACCATGGGTAAAATATTCATGCCCAACACAAATGTCCCCAGCTGCAATCACCCAGATGTCATCTACCTGAGCTGATGTACTTGAAAACTCTATGTTTTGACTGGAGGTGGGGGTGGGGTGGGGTGGGGTGGGGTGGGGTGGGAAAAAGCATCGATACATGAATGACTGGGAGAAAGAGAAAACTAAAGAAATGAAAATTAGCTTACTTCCTGATTACCTGTAGATACCAGGAGCTTATTTTGAGTTTTTGTGGAGATAAAGAATACAGGAAGAAGCCAAAGGAAATATTTTTGAGAGAGAATTGGGAAGTTTGGGATAAACTAATGTTGATATGGGCACAGATGTAAAAATGGGATCTAAAGTTAGGAGAAGCCAGTCTCTTCTGATTATTTCCCTTTACCTGGAAATACCATATGATTCTGTCCAATCAGTGGTCCCAAAATAGATAAGAGCTATAATGGTGGGAAGTCCTAAATATGGTTTTCTCAGAGATAATTATAATATACCAGTTAACAAGTCAACAGGGTGCATGTACTGCAGAAACTAAGTAGAAAAACAAGAAAGTTTAAAGGCATAGGTGTGCTACAGAATACGCAAGGCCCTGCCATGAACTCTCAGAGACAACTGGAGAGACTTTATGAAGTGGAAGTGGCTTGAAGCCCTGAATTTATGCACTGAGGAATAATGGAATCAGTGAAATATAGACATGCACATTTCAGTGAATGTCAACTTTGTAGTTAACTTTATCATCAACTATGATGGGGCAAGGCCATATTAGTCATATAAACTGCAAATTGCCTGATTTTAACACCTAGTGTTACCAGAATGTTTCAATACTTGCAGAATGATGGTTTATACTGGATAATATTCAGCACAAAACCTTCCATAAGTACATGGCTCTACAGTTAGCACCTAAGAGAATGATTAATTATAAAATCAGGGAGAAATGTGTAATGACTTCATTGAGTGATATTTATGTTTAATGAATTTTGACATCTAGACAAAGGAGAGGGATAAAAGACAGAGGGATGAGCAAGTGCAAATAATAAAGAGACACAAAGTAATATTCATTTAGTAACAAATAGTTTCATTTGCTGAACTCTAGAATGTAGGTCACAAGAAAAATAAGTCAGTGCTGGAAACGTAATCTAAAATCAGATTATTCAGTTGTCTGACTATCATCCAAACTGATATTGTAGGTAGTAGGGGATTGCAAAGGTGTTTGACCTGGCAAGTGGGAAAAATATGTACTTTAGGAAGAACATCCTCATCTTTAGCTGAAGGTTGAAGTTTTCAGAAGACAGATTAGAAGCCAAAAGAATAATTAAGAGACTACTGAAATAACCCAGATAATAAAAATTTAGATGATAATCAAATCTTAGAAATGGAATCTATCTTACTCCATAGGTGTGGGAAATGAAGGAGGGTGGAGAGTGAGGATGACTACAGGGTCATCTGGGAGACTCGAATACACTCTCATCAGTTTGTTAATTTGGTTGATGTAAAGAAAATATACAGTGTTTTGGGGAAGCTTAACCAAAACGCTATCTTAATCTTGTGATAATCAAAAATCATCTAGCTCTGATGAATATTGCTAGTGTGAGACTTAGAAAATCTTTGAATCTGCTTAGACTACTTGGCATTATTTCCATCAGATATTCAAGCTTTCTGTTGAAGCTAGACACATGAAAAATAGGCATGCTGAAGTTACTTGTTACCGGATCAGATTAGGATTAAACCTTTACAGGAAAGATAGCTATAGGGCATGTATTAACCAATGGGATTCTCTAGGCCGGCTTAGATTAAGCACAGAACTAAACTAATTACATGATTATGCTTTTATTTACAGTCACACTGCAAATGTCTCAGGGTGGTAACTTGTTCTGAGTGGAAATTATCTCCAAGTTTGTCTCATCATATCAATTGCATGTATTTCCAAAGAGAGAATTAAAATGGAAAATATATAACAAAAATAAAAGCAGACTAAAAGAAGTAAGTAAAAACACATTGATAAATGACTGCAAGGGCTCTTAATACACTTTTTAATTATCAGAACCAAGTTTCAATACCAATACTATGGCTTAATAGTTACTTGACCTTCATCTTTCTGCAGATCAGTACTCTTGCTCTTGAGATATCAGAGGCTTTCCTTTGAGAATCAAGTGACCTCAAATGAGATAGAAGTCCCAAGCACCTGAGAAAAGGAAAGCCAAAGGTACAAGCACATCCTATAGTCTTTAGTAAGTTTTTAAATTTAAGCCTCAGAGTTCAAGCTTAAGAACCCAAAGAGAAATGGGGCTGAGAGGACACAAGCCAGAGAGAGATGTAATCAATTCAGAAGTGCGTCAAAGAGAAGCAAGTGAAGGTCCAGGAAACAACCGTAAGCTGTGAGTGGAGATATAGGATTTGCAGCTTATTTTCATTGACATCAGAGCAAGGACCACGGGGGTAGACAGACAGGCTTAAATGTAGAGGATTAGGGCAAGAAGTTATCCAAAAGAGATGTCATTGGAACTCAAGGTGTTTTGAGAGATTGTCCTACATTTGATGTCTTTCTATGATATTCATGGGGAAATTGTAACACTAAAATAGAAATATGCATAAGGGATAAAGTAGAATTAGAAGATGAGATGAAAATTTAGAAATTGTTCACATAAAAATGTTAGAAGACATAGGAATGAATAATTTGAGTAAAAAGAGAAAAAATTATAAGATTTTATTTCTCTATAATAGCATATAAATCATATACTATATTTTAATTATTTATTTGATTATGGCTAAAAATCCCTATTGTTTGGTTTAGGGAGTAGGATACATATACAGCCCTCTGGATGCTGGAAATTTTGTGGTGATGAATATATATTCTTAACCATAGAATCAAACATCCTTAAATAATAGGGGTGCAGAAAGAATGTATACCAAACCTTCAACCTTCTCTACAAAATTTGGTACTAAATGATATTTAACATTTCTTTCAATATACCAGAGAACTTCTATGATCAGAAAAGAACAACACTCTACTTCTGCTGTGTTGCAGAACAATAGATGAGCTCAAGATGTATTCCGTGTGGTAAACTCAGGATTTTTCAGAGCGCCATAAAAGCTTTTTATTGTGCACTCCAATGCTGTCATCTGCAGTTAGCTAACAAATATGATAGGTTTTTAATATAATCCACCCGTCCTTGCCAGTGCTCCTTGTATGTTACGTCATCTTTCTGTGGGCCAAGGGTTTGTTTTCCCCAGATGGCCTTCATGAAGCTGCTGACAGCACTTCTGACTGAGAAACTGTACAACAGTAATCTTCCAATTCATTTAGTAGTACTGACAAAGAGAGAGCTGTTGATATCCTGATGCAAAAGCACTCTATCAGGCATTACATAGTGTCTGTGTTCTCAGCATGTTTTGGGTGTGATAAGTCATAGCACATGCTTTTTGACATCTTTCTGCATTTCACTGCCGTGTAGAGTTTCCTGAAGTTGAAATAAGGGTGACCGAATGTAAAGAGCCAAGTGTGACATCATCAGCAACTGGTAGCAGTCACTGTATCATAAATAATACTTTGCAGACGTGTAAAAAATTAAGTTGTGAAAAGCTCACCACAATTCCTTTGAAGAAAACTTGAAATCAACAGTTTTGTTAATTTCCACACACTGACTTTACTCAAGTAAGTCGTGACAATATACAGAAATAATCTGTAATGTTTTATATTGATAAGTCAAAGGGCCAAGAGACTTGGTAACTGTACTCAGTGAAAGAACTTGGGATTTTTTTTTTAGTAAATTGAAAAAACAGTGTATGTGTTTTTTCTCAGAAATAGCTTTTTTCTTTAAAACAGGATCACATATCAACGACTATAGGTCACACAAAGCAATGGGTGGCTCTTTGTAGGAGGTGGCTCTCCTGTGGATGGAATGTCTCCTGATTCTGATTGTCTTGGTATTAATAAGGATGGCAGCTGCAGCAATCTGTTCAATTTTATGCAAATTAGCTCTGGCCCTCTGGCTTCTGGCTAGTTGCCAAGGTAGCCTTTGGCTGGGCAAAGTTTAGGTTATGCTTTATTCTCATGATGCAAAAGTTTATTGAATTATCTGTATTTATTTAAAGCAGAACAGTACAAAGCAATTCTGCATCTTGGTCAAGTTTGTGATGGCTAAATTGTGTGGGATTCCCCACCCACACTCATGCTAGTTTGAATCATTGAATACATTCATCATTGACTATGTCCCCAAAGAGTTGACTCTTTTCATTGCTTTCTTTGGTAATAATGGGCTCGAAATGGTTTCTTCTCACTGTACTATTGAAGACCTGTGAAATCAAATTATGTAACTGATATTGTAAATGTTCACTAACTGGGACTTGGGGGGGAGACATTTTGAATTAAACAACTTGATTTATATAATATTTGAAAAGAAATGGGTGAAGATTTCAAAAGGTTTCAAACTTCCAGTTATAAAAATAAATGTTTTGGAGGTACAATGTACAGCATGGAGATTATAGTTAATAATACTGTTTTATATATTTAAAAGTTGCCAAGAGAGCAAATTTAATAAATTCTCATCACAAGAAGAAAATTGTAACTATGCATGATGATGGATGTTGATCTACCGTAGTAGATCATTCAAGTAAATACATTCAAGTAAAAACTATGTTGTACTCCTGAAATTAACAATGTTTTATATGTCAATTAAATCTCAATAAAATATTTTTAAATATGTATATCGATTATTTCGAAGTATGTATAATGAATAAACTGAAATAATCTAGCAAGCTGTGGTCAGATGTGTTATTGTATATTGTTTTCATGTATCCATATAATGATTTATAATTATCATCTCAATTTTATATACCTGCTATATAAAGTGTTAAAAATGATTTACCATCATCTTGTATGAATTAAGTATTCCCTTTATCAACTTGCCTGTAGCAAAATTATTGGTATAGCAAACTGATTTTTTTTACTGAAGAGTGTGCAAAGGAACCTGAGTCCCCAGCTCATGTCTTAATCCCTAAACATCAGAATTAACAAGGTTATAGCAGAATTTAAAAAATGTAGTTAGAAGCCACCTATAGTTCTTCAATTTCATATGTAGTAAAGTATTATGAATTATGGCTTAGCACCCATTTCTGAACTTGCTTTACATGTTTTGTTTTAAATGTATTTGTGATCCTTCTTAGTTTTTATAAATTCACAGTTTTCATAAATGCTATCAAATATTTCATAGGGTACTTGGGATATGGAAATCGTATATCATATCATACCAAATGCTATTAAATTTCATAGGGTACTTGGGATATGGGAATCCTATATCCTATTTTATCAGCTAAGTTATCTGTGATCACATTGAAAACAGCAAAAAATGTAGAGATGGCACCCACCATGTTCAGCTACTTGTACTAAGATTTCAGCGTCAGATTGTTCCTTCTTCCTGTTAATCTGGGCTCTTATGGGCCTTCTTTTATTTTAAGCACAGATTCAGCTGACAGCCAGCACTTGTTCTGGTTTTGAATCAAATTCTGGCAGTGTTCCCAGAATATGAACCAGTTGTTTCTTTTACACTCTCTCATTGTCCCCCACCACCCCAACTGCTTTCAAAGCAATATGCCATAACCAAACTTACACTTGCTTTAATGAGATTTAAAGTGCATGAATCAAAGCAATGCTTCTCATGTGGCCACCAACTATCTCTGGGGTAAACTAAGACAGTTGATGTGCAATATACAAAAGAAAAGGAGAAAAGTGTATAAAAGACAGCTCCTCTTGCGAACTGAAACTTAGAAATTATGTGTGTATAAACAAGTTTTCCTTGAATTATTCACTCCCCCTTTATTTTAGCTATTAAATCATGATCTAAGAATTGTCCTAATTATTCTCACTGGAACTGATAACATTATTGTGAAAATGACCAACACCTTACGGTAAATTTCCCATCCTCTTCATTGCTAAAATGTATTGTTAGTACCACATTATTCCTGATATTATGGAGAAGTATGCTATAATACATGTCTATTCTGGACCCTGTTCAATGATAATACTTTCTAAAGTTTTGAGAGGATGTTTAATTCAAAGCATTTCTGAACAAGCATTTGCAAAACAATGTAATAGTGAAGCCCTGTGGAAATCTGAATTCAAATGGCAATGCTAAGGTATCAATCCTTATTGTAAATAAAAAGCTTTTAAGCAACTAATCCTTTTATATTATGAAATATCACCTAATTCAGCTTTTGAAAAATGCTGAATTTCAAATGTTTATATTTTTAAAACAAAAAGTAAATAATATATACATGTAATGAAAGAGGATTGATAAATAAGTTATGGCACATTTAATATATGAGCCTATAGGTATAAAACTAGAGACATGGAAATACTGTGGTATTTTGCCAATTTAAATATTGGTATATTATTTTTTATTTTACACACACACAAGATTGAGAGATTCACATGCATGTAACAGGTTTGCATATTTAAACTCTGTAGCTAGCACAGATGGAAAATAATATGGCTTCTTCATTTTCTATAACTGATCTCATTTCTTCACAATTTCCTGTAGCTGGGCTGGAAACAATAGATAGCTGGGGATAAATGAACTTGCTAACAACAGTCAGGTTTTTCTAGTTTAGTGTGCACTCAAAATATTCAGTATTTTCTGGAGAAAATGGTTTTTGGAACTTCCCTATTCTCCATCACATGCCTGTGACCATTGATTCTCTCTAGATGACATCTAAGTGGATGGAATATTTATATGACTTTCTGGCTGTTGAGGGAAAAGGTCTCCTTTACCCACAATGACCTTTCCTCTGTGCTAATTTCTGTAGTTCATTTCTTCCTGCTCTTGTTTTGGTGTTCATGAAGGAAACACTAGGCTCATCTTCTCGGAATTTTATCCTGTTACCAACCAATCATGTTTATAGCTTTGGCTAGTCATGTCTAGTTTCAAAGTCCTTTACCAAGATGGTTATTTTTCTGCCCATGTACCTTGCTTCTGTTGGCCCTTCATCCAACTATATAACTGTGTCCCTTCAAGGATGATCACTGAGATTTCTGGACCTCAGTTAGCCTTGTAAAGGACATGAAAGGCCAAAAGTCCTATGGCAGACTCACCTCCTTTATCAATGCCGTGCTACCTTGCTGGTTGTGGTACTAAGCCGGAGTTGGACTTCTAGCAGTTTGTATACTTCCCCATTATTTGCCTAGGAAAGTGGACACTAACCACAATATTTTCATGATCATCCTCACACCTGTTTGGATGGCTGTATGACATTTGCCTTCAAAGGTGGTCCAAAGTGGGACGGAAATAAAAATGCTATCACCTAATTCCTCTTGCCTCTTCATTTCTTCATTCTATACTACTCTAGGCCAGAATAGGTGAGCTTTATGGTTTTTCTTCTCTTCCAGAAGGGGCATTCACTCCTCCTTGGGGGCATTGAAGCTCACATTTTCCCCGTAATAATAAAAAGACCTTGTTCCCTAAACAGATAGGTGCCGCTCTGATCATCAATTTAGTAAGACAACTAAAACCTAAGGACTCCTAAAAACTAAAGCACATCTTTCACAGTTAAACTTCATTAGCCCTATTATATAGAGGCATACTTACATGTGCATATGAATGCACATACATGTATAAAATGTTGGTAAATTATGAAATGTATAATAGAAAACATTTGCATTTTTATATCTATATACATCTTATATTGTATAAAATGCAAAAATATACCATTATTCAATCTGAGTACTAATAGCTTAAGTGATTTTTTCTCTCTTGTGTTTTTTATACATTCTAAATTTTCTAAAATTAGCACATATTATCATATAAATAATTTATCAAACAAAAAATATATATTTGCAAAAACATCAGTGCATCAGTTTAAGAATTTGGTCTAATTCACATATCATTTGCCATAATATTTAAAATCTTTATAGTAAAAGTGTCAATAGAGGAATCACTTTAAAATTTAATTAAAAAATTGCCAAGAGCTTAAATATTTAAGCAATTTCTCAGATGTATATATGAGTTGGTTATAATATTTCACATTTTGAATTCATGTTTAATAGGAAGGTAGCCGTTGTTCTTCATTTGAAGACTAACCCTCTAAGGTAGTTACCTACAGGTGATACAGGGAGGTTTCTCTCTCAGTCCTCCTGGCAGCAGCTGTCTTCACGGTTTAGTAGAGTCACGTGGGTTTGGTTTTATTGGACAATTGTCAAGAACGTAAAGTAGTGTCTACCAAAGCTACCACAGCTGATCTCCATGTGGAGTTCTGGATGTTCAACTTCTCCAGTCTAAAAATTACAACAGAGCTTCTCATCTTACTCCACTAGACACACCCACACACACTTAATTGGATCAAGACCTCTGAGTACTCTAGTTCTAAAACCAAATAGCCCCAATGTAAAAGTTTCCTTTCCCATTTGTTCCTTTTGGATCCATAGCTTACTTCCATAAATGAATTTGCAGACTCCCAAAACAAAAAACTGGGGCAACTGTAATTGAACAACAATTTAAAAAAATTGAATGTTAATAACATTTTAACAGACCTTTCAAAATTTGAAATTAAGAAAGTCTAATATGCATTTTACACCTTAAATTTGGTTTGTTATATTTAATTATTATTTTTAATAGAGCTGAAGCTAATTCTAAACTTACTTAAGAGCAAAGTTTCATGAAATGTCTCTGATGTAAGACTGAAAGATATATTTATGGATATTCATAAATATACTACACTATGTTGAAAATAAAGAATATCTGTATTCTCCAATCTCAGTAAATGTTAAAATATATAGTGCTCTGCCATAAAGACATCAAGCAGAACATTACATTATCCCATTTTAATTAAAAATTCTAGTTTTTTGAAAACATTATTTTCAGCAATTATTTGAAAATTTACTTTATAGAGTATTTGCAGCTTATCCTCTATTTCATAGAAAAATCATTTCTGTGATATAGTACAAAGAGGGGAATTTTAATGTAGTTTGCATAAAAGCAAAGTTTGATCTTTAAAAAATTAGCATTTTACTTTTGTGTATATCAGTGATTAGCTGGTATTTTAAATACTGTGTACAGTGGAAGTATATTAATCTGAATCCAATATATGCAATATTATTTGGACAAGGTTTTTTCCCTTCAGTTTCCAAACTCGAAAATAAGTCTATTTTTCTTGGGTGGTCATTGTAGAGATAGCTTCAAGCACTTAAAATATAAAAAGAATCACAAGACAGGCCAGTATATTAAATTAACATCTTGCAAAAGCCCCTCTCCAAAATCCAGATGATTATATTGCTTCTGACAGTCTGTAGGCGGTAAAGTTTTAACTTTAAAGAAGGGGCTTTCTGTTTCTGTTTTCAAGTTTAAAATAATGAAAGGAAAACACACTGAAATGCCCACATTATTAAATAAAACATTTAAGTGGCCAAGGGCCAATCATTGTCACGCCATGAACAGATGCCTTATGGTAATATTTTCCATAACTGTTTGCTAAAAACTACCAATTTTAACACATTTGCACATGATTAGACACCATAGAAAGTTGCTTATTGAAGCCAGTGTCACAATGCTGTTACTCATGCCCAAGGGGAGGGAAGCTTCAATGCAAACCTGAACAAGAAAGGTGGTGTGAAATAAGTTCCACGTTGTGAAAACAGATCCTAAGTAGATTTGCCAAATAGCTGACTCCATTCAATGGTCAGAAGTTCATAACATCAACATCACGAGACTGTGCAAATCTAAGAAAATGTCAACTGAAGGTTTTCTAAACTTATTAAAATATATAAAAATGGATAATAGAAATTACTTTTTAAAAATCTATTTCACCCTAGAAATCTTACTTAGGAAATAAATGTTTTCTGGAAAGAGAGAATTTAGATTGGCTACATTCAGGTGAGCCCTTCCAAAACAAACAAAATCTATCATAACTGGCAATGAACATGCTAAAGGACTAAGCATAGCAGAAAAATATTTCCAAATTTTAATATAAGCAGAAGTTATACGACTTTATAAAAACCAAACAACAACAGAAAAATGAAAAATGAATCCAGCCATCTATCGTGTTCCTTGGTTCTCAGCTCTATAACTACAGTCTCTGCCGTCATCACCATACGGTGTCTCCTGTGTGTCTTTGTATTCTCATAGCTTCACTTACAGGAACACTTGTCATAGAGTTAGGAGTTTACCCTTTTCCATTATGACATCATCTTACCATCTTTTCAGTTAACTCTTTAATTATATCTGCATCAACTCAATTTCCAAATAAGGTCAAATTCTGAGGTACTTGGGTTCAGGACATTGACCTATCTTTTTTTAGGGGGGCACAATTCAACCCATAACAGCAAAATTACAACTATAATAAGTAATAAATTAACAGAATAATTATTATAAAGAAGACATATTCATTAAATTAATTCAGAACTTGTGGTGTTAATCTCATAAAGTTATTAAGAATATGTTTAAAAAATTACACCCTCAATCAAGGAAAACATGTTTTTACATATGGGTGGCAGATCACTAAAAGCTTTATTATTGAATTAAATTCCTGAGAAAAAATTTTGAATACAGTTGATTTGTTGAACTTCTCTACTAGGTAAATCCTAGATGCCAAAAGCTTCTAGATTTCTAAAAGATGGGCGCCTCAGAAGATTGTGCCCACACAGTTTGCACAGGTAAAGATGATATTGACCCTAAAGTAGAGTTCTAGTTCTGTCTGTGATTAAATTACATACCTGCTACCTTAGTTTCTCCATTTGTACAAGAGAGACCCTAAAACTGACTTTCTTCAGTTATTGTAAATTTGAAGTAAAATAATGTATGCATAATACTATAAATAGGCAGACAGAATTTTATGTGATTATTAGTACAATTCAGTTAACATCACTATCCCAACATATGTTTATTAGGTATACAGGAGGAAGACCCAAAGGATCACCTTATGGTATTCCCTGCCCTCAGCTCATTGTGTTTTTACTCTTTTTGAATACTATTCAAGTGGTTTTGGCAATTGGAATCTTATTTGAAATAAGTGGATATTCTTTTTTGTTTATTGTTGTTCAAATACAATTGTCTCCATTTTCATCCCACTACTCCCCCCAACCACAGGCAAACCCACTTCCCATCCTTGATCCTATGTCCCTTTGGTTTTGTCCATGTGTCCTTCATACATGTTCCTGAAAATTCTCTCCCTTCCCCGCCCCCATTATCCCCTCCCAGCTCCCCTCTGGTTACTGTCAGTTTGTTCTTAATTTCAATGTCTCTGATAATATTTTGCTTACTTGTTTTGTTAATTAGGTTCCACTTAAAGGTGAGATCATATGGTATTTGTCTTTCAGGTCTGGCTTATTTCACTTAGAATAATGCTTTCCAAATCCATCCATGCTGTCACAAAGGGTAGGAACTCCTTCTTTCTTTCTGATGCAAAATGTACCACAGTTTTTTGATCCAATCATTTACTGATGGGCACTTAGGTTGCTTCAAGAACTTGGCTATTGTAAATTGTGCTGCTATGAATACTGGGGTGCACAGGTTCTTTTGGATTGTTGTTTCAGAGTTCTTAGGGCATAGTCCCAGCAGTGGAATTGCCTGGTTAAAAGGAAGTTCCATTTTTAGTTTTCTGAGAAAATTTCATACTGTTTTCCACAGTGGCTGCACCAGTCTGCATTCCTACCAACAGTGCACTAGGGTTCCCTTTTCTGCACATCCTCCCCAACACGTGTGTGTTGATTTGTTTATGATGACCATTCTGACTATTGTGAAGTCAGAATGGTCATCATAAATGGTCTCACTGTGGCTTTAAGTTGCATCTCTGTGATGGCTAGTGATGCTGAGCATGTTTTCAGATGTCTCTGGGCCCTTTGTATGTCTTCCTTGGAGAAGTGTCTGTTCAAATCCTTTGCCTGTTTTTTAACTGGGTTATTTGTCTTCCTAAAGTGGAGTCGTGTGAGTCCTTTACATATTTTGGAGGTCAAACCCTTGTCCAAGGTATCATTGGCAAATATGTTTTCCAATGATATGGTTGGTTCTTTTTTCATTTTAATACTGTTTTCTTTAGCCATGCAGAAGCTTTTTATTTTGATGGGATCCCATTTGTTTACTTTATGTCCCTTGCTCTAGGGGATATATTGGTGAAAATATTGCTGTATGGAATATCTGAGATTCCCCTGACTATTTTCTCCTCTAGAACTTTTATGATGTCATCACTTATATTGAAGTCTTTTATCCACCTTGAATTTATTTTTGCGTATGGTATGAGTTGGTGATCAAGTTTCATTTTTGCATATAGCTGTCTGGATCTCCCAACACCATTTGTTAAAGAGGCTATTTTTACTCTATTTTATGCAATGGCCCCCTTTGTCAAATATTAATTGACCATAGAGACTTGAGTATATTTCTGGGCTCTCTATTCTGTTCCATTGGTCTATGTGTCTGTTCTTATACTTATATGTCTATTTTTTTCTTTTTAATAGAAAGTCTGTAAACATCAATTAACTTTCATTGGTTAATAATTTTATACAAATCTATTTACTTACTTTTGTCTTGTTCTAACAATTACTAGGTGAGAGAAATTGAAATCTTTATCATTGTGGATTTCTCTATGCTTTTTTTTTTAGTTCTTTTAACTTTGTCTTATGTAGTTTGAAGCATTGTGATTAGGTCTCTGCACAATTACAATATGTCTCATTGAAGAATTGATTATTTAATCATTACAAAATAATTTTTTCTGGTCATATATATTTTTCTTGAACTCTACCAGACTGACACAAATATAAGCAATTCACCTTTCATAAGCTTATTTTCATGGTATGTGTTTTTATATCATATTGGTGTATTTTTTAGTATCCTTAAGTTTAAAATATCTCTTGCAAATCATCTTCAGATTTATTTCTGTTTGGCCTCTTCATTACTTTGTTGTTGCTTTGTCTTCCTATCTTTTGGGAGGATCAATGAAAAAAATTATTATTCCATTTAAATTTATTACCTTCCTAACTATATGTCTTTCTGTTATTTTTAATTATTTTTCTATAACTTGTACCTGGAATTCTAACTTATCACAGGAATATAATATAATATTTAATAATATGTAGCACCAAATTTTTGATATAAGAAACAGCAGTACTATATTTCCCTTTCATGGCCTTTCATCATTTCTGTAGCTGTTGTCATTTACTTTATTTCTCTACTTGTTATATACTCCATAGGCTTTGTCATACATTTGCTTTTTATAGGCAATTAAGATTATAGAAGAAAATTAGTTAAGGGGTATTTATTATTCTTTATAGTAATTTTCCTTTTTTCTTATGAATTCATTTTCTACCTGGTGTCATTTTCTTCTATCTGAAAGACATCACTTTGTATTTTTTTGTAATGTGTGTATGATGCTGACAATTTTTCTGTACTTTAATTAATCTGAATATTTATTTATTTCAAATTCATTTTAAAGACTTTTTAGGGTAAATAATCTTAGGGTAGAATCTGATAGGTTCTAGTGTCTTCATTTTAAATGTCATTCCATTTTCTTATGTTCTCCATTATTTATGATGAGAAGTGAGCAATGTTTTTATTCTTTGTTTCTTTTTTAAATTTATTTTTATTGTTGACTATTGCAGATGTCCCCCTGCTCCCATTTGCCCAGCTCTATCCAGTTCTCACCCCTCCTTCTCTCTTGCTATCACCACCTGTCTATAGACTAGCTAATCCCTTCACCTATTTTTTATGTCTTTGATTTAATCTGTCCTTTTTTTCTGTCTGCTCTTAAGATTATTTCTTCATCTTTTATTTTTAGCAATTTGACTACAGTATGCAGAGCTGTGATTATCTTTGTATTTGTCCCACTGTGACTTTGTATTTGTCCCACTTGCTTAAAATAATAGCTCCTTGCTTATTTAAGATAGTGTTTTTATCAAATGTGAAAAACTTTGCCCAATATTTATTCAAATGTATTTTCTGCATCATTCTTTTTCTTCTTAAGTTCTTAGACACCCATTATACAAATGTTATGCAAAATTTTATATTACCTCAGAAATCATTGGTTGTGACTATGGTTTAATAATCTTTTATCTCTCTGTGTTTCAATTTATATGATTTTTGTTAATATGTCTATAAGTGTATTGATCCATTCTTCTGTTCTTTTTAATGTCAACTTCATACAACTTTTTATTTTATACATTGTATTTTTCAGTTTAGTAATTGTCATTTTGTTTTTTATAATTTTCAAGTGTATCCTGACTAGTCATCCTCTGTTTATCAACTCACCCATACTTTTCTCTAATTTTTACAAAATATTTATTAAAATATTTTGTAAAAATTTTGCCAATTCCAACACTTAGGATGTTTCTGCGTTTGCTTATATTAACTGATTATTTTTACTATAGTTCACATATTTCTCTTTCATTAACAATCTAGCAATTTTTAAAATAATGTACAGCATAGTGAAGATTATACATTGTAGAGATTCTTGACTATGTTCTTATTCTCTGAATAATTTTATCCTAATAGGCAGTTAAATTACTGGTGCATGGCCTTGAGCTTGTAAATACTTGGTTTTAAACATTATTAAATTGGGTCATTGGTTTTGATCATAGTTCTAGGGGAAATTCCCTATCCCTAGGATATAGATTTTACTTCTAGAGGTGGTCCTTCCAAATTTTAAACAGAAAAGTCCTCTGTGCTTACCAAGCTTCTCCCACTTGGCAAAATTTAGGCTTCAAATTCTGTCTCCTGTAGCATAGACAGTTGCTAATGAATCTGGTTAGTTTTTTGCACTTCTTGAATACTTGCCCAAGTATGCATAATATAGGGGGGAGCCTTGGATTTGTAGGAATGATACCTACATTTTGGAGCTCTCTTTTCTGTAACTCCCTCCTATAGTAAATTTTGTTCCTCAATTTCTAACTGCTTCTACAGTTGCATGTATCTCCTCTCACTTCTACAGCCAATAAAGCTATAGCTGTAGAACTGTGTTTCTACACATAGAACTGTGTTTCTACTGTAGTTTCTGGGTAACTATGTTGAAAAGCACCCTCTCAGAAAAAGCCATGTGTAACTTATGTCTCATTCACTGTGGTTTTCATCTTTTAGAGATATACAGAATATAGTTTCTGATACCTTCAAAGAGTTATTTTATACTCGGCCCAGTATAATTATATTTATAATCACTATTTGTAAGAGAATTAAATTCCAGTAAAGTTTTCTACCATTACCAGGAACAAAAACTCTGGGCCAGCGATTTAGAAACTTATTCCTCTAAATCAAGGATTCCAAGTGAATATGTCACTCTCTGGTAAAAGGTTTTTCTACCACTCTCTCTTTATATTTGTGTAGCTTTAAATTAATCCATTTATGTATTGAGTTTTCTCTTAACATTTTACTTGAAAAATATTCCACTATTTAGAAGTCACACTTTAAGTTTCAGGATTAGTTCCCAGTTTGGGAAACAAAATTACTTTTTTATCTGATTTTTAAAATCCAGTATTTTACAAAGATCATATTACGGGAGAACCTGGGGAATGTTGCTAATTTGCTTTTCTCCTGATTTGCCCAGAAGTGTTGCTGGTCCATGCTTGGTTCTAAATGCTTAAGCCTTATTAGAACATTTTAAGAGTTATCAAGCCACCACCAGCAAAGCTTGGTGGGTCTCAAGGAGGGATGGTGAATGCATTTAAGACTTCAAAAGGGCTCCATTAGCAAATTTAAATTCTCAGTATATGTACAACAAACCATCAAATGTTTAATCAGCAACTTTTAAATTTTCATTTTCTGTAATGATATTGTTTATGCTTTAAGTATCAGCAATTGTGGCCAACCCTCTTTTTGATTAAAATTTTCAAAATTAGCTGAAGATTAACCATAACAAAATGCTTATCTGATCATAATAAAAATTGATATATACAGTTCCAGCCAAGATGGAGGTACAGGTAGAAACCCTTCGCTTTCTTGCATAACCAAAAGGAGGATAACAACCAATCTAAAAACAACAACCAGAAGTGCCAGAAAATTAAATTGCATGGGACCCCAACAACCAAGGAATTAAAGAAACAGTCAACCAGACCCATAAAAGCGAGACAGGCAGACAGACAGATGGAAAGAACCCAGGGCAATGCAGTTGACCATACCACACACGGAGCCAGGGGCTGGCTGAGAGAACCTGTGATAAGGCAATAGACCACGTGGGTAGGGCTGGCTGAAAACGAAACTGAGACTCAGAGCTTACTGTGGACTACAGCAGGGGTTGCCACGGTGGGAGAAACTTCTAGTCTCACACAAGGGTTTGTTGGAAAGTGGGGCTAGAGCTGAGCAGACGAGCTGCATCGTTCCTTCTCTGAACCCTCCCCCACAGGCAGCACCACAGCACAGCAAGGAAGGTTGCCCTGCCTGAGTAAATACCTAAGACCCCACCCACTTACAACTTATCAGGTGCACCAAGACAAAGAAATAGGGCCCAAATGAAAGAACAGAGGAAAACTCCAGAAAGAGAGCTAAGCGATGAGGAGATAGTAAACTTATGGTGGTCAAGATGCTCACAGAACTGATTGAGCTTGGTTGAAAAATGAAAAAAAAAAACAAATGAAAGATACCCAAAATGAAATAAAGCAAAACATTCAGGAAACCAACAGTGACAGGAAGGAAACCAGGACTCAAATCAACAATTTGGAACCAAAGAAAGAAATAAACATCTGACTGGAACAGAATGAAGAAATAAGAATTAAAAAAATGTAAAGAGGCTTAGGAACCTCTGGGACAACTTTAAATGTTCCAATATCCAAACTACAGAGGTGCCAGAAGGAGAACAAGAACAAGAAATTGAAAACTTATTTGAACAAATAATGAAGGAAAACTTCCCTAATCTAGTGAAGGAAATAGACTTCCAGGAACTCCAGGAAGCCCAGACAGTCCCAAAGAAGTTGGACCCAAAGAAGAACACACCAAGGCACATCACCATTAAGTTACCCAAGATTAAAGATAAAGAAAGAATCTTAAAAGCAGCAAGAGGAAAGGAAGACAGTTACCTACAAAGGAGTGCCCATAAGACTATCAGCTGATTTCTCAAAAGAAACCTCAAAGACAAGAAGGGGCTAGAAAGAAGTATCTGAAGTCATGAAAGGCAAGGACCTACATGCAAGATTACTCTATCCAACCAAGCTATCATTTATAATGAAATGACAGATGAAGTGCTTCCCAGATAAAGTCAAATTAAAGGAGTTCATCATCATCAAACACTTATTATATGAAATATTAAAGTGACTTATCTAAGAAACTGAAGAAGAACAAAAATTATGGACAGTAAACTTACAACAAATTCACAACTATCAACAACGGAACCTAAAAATAACAACAATGAAAACATATACTAAGCAAACAACTAGAACAGGAACAGAATAAGAAAAATGGACCTCACATGGAGGGTTTTCAGTGGGGAGGAAGAGGGGAAGAATAGGGGGGAAAGGTATAGGGAATAAGAAGCATAATTGGTAGGCATAAAATAGATGGGGAGAGGTTAAGAATGGTATAGGGAACAGAGAAGTCAAAGAACTTATATGTACAACCCATGGACATGAACTAAGGGAGGGGGAATCCTGGAGGGTTGGGACATGCAGGGTGGAGGGGGGAAAAGGGAGAAAATTGTGAAAACTGTAATAGCATAATCAATAAAATATACTTTAAAAAATTGAAATATAACTAGAGGTGCTTATTATGAGTTTTTTCACAAAGATTTGAAAAAAGACACATTAAATATAGAATGTAAAAGAGTTAACTAATATGAGTGGTTTATCACAGCCACAACTCAATTTTGTGTATAGACACAAAAAAATAAAATGATTGAAGGATTCTTTTATTTCCTACTACTCCTAAAATAATATTGGCCTTGGTCAGAAAAAATACGTATGAAAACATACTCATACTCATTTACAACTATGACTATGAATTGCATTGCACAACTCATTCATATGCATATATCAAACACATGATATTTCATTAAGTCACTTCATCCCATCATCAAAAGTCAGTGTCATGACATAGGATCCTATAATTGAGGTGAAACTGAGGGAAGAAGAAAATCTTCAGGAAAGACTATTCTCATTTATAATCTCTTTACTATGATATTGACCAGTATGCTATTAATTTTACATGTAATTTTGCAACCTCTATTTCTAATAATATCTTACAGTTATTCAATAACAATTATTGAAACAATAAATTCACAGGCATCATGAACAAAAAATGAATAATAAACAGTCCTAAACTTGTGAAATTACTAGTGTCCTAGGGAAATAACTAATGCATTTGATGGCTGCTCTAATAGATGTTTATGCCTCATGTTAATGGAAACATTAAGTTTGTATGAATAATATACTTTAAAGTATATTTTTGTAGTATTTTATACAAAAGGAAAATTACAGACTATATATTACCTACATTTTTACCTACAATTTAACTATTAGACATTTCTAACATTTTAAGTTGAATGTTTAAAATCAATACATTATAGTTACCTTGAATTCACTGTTATACTTCTGCTTTTCCCCTTTTACTGAAGATAGTAAATATAAGAAGTCACTATGTTACTTTTCCGCATGTTTTTAAAACTTTGATACATATGTATGTATCTAGAAACAACTTGTCCTCTGACCAGGTGTTTTAAAAATCTTTCACATTTTATTTATCATTCAGTATTATGTTTGAGAAATTAAATTATTGGTACATGGAGTGTACCTCATTCATTTTGAAGTGCTGAAAACATTTAGTTGTGTGAATACACCACTATTTACTAATCAGTTTTCCAGTTGATGAATACCAAGTTGCTTCTAATTATGTGCTATTACAAATAAGCTACTATGAACATTCTTATAAACATTTCTGTGTCTATATTTCCAGAGTAAAACTACCCCTAAGGTATTTAAGTGTGAAATTGCTGTGTTTCGAGAAAAGCAAATTCTGAATTTTACCAGATATTACAAAAAAAATTCCAAATTTATTATAACAATTTTTACTCACACTGAGTATGATGAAACTATGATTTTTCCCACATTTTAACAATAGTTGGTAGTATAAGACTTTTACATATATTTGGCAATATGCTACTTATTGAGAATTTCTTATTTACTAATGAGGTTGGTTGATATACTTATTAATCATTTAGGATTCTTCTTCTGTATATTGCCAGTTTACATTCTTTGCCTATTTTAAAATAAATTATGTCAGTATTTCCTTCAATTTGTAAGGTTAGATTGTTTTATATATTTCCTTTTTTTAAAAGTTTTTATTTATTTATTTTTAGAGAGGGAAGGGAGGGAGAAAGAGAGAGAGAGAAACATCAATGTGCGGTTGCTGGGGGTCATGGCCTGCAACCCAGGCACGTACCCTGACTGAGAATCGAACCTGGGACACTTTGGTTCGCAGCCCACGCTCAATCCACTGAGCTCTGCCAGCCAGGGCTTAGATTGTGTTATGTATTTCTTAAATCTGTCTCAATATCAGGGGTAAACAACTAATAGCTCACGTGGAGAAAATTATATTCAAAACAACTTTCTATAGGACATGAATAGAATGTCAAAATTTCACCTATGCTTCACCCATTAAAGGTGAAACTGCACACACACACTACTTAGATCACATCCTAGAATGCAGGCCTCTCTAGAGAAATATGAAATTAGTAGATCTAGAAAGGGAAAAGTGCATCTACATTTTCCAAGAGAATCAGATTAATCATGGACAATACTAGAAGGAGAGACTTTAGGTAACAGTTTTCCAGCTGAGGGGTATACACACTAGCAAGGAATTTGGTACAAGCACTTTTGTTTTGCTATCCATATCTTTCCCTACTCCTCTGTAGTTTGAAGTTTTATGGCATCTTTTGTGGTCTATGTTGAATCAGTTTTCCGGGTTTGGCCTTTGCTATCCACTCCAGTGAGCGTTGTGTTCTATCGCTGTTAGGTGTCAAGAGAAAAACCACGCGTGTGATTCACTCTAAGGTGAGAATTACTAATTACATTAGAAGATGTTGATATTTCATAAAGCAATGCCAATGACTAATTGGTCAAATGTAAAATAATAACAGGAAATGTGTTAAATAAAATAGTGCTATGCACTAAAGTAGTGTCATGTGTTTCGATGTTTAGTGCTCAGAGTCTGTGACAGGGATGGAAATGTGCATATTCTTTCCACAGTGTAGGAGCAAATTCAGGACATCTGTGGTGGGAGGTTGGCGGAGGGGGATCTGTCTTCTGCCCGGCAGTTACATTACTAAGATGGGCTACACAAAAGACCTCTCTCTTACCCCAAAGTGTATTGATGCCACATTTTTCTGGTCCTCAAAGACAGAATCCATCTCACCCCCTCAAGTAATTACATTTTCCCCTATTTCAAATTAGGGTAACAAGGAATAAGAATTTGATATATACCATAGTATACACAAATAACAAATTTTATAAATTAGTAATTATTTAAATACAAAATTATTTTCAAATAACAAATGATACAAGATATGAGTATGAATTGAACAAATAACTAAATAAAACACAAAATTCACATGTCATAAGCAAAGCTATCCACAAGAGTAAAAAATGGTTAGTTCAAACATTAACTATGTGGTAAAATTAGTTTGTTGTTGAAGCTTTATAAAAACGTGAGTTTACAGTACTTCCTTGAAGCTACTCAATTTTAGAAAACCTAAGGGAACACAATTTAACAGAACTTTATTGAATACTTCCTCTGTACAACATCCTATGTTGGTCACTTTAGAGAATAAAATAGGGATGCATAGGTCCTTCCTTAAATTGCTTGCAGTGAAGCAAATCTCTAAAGCAGGAGCTGCAAAGTCAAAGTCCTTAGGTTAGACAGATGAAATGAAGTAGGTAGGGTATGAAAACTCTTTAAGCGGTTGAGACTGAAGGAAGAGCAGAGGCAGCCATCAAAGAGATAAGCAGTGAGCTATTTAGCTCCAGCTCATTATTGTCATGCGCAAATACATACTCAATGCTGTCAGATCTTGGGATTTTTTTCAAGAGCATTTTTATGTGAAGTATCATTTTTAACTATTGACAATTAAAAAAATTAATGCCAAAAATCATGAGGATGAGTATCACATATAGAATTAAAAATTTAATCACAACTTGAAAGCATATGCCTGCAATATTCAGTTCATTTCAGTGAGAATAATCAATCTCTTCCCAAGCAGTGCCATTCAATTGAAAATTATCTATGATATCTAGATTATCAGATCTGCTATGAATTGAATATTTATTCCCCAAATCCATATGTTGAAGTCCCAATCCCCACTGTAATATTATTTAGGTGCGGGAACTTTGGGAGGTGATTAGGTTATGAGGGCTGAGTCCTCATAAATTGATTTAGTGCCATTATAAAAGACACAAGAGAGATGATCTCTCAGCCTTATGATGCTGCAGTGAGAAGATTGCCATCTGAAAGTCAAGAAGAGAATTTGCATCAGGAACAGTTCATAATCTTGGACTTCTGGACTCCAGAACTGTGAGAAATAATTATTGCTTGAGCCACCCAGTCTACAGTATTCATTTATGGCCTCACTAGCCAAGACAAGATAGAAAAAAGGAAAAAACTAAATTGTTTTATATCTTCATCTTACTTTTTTACTCAGGAATATTTGCCAGATATGACCATTTCTTCCTTGTAAAAAACATTTTTTCTTAATTTGTTTCCCTTTACTCCAACACCCCCATTCCAGTCTCCTATGTGGCTCTAACATTCTGAATGATGTTCATTCAGTTGTGGGTGGTACTTATACTTGTATCTCCAGTTTAAATGGCTCTTCTGTGCTTCACACCCATATATCCACTTGGATGGCTAACCAGTATCTTGTCCCAAAAAAGCACTCTTGGTTCTCTTCTCATCTTATTTATCCTTCAGTCAGCTTCACTGCAGTAAGTGGTGTCAGTCACCTAATCCACTCACTTGCGTCAGGTATAAATCTGAGGTTCATCCTTGATAACTTCCTTTCAAACATGGCCCCACTAGTCCTGTCTACCGTTATTGTTCACCTTGGTTACTAATAAAGCCTTGTTTAACGAATTAACCCTTGCTCATTCTCAGAGTACAACTAAAGATCTTTAAAATTATAAATATCATCATTCACTTATCTACTTTGAAATCTTCAATGTTTTTATAAGACCTTTAATTAAAATTTAAAATTTTACAATGGACTAAGTGGCTCTGCATGACCCAGCCCCTGCTGCCGCTGGTGCCACACTCTGCCTTGCTCAGTGTAGTCTCCTCGTGTTCATTTTCTCCAACAAACCAAGTTTCTCCCTTGTCCAGAGTGTAAACCTGTTCACTAAAGAATTGAGAAAGACTTTCTCTGTCTAGCTGCCATAGGAAATTATAGTATCCCAATGTTTCAACTAAGATCTACAAGTCAGTGTCAAGGTCAGAAAGTCTAGTGAAATGTCTGTGACCCCTAGAATATATTGGCCTTTAGCCATCATCTAGAACATCCCTGAGAACTTGAGTGAATTGTAAATAGTTTTTTACTCATGTAAGTTACTGTTCTGATATCAACTTTTATTCCATTATATTCTGATAAAAAGTATTTCCTAACACAGAATCTGCAGAAATTCCTACACCATGTATCCCATTTAGATAGCATTGTCTCAAAATGGATCTAGGAAATTCAGAGAATATCTAAATATATTCTTTTGTTTTTCTGCTAATATTTATTGCATCCTTACCATATGAGAGATTGTGTAAAAAGGTACTAAGATATACAGGAAAGAAAACTAGAAAATTCTCATGAAGCTATGTACCAATTGAGGAGAGAGCTGTGAATCATAATCACACAAATAAATACATTGTTATAAATTGAAACATTATGAAATAAAATGTCCATGTGACTTGAAAGAATATAACAGAAAAATTGGCCTAATTAATGGGTTTAGAAAAGCTTTACTTTGAAGTAAAATCTGAGTCAAGATATGGTAGGTAAAGAGGGATTAATTAGATGGAGGGGGGTTTAGGAAGATTGAAAGAGTAAGAGCTTTCTAGGCATGGAAATAACATGTGTTGAAAGCCCTGAACCTACAGAGTTTGGTATGAGCAGAATAAAGACCAATGTGCCACAGACAACAGGTGCAAAAGAACGTTTGGTGAAAGACGCTAGTAAAGGAACAGGCAGGGGCAGATCATGCAGGGCTCTGCACGCTATGTTAAGAAACTTGGCCTTTATCATAATTTTAAAAAGCCATTTAAAGGTCTTAATGAGGGAAGTAACCTAAAGTTGTGCTTTGAAAAGGTCACTTTAGCCCTGGCCAAGTAGCTCAGTTGGTGAAAGTGTCATCCAGTATGCCAAGGTTGTAGGTTCAATCCTGGTCATGGCACCTACCATGAAAAAGAGGTGCCTCAACAAAAGGGGCCACCATTACAGACTGGGAACCACCAGGGTCTTTGTGAGGCAGTGGGGTGGGGCCTCATTGCCTGGGTAACCCAGCTCCCGCCCTGTGAAGGTTCTGTCCCTGGCACAAAGCATCCTACTCCTAGTGGCAGATTCCCCTTCCCCCAGGCAGGATGGTCAGAAGAGGAAGTATGGCATTGAACATGTACAAGGCAACAAGATAATTGGATACGAGGAAAGTCCTCCTACCCCTTCCAGCACCTGGGAATAAGACCAGGGGAAGCCAGGAGGTAGGCAAGTGTACTGTGGAACACCGAACAGCAGCTGCGGGCGGTTCTGGACTGAAGAGGTCTGTCCGTTTAGCCTGGGAAAAGAAAGGATTGGTCAGGAGGTGGACCTTCCCAAAGTGTGAGGAAGCTGGGAAGTTAATTGGGCAGTCTGAGCAAGTTTCACACACTGAAACTAGTATAAATCCCGGGGAAAGAAGAGGCACTCTCTTGTCTACATGGCAAATCTACTGGCTGGTGCATTCGTGGGATCTTTTTGCCCCGGAAGCCACATGGCCAATGGCAGTGCCAGCCCAACCGCAGGTTCCAGGAAGGAGCCTGAAGATGGACAGCAGCGGGGAACAAGCTGAGCTGTCTGGATGACAGCTGAGCCGTTGCCTACAGTTCCCAAAGCAGAGTCCTTTAAGTGGGAGTGAGAAATCTGAACATACCATTTGATGATATGGTCTGGCTGAGGATAGCACCATCTGCCATTCCCCCAGGTTATGTAGCATCTGAATAAAAAACCTCCTTTTTTTCTCACCAGGCTCTAGAGCGTGCCTATTGGTGGCGGCAGGCAACCAAATCCCTGCTTTGGTTCTGTAACAATATTGAACTTGATTTTACATGGGAAGAGAAAAATAGCTAGAAGAAAAATCCGCTTTGAAGTTCAATAGGGAGCTACTTAAAGATTTTTATTTTAAAAAATTTATTTTTATTTTAATACTTTTCAGCTATAGTTGAGATTCAATATTATTTTACATTAGTTTCAGGTATACAGTGTAGCATTTAGACAATTATATAATTTACAAATTTATCCCCCAAATACTCTAGGAGCCACCTGGTACTGCACATAATTATAGAAACATTGTGACTATATTCCCTATGCTGTACTCTCCATCCCCATGAATATTTTGTAACTACAAATTTGTACTTCTTAATCCATTCTTTTTTTTTTTCACCCAGCCCCACAAAACTCCCCTCCCCTTAAACCCTGTTAGTTCCCTGTTTGGTATCTATGTCTATTTCTCTTTTGTTTGTAAATTAATTTTGTTCTTTAGATTTCACATATAAATGAAATCATATGGTAGTTATCTATTTCTGTCAAACTTACTTCACTTAACATAATACCTTCTAGGTTTATCCATGTTTTGCTAATAGTAAGATTTTATATTTTTATTTCTGAATAATATTACATTGTACCACTTCTTTATCCAATCTTCTCCTGATGGACGCATGGGTTGCTTAGATATCATGTCTATTTAAATAATGACACAATGAATATGGGGTGCATATATTTTTTGAGTTAGTTGGGGTTTTTAAAATATATTTTTTCAGATTTATACCCAGAAGAATTCCTGGATCACAAGTTAGTTCTGTTTATAATTTTTTGAGGAACCCCCCTCCCATTGTGTTTCCCACAGTGACGGCACCAGGCAGCATTCCTGCCAACAGTGTGTGGGTGTTCTCTTTTCTCCACATCCTTGCCACCTCGCCAGCACTTGATGCTTGTCAATTATTAATGATGGCCATTCCAACAGGTGTGAGATGACATCATGTCGTGGTTTTAATTTGCATTTCTCAAATGATTACTGACATTAAACACCGTTTTAAATATTTATTGGCCATCAGTAGTATGTCCTCTTTGGAGAAATGCCTATTGAGATGCTCTGCCCATTTTTTAACTGGATTGTTTGTGTTTTTTGGTGTTCAGTTATATGGGTTATTTTTAAATTTGGATATGAACCTCTTATTAGATGCATCACTGTTAAATATTTTCACCCATTGAAATTTGTTGATATTTTGTTTTGCTGATGATCTCCTTTTCTTTCAAAAGCATTTTAGCTGATGTAGTCCCATTTGTTTAATCATTCTTTTGTTTTCATTACCCAAATAGACATATTAAAGAACAATATTCTGAAGAACAGTATAACAGCATTTACTGCCTTTCCTTCTAGTAGTTTTAAGATCTCATGTCTTACATTTAATTCCATTTTGAGTTAATTCTTGTGTATGGTGTAAGAAAGTAGTTTAGTTTCTTTTTTTTTGCATGTAACTATCCAGATTCTCATCACCATTTACTGAATAAACTATCCTTACCTCATTGGATTATGCTTGTCTCCTTTGTCACATGTTAATTAAACATATAGGAACAGGCTGACAGTGACCAGAGGGGAGAGGGGAGGGAGTTTCAGGGGGAAAGGGGAAGGGTTTGCAGGAACAAGTATAAAGGATACATGGATAATAACAAGAGGGGTGGAAAGGGGAGGGAGGTGGGGAGGGCTGGGGGTGTGGGTTGAGATGGGGGTAAAAGGCAGAAAACTGTACTTGAACAACAATTAAAATAAAATAAAAAATTTAAAAAACTCATAGGAATGGATCTATTTCTTGGCTCTCTATTCTGGTCCATTGATCTAAATGTCTGTTTTTATGCCAGTAGCATGCTGTTTTGGTACTGTACCCTTGTAGCATAATTTAATGTAATTTCATGTAATACCACCAACTTTGTTCATCTCTCTCAAATTTGTTGTGGCTAATTGGATTTTTTGTTGTCCCATATAAATTTTAGGATTATATTTTCTATTTCTATGAAAAATGACTGATATTTTGTTAGGGATTGCATTGAATCCATAGACTGCTTTGGGTAGTATAGACATTTTAATGATGTTAATTCTTTCTACCCATGGGCATAGTATATGCTCCCATTTATTTCTATCTTCTTCAATTTCTTATTTCAATGTCCTAAATTTTTTGCTATTATTTACTTGGACTCTCTCTTTTTTTCTGTATGAGTCTGGATAAAGGTTTATCAATTTTGTTCATCTTTTCAAAGAACCTGCTCTTGGTTTTATTGATTTTTTGTATTGTTTTTGTTTTTGACTCTATTTTGTTTATTTTTACTCTTATTTGTAATTCATTTATTTCTATTTTTTCCTTTATCATTTATCCCCTATACTATTGTCTTCCTTCTTCTTGCTTTAGGCTCCATTTATATTGTTTTATTTCTAGTTATGTTGAGAAATTAGCTAACAGTCTTACAGGAGCTGTTTTTAGGTAACCCTCTTTGCCTTGCTGCTTTTAAGATTCTCTCTTTGTCTTTGCCATTTTAATTAATTATGATGAATCTTGATGTGAGCATCTTTCAGTTCATCTTGTTTAGGACTCTGTGGACTTCCTAAACTTGTATTTGTATTTTCTTCACATGGTTAGGACAGTTTTCATTCATCATGTCTTCAAAGATTTCTCTATCACTGCTCTCTGTTTTCTCCTCCTGGTACCCCTCTGATGAGATTGTTGTTATGCCTGATGTTGTCCCAGAGATCCCTTAAATTATCCTCATTCATTTTTTCCTTTGTTCTGTTCTGATTGGGTGTTTTCTGCTACTTTGTCTTTTAAATCATTGTTTTGATCCTCTGTTTCATCTAATCTGCTCTGATTCCTTCTAGTGTATTCTCTATTTCAGTCACTCTATTTTTCATCCCTGATTGTTATTTTTTTACAACTTCTATGTCTATTTTTGTGCTTACCATCTCTTTCTCTACAGTTGTCACTAAGTTCCTTAAGCATTCTTACAACCCATGTTTTGAACCCTATTGTGTAGACTGCTTGCCTCCATTTCATTTAATTCTTTTTGTTTGGTACATTTTTGGTCTCCTCTCTTTGGTAGTCTCTCTGTGTTTGTTTCCATGTATTAAGTAGAACTTTTACTTCTCTCAGCTTATAAAGGATGGCTTTATGTCCTCAGTGCCTTAGTGGGCCCAGTGGCACTCTTTCTCTGGTCACCTGAACCAGGTGCTCTAGAGTGTCCCTTGTGTGGGTTGTGTGTACCCTATTGTAGTTGAGTATTGGTTGCTTTTGATACATACACAGGTGGGCTTGACATCAAGGTGACTGGTTGTGAGAATTGGCCATGACCCCGTAAAGTACGATTTGCCCCAGCGGGATCTGCTGCCTGCCATGACCACCTTTTGAGGGTGCTAATTGAGCTAATTGGGAGGTGCTCTGCTGTGGTATGAAGCCAGTCATCAGATGTGGTGGTTCTGGACCTGTTTGGAGGACTCTTGGGGCAGTCACTGCAGTGACTGACTGGAGGTTACTTCTTAGGTGCCACAAAGCAATATGGCATTGGTAACTACCTATGCTGTGCCTGAATATGTTTCAGAGAGTTTGTACTGTAAGTGAAGTCCAGCTGACACCAGTATTGGTCATGGAGTAAGTCACCAAAAGGCCGAAGGCACTCCAAGACCTACCACCACTTGCTGGCTGCCTATAAATTTCAGCTGCTGAAAGAGCCTGAGGTTATATGATAGTTGGGTGAGGCAGAGTCTCAGAAGAGTCACCAGAGTTGGATGAGTGGTGCTCACCAAATTAATTCAAATTCAGATTGAATTTGCACCAGTGTTGAACCTGAGGTCACTCAGCAAAAGTTGCAGGGTACAATACAGACTGCAGACTGCAGACAGTTGCAGTGGGGCAGGGTCTCAGAGAGTCCTCAGGGTGGTGCAAGAGTAGTTCAACAGACTAATTCAGATTCAGATTTGGCAGTGTGGGGAGGCGGCTCAACACAGGAACAATGGAACCTGTCTCTCCAATCCTCGAAGCCAAACCAGACAACTCAGTTTTCCCCTGTATGTGTCTGGCATCCCCCAAACTTTCCTAGAGTTTTTTTTAAGAATGACTGCAGCATGGGCCCTGACTGGCTGACACTGAAAGAGCCTTCCACAGAAAATGAGCTGGTTGGGGTCTCAGGAGTGGTCAGGTTGAATGAGTGGAGTTCATCAAGGTAAAATAGATCCATATCTGGCTGGGTGGGGAGTGGGCTCACCACCAAAAATGATAGCACTTATTTTGTGTGTGAGAGGAGGGCTCAACACAGGGACAATGACAGCTGTCTTTCACTCTAAAGCCACAAACTCCATTTCTCTCTGTATGTTTCTAGAAACCCCACACTGCTGTTCCTCCACCAGAGCCTGGGGTGTGTGTGTGTGAGTTCTTTGAGGAGACGCCTAGGTTTCTAGCAACTTTCTGTGTCATCCAGATGATAGAATCCCTGCTGACTTTTCCTACCACGTGTTATGCAGACTTCCTTTCTCAGCACTGGAGAATTAGGCAGAGGAGTCTGGCATGGGGGTGAGATCCCTGCTCCTCATGGGTGACTCTGCATCCTGGATACCCCTCCAATTTATCAACCACTATATGTGGGTGTGAGGTCAGCCTATTTTGCATCTCTGCCCCTCCTACCAGTCTTGATGTAGCTTTTTTAATATCCTTATAGGACTTCTTCTGTTCAGCTAGTCTTCAGATCATTCTACAATTTAGTTGTAATTTTGATGTGGTCGTTTGATGAGGTGAATCCAGTGTCTACCTACTCTGCCATCTTGACCAGAACCCCCTTAAAGATTGTTAAAGTGTCCCTGGCTGGCGTAGCTCAGTGGATTGAGCGTGGGCTGGGAACCAAAGTGTCCCAGGTTCGATTCCCAGCCAGGGTACATTCCTGGGTTGCAGGCCAGAACCCCCAGCAACCGCATATTGATGTTTCTCTCTCTATCTCCCTCCCTTCCCTCTCTAAAAATAAATAAATAAAATCCTAAAACAAAAACTTAAAAAAAAGAAAAAAAGAAATTTGTAGTTTTTAAAAAAAAAGATTTTTAAAGTGTAATACTTTGTCTTCATTTGTTAAATCTTACTGAGTAGATATGGGCTGATTCCAAATAAATCCTCTAGCCAGTACCAGTCTCAACTAGCTGTCAAGTCAGAAACAAGTACAACCTGTTGTCATTATGTTATATGTTTTGCCTAGAAATCATTTAAGAAGAGTAAATTTGCTGCCAGACCACACTTAATGCATTCCTAATGTGCACTGAGACTATGTACCTTCAGGCCTGCTAAGATTCCTGCTTAGCACAGTCATAAAGGCCTTTTCAAATGTAGACAAGTATAAAAAAATGAGCATAAGGGGGAAAATCAGAAAGTGCATAAGAATTAATCATTATGAGAGCTATTCTGCATATTCTTTTAATAATATATAAGAGGCTAAGTAAGTGCTGTAATCATAGCACTTAAACACTATGTCTGAGCCAAGGGTCTCATCACTGATATAAATTTTACTAAAACAAACTGACTCTGGGAATTTACTCTGCATCAATTAATAACAGCAACAACAATAGTACTACCAGCAGCAAATACATTGTTGCTATAAGCATTTTATAGATATGGTCTGAGTACATACACACATATACACACAGGGTAGATGTACAAGTATTCTTAGAGCGACATTTCAAGAACAAAAACTCAGTAATGACTTAAATTGTCATCAATAAGAAAATGGTAGCATGAGTTATGATAAAGCCAGCTGTTAAGTCTTTATAATAATGAAGCATATCTGTGTGTATTTAGCTGCAGAGATGTCCATAAAATAATGCAAATTAACTGAAAAAAATGGTGTGGGTAACACAACCTCATTTTGGTAAATAGAATATTTAGTGTAAATGTAAATGTCTTCAAGGATAACTATTTTCCTAAATGAGCTGGGATTAGTAAGATTCAAGCACATAAAAAAGTCAGTGATTCTCTGTCATCACTCCTGCTCAAACTTAACTACATGGACACTTTCTTTCCCAGAGCTGTACAAAACTTCAAGCAGTCCCCATAGCTTTTACAGTGCCTCTAAGACAATTTTCAGAAGCCCTCTGACAGTGTGCTGCTTTTATACGTCAATGGAGGGGGGGGAGAGGAAAATCAATAGAAAATGGGCAGTGTTCCTTCTAAACATACACTTAAAAAAGAGTATATCAGAATTGTGGATAAGTATGTCTACAAAGGTGCAATGTAACTGTATGTCATGCTTCAAATACTCTTAGGTTCATACCCATCAGAAGTTTGTACACATGTTCACCAAGGACATATATATTCTCTGATGTTGATAGTAGCACTGCCTTCACTAGCCAAAGCTGGAAACTATCCAAATACCCATCAACAGTAGAATAGATTTTTTATATTGTTAACAAGAACGTAGTTTATAAACTGTCAACTTCTGTAGGCAAGCCAGAAAGTCTTGTCTTCCTTAGAATGAGCATTACGTTTATCTGCTTCTCTATCTTTATGACACTTTGTCATGCTGTTACTACTTCCTGCATCCCCCACTGTTCCTCCAGACAAATATCCGTACAAACTTTAAAACTAACTAAAATGTTATTTATTTACCCCACTAAATATTTTTCTGATGCAGCAAAGATCTTCTCACAATCCTGATTCTCACTGTACTTCATTTGTTCTACTTTAAGAAGTTGAGATTCAAAGAGGCCAAAAAATAGCTCTCTTTTTGTTCCCTGACTGAGTTATAAATTTACTAACAGACAAGAGTAGATTAGCATCATATTTGTTACTGATAATGACAAGAATGGAAGTTGAGGACTTAACAGCAATGGGTTTCTAAATTAATACTGGATCCCAGAAATATGTTGACTTACCAACTTAGTTACAGATAGTATTGAACAAAAGTTGTTCTCTGGTGAACACTTTCTTTGTTTTTTAACAAGCAGCTAGCTTCTGAGAGAAGGGAGGGAAATGCTGAATTATGCATGTCCAATTTCTTTACCAAACTCACAAACTTGTTAACTCATTCTGTCTCCCTGGGGAGGAGGAGCATGAAGTGAAGCAATAATTATCAGTCTTGGGGGAAAATCCTACTTCACAGAAATCAGAATTGTGGGAGATAAACCCTTTTCTAAGAGCAGAATTTGTCATATTTAAGGTGTGGAAGTATCAGAAACCTATTTGTTTTAACTTCAGATACAATCTGTTCAGAGTAAGGAATGCATCTACTCATGTTTTTGATACTCTCAATAACATACGAGGCCTTTGTTGCCAATAGGTAATAAATAATATATTTAATTTATATAAATTGTTATATATTGTATAATTTATATACATTGGAAATATGGGAATCACCATTTGATGGAGAACAATACAAATTTAGAGAAATTGTTAATAAAAATATGGAGCAACTATGAATGACACATCAACCACAACTAACTTTTAAGAATTTATGAAAAGATCACTTTAAAAAATTAAGAAAATAATTTTTTTCCATAATGGATTATTATTATTAACAAAACAGATTCTATTTCAAATTTCATTCCTCTGGAACTTGTCTACATATTTTACAAAGTTGAATCATAATAGTTACAGTCTGCCTTTAAAATATTTATTGTATTTTCTAATTTTGTACAAATATTTTAGAAATAATTATAATCTCTAATGATTGTGTTTACCATAAGTTACTAAAGCATTCTTCTTTGCTGGACATTTAAATTGTGTTCAAATCTCCCTATTTTAGGGTTTACTTAAAAAAACAACATATTTTAATTATGCGTAATTTTATCCTAAATGTAATTTCCCATCAGGGGGTTTAGTTTGTAAAGGAGAAGAAAGCCTTTGTTGTTTTATAACATACAACTATGTTGGTTTTCAAACATGTTGCACAAATCTGCAATACTATCAGGAATTTGAAAATATATATTTATTGAAAGTCAGCAGCTTAAAATGGTATAAATTTAAACAATATTTTGGCAGTTTTGTATGCATAAAATTGTGCTTCAGTCTATTGTAATGTGCATGGTATTTGATTATTATCAAGGATATTTACAAATTATTTATTTATTTGTAAATACAAATATTTATTATTTATATTTTGTCAGATTTTATGTTTGCTTATATACCTATTTAGACTATTGTTGATTTTCCTTATTTTGATTTTTCTTGTCATGCAAAATTTCAGTATTTTAAATTTGGTAATCTGTTAGTCAACTTTTATGTGATCAACTCAAAGATCAGTAACTTATTACTCATCAAAACATTTGATAATTACCTTTTGTCACTTAAATTGTATTCATTACATTAATTTTTGTGGCTTGTGTGTGGCTTCTCAAATGAAAAATTCATTGTGCTTTATACTGATTTTTAAATAACTGAAAATATTGCTTTATTATGAAACAAGCATGTGTTATATGCCAAAATGTAAAATATGTATGAATATTTAATATAAAGCAAGAAACTTCAATCAACTTTGCAGTTATAGCCAGCTGTTTCAGGTTTCTCTGGGCCTTTTGGGGGTTGTAAGTCTGACTGCCCCTGCCTTTAGCAGGGCTGCAGAGAAGAAGTTGATGTACCCAAGCAAATTTTTGTGTATGCATTATTTGTTTTGTTTTATAAGCTGCTCCTCCAAATAATATTTACTAAATAAATCATATATGTGTTTTGAAAAGCTCGTTGTTGTACTGAAAAGAAATAATTTGGCTCTTTACGGATCCTCCAATCTATACATTGAAATAAATATCCATTTTTGTTTAAGTTGGTTGTATTTTTTATTTCTTTTCAGAATATGTCAGTGGCAAATACACAGATTTGTTCTCTCCATTGTTCAGAGTAATAGAAGTTTAGCTGGACAAATGGCTGTCCAGAATAAATCTACATTTACTCTGCTTTTCTTGTGGCTGGATAAGGACATGGAGGGTTTAATCTTCCTTTGTACCTGCTCAAAATCTCCAGTTCATTGGTGTCAGACAGCCTTTCCCTTACAAGTCATAAATATTGTTTCACTTCAACAATTAGTTTCTCTAACCTGATAATATCAATTAAAACTCCAAAACCAGCCCTGGCTGGTGTGGCTCAGTGGATTGAGCACCTGACTGAAAACCAAAGGGTTGCCCATTCAATTCCCAGTCAGGGCACATGCCTGGGTTGTGGGCCAGGTCCCCAGTAGGGGGCACTCTAGAGGCAACCACACATTGATGTTCCACACATTGATGTTTCCCTCTTTTTCTCCCTCCCTTCCCCTCTCTAAAATTAAATAAATAATTTTTAAAAAACTCCAAACCCAATCCAGTATTAAATCAACCACTTTCCCAAGTAAAGTTTGCTTTGGACTAGAAATCTAAAATGGAAGAGGGTGGTGTTTTGGGCTTATTTTGTTTTATTTTTCTTCCTCCCTTATCCTCTAAGTTACTAGCTTTTTCAGTCCTTTCCAAGGTGAGAGTTTGGCAAGAAAGAGTGCTAGAAGGAGAAGTAAGTTCATAATTGATCAGGCAATATTTCCACTGGCTTTGTTCTCTCTAGACCTAACCAGGATTTAAACATGACTCACTGTCTTGAGGTGTAATGATCTGGGCTCTTGACAGGACTCATCATTGGATACTTGTCATGTATAGATCTGTTGACCATGGAAGATGCATTTACATTCGTAATGGCCATTTGTGACCCATTTTCTCCACTCCTAGTAAAGTAGTCTTTACTAAGCTCATCTTTTTGCTTCTGGGCCCTTGAAGGGCCCAGTTCTAAAACATTTCTTCTGGAAAAATCTGTACCAGAAATTTTTCTTACTTGGAAACCTGGTATCTATATTATTGGCACTTTAGTCCAAACTGAAGGAGAAATAGTTCTGTTCTATTTTAATATACTGTGTTGTAGCTTTCAAATGTATAAGAATTTTGGTGGGAGTATGTATTTCTTTGGCCATTATGTATAATCACAGACATGTAAGAAGCATCTTCTATGTGGCAAGATCTATGGGAGATAACAAAGAACCAAAGTGATGAACCAGATTTCTATCCCAATGTTATTTTTATGATGTTAAAGCAAAATAAATGTTGGAATAATAATCTAATTCTGAAATCTTGTTTTGGACTTTTAAAAATGATAACTTCTATCAAAAAATAGCAAGAAAGCACCAGCATAATATGGGGTATCTTTTTCTGCTTTTTATGATACCTGCTTCCTTACACTGAATCTCATTTTATAGGGTTAATGACCAAAGAAAATAAGCTTTCTTTAAAATTCCTCTATTTATGAAACCCCCTTCTGCTTTCTATTAGCCTGGACTCAGAACAGAAAAGAAAGCCCAGGAATAAACCCACGCCTTTATGGTCAATTAATATTTGACAAAGGAGGCGAGAACATACAATGGAGTAAAGATAATCTGTTTAATAAAGGGTGTTGGGAAAATTGGACTGATACATGCAAAAATATTTTAAAAAGGAAGAAAGGAAACAGACCACCTCCTTGTACCACACACAAGAATAAACTCAAAAGGAACTAAAGACCTAAATGTAAGTCTCAAAACCATAAAAATCGTAGAAGAAGACATAGGCCATAAAATCTCAGACATTTTTAGTAACAATGTTTTTTTCTAGTATATCTCCTCGGGCAAGGGAAACAAAAGAACAAGTAAACAAACAGGACTACATCGAACTAAGACGTGGAAAATGGTGCCAGAAGGAGACTTGACCTGGGTGGTGAATTCATGATGCCATGTACAGATGATTGTCATATAGAGTTGTATACTTGAAACCTGCATAATTTTACTAACCAATGTCATCCCAACAAGTTATGAAACTTAGAATAAGTAAATAAATAAATACATGAAAACCCTGTTGGCATTTTAAAACATGTTTCAGAGGCTTGAGAAGGTCTAGTGTATACCAAGTAAGAGACCTTCTCAAAGCCTCTCATTAGAAGCACTGAAGGATATTCCGATATGGAGCTGTATAAAAATAATTAGGAACATTTACATAATAACAAAATTTACTAATTCTTTAGTTCTGTGACTTTGGCTACTTTACTAAAATTCCTGAGTTACAGTTTCCTCATCCTTAAAAAGATGATGCTGAAGCCTATTTTATGTAGTTTTCCTTTTTAATCTGGTACCTGATAGTGTTACTTTGCTAAGATTCATTTTTTAACCCTTAAAATTACTTTTGAGTCAAAATACACTTTGAGTCTTAACATTATATTGTATTCTTTTTAAAAAATATCCTATAAAGCAGTCCACGGATACATGAGTGTTTCATAAGCACTGAAATACGAAGGCCTGATACACCTGGGCAGGAAGCAGACAGGCACAAAGGGGCCGACCTTGCCTTTTGCACTTTCATGAATTCACTGCGAATAAAAAGAGCTTAATTTGGGGTTGCTCATTTTACCAGAAACTGTTCTATATAGGAGAAATAAATGTGTAACTTAAATTGAAAAAAGATTCACTCCTAAATGAGTAAGAAAGACACTTTTTTGTGCATTTTCACTTGATTGGGGGTATGGGTAGAAAATGGCCCTACTTAAGAAGAGTAAGCAAAGTATTGGAAGTATTGGCAGACAGTGACTTTAAATTGCACATTAAACTAATCCAGGGCTATGCCTTAATAAAGGCTAGGTCTGGGAATTCTTATGGATTTTCTAGCTCATTGCCGGGACAACATTGAAAGGCAATAAATGTTCTATTACTTACACAAGCTGCTAGTTTTCAGAAAATTAGTCACCAGTGACCTTTTACCCTTTGTCTTGCTCTCCTTCTCAGTAACCTTACCTGATCAGAATCAAATGCAGGCCAGTCCACAGAGAAGCTTTTTTGCAAACCTGCTACAAATCTAAATAATTGGGTTTTGATGTAAGCAATAAGACTGATCTCTTAGGAAATGGGTAATTCTACCCATTTATATTATTTGAAAAATCAGTATCTTCAAGTTAATATTTTAAGTGAAATAAATTAAATCTAATTTCAAAAAAGTAAATAGTTCAAAAAAGTTGAATTCATGAAAATGACATTCAGTTAAAGGTTTTTTGTTTTATATACCTGATCAATAATATAAGATTTTTACAATTTTTTATTAGCATTTGCTTACATGCAAGACTATGGGTATGTGAGCAATGGGGGGAACCATGAGCTGAAGAAAGCTGGAATCTCAGGGTTGGTAGTGAAGGGGAACTGAAAAGGAGAGAAGTTATGTGATTTGGGGGCACCAATCCTTATATTGAATTATATTGATTAGTTTTCCAGTTAGCAGGGAGACCTCCTTCTGACCTTATTTTCAGGGTCACTAGATCATAATGCAATCTCACGAAGAGGCTAGCATCCTTCCCCATATTGCTTTTCGAGGAAAATATAGAACTAAAAATCGCCTCTATAAAGCTTGCTCTTTTTTCCTCCTCTTTGCTGGACTCTACCTAACAAATGCATATACAAATTGCACATACAGTTTAATAACATATGGTGCAATGGACACATGATAAGATATAAAAATGGTTCCAACCTTTTGCAAAAAGGCAATGGAGAAATTGAATCTCCCAAACAGCATTTTATCTGCTCTGGAGATAAAATGATAATATCTTACAAACAGGTGGGTCTGCTATCAGGTCTGTACTCCTTATTAGGGAAAACAAATTTCTGTTAAAGTATGATTGAAACATACAGCAAAGTCTAAATATTGAAGACATATAGTAGATACTTTTGGTTTATTTAAGTGCATTTTCATTTTAGACCAAACATGAATGATTAAGTGGCAGACCAAATAATTATTTGTTTGTGTGAACATTTGTGGGCCCCAAAATACCTGACATTTCTTTAAGATGATGGCATAATTTCAAGACTTTCTAAGTCCTATAAAATTTTATTTATATGAAAATAGCCTGGAAAGTCTGTAGTTCAATAAGGCGTTTACTGTAATTTGTGAGAAAATGGCAGACACATTTTAATAATATGTAAACAAAGCAAAGAGTGTTTTTCATGTTTCACCTGACTGTACGGACACTGAACTCTCATACCACTGGTAATATGACATCATTTGACCTGCAGCTATTTGGCAGGGCCTGTTGATGCTCTGGAATCTGTCGCCTTATCTGCTCTGCCTGTACGTTTTCATATGTTATTTGACTAAAGGAAGCTGTCCTGTCTTTAAGCATTGACTTGTCTACAATGTGGAACCCAACATTTTGTGTCTGTGCTAAATTAGTGGGTCACTCTCACACACCTTCTCCCTTAGTCTCTGTATGTGCACTGACTGTTTTGTTGTTAATCTAACTTCTTGCCATTTAGAAAGAGATCTTGGGTTACCAACATCACTCCAAGAATAGTTCATCACTCCATGAATCAAAACCTTCAGCTGAATCACTATACTTGCCCGACCATATCATTTTAAACATGTCATAGATCAAACTTCTTTTTATGAATGTGGGTCATCCCAAAATGTATGAATATTAATAAAGTATGTAAGATGGAGATGTTGTTAAAGGAGAAGATAAGTAATAAAACTGCTATAACCATAGAAGTGCAGCATTGTCAAATAATTCTCACCAACCAAAACACAAGACTCACCCAGTTGCACCCAGGTCCCCACAAAGTCCCCCAGAGCATACCCATTCTATATGTAAATGTTCCCATGATCTCAACCTGCCGGACACATCAAAGAATAGAGACATAGGGTGATTTCTATTTTAAAAGTCCCCTTCATATTATTGCTACTGGCACTTTTTCACCCAAAGTACCTACATATTCCCATCAACACATTTTTTTGGCCATCATGTATGCTAATGAACCTGGACTCGCTATGTCTGCAGAAGAAGGTGAAGGCAGCCCAGAAGCTATGACTTTGAAATCATTTGTTTCTTCAGACTGTCATGCTCAAGCTGAGCAAACATGAAGCTGAAACCTGGGGAACCAACTTTGCTGTTGCTGATAGTCATGTGCCCACAGATAAACATGTTGAAACTAGCCAAGGTGTCAGGTGAGAGCATTTTTTGTTTGTTTTTATTTTTTATTATTGATATTATTATAGATGCTCCCATTTCCCCCACCACCACATTTGCCCACCTCTACTCAGCCCCTGTCCCCTTCCCCTGCTCTCTCTCCACACTATCATCTGTGTCCATGGGTGATGGGTATGTGTTCTTTTGCTAATCCCTTCACCTTCTTTTATCCAGTCCCCGCCACCTCTCTCTTGTCTGAGATCTGTCAGTTTGTTCTTTATATCTATGATTCTGTTTCTATTTTGTTTGTCAGTTGATTTTGTTCATTAGATTCCACATATAAGTGAAATCATATGGTATTTGCCTTTCTCTAACTGGCTTATTTCACTTAGCATGACAATCTCCAGGTCCACCTATGCTGTTGCAAAGGGTTGGGTTCTTTCTTTTTTATGGCCAAGTACTATTCCATTGTGTGAATGTACCACAGGTTTTTTTATCCACTAATCTACTGATGAGCATTTGGGCTATTTCCAGATCAGGGCTGTTATAAATAATGCTGCTATGAATATACAGGTGCATATATTTTTTTCTAACTGGTGTTTGGGATTTTTTAGGTATAGTCCCAGAAGTGGGTTGCTGGGTCAAATGGCAGTTCCATTTTTAATTTTTTGAGGACAATTCATACTGTTTTTCACAGTGGCTGCACCAGTCTGCATTTCTATCAACAGTGCACAAGGGTTCCCTTTTTCCCACATCCTCCCAAGCAAATCAAAGAAACGAAAGAGGTGAAGTAACAACTGACATCATAGAAATACAAAGGACTGTAATACAATGCTATGAAAAACTATATAGCAACAAAGTGAATATCCTTGATGTAATGGACAAATTCCTAGAAACATACAATCTTCCAAAAGTGAATCAGGAGATCAGAAAACCTGAATAGAGTTATAACAATTATTGTAATTGAAGCAGTAATTTTAAAAAAAGGCAACAAAAGTCCGGGACTGAATGACTTCACAGGCAAATTTTATAAATATTTAAAGGAAAGCTAAAACCTATCCTCCTTAAACTATTTCAAAAAAATTCAAGAAGATGGAAGATTTCCAAGCTCTTTTTATGAGACCTGAAGTCCAAAACCAGGTAAAGGCACTACAAAGAAAGAAAATTATAGGCCAATATTTCCAATGAATATACATGCTAAAATCCTCAACAAAGTATTAGCAAACCAGATCTAGGAATACATTTTTAAAAAATGATACACCATGGCCAAGTGGGATTTATTCATGGAATCCAAGGTTGATACAGTACTCACAAATTAATAAATGTAATACATCACATAAATAAAATGTAAAAATCACATTACCATATCAATAGATGCAGAAAAAGCATTCAATAAAATCCAGCACCAATTTATGGTAAAAAAAAAAAACTCTCAGCAAAGTGGTAATAGAGGGAACATACTTCAACATAATAAAGGCAATATATCAAAAACCTATGGCCAACATCATGGTATGGTTGGAATTGCTGCCTTGGGTATGACAAAAATCATTATATTTTAGTGTATATATCACAATTGAAAGGAAAGAATTAACTAGTCAATTTGTTACATAGAACAGCAAGAAAATTTAAAGGTAAAATCTATTAACTTGAACATGAAAAATTTTATATTCTCTCACCAATAATTAACTTATACCAAACATAATTTTTTTAAAAAATTAAAATTTAGAGAAAAATAAATTTAGATACGTTGATAAAAGTGTTATTGTATTGATTTTATTCAATCAGCAGTCATTTTCTGAGCAGCTATATTAGATATTAGGTGCCATATGAAATGATGGACATGAGTTGAATAAGACATAGAAATTCCTAAAAATATGTTTAGGAACAATCCAAATGTATAAATCAACATCTCCTAAAAATGGTGACAGTTTCATTTATTTCTTATTCTCCACAAACTCATGTTTGACCAAGCATCTGTCCAGTTCAGCTGCAAGACATAAGCAATTCTCTAGCTCCTGAAAATGGAAACGGATATGGTACAGGACATTGGGTGCTCCTTCTAGAGCTAGAGGAGTGAGATTTTGGAGGGGCCTCCAGGAAAGACTCCAGAACACCATCATCACACTGGGCAAGGGAGCTGCTCACTACACTCTGGAGGAAGATGGGCACAGGTAGGCTGCAGGGGAACTGCTGTGTCAAATAGACTCCATCATAGCTGCTCTCTGGGATTCAGGAGGTTCCTGCCACCCCTGCTGCCAGTGCTCCTTGAATCCCACAGATCTAATGACTAGACACTCAAATGCTTAGGCAAAAAATTCTCAGTAACTCCAAACGCATGTCTGTTAGCAGTACCAGCTGAAGCAGCGTGAATATGATCCACCAGTTCTGTCTTCAAAATCTCACACAAGTGCCAGCTTCAAGTGGTTAAGATTTATTCATATGCTGAGCTCTACCTTTGAAGAAATCTAATAAACTTTTCAGCCTTCCAGATTTTTGAATTGAGAGATGTCCACCAGAAGAAGATGGAGATAGCTACCACATACCAGCATACCACCTCTGTCACAAATTGCACCTATAATAAAATTTTCAAATTTTTATTCAAAATATTTTAATTAATTAAAATAAAAAATACCCAGTGTAGGAGTGTCTATGAGATAAAAACTTTTCTTGATCCTGTTTTCTCTTCACAATGAATTGTGTGTTTTTTTCCTGGCTGTACACATGCATGCTACTTCCTGGAATGCCAAGCATAACCGGGCTTTGCTCCCTCCCAGGACACTATGACACCCCACCGAGACACGTGTCCACCTGTGTCACAACACTTGACAGTCTGAAAAATGAGCTTTTTACTTGTGTTTCCTTGGCATGACTGTAAGCTCTTTGAGATCATGAAATAAGCCTTGCATTCCAAGCAACTAATTTACTGTTTACTACATACTGTATACAAATGAATGAATATTTTTAACATGGTGATTTATTTTATTTAATATAGATATCATTTTTATTACTATACCCATTCACAAAAGTATTTATTCTGCAAGCATTGAAAAAGAAACTGCTATGTGTAATGCATAGTTGATTGTGTGTGGTCCTGGAGATAATCTAACTGTATTTTTTTTCTTCTAACTGTAAATTTAAACTTATCTTTAACCCTGAATTTTAAGTGGTGTAAAATATTGCATATTTTTATGAACTTTTCTTCATGTATTTTAACTTTCTCAGGATATATGTAATAAATCCTTTAAAGGCAATCTTCATTTGTGCAATATTTCAGTCTTTGTGGGAGAGAAAAACCAGTCAGAAATTTTCCAGTGAAAAGGTATGAAACAGGAAAAGTATAAAACATAGTTTAGTTCCAGTTCTTTTATTGATTTGCTGTGTAACCTTGAACAAATCATTCTACATAGCTATATCACAATTTATTGAGTTTTCAAGTAAGCTTAAATTTAGTTTCCATTGCTTATCTAATAGAAAACTCACTCCTTGAACTCTCCAAAGAAAGAATAAAGAGCATAATAGATAGAAATTTTCTCTGAATTCTTTAGAGAAATTGGCCTTATAAATCCAACATCCTGCTGTAATTACATGTGGCATAGTATTTGCGAAGCCTCTTCAGACTGACAGACTGCACTCAGGACCTGCTTTGCCGTGTAGAGGAGACCGTTCTGTGTGGCATGGGCCCAGCTCCCACTCAGAGATGCACAGGACCCACACCCATGGATAAGTTCTCCTGTGGGGAATCAGGCCTGCAATGTGTCGGCTGCTTTGAGTCTTACTCTTGCTAAAAAACTCCCTCACCCTGAATTGAGGACATTTACTGCAAAGTAACTTCCTTAAGTCCATTCTAAACCTTCCAAGGATGAGTGTAACTGGTTCAACCACTTTTGCCTTTTCATTTGCAAATATCCCTCTTCTGTGATGTGATTAGCGGCATTGGCTCCTTTGTTTTCTGTAATAGTTAACAACCTAAAGAGAACCTGTGCATAGTAAATGAGGACCATCATACAATGTGCTGAGAAACCCAATAGAGTCACAGCAAGGGCCAAGGTTTTTGCTCCCCTTGAGAGAAAAGCCATGCTGTCCCGTTTCCTCCACCAGACTCGGTAGTCCATGTGAATGTCTCATTTAACCCATAATGACATGGACACTGTGGGCTGGTGTCTGCATCAGCCATGGACATGCTGGAGACTTGAGTCAATATTCTTGACCCGCAGTACCTCCATCCCCTCAAGATGCAAACTATTAAAATACTGAAAAAATGATTTCTGTCTCTATGAGTTGTTTCAAGTTCTATACAAACACTATTATTTTGTGTTTTATTTTAGTTGACTACAAAAGCTGCATAAATGTATGTTAAAAGAAGCACAAAACATTCATAGACACAAACATACTTTCTCAGGTTGAAATATTAACTCACCTTAGTCTGTAGCATTTAGATTCATAAACTAATGAGACATTTACAAAATACGTATTTCTCAAATAATTATATGAAAGCATAGGATATCATTATCATCACAGAATGCTGTCTGTCCTAAGAAAGCAGCATTGTTCCATTGGTCTGTCTCTTTTTCTGTCAATACCATATTGTTTTGACTATTATTGCTCCGTAGTATAACCTGAAGTCAGATAATGTGACCCCTCGAGCTTCATTCTGTTTTCTGAGGATTGCTTTGGCTATTCCAGTTTTTTGTGGTTCTGTACAAATCTGGTGATTTTTCATTCTATATCTTTAAAAAATGTCATTGGGATTTTGATGAGGAGTGCATCAAATCTGTATATTGCTTTAGGTAACATGGACATTTTAACAATGCTAATTTTTCCAATCCATGAACACAGTCCATTTCATTGTGTCTTTTTCAATCTTTTTTGATAACACTTTGTAGATTTCAGTACATTAGGCCCTTCACCTCCTTTGTTATGCATATTCCTAGGTATCTTATTCTTTCTGCTGCAATTGCAAACTATATTGTTTTTTCATTTCATTTTCTGAAATTTCCTTGTCAGTATATGGGAATGCAGGGGATTTTCATACATTGATTTCATATCCTTACAACTTTACTGTATTTGTTTATTATATACTTGAAACCTATATAATCCAATCCTTATTAACCAATGTCACCCCAATAATTTAATTAATTAAATTACTTTAGTTCATTAAAAATTTTTCATGGTACTAAGGAAATAAATTTAATTAATTAATTAGTGCTATGGGATGCTTACTTGCATGTTAATGCAATTAAATGCTTATTTAATTACTTAATCTGTTAATGCTATGGAAATTTTTCACACCTCACTCCCATAACAACTTATATTTCTGCAGTAAGGTAGTCACAGGACCTCAAAACAACACTTGGCATGTTAGCATTATGTAAATTACACCTTCATAGTTAGATACAGAGGCTTAAAATAAAATTAGTGGATTAAGTTTTATTATGTATCATTATATTAGTTGAAAACAGCCATGTGTAATAGAGTATCACATAGAAAACTAGAAGTAGAAGATACAAAGTAATTACAAAGTTGATAATTTGGAGAAAATAAAGAAAATAATTTACCCTACAGCCTATAATATAATAACAGTCTTTTGAGTTGAAACTGTTTTATGTTGTGCAAACATATCTTTTAAACTGTTTGCGGAGTAAACAAGTCCTGTTACTAATAAAAGGCAACCACAGACTTGCTTAAGAGAATAATCGTATGGATTATACATTTAATGGCTAAAACAGAAAAGAATAATCAGAACTGTTTGCTTTTAGTCTCCAATAAAATAAGTGCAAAAACTGAGTAAATGCTTACAAACTTTTATGGCAATTCAAGACAATTTTATACAGTTAAACTTAATGATTTAAAAAATGTGGCCTGAGTTTTATATGTTTTGACTTGTTTCTTTTAATTTTCTAGTAATCAACTTTCATGAATTGTATCTTATAAAACTATGGTCTGTGAAGTACTAGAATAAAAACATGTATACATATGTATGTAGATAAAGGCCCGGCCCTTCCTTTGTAGACACTGTGAAAAGTGCTGTTCTGACTCATTCTCTCAAGTGCCCTGTGAGACATGCAAAACAAATGCTGCTCTCTTCACTCACATGCAGAAAAATACATATTTCAGAGAGATTATATAACATTTTTCCCATTGGTTACTTATTTTTATTTATTTATTTATTTATATTGTTGTTCAAGTACAGTTTTCTCCATTTTTACCCCACCACACCCCCCACCCCACCCATTCCTGGCTCCCATCTTCAAACCTATCCCCTTTGGCTTTGTCCATGTGTCCTTTACACAAGTTTCTTGATGGCCCTTCCCCTATTAAATATTATTATCCCCTCCCCACTCTCTGGTTACTGTCAGTTTGTTCTTTATTTCAATGTCTCTGGTTGTAGTTTGCTTGCCTGTTTGTTTTGTTGACTAGGTTCCAATTATAGGGGACATTATATGGTATTTGTCTTTCACTGTCTGGCTTATTTCACTTAGCATAATGCTCTCCAGTTCCATCCATGCTCTCACAAAAGATAAGAGCTCCTTCTTTCTGCTACCTAGTATTCCATCCTGTAAATGTACCACAGTTTTCTGATCCACTCATTTACTGATGGACACTTAGGTGTTTCTAGCACTTGACTATTGTAAATTGGGCTAGTATGAACGTTGGGGTGCATAGGTTCTTTTAAATTGGTGTTTCAGGATCTTTAGGGTATAATCCCAACAGTGGTATTGCTGGGTCAAAAGGCAGTTCCATTTTTTGTTTTCTGAGGAAATTCCATACTGTTCTCCACAGTGGCTGCACAAGTTCGCATTCCCACCAACAGTGCACTAGGGTTCTCTTTCCTCCACAACCTCTCCAACCCTTGTTGCTTGTTGATTTATTTATGATCGCCATTCTGACTGGTGTGAAGTGATATCTCATTGTGGTTTTAATTTACATCTCTCTGATAGCTAGCGATGCTGAGCATCTTTTCATATGTCTCTGGGCCCTCTGTATGCATTGTTAAGGTCACAGATCAAGTAAGTGTTGAAATCAAACTCCAAGTTTTATTACTCTATATTCTAGGGTCTTTACCCATGTATCACACACTATCAGAGAAAGTGGTATTCATGCTAAAAAAATGTATTTGCCTAGGCAGACTAATCTTGGTTAGTTATTAGCAGTGTGGAGAGAAACATCAAGAAGTCATAAGACAACATCATATATCTATGTATCCACCTCTCTATTATCTATCTATCTATCTATCTATCTATTTTTCAACCCCATCTATCTATGCATCTATCCTTGTGAAGTCAGACAAAAATGTCAAAGGAATATTTAAAGATTGTCTAAATACAGGCGAGAAGGAAGCAAAGTTCAATAATGAATATTTTATAGTGGTACAAGAAAGAAAAGGTAAAATATCTATATACACGTAAAATAAGTGGAAAAACAGGTCTTGAACAAGGAAAAATATACAATTGATAGGATGAGATGTTGAATGTTTTTTTCATGACCACCAATTATAAGGTAGTGTTGTTGTTTTAAAGTTAGATATTTAAATGCGTTGGATGCCCCAATCATGGGTTGGGGTTTCATTCAATATTGCCATGACAGTTGAATGGAGTAGACTTGTACTACTCATTTGAGAAAAATTGTAATGTTTAGCATTATTTTGGGGTAAAGTGTATTTTCTTAGCGGGTATTCCTACTTTGGTCTTTCAAATGGCCTATATAGCCCCCCAGTGAACACTTCATTAACACCAATGCCACCTGGAGAACTTTGTCCATCATCTGAGACAGCATCTGTCTGCCATCTGAGTAAACCAGATCGAAATATCAAGAGCTAACAACTTGAATGTTGTTAATTAATGTTTGCAAAATGTTTTTAATACTGAATAGGTTTCTTATATGAGGAAATAAATACAATTACATTAGAAATAAGCAGAAAAATAAAGTAGAAAAAAACACAAAGAGAAGCCCAATGCTTAAAAAGTGTTTAGAACTTTAGCCACACTGCTACTTCTTAGAAGCTGCCCTCAGAAAGGTAATCTAATAATCAACCTAGTATTTGAAGTTGCCATTCTGAAGGTACTTTGAATTTAATTCTCAATAATTTTAGAAGTTTGCATGAAATTTGTTATAGAGAGTGATGATGGTTGATTAAGACAGTGAGGAAGCCTTTATCTGCAAACTGGAAGGACAGATTTTAGTTTTGTTTCCCAACATGTCAGATTTCTTGGCTGGAGGAACAGCTTCTGCCCAACCAATGATTGCTTTGTGCATAAATAAAGCACTATAACTGTTTAGTGACAGCTACCTTGAATTTCTGACATATGAATGGTCCCTAGAATTTTAAATGAGGTACTAGCTGATATCTTGCTAGTTAGCCAGATTTTAGTGGCACAAGTACATAGCATATATCAACTCAAATACCCATTACATTTGTTTCATTTGATGTCATTTGAAAACAGCAGTTTTACATAAAGAAATGATCAGATTAAAACTTCCACTGCTGCACACACAAAAAATATATCAATGCAGAATACTGAATTTACTGACAGTTTAACTACATGTACTTGCTTTTGAGAAAATAAAATTATTCATTTAAAAATCCAAAATTAACTATTAAGTACATGATTGCATTATTGTTTTCCCTCCAGCTTCTTAAAACAAATCATTATGTTTCTTTTATTAGTAGGATACTTATGACTTAAAGACTGTACTTACTTAAGACTTGTGGTAATGTTTCTTTCACCCCAGTGACCTGAGCCTTTTGGTAAATTCTGTCCTGATATTAGTTTTCCTAAGTCAGGAAACATTTTCCATATGTCATGAAGTATTGTCCAAAGAGAGTTCAGAGCCATGGTGTTCCTGCTTCATCATAGTCATTCTGACTGAAACAAAAGCCCTTCTCGGTGACAGCACCCATCTGAGAGATCACACAAGAGCTTTTTTGGTACATTATTGTTCTCTTCTTGGTTCAGCTGCCTCCTTGGACTGGAGTCACTTCACACTTTTTATTAAAATTCTTATGAAAGAACAGCTGAAAAAATAAACCGAGTTGTCTGAGTGAATCTTAGTGTTATAAAAAAATTATCTATCCTAGAGCAATACAGTGCAATTAAACAGCCAAAATGAACATCTAGAAGTAAGCAGAGGCACTACAAGTTGCTGATGAGTCTAGAAGGGCATCACTTTCAATAAACAAAAAGCAGTAGAGAAAAAAATATGAGCAAATGTCAAAATTCAAAAGTTATTTAAAAATTAGAGAGGAAAAAACGTTGTAAAGAACTATTACAAAAATATAAATAAGGGCAAAAATGAAATGAAATAACTATTTAAACCTAAACTAAACATCAAAATTGCATAACTATTCATTTTTTCACATATATTAAAATTTGGGTATGTTAAAAAATATTGAATAATAAAAATATGAAGGGGGAATTTATTGATTACATAAATTTTGGAAAGGGCAGGTTCTTATAGGCATTTAACTTTATTATTGATATTGGGAACAGATTTATATGAATATTATTTTTCACTTGTTCAAGAATTCAGTAGACATGAAGTTTGTATCTGCCAAAGAAGATATTCAAAGTCTTTGGTGTTATTTTTAAAATAACTTGAGCTCATGACCACATACATTTGAACATCAGAACTTAAAAACACTAGTTAAAATAAATGAATCAGAGCATAAATAGTTTAATATTTTTTCAATCAGGAAATAAAACTATATGATTACTAGGAGAAATGCATCCTATACACAAGGGCTGAAAATAGAAAACAATTACATTCAAGATGTTTAAACTAAAATAGTAGGGAAAATAATTTTTATAATATGTAAATGATATAAGTAATGCACAGCATAATATGATTTCTTAAAGAGATCCACTTAACATAACTCTTTATAATTCATAAGCAAAAGAGCACTTTATTTTCTACTCTTTACTATTCTTGCTGTAACTTATCATGAATGAAATTCAGATAATGGAAATTGTTCTTGCCCTTGGGGTTGTAAGAGAAGTAAAATATCAGGTAAGAAATTTATCCCTTGAGTCCTCTAGATTAGAAGTGCAAATTTGATTAGCAAAACATATACCTGCCAATAAGTGTGTTAGGCTACTCTTGAGTCAAACTAAATATTATCCTCAGGGACTGGCTAAGAGTTGGGCATTCGTTGAGGCTCAAAGAATATAAATTATAAATGAAAAGACTTGAGTGACACAGCTATTTTTAAAATACAACCTTAACTAGTTGAAGCTTTTTAAATAGTCTCACAGCAACTGTTCTCAGGACAATAGAATACAATGCTGACAAAATAAAATCTTATCTTTGCAATAAATGCAAAGAATTGGGAACAAAGGGATAACAAACATGAATTGAAAAGTTTATTTACTAGTACTCAAAATTTATCTAAATGTAGAACTAGTAAAAATGCTACCATGTAATTCATTATAATGTACCTCATGAACTTTCACCTTCATGTATGTATGTGTGTACATACATGTATGTATGTATATGTAGTTATTTTATTGCACAAATACATAACTTGAAATTTTTGGTGAATAGCAAAACAAAGATATTTAAAAATATTTTCCAGATCTTAGTCTAAAGGTGCAAAGCAATTGACAAACTAAGCCCATGCTCAGAATGACATAAGTTTTGTCTCAGATGTTCATGAACGGACGATGCAAAATAAGGCTTTTCCCTACCTTACTTGGTCACTTGCTTTCATCAGCAGTAAAGCTGTAGTGTTTCATTTGCCAATTATCTAGATAACTTGGGAAGTTTTAAGGTACAAAGTGAGAGACTAAGGTTATGTAAAGTATTTTATAAATGCATACAAAATAAACATCAAGATTACTCTTTTTGCACTAATTTTTTAAATCTATAGGGCAGTGTCTTTAGGTAGGTAGAAACCTACCTAAACTCCCTGAAAGTCAATGTTGGAGATCCACAACCAAAAGCAGCTCTCCACCAGTGAGAAAACACTTCAGAAGATTAGTCATGGGGATGGAAAGTGCAGCCTCGGGAATATAGTCAGTAATATTCTAATAACTACCTGTGGTGTCACACTGGTGCAAGATTCATCTGGGTGAACACTTAGTAAGTTATACAATGTCTGATCAGTGAGGTGTACACCTGAAACTAATACAATAATGTGCTTCAGCTGTAATTGAAAAATAAAAGTGATTTTTAAAAAGACTACATGTTTTATTTTTAGAATTTTTGCTATTTTGTAGCTGAAATCACATTGGAAAACTGTCTATAGTGAAGCATTCCACACTCAACTACACAGAATATGTAATGTCTCATACCCAAACAAGAGATTTATAAGAAGAGGCCAATAGTCTTATATTTCATGTTGATCATGCTATAATATTCTGCCCAGCATAGAGAAAATCTTAATCAAAAGAAAACATAAAATGCCAGGTGGTGAAAGACAAATACCATATGATCTCACCTATAAGTAGAACCTAATCAACAATACAAACAAGCAAGCAAAATGTAACCAGAGACATTTAAATAAAGAACAAATGACAGTAACCAGAGGGGAGGGGGGAGGGAAAATGGGAGATAATAGGGGAAAGACCATCAAGGAACATGTGTGAAGGACACATGGACAAAGCCAAAGGCATAAGATTCGAGAGTGGGAAACAGGGATGGATGGAGCGGGGGGCTGTGGTGGGGTGAAAATGGAGAGAACTGAACTTGAACAGCAAAAAAAAAATAATTAAAAGTAGAAAATAAATTTTTATTAAGAGTTTTCCATTGATGAAGTCTATAGGATTTTCTATGTATACTATCATGTCATCTGCAAACAATGACAGTTTTGTTTCCTCCTTTCCAATTTGGATGCCTTTTATTTCTTTTTCTTGTCTGATCGCTGTGGCTAAAACTTCCAATACTATACTGAATAGAAGTGGTGAAAGTGGACAGCCTTGTCTTGTTCCTGATTTTAGTGGAAAAGATTTTAGTTTTCACCCATTGAGTATGATGTTGGCTGTAGGTCTCTCATATATGCCCTTTATTATGTTGAGGAATGCTCCCTCTATTCCCACTTTGCTAAGTGTTTTTATCATAAATGGTTGCTGTACCATATCAAATGCTTAGCATTATGCTGAGTGAAATAAGCCAGGTGGTGAAAGACAAATACCAGATGATCTCACCTTTAATAGGAACCTAAACAATAAAACAAACAAGCAAGCAAAATATAACCAAAGACACTGAAATAGACAACAGGCTGACAATGACCAGAGGGAAGAGGGGAAGGGATTTCAGGGGAAAAAGGGAAGGGTTTACAGAAACAAATATAAAGGACACATGGACAAAAACTAGGGAGGTGGAAATGGGAGGAAGGTGTGGAGCACTGGCAGGGTGTGGCTGGGATGGGAATAAAAGACAGAAAACTGTACTTGAACAACAATTTAAAAAATTAATAAATTTTTTAAGAAGCCCTGGCTGGCATAGCTCAGTGGACTGAGTGCCCACTGCAAACCAAAGCATCGCAGGTTCAATTCCCAGTCAGGGCACATGTCTGGGCTGCAGGCCACAGCCCCCAGCAACCGCACATTGATGTCTCTCCCTCTCTTTCTCCCTCCCTTCCGTCTCTAAAAATAAAAAAATAAAATCTTTAAAATTCTTTTTTTTAATTTAAAAGTTTTCTTTTGAACTGGGGAGACTTTCTTTTTAAACTCAAATATTTCCTAAAACCTTGTTATTTCTAAGATTGAGTCAATTTTAGGTAAATGAATAAAATTTTCTCAGAGTCAAGGAAAGAAAATATAAATGGAAGGGAATTAAAACGAATGCTAAACTTATGTTGATAAAAGGAAAAAGATACAGAGAAGAGAGACAAAGAAAACAATCTGCATTTCTGAACCAGCTTGTGATAAATATATGGATTGTTTCCCAGAGATAGAGCCAGGCCCTGAGGAGGAGTACAGAGGAGCCTGGAGGACATTGTCACAAAGTCAGAGGGCCTGTCACAGCCTGGAGTTGAAGACATGCGCTGTTGTGGCAGACACATCCTGCTGCGTAGCATAGAAGCAGCAGTATGTTGGCCTATATGGAATTGTGCACTCTTTTAAAATATTCTGTGTGTTCTGTGGTATAAATCCTGGCAAGGTTTACTAATCTCGGTGACCACCAATTGCTTGATTGTCCCATCAGAACAATCTCTAAAGGCTATGAGGCAAAAGGAAGAAATGTGAAGGACTTGAGAGTAATAAATGCTCTAAATTATTTTCCTAACAAAATGTTATAACTTTGTTAACAGAATGAGGGCTAAGTGATATAAATGAACAATTACTTATTAAAGAACTAATTTTTGTTTGGTTATATTTTACAATACCAGCATGAGTTCCTTTAGACTGGCAGGTGGAATGAATCTCATAATGACTGATGTGTGTGCTCACCATGTGGTTTCTCAGTTTATTGCCCCTCAGTCCCAATTCACCATTTTGACTGCTCTGTGAAAATGAATCTGGGCCCTTAAAATAGGTCTTCTGTTGTCATCTGGCACTGATGCTTTGTCAATACAAGGACCAAAAGAATAATGGCAGGAAGTTAAGGTTCTGCTTCCAGTTCTGGTTTGCTCTCTCTGCAGGCTCCTCCAGCATGCTTGGATCCTTAAGCACCAGGTTCCTGCAGCATTTCCTGCTTCTCCCATGCCTGGCTCCTGCTCCGCACATTAGCCAGCAGTACCCACAAGCCAGTACTTGCCCTCAGTATTTCTTCACTTTGAATGTTTTGGTAGGCATTCTCTTCAGCTTGGATGGTTTTGTAGCAGAGTGCCTCAGGAGAGATATCACCTTATGAATAACCTTCCCTGGCATCCCAGAGAGTAGATTTTCTGCAAGCTTTGCCAGCATGGCACCACAATGACTTCTCTGTCATCAATGGGCATAATGTGCTCTCCCTAACACAGTTTGAACTGAAACCCTCAACACAAGTCAGGGGCTCTTCCTTGGGTATTCTACCTCAGTTTGCTACTTCTATAGATTTCTGAGTTTTCTTCTATTATTATATAACAAGCCCTTGTTGCTCCAATCTCCTATTCTTCATATTAAACTTTCTTATTCTAATTACCATGTGGTTTCTCTGCCTTGATTGGACCAAATCTGATATAACCGCCTACTAGTTGGCTATTAAAAGGCTTCAGAATGGTCCTGCTATATGGAGCAAAGCTTTCACTGAGCATTGATGTAGGTTTAGAGTTGTTTGTATGGAAAATAATACAATAATTAATAAATATTAATATCAGAATAAACTGTGCTTTGTTTGTTTACAACTATAAAATTACTTTTGTCCCACTCCATATTTTAAAATTCATAAAATATTGAGGTTCTGGTCAAGATAGAAAAGTAGGTGAAAGCTGTGCTTGCTTCCTTCCACAACCATGTACAAATTATAATTAAATTATAGAACCATTATTGAGAAACACCTGAAGTCTGGCTAAACATAAGTCATTTCCTAAAAATATACAGAAGCCAGATCAAGACTGATAGGAGAGACAGAATTGTGGAAAGGGCTGGTCCCACACACATGCATGGCAATAAAAAAATCAGGAGAAATATCTTGACTTTGAAGCCCCTTCTGAGGAGCAAGGGGTCTCAGCCCTACAACAGGATCCACATCCCAGGGTTCCAGTGCCGGGAAGAGAAGCACCTACATCTGGTTGTAAAAACCAGCTGAGGTTGTGGCTAGTGAGATGGAGGGCTTCTGGAGTCCCAAGCATTCCTTTCACATGTCCCGCACACACCAAGTTACTTGCTGACAGACTTACTCCCTCTGAGCTCCAGCACTGGGCAGCAGCTTGGGAGGCACCAGGGATAAATGGGGAGGAAGTAAATTGTCTGGTTTCAGGGCAAGGGCTGGAGGGCAGCCTTCTCCCAGAGAGAAGTGCTGGCAAAAGCCAATGTTTCCTTTTTGAGCCCTCACCCTGCAGGGACAGGTGGGCACCATACATGGGTCTCCATCAACAAGGATCACACTGTACTCCTCCCCTACCCTGCTGATTTCTTGAGACCCCACGCCACCCAACTTTCAGACCCACACAAACCATTTTTAATGGCTTTTTCATACAAATGACCTTCTTGGCTCTGCTGCAGATTTTCTTAAAGTTCTCAATAGTTCACAAAACCCTGAGCAAGAAGCATCTGGTCTCTGCATGCCATGTATGTCTTGCTAAGCAGCCCTAAGCCTGGCAACCAGCCTCAGTTCAAAGTTTACCCTCTCCCAGACACCTGCAGGCCCAGCACAAGTGGCAACCATCTGCAGATCAGTATAGCTTATACCAAGTGGCCACAGGCAGTGGCTGATCTTGGCCTGTATCTCCCAAAAGCCCCGGGACCAACATACCTGGTGGCCAGCATCTGACCACACCAGAGTGCCACCCAACTACCTCCACAGAGGACACACTCAAAGGGAAAACTTAGCAGGCACCAAAGCCCTGCTAAAGCAAATTTTGCTCTGTAGGATCAGTCCCTGAAGAACAGCCACTCCATAGTAGTGTCATGGTCAGTCCTCACAACCCATCAGCCTAAGGGTTAATCCCTCCAACTGATGTGCCAACATCAAATATAAGAGGAGGGCACACACAACACACAAAAGGGGCACATTTGTAGCACGCAGTTCAGGTGACCAGGGAGACTGCACCACTAGGCCCCATGTAGCACCTACTACTTCAGGCCACTCTACCAAGACTGGAAGACATAGCAACTCTACCTAATACACAGAAACAACACAGAAAGGCAGCCAAAAGGAGAAAACAAAGAAACATGTCTCAAATGAATGAAAAAAACAAAACACCAGAAAAAGAACTAAACAAAATGGAAACAAGCAACCTACCAGATTCAGAGTTCAAAACACTGGTGTTAAGGTTGCTCACTGATCCCAGTGAGAATTTCAACAAAGGGATAGGAAACATAAAAATGGAGATAGAAAACGTGAAAGATGAAGGAGTCAGAAATGAAGAATACAATAACTGAAATGAAGAATACATTAGAGGCAATCAACAATAGAACAAATAAAGCTGAGGATCAAATCAGTGATTTGGTAGACAAAGTAGTAGAATACACCCAATCAGAACAGCAAAAGGAAAAAAATAATTTAAAAATCAGAGTATTTTATGGGTCTCTGGGACAACATGAAATATAAAAACATCCTCATCATAAGGGTAACCAGAAGGAGAAAAAAGAGAGCAGGAATTGAAAACCTACCTGAAGAAACAATGAAGAAAACTCCCTTAACCTGGCAAAGGAAATACACGTACAAGTACAGGAAGTGAAAAGAGTCACAAAGAAGTGAATCCAAAGAGGACTGTACCAAGACATATCATAATTAAAATGCCAAAAGTTAAAGACAAAGAGGGAATCCTCAAAGCAGCAAGACAAAAGCAGTTAGTTATATACAAGGGGGCTCCCATAAGACTGTCAGAATAAAACAAACTTACAGATACAGAGAACATTTTGGTGGTTGCCAAATGGGAGGAGAGATGGGGATGGGTGAAAGAGAGGAAGGGATTAAGAAGTACAAATAGGTAGTTACAAAATTGTCATGGGGATGTAAAACACAGCACTGGGAATATAGTCAGTCATATTTTAATAACTGTGTATGGTGTCAGATGGAGACTAGATTTATCAGGGTGATCATTTCATAAGTTATACAAATGTCTACTTACCATGTTGTACACCTGAAACTAATATAATATTTTATGTCAACTGTAATTTTAAAAATAAGTTTACAAAAATAAAGAGAAATGAAATCTTTGTTGAAATAGTCAGATATAGACCTAGCAAGGGTGTCCAACCTTTTGGCATCTCTGGGCCACACTGGAAAAAGAGTTGTCTCAGGCCACACATTAAATACACAAACACTAACAAAATCTGATGAGCAAAAACCAGGTTTTAAGTAAATTCATGATTTTGTGTTGGGCCGCCTTACAACCATCCTGGGTCACATGCAACGTGTGGGCCATGGGTTGGACACCCCTGGTAGTGGCTTCCTTACACTGGGCCAGAATTTTTACAGGGAACATAAATGCATAAACATACCAGAAATCATCCCATATATATGACCAATAATATTTTATATGTATGTGTAAACTTCTGTGAAGTACGGTAAAATAAAAATGTGTTTGAAAGTTAAAAAATTATAAAAATATTACAATTATTGTTTTATAGAGGTTTTATTCAGTTATGTTTGCCCACACTATTTATTTACTCTTTCTGGTGCTTTATTCTCTGCTGTTTTTCCACATTTCCACCATTGGCCCTGAGCATCCCTACTACTCTTGCTGGATATGCCAAGAATTGAAGATCCTGAGTGCTGTTTGTCTTAGACAGATCCCCGGGTTGTGTTTGTAGTAAGTAAACTTGGGGACTGAAGTACCATCTACTCCTGGACAAAGATCAAGGTTATGTGTGCCTTAAAAGTGGTTCATCTTTTCAGATCAGTGTTTGCCTCCCAAAATACAGTGTGGTATTGTGGATTGTGTATAAGGATCCACTTTGCATTATTCTTATGACTTGGTGAGCATCAGGAACCAGCACAAAAATGTAGTTCATGCTGCCAGCTGGGCTCCAAGCAATAAAGCTATTTCTCTGTTTCAAGGAGCTTGTGTCTTCTGCCAGCATCCATGGAACAGCAACAAGTTAGCTTGTGAGCTTCTAAGGTAAAAAATAACAAACTCGTTATAGTCCATTACACTACAATTTGCTAGTTTTTTTGTTTTGCTGTATCTGATTTGCTTTTAAATTTTGAGTTTTACTCAACTTAAAACCCAAGTTTTAATCCCAGATTTTTCTAATTTTCATCTCAAGAATACCCAGTTTTTTACTTTTATTTTCTTATGCTTTGATTCTCTGTTGAAAGTGTTCATGTTTTCACCTATTTTTAAAAAAACATTTCCCCATTTCCTCTAACTCCAATCAATATCAAGGTCATGTAAACTAAGTTCTAGAATTTGGTTATGCATTTGAATATTGGTCATATTGTCTTTTCTCTGTACATGCTTACTGGTTTCTTTAATGTGAGTCATTTTGTATAAAAGACCTTCATAAACTTCAGACGATATCACTTTGTACAAAGAGAGTGTATGAGCCAGAGAAGATGATCATCTGATCACCATAATATACTCAAAGGTTAAACTGTGTTCTGGCTGGTTTGAGTGTTAGTAGAATTCCATTTACCTCTGGTTTCCCCTATTCCTTATGTCTGAACCACATGTATTTCTTCTGTAATTTATTATTATTATTATTATTATTATTTATTTTTCAATTTGAGTTGACTTTCAGCATTATTTTGTACTTGTATTTATTTCAGGTGCACAGTATAGTGGTTAAACATGTACTTTTGATTGCAAGCCTGGCATTGGTCTGTTTTCTTAGCCCAGAAAGACTCAAGAGACTACTTCAAACCTGGAATTTTACTTTATTAAATATTCCACAGCAAGTTAATGTCTTCTAAAATATTTTTAATAAATTATCTGTATTTTTCTATCTGAGGTAGAGTGACCATTAGTCTACAACAACCTACTTCACTCTTCTGAGAAGTGGAAGCTTTCACCTGTGTAACATTAGAAAAAATAAAATAAAACTATGGGTAACTTAGCCCCATCACAAACCATGCAATCAGAGTCTCTTGGAGGAGAGTTCAGGTTTTAGCATTTTTAAAAACTATAGGTATTTTTAATAAACAGCAAGAGGTAAAAATTTATATCTTAGGAAAGAGATATGAATCTTACGAATTAAATGATGTTTGCCTCAATTAAATTAGATCTCCTAGAATCCAACAATGTCACAGTTTCTTCCCAGAAAAACTCTAAAATGAAACTTCCTCAAAAAACTAAAAATAGAACTGCCTTTTGATCCAGTGGTTCCACTGAAAATCCTGAAACACCAATTCAAAAAAACCGATACACCCACTATGCTCATAGCAGTGCAATTTACAACAGCCAAATGCTAGAAACAGCCTAAGTGCCCATCAGTAAATGAGTGGATCAAAAAACTGTCCCTGGCTGGTGTGGTTCAGTGGATTCAGTGCCCACCTGTGAACCGAACGCTCAGCAGTTCGATTTCCAGTCAGGGCACATGCCTGGATTGCAGGCCAAGCCCCCATTCAGGGGCACACAAGAGGCAACCACATATTGATGTTTCTCTCCCTCTCTTTCTTCCTCTCTCCCCTCTTTCTAAAAAAATAAATAAATAAAATCTTTAAAAAAACAACTGTGGTACATTTACACAATGGATATTACGCAGCAGAAAGAAAGAAAGAACTCCTACCCTTCACAACAGCATGGATGGAGCTAGGGAGCATTATGCTAAGTGAAATAAGTCAGGAGGTGAAAGACAAATATCACATGATCTCACCTATAAGTGGAACCTGATGAACAAAACAAACTAAGGAGCAAAATAGAACACGATGCATGGAAACAAGGAATTGACTGACAGGGACCAGAGGTGGGGGGTGGGGAGATAAAAGGGAGGAAAAAAGGAAAGTGCCTAGTTAAAGAACATGTATGAATGTCCCATGGACATGGACAACAGGGTGGGGATTGACTATGGGAGCAGGGGCTGGGCAGGGCAGGGCAAAGCAATGGAGGAAAATTGGGACAACTATAATAAAACAATAAAAATTTAAAAATTTAAAAAAATAAATGACATGTGAGTACCTAAATATAGCAATTACTCAAATATCACTTGAATATGCTAATAGGGGAAGAAATTTATCAAACTACTATTAACCCTATGTTTCACAGGTTTACTAAACACATAGATTAAGAAAACATTTCAAAAAGTATTTTAAAATACAGTTGATATGCAATCTTATATTTATTTTTAGGTTCAGATGTACAATATTGTGACTCAACATATCAATCATTTGGTCATGACCCTCAGTGAAATCTAAAATTTCCTAAGGTACTAGTACTGAGTTGTATTTTTCAATCTAAGAGGGAATTTTGTAGCTAGAAAAAGAAGATCACCAGACAATGTGAACAGAGAAAAGGCAAATAGGTACTCTTTTGGAGACTGAGCACTGGACTATGATCTCCTTAGATCCATACAATTAAAACCAAGAATTTCCAATAAAGAAAACAAGAGACGTAACACTTTTTGAAAGGCTGTCTGCATTCACAATATGGGTTTCCCTGTCACACCTTTATTCAGTAAAGCTAGCTTACATGAATCCATGGCCCTTAATTGTGACAAGATATAGAATGACCACTTGTTATCTGTGTTTAAAATATATCTTTCAGGGTGCCAATGGCCTATTATAATTAAAAATAATGAAAGAAAATTTTATTTGCTTTTTAAAACTTTCAACCCACAGTTGGAGGGATTATGGAAATGAATAAATATCTCCTGAGTACTAGGAATAATGCTAGACACAGTATGCACATCATTACTAATAAACTCAGTTCAACATGCAGAGTATTATCATTTATTCTTATAGATGAACAAACAGAAACTGAAAGACGTTTAATGACAGAACTGATATCTGAATACAGATCTTTCTTGATCCAAAAATCCATGAGCATCCACACCATTATCTTATCCTTTTGCCTGTTCTGATTTATGATTATGATTGCAAAGATCATTGAAAGATTATGGTATATGTCTTGGTATGGGGTTAAAAATTTTTCTGTTGAACTTATTCTTTAAGGGTTGAGATATAGCAAACAGAGTAAATGTCACCAGGCACAGTGTGTGTGAAGTAAGTACAATTTTTCCCAGCAATGGAGCACATGTTCACTGCCCAGTGAAATCACTTACTGCGCCTTCTTCTGAGCCAGAAACACATTAAAAGTTAGCCAAATTTTCTCCATCTGATACTATAATCTGTGGATATTTTTATAGGGCAGATGTGGGTATTTTGCTGCTTCTTATGGCTTATGCCCCAAGCGATTGTCATTCTTTCCCCAATTATCTTAACAGTGATTTCCAAAGACATAAAAAACATAAATTTGAGTGCTGTCATTTGCTCCACATTGCCCTTATCACAGTAGGCAATAGAAATTACACCAAAAAAAGTGGCAAGTGTGTGTGCTCAAGTTAGAAGTTCTTAATCTAAACCCATTAGGGAAAATTTAAGTGATTTAGTAGGACACAGATCAACACCTAAAGAACACACGGTGTGATTGCGAGCTTGAGGATTATATAATAAAAGATGGCAAAGGTAAACCAACGGTTTTCAGAAAAGAATCCCAGGGCAAACGTAAGAAGTGATCAAAGAGGAACATTGCTAACGGCTTTAAAGCTTTTGGTAAATTAATGAGAATGACCTAGGTTAACCCATAAATTAGCTAAGTCAGCTATCATGTTATTTATGATAGCAGCATAGTGCCAGAAAACAAAATTTAGGTATTGATGTATGAGCCTGTTTCTGTGTGTTCAAAATGGATTTAGTTTTAAATACCTTCTTGATATAGTTCACATTTCTTCTTTAATACTTGTAAAATAAACTCTTGTGTATTCTATAATCATTCATGATCTCTGAATGTTCTTTATTTCATAGTACAGTTTTCTATTTTAAGCATAGTCTTATATGATGTGCATTTATTTTTCTTTTAACATATATACATGTTGTGGCATGATTTAGATAGATGCATCATAGCAAATATTTCCAAAGTATTATTAGTACTATTTTGACTTCTGAAGACCTTCTTACAAGACGATATAATATGCTGCTTCTATTTTCTATTTTTCCTTGTATTGTTGAAATTTATTTAGTATTTATTATTTATTCCTATTCTAACTCATGGAAACAGATGTTAGATTATCACTATCTTTAATCAGCAGTAAAAATACTTATAAACACCAAATTCCTTTAATCTCCATTATTTCTTGACCCTTTAATTAACTGACTTCTTTAAAAAAAATTTTGAGTACTGGGTATAGAAGCAGGCATATTGTGAGCACTTCATGTTATCAACCCTCTAAAGAAGATAAGTGTTAGTAGACCTATTTTATTTCAATTAGACTAACCAAATGAATTCAAGTTGGTTATCTGATGAAAATAAAATCCATAGAAGTATCTAAATGAGATAAAATTTAATTCCTGATTAAACTGAAAAAAGTTAGGTTGCCTTAAATCATTCTAGGATTCAGGCATGTCGAAATTTGTTTGAAAGTTGGCAGCATTATAGCTATACCTCCTTCAATTATGACACAAATGTTATCAGATTGAACACTACCAGGAAATTAACTGTGGAACATTTTGATGAAAATGTTCAGTACAAATAAAATTTGATTAGCTAAAAATATTTTAAAATTTTCACTGACTTAAATAATGCAAAACAGCCCTTCTCTGATTGTATATTACACAATAGAAATAGCCATCAGAAGCCAAAGAAATAAGATAATGGACTAAAGGAATAAGCACTCCTTTCAAAAATACCCTGATGTAAATAAAGCATCTCTGTATGAACCTAACGTTCAGTTATCAACCATCTTCACTGTGTGGCTTCAGGTTTCAAATTCCATTAATTTGAATGAGCATAAGTTGGCTGAACAGAGAAAGCATTAGCAATGGAGGAAGATGATTGTTCAAAACCAGGATATGAACCCTCTTTTGACCATCTAAAGTGTGATTTTTCTCAAAGATAACCCATTTCAAACCAGTAGTGACTACTCATTTTAATTAGTTGCAGACAGTTTTGTAAATTAAATTCCTGCTTCTAAAGTCAAAATTCCAGAAAGAGAATGCTTTCATTTTGTTAATTGCTAGATGCATTTTCAAAACAGAGTAGAATGAAGGAGGGGTTCCTAATCAGCAGGTTGTTTTTAAATGCCACCTGCTCGGGGCTATGCAGCAGTCTCCTAGTAGGACTAGAGTGTTAGCTTGTTGAATGTGAAAGTTTGAGGTTGCCTTTCGAATAAACCATACTAGTTACATTGATTCAATGTCAAATCAAAGCCAATCTTTTTTCTCCAGTCATGTGCCTTCATGATTCTGACTTGAATTGGGCATACTAAAGTTATTTGAATTAAAAGTATGATTTAATACCCCAATACAAGAATTGATGCTATGAAGTACAGCATGCTAATCCCTTTTGTGATATTCGCTCCCTTAGTGGCCTAAGGCAAAAATCTTTGTGTATGTTTCAAAGACGTATGAAAGTGAATGTAAAAGTACAAATCACATGCACCTACACAAGCCCCTCTATCTCAATCAAAGGGAAAAACTTGCTTGAGATTTAGATCACGTTTGGGAGAAGAAAAAAACCTTAAAACCAGTTTCTCTATGCAAGTAAAATTCTTCAAGGCTTCCTCCTACCTGCAAATGTGAGAACATTAGAAGTGGCTTTAGGAGATTCAGGAAAGGATTTTCAAGGAGAGACTGACCTCTGGAGGCAGAGAGAGAGCCCTTTTGGCCAGATACTCCTCTTTTTCTCAGAGACGTTAAGTAAAGGACTGACATGAAAAGATGACATTCTTGGCAAATTCCATTAGGTATCTCACCTTCCTCTCCAACTTCTCCTACCATACCCTCAAACTGACTTGTAGACGAGCTAATAAAATCATAAATGGTGAAAAATAAAAATTTTGGAAATTGTGCACCTCTGGACCATTAATTTCATGAGTAAAGAGATTTGTTTTATTCATATTTATATTCTCATCTTTTAGCAAATGCCTGACACATGTTACTAAATAAAATGTCGTAGAAAGATTAAATGAACAAATTAATAATTCAGGACTAATTTCTATATTCTACAAAGTTTATGTGAATTGCACAAGGTCCCATACTTGGGAGAACGCCTGGGTGTTGATTGAACATTTACCACAAACAGGTGCAGGAGAATCGCTAAGCCTGAGAAGAGAACCAAAAGAAGCCCTATGGAGCAGACAGTAGCTATGATTATTTTATGACAGTTCCCAAACACTGACCCCTATATGTCCATCCTTGGAATGACTTTGATCATTTATTTTTTCAGAAGGAATCCACAAACTTCACTAGCTTCATGAGAACAAAGAAAGGGAAGTTGGAGGGGGAAGAACTGCTTGCTCAGCGTGACTCATAAAAAGCTTCATTTTCTGCAAGATCATTCTCTACCTACGAGATGATGCAAATTAATCTAATTTAAGACACTGAGCATTGTTAACTGACTTACTTCTAGTAAGGTCTGTTTGAAACATTTGATCAGTCACTTAAATTTTAATGCTGGTAAATGAATCATGTAAAAGAGACTTTAGCCGTGGAAAAACGTGAAACCATTGTTCTTCTTGTTAAACAGTTGTCAAGGCACTGGCAAAGCCAAGACAGAATGTTTTTCCTTAATTATCCAACATATGATATTTCCAGGTAAAGATAGAACTGGAAAAATTCAATACTTACGGAAATTGTTCAAATTGTTTCATAGTTTAACACCATTTTTACTTAGACTGTGACTATGGTTCTGTGTTTTCTATGCTGCTTAAGCTATATAGTGGGCTTTTGGCCACTGAGTGCCCCAGTGTACAGTATAGAGCATAAAAACACAAAACAAAAGAAATTGCTACAATTAGAGGATGGATTTTATGAACTCATTGTTCTATTAAGGCCACTCTTGCTTTCTCTTCATTTAAATTGTGCTCCCAGAAGTGGTTCTTAAAGTGAAAAAGAAAAGCTACAAATACAAGCTAAACTTTTTCTTCCCCACAAATATGTATAACCTTCTATATATGTCTAAATTCTTGTTTCAAACCCTTAAGCTCTCAAGTTTTCTCATCTCTTAGTTTCTCTGCCACACAATCTAGAATTAGTCTACATTAGTAGTCACATTTATTTTTTAATATAAGCATATTTTTAATTATAAAAGTAAGGTTATGCTTTATGTATAATACAGAGACAATTTAAAAAATTTATAAGTCTGTTACCAAATCACTACTAACCTTAGTGATCACTACTAATCACTACTAAGTCTAGATAATCACTACTAACATTTTAATTATTTCTTCTTGAGTTAACAGTTAAGCCTATATTTATTTTCACATTCTCCTTTCCTTATGTAATATAGTATTCTGATACTATTAAAATTTAGTTTTAATGGTTTCTTGCTTTTTGCTTGTTTTTGACTTGTTTTTATGTCTTTCAAAGTCTTTAGTACTCTTATAAACATGCTTTTAGTTTTTATAAATTATATTAGTGACACTTTATTTTTAAAGAATATTTTAAGTTGCTTCCAGCACTTGGCTATTGTAAATTGTGCTACTATAAACATTGGGGTACTTAGGTTATTTTGAATTGGTATTTCAGGATGCAGAAGGTATAATCTCAACAATGAAAATGCCAGGTAATTCCATTTTTAGTTCACTGAAAAAATTCCATACTGTTTTCCACAGTGGCTGCATGAGTCTGCATTCCCACCAACAGTGCACTAGGGTTTCCTTTTTTCCAAAACCTCAGCAGCACTTATTTGTTGATTTGGTTATGATGGCAATTCTGACAGGTATGAAGTGGTACCTCATTGTGGTTTTAATCTTCATCTCTAAGTGCCCATCAGTAAATGTTGCGCGTGGGTCACCAGCCAGCAGTGACCACGGAACGCTGTGGATGGCTCGACGATAAACACGCGAGAAAAAACATGCACAGAGACAAACTAGTTTCTGTGGGGAAGTAGGGACGGAATGGCCACCCCCCCTAGTGGGGAGCGCGCTGATTTACCATCCATACCTGTGCTTTTATTAGGCTCATTTTGCATAATAGTTCAGGTAAAGTACAGTACTCATTAGGGGAAGTAAGGAACTATAGAAAACAAAGAACTCTGCCGGTCTATTGAGTCAGGGGTCAAAGAGCTGTAAGACTGAGGAACAAACTAACTTCCTCCTAAGACCCTTCTCATTCAACTGAGAGCATTCTAAACAAAGAAGGTTTCACAGTAATTTACATATTCTTTCTTAGGCCTGATCACCCTGGGGAATCCACACTTCTCAGTACCAAGCTGTACCACCCTGTCATTGTTTCAGGCTTAGGTGGAGCAAGGGAACTAGGTAACCAAGAGATAAGGAGATTTTCTCCCAGACGCTGAGAACTCAGGCTATGTCAAAGCCGAGGAGCGAGGGTCCATCACCCCCCTTTTGCTGCAGCCCCCCCAAGTCCTTCTTTTTGGGGGGCCTCCCAAAGTGATCGTGCCTGGCTTAGGTCGTTTCCCCGGTGGGGAATCTTACCCGTCTTTGGCTAACCGACCAAGCTTTTGGGGGGTTCAGTTATGAATAAAGCAGCAGAAGCAGCATTCCTGCCAGGAAGATAAGCTTTTGTCTCCTTGCTGGCTTACGGTTCCAAGGGCGTTCCCTTAGCCTTAGCTTAGGCGGGGGTTTCAGCTTCTGATACCAGTCAGGGCGGTTCCCAACAGTAAATACATGGATCAAAAAACTATGGTATATTTATTTACACAATGGAAACTACACAACAGAAAGAGAGAAGGAGCTCCTTTCTTTCACAATAGCATGGATGTAACATGCTAGGGAGCATTATGATAAGTGAAATAAGCCAGGTGGTAAAAGGCAAATACCATATGATCTCACCTATAGACATACAAGTCCAGGACTCTCAGAGACTCCCAAAGAAGGTGAATCCAAGAAGAAACACACCAAGACACATAATAATTACATTACCCAAGATTAAAGACAAGGAGAGAATCTTAAAAGCAGCAAAAGAAAAGGGGATACTCGCCTACAAAGGAGTTCCCAGAAGGCTCTCAGCTGATTTCCTAAAAGAAATCTTACAGGCAAGAAGGGGCTGGAAAGAAGTATTCAAAATCATGAAAGGCAAGGACCTACAACCAAGATTACTCTATCCAGCAAAGCTTTCATTCAGAATGGAAGGGCAGATAAAGTGCTTCTCAGATAAGGCCAAGTTAAAGGAGTTCATCATCACCAAACCCTCATTATATGAAATGTTAAAGGGACTTATCTAAGAAAAAGAAGATAAAAACTATAAATAGTAAAATGACAACAAGCTCACAACTATCAAGAACTAAAACAAAAACTAAGCAAACATCTAGAACAGGAGCAGAATTACAGAAATAGAGATCACATGGAGGGTTATCAGTGTTGAGGAGGAGGGGGAAAATGGGGGAAAAGGTACAGGGAATAAGAAGTATAATTGGTAAGCACAAAATAGACAGTAAGTGGTTAAGAATAGTATAGGAAATGGAGAAGCCAAAGAACTTCTATGTATGACCCATGGACATGAACTAAGAGGGGAGAATGCTGGAGGGAGGAGGGGTAAAGCATGGAAGGATATAAAGAGGAGAAAAAATGGGGCAACTGTAATAGCATAAAATATACTTAAAAAACAAAAATATTCACATACAAAAGAAAAAAAGATGTCATTTTTCTCTCATCATACTTTTCAAACTTCTGATTCTCCCTTTTCCTCCACTATCCATCACTTTTAGTAGCTTGTATTATTTTTTTAAGTATTAGGAAAATTTGATTTCAAGATTTGAAAGGTCAGCCAAAATTTGAAAATGCAGAAAACTTACTCTTTAATACTTCCAATTATACTTTTATATTGCTCTTAATTTCTTAGTTTCCATGTAATCCTACATAATTTCAGCAAACACTATTGTATATCATCAATGTATTTTTAATCTCTGCCAACTGTTGTTTTATTATTTTCTTTTTATTTCGGGGAACTATGGATTCTTCTTTTATACTTAGGAAGACATAATGTTTTTATAAAACATTTCTCCGATCCCTGTGTCACTTTATTTTGTGAGATCTATTCCTCCCTTGAGTCTTACCATTGGTAATGCCTATTCTCAAGATAGGGTATGTTTAAATAATCTTTTATGCTGCATTATTTCTCTTTTTCTTATTTTAAAACTAGGAGAACTTGTTAAAGATATGAGCCCAATCTTCAGAAAATACCAAACCCAAGCACACATAAATGTGCTAGTCAGTGGAATATGGAGATTTATTGTTGTTCTTTCTCTGCACACATTTCACTTTTCTGTACTTGAATCTGAAAGTTGAGCAGAAATACATGGCTTATATTCCAAATCAATCTTTCATAGGCAGAAATCTTGTGAAGCTATGATGTCCCGACATGAGAGTTTCTCTTACCCTACTTCTTAGAACAAAGATTAACAACAAATGCCCAGCATTTCATCTTCTTTTCTGACTGAAGAACATTTACTCACACAGAATACACTAACAGAGATACTTGGGATTAAAGAAGAAAGAAAGAGGAATGAAGATACCATACAGTAGTGGATGCCTCTGGAGTTTTCAAGTTGGTTCAGAACTTTTTTGAAAACAGGGAATGAATAATGTAAAATAAGTAAATTCAGGCAGGGAACTTTGTTCTCCTGTAGTGCATCATAATTGGAGATTTTCAATCCAGTCCTATCAACCTTGCTACACATCAAATTATTGCCCAGAATCTGGCACTGGAATAAAATTCAGTACTAATTTTCAGTATCACTTTGAGTTCACTAATTTTGGTGCTTCTTAAACTTAATAATGGGAATTGGAAATAATTATGTCAGGGAATACTAAGCATCCCAAACTGGAATCTACACTGTAATTATTTTTGTCAGATATATCTTTAATCAAGTGGATAAAATTTTAATCTGCTGAATTGTGGCATTGGAAACAATCTCAATTTAATTTAATTCAATTTAATCCTATTTATGTGGTAATTACTATATTTCTGTTACTGGAGACAGAATCGAAAATTGGCATAATTGAAAAAGGAAATATATCCCTTCATATAACAGAAAGTTCATGAAAAGAGTGGTCCATGTGTGGATAGTTCATGAATCCTAATAAGATATTTAGTTCTTGAGCTTTTTCCATTTTTCAGTGTCTCATTTCCACTTTCTTATGTTGATTTCATTTCAAGCAAATTTTGCTGTGTAGCATCTGGAAACTCTAAACATGAGTTCTTCTAGTACAACAATAACAGCCAAAAAAAGAGTTTGTACCTCTCATATTATTGGATGATATGTGAACCAACCCCCATGGTCAAAGTGATGTGAAAATTTGAACAGTTCTGGGTCAGTCAGGCATCTGAACTGAAGGCCAAATATTCCCTACCAAACATGTGGAGTTTGCACCATGGAGATAATTATGGAAAGAAAATCAAAGTGGAATTTCTCAGGCAATACAAATTTCTATATGTTTGTGAACTTTCTCTGTAGCTAAAGACAGAGATCTTGCATTATCATGATCCTTGAATCTAGATCCCAGGAGTGTCAGTGTCTGAGTGTCTAAGGGTGGAGTGCTTTCCACTTGCCCCTAGCCTCAGAGCAATATACAAGAATAGCATGGGATGTGATGACATGGTCAATGTGACACTTTATACCAATTTGCATTTCAATTTGTGACTTTTTATAATGGTGACAATTGTTTCCTTGGATTGGAAAAGGAAATAAATAGAAGAAAAAAACTGAGAGGCTTCCCTTTGATTGGAAGGGGAAATAAATAGTAAAAAAAATTGGGACCTCTCAATGAGGTCCCAGGACAATCTCATACTTTAACTTCCATCTTTATGCCTTTGCTAAAACTGACTGTAGCTTGGAACATATATTTCAGTATTTTTAATCAAAGGATCAATGTCATTATACCCTAAGCTATATAATTTGCTTGTTCACATAGACAAGGAGCTTTTAAAATTTTTCTACCAAGTTTGTAACTCTTACCTTGGTTCTCATATTATCTGTGTTCCTTGATAAAAAGAATGCCATTTAACAGATGTTTTGTTAGCACATAACCAGAATTGCATATTTCCCAGCTTAGAACAGAGGGATACTCATTTCCCCCATACATAAGTCAGCTCACTCTATCCCATATGATATACTTTGTTATCTTATCATCCCCAGAACTGAGAATAAGGGAGAATTGTTTCCTTCCAAAAAACCTGAAATACTGTTACTTGAAAAGGATGACTGCTTCTCCACAGATAAAAATGATGGATTACTAGGTTTTTCTAGAATAGGCCTAGTAGAGAAAATAGAGCCAAAATTACCACAAAAAGAGATAACCCTTTATTCTATACCTACCAATGAGACATCACTCTATGATCTCCATGATCTGAGACTCAGAAATGATTACAAAGTCCAAAGAACAAAGACAAATGCCAGGGAAGAGGCTGAGAAAACATATTATCCCAAGCACTTAGAATGATGCATGCCAAATTTGAGTATATGCATGCATATAAACATTATTTGAGAGCTCGAGCATATTCAGGAAAAAATGAATAGGTAAATTTGGTTAAAATATGAAATATTGAGAGGTAGAAAAATTAGAAATGCTGCTGGAAAAATAGTCATCATACTGTGAAGTACTTTTTTTTTTAAACAGTTGCTCAAGTACTACAGCAGTACAGTTGTCTCTATTTTCATACCTTCATCCCACCCATCCCCGCCTCTACCCTGGAACCTATCCCCTTTGTCTTTGTCCATGGGTCCTTTATACATATTCCTTGATGGCCCTTCCCTCTTTTCCCCCCCATTGTCCTCTCCCACCTCCCCTCTGGTTGTTGTCAGTTTGTTCTTTATTTCAATGTCTCTGGTTATATTTTGCTTGTTTGTTTGTTGTGTTGATTAGGTTCCACTTACAGGTGACATCATATGATATATTTCTTTTCCCACCTGGCTTACTTCAGTTAGCATATGCTCTCCAGTTCCATCCACACTGTCATGAAGGCTAGGAGCTCCTTCTTTCTTTCTGTTGCATAGTATTCCATTGTGTAAAAGAACCATAGTTTTTTTAATCCACTCATTTACTGGTGGGCACTTCAATTACTTCCAGCACTTGGCTATTGTAAACTGTGAAGGACTTTTGATTCTTAGATGAGATTTTTTCCCCTAATTTGATGAAAAAGATAAAACCTTGAAAATTTGTGAATAAGGGACTTAACTTTATGACCAAACTTGCACTTAGGAAGATGACTCTAGCAATGGCAAGTGAATTAGATGAAAAGGAAGATAGAATGAAAGATGTCCAATAGATTGGAATTCCTGAGTTTAGTGGACTCTCTCTGTTGCCCAGCATTAGCCCTGTGTTCCTCACTCCCTGTCTTCCTTCCTTCCTTTTTTTATCCTTCTTTCCGCTTTTTTCCTCTTTTTCTCTTTCCTTTAGTTTAATTCTTTTGATTATAATTAAACTAATAAAATTTTACTTTAATTAGGGTAAATGAGGTTGGGGATTTCTTTAGACAGCCTAACTTTGTCTGACACTATATGTCCAACGGGGCCCCAAATTTTCCAGACACATTATTGAAGAATTCTCTAGGACCACACTGACTATTTAATATTGAGAAGATTGTTTTTATTTCTGTTTCACCTTAAAAAAATGAAACTGACACATAAAATTATTCTTAACATTTTACAATTTAGGAATATTTTATTTATCTGAATAGTTTTTTGTATACAATAACATTCTAGATCACTGGCCAAAATATATCAAATTTATTGCAATGTCAAGTACGTATTCTTCATTTTTACCTTTTATTTTCAATAATTATTTTATATGTTCCAGGAACTGTGCAAAATATACATTTTAATATTTTATTACATATAATTTAAAATACATACAATAATAAAAATAATAAAATGAAACCTCTATATACCTATCACCTAGATTTAACAACATCATAGCAAATATTTTTAAATAAACTTAAATTCACACTTTTTTACATCACTAATTGTAAAAAGGAAATAGACCTTTTTGGTTTTGTATTACAGAAGATAAATAAAAATGCATATAACTTTCTTTTCTACATTATATTTGATGACTTTCTCATATATGTACATTAAAGAGGTGTTTATATTACTTATCAGTGAAAACAACTACTCACTCCTTACAAAATATTCATGTACTTTCTTATAGCTTCACTAATATAAAAGCAGCCTGAAATTTTTCCTTCAATTATTCACCTGTAGTGATCCAAATTATTGCAGTATTTGGGTGAATCAGGCAATTTTGTCTGTTTAGAGAGTGGATAATTGTGTCCTGAGCAAATTATTTGGACAAATTCTGAATGGCATTATCCAGTAAATTATAATCAATAGGTGCTTATTTAATAAATTATGTGTCCAGAGAGTAGAGACCCATGTGAACCAATAGTCAAGAATTCAGCATGACCTCTCCTCATGCCGTGACTTGCTTTGTGAATTGGAAAAATCAGTTAACCTTTCAGTTCTTCAGTTCACTCATCTATGAACTGAAAAGAGTAACATTTGCCACCTAACTCAGCAGTATTTTGTGAAGGTTAATGAGCTTCAGAGTTTATAAAGTGCCTTTTCTTCTTGGATTGAAAGACTCTTGAAGAGTACCAAGTATCACTGCTATTTTTTACCTTACAGATACAGTAAATTATTCTTGGAAAGAACTATGATATTACAAAATATGTAATAAAATACTTCTATTAGCATTCTCTCACATTTATTATGTTATCAGAGGCATGAGAAAAGTTTCAGCATCACTGCTGTCAATCTGGATTCACATAACCATTAGGGTCTGAAATATTTGTGGCCTAATAACATGCATGTTAGACAGAGTTCTTTCAACTTCAACTTATTTTCTAATTGTTGTTCAAGTACAGTTGTCCCCATTCCCTTCCCCACTACTCTCCCCCATCTGACCCACACCCACCTCCCACTCTCAATCCTATACCCTTTGGGCTTTGTCCATGGGTCCTTTATACATGTTCCTTGATGGCGCTTCCCCTTTTTTCCGCCATTATTCCCCTCCTCTCTCCCTTCTGGTTACTGTCAGTTTATTCTTTATTTCAATGTCTCTGTTTATATTTTGCTTGCTTGTTTGTTCTGTTGATTAGATCCATCTTATATGTGACTTTAAAATTTGAGTGAAATTATCAAAATTTTATGCAGGCAAAAGAGTTAATCTTGCTATTTTAGAAAGAAATGCCAACCTGTTAGCTATTTAATCAACATATATCATTTTAATCAACATATCATCATTTTACTATAAATATTAAATAACTCTTATTGTACTTTATATTAAGACAATATGTTTTTGGGAAAACCACATCTTACATATTTCCATTACCTTCCATTTACCTAATAAACAAGAAAATCAAGAGGAAAACATACAAAGTACATATATTTGCGCTTTTTATTTCTTTCTCAATAAGAGCAAGAAACAATGCCAAAAGACAAGAGAAAAAAATATGCTCATGTTTTCTTACTGACTATGGAAATCAGAAAAATTATGTAGTATATTTATATTCCAAAGTAAATGCAATTTTAAAGCAACATAATCTATAAATTTATTAAAAAATAATTCTTGAAGTTTGGGGCATTTCCCCTGCAAGGACTGTCAGTGTGAGGGATTTATTTTCTTTAGTCTTTCAAAAGTGATAGATAAATATAAAATTCAGAGACTTTGAAGGCTATCATCAACATAGTCAACATGTTCTTCTTTGCTGTTTCACAAAAAATACAAACCATTTTTCTGGATGGCAGCTAGACTACATCTCCAAGTTTGTATGAACAGGAGAAAAACAAACGCAGAGAGTTAATATAAACTTTTAAAACTGTGGTTTCATAAAACTGTCATTCAGAGACCAGTAAAGACTCTGATCTATCTACTTATTGGGGGCCATTAACAACTCTGGGCAGATGTTTGTTAACATAGTAATTAGCCAGAAAGCTGTGAGGACTTGCAATAGGTTCTTTTTCCTATAAAAATATTTATAATTCTGCACAGGGTTTCGCAGAATGAATGGCAACTTACTAACTGAAAGAAATTAGAAAAAAAACCTTGCAATTGAGATACACAACAGAATTAGAAGAGACTTCCTCAAATCCTAACAGGTATTTGTTAAGCATCTAAAAGATATCCAGAATTTTTCTATAAGCCACAGAAGCTTCTCTTCTTTTACCAAAAACAGAGTTGTCATAACGTTGGTATGCCCCCTCATTCTAAAATGTACCATTCCAAAAACAGCATCTTGTATGGCAAATACTCTAGCCAGTTACTCTAGGACCTTTGATTTGGGCTCCTTGGCCGACAGTGGTCAAATGACATTCATGGTCTATTGGAGTTGGTTTGGCTTATTGGAGTAATTTCTGATTAAAGTATGACACAATATTTATATTTTGTCATGAGATAATATTTTATCTTATATATTTTTAATCTCTTTATCAAACACAGATTATGTATAATTAAAGTCAATCACATCTGACAGAAAAAAGAGGCACCTAATTTACATATTACCTACTAAATTTGCTTATTTTAAATCCTCTTTAGGAATATTACAGATACTACATATGCCATTTATTATTTTTATAATAATGTATTCTAAATAGTGACAAAATTGTCTAAGTCATACATATGATGATATGATAAACCTTGCTTTCTTTACCTGTGTTAAAATGTTATGAAGATATTTAAAACCAAAGATCTTAGACTTTTGGATTTCAGAGGTCAGTCTTTTTTTTTAAACCAGAATGAAGGAATACAAAGAGCAATATAATTTGACTAACTCATTAATTTGCCAAGTAAGGAAATTATTTTTTAAAAATTTATCCCACATAACTACTATTTTATAAAAAGTGACTTTTTTACAAAAATATTAAGGGCAAGTTTTTGAACTAAAGTGTTTATGTTCAGAAGGCAAGTTAGTTAATTTTATCTTTACATATATTTCCATATTTTTTCTCATTTAGTCATTTACATATATTTCCATATTTTTTCTCATTTAGTTGTGAACTTGAGGCTCAGAACCAGCCCTGGCCTCAGAACTTGCACATGGGAACCACAGCATTACATTTCCTTAAGAGAAGAAAGAAAATTAAATTCTGCATAAAACATAAGTTCTGCATTTTAGAAAACCAGCTCTACATTAAGGATGCCTGTGTAAACTCATTTGGCTAGCTGGCTATCTAGTCATGGTTATAATACTTGGATGTGTTTTAGGAGGCAAACTTCTCATCTCTTGCAGGAACAAGAAAATGTATATATATTGCTGTTTGGTTAGATACCAACTAGTGTGTCTATGCGGACCTGGGGGTATAGGCTGGCTATCAGTTAGAAAGATTTTTTGCATTTTGGGTAAAGAACAAAGAAGAACATGTTGACTATATCGATGATAATCTTTAAAATCTTTAAATTTTATTGAAACAGACTCATAAATACAGAGAATAGACTGTTAGTTGCCAGAGGGAAGGGGGCTTGAAGGATTGGGTGAAAAAGGTAAAGGAATTAAGAATTACAAACTGGTAATTACAGGATAGTCATGAGGATGTGAAGTACAGCACAGGGAATATAGTCAACACTATTATGATAACTATGTATGGTGCCAGGTGGTTACTGGAAATACTGGGGGATGGGAACTTTGTAAAGTATATGATTGTCTAACCACAATGCTGTACACTGAAGCTAATATAAAATAATATTAAATCTAAACTGTCATGGAAAAATATTATTTAAAAATCTCTCAATTTTACTTTTATATTTTATTTTCATTTTGGAAGACAAAAGAAATGACTTCCTCACCAGCACAAGTCATTGGACAGTGACACCCCAAAACTGCTCAGTTTGGTCTCATTGTGGAGTCATCCCTGAGACTAACTTCATCTGCACAATTTTGGTTTCTACAGACTGAAAATACTAGTGCTGAAAAATCCCTGGACAGTGGATTTGGAAGTAAATCATTATACAAGAGAAGTATTTCCTTCCTTTTACTGCTTAACTTAGCAAAATGAACTCATTTTAGTTTTATAAAATGCAGGCAAGAATTCAGTTGTGAAAGGCCCTTATTTTTACTTTAAACAATGTAATCTTTTTCCTTTACATAACCTTTTAGTATTATCATTTAATAACTAGAATAGCCTGCATGATGGTAGTTTTTGGCATTACAAAGAGACTTTGAAAATATCATTTTCAACTTAATATATATTGCATACTAAGTACATAGTCAGGAAATTTGGTTTGCAGAATAATCATATCAGCCTACCAATTAGAAGGCTGAATGTGCTTGTTCTCATTCTCACTGACTTCATTGTTTTTCCGAGCTTATTGTGTTACCCTGAGGTTTCTCACTTATGAGAAAGGGTTACTTAGAAATAAGCACACAAAGAGAAGTAAAGATATTTCAGTATTTTATTTAAATAACAGTAGAATTCACATTTTCCCAAATTTATTGGGTGTCTGATCTCAAAATAATAATCAAATATGAGAGAAATGAGCATATTAAATAAATCTGTGTTTATACAATGCTCCTATAATAACATTGAGAAAATATTAACCTATGAGAAAATATTCTTTTATCTGGAGAGTTCACTGTATATTTTTCTTTTTTGACAGTTTAATATTAACTTGTGTATTTAGTGTTGGAAGAAAAATATTTGGGGGGAAGAATAAATTAATTCCATCAAGGCACTGGCATCAGGTACATAACAGTCAAAGAAGCTTGTTTTCATAGGTACCAATATAGTTATTTAGCTATACTGTCTTCTAAAGTAACTGTGAGTCAGATGATTCAGTATCTTCAAAAAGGGGACTAATGGGGCTATACGTATGTAATTCAGACTACTATCTGACTCATTTAGCTATGACACTGCATCTCGGTGGGAATCACTGTTCTGTTTTGACTTTATTAATAAAGCAGCTAAGAGAGAAATATATTTACAATGTCAAGCCTCAAGAAAGAAACTTTTCTCTCTCTTCCTTAACAAATACTACTCAAGAATATGTAGAATCCTACACAGTGCAAGGCCTAGACTGTTCAGTAATTTCCAGGCATTATACCCTGTATGTCAGACTCTCAAGGAGAAGATGCAATTTATAGGAAACTTGAAGTTCTTCAGGTGACTTTATTCTTTATGTATGTATTGTAAATCAAAGGCTGAAAAGTAAAAATTTGATGGTATTTATTGGTCTGTGATTACTGGGGAGCTTAAACAGCAGAAATTTGTTGTCTCATTGTTCTGGAGTTAAAAGTCTGAGATCAAGGTGTCATCAGGTTGATCTCTTCGGAGGGCTCTGCAGAAGGATTTGTTCTATGCCTCTCTTCTAGCTTCTTGTGCTTGGCGGCAAACTTTAGTGTTCCTTGGGGCATAGACACATCATCCTGATCTCTGTCTTCATGTTCACAAGATATTCTCCTCATCTTAGATGTGTTCAAATGTCTTCTTTTTCTTTCAAAAGAGATTAGGTTAGGCCCCATTTTAACTTGATCATATGCAAAAATCCTATTTCCAAAAAAAAGTCATATGCACCAGAACCAGGGATTATAGCTTTAACTTCATTTTAGGGGACACAATTCAATTCATAACACTGGGTCTACCCAGAGATCTGCATTTCAATTCTGATAAGCTCTTAGAAATTGGCACAGACTATAATACTGGGATTTTGCTATATGGATTACATTATATTTTTTTAAAAATGAGCAGGAAAATACAGGAAACCCAAGAAAATATCTAAAATTAAATCAACTTAGTTTTGAATACTCTTATTTTACTGACATATAGCCACACTGTCATTATTTATTTCCTACCATTCTCACCCAATGAATCTACTAACATATAACACAAATTTTTTAAAAGCTAAATTTTGACTAAATTCTTGTAGTTTCTCAACTTGATTTATTTTAATAAAAAAAAAGCCTATGAAATGGGTTTCTGTTTCTTGACTAGACATAATTGCATTAAGGAAAAATACAGAGTGAAGAAATGCCTCAATGTAAATAACACATAGACATGTGTTCCTTAGATAAACAGGCCATAGCTGTATGAATCCAATGTTTTTCTTTCCAATCATTCTTTGTCATATCAACTGATTTCTTCACTATTTATTGATTAGCTGCGCAGACAATACGATTTTGTCATTAAAGCAGCTGAAAACATCAGATTGACTCTTTTTGATCTGTTTCATATAAACACTATTATTTTCAAAGTATTCTCAAATCCTTCATCTGACTTCAGAACAAATGGAATTTTAAAAAAAAATTCTGCTAACAGCTAAAAATAAAGTGAGTTCTGCACTCGATTTGCCTAACAGTAGTAAAAATCTGAGCCAAGGATTTTAGGAATTAAACCTCAGAGCCATAAAAACCTTAAGATAGTCCTACTTGACTGTATCTGGAACTAAATTGATTTATTTTTTTTCTTTATTCTTTCTTTTTACTGTTCAAGAACAGTTGTCCCCACTTTCCTGACACCACTTTCCTCTGCCCTACCCACCTCCACCTCCCATCCTCAATCCCACCCTCAAGCCCTTTGGCTTTGTCCATGGGTCCTTTATACATGTTCCTTGATTACCCTTCCTCTTCTTTCCTGCATATCCCCATACCCACTCCCCTCTGCTTACTGTCAAGTGTTCTTTACTTCCTGTGTCTGGTTATATTTTGCTCATTTCTTTGTTTTGTTGATTAGGTTCCATTTATAGGTGAGATCATATGGTATTTGTCTTTAACCCCCTGACTTATTTCACTTAGCATAATGCTCTCCAGTTCCATCCATGCTGTTGCAAAGGGTAGGAGTTCCTCCTTTCTTTCTGCTTCAAAGTGTTCCATTGTGTAAATGTACTAGAGGTTTTTGATCCACTTATTTACTGCTGGGCACTTATGTTGTTTCCAGCCCTTGGCTATTGTAAATTGTGCTGCTATGAACATTGGGGTGCATAGGTTATTCTGAATTGGTGTTTCAGGATTCTTAGGTATAATCTCAGCAGTGGAATTGCCAGGTCAAAAAGTAGTTCTATTTTTAGTTTTTGAGGAAACTCTGTACTGTTTTCCACAGTGGCTGCACCAGTCTGCATTCCCATCAACAGTGTACTAGGGTTCCCTTTTCTCCACATCCCTACCAGCACTTGTAGTTTGTTTATTTGTTCATGATGGCCATTCTGACTGGTGTGAAGTGGTATCTCATTGTGGTTTTAATTTGCATCTCTCTTATGGCTAGTGGTGCAGAGCATCCTTTCATAGCTCTCCAGGCCTTCTGTATACCCTCCTTGGAGAAGTGTCTTTTTAGGTCCTTTGCCTACTTTTTAATTGGAATGTTTGTCTTTCTGGTGTGGAGTCATGTGAGTTCTTTATATATCTTGGAAATCAAACCCTTATCCAAGGTATCATTGGCAAATATGTTTTCCCATACAGTTGGTTCCCTTTTCATTTTGCTGTTTTCTTTAACTGTGCAGAAGTTTTTTTTTATTTTGATGAAGTTCCATTTGTTTATCCTTCCCTTTATGTCCCTTGCTCTAGGGGACATATCAGTGAAAATATTGCTCTGTGGAATATCTGATATTTTCCTGCCTATGTTCTCCTCTAGGATGTTTATGGTGTCATGACTTGTATTTAGAAGTAATGAGATAATGTCTGAAAAATATATTCAGTTACTTTTTAAAATTATATTTTATTGATTTTGCTCTTACAATTGTCCTGATTTTACCCCTTAGCCCTTGTTGCCCAGTACCACCCATTCCCTCTGACAATCCCTCATCATTTTTCATGTCCATGGGTCATGTGTATAAGTTCTTTGGCTACTCCATTTCTCATACTGTATTTTACATCCCCATGGCTATTCTGTAACTACCTATTTGTATTTCTTAACCCCCTCACTTCTTCCCCACTCCCCCACACCTCCCTCCCACCTGGCAACCATCAAAACACTCTCCATATCCACGATTCTGTCTCTGTTCTTGTTTGCTTAGCCTGTATTTAAGTTCAATTTTTTATAGATTTGTATTTTCCCATTATATTGTTCATAGTTTTGATTTTCTTCTTTTTCTTAAATAAGTCTCCTTAACATTTCATTATAATAATAGTGGTGATGATGAACTCCTTTAGTTATTTCTTGTATGGGAAGTTCTTTATCTGCCCTTTGATTCTAAATGATAGCTTTGCTGGGTACAGCAATCTTGGCTGTAAGTCCCTGCTTTTCATGACTTTGAATACTTCTTGCCAATCACTCTAGCCTTCAAAGTTTCTTTTAAGAAATCAGCTGACAGTCTATGGGAATTTCTCCTGTTGGTAACTAATTGCTTTTCTCTGACTGCTTTTAAGATTCTCTCTTTATCTTTAACCTTTAACATTTTAACTATGATGTGTCTTGGAGAGGGCCCCATTGCATCCATCTTGTTTGGAATTCTTTGTTCTTCCTGGACTTGTATGTCTATTTCCTTCACAAAGTTATGGAAGTTTTCTGTCATTATTTTTTCAAATAGATTTCCAGTTTCTTGTTCTTTCTCTTCTCCTTCTGGCACCTTTATGATGCAAATGTCGGACCTCTTGAAGTTGTCCTGGAGGCTGCTTATACTATCCTCATTTTTGGATTCTCTTTTCTTGTTGTTGTTCTGATTGGTTGTGTTTTTGCTTCCTTATGTTCCATATCATTAATTTGATTTTTGGCTTCATCCACTCTACTGTTTTTTCCCTATAAATTGTTCTTTACTTCAATTAGTGTATCCTCATTTTGACTGTATCTTTTTTATGATGCTAATGTCTTCACTATGTTCCTTGAGCATCTTTATAACCAGTGAACTTTGTATCTGATAGATTGCTTATCTCCACTTCATTTAGCTCTTTTTCTGGAGTTTTGATATGTTCTTTCATTTTGGCATGTTTCTTTGTCTCCTCGATTTTGCAGCCTCCCTGTGTTTGTTTCTATGTATTAAATAAAGCTGCTTTGACTCTGTGTCTTGGTAGTGTGGCCTAATGTAGTAGATGTTCTATAGGGTCCAGTGACACAGCCTCCCTTCTCACTCAAGCTGGGTACTTGAGGTGTGCCTTTCATGTGGGCTGAGTACAACTTCCTCTTGTAGCTGAGCCTCGATTGCTGTTGGCAGATCAATAGGAGGGATTTACTCAGGCCAGTCAGTTGCAAGGATTGGCTGTAATGACTTACCACCTACCTCTGCCCTCTGTGGAGGATATACTGTGCAGAGGCAGGGTGGTGGTGCTCTGACGTGGTTTGTAACTGTCCACTGCATGCACTGGCGCTGGGGTTTCCTGGGTGGTACAGGCCAAGATCAGCTCCCGTGCTTTTTTTTCCTGGGGCCACCCTGCTTGAGCTATAAAGCAATCTAAGAATACTGCTACTTGCACTGGCTTGGAGATTTCTAGGTGAAGGGAAGCTGTCAATCTAGGCTGGCTATTGTTTGTGCTGGGCTAGGGCTCCCTGAGGCCAGCTGTTCCTTGTTCAATAGGATTCAGGAATTTGTGAAGTATGAGCCAAGACAAGTCATTCATATTGAAAAACAGCTTAGGTGGGCCCATACTTTGGGTAGAGAAGAATTTCTGGGGATCTCCAAGGCAAGTCAAACAGTGTTAACCAGGTTGATGGAATCTCAGGTATGGCACCAGTTTGCCAGCCTTGTGGTGGGAGGGTTTAGAAAAGAAACAATTGCCTCTGCTCACTTTGATGCCAGACACCTCAGCTTCTCCCTGTGTACCACTATTGCCCTTCAAGATGCTACCCCAGTGCTAGAGCTCAGAGAGAGTGAGTCTGAATAGGCAAATCTGTGTGGGGGTTTTTTAATAGGAACTGCTTGGGGCTTCAGAAGTTTCTTCCCGTGCCTCAATACCCACTGTTTTTTTCCAGCCATAAGTTGTGGGAACTTATCTTCCTGGATTTGGAACCCCGGTCTGGGGAACCTGGTGTGAAGCGGGAACTCATTGCTCCTGAGATATCCCTCCCAAATTTTTATCTACCACACATGGGTGAGGGACCTGCCAGTTCCATGTCTCCTCACCTCCTACCAGTCTAGAAGGATAAGGTTTCTTTAATTCCATAGTTTTCAGACTTCCATTCAACTCAATTTCTGACAATTCTGTGTGATGATTGTTCTATATTTTAGTTGTAATTTTGAAATGGTTATGTGAAGATGTGAGTCATGTCTGCCTATGCTGCCATCCTGACTGGAAGTCCTCCATTCAGTGTCTTTTTCTTTTTTTTTAATTCATTGGCTTTGGCATAAAGCAATATTTAAAATATATAAACATCAGCCATTCCAATGACCCATGTGTTTCCTGCAATCTTTACCAGAGTGTGAGCATGGTGTTTGTGTTCTATTATGTTAACATTTAATCAGTTAATGTATATCTCTAAGTGAAGTCCAATGACAGTACTGGGTACATAGCATCTTCCCTTGCACTCCAAGTGCCTCAATAATATCATCTCATTACTTTTCAAAACAATTAGGAAAAGAAATCATACATCTCACCTCCAAAAACAATTCTTGAAAAGAAGAATTTCTGTCTTCCAATAAGTGCGTAGATGCACTTAAAATTCTCCCTCTCCCTTTCCTCCAGCTTTTATTTTGGAGAGCTAGTCAATGAGTGAGCATTTAAACACACACACACCTAAACAAGCCAAAAAGCAACCACATGTCAAGAAGGTTTTATGGACTGCTCTCCAATATGTTTGTTTTACAAATTAATATTAAACCTTCAAATAATAATGGCTTGGTGTGATTTTTTTTGAAGCAAACATGAAGCACTAAGTGTTTAACTGCATTAAGGGCTCCTTTCTATTTACATAAACATATATCATGTTTGTCTTATTAGCATTGTAAAATATTAGTAACCACTATAAATAGAGCTCTGATAAAATGATATTTCATTTCAGAATCACTAATCTATGTTAATACTATCTGGTCAAAATCCTGTAACTGCTGTTAGAATTTCAACCCCTATAGGTCAGAGAAAGAAGATGGGAAAATCCTTAATAAAATGTTGTTAGAAGCTACAGGTGGGAAATAAAGAAGCTCTTGTGACCTATAATCTTATTCCCTCATAAAGTCACCAAGAGAGCACAGCAGTTTCTGAAGCTGAAATTAGACAGCACACTAGTGGTTTTTCAATCTCAACTTTTACAGTTCAATGTTATCATTTTCAGTGAAGAACAAATGAAGGATACTACAGTTCTGACCAAGTTATTCTCTCTGGGCTTAATCAACCCACTCAACCACATGAGTAACTGTGCCTTAACAGTATTTTATTCCCATTTATAAACAATGTAGACATTTTGCTGCCCTGCTCATAAACAAACATATTCCCAATATGCTTTATCTGGGTTTTATCTTTTTTATGCCAAATATATTGAAAAAATAATTTTTAAAACATTTAATACTAACTCAGATCTACTTTATAATGGGAGTTGTCAAGAGGTCATAAAATCTAGCCTAGGCATTAGCTCTGGTAGTGCCAAGTTCTGCCAACATGTAGAAAAGGGCAACATGCAAGTGTTTTACAAATACAAGTACTGATGATAATTGTGCTCCTTTAGCATATGCCTCAGGTTGCTCCTGCTCAAAGAGTAACAGGCTTTGACTTTGCCCTATCTATACAGCCATTGGCAATTGCAGAAAACTCCTACATTTCTGACACATATAACTGAATCTTGAGGGATAACTGGCTTGTCACTTCAACTGGCTTAGGATAACATGTGAATTACATTTTCTTTGACCCAAAAGGAAAAAAAAATGCTTCCTTAGAGATCACCATTGACTTGTCTTTCATAAAACTAACACTTTACACTTTTCCCTGATAATTTAGGAAAAGTATTTAGCAAGATATAAAATAATATGGGTGAAAAATATTTTCTGTGGGAATATCTAGGGGTGGGTAGAGAGTAATTTTCTGTTTTATTGTTCTCCGCATTTACAGGAAGAATTTCTCTACTTACTACACATCATCAGACTTACACATTTTTAAATGTTTGATTAATACTAAAATTATTTTTAAAAATATGTTTAGTCAACTCTTAAATTGCTGGTATGGAATAAGACAAAATATTGTACTTGCGTTCTGAATAACACAGACTTGTTCACACAGGCTTATTATTTTTTCTTAAAGTTTATCATACAATAGAGAGAGTAGAATTTAATATTGTTATTTAAAGAAGATAAAATTTTATAGATTTAATTTTCTGTCAATAATTTGCATGATTTTGGGGCTTGGATTTATGATAAACTCAGGGTTTGTCATGTGCAATTTTCATTTATTTACCATGTATGAGACAACTTGTTTAAGAATAGTTGACTCTGTAAGCAGTTTACTTGATGAATTATGTCAAATATTTGCTTTCTGAAATCCTGAGAACTGGTTGAGTATAATTGCACTTCATATTGGTCAAAAATAAATAAATATGGCACCAAGGAAGACTTACATTAATTTGTCAGAAAAACTAGTTTCCATTTCTGAAAATTTAATGTCATTGAGGCTCTATTTCCAATAGCAAAGAAGCACTATTGCTAATAGACTTCAGAGCTTGAAATAAATAAATCTTTGGAATCCTGTTGCATCTCTTGGGGTGTGACATTTGACAGTCTTTTATAGCAGAGAACGAAACAAGTTTGTGAGCTGGAATTCAATTGTGGCGTATTGATTCCTTGCATCAGTCATTATTCCCTGCTGATTGACAGCTGAAAATTGGTTACGTTAAGTATTTCATATGTTATATTGGCTGACATTTGCTTGCCTGCTCCTGTGTCAATATTGTTGTAAAGATCTCCAGCTTTATGAGATAGCAATAGACACTGACTGTGGCTTTTGTGTGATGTTCCAGTGTTTTTCCTGACATAATTTAAGACATATTAAAAACCAGAAGCATCTTCCCTCTTGAGAAGCTTAATGCCAATATTATTGTCTTCCAGGGGAAGATCATGTATGCTCATAATCGGGTGCTAATTTCCACCCGTACGCTCATGTTTAGGCATTAGGCGCTATAACTGTAAAATTGAGCCTTCTTGATTGATTCATGTCAAGCCTCATCTCCGCTCCTGCAGGGGAAGTCATCCGGCTGACCCTTTTTACACTAAAAGAAGAGATTTGTGTTCCTTTCTTTCACCTGGAACCATCAAATTGACTGAATAATCTGTAATACATTAGTGCTGACATTTGTTAGGGGAGAATTAAACAAGACACAGTAATCATTCCCTAGAATAAAAATTGTGTTTGATTTCCAGCAGAGTTCTATTAAAGTGATGACAGAATCAGTCTCTTCCAAGGTGCAAAACTGTGAATATTCTCTGCATTAACGAATCAAGTTAACACATTAATTGCTCATAGTACCTATTTCAGCAATATGAGTCTTAAGACGTAGGAGCCCTGATTTATGGTGAACACATATTTGTAACCAAGTTGAGCTTCTTGTGGAAAAAAATGATTCTTGTGTTTTGTTTTGCTAGTCTGGGATGTAAAAAGTTTATTATTCTCTGAGATATATAAAATTAATCCCCAAACGGCCTATTAGCTACTCTTAACTCACTTGAGAAATATAACAAAATGGTTGCGTGAGCTGAGTACCCAAGTCCTAAATTTGATTCCTGTTTTTCATTATGTAACTTAAGTTTTCAATGTCTTTGAAAGTAGATCAAGAAATGTCCTCACAGCTTACTTTCAATGTTCTAAGTCATATAGGAATCATTGTCACCGAGCTCCATTTGAAGCTTTCCAGGACAACTGTATTTCTTATTCATCGGTCTTCATTCATAGCACCTGCTCATCAACCACAACTGTTAACATGGAACAGAATTAAATTACACTCTTTAGAGTTCACATGTATGTGCTTTGTAAAAAACACAGTGTTTTATTTCTAACTTGTGTTGGCCTAATTTTCAAGATGATTTGTTCATAAGTGATTATGTGAGTACATTCTTCATTATGAGTTCACACTTCTCAGGAGTACCACTTAAAAATGAACCTTTTCCACTCTTGACTATATTTGCTAAAGCAATTGTCAAGTTTGTTAATTGGGGTCATTTCAAAGAGCTAACATGCCTGTACTCTCTATACTCCATGCCATGTGAATCAATTTTGGGAAGAGAACTGAGCTGCTTTTGCAAATGAATATAGAGAAACAAAATTTTCCTCTTCCTCAGAGACTGTAAAGGACTCTAACATTTGCTGAAGTTAAATGGACAATCCATGAACAGTGCAGGGGGGTCAAACTCACTTTAACCACAGGCCACATCAGCCTCGATGTTGCCTTTAAAAGGCCAGATATAATTTTAGGACTGTATAAATGTAACTACTCCTTAACAGTTAAGCAAGAGCTTGGTGCTGCCACCAGGTAGGAGCAAGATGCTAGGCAGGATAAAACAAGGTGGAGGCCCAGATTCAGCCCAAGGGCCTTGTGTTTGCCACCTGTGTACTAATAGGAAGCACCTATAAATTTACACACACACAAACACACACACACACACACACACAAATAAACTCTAAGTTTAAGGGAGTAAAAGAAATTGGTTTTACTTCATTTAATTTGGAACATTTAGTAGCTTGTTATCTTATAGGTAGCACATTGCTGCCCAAGAACCTCCACAGACAAACATAAAGCATACCACCTATGCCAAGCACCTTGTTAGGATTAAAGTAACATGAAGACATGAGGCCTGCTTTCATGGAGTCCACAATCGCCTGGCAGAGATAGAATGACATGCTTACAATAAAACAGCTAAATGCATAAAATGTACTAAAAGAAAAATCAGTACAACAGTCTCTTTTAATACATGGTTGACAATATTATTAGTTTGCACTCCAATTTTGTACATAAAAGCACAGACCTTCACATTTTAGAATCAATTTTTAAACCCACAGAGAAAAACTGTCATGTAAAAGAGAGTGATAGATAATTTATGAAATCAGAATCAAATATTTGACAGTTTATCTAGTGTCCATGAACCTGTTTGTTGACAAATCACTTGTTCTGAATGGAGAGCACCCTACATCTGCACTACAAGTCTCCCTCCACGAGGCACTTTTAAAGGGAGCATGAGAAGCTCCTCGGTCGCCAATTATCCTGTCACCTGCAAAGCATGGGGAGACCTTAGGAGCTTCAAGGCAATATATGTTTTCATTTAAATTATAAACTAGATCAAGGTCAATCTAATCTATTATTAGTAACTGTAGAATTAAAAAACAAACACTAAACATGAAACAAGCAGCCAGATTATTCTGGCCTGAAATTTCTGACCTGAGAAAGGTATTATGATGTTATTCCTAAACCTAAAACTTAATCAAAATTTCATATATAATGTTTAAAATAATACAAATAAATCTATATGGCAAAGAAAGGAATAAATTCAGATGAAAACATTTTCTGGTATAAAAATTTGTGATTTATATATTAATATACAAGTAAATGAAACATGGGTGACCATAATTTGCCAGACACTGCCAGGAGTCAGAAGACAAAGTTACCTAACACTGAATGCCTGTCTCATGTGTTTGTGACTAACAGCAGGAGACTGGAGAGGCAATCGGTTCACATAGCTTGATAAGCCCTATAAAAGAAGCATGTATAAACTGCTAGGGAAGTTTAGAGGAGGTATGGGGGACAGAAGATGGTCAGAGGGCTAGAGGTAACATTTCAGTTAGACAGATGTGAAAGAATGTGTGGGGCTTTCATGGAGGCCAAGGTGGGAATTTGTGAAAACTCCAAGAAGGTGGGGTGATTGACTGGCATCCCTTTGCTGAGAGCATCATTCTCTCTACAGAGTTTAAGCAAAAAGAAAGTTAAAATAGGGTGTTATTTAACTTACAAATCTCTAGTAAGACTGGAAGAAAGACTTCTAACTGGACTTTCAGAAGTGGCTCCCAAAGTCATACTACACAACCAGGCCACAAAGAAACTGCTATTTTTCTACAGTCAGGAACTGCTAGCCCAGGAAAGCACTGTCACACTTCCTATCAAGGAAATTAGGTATCAGCCCCCTTGACCAGGAAGCCACTGCTGGCATGCAAGCTCCACAAGGGCAGTGGCCATGGTGTGCTCTGTTCACTGATCAATTTCACACATGCTTCAGGATGATTGTCTGGCACATGATAGGTACTCAGTGGGTATTTTTTCAATGAATTGAATAAATAAACTGCTATTTATACCAGCTCCAGAAACATGCCATCTCTAATATGATTTGCTCCAACCAGTGGATATCTTGGAGACTACTTTTCAATACACACCACGTAGACAAGACATTAGTCCATCACTAATGTTGAGAAGGGAAATAAAATGCCTTCCTGGTACTGCTTACCAGTAGAAACAATTGATATTTCAGAAGCATGGCCTCTGCCTCACTTTGGTTTTCAATCTCCCTTGATAGCCTTAGATTGGCAGACCCTAGTCACTTCCAGGACCTACCACAGAAGGACCCTGGGAAATATGGTGTATTACTGTTTAGCCTCTTCAGTACAAGACAACATGACAAGAAAGATGAACAGTCTATCCCTTTGCATCTTAGCATCCATGTGTATGCTTCTTATAAAAGCTTAATAACAACAAGAAGGAGAACAATATTCTCCAATCTATCACACAGCTATGATGAATAGAAATAAAAATGCTCAACCCCCTCCCAAAGGGTGGACACAAAGTTCTATCACTACAGCACTTATCTCTAACTAGTTTGATTTTTATTTTCTAATTGAGTTTGAGTCCTTCCTTATTATATTATAATCTATGCACCAATAAACTTACTCATAACCATACACTATATAAGAGGGGATGTGGAGAAAGGAGGAATAAGTGGGACTCGAAACATTCAATCCCACAAAATGGGGGGGTAAGACAAAATTAATGAATTGACTGGAGTGAACCTGTACTGCAAGTTAGATCCACTGGGTCCAACTATGCAGGGCAAATACATTCTGACCCCACTGTGTTAGGAACCATTTGGTGGATGTCTATTCTGCCCTAAATAGAGCTGGGGAAAATTTGTGTCATGTTCCTGACTGTGATTTTTCAGGACTTCAGTGATGACTCCACTCGTCCTGATATAGGAATATTGGACCAGGGGAACACTGCAGGTAGAGGGCTAACAGTTCACCCCATGCTTCCTGAGACAAAGCTGTTTGCTGTTCCCTTACTGGGCCTTACCTTTCCACATCTTGTATCCCACCCTTCCACACATGCAGAAGAAAAGAACTATATGTCTAATTTATTTGAAAACTTGGATTGGATGGAAGATAGGAATCAAGAGCCAATTTCATTATGTCTGAAATCCTTTTATTGCAGGGAAGTTCTTCATGGTTTTTCTTAGGTATAAATGTATAGACCACAGATACCGACAGTTGTCCTAATTTTTGTAAATTACAATGAATTCAGAGTTGGAATATGGTAAATCTTTCTCTATATCCAGTTCATGCTTCCCTTTCCCTCAGTCATAACACCCAGCTGGTCACTGCCTTGTACAGAACAGAATAACACAAAATTTCATTCCTGAAGAATCTGCACATACCTCGGTTAATGTCCACTGTGCCATGGCATGTTGATCCTACCCAGTACCTCAGAGGATCCCTGACATGGAGGCAGATTCTTCCCTGCCTTCCCTGCCTGGGATGCATGTATATCAGTAATATGATTAAGAAAACCCTCAGACTTTTCTTGTCGCTAGTCTTCCACTTTACCACCTGGCAAAAATATTATCCTGTAAAGAGTCTTTCCTCTGGCCATATCTCCTTCTAGAAAACCATTGCTAAAGGTTCAGCTGGATAGGAAGATTTGCCCTTTAAGCCCATTTTTCTGAATACAGCTATTATGCTGGAATCATCCATTTCTGGCTGGGGAAGCATATCATTCTCAAAGATCTGTAAACCAGTAGACTGGTTATATGGAAATTCCCTATGAAACTATAGATATAAATGAATGGAAGGACAGCATTGTAGCAAAAAATAGGTACAATGTAGTATAAGATATCTCCTCAAGCAACTTATTTGTGATTTTAAAACATACTCAAGGTCGATCTTGTACAAACAATGTCAACTTGACGAAGGACGGATGCTGCCCATTTTCACTCCATGGCTTTGTGATAAGAACACCTGTTGATGATAGGATGCCCAGGATGTGTGCAATTATTCTAGTTCAATTATTCTAGTAGCATGCCAGTGGAGTGATTATTACTACAGAAAGCTTTCCTCTCCAAAACCTAAGAGGCCTGGGTTGTGATTCTGCTATCTGACATTGCCAGTGCTCTTACATTTTTCTAATCTTCAGGCACCGTTATATCCACTGGGCTATCAGGTGCATTTGAGTAGGCTGCAGCCCCGACAAGCTAAGAGTTGGCTTTTTCTCTGTGACCACTCAAAGTTTATAGCCATAAGGGATGCTCAGTAAATAGGTTATAAAACACCCATGAGTATAGTTTAAATTGCCTTTGAATTGAAAGAAGCCCACTAAACATTATGCCATTTTCTGAATATTCGTTGATGCGTAGTTTTGCAAGTGTACTTTAACATTTGAGATGTACTTCAACCTTACTTACCGCACACTATTGGATCTCCACAAGTTTCACTGAATTTGGGGGGCATACAGCTCTCATTCTCTTGCATGCATCTGTCTTACTTAGACACGTAGATCATAATTAAGTATTTCTTGCCCACCACCTTGTATTGGCACATAGAGTTTTATAGAGTGGACCAGCATGTTCCCCTGTGCAATGGCGAGATGATCAGGGTTTGTGACAATAAATTATGATGAAGAACCAGGAAGGTGGCACACTGAAGTGCTGTAGTAGCAGCATAGTACTATCACTGACAGCTGAAAACTAGTCACTTCTGGAATTCTGTGCTTCTTGGGATAGAAAAGCTGTATTTGCTAGATAAACTGTTCATCCCTGGTGCCAGAAATTTGGATGTTCTTCAGTAAAGTTTCTGGAATAGCTATTCACTGACAGTGGAGTTAACACATGACTGACTAATCCACTGCTGAGCAGAGGAAACAGCAATTACCTTATGATTTGATACTACATGGACATCTGAGCTTGGAGCTAAAAAATAAATAAATAACTGTAATAATCTAGGAGTAGGAGAGAGACTTTGAGAATGTCCCTCTCCTTCTTCCCCACCACTATAACTTTTATAAAATTAAATTTATTGGGGTTACCTTGGTTCATAAGACTATATAGTTTCCACTTGTATAATTTTATGATACATCATCTATATATTGCATTGTGTGCCCACCACCCAAAAGCCTACTACTTTCTAAGAGTTTTAGGAAAAATTGTCATTTGTTATTATGTGAAGTATTTATAAAGTATTTAAACAAAGGATGCCCAGCCTTGCAGTCTAAGTTGGGGTATGAGACTCAGGCTTATTCGAATCGTGGTGATGCCCTCTTTCAATTTAGGGGTCACACTATTTCCCAATAAATACTCTAAAATGTACAAGAATCTTGGAGAGTTTCAGAACATAACCTATATTGTAATTTAGCAACTCACAGTCAGACTTGACAATACATTAGGCAGTTTCAACTAGAGCTAATAATGGTTTTTTTACACCCATGAATGATAATGGATTTCTGATATCATCTCAATCTGAGAATTTATAATGCTGAATTTTAAATTATTTCTTTAAATTCACTAGAATATTTAGAATCAACTACCTTAAATCAATTTTTTAAATTTCTCATTATTTCCAGTGGTTAATTGAAGCCAAGGGTGATGTGCCAAAGCCTTACCTTCAATGTGTACTTCTTCCAGCCTGTCTCAGATGAATGATTTTAGTAAGTGTTTTATGTCTGCATAACAACCAGCCCCTTGTTTTTCTAATTAATGAGACTCAAACCTAACCAGACATTGTTATTAGAATTTTAGAAGTCCTACTTTCAACAAAAGTAATAATAGTAAAGAATTTTAGACACTAGAATTTTTTAGTCATCTATTATTCTAGTTTAGTTAAACTAGTTTTTTTATTTTAATTGTTGTTCAAGCACTGTTTTCTGCCTTTTACCCCCATCCCAGCCCACCCCCCTGCCCTCCCTACCTCCCTCCGTTTCCACACCACCCTTGTTATTGTCCGTGTCTTTTACACTTGTTCCTGCAAACCCTTCCCCTTTCTCCTGAAATTCCCTTCCTCCCTCCCCTCTGGTCACTGTCAGTCTGTTCTCAGTTTCAGTTAAACTAGTTTAGTTAAACAAATTCACATAGAGAATTTGTATTTATAGTCATGAAGTATGATCAATTAAATTATACTTCTTAGGGACGACCTTATAATGATAAGATTTTCTCAGCATCCAGAGTGAAGTGGAAGTGAGCTGGAGAAAAAAAAAACATAGTTGGCAAAGACATAAATTAGCTTTTTAAGGCCTTACCTCAAATACGTCCACTCCTTCCACTTTTATGGAGATCGTACTTCTGAAAGGATATCAGCCCATCTTATCTAACTCTTTGGTTTATCTCAGAAGAAGGTGAGACTGTACCTCCACCCCAATTAAATGCTTCGTTATATACAGACTTATTCTCTAATTGCCTCTTACACACATTACATTTCTAATAAGCCTGTATTCTCTTTGATAGCAGACATAATTATCTTCTGTGTTTTTTTACCTCCACCACAGCTCTTAGTACTTGTTGATTAAATGATCTCATCAATGGTACTCTCTTTTTTGTCTCTTATGCATCCAAGATCACTGGTCAGGTCACAGATTGAAGCACTCATGGCAGAAGATATTGTTATCATGTAAAGAATTCTAGGTCCTTTGGATATGGTTTATTTGGATAATAAGGTAACTAAATAAATTCAAATGACTCAATAATTAATGGGAAAAAAATCAAAAGGAATGATTACAAAAGGAATTTGTAAATGTGAACAAGCATTAGTTTCCAAGATGATAATTATGATACAAATGGTCTTTTATTCACTATAAAATTGCTTAAAAGTTATAAAACACATTTATTATCAAGGAAAATATATGCTTTGTGCATATGTATATAAAGAGAAACATGAGAAATCTAAACTGCTTTGCACACTTTAGTCAATTGCGGCACATAGGAAGTCAATAATGTAAAACTGGTTAGGGGTATATATATATATATAAAATAGGTATTTATATATAACATATAACATATGTTAACATATATTAAAATTTTAATAGAAAGCCATAATGGTATGAAATGATATCTCTACAAAAATTATGAGAACTCATATTATACAAATGAAATCACTAAGCATAAAGTATCTAAATCCTTTGATGGTTTGTCCAAGTGTGCACATTTATTAAATACATTTACAATCAGCCTAAATTGGTCATTTTAATGTTTTCCTATGCATTATAAAGGTCATGTTTTGAGGGAGATATTTTTATAAACACTGAACAAGTCCTAAAATAATCACACTTTATTATATTATTGTGAATTAAATATGTTAATTTTTTATCAGTTTGTGGACTGCTGGAACACAAAGCTTCTAATCATTCTTTTTTAACTTTTATTATGTTGGGTATAAAGAATGGACATAGCACTTGGTCCATAAATTCTTGCTAACTAAAATGTATAAATGTGGTCATTGTTATTGGGTTGGCCAAAAAGTTCATTTAGATTTTTCTGTATGATGGCTCTAGTAGTGTTTAGTTGTATTTAACTTTACTTGAAATGATTGTTAGATTGTGACAGCTATCAAACAGGCATGCATTTTTAAAAAATCAAAACTGGTTGTGCAGCCATTTTAATATTGAAGATGGAAGAAAATATGCAACATTTTTGGTGTTATGCTTTATTATTTCAAAAAAGGTAAAAAACACAACTGAAACACAAAAAAATTGTGCAGTATGTGGAGAAGGTGCTATGACTGATTGAATACGTCAAAAGTGGTTTGCGAAGTTCTTGGTGCTATTGACACTTTGACTAAATAATTCTTTGCCATGAGGCTGTCTTATGCACTGGAAGATGTTTAGTAGCACCCTGGCCTCTACCCACTAGAAGCCAATAGTGGGAGATAGCCAACATACTCAAAATATCCAACTCAATAAAGTTATTAGTGAAAATGAAAAATGTGTCTTTTATTTTGGAAAAAACTAAATGGACTTTTTCTCCAACCCAATACTTAATAAATGTGGTTTTATTAGCAGAATTCCATCATTCTCACTACAAACTTGTGCTAAATAGCTACTGTACTAATTAATCAAAGCTCTAAGTAGTTGGAACAGTTTTACACATATATTCTTTCCTTGGGTAAAAGGAAAAGGAGCAATAACACGTGATTTCTTATACAAAAGAAAAGGCCAAACAAGACATCATCCTAATCTTTCAAAAACTTTTCTAAATTTTAAGACAAAATAATAATTAGGTGCTTAACTGCTCTTATTATATTTGTATGTTACTTTGAGTTCAAACAGATGCAGGAGTTCAAACACATATGCCTATGTGTGAGAAATAAACTTCTAAGACAATGGGTAAACACAAAAGAATACAAATATTGGATCATGGTAACAGTATTTCCAGTTTGGGTAGAAACTGTCAAACTGAGTTCCAAAATGATTATATTATTAAACATTGTCTCCAGCAATGGATGAGAGTTCCTGTTGGCCCACATAACATAAAATTAACATCTTAACCATTTTAAGCGTACAGTTCAGTGGCATTAAGTATGTTCACATTGTTTTTCAACCATCACTACTGTCCACCTCCAGAAATCTTCTTCCCAAACTGAAACTCCCTAACCATTAAACAATAACTCTTCACTTCTCCTTCCCTTCAGCCCCAGAGAGCCGTCATTCTGCTTTCTATCTTTATAAATTTCACTACCATCAGTTCCTCATATACATACAATTATAGAGCATTTGTCTTTTGTGACTGGCTTGTGTTACTTAGCATAATGTCTTCAAGGTTCATCCATGTTGCAGCATATATAAAAATGTACTACCTTTTTAAGTTGAATAATATTCCATTACATGTATATATCAATTTTGCTTATCCATTTAACTTTTGAAGGGCACTTGGGGTGTTTCCACCTTTTGGCTATTTGAATAATGCTGCTATGAACATGGGTCGAGAAATTTCTGTCTATGTTCCTGATTCAATTCTTTGGATTTATAACAAGTGGAATTGCTAGATCATACAGTCATTCTATTTTTAAGATTTTGAAGTGATGAACTTTCTTTCAAAGAGAATTTTGAAATGTCAAATGCCTTTTAGCAAAAATTGCTATGATTGTATCTGTAATCGTGAGATTAATGCAGCTGCATGAAGGAGGACGTCTGGGGCAGATGACCTTAATAGATTTCTAGAAGAATCTCTAAACAGATGTTGAAAGACATGGAAGCAAAGACTCAAGAGTCACTGAAAGATCAAATGAGCAGATCTTGATGATCAACTGGACATAGGATTAGCAAAGAGGGAGGAGTCAGCATTCTGCTGAAATGTCTTTTTTCTGCTTTAGGGAGGATGATGTCCAACGCTGACAGGTAGACTGTTCATGAAACCATCACATACTTATTCAACACTTCAATTCAACAAAATTGGGCATGTTCGGGAAGTGCTTTAAATTCATTGGTAATACTATTTTTTCCCCGCATTTAAAATAAACTGTTTTGTCCATGTTCTTCAGTGAATATTGACCTGAACAGGTTTTATTATTAATAATTTTGACAGTTAAGCTTAAGTATAATACTTCAAGATAGTGAAATATCTATCATCTGCTTTTAAAATATCTAAATTTTCATTAATCTTGGCACATGTATACTATAAGAAAAGATGAAGAGGAAATTAAATTTATTATTGGTTCTTCATACACAATCTCCTCATATTGATTTTTTTTCAATGAATACACAATACTTTTGGACATGAAAGCCTAGAATAGTAATTGAAACATGTATCTTATAATATTGTCTGACATATTAAGCATTTACATTAAAATGTGGGCAATCTAAAATATAAAATTATAAAAATTTTAAAATATATTGTACTTTAAGTAAAATTCTCACAAAAAATTGTAGCATTGTTAAACTACTGCAAAGAGAACAGGTAACTAACAGTTTGAAAACTAAATTAGAATTATACCAGAAAGCTGTTCAGTTTCTCATTCCACCTGTTAGCTAAGTATTACATTCTACTCTCCCAAAAAGTTTCAGCACTGTTCTGTTATAATCTTCTAACAAGATATTGTGTTTTTCATGATTCTATTATCTATTTTCTTTTTTCTATTGTGAAAAAAGATTGCCATCAGTGCCATACAATTTGAAAGCATGTAGTACCAAATTCTCAATAAAATCAAATATCAAAAATATTAAAAATTTGTTCTGGCTGGTGTGCATCAGTGGATTGAGTGCCAGACTGGTTGTAGGCCACGTCCCCAGTAGTGGGCATACAAGAGGCAACCACACATTGATGTTTCTCTACCTCTCTTTCTTCCTCTCTTTCCCTCTTTAAAAATAAATAAATAAAACCTTCAAAAATATTAAAAATTTTAATTTAACTAATTAAAATGTTAGTTTCTAACTATTTTTGAACAATGCCATTCATGTCACCTATCCTTAGCATAACTAATTACAACCATTGAAAAATCAAAGAACATATATGAATGACCTATGCACATGGACAACAGTGTGGGGATTGGGTGGGCTGGCCAGGGGAGGGCAAAGGAAAAATTGAGACAACAGTAATAAAATAACAATAAAAATTTTAAAAAATCTTACCTAACTTAGAAATATACCACAAGATTGACATTTATTGCTCTAATTTCCCCAAAGAGGGAAAATTTAACATTAATAATCAGCAAAAAAATGTATAGAATAGAAAACAACTGGTGTTTAAGATCTTTTCTAAATATATTTTATTGATTATGCTATTACAGGTGTTCCATTACCCCTGCTTTATTCCCCTCTGCCCTGCATCCCCCCTTTCCCACCAGAATTCCCACCCCCTTAGTTCATGTCCATGGGTCATACATGGAAGTTCTTTGGCTTCTCTATTTTCTATATTATTCTTAACTTTTCCCTGCCTATTTTTTACCTACCATTTATGCTTCTAATTCCCTGTACCTTTCTTCCCTTTCACCCCTCTCCCTGCTGAAAACCCTCAATGTGATCTCCATTTCTGTAATTCTGTTTCTGTTCTAGTTGTTTGCTTAGTTTGTTTTTGTTTTTTATTTTATTTTTTGTTGTTGATAGTTGTGAGTTTGTTGTCATTTTACTGTTCATATTTTTATCTTCTTTTTCTTAGATAAGTCCCTTTAACATTTCATATAATAAGAGCTTAGTGATGATGAACTCCTTTAACTTGACTTTATCTGGGAAAAACTTAATCTGCCCTCACATTCTAAATGATAGCTTTGCTGGATAGAGTAATCTTGGATGTAGGTCCTTGCTTTTCATGACTTGGAATACTTCTTTCCAGCCCCTTCTTGCCTGTAAGGTCTCTTTTGAGAAATCAGCTGAGAGCCTTCTGGGAACTCCTTTGTAGGTAAGTGTCTCCTTTTCTCTTGCTGCTTTTAAGAGTCTCTCCTTGTCTTTAATCTTGGGTAGTGCAATTATGTTGTGCCTTGGTGTGTTCCTCCTTGGGTTCAACTTCTTTGGGACTCTCTGAGCTTTCTGAACTTCCTGGAAATCTATTTCCTTGGCCAGACTGGGGGAGTTCTCCTTCATTATCTTTTCAAGTAAGTTTTCGATTTCTTGTTCTTTTTCTTCTCCTTCTGGCACCTCTGTGATTCAGATGTTGGAATATTTAAAGTAGTCCTGGAGGTTCCTAAGCCTCTCCTCATTTTTTTTGAATTCTTGTTTCTTCATTCTGTTCTGGTTGAATGTTTATTCCTTCTTTCTTTTCCAAATCATTGATTTGAGTCCTGGTTTCCTTCCCTTCACAGTTGGTTCTCTATACACTTTCCTCTATTTCACTTTTCATAGCCTTCACTTTTTCCTCTATTTTGTACCATACACAACCATTTCTGTGAGCATCCTGATTACCAGTATTTTGAACTGTGTATCTAGTAGGTCAACTATCTCTTCATCACTTGGTTGTATTTTTTCTGAAGTTTTCATCTGTTCCTTCATTTGGGCCATATTTTTTTATCTTGGCATGCCTGTTATGCTCTAAGGGGCAGAGCCTTAAGTATTCACCAGGATGAGACAATCCACATCACTGCATAGAGGCTCTATTTGTAGGGGAGGAGTCCAAGAGGGAATGATACAGCTTGCTCCACTTTCCCTCAGCTTTCAGTCACTTCATCTGCTACCCACAAGCAAATTGGGCCCTTCTGGTGCTGATTCCTGGGTGGGTGGGTTTGTGTACATTCCAGAACCCTGTGGGTCTCTACAAAGAACTCTCCCGTGAGGCTGGGAATTTCTCCCACTGCCTCGACCCCCACAGGTGTTTTCAGTCAGAGGTTTTGAGGCTTCATTTCCCTACACTAGAATGCTGGCTTGTATAGTCTGTCTCACTCCCCAGTTGTTCCTCCCAGTTTATCTGAACACAAATGTGGGACCCCCCTGTGCCACCAGCCACTGCCTCTCCCACTCCGCCAGCTGCCTGCCGCCTTGCCCACCCAGGTCCTCCAGTCATTGCCTTTCTGAGAGTCCTCTCTGCCCAGCTGCCTGTCTCTGCCCCTCCTACCAGTCTGGGTAAATGTTTATTCTTTAACTCTTTTGTTGTCAGACTTCTATACAGTTCAATTTTCTAGCAGTTCTGATTGTTTTTTGTTTTTAAATTTGTTGTTGTCCTTTTAGTTGTGCAAGGAGACACAGTATGTCTTTCTATACCTCCATCTTGCTCAGAAGTCTGGTGTTTAAGATCTTGAAGAAGGAAGCAATGATTCCTAGATACTATGATTGGTTTACTAATACAGGGCATACCAAATTAATATCAAGACATTTCCTGGGAAAGATATGACAGGTAGATCACAGAATGGCATAGATATCTCTGAATTCCAAGGAAGAATTGAATAGAACTATGCATAATACACATATAAACGGGGTACAAAAATGTATGCAAGGTGGATGATAATGCTTTTAGATGGGCTCATGAGATAAGATGTGAAATCAAACTTAGTTCTTACTCATGTGAATCCGATATGGGCTCTGAGAACAGAGTAATTTTCCCTCTATGTGCTATTCAGTATTTCTGATTTTATCAGTATTTTCAGTGGATAGAAGTTGTATGAATCAAATTTTCAGAAGGCATAAGCTGAGGAGGTTAATATGTATGACTCAAAATATGCAACAAGCAAAAATCATGAAGCAAAAATAATGAAATTTAATCCAAGCATACTTGCTTTTTGTCATATCTCCTTAAACACATACAACTTTCACATTGATTAAATAAAAGAAAAGGCATCTTTGACCTTTGACCTTACATTACTTTGTATTCAGCAGTGGCTCATTTGAAAAAGACCCAGAAGGCTTTACAATGGTAAATTTAGTAGTTTGATGTAAGTCAGTAATGTGGCTGCAAAAAAACTAATTCAATCTTGAATTTAATTAAGGGGAACAAAGAAGCAAGCAGTAAATTGAAATCATTTCCCCTTTATCTTTCACTGGTCAGACCACACATGTAGTCCAGGGTTATGGGGAAGAGTATTTATGAGACATGAAAAATGAAAAACTCCAAAAGTATCAATGCCTGAGAGAATTTTATATTAGAAATTATGAAGAAAGCTAAATTGTTGATTTTGGAGAACAGAAACATTAAGATAAAACAAGATAGTGTTTTCAAATGTACGAGAATGTCATAGAGATGAAAAATCTGAAGTTTTGAGTCATTCCAAGGGTAAGGCTAGAATCAATGGACTGCAGTCATAGAAAGACCAGCTGTGTGATACTTTGGCAAATCAGTTTGCAAACTGTCATGGCCTCCATGTTCACAGATATAAAATATGGGAATTGACCATGTAGATCTCAATGTTTAAGAATAGTCTAGTAAAAATACGTGTAGAATACACTCAGATTGTCCAAATTACTATGACTCCGTGATTCTAAGTATTTGCTACCAATTAAAACCTAGAGGTTATTTTGTGAAGTGGAATGTTCCTTTTTACTGAAAATATTTGGATGTTAAGACCAAATTGACTTTAAGAATCTTCCCTGTATCTGAAGCTGTTACTGTAGATAAAGTTTCTGCTTGTATGAAATGATGAGGTGCTTGTGAAGATGCTAATAACGTGCTACAGAAAGTATGCTATAGAAGTGGCATATTGTGTTTCCACTGTGCTTGCAATAGCTGTCCTAGTTTTGTTTAACTTTTGTTTGCAAAGTTATAAAAAGTCATTAGTGTTCTGCCTAACAAATGATAATGCTGTTTGGTGGAAATTGCTGAAACAGTTGCAAGAAGAGAGAGTGCCAGGCAGTGAGGACTCATGTTTTTGCAAGGAGTTACTCAGTAGCTTCCAGGTTAAGTAATATGTTCTCAGAGAGGTAAACCATTTCTACATGTGCTAGAGAACAATCCAAAACAGGCAGCATTATATATGGCATTTGCTACCACATAGAAAAACAGTTTAGTGTAATGGTTAAAGGGTAGGCCCTGGAGCCAGGGTTTCAAATGGCTTTATAACTTATGAACTGGGTAAATTTGGTTTTGCTTTAGTTTCTTCAACTGTAACATGTGGATGACATTATATCTACACCATATGCTGTTATGAAGGTAACATTAGCTAATGTTAAGAAAAGCATTTTGAATAAATATATTAAAGAGTTAAACTATATAAAAGAGTTAAAATTCAACCAATGTTAGTTACTAATATAATTGGGAATAATTATATGTATTATAATTTAATAACATATATCATAATTATTGAGCTTGATTCTTTTAAAAGTTAAACATATTTGGGTTCAAATTTCACTTGTGTGAATAATTAACGTCTCTGAGCCTCAGTTTTCTCATCTGTAAAATAAGAAATAATAAATGTCAGATTCAAATTGTTTGTGAAAGTATAAAATATATAATAAATGTAGAGCTCCCAGCACAATGTCTTATGTGCCAGAGACATCTAGCTGCTCCAAATATCAATAGTGTAAAATGGTCAACAGGAAGCAGCTATCAGCCAGGGACTGTAAATCAGAGATGACTCACACCTAGGGAGATCTGGGCACCAGGTGTTGTGACAGAGAAAGAACAGAAGCTATGAGGACTTTTAAAGGAGACTAGTGTCTTCCTTAAACCTCTCTGTCCTTTTCTCTGGGTAGGTGCAGAGCACTAAGAGATTATAGCCTAGAAAATTATTGAAGCCTTCAGTTGTTAGAAGCTTCAAAGTCTATGTAACCACTAGTAAAAAACCCACACATTAAGCAGGCACATCTGTATTGAACTGTAATATATGAGAAAAAATCCCTATTGTATTACATGTTTGGAATCTTGAACTTCATTGGATAACATCTCTCAACAATAGTAAGTATTCAATACATTATAACATTTAGTTTAATCAACATGTCTGCCAGGCTGTCTGGAAATATTAGATTTTTAATGAGTAGTAGACATTAGTTATTAGTATATTTCAGTGAAAGGATGATGTAGAGAAATAAGAATGAGAAGATGTGAATTATACCTCATATTCTTTTCTAATATCAGAGCTAAAAGTATTACTTATCAAAACATATTTTAACCATTTATATGTTAACTTTATTGACTAACAATAAAATGGACTCCTATCTCTACTTTGGTGTCTTTGAGATCTGCTTTCCAAAGAGAAGACATAATGGTTCCTCAATTGATCAAAATTTCCTTCTTTATTGCATATAATATTAATTCAGGTTCACAAATTTTATATAATACATATATAGGAAAATTGACTGTTTTTCTTTAAGTATAACATTATTTTTATTATAATTAAAACCACAAAAAAAACACTGAAAATATATTTATAAACTACGCTTGGATGAAGGAGCATCCTTTGTAAGCTGAGTGACAAAATCTTATATGTAGTCTGTACTAAACTAACAGTCCCAGACAGTAACAGAGGGAGAAAATATAAATGAATTCAAAGATGATTTGTAGAATGATATGAATGAGGAAGTGACAGCGGAGTCTAGGAGAATATGGACCATGCTGAAACTTCCATTTTCAAATCCTAAATAATGTTTAATGTGAATGCAGAACTTACTCTTTCAATAGATACTTAATTTTATTTTTATCTTTGAATTAATTTTTTTATTTTTTATTTTTGTGCAATTACAGTTGTCCCTATTGTTGCCCCATATTTTCCCCTGCCCTACCCACCCCTACTTCCCACATATAATCCTCCCCATCCCCATTATCTTTGTCCATAGGTCCTTTATACATGTTTTTTGATGACCCTTCCCCTTCTTTGCCACATTATCCCCCTTTTCCCTCCCCTCTGGTTACTATCAGTTTGTTTTTTATTTCCATGTGTCTGGTTATATTTTGCTTGCTTGTTTGTTTTGTTGATCAGGTTCCACTTATAGGTGAGATCATATGGTATTTGTCTTTCACTTCCTGGCTTATTTCACTTAGCACAAGGCTCTTTAGTTCCACCCATGCTGTAGCTAAGGGTAGGAGCTCCTTCTTCCATTCTGCTGCATAGTACTCCATTGTTAAATTTACCACAGCTTTTGATCCACTCATTTATTGATGAGCACTTATGTTGCTTCCCCACTTGGCTATTGTAAATTGTGCTTCTATGAACACTGGGGCGCATAGGTTCTTTTAAACTGCTGTGACACTTTTTAAAAATTTATTGACTTGAGAGAGAGAGACAAATAGGCAGACAAGATTGATTTGTTGTTCCACTTATTTATACATTCATTGGTTGATTCTTGTATGTGCCCTGACTAGACATCAAATTCAAAGCCTTGACATTTGACAATGATGCTCTAACCAACTGAGCTATCTGGCCAAGGCTCATGTGAAACTTTAAGGTAGATGTCAAGCCACACCTGTGCCTCCAAAAATAAATCTTTAAGAGGTATGTTTCTTAATCAGAAACTCGTACACTCACTATAAATGTGACATCATATGTCAAATCTTATCTTCTTTTTTTAAAGATTTTATTTATTTATTTTTAGAGAGGGAAGGGAGGGAGAGAGAGAGAGAGAGAGAGAGAGAAACATCAATGTGCGGTTGCTGGGGGTTATAGCCTGCAACCCAGGCATGCACCCTGGCTGGGAATCAAACCTGCAACACTTTGGTTCACAGCCCGCACTCAATCCATTGAGCTACGCCAGCCAGGGCCAAATCTTATTTTCTTAAGCTAAAGTTTTTCAGAGTAAATACTGAGGCCAATTCATTTTAACTAAGCAAAGTAAGACAATAACTTAGAATAAAATAGTTTAATGTATTAAATGATTAACAAAATCAGCTAATCAGATAATATTATCATTGTTTTTTAATTTAATCTTTGTTGTATTTTTTCCATTACCATTTATTCTCTTTAGATCCCCTCCCTCCAGCAATCACCCCACTGTTGTCCATGTCCTTGAGTCCTTTTTCCTTTTTACTCAATCCCCCCACCTCTTCACCCCCACTAGCTGTCTTCTGCTCTCCATCTATGAGTCTATCCTAATTTTCCTTTTAAGTTTAATTTGTTCATTAGATTCCACATATGAATGGAATCATATGGTATTTGTCTTTCTCTGCCTGGATTATTTTATTTAGCATAATGTTCTCCAAGTCCATCCTTACAGTCTCAAAGTATGAAATTTTCTTTTTTATGACCGAGTAGCATTCCATTATGTAAATGTCCTATAATTGTTTTATCCACTCATCAACTGGTGGACACTGGGGCTGCTTCCATGTCTTAGCAATTGTAAATAATGCTGCAATGAACATAGGAGATTTTACATTCTTTCATATGAGTTCTTTGGGTTCTTTAGGATATATTCCCAGAAGTGGGGTCTCTAGGTCAAAAAACAGATCCATTTTTAATTTTTTGAGGTATCTCCATACTGCTTTCCACAGTGGCTGCACCAACCTGCATTCTCATCAACCAGGCAAAAGTGTTCCCCTTTCTCCTCATCCTCACCAGCACTTCTTGTTTGTTGATTTATTGATGACAGCCATTATGAAAGGTATGAGGTGGTATCTCACTGTGGTTTTAATTTTCATTTCTCTGATGATTAGTGACTTTGAGCATCTTTTCATATGGCTGTTAGCCATCTGTATGTCCTTTCGAGAAAAGTGTCTATTCCAGTCCATTGCCCACTTTTTAATTGGGTTGTTTGTTTTTTTGATGTTGAGTTTTTTAAGTTCTTTATAAATTTTGTATATTAACTCCTTATCAGATATTTATCAGCAAATATATTCTCCCATTCTGCAGGAAGTCTTTTTATTTTGTTGATAATTTCCTTTGCTGTGCAAAAATTTTTTTGCTTGATATTGTCCCATTTGTTTATGTTTTCTTTTTGCTTCCTTTGCCTGGGAAGATATATCTAATAAAATATTGTTACGAGCAATATCCGAGCTCTGCTGCCTATGTTTTCTTCTAAGATTTTTATGGTTTCAAGTCTTTGATCCATTTTGAATTTATTCTTGTGTGTGGTATAAGAAGGTGATCTAGTTTCATTTTTCTGCATGTTTCTGTCCAATTTTCCCCAACACCATTTATTGAATAGACTATCTTTAACCTACTGTATATGCTTGCTTCTGTCAAATATTAATTGACTATAAAGGTATGGATTTATTTCTGGGCTCTCTGTTCTGTTCCCTTTATCTATGTCTTTTTTTTTTTAACAGTACCATGCTGTTTTGATTTCTATAGCCTTACAGTATACTTTGATATTGGGTAGTGGGATCCATCCAATGTTGTTCTTTTACAGGGTTGCTATTACTATGTGGGGCCTTTGGTGGTTCCATATAAATTTTTGAAATATTTGTTTTAGTTCTCTGAAATAAGTAATTGGAATCTTGATAGGAATTGCATTGAATCTATAGATTGCTTTGTAGTATGGATATTTTAATGATGTTAATTCTTCCTATTCATGAACACAGTATATGCTTCCACTTATTTGTATCTTTTTCTATTTTTTTCTTCAGTGTCACAATTTTCCAAGTACAGATCTTTTACATCCTTGGTTAGATTTATTTGTAGAAATTTTATTCTTCTTATAGCTATTTTGAATATGATTGTTTTCTTAATTTCCCTTTCTGTTAGCTCATTGTTGGATATAAAAATACAGTTGCTTTCTGGATATTGATTTTGTATCCTCCTACATTGCTAAATTCATTTATCAGTTCTGGTATTTTCCTGGCAGAATCTTTGGAGTTCATTATATACAGTATCATGTACTCTGTAAATAATGACAGTTCTGCTTCTTCTTTTAAAACTTGAATGCCTTTTATTTCTTCTTCTAGTCTTATTCCTGTGGCCAGGACTTCCAGTACTATGTTGAATAAGAAAGGTGAAATTGAACATCCCTGTCTTGCTCTTGATCTTAAGGGGAACTTAGTGTTTTTGCCCATTGAGTATGATATTGGCAGTGGGTTTGTCATAAATGGCCTTTATTTTGTTTAGATATATTCCCTCTAATCCCTCTTTGATGAGAATTTGTATCATAAATGGGTGCTGGATTTCATCAAATGCTTTTTCTGCATCTATTGATATGATCATTGATATGATAAAAAATATCCTTGATTTTGTTTATGTGGTGTATCACATTTACTAATTTGTGAATGTTGTACCAACCTGGCATTCCCAGAATAAATCCCACTTGATCATAGTGTATGATCTTGATGTGTTGCTGTTTTCAGTTTGGTAATAGTTGGATGATTTTAGTGTCTATGTTCATCATGAATATTGTCCTATAATTTTCTTTCTTTGTAATGTCTTGATATTGTTTTGGAATTAATGCCAGCCTCATAAAATGAGTTTGAGAATCTTCCCTCCTCTTGAATTTTGTGAAATAGTTTGAGAAGGAAAGGTGTTAGTTCTTCTCAGAATGTTTGGTAAAATTCCCCTATGAAGCCATCTGGTCTAGGGCTTTATTTGTTGGGAGTTTTTGATTAATGCTTCTGTTTCACTAGGTGTGATCTGTCTATTCAGATTCTCTGATTCTTCCTACTTTAATTTTGGAAGATTGTATGTTTCTAAGAATATATCCATTTTGTCCAGGCTGTCCAGTTTGTTGGCATACAGTTGTTCATAATATTTTCTTACATTCCTTCATATTTCTTTGGTGTCAGATGTTATGTCTTTTTCATTTCTTTTTTTAAATATACAGTTGCTATTTTTTAAAGATTTTTATTTATTCATGTTTAGAGAGGGAAGGGAGGGAGAAAGAGAGAGAAAGAGAGACACCAATATGCGGATGTTGGGGGCCGTGGCCTGCAACCCAGGCATGTGCCCTGACTGGGAATCAAACCTGAAATGCTTTGGTTCGCAGCCTGCGCTCAATCCACTGAGCTACACCAGCCAGGGATGTCTTTTTCATTTCTGATTTAATTTATTTGGGTCCTCTCTCTTTTTTTCCTGGATGAATTTGGTTAAAGATTTATCAGTCTTGTTTATCTGTTTAAAGAACCAGCTGTTGGATTCATTGATCTTTTGTATCATTTTTTAGACTCTATTTCATTTATTTCTGTGCTTATCTGCATTATTTCCTTCCTTCCATTCATGTTGGGCTTTTTTGTTGTTCTTTTTGAAGATCCTTTAAAAATAAAGTTAGATTGTTTATTGGAGCTTTTGCTTTTTTGTTTTTGGGTTTTTTTTGTTTTTTTTTTTTGAGATAAGCCTATAGTGCTATGAATTTCCCTCTTAGGATTGCTTTCCCAGTGGCCCACAGATTTTAGATTGTTGTGTTCTCATTTTCATTTGTTTCAAGGTATTTTTTTTTATTTCTTCCTTGATCTCTTTACTGACCTATTCATTGTTTAATACCATGTTACTTAGCTTCCATGTCTTTGCATGTTTTTCATTGTTCTTGTGATTGATTTCTAGTTTCATAGCATTATGGTCAGAGAAGATATTTGATATTATTTCAGTCTCCTTAAATTTATTGAGATTTGTTTTTGTGTTCTAGCATATGGTCTTAGAAAACTTTCCATGTACACTTGAAAAGTATGTATACTCTGTTGCTTCAGAATGAAATGCTCCGAAGATATCAATTAAATCAATTTGATCTAGTGAATTGTTAAGGCCACTGTTTTCTTGTTGATTTTCTCTTTGGAAGATCTATCCATTGAAGTCAATGAGGTGTTAAAATCCCCAACTATGACTGTATTTCTGTTGATCTCTTCCTTTATGTCCAACAAGATTTGCTGCACATATTTAGGTGCTCCTCTGTTTGGTGCATAAATGTTTACTAGGGTTACATCCTCTTGTTGGATTTTTCACTACATCATTAGGTGGTGTCCTTATTTGTCTGTTACTATAGCCTTAGTTTTAAAGTCTATTTTGTCATATATAAGTCCTGCTACCCCAGCTTTTTTTCCTGTCCATTTGGATGAAATATCTTTTTCCATCCCTTTACTTTTAGTCTGTGTGTAACTTTTAATCTGAGAAGGTTCTCCTAGAGGCAGCATATATATGAGTCTTATTTTCTTATCCATTCAGCTACTCTATGTCTTTTAGTTGGAGCAATTAAGCCATTTACATTTAAGGAGATTATTGATAGATATGTATTTAGTGACATTTTATCATCCAATTATTTTCCTCTGTTTTTTTTCTTTCTCCTCTCTTTTTTATTTAAAGGTCTTATTTATTTATTTTTAGAGAGGGAATGGAGGGAGATAGAGAAAGAGAGAGAGAAACATCAATGTGCAGTTGCTGGGGGTTATAGCCTGCAACTCAGGCATGTACCCTGGCTGGGAATCGAACATGCAACACTTTGGTTCGCAGCCCACACTCAATCCACTGAGCTACGCCAGCCAGTCTCTCCTCTTTTTCTTTAAGCAAGTCCTTTAACACTTCTTGCAGCACTGGTTTGGTGTTAACAATCTCCTTTACCTTTTTCTTCTCTGGGAAGCTCCTTATTTCTCCTTTCATTTTAAGTGCTAGCCTTGCTGGGTAAAGTAGCCTTGGTTTTAGGTTCATGTTTTTCCTCCCTTTGAATATTTCACACTACTCCTTTCTGGCTGAAATGTTTCTGTTGAGAAATCAGGTGACAATCTAATTGGTGCTCTCTTGTATGTAACCATCTGCTTTTCTTTTGTGCCTTTTAGTATTCTCTCCTTGTCTTTAAGCATTGTCACTTTTATTATGATGTGTCTCAGTGTAGACCTCTTTGTGTCCAACTTGTTTGGGACCCTCTGATCTTTGTGGACTTGTGTGTCTTTTCTCCTGTCCAGATTAGGGAAGTTTTTTTTAGTCATAATTTTTTAACAACTTTTTTGAGATATGATCCACATATCATATATCACTCATTTAAAGTACACAATTTAATGGTTTTCACTCTATTCACAAATAGATAGAACCATTATCACAATCAATTAAAAAACTATTTTATCACCTCAAAATAAACCTTGTACTGCTTACCAGGAAACAGTACAAGGAAACCAGGAACTCCTAATTCTTGTACCCCTATTCATAATCCCAAGCAGCCATTAATCTCAACAAACAACAAGTGCTAGCAAGGTTGTGGAAAAAAGGGAACCCTAATACACTGTTGGTGGAAATGAAGACTGGTGCAGCCACTGTGGAAAACAGTATGGAATTTCCTCAGAAAACTAAAAATGGAACTGTCTTTTGACCCAGCAATTCCACTGCTACAACTACACCCTAAGAATCCTGAAACACCAGTTCAAAAAAACCTATGCATCCCAATGTTCATACTAGCCCAATTTACAATAGCCAAGTATTGGAAGCAACCTGAGTGCCCATCAGTAAATGAGGAGATCAAAAAACTGTGGTACATTTACACAATGGAATACTATATAGCAGGAAGAAAGAAGGAGCTCCTATCCTTTGCCACAGCATGGATGGAACTGAATACCATTATGCTAAGTGAAATAAGCTGGGAAGTGAAAGACAAATACCATATGATCTCACCTATAAGTGGAAGTTGATCAACAAAACAAACAAGCAAACAAAATATAACCAGACACGTAGAAATAAAGAACACACTGACAGTAATCAGAAGCAAGTAGGGAGGGAGATAATGGGGGAAGAAAGGGGAAGGGCCATTGAGGAACATGCATAAAGGACACATGGACAAAGCCAAAGGGGGGTAGGATTGAGGGTGGGAGATGGGTGGGGCAGGGGAAAGTGGTGGCAGGAAAATGAAGATTAGGGAAAGTTTCAGTCATTATTTCTTCAAATATATTCTTAATCCTTTGTTCACTCTCTCCTCCTTCTGGTATTTCCATGATGTGGATGTTGTTACCCTTCTTGTTGTCCAAACATTTTCTTAAGGTCTTCTCATTTTTTTAGTTCTTTTTTCTCCTGCTTTCCTTGGTTGTTTTTTTCTATCTCATCTTCCAAATCAGTGATTCAATCCTCTGTTTCATCCAATCTACTCTTTATTCCTTCCAGGGTATTATTTATTTTAAATATTCCATTCTTTATTTCCAAGTGGTCCTTTTTTATGTTTTCTATGTCTATTTTCATGTTGTTGAGTATCCTTACAATCATTACTCTAAACTCTCTATCTGATAATTTTTTTTCCTCCATTTCATCTAATTCTTCTGGAAAATTCTCTTATTCTTTCATTTGGGTCTGTTTCTTTGTCTTCCCATTTTGGCTGCTTCTTTGTGTTTTCTGCCTTAGTTGTTAAACTGATCAGTGATATAACCTCAAGCTGTAATCACTAGCATAGCTTAAGCTCCACAAAGTGCAACAGAGTAATTTTTGTGGGCGGGGCTGTTGCTTCCCCTCAGGCTAATGTCACTGGGAAGGGTGTGCTTTGCTTGAGAAAGATTGCCTATGCACTATGGAGAATGAATCAGCATAGGGATCCTGGTGGCTCTTCCTTCAGTTCTCTTCCCAGAGCCATCAACCTTAGACAGTCCTTGAGCATCTCTAGTTCACTCTCCCCTCCCTCTGCCAGAATTCAGGGTAAGTGGTTCCAAATGACATTTTGTGCATTGGCCTTTTAGAGGGTCTCTGAGTCTTCAGACATCTCTCCCTGGCAGACAGAAACCCTGCTTCTTTTCAGAGCTGGATGTTATCTGGGTTCATTTCAGGCTCTGGTGGTATAGGCTGGAGAGCCCAGCTTGAGGTTCAGACCTCATGCTTCTCAGGGGAACCCCTCCCAGCCAGTGAAATATCCCTTCTGAACTTCCATTACTGCCAGTGGGAGCCCAGCAGACCTCTCATGCCTCCTGCGCACTCCCTACCAGTCTTGTGGTGAAGTGGTTTCTTCTATCCTTGGTTATAAAGCTTCTCTTCAGCTAGTGTTCAGTTGGTTATTCAAGATGAATTATCTACAATTTACTTGTTATTCCAAATTCATCCTGGGATGAGGTTAGTGTAGCTTCCACTTACTCCTCTACCATCTTGGAAACTCCATTGTTTTTTAATATGTTATTGAACAATGAAAGAAGCCAAGACCTAGGATATATACAATGACTTCTTCATTGTTCAATCATCTTTCATTAAATACTGAATTATATGACCCAAGTTTGAAGCATTTAATTGCTATTGAATAACTAATATATGCTAGAGTTTCTATACATTTTCATATCTAATTAGGGGTCATATACACAATAAAATATATTACCATGTTAGCCATAGAACTGTAATATGATTGGGTTATATTGATTTCCCTCTCCCCTTTTTTGATTTTTAAAACTTTGGTTCTGTGAAATTTATATGTGGGAGATTAAGCAAGAAAAAGTGACAACTTGATCTGTTGAATTGGCCTTCCCTTTTGTTAGTTCATAATGTGTAATCTAAGAATGCATTATCTACATACTTATGGTAACTGAGAAAGCATAATGCAAAGGTATTACCTATGTTTAGAAATATATTGTGAAATTGGTATTTTAAATCCATGTTAAAATAATAATAGTAGTATTTCTGTGGATACATTTTCTCTATTACTAACCATCTCCTTTTCCATTTACTATACTTTCCACCACATATTACATACTGCAGCAAACTTCAATGTTAGAATTGTTATATGTTTGTTGATTATATGTTTGGTATCTTATCTTTGTTACAATATATCAATTCATTGACTCAAAATTATAATTTACCTTTTCATTTTGAATTGGCATTTAATAAAGCATATTCCCTTTCTACCTCACACAAAAACTTTAACTGGTATTTTAAAATAAAAATAAACATGCACTTACATGTAACATTGAATGTACCCTCAAGACAATTTGTGATTTTATTGAAGAACAGAAACCATGCATATTTCGGCCTTTAACTCAAAATAAGTTTTGCTATATCTTTAGCTTTTTAAATAATTTATTTTATCCAATCCTTTTAAACTTCCCATTCATTTGCTCATACTGTTTAAGTGAGTAATGACATAAAGGCATTCTATTTATATTCAATGTAATTAGTAAACATGGAATTGTTGAGAATTAGTATTGTATCAAAGATAATAGAGCAGATTCAGGTCTGACCCTCTTTCAATTTTAAAATTTTACCAAGTTAGTTTGTGTAGTAAGTACATCTAAAGACCATGCTTTCTCATAATATCCAAGTGAAGGAAATTCTCTTACATGTAATAGATGCACATTTGTTGAGTGAATAAATCCATCAGTTAGCTTATCAATCAGTCAGTCCAACAGTATACTTAACAGTGCAGAAACTCAGGAAAAATAAAAATGAACAATGATAAAATAGACAAAATTAATTTTTATTGAAATCTTCACATGTAAATGATAGATGCTTTTATACTTTAATTTCTCTCTTGTTTTTGTGTGTGACAGAGAGAGCTTGGAATCATCCATATATTTTCAACAAATAAATCTATATCATGGCATTTTCTTCCTCAGCTCACTAAGCAAAGCCTATTATTTGGCATTTCATTCTTACTCCTGAGAAAAGCCCAGAAAATTGACACAACTGCAGAGTGCTGTTTGCACTTTGTTCTTATAAGAAGAGAAATATGCCATTTGTTTTTACATTTTCTGAGTTGTCTTGGGAGCAAACTGCCTCCAGCTACATATGGGCTTAATCGCCCACGTCCATCTTATGGGTGTCACCTGCTAAGGTGAGGAGTCTGGAATAGCCCAGACACATTATGTATGGGTGGCCTTTTGTTTACGGCAGACAAAGCCAAAATCCTCGGGATTACTTGAAGATATCATATAACACACAAGATGGAGTTACTATTATTCTCCTCTAAGACATACAGTGTTTCCCCTGGGCAGAGAAAAGAACACAGAGCCAATCATATGAAGACAGGACCCATTAAAGATTTATGCAAGCCTGAATTACTTGGCTTTAAACTATATTCTCCCCCCATTTTTTCCCTTAATAAGAGGAACACTTCTTCTTTAACAGCAAAGCTGATGTAGATAGTATCACTGGTAATCCTTGGCTTAAGGACAGAGCTTCTAAATGGCTTGAATTAGGCTGGAAGATGGGGCTGTTTGATTTCTCTTCCTTTTTGTTTCTGTTTTGAAGGCTCTGTCACAGAATGTCCCACTAAACTAGCATTTATGTGGGCTTGGGGGCCTCTGTATGTAAGTTTTCTTTTAAGCATAGTCAATGAAACAGCTTTGAAGCTGTTGAACTGTGTAAATGTTATATTAACATTTTCTTCCTCAATTATAGACATTTACATGGTCTTGTTGAAATAGTGCTTTCAGAGAGAGGAAAAAAATACCAGAAGTGAAGGTACACAATGAAATGAAAAAGCAGCAGTATGCTCTATTTATTTAGTTTCTGAAATAAATCATTTTAACTTTTAATTTACACTTCTTTAAGATGGTGGTTAAGAATAGACAAACAAAGCATACTGTGAGAAATAATTTCATTTTGTTCCTTTGTTACATTCAATTATTTAATTTCCACTTGGTTTGTATATGGAGATTTGGCCAATGCACCTTGTTCTTTAAATTTGCTAATGAATAACCAAGAGTCAGGAAGCTCATTCTAAAGACCTAAGTCTCATGGATGATGATTCAAAAAATATGAGACTACAAGTAGTTGTCCAACCATAAGAAGAAAGGCAAATAGAGTAAATTAGACATTAATCCAAAGCATTTCCAACTATTCATGTTCCTATTTAACAGAAGACATAATGTGCTTTCAAATTGAAAAGGGATTTGAATCATTCCAATAACTACTGCATGCATTATCTTTTCACTGCATTCAGTCTATGAATAGGTCAGAAAAATGAGGATATAACCATTGAGACTCTAAGGAAATATTTTAGTAGTTTCATTTGGGGTCCTTTCTGCATACAGAGCAATCATTTATGAATGTACAGTATGAGTAAAATTCACAGCAAAATTATTCCCTTTCACATTGATACTACTAAATTTCTTTAAGGATACATTTTCACATTGTGTCATAAGATTCCTTGCTATTGATAGTCTTCCATTCAATAATAGGCTTGTTTTATTGTGTATGAAAATATACATACTCCTTGTCTTGGTACCGAAGCAACAAACAACATGTGTGTGATGGAACTGCTGTGCAGCAACTATGGTCTTGCTAATGGTCCAATAGTTGCTTTCTCTCCAGCAGGGCAGCTATGCAAGACTAACAAATATACTGATCTTCAACACAGTATCAGGTGGTGTTCCATGCATTTCAGAAGCTAAGGGCAGTAATATTGTATAAGTCCCTGTCTGTACATCATTGAACTTCCATAGCCACACTTTGAAAAGTACTTTGTTACATAGTTTAGTGATCTGATTTTTCAGAGTTTCTAAAAATTCTTTTCTGGAGAATCTAAATTGGTTGGTCTTCATGTGATATAGATAAGATTATGTTAAAATACATAAGAAGTATTTTGTAATGTTGTTTCTCACATTGTCCTATTTGAAAATCCAAGTGTAAGCTTCCCCCATAGTAATATGTCTCTACTCTGATAAGTAACAATCAAAATTGGAATAAAACTTCAGTGTTTAGGAATTTTCTGATAAAACTGAATCACAATTTTAAGGAAAAAACACATTCTGGGAATCTAATTCACCCAGGTATGATCAGATAAGAAAACCCAGAGAGATTAAATGAGTGTTTGTTAAAAGAAGAGTCAGCCTGGCTGGCATAGCTCAGTGGATTGAGCACAGGCTGTGAACTGAAGTGTCACAGGTTTGATTCCCAGTCAGGGCACATTCCTGAGTTGCAGGCTAGGTCCCCAGTGGGACCACATGAGAAGCAACCACACATTGATATTTCTCTCCCTCTCTTTCTCCTTCCCTTCCCTTCTCTAAAAATAAATAAATAAATAAAGAGTCAAAGCTAGATTTGTATATGTTTTCTTCAATTAAATCTTTTCTTTTTATTTTTTTAATTGATTTTTATTGTTGTTCAAATACAGTTGTTTCCATTTTCCCAGATGTTGAATGTACCAAATATTCTTTTTGATGTACATCGTAACAAAATAAAATTTAATATTGAGCACATTTTTATTTAAATTCATTTTCTAAAACTAGTATTCATTCCATTAATTATAATTTAATAATATATATCAATTTATATGATTAAAGTATTCTTGTTTCAAAAGGGGAATAAGAACAGAGTGATTGAGTAAACTCATTTTAATCTGATATATTTAGTCCAGTTCTGATCTTTTCAAAATTACCCTCTATTTGACATCTTTCTAGCATTGCTCTATCAAGCAAATTATGTTAGGTTTTTTCTTTAAAACAAACAAAAAAAATTGACCTTGAGGCACTAGCAGGTCTATAATTTTCTTATTCATTTGCAAAAGTGGTGCCAGAGTTTCAGGTTACTTTTTCTTGGAAGATAATGCTCCATTTAATAGAAACTTGGATATCTTTTAAATGCCTGAAATCTCCTGAAAAGCCAAACTAAAGGAACTTAAAGGAAATGTTGACAATATAAAACAGTTTGGGGACATGGAATGATGTTTTATGGAGGGAAAATTCATGAAGATTAGAGTGATAAGATCCGAGTCAGAGTGAAAACATTTTTTAAGTTAAGAAGCCATTAATAATTTGAGGGAAAAGAAGTTTGAGGATCAGTTTCATTTGATCAGTAAAGCTAATTTCAGCAGTACTCAGCTATCTGGGAATGCCAGTCATCTGAAATGCAAAAAAACAAAATGTATGCCAAACTAATACTAAGAATCCAAAAAGATAAATAAAACCACACATTCACAATTTTTTATACATACAAGAACCTCATATGTTTCTCTGCAGTGTCCATATATTCTCATTTTACATGGACTTACATGCAACTCTAACGAGTTTAGTGATATCAGCCACAAGAAATTAAAAAGATAAAGAAGTTGTTGTACATTGCTAAGTGTCAACTGAGAGCTTGCTAGCAGAAGGCAAAAAATAACAAAAGATTAATTAGTTAATTAATGTTAATATATAAATTAACCATTTAATATATAAATTAGACCAGATTGGTAACTGTGGAGATGATAAAAAGTAGTTGGATTCTGAAAGTTGAGCTTTTGGATTTTCTTAACAAATTGAATCTATGATGTGAGGAAAAAAGTAGAGTCAAGGATGACTTTCCCAATTCTTTTTTTCCTCACTCTGGAAAGAGAAAACTACAGCCAAATAACATAGGGAAGGAAATCTAATCTGAGGTCATCAAGGAGAGAGAGTAGATAAAGGGGAAGGAGAGGGCCACGGAATAAGTCCCAAATTACAGAATATTCATTTGTTCTTTATAACCATGACTTTGTCTGGATCATCAAGAAAATGTTAAATGATGTTTGTTATATATGGTTCCTTATTATGTATGCACTTCACATGAATTTATCTGGTTCTGAAATAAAGGTAGAAATATATAGCTAAAGGTAAACATTAAATAATGCAGGCTATACTGCCTGACATTCTACTAAATGAGCCTATATCCAAGCATAAAGATTAGATGAAAGAGATAAATTTGTCCTGTTATCTCTTGTGTCTCTCAAAGTACGAGTTTCTCATTATGTGCTTTTGAGGTTTCTGTTTTGTTTTATTTTCTACGTATCATGAAACTTAAATATAAACCAAAGTGCCCAGAAGCCACTTCAGCTGACTGGCTTGACATAATAAAGAGATAGTAAATTACTTTCCAATAAGAATATACATTTGGCCATGTATGCTATACTTTATCTTCAATTTAGTGGACTTTCAAGAATAATTTTGGCCATGCTAATTTTTGCCTCATAACTTTTTACCTTACAAAGAATGTCCAGTATGTAATGAAACTGAGTAGTACACATTTTTAAAAGCAAGGAAAGCTGTTAACATTTTAAATAAAATTATACAAGAGTAGGATCTAGTTTTCAAAGTGTTTGTGTTACAAAGAGAAAGAACTCTGTTATTCTGAATTTAAATGAGTAAGTTCCTGAATTTCAAATTACCAAGGTTTAACTACATGTTCATCATGATAAAAATGTATAAGTTTTCTAACATTTATAAAATGAGTCATAAATATGTAGGATGATGCTATCAGGAGTCTACTTTTCTTTTTTAATACTAAGGTTTCTTCATCTTATAGTTGATTTTTTAAATTGCTTCTGAGATTGCAAATTTGTTGTTGTATTTCCTGCCATTCCCCTCTCTCTCTCATTAATCTTTTGACATTTTTTGTGGTTATTTCTCTTCAGTCCAATACTGTGTAATCTTAAGTTTCTTGTAATATTCTCAAAATAAATAATTAAATACAGTTAGACAAAAATATAATATTTACTATAATGTGAGCATCTGAATGATATTATATCAGGCTTTATAATGACAAATGATTTTTAAAATTTCTGCAGGATAAAATTCAATTTAACCCAATCAGACAGATTGTGGCCAATGAAATTAGTAGCTTTTGCAAAAGGACACAAAATATTATATCCTCACAATTTAAATTACAAATGAGAAAAACTAGTGCCCATCTGGACATTCATGAACAGTAGCAAACCCAAAGCAGCTTTCACACCATTTTCTTACACTGGAAACTAGATTGCATACACTTTACATGGCTGAGCGTTCCCAGTCAGTGCTGCTGGCAGCTATGGAGGAAGAAGGAAATGTTCATTTTTTCAGGTTTTTATACCAAACCATTCTCCTAAGCTCTGCCATCACTTCATAACCTTTGCTCCAAACACTTTCAAATACTACAGCTCCCCAGAACTATACAATATCCTATTGCCATTATTTTATGTACTTATCTCTTTGCATAGAGTATTCCTTTTATGTTCCTCCACTGTAGATATCTGTTATGCTTCTGTGTTGTTGTTGTTTTTCCCTGTCAGCAACTATTCATACCCTTCTAGAAACAAAATTGAATTTTCCTTTGGGAAATAGTGCGTCCCACTTTCCATCCATGTGGCTCCTGCATGGTTAACTCAGTCCTTCACATATACCCCACAGAAAAACTAGGATGACCATGCACCCCATACTTTTTATTTCTTTCCTCTGGTGAATTGGGAAAAATGGATATTCATTCAGTTCACACCAGCCAGAAGGAAGCTTGTCATTTTTGCTGGATTGATTGGGGGAAAACAAAACAAAACATGATCTTATCTCTGGCATTGTTGAACAGCTGAATGGAAGGCTGGACTGCTGTTTTTCATCTTGCTCCATGGAAGAGTTTCCTGAAAAACAAAGCTAATGAAAAAGGAAAGAAGACAAAGATATACAAGAATATAGATTCTTGGTATATGATTTCATTGAAAGTCAGTTTTACCCTTGGATTTTTCATTCATGTGAGCCAATAGTCGCCTCCTTACTTAACCAGGATTTGTTTCAAGTTTTTACCACTTGTATCCAATAATTAGTCTAACTGAACTTTTTTAATTTAATCTTTTGTATTTTTTCATTACCATTTAGTCCTTTTATACTCCCCCTACACCCCAGCAGTCACCACATTGTTGTCCATGTCCATGAGTCCTTTTTCCTTTTTGCTCAATCCCTCCAGCCCCTAACTACCCCACCCCATTCCCAGTTGTCATCCTGCTCTCCATCTATGAATCTGTTCCCATGTTCCTTGTTAGGTCTGTTCACTAGATTCCATATATGAGTGAAATCATAGGTATTTGTCTTTCTCTGACTGGCTTATTTCACTTTAAATCCCATCACAAGCACAGGCTCTACAAGTTCAGGAATGCTTCCTTGACTGCTAAGTCTAGTTTAGGAGACTGCCCTCACAGAATCCTGGGGTATCTTTACCCATTCACTCATTGCAGTACTATCATCATTAATGTAATTCTTCGTCTTCCCAATTATGTTGTAAACTCCATGAGAGTAGGAAAGCAGTCATTTAACTGAGTTTCCTTTATCCTAGAATACATGTTAGGGAATTAATAAATACTCATTGATTAAATGCATGAGATGAAAGAGTTACACAAAAACATCAAAAATATTTCAAGTATGAGGTCTTTATGCAGAAATCCAAGATGTGACCTTTCAAGAAGCATATAAAATCTGTGTGGAGTTTTTGTAAATTGATGGGATGTGTAGTGCATTAGTTCAGAGAGATTTCCTAAGCCTGTAGAATTCATTGTCAAGGATACTTTCATGTTGGTTATTGAGTAAAAACCTAAAATTGGCCATCTAGGAAAAGATCAACATTTAGAGAATATAAAGAAATAGTGTAATTTTTTAGAAGATTGCAACTATAAGTGAAATAATTATAGATATGACAACTTTGTATCTCCCCAAATTACAAAGTTCAATTTCTATTTTTAATCAATCAAACAGTAGCAAAAAGTAATTGATACTCAGATGGTTGTGGAGTCTAGTGGCCATAGAAGTTTTTCTCCTCTTTTTCTGCTATTTCAGTTACTAAAAATTGTTCTCCTCCTCTATTCCTTAATTTCTTATTTCTCTTGAAATGCCCAAAGGCCTCCAGCCCCAAGGTCATACCTGTCTGTGTTGATTTCTACCATGGCAAAATCCGTGTTTTTAAAAAAATCACCCTAGTCAGTTTCTCCTTTCTCTTCATCCTCATAGTGTTCCGTTTACAAATAAAGTTGAGTTCCTTTCTGACTATTCCTGGACACTTGGATACTGGTTTCTACTAAATCCTCAATCCTTTATTTTGTCTATTTTACTATTTGTTTATATTTGTCATTCTTTTTTATTTATGCCATTGTTTAAATTTCCAGGATACTAAATCTTATCAGATTTGAATGTTACAAATATCTTTTGTCAATTTGCAATTTGCGCTTTGCTTATCCCCCAGCCTCAACCATCACTGCCACTTTCTTTGTATACTCTTTTATGAAGATGTCTTAAGTTTAATAGAGTGGAATTTATCAATCTTTTCTTTTATGGCTGAAGAATTTTTATAAAGTCCTCTCTACTCTCAAGATAAGAAAAACATTTTCTTATTTTTTTCTAAAAGTTCAATAGCTTAATTTTTATATGACACTATACATAGTGTGAAAAAGTCCATTTTTTAAATAAAAGTAAATTTTAAATATGGCTAAACAGCTGGGCACTAAGTGAGGCTAACAGGTGCAGTCAGAAAGAGCATTGCCTGTGTTGGTCTGACTGAGCCATTTCACTTAGCATGGATTTCCACACTTTCCTTCTTTACTTTCTCTTTGGCTTTTTCCTCCTTTTCTCAAGAGGGCTTATGCTGCTGTTACAAGGCCATTGCAATTTTTTAATGCAAAATTAGTCAGTTACAGCTTTTGGAGACCATACATCAGAAGAAGTTCTTGTGCTACCTAACCCATGCATTTGGATCCATGGTTCTGGTCTTTCTCCAATCAGAACATTTTTATAACCAGGTGGGGTTCTGAACAGAGAAACTGTCCAAGGATACTGGGTTGTTGACCTTCACAGGGGTCTTGTGTGACACAGAAAGACCAGGGATAAGAGCTTGAAGAAATCCAGATTGTTGAAACTGAGGGTGATTTGGTATTATTAAGCTCCAGGCACATTCACTAAACTTTGTGATTGTGCATCTCTTCCACCCATACCCTAGTGGCCTGGTTATAACTGAGGCCCTGGCATACTTAAGGTTCTGAGCTAGCTGCTACTCAAAAAAAGAAGTATCAACAGTTTCAAAGTGTACTCCAATTTTAAAACACCTCTTCTTAAAAGATACATGTCCTTAACAACATACATTTCTTTAACCATATAATTGACCCTATGATTTTTAGCAATGCCAAGAAATTTCCAATAGCTTAAAGGTTCAAACTTTACAGGACATGCTCAAGATGGCTAAGTTATCATCATAGGACAATGCCTCCCCATCCTCACCCTCCTGTAAGGAGTCTTACCAGAGTGAAAAGAACAGAAAAGTTGTATATTTCAGCCCTGGCCAGGAGGCTCATTTGGTTGGAGTGTCATCCCATACACCAAAATATGGCAGGTCCCCACTCAGGGCACACACACCTAGGTTGCTGGTTCCATCCATAGTCGGGTCACATACAAGAGGTAACTGATCCATTTTTCTCTCATATGTTGATGTATCTCTCTCTCTCTATCTCTCTCCCCCCCCTTCCCTTTCTCCCTCCCTCTCTCCCTTTTCCTTTCTCTAAAATCAATTTTTAAAAAATATTCTTGGGTGAGAATTAAAAAACAAGCTGTAGAAATTCAAATGAATATATATCCAGAAATAAATACAGAGGGAAAATAAGGGAAGCATAAGCAAACAGATATATCTCAAATATGACATATTATAGCAAGGGTTGCAGATAATGCTACCTGACCAGTGCATTTGCTAAGTAACTTCAAGAACATAAAAAGCATAAAAAATCTTTAACATACTTACAAATATGTTAAAACCAGCAGGTATATAACAGTTTGATTTTAAATATTTAAGACAGAGAATTAGCAAGTCTAAATGGTTTTTATCCATTTGTATAACTAATGTTGACAACATATCTGCAGACAGTAATTTCTGGGGTGAATAACTTGCAAATGCTTTTGGCATATTTTGTGGTCATATGTCTATATTATTATTAAATAATAATACTATATAAGTAATATATAGTGATGGAAAAAGTAAGTTTACAGTTCTGAGTATGCAAAACCCAGAGTTTATTCTTGTACTATTATTTAACAATTATTTAATAATTACTGTATTATTTATTTGATTTACAACTGTAAACCTGTTGACCACTTCTGTGTATAAAATATAAATAAAATTTGTATTTTCTCTTTATAATACAGCTACATTTGTAGCAAATTATGATTTAGCTGATCTTCATTAGACTTATCTTTTATCTATGCATATATATAACATATACATGTATATACATATACACACATATACAGATATAAATATATATTCATATAATATATATGAACAGAATTATTTAAATCACTTTCTTGATAACAAAGAAAATAATTTTAATGAATTAGTTATGTCTGTATTATATGTGCACTTTACACAGAGCATATATTTTGAAAATATAATGTATTGATGTAACATATAATAAGTGATATTATAATTTATATACCAACCATAACCATCAATCTACTTAAATAAGTCCTGACAAAATAGAACAATCCATATATTCCTTAATAATCATGTTAATTTAACAGGAACAAGTATAAAGGACACCTGGACAAAAACTCAGGAGTGTGGAAATGGGAGGGAGGTAGAGAGGGTTGGTGGGGTGGGGTGGGTTGGGAGTAGAAGACAGAAAACTGTACTTGAACAACAATTAAAATTTAAAAAAACACTAAAAAATTTTTAAAATAATCATGTTAATTTAGTAAGAAACAACTCCCCAACTGTTGTTTTTAGAGAAGTCATTAAGTTTTTTTCCACAAATGACCAAACATTAAAAAGATTTAGAAGCTAAATCCAAATTTTTTCCAGAGAGGTAAATTCACATTTGTTAATATGAAGAATTAATATTGTTTGCTTCATTATTTTATAGTGAAGCAAAATGAAACATTATTTTCATATGTAGTGAAAAAATAATATCAGCACTATATTTAAAACATGTTATAGTCATCTCACTGTTAATATAATTTTAAGTTTAATAGAGCTTTATTTCCTCATTAATTAAAAAGACCTTAAGAATTTGTTTAAACCAATGAGAAAAAGAGAAGGAAGAATGGGAATCACTTTCCCCTCAAATTAAAATGAATTATCCAAACACAGATTACACAGTGTGGGGAAAATATGGGAAAGATACCTCTGACTTTTCTCAGCTTGCCAAGTCTGCATCTTTTCTGCCATCAGCTTTATGCATAAAGCACCTAACAAATCATAATAAGATAACAGATTTAAGGTCATTTATGATTCATAATTTTATGTTTGCTTTTGTCTGATATCATCCTTTCACAGTCCTATAAAAATACAGGCATGTACATTGCAAATGTACATTCTTTGTATTAATTATATGTGAGAAAAAGTTAGCTGCATCAGCCATCAAACTGATATTAATGAACACTATCCCAAAGTTGAGGAAAATGTGTGTGTATGTGTATGGTCTGAGGAGGGAAGAGAACAAGCTTTTGATTTGATCTGCCTGGCAAAATGATTTTGTAGGATAATTCTTTGGAAAAATCACACCTTGCATATTAGATGAATAACACAAATAAGATATTTTGCTAGCTTTTAAATCCTATATTCACATACATGTACATACATGCGCACATATATTTGAAAATTTAAGGAAGAGGTAAGTTTGAACTAGTACAACCATCTGCAAGTCACTAGTGAGGAGCGTAATGTTGTCATCAGTGATTAAAACCCCAGAGCTTCTTGCCCTGACCCTGTGATTCAATTGGTTGGGTAACTTTCTGCAAAGCAAAATGTTGCTGGTTTGATTCCTGGTCAGGGCACATGCCTGGGTTGTGAGTTCAGTCCCTGGTGAGGCGCCTATGAGAGGCAACCAAATGATGTTTCTCTCTAACATCAGTGTTTCTCTCCCTCTCTTTCTTTCTCCTTTCCCCTCTCTCTAAAAATAAATAAATAAAACCTTAAAAAAAAACAGAACTTCTGAAGGGTATAAATTTCCAGGTACTTTACCTATGGAGCTCATCACCCTTGACTAACCAAATTCTGGAAAAGTTAAGTTAATTCTAATCAAGAAGCAGAGTTTAACAATACATGTAAAGGGAAATTAGCTATGTTGCTAACCAGACAAAAGCGGCTCAACATTTTATCAAAAATATCAGGGGGATGTTTCTTGACTTTGTCTTATGTAACCTATTAACTAACTGACTGCAAACAAAATTATATTGAGAAAAAATAGAAATATTTTCTTGAGGCTTCAGGTTAGACACCACTATTGTGGCAGTAGCCACATTCCAGTGGCCTGAGTGCTCAATCTGACTTTTCAACGTTTGGGGGTCTGTAGAAACTCAAATGATTTGAGCCAATCATACATCCTTTCGTTATTCAAATCTTCAAGCATTTCAAAATAAATTTAATCTCTATAATCTGAATAATTTACGCTTTAATCATCAAAAATGGTGTTTGTAGGGAGTACTTGATGTTATAAAAGACTTCTTTTTAAAAAATACTGGAATCTGTGCTTTTCAGAAAGAAAATGTCATTCAAGGTTAAGCAACTCCTCTCTACCTCTAAATTTTCACAATGAGTTCAAAAGTCAAAATATTTCCAGTTTCTAGTTTTGTTGAAGTATTCTATCTTTCTCAGTCACAGTCAGATCACAGAATTTTCTTTCTGGGTGCTTCTAATTCTGAAATGCACCCGTAATTACAGACAGCACACTGCAGTTGTTCCAAGGCCAAACAACCCTCTGTGCCTGAGGAACTTATAAATGATATTCTTAGACTTTTTATTTCCTCTTTAATGAACAGTGCTAAGATAAATAAGTGGAATAGGATGTGGTCATGCTGGAAATTTTAAAAGCAAATATGGAAAAAACCCTAAAACTCTTGCTCAAAGCCAATGTAGAAACATTAAACATTAGCAGTTGATTTTTATTCAAGATTCCATTATGGGGTTTTATTTTGTTGTTTTTGTTGTCTAATTAGACAGAATTTGGTGTAACTGTTTGTTACCTATTGCATTTATATTATGAAATGATAAATATAAATCTATATTTTTTAAAAAATAATTTAAAACAGGATCTAATTGCAAAATAGTATTTTATTTTCACATCATTTAGGAGTGCCAATTTTTATATACAAGACTTTATATTTATATCTTGGGATTTGCTGGTTGTGTGAGCCATCTCTGAAACAAAAAGAATGAAGTTGAAAAGGGAAACACAATCCACATCTTGTCTAATTGCAACCCTTATTAGTCTATGTCCTGACACAATGAAGGTCACATTAATATGTAAGAAATTACATAAAATTTTACAGCTAACATTGTCGCTCCAGAAAAAGTATAATGGAGATGGTAAGAAAACAAAATGTTGCCAAACTGCTTCCGTTTGCATCCCACTTATTTGCTGGGTGACTCTGGGCCAGTCCTTAAACTCCTTGTGCTTCTGTTTTCATACCTATAAAAATAGAAACAATCAGACTTATGTCTCAGGTTTGTTGTGAGGACTTACTGAGTACATGCATAAGTATTTAGAACTTAACATAAATATTAGCTCTTTCAGTTATGTTTGTATTCAACATTTGAGAATTGCTTTTTCCCTTCTTATCCTTCATATGTGCATATCCCAAAATAATGTATTAGCAATATGATATGGCTGTTTTAAGATTAAAAAGATTTATTATTTACTTACTATGATATGATAATTAGTTTTATCATATTAAACTGAATATTAAAAATAAAATAAATAAACTGAATATTAAAAAGTAAAAAGTAAATAAGTCCAGTTTATGGTATCAGCTATTCAGTTTTATTCAATTGGCTTTGGAATCTCTAATTCCAGCACTGGCCACTCATCCACTTATCTCCACTTTAATATTTGGTTTCCTCTTTTTTTGGGGGGGTCTATTTAGCTATCCAGTAGTTACCCCCGACACTGCATATTCTCATTTAACCTCATCTTATCTAGTGTTAAGTTTATTCTCACTTGAACTTTCATCTTTTCCAGTTTTGATCCTCCTGCCAGTTGTCAAGTTCATGTGGTATGACTTTTTGTCTTTCAAGATATATTGATTTTCCCTTTTTCATCAAAGTATCTCTTTTTATTTTTTTTAAAGATTTTATTTATTTATTTTTAGAGAGGGAGAAAGAGAGAGAGAGAAACATCAATGTGCAGTTGCTGGGGGCTGTGGCCTGCAATCCAGGCATGTGCCCTGACTGGGAATTGAACCTGCGACACTTTGGTTCGCAGCCCATGCTCAATCCACTGAATTATGCCAGCCAGGGCTTTCAAAGTATTTCTTTTTATATTCTCTTCTTTCTCTGTGGTCCAGACATTCCCTTTACCTAGATTAAATAAATATCCTCTTAATTCTCTTCCTTCCATCCAATTCTCTCTTTCAAATTAGTCTTCCCACCACAAACCAACTTACCTTCTTATAACACTGTCTCCCTCAGGCTACCACAACTTCCTCTTGTCTCCAACATCCTGCCCAAAGTCTCTGGACTGGTTTCAGCCCCTCTACTTTCTCACTCCAATTGACTCATTCTGTATACTTATGTCTCTTACACTTAGACAGGTTTCTTTTGAAAGTGGAGCACATCCTGGTCATTCCTACATTTCTGTATTTGTTTAATCTTGTCCTATCATAAATCCCTCTCCCTTAGTTTCCATACATTTGTATCTTAAATATTAGTTAAGATTATAATATGTGTCATTCTCCCCAAAAATTGTTTTTGTCTATTCTAATTCCATTGATCTCTTCCTTCTAGGAATTACTATATACTTAACATCAGCACCAAAGAATTTAACATTTTATTTTGAGTTAACTATTTTCCCCACAAATCCCAAAATGATTGCATGTTTCTTGAGGTCTGAGATAATCTACACATTGTCCATCAAAGCCCTAAACTAGTAATACATGAGCAAGAATCATTTACTATAAAATTAATTGATTAGTAATTAAAATGGTGTGAAATTTTACAAATAATTTTACTAGCTCTTAAATTTTACACTAGTCAGCAACTATCAGTAAACTATATTCCACTGGTCCTTCTTTACTCAGTCATACCAAGTCCATGTCCGATTCCTAAAACTGTCTTTCTGTATTCTAGTTTATTTTTTCTACCACCACCAGCTCAGGCTTCCCAAACAGTGATTTTGTATTAGCTCTCCAATTTGATCCCCTTTCTTTCCCTTTATTATAACAATAGAGATATATAAAAATAATATAAGTTACAATTGTGACAAACACCAAATCTGGCTATCTAAATGGTTATTTTCTGAAGTCAAGAAGAGTTCCAGTTGTTATCAAAGGGGATTTCCCATCAGAATGGTTGATTTCAAAGGAAATCAATGTTTTAATGTCTCATAAATGTTCAAAATCCTCTATAGTTTTATAGTGTTATATGAGTATGAGAAAGTTATTACACTGTTGGTCATTTTAGTTGTTATACATATGTTAGGTTTATGGATATAAAGAATAATGACCAAAATATTTTTAGAAACAAAGTAAATTGATTTATACTTGGTATTTACATTTAAGTATGTTATTCAAATTCTTTTAAGTATATTTTATTGATTATTCTAATACAGTTGTCCTAATTTTCCCCCTTTGCCCCTTCTACCCAATATCTCCTTCCCCTACAGCAATACCCTATCTTAGTTTATGTCCATGGATCATGCATATAAGTTCTTTGGCTTCTCCATTTCCTATACAGTTCTTAACCTTCCTCTGTCTATTTTATACCTACCAATTATGCTTCTTAATCCTTGTACCTTTTCCCCATTCTTTTCCTCCCCCTCCCAGCTAATAACTCTCCAAATGATCTCTGTATCTATGATTCTGTTCCTGTTCAAGTTGTTTGTTCAGTTTGTTTTTGTTTTTTGGGTTCAGTTGTTGATAGTTGTGAGTTTGTTGTCATTTTATTGTTCATAGTTTTGATCATCTTCTTTTTAGATATTCAAATTCTTAACTGATTCAGAGTTTCCCTGAATCTGATGTTACTTTATCCTTCTAAATTCATCTGCCAATGCAACCTAAACAGAAGTTATGTTTTCAGTCTGATCTCCCCACTGCCCCTTGAACGGAAGCTTACTATTTCCCATGTGGAATGTCATTTTCCTTCAGGGCTCCGTATTCTAGATAAAATTTATAGTTTCATTCTATTCCCTTCTTGCCCTTCTTAATTATTTACCTTCTCTCTTATTCAATTTCTATAGAGCTTATTTAAAAACTATGATTTTAGAATTAATTACATGACTGCTTTTTAATGAATGTTTCATGATATGTCTATTTTACCCATATCTAGAATGTGGGTATGTTACATTTAGGTACAATACAGTAACTCAGTTTTTTAAAGATTTTATTTATTTATTTCTAGAGAGGGGAAGGGAAGGAGAAAGAAAGAGAAAGAAACATCAATGTGTGGTTTCCTCTCACACACCCCCTACTGGGGACCTAGCCAGCACCCCAGGCATGTGCCCTAGACAGGGAATTGAACCATTGACCCTTTGGTTCATGGGCTGGCACCCAATCCGCTGAGCCACACCAACCAGGGCTAGGTACAATATAGTAACTCATTTTTTTAAAGCAATTGACTCCTTGGCATGAGCACAATATATAATTGATGATGAATAACTCATTTTGAAAAGTAAAAGAATAAATAATTTTGTAAGTTTTAATATCTATCAAAAGACAATTTAATATTCTGTATGAAATTTACTGATTTATATTTTAAGAAATTGCTAATTATTCTTACTGATTATATTCACTATATACTATTTAAGTTTATTTCAATAATAATATGAATAGTAATAATAATGGTAATAAATTATAACATTAAGAATTAATATTTAATGAGTTCTTAGTGTATTCCTGCACCCTTTTAACCCTTTTGAATTAACTAATATAATAATCAAAACTGCTCATATTCTTATCTCAGTTTTATAGATGAGAAAACTAAAGCTAAGAGAGACTAAATAATTTGCCCCAGATCCCACAAAACTAGAGTTCAACAGTAGCATGACAACAAAAGTTTACTAAACATCTACTATCCACCAGGAATTCTGTCAGGTGGTTTACTTTATTTTTCTATGACACACTCACTACTAAGTATTGTTGTATTTTATTTATAAACAAAAAAGTATATTTTGTTTGACTTGTAAAAAGTCATAACACAAAATCTTCTAGCACATGCTCAATAAACACTCTTCTTATTAGTATACCTGTGATATGATATTCAATATTATTTTTTATTTTTCTTGTTTGGGAGTTGAACATATGTATGTTTATTGGTGCATTTTAACCATGTAAAACCAGTTAAAATTAAAATCTCCTAAGGGTGGCAGGGGGCATAATCTATTAAGCAAACTTAGTACATGCATAGGGCCACCTAAGGGCTTCTAAAAATCATTTTGTTACCTCAAAAAAATCTATAAAATAAGTATAGTACAAGAATTTTGTAGGACATTCTTATTATTATGTTTTATAACACCTGCATACCTGCATCGACTGCCACAATTCTTTACTCTTCCTTATATTCAAACTCTGCTCTGAGAATCACTGTATATTCATCTCTCTGAGATCCCAGCCATGAACTTAAAAATAATATGCTAGGCTAGGTTTTGAGTTCTAGAAGTCACGTGAGAAATACACAAAGCCTAGCTGAACTGCTTATACAGAGACAGGTTTAGATCATCCGAGTTCAAGCTGATCCCAAAGCACCTGAGCAAAGCCAGCTCGGATGAGCAGTCACACAGCTGTGCCGGGCTTAGATCAGCTGTCTTTCATTGTATGGATAAAAACACCTAAATAAATGTTGAATATCATAGATTGCTGAGATCTTGTGGTAGTTTGCAACACAGCATTGCTATGGTCAATAATATTGTTTATATTGGAAATTGCAAATGAAGTATGGATGTAGTGCCATAACCTATTCATTTGGTTTAGGTCTATATGGAGTCATTATTTGATGCTTTAGAAGGGTAAATCAGATTGGTCTGCTGTGTAAAATTAGAAAGTTTTATGGAGGTGTTTGCCTATGTGTGGGTGTGGTTGGTTTGGTTTTATTTTGGAGAGGTAAGATACACATTTGTTCTGATACTTAGTTGACAAGAATGGGACAAGAGATAGTGAAATGAGTCAAAGATGGAGTTATATGAGAGGTGTTGTTCTGAGTATCAGCCGTCTTTCTATAGCCCTTAGCTTAGATGTTTTGCTCTTGTGAAGGCTTCCTGCCTTTCTAAAATCTAGGTTGATCATCCTTTTAAGTGTTTTCAGAGTACTCTTTTTTTTCATTTTTTCAAGATAATCTATATGCTTCTTCTCTAAACTTCTATGTCTATGAGGGACAGGGGCACATTTTTATTGTTCCTTGTTTTCCCAACACTAAATATAGTCCCAGTCACATAGGTGCTCTCAAGAAACATTTTTGAATATGAAATAATATGAACTTTTATTTTTTAAATATTTATTTTTTATTGCCCTTTACTGATAAATAATAACTGATTTTAAGTATTTTAGTTTCAGGTCATAGCAAAAAATACTTTATTTTCATCCCATAGAGGTTATCTCAAATCTTTTATTATTATTTTAAGAGTACATAGATGGAGGGTAACAAAGTTCCAAAATATAGGTGTTTAGACAATGGAAAGTAAAAGCCTTTTTCCTAAACAAAGGCACTTTTACCATTTCTGTTGTTTTCTTCTTTAAATAATTTCAAAAAACACTTATATCTTAAATTACAAACATATTAATTTAGATACTATCAACAATTTCACTTTCATTTAAAAATTATGGATTTTATTATTTTACACCACTATATCCCTTCTTCTAAAAAATGCATGTAGATACTATTTTTCATTTTTTATTTTAGTATTTATTTTCTTAAATAATGTGTTCAATGCCTTTTTTCTTGATCCATCATTTTGGATAATATATCCTGACTCTCTAGTATATGAGATGCAAATGATAGGTTGCAGCAAGTCTAGAAAGTGAAAGTTCCATCAGTATTAAAGCAGAAAATCAGAGGCTGTGAGATGAAGGTCTTTGGAAGAAAGTGTATTCCAATTAGCAACTGGTATAATTAAAGAGGCCTGTGTTTACAATGAGAGGATATAGCTAAAAGCTGCATTTAATAAGCAAGAGAAAAGAGAAAATTAGAAAGCCCAAGGAAAAAAGATCAAAATTTGATCTTTTGTTTACAGTAAGAATTCCAACTTAAAAATATCCTACATGTCATTTCAGAACACCAGTGCAACTAGTTATTCATAAATACATGTATATGTATTTAATGTGTTCATATTTATGTGCATATTATCATGTACATATATTAATGAAACATAGCAGAGAGCAAACAACTACAATTTGATTCATTTTAAGATATTGCCACTAAACCATTGTTTTTTATATAAAATTGGTAAGATCTCATTTTTAAACTTTATCATGATAAAAATTAACAATATCCAATAATTGATATTTGGAAAGTTGTCTTGCAGATGAGATGAGTATAAATGATCGAATTGTTTATGACAAATGATGTTCACAAATGTCCTGGGTATCAGGAGGTTGGGTGACTGGGACCACCCAACCATTACTCACATGTAGTTTGTGAGACAGGAACAGGTGCCAGCAGACCTGATAAAGTTTCAGTGTACCCAAAACATTTTTTAAGTGAAAACTGACATTCTTTTAATAGCACCATTTTCAAAAGCATACATTCCTTTTATGAGGATTAAAGTTTGGACATTAACCCATGCCATGGGTTATTCCAGTAAAATTAATTCTAAATCTGTATTTTAAACAGCACAGTATAGTGGAAAGTATAATAACTGATGTGAGAGCCCTAGATTTCTGTACTCTATGATTACTAGACATTAGTAATCTTAACTCCCAAATAAAACAATGATTAGAGTCTTTCAGATCTCCTGAAAAATCACATATCCTATTAATTTTAAAGAATGGGAGGGCAGATAACAGGTGTCATCTGGCCTTGGTTTTCTATACAGGTCCAAGGAAGATAGTCCCTTCAATATTTGTATTGTTTCCTTTGACTTTAAAGGAATTAAAAAATAATGGCTCTCTAGAAAAAACTGAATATATTACTTAATATGACATGAATTTCAAACATTATTTCAAATTATAAATTATATGACATCAAATTTTTAAGTGAAATAAGCCAGCGAGAGAAAGACAATTATCATATGATTTCACTCATATGTGGAATCTAATGAACAAACTGAACTAACAAGCAAAATAGAGGCAGACTCATGGATAGAGAGAGCAGGCTAACGGGTCTGGGTCGGGGGTAGGATGGTGAAGGGGGAAAAGAGAGAAAGAACTCATGGGCACAGACAACAGTCTGGAAATTGTGGGGGGATGACAGTAGAAGTGGGTAGGGGAGATAAATGGTAATGGAAAAAATACAATTGAAAATTACACAGAAAAAAGAAATTATTCTGTAAGATACAGATTTAACATATTCTACTTTGTTTTCTAACATTCGATTATAAATTTAGCTTCTTTTCATTTTTGTGGGCAGTTTTGACTTTAACATTGGCTTGATTATGAATATTTTTGTCATTCATTTAGGAAGGTAACTTTTGAACAAGGTAAAGTCAAATAGAGAATTGCTAAAAATCAGAGAACCTTTTATAGAGAAAGTCCTCCATTTTTGCACTTTACAAAATTGAATCTCAAAAGATGATATGATTTTCAGAGTCACACAGTATGTAACTAGAATTAACATTTTCTTCCGATCCCTACCTTAGTACATGTAATATTTGAACACACATTTAATTTCCATGATTCCAACAGGAAATGTTTTCAAAAACCATTCAGTAATCTATACTGAAAAAATAAACCTAATTCTGAATAAAGCTCACATTTTAAAGCCCCAATGCAACTGAATTTTTTGTTGAAATTTTTTATTTATAAATATTTTATTTTACAGAAATTGATTATTGAAACAGAAATAGATTTAAAGCAAAAAGAAAGTCTACTGGGGTTTTTTTTTACAATAGTTTTATTAAGATAAAATTCACGCCCCATAAAATTTAGTGTTTTAAGGTACACATTTTAGTAGTCCTATTGTATTTTGTTAATTACTAATAAACTGTAATTTTGCATTCTGATTTAGTAATGCTACAAATATAAATAGAAATAAGAAAAAATAGAATTCTCTATGATGAATATATCATGTAAGGAGTTTCTCATGTTTGAAAGAAAGTGAAGGGCTTAGCCAAAGAACATATATGAATAATCCTGATACAATAGTAAAGAAAAATAACTTTATACAAAGAAATACCCCAATATTATAAATTATTTAAAAAGAGTAATTGAAGCATATGTTTATTAACAAAAGGTATATCTAAGACATGAAAGAATAAATATAAATATAGATATTTTCTTTCTACTTTTCCATATTTTCTACATAGATCTAATATTTTTAAAGATTTTATTTATTTTTAGAGAGGGAAGGGAGGGAGAAAGAGAGAGAGAAACATCAATGTGTGGTTGCTGGGGGCCATGGCCTGCAACCCAGGCATGTGCCCTGACTGGGAATTGAACCTGCGATGCTTTGGTTCGCAGCCTGTGCTCAATCCACTGAGCTATGCCAGCCAGGGTAGATCTAATTTTTTAATAATAAAATACAGTGATACCTCACCTATTGCGGGAGTTACATTCCAGAAACCCCCGTGATAGGTGAAAATCCATGAATTAGCAGCATTATATTTATTTTATTATATATATATATCTTTTAAGGCGTTACAAACACTTCCCACACTCCTATAAATCTTTCCCACTCTCTTATTAACCTTGCCCACACTCTTATAAACACTTCATATGCTCTTAAACACTTTATACACTCTTAAAACTATGTAATTTTAACAACATATAAAATTCTATATGGGTACTCACCATTGAAGTATACTACAACTTGAATAATGAAGATCATGAATTATGTAGCTGTGCAGTACTGATGGTGAAGAAGGTGATAATGGATGAGATGCCAAACTTTTTTTTAAAAAGACAGTACATTAGAATTTTGCCTTGCTCAGAAAGCTACCAATACTATACTGCTTATTAAAAAAATAAATAAAAGAACAGAGCCTTTAAAATCTGATGCCACTTTCTCTTTGCAAATTTATCCCCCTCCTATTCCTCCGATATTTTAGTTCTTGGCTTCAGCCAATTTTGTAATTGTCCTCTGAACAAAAGAGATAAACACTTTAGTGGAAACGTTTATTCAGGAAGCCCTCCCACTTATTATCTGTGAACCATTTATCCATGTACTATCCTCACTTTTCCTTCAAGAACCATTCTCATTTTTCCTCCCTCTCTGGTTATGTTCTTCTAACATCTCTGAACCTCTAGTATTTGTTAGGCGTTAAGGAGACAAGGCAGTAACCAAAGTCAAAGCAGAGCTCAACTCCATGCTTTCCTACAAACAGCAGTAAGATAATCAGTTACTAAGGATCAATGAGACCATTAATACAGGTGCTACAAGAATGCTGTGAGAGCTAGGGAGGTTCAGTAATAATTGGTCAGATTCTGGCCCTGACCAGTGTGATTCAGTTGTTTGGGCACTGTCCTGCAAAGCAAACAATCACAGGTTCAATTCCCAGTCAGGGCACATGACTGGGTTGAGGATTTGGTCCCAGTTGGGGCACATACAAGAGGCAACTGATCAATGTTTCTCTCACATCAATGTTTCTGTCCCTCTCTTTCTCCCTCCCTTCCCCTCTCTCTAAAAATGAATAAATAACATGTATCTTATTACATTATCAGATTCTGAATCACTAAGGGACTTGGGCTGGAGCAAAAGGCTCTCTTACTGAGAACTTGTATGTGATGCAGAAATCCAGTTATGTGGGCCAAGGCAGCAAAGTCAGGATACTGAGTAAGAAATTCAATATCTTCAAACTAGAGACAATATTTATTGAAAGGCTGGGCTGGAGCTCAACCTGCAGTGGGAGACAAATAGAGTTTGTTACCATGATCAGAGTAGACACATAAACCTACTAGATGAAGCTTCCTTTTGCCAAATTGTATGCAGACAAATCCATCTTTTTGCTATATTCTGTAAAAAAAAGTTTGTTTTTTTTCTTTGCCTTTACTGCCCCATAGCTGAATCTTCCATACATGGATGCAGTGATAGAAACAAATTAAATGGATTCTTTCTAAGAAAAGTATCTTGAGAGATTTTCCTATAATCTTTCCCCACATCTTGAATATTTCCCAGTTTCTTGTTTTCCTTTAGATTTTTTACTTTTACTGATTCTGTAAGCTAGCTATATCCTTTTAATACATTTGTTTTACATGAAGGTAACTAGAATTGGACAGATATGAACAAATATCACGAACTCACATGTAATCTTTTTTTATCTTTAATACTCATCCAAGGATACATTTATTGATTTTTATAGAGAGAGGAAGAGAAAAAGAGGGAGAGACATTGATCAGTTGCCTCCTATATCCACCCTGATGGGGTATCAAACCCTCAACCCAGGTATATGCCCTGTCTGGAATTGAACCTGCAACTTTTTTGGTGTGTGCGATGATGCTCCAAACAACTGAGCCCCCCAGCCAAGGCTCACGTGTAATCATAACACCCAATGTCAAATAATGTTCATTAATATCCTTGCTTAGAATTGTATGGACTAAAGCATGTATGATCAGAATACACAACTAATTTCATCAAACACCATTTCTAGTTTTGTATGCAAGAAATCAGCAAGTGACTTTATGCTCCAGTTATTCTCCAACAGTTATATATTTCTTTTCATAAAAGCTTCTTTTATATCTGGGAGAAGTCCTTGGCACATAGTGAGACTGTGATAAATGTTTATTGAACTAGTGTGTTTCTTTTAGGGACACTTCATCTTTTCATTGAATCTAATAATGATTTATTGTATTTTGCTATGTATAATTGCACTTTTTTGCCAAAATTTTTGAGGGAAAAATAAGGATGTGCATTATACATGGATATAATGATTACATACCATGGGTACAATAATGGGACATAATAATCCAGTATACAATGCACACGAAAACCTGTGTGCACATTATACACAGCAGAATATGGTGTGATTCTAAGAATGTAAGTAATGCCAGGACTTTTACTTTAAAAATTGCCACCCCTCCACTGAGGAGTTAAAGATATATTATCAAAGCAAAATGTCAATATTTTTAAAAAGGAAACATTTAAGTAAAGTCCTGGAAATACAATAATTTAAAAGTGATTATCAATAAGAATAGACTGACAATTACAAACTTTAACCCAAAAATGTGTATATATATATATATACTTCCTCACCTGAAAAGTGCCAAGAAGTACCAGTGGCAAAGATCTTAAACACCTACGTGTGTACTTCCTGCACACGCTCACTCTCCTGCCTTCAGTCCCTCAGTTTAACAACGGAACTGTTAGTGGCAACACTCTGACTGATATTAATTGCCATGCCCAAGGAAAGAGGCAATTTATCAGATAACTGGGTCCCATGCCACACAGGGCCTTAGAGATTAAAATGATCACCTTGAATTGCACTCAGAAGTTAAAAGGCAATCAGTGCTGATGGCAGAGCACAGGTGTATCATGCTTTCTGTAGCCTATCTAGTTAAGCAAGCAGGCCACAGCATTTTCAAGGCCTGAAGCTTCTGAGTGGTCTCTTAAGTGTTGTTCCACGAAAGCTTGGGGCTTGAATTGAATACAAATTTTTCACATGTTTGAGGATTTCTCCTGGAGGAAATGATTTTTAAAGAGAAAACAAAGGAAAAACCCCATGAAATAGGCTCCAGAGAATTTGCTAAAATCAAAGGGCACCTGCAAAATAAAACGTGTTATTCAAATGATGACCGACAGAGTTTTAAAACGTTATGTTCAACACAGTTAAGTTCTTATAACATCCACACTCCATTCCCAAACTGGAAAACCTCTGGAGACACTAAGTGTGCTGACTATGTTCCCGCTGGAGTTCATCCTCACTTTTTAACGTAGGAAATACTATTTACTATCACAATTGAAGTCAGAGCTAAACAAACTCATTTAATAATGGAAGAGTATGGAAAGGCTTCCACAAGGGCATAGGGTCCTTCTACTATCCAGGGGTCAGTGTAAGCAGCACACTGGATAAACACAAGAGAACGACTCACGGTATAAGTGCCAGGTTCGACATTTTGAGACTTCTTGGACATTTGGTTTAAATCCCCCAGTGGTTAGTACAGTCTATCAGTAGTAGATAAACTCAATTTCTGCAATGAACTGCTTTTCCTTTTATGGCCTGCTGTTCTCTGCCTCCATGTTCTACTTTGGTGCTACACAAAAGTCCCATATTTACCCGTATCTGTGAGTTAATATCAGCAGTGGGAGGAGATGCTGAGATCCTTATTGATCTACCATCAAATTGAAACTCATAGATCAGAGAAAGTGAGCCACAGGAGAGGTTTCTATTTCTAGAAAATAGAAAGGTTTATTTTAAATATTCAAACCCATTAACACAAAGGATCTCACTGAAATATGGCTTGTTTTTGCAGTACTACTTAATATTAAAGTGTATATTGATTTTGAGGAGAAGCTCCTGATTATTTCCAGGAAGTTTAAACTGCAGTTTCATATGTAATTAATGAAAGCAAGAGCAAGCAACAGCAAAGTACCTATTATTAGAGGAGACTTTTTTTCACACATTCCTTAATCAGAAGTTGCAAAACAAAGGAGAAAGATACAAAACTAGCTGGCTAACACAGAAAGTACTGGTGGCCTAAGCATGTATGTCTTTGCCAAGAAAACGTGCTTAAAGTAATTATTACCACTTCTGAAAGAAACTGTCATTATGAAACATTACACTTGGAGCCACAGATGTTCGCCAAATTATCATCACACATAATAATATCCAACTTATTCAGAAATGACTATGGAACATTCTTTTTTTGAATCATCTTTCTCAATAACAATTGTTTACATGGTTCTCCACCATATTCAAATTTCACAGCTTGATTAATTTTACCCAATAATTAGAATTCTTCAAGAATAGTTTACACCAAAACAAAGTCATTGAATGCCTGTTCACTTTCTTTTATTGTGGTATTGGGCTGCTCTTTGATTTCTTACCAGCTTTACAGCCAAGTGTTCTCTTTCCTTATATTTGTCTCGATGATTCATCTATTTGTCTAGAAGACTTAAACTATTTTATAATGCTTTATTGACAAATGCTAAAACTTAGAAAAAAAATCACATAGGCTTTTTTTCTCATTGACTAATCAGAGTCAGCAAAAATAAATAAAAATATTAAGGTCTCTGCCTTTTTCAATAATCTTTACTGAGAAATAAAATTTTTGCATACAAAGAAACTACATTTTTCCTAGAATACATAGTTTTATAGAGTTTGTAGCTATTTAGTCACTTAATGTCAACTTGCACAAATACAACAATATATGGATCAATACACCAAAACTTATAAGAGGGAATATTTTTAATGCACTGATTCTCAGTGTGTTGGTACCTGTATTGAGATTATGGTGAAGCCCTAGTGGCAATACATATGTATATGTTATCTTAAAACTTCTTAGAACTCCCTAGCCATGTGTTTTGCCCTATTTCTCTTGAGAATTTCAGGGAGATTAAGCCCAGCCACCTCTTCCTTACCTACCTATGTGTAGGATGGAATAGTCAGATAACATAAATAAAGTCTAGAGCAGTGCTTTACTGCAATGCCAAAATGTTCTACCATCTCTGTTATCCAATATGGTAGCCATGAGTCACATGTGACTATTGAGTGCTTAAAATACAGCTAGTGAGAGTGAGGAACTAAGCTTTTCTTTTTATTTAATTTTATTTTACTTCAATTTAAATTATAAAAGTCCCATCTGGCTCAATGCTTGCTTATGTAAATATAATTTTTTATTAAAACATAGTCATTCCCATTTATTTACATACTGTCTATACCTGCATTTGTGCTAAACAGCAGAGTCGGATAACTTTTATAGGGACTATATGACCCACAGAATCAAGAATATTTTTTATCTGATCCTTTACAGAAAAATTTTTCTTGCAGGAATGTCCAACCTGCAGCCCACAGGCTGCACACGGCCCAAGATGGCTATGAATGTGGCCCAACACACAGTCATAAATTTACTTAAAACACTATGAGAATTTTTTGTGATTATGTGTCACAGTTTATTTAATGTGTGGCCCAAGACAACTCTTCTTCTTCCAGTGTGTCCCAGAGATGCCAAAATGTTGGACAACCCTGGTAGATGATTGTTTTGGGGTTGGAGTGGGCAGGTGTTTCCTGGTACCCCACTAAGATGTGAGCTTTCTGAAATGGTACAGAACTTCTAGCACAATCCTCCCTAATTTCAGAGTTTGATTACAGTGGCTTATATTTCTTGATACTGCTTAGATATTAGAGACATATGTTCTAGGCCTATTTTGCCTCTCATTATCTGTGATGCACATCAACCCTGAGGTTCTCCTGGAGAATTGGAAAGGCTTAGATGATTAGGGACCACTGATTTATTAAGAAAAGGAAATATACCTCTTTTTTTTTAACTTTTTTTTTTTTTAAGATTTTATTTATTTATTTTTGGGGAGGGAAGGGATAGAGGGAGAGAGAGAGAGAGAGAGAGAGAGAGAGAGAGAGAGAGAAACACTAATGTGCGGTTGCTGGGGGTTATGGCCTACAACCCAGAAATGTACCCTGGCTGGGAATCGAACCTGGGACACTTTGGTTCCCAGGGAAATATACCTCTTATCCAGCTATACATCCCCACTCAGCACATAGGAGGTGCTCTAGAACTATTTGTTGAATGAATGAATGAATGAATGAACAAATGAATGAATGAATGAGTGAGTGAGTGAATGAGTGAATGAGTGAACTGTATGAATTAATCAAATAAATGACTCCTTACCTTCAAAAATGTTAATAGGTCTATACTTGTGCTTTTTACTGCTGCTGAACTATTTCTGTCACATTCTGAGAGGTCAGAAATCATAAGAGTTACATGTAACCACCACATTATCAAAAATAGATTCAGATCTTTTTAAATAATAATTTGCAATAATAAAATATAAAACTGAAAAAAATTTTATTGCTCACATCTATAATTAAGTGTTCTATATGAATAAATTATTTTTCTTATTAAATAAATTTGGGTAATAGCTGCCATTATAATACCGTTTTGAAAAATCTGTCTTCTTTCTCTACTGAATTTTGATTGGACTATCCTCCTACTGCATACAAAACAATTTCATACATTTAATTGTCTTTGTTTCTTCCAGGAAAAGTTAGTAATTGTATACTTGAAAATGTGATTTTAATAATATAGAGAAATTTTTTAAAGTAATAAATAGTTAAAAGAAACAGGCCTTGACAGCTTTCTTAAACAAACCAGCTTGCTTCTTATATATGCATGCCTAAATCCCAACAATTGGTAATTAGTGCAAACTAAATGTTCTACTTGAAAAAAGTTCTGTGTCAAGCTTATGATATTATCACCTGATATAAGAAAGAATATTTCGAGAGGACTTTAACTCTTGTTCCCTCCACAGAGTGTCCTACTCTGCACCCTTTTCAGATTTGACTCATTTTCTCCCATGTATTGGGTACACTCTTTCCCTTCCCTTTATCTGGCAAACTCTTAACCATGCTTTAAGATTGAATTAGGTATCAGTTTCTTTAAGAAATTTGAGACTAGACCAAGTGCACATTCTAAGCACTCCCACAGCAACTAGCATGTACATCAATCACCAGATTTACTTTATTATTTCATTGAAATTATCTCTTCATGTGGCTATCTCTCCAACTAGATTTAAAGCTTCATGAAATTTCCTTGAAAGCAAAGATTCAATTCTAGTGGGTATGTTAATATTTACTTTAAATATTAAACAAAATCTCTTCAACATAGACAGAAATCTGTTAAAAATCACTTAGTGCCCATCAGTAAATGAGTGGATCAAAAATCTGTGGTACATTTACACAATGGAATACTATACAATGGAATGGAAAGAAGGAACTTCTACCCTTTGTGACAGCATGGATGGAACTGGAGAGCATTCTGCTAAGTGAAATAAGCCAGGTGGTGAAAGGCAAATACCATATGATCTCACCTATAAGTGGAATCTAATCAATAAAACAAGCAAACAAAATACAACCAGAGACATTGAAATAAAGAACAAACCGACAGTAACCAGAGAGAAAGTGGGAGAAGGATAATAGGAGATAATAAGGGAAGGGCTATCAAGGAACATGTATAAAGGATACATGAACAAAGGCAAAGTGGGTAGGTTCAAGGGTGGGAGGCAGGGATGGGTGGGGTAGGGGGCGTGGTGGGGTGAAAATGAGACAACTGTACTAGAATCAATTAATTAATTAATTAATGTTTTAAAAAATCGCTGAATGATTATGTAAATCAGTTTTTAGTAGGCAGGACTCCCAATTTGCCTCCATAACTGAAAATCATGGGAATGATAAAGGCAGATGTGACATATATCTGGAAATACAGCTTCTCAACTCACTTTCTACTTAGACATCCCTTTTAATTATTTAACTTTTCAATTGCAGTTGACTTACCATATTTTATTAGTTTTAAGTGTACAACAAATTGATTAGACATTTACATAACTTATGAAGTATCAGCTCAGTAAGTCTGGTATGCATCTGACACCATAGTTATATTATTGACTATATCCCCTATGTTGCACTTAACATTCCTGTGATTATTGATTGTTATAAATGAAAATTTGTACTTCTTAATCCTTTCACCTTTTCTTCCCAGCCATCCAAACCCCCACCCATATGGCAACCATCATTTTGTTCTCTGTATCTTTGAGTTTGTTTCTGTTTTGCTTGTTCATTTATTTTGATTTTTAGGTTCTACATGTAAGAGAAATCATAAAGTATTTGTCTTTTTCTCTCTGATATATTTCACTTAGTATAACACCCTGTAGGTCCATCCATATTGCCACAAATAGCAAGATTGTATTTTTATGACTGAATAATGTCCCATTGTATACCTGTATCATATTTTCTTTATCCATGCATCTATTGATAAACACTTAGGTTATATATATATCTTGACTATTGTAAATAATATATCAATGAATATAGGGATATGTAAACTTTTCAAATTATTGTTTTGGATTTGTACAGATAAATAGCCAGAAGTGAAATTGCTCTATAATAAAGTAGTTCTATTTTTACTTTTTTTGAGAAAATGCAACACTGTTGTCCATAGTGGCTGCACCAATTTACAATACCACCAACAGGGCATAAGACATCCTCACCACATTCTCACCAACATCTTCACATCCTCACCAACACTTGTTCTTTGTTGATTTCTTGATAATAAACATTATGAGAGTTGTGAGATATATCTCACTGGGGTTTTAAATTGCATTTCTGTAATGATTAGTGATGTTGAGCATCTTTTCATAGTCTATTGACCAACTGTATGCCCTCTTTGAAGAAATGTTTATTCAGGTCCTTTCCCATGTTTTAATCAGATTATTTGGTTTTGTTTGTGTTTTAAGTTCTATAAATTTTTTATACACTTTGGACATTAATCCCTTATCAATCTATCATTGGGGAATATCTTTGTCCATTAAGTAGAAGTTTTTTTCCATTTTGTTGAGGTTTCCTTTGCTAGTGTAAAACTTTTTTAGTTTGATGTAGTTGAATTTGTTTATTTATTTATTTTTTGGTTTCCCTTGACTGAGAGACATGAAAAAATAATACTAAGAGCAATATCAAAGAGTTTATTGCCTATCTTTTCTTCTAGGAATATTATGGTTTGGGGTCTTACATTTAAGTCTTTAATTCATCTTTAGTTTAGTCTTATATATATTATAAGAAAATAATCCAGTTTAATTTTTTTTGCATTGGCCTGTTCAATTTTCCTGACACCATTTATTGAAGAGGCTGCTTTTATCCCAGGTGTAGTTTTTCCTCCATTACTCATAGATTAATTGACCACAGAGGTGTGAGTTTATTTCTGGGGTTTTCAATATGTTCCACTGATCTATGTCTCTGTTTCCATGATAGTGTCATGCCATTGGTATTACTATAGCCTTGTGATGTAGTTTGATATTGGCTAGGGCAATACCCCCAATTTTGTTTTTCATTCTCATGATTGCTTTGTCTATTCAGGTCTTTTGTGGTTCCATGTAAATTTAGAATTATTTTTTTCTAGTTCTGTGAAAATGCCACTGGTGTTTTGATTGAGACAGTATAAAATTTTTAGGTCACTTTGAGTAGTATGGACATTTTAACAACGTTAATTCTTGTCATCCATACACATGGGATATGCTTCCATTTATATCTTCTTCAATACCTTATAGTTTTCTGAGTATAGGTCTTTTACTTCCTTGATTAAATTTATTCCAAATATTTTATTCTTTTTGATGGAATAATAAGTGAGATTTTTTCCCTCACACAAGAACTTTTTTTTCATTGCTACTAGAGACAGAGGAAGAGAGAAGAAACATCAATGTGAGAGAAAAACATTGAATAGTTGCCTCCCATATGCATTCTGACCAAGGATTGGATGCACCCTAGGTATATGCCCCAACAAGAATCAAATCTACAACACTTTGGCTATGGAACAATGCTCCAACCAACTGAGCCCCACCAGTAAGAATGAGATTGATTTTTAATTTTTTAATAGTACATTATTGGTGGATAAAATGCATATTCTGATTGCTGAATATTAATTTTGTATCCTGCTGCATTGTTGAATTTATTTTTTAGTTCTAATAGGTTTTTTTGGTAGATTCCTTGGGGTTCTCTCTCTACAATATCATGTCATCTGCAAATAATGACAGTTTTACTTCTTCCTTTCAAATTCAGATACCTTTTTTGGTCTGATTGTTGTGGCTAGGACCAACATAGAAGGCTAAGGCCATAGCCTTCTATGTTGAATAAAAGTGAAGAATGTGGACATCCTTGTCTTGTTTTTCTTCTTTAATAGAGTTTTTGGTTTTTCACCATTCAGTATGATGTTAGCTGTGGGTTTAACAGATATGATTTTTATTATGTTGAGTTATCCTCTCTATCCCCACTTTGCTAATAATTTTTGTCATATGTGGATGTCAGATTTTTCAAATGTTTTTCTACATGTATTGATATGATCATATGATTTCATCTTTGAATTTGTTTATGTGGTATCATTTTAATTGATTTGTGTACATTGTATAAAACTTGTATCACAGGAATAAATTCCACTTGATTATAGCATATGAACTTTATAATGTATTGCTAAATTTAGTTTGCTAGTACTTTGTTGAGGATTTTTGCATCAATGTTCATCACAGATGTGGGCTTATAATTTTTGCTTGTAGTGTCTTTGTCTGGTTTTGGTATCAGGGTAATGCTGGCTCATATAATAATTATGGAAGTCTTCTCAACTTTTTAATTTGGGGGAATAGTGTGAGGATAGGTATTAACTCTTTTTTAATGTTTGGTTAAATTCACCCGTTAAGTGATTTAGTCCAGGGTTTTTGTTTGTTGGGAGTTATTTTATTACTAATTTGATTTCATTGGTAGTTATCAGTCTGTTCAGAATTTTTGTTCTTCCAGATTAAACCTTACAAGATTGTATGTTTCCAGAAATTTATCAGTTTCTTTCAGGTTGCCTAATTTGTTGGCATATAATTGTTTGTAGTATTTCCTGCTTATTCTTTGTATTAGTGTAGTGTTGATTGCCACTTCTTTTTCATTTCTTATTTTATTTATTTGGGACCTCTCTTTTTTTATTGATGAGTCTGGCTTAAGATTTTTTATTTTATCTTTTTAAAAGGTAAAGCTCTTGGTTTTATTGATCATTTTTATTGTTATTTTAGATGCACTTGAAAAGAATGTACATTCAGCTGCTTTTGGGTGAAATGTCCTAAAAATATCAAGTAAGTCCATCTGGTCTAATGTGCCATTTAAGTCCAGTTTCCTTGTTGATTATTTGTTTGAATGATCTATCCATTGATGTCAAGGAGGTGTTAAAGTCCTTTTCTGTGACTGTATTACTGTCAATCTCTCCCTTTATATCTGTCAATATTTGCATTACATATTTTGTTTCTCTAGTTTGGTGTATAGATATCTATAGGAATTATGTCTTCTTGCTGAATTGATCCCTTTATCATTATGAAAATGCCCTTCTCTCTTGTTACAGCTCTTGTTTTCATGTCTGTTTTGTCCGATGAAGTATTGCTACCCCAGCTTTTTTAAAATTTTCATTTAGAAAAAATATTTTTCCATCCTTTTACTTTTAGTCTATGTATATCTTTCCATTGGAAGTAGGTCTCTTACAGGCATTGTATGTACAGGCCTTGTTTTTTTAATCCATTCAATTCCCATGTCTTTGTTTGGAGCATTTAGTCCATTTACATTTAAAACAATTATTGATAGATATGTAGTTATTGCCATTTTATTCATTGTTTTCTGACTGAATTTGTAGTTCCTTTCTGATTCTTTCTTGCTCTCTTCTCTTGTACATTAACGACTTTGTATAATGTTTTGTTTAGATTCCTTTCTTTTTTGTGTATTTCTTGTAGATTTTTGGTTTGTGGTTACAATGTGCTTCTTATATACCAAGCTATGTTTATAGCAGTCTATTTTAAGTTCATGGTCATTAGAGTTCAAATAAAATTATAAAATCACTACAATTTTCACTCACACCCTAGATATTTATGTTTTTATCATTTTTACTTTTTGTATGTGTGTGCATTTGTGTGTATTCCTTAATTTATTATTGCAATTACACATGATCTTCCTAATTTTTGCCTTTTAAGCTTTGTACTAGCTTTATAGTTGTTTGATCCAAGCTTTTACTGTTTGCTTTTGTCACTAACAAACTTTTCTTTTCTATATTTTATTATTATATTTTTTATTTTTACTTTTCTACTTGCAGAAGTTCATTTGGGAAAAAAGGAAGCTCACTGGATGACCTTATAAGTTCCTAAATGAGTAAATCATGGTGGATAGTTACAGCCTTAGTGTATAAATTCTTCAGTGAAATGATTTAAGCCAGCCCTATACATTGTTCTTGTGCACCTACGTTAGCAAACCTTTTAAATGCCAAGAGCAATACCCCTTAAACAGGTATTTAACCCTCAAGAGAGAATGTAACTTTGTTAAGTATCCTGTAATCCAATCTCTGCCTTGTTTTCTCCTACCTCCATGTTCATTCCCTCCTTAACTTTGAATGCATAAAAGGAGCTGCTAAACAGTTATTCTCCAAAGTATTTGAGATCATTCTCATGGGCTCATATATGCTAAAAAAGGTGTTTTGATAAATTTCCTGTAACATTCTTCATGACTGGGTTTAGCGATAATGAACTTTGTTTACCTTTTTCTTGCCTGGATAATTCTTTATCTCTTTTTTGATTCTAAATGATACTCTACTGGGTTGAGTAATCTTGGTTGCATTCTTTGCTTTCCTCACTTTGAATATTTTATGCCAATCTCTTCTGTTCTGCAAAGTTTCTGTTGAGAAATCAGCCAGCTAACAGTCTTATGGTAGCCTCCTTGTATTTAACTAACTGCTTTTCTCTTGCTGTTTTTAAGAGTCTCTCTTTGTCTTTCACTTTTCACATTTTAATTATGATGTGCCATTGCATGAGCCTCTTTGGGTTCATCTTGTTTGATTCTCTGTGGTTTTCTTATTGTTTATTCTATTATAGTTGTCCCCATTTTTTCCCTTTTAACCCCCTCCATCCAGCCCACCCCTCTAGCCCACAGTCAATCCCCTCTCTGTTGTTCACATCCATAGTCATTCATACATGTTCTTTTGACTAGTCCTTTCTGCTTCCTTCTACCATTCCCCGCTCATTCTACCCCTCCTTCAGCTATCAGTGTATTCCATACTTGTATGTCTTTGGTTCTATGTTTCTCATGAGTTTATTTTGTTCATTAGATTCCAGTTATATGTGAGGTCATAGGATATTTGTCTTTCACCAACTGGCTTATTTCACTTAGCATAGTAGTCTCCACTTCCATCTATGCTGTCACAAAAGGTAGGACTTCTTTCTTTCCTTCTTTCTTCTGCATAATATTCCATTGTGTAAATGAGCCACAGTTTTTTAATCCACTTATCTACTGATGGGCACTTGGACTGTTTCCAGCACTCAGCTATTGTAATGTTGTTTTGAACATCAGGGTGCATAAGTTCTTTTGAATTGGTGTTTCAGGATTCTTAGGGTATATTCTCAGCAGTCATAAGACAGTTCCATTTTTAATTTTTTGAGGAAATTAAGTTTCCTACTGTGGCCGCACCAGTCTGCATTTCTACCAACACTGCACTAGAGTTCTCTTTTCTCCACATCCTCACCAGAACTTGTTATTTGTTGATTTATTAATGATAGCCATTCTGACAGGTGTGAGGTGATATCTCATTGAGGTTTTAATTTGCACCTCTCTTATGGCAAGTGGTGTTGAATATTTTTTCATATGTCTCTGGGCCCTCTGTATCTCCTCCTTTGGGAAGTGTCTGTTGAAGTCCTTTGCCCATTTTTTAATTGGATTTTTTTGTCTTCCTGGTATGGAGTCACATGAGTTCTTTATATATCTTGGAGATTAAATCCTTGTCCAATGTATCATTGGAAAATATGTTAATGGCATACTTCACAGATCTAGAAAAATATTCCAAAAATTTTTATGGAAACAAAAAAGAACCCAAAGAGCCTCAGCGATCCTGAGAATGAAAAACAAAGTGGCAGCGATCACAATACCTTATATTAAACTATATTACAAGGCCTCTGTAATCAAGACAGCCTGGTACTGGCATAAGAATAGATACATAGACCAATGGAACAGAATAGAGAGCCCAGAAATAAACCCATGTCTCTATGGTCAATTAGTATTTGACAAAGGGGACACAAGCATACAATAGAGCAGAAACAGTCTCTTCAATAAATATTGAGAGAACTGGGCTGATACATGCAAAAAAAAATGAAACTAGACCATCAACTTACACCAGAAACCAGAATAAACTCAAAATGGATAAAGGACTTAAATATAAGTTGTGATACCATAAAAGTCCTAATGGAAAACATAGGCAGTAAAATTTCAGACATCCCATATAGCAATATTTTTGTGATATATCTCCTAGGGCAAGGGAAGTAAAGGAAAAATGAACAATGGATCTACATCTAAGTAAAAAGTTTATGCACAACTAAAGAAACCATCATCAAAATTAAAAGAGAACTGACTGTGTGGGAGAACATATTTGTCTCTGTGCTTTCTCAACTTGGATGCTAATTTCCTTCAGCATATAGGGAAGTTTTCAGTCATTGTCCAAATGGGTTTTCAATCCCTTACTCTCTCTTTTCATTTTCTGGTACACCTATGATATAAACATTGGTAGGCTTGCTGTTGTCCCAGAAGACCCTTAAACTATCCTCATTTTTTAATTCTTTTTTTTTTTTTTGCTCTTCATATTGGGTGTTTTTCTCTGCCTAGTCTTCTAGATCACTGAATAAATTCTCTGCTATATCTAACCTATCAATTTCCAAAAAAAAAATTCACATTCTCTGTATATTTACTCAAATTCAGTCCCAATCACCTTTATAATTGTTTACAAGGCATCCCCACTAAATTTTACTGCCAATAGCTAAAATGCAACAAGACCTAAACCACACCTATCATCTACTCATTAACCTTCCTTCCCCAACCTTACTGCAAAGTTCCTTTCATCTTAAATTTAATGGTTTTGTTAATTTGTACAATAAGTTTGAGCCTTTGTCATTTATAGCAACCCACAGAGTAAGTATTTAAATTGTCTCCATCTTACATGCAAGAAAACAGAGGCTTGCCGAGGTCACACAGCAGAGTTAATATCCAATATTTTGTACTTCTAACATGTATAGATGACAGCATTCACTATTCAGGGGTGGAGAGAGACATTTGCCTGCTTTTCATGGGCTTACAAACTCATGGGAAAGAGAGATGTGATTATATCCATGGGATGTTAACTTTTCAGTGAGATGTGGGCAGAAGGAGCCTGGAAAAGTCTCAGATCTCGGGCTGCAGTCTGGCTACTTTTCCTTGGTGAGAGCCTTGAAAAAAATGCTAAATTAGCCAGGAGGCTGGGGCAGCAGCATCCTGCTTGCTTCCTTTATGTGGTAACACCTATCTTGTCCATCCTCATGCAGAGAAAACCAGAGCCACTATTCAGCCCTGTCACCCTGGAGGAGTTCCAAATCAGGGCTGGAGGTATGCTTTGGTGGCCCTCCCTTTATGTCAGTGGAGATACCAGGAGGGCTGCAGCCAAGACACCCTGTGTTTCACCAGGGCAGAGGACCGCTGAACCACCATCATTCCAATTGCCACTTCTCATGACTGCTCTTCACTCTGCTGACCAGAGTTCACCTTTTCAGGTAGAAGATAGATGCTGAATTTTACTTAATTGTCTCCTTACATACATGTGTGTGCACACGTTGTTTGGGTACAAGGACACAGGTGACTTGTCCAGCCTGACAATTTGCTCCTGGGGTGTGTTAGCAAAAGGAAGGCTTTGTCAACCTCTTCAGAGACCGCTCTATAAGACATAAATATCACTTTGAACTAATTCTCTCATTCCAGTCTTATCCTAATGTTTGCTAATCACCAAACATGCCCAAGTGTTAATCTATGTTTGTATATCACCTCATTGTATCTCTCATTCCTGAAATATTTTCCATTCCACATATATCTGGATAAATTCCATCTATTCTTTGAGATTTATCTCAAAAATCATTTCCTCTTATGAATCTTACTCAACTTTCATCTATAGCACTTGTGAAGCTATTGCATAACTCAGTATTTTCTGCCTTTATTTGTGGTTATTTGTATCCATGTCTAATCTTCCCTAACAAATCACACATTTCCTGAGGAAATTTCATATGGTGCAAAGATTCTGAGGAAAAATTGCCAGTTAAATTCCATGAAATCACAGCTTTGAAGAAATGTACAACTATTATCTTTCTGAAATACAATGATATAGTGCTGTAGTTTGCATTTGATTAAGATAGCACTTTGGATGTTCTACGGAAGGATTTTTCCCAATCTGGGAAAAACTGAAAAAAAAATTATTGTTTTGGCTCTGCTTTCTTTCTAATCCACTGTCTGCCCCTGTTTCCCATCACCCATCTTCTCTGTTTCTTATCCCTTGGGTTCATGGTGTACAATTTAAGATGGAAAGATTAATTCCAATACAGTTTTGGAGACACACTACAGAAACATAGACATAAACTTATTAACCACTTGAATTGCCTTACCAAGAAAATAAAATGATTTTGCTTCAACCTAAACATTCATCGACCATGATTATAAAGTGCTACTTTATACAAATAGAACAAGGCAAAGTTTATAGCATACTTTCAGAGTTCCTATGAATTCCACTTGAAAATGGAATATTCAGAGTGCCTCAAATGCATTTTAGATGAATTTAGTGGTAGAGCTGCCTTTCTCAGGTTTAACCGAAATACCAATTTCTATTGAATTTGAGGATGCCAGAGTTCTTAGGTGGCTTTTCTATGTAATGTAGCAGGAAGCATCACAATTGTCAAGTAACTTTGCAATTTGTCTATTAGTGAGGTTCAGCTCTAAGGAAGAGCCTTAAGATTACTTTTTCAAATAATTCTAATAAAACAGTCATAGAAATTTTTAAACAGAAAAATAATAGGCTGGCAAAATACTTTAGATATTTAACACTACCTTTTCAATGTAAATAAACCACAGTGGGGGAGACAAAAAAAAGAATAGAAATTCATTTTAACTACTATACATATTTGGAATTTGAGTTTTAAGTTTGTATGCTGTTTGTGCACATTAGGTACAAGAATTGAATTCAGACAGGCCTAAGTTCAAACTCAGACTCAGCCAATTCTTTGCCAGATAACCTTAAACAATTTCCTTAAATTCTTGAATTTCAGTTTCCTTACCTGTAAAATAAAGATAATAACCAATAATAGGATGGAGTATGATAATATATGCACAGTGCTTAAATCAGTATTTGGTACTGATCATTCTTTTATAAATGGAGATATTAATCAAATATCACCTCTTTCTTTTAAGAATGCAGGTGATATTTATTTCAAATTATCTTAGAATATCTGTGGTATATGTTACTTTGGTGAAGTAATTTATAATCCTTTAGTATAAAATTTAGCATGTAACCTCAAAGAGTTATTATTCCACTGCTTTGCAAAAGTATTAAACCTGATTCTTATATATTATAATCAGCACTATGAATACCTGCTGAGTACAGTTATTGCTATGATAACATGATAACATGATTTTACTAAAAGCTGAATAATATAAAACTAGCTTAAATTAAGTATCCCAACAGAAAAGACAAGAGCTTATGTCTCTCTATATAGCATATCATAGCATGGGCCCATGTTTTTATAAAGCAGATTTTGTGCAGAATATTTTATCAGTAGAAAACAGCCATTGCTGTAAAATCTATCTGGAAAGTTAAAACAGAACACATATGAAAGCCAAAAACAACAACAACAACACAAAAGTCAATCTGGCTCATGGATTACATAGTAGGGAAAGTTGAGGAGAAATATAGGTGAGGTTTTCACTAGAAATAGTTATATGTGAAATTTTGATAATTAATTGGAACCAACAGAGGAAAAATGGAAATAAATAAAAAGATCACATGAAAGATCATGTCAAAATTTTTTCTAAAGAACATCAATATTTGTGGATCAGGAAGATTGCTCAACCTGAGCTGTGGGCAAAATTTTCCCCCTGGTATGTACTTTTCTTTTAGGATCATATTAAATAATGTGGATCAAATCAGAATTTAAGAATTCCAAAGAGAAACTGCTTTTCATATATCAGATTGTCCAGCTTTTCATGGTAGTGCACTCCCTCTACAAAGGTACGGTACAAATAGACAGAAGAGATAAAGGATTTAATTAGATATTCACAAATTTTAGGATGTAACTTAGAGTGAGAAAAATGTAATAAAAGGTGTAATTTGTAGCAGATAAATTCAAGAGAGAGATAGCAGGAAAGAAAGGAAGCCAGTGATAAGGACAGAGAGAGAATAAATAATAAATGGTTATGTGGGAAGTATTTGCTAGTATTCATAAATTACATACCTGGATATTGTACAAGGTATTTTAACTTTTCCTGGGTGAAAAAAGTTTAAACAAGACTGATTTGAAAAACTATTGAATAAAACTCTAACAGAATACTATATCATAACTAAAAACTGTACTGCGAAGTTGAATAAAAAAATGTTAAAGATTTTCATATAATGTTAAGACAGATACTATATATTTAAAACAGGAACTAGTTTTGTTAAATACTGAGTCAGTCCAACATGTAAGCAAACAAAAATGTGTTGGGACTAAGAATACAGCCAAAAAATATATATTTTTCTTTCCTTTTTCATTATGAGAAAATAAAGAATGCTAAAATAATTTGAATGAAGCTAGACAGATACTTCACTTAGTGAAAATCTGGGAATAAAAGCAACATGCATGTAAACTAACCAGATGTTTATGATTAGTTCCTACTTAACATCACCCAGCTGGCAAAGGATGATTTTCACGGAGGAGGAGCATTATAGAATGCCACATGTTTATATAAATCATGAGCACGGCAGTCGTGATCCTGGAGCAAAAGAGCTCCGCATACTATTTTGGGTAACCTTTTCAATCACACCATATAACATAAGAACAGCCACTACTCCCCAACACAGTATCTGTTCCCAGTTTTCTCCAACATTTTGATGGGTGTCATTACGTGTCAGCCTGCATTCTGTTTTTGTATGTTGAGCATATTGTACGGTTTCTGTACCAGGTGAAGTCTATTACAATATTTTGCATTAGTATCACTCAGTTGGAAAAGCATACATGACAGTTATTTTACATTAAATATTTTTTTAGGAATAGGTTGCTGAATTATTATTTAGGTATTTGTTACCAACATCTATATTTCAAATTAATTTAAAAAACCAAGCTTAAGTAAATGTAATTTAACTAGAACTTTACTTTTTCATCCCATTCAAAAGATGAAAAGGCATATTCATGCAGCAAATATTTAAATAGAAAGAATTTAAAAAAGAGGAAAAAGAAAAGAAACAAAAGAAAAAGAAAAAGAAAAGAAGGAAAAAGAAATGAGAAAAGTTGCAAAGAAGGAGGGAAAGAGGCAGAGAAAGGAAGACAGAGAAAAAATACCATTTTTAATTAAAAATATTAAAGGTATATTCAATTATGCTTTAACTAATGATAACCATGTTGAGTTTTCCATTAACATTGTATCACAAGCATTTTACTCTCTTGTTCAAAACTATTTAAGATCATTTTCATGTCCGTAAATTATTTCATCTTATAAAAGTGGCAAAAAACTAAAGAAATCTAAATAAATTATACACTTTAAGTATATTTTTGACACAAATGTATCATAATAATGTAGGATATTAGCAGTAGGGGAAACTGAATGCAGGTTTTATAGGAACTCTGTACTATCTTCCAACTTCTCTGTACATTCAAATGACTTTAAGTGAAAATGTTCAAAAATTATTTAACTATTTGTAAACTAGGCATTTAATTTTATTCTTAAAACATCAATATGAACATGTAATTTTTTAATTTTTTATTATTTTATTGGACTATTTCTTGTACAATCGTTATATCAAAGTATGAATATTAAAAATAAATCTGCAGTACATTTTTGGAAGTTGTATAAATTTATATTCTAAGCAACAGTGTATAACATTCCTTTATACTCTATTTCCCAATAATTTAATATGTAAATTTCAAACATAAAACAAAAACATTTTAGAGTGAACACCATATGTCCACCACCCAGTTTTTCCCATTTTATTGCACATGTTATGGCCATCCCACTACCATTCTATTAATCCATCTTATTTTAATGCATTTTAAATAAATTGCAAACTTTTGTTTACTTGCTGATAAATAATGCAGCATGTGTATCATTACTCAGAGTTTAATATTTGTCTAAACTATTCTTTTTATAAAATTTACAATGAAATGTACAACTCTTAGTCATGTGCCCTTGACAAATGTGTACACTTGGTTAAACAAAACCCCTCTCAAGTTATAGAGAATTGTCACCACTCAAAAAAATCCCTGTACCCCTTCCTAGTCTATCCCCACTTCAACCCTCACCATGAGGCAAGTACTGTTCTGATTTTTTCACCACAGTTTTGCTAGCTCTGGATTGAAGTGTTAATAAGTCATTTCATACAATATGTACACTTTGTGTAACACTTCTTTCACTCTGCATAATTATTTTTATTTCAATTTATTCTATTACTTATTTATCATTTTGTTCCTTTTTATTGATGAATGATATTCCATTGCATAAATTTATCCCAGTGTGTTTATTTATTTTTCCCTTTGATGGACATCTAGGCTATTTCCATTTTGGACTATTATAAAAAAGCCATTATTTGTATTCTTTATAATTATTTTGTGAATGTAGGATTTTAAAATCATTTTGTGAAAATAGGGTTTATCTTTCTTGGAGTAAAATTTCTAAGTTAAAATTTAAGTGTAAATTTAATTGTATAGCCAGAGCTTTGTCTTATATGGTTATATCATTTTACATTCACATTAATCATGCATAAGACTTCAACCAGTTGTTCCACATCCTCAAAAATATTTTTTGTATTATTAGGTTTTGAATTATAGTCACTCTAGTTGAACATGTAAAAGTATCTCAATGTGGTACCAATTTGCATTTTCCTGATGACTAATGATGCTGAACATATTTTCATGTCTTTTTAACCATTAATAAATCTATTTTGTGAATACCTGTTCAAATATTTTATCTATTTTGAGTTTTCAACATTTTAATTTTTGGACACTAGTCCTATGTCATATATAGTACAAATTTTGATACACTGAATTTTTCTTATTATTCACTTATAATAGTTTCTTATTTACCTTGTGATATCTTTTTGATCCTTGGATGTTTAGAAGTGTATTCTTTAATTTCCAAACATATTGGGTTTCCTACCTATTTTATTGTTATTAATTTGAAATTTTTTTCATTATGGTCAGATACTATACTCTGTATAATTTTATTGAAAAACTTACTGAGATTTGTTTTATGGCTTATGTATAGTCTAACTTGCTTGATGTTCAATGTGCAATATAAAAGAATGTACATTTTAAGTGAAGTTATCTATAAATATAAACAGTAATTGATAGCTTTTTTATTTTCTATGTGTTTACTAAATTATTTTCTACTCTTCTCTCATTTGCTGAGAGAGAGGTGTTAAAAAATCTTCAACTATGATTATGGAACTGTCTATTTTTCCTCTTCTGTCAATTTTTAATTCATATATTTTGAATCTCTATTATTGGGTGCATTAATTTTTGTCTCTTCCTAATGATTTAACAGAGTTGTCATTATGAAATATCCCTATTTATTTATGGCAATACTTTTATCTTGAAGTGTATATTGATATGACCTCTCCAATCTTCTTATGTTTACTCTTCGTGTATCTTTTCCATCAATTTTATTTAGACTATTGTCTTTAGATTAAAGTTCATATTTGTAGACAGCCTAGAGTTAGATCTTATCTTTTTAATTCATTCTAACAACCTTTGCATTTTATTGGCATAATTATTCTGTTAAAAATTTGCATTATTGTTGACATCATTGAATTTAGGGTTACTATTATATTTTACTTCTCTGTTTACTACCTCTACCTGTTTTTTGTTCTTTTGTTTATCCTTTCAGGCACTTTCTTGATTTATTTATTTTTACAGAGAGAGAGGAAGGGAGGGAGAAAGAGAGGGAGAGAAACATCACTGTATGGTTGCCTCTCAGGCACCCCCAACCAGAGACCTGACCTGCAACCTAGGCATGTGCCCTGACAGGGCATCAAACCAGCAACCCTTTGCTTCACAATCCAGCACTCAATCCACTGAGCCACACCAGCCAGGGCTCCTTTCAGCCATTTTTTTTGAGTACTTAAATTTATTTTTAGACTTTTCTAATTTATCTTTAGGCTTTTTAGCTACCTGTTTACATTACTTTTCTTATTGTTTTGTTCATACTCTGAGAAGATTCTTGCATTTAGTAGGACTGGAGGAGAGAAAAAAACTATGACAAAAACTAATCTTGAATAAATAAAATATTTCAATCCCAAAATATTCAATTATATCCTTTCAGAAAATAATTATTTTTATTAGATTCCTTACCTTTACTAGTTGCTATAGGATCTCAGTGGTGCATGTCAATTTTTTTGTTTTGAATGTTGACAAATAGTATATTTATAAAAATATGTCAGCAAATATTTCCTTCTAATTTTTTCAGTTAGAAATATCTAAACTTTTTTTTTCCAGGATGCAAACAACAGTTATATTGAAAAATAGAGATTGGGGGCAGGGGGGGGCGGTATTTAAAAATATGTATTATTTTTTCAATGTCAAGATTATATATCTGTTCTGGGAGAGTACTGCTTAGATATTTTAAATATTAAATTATAAAATGTTATACTATTCTCTATGTAACATAAGGAATATGATATTGCTAACAGCAGAACATAGCAAAACCAAGTAAGAGAAAAATTGATTTAGATATTGTCTGAAGAAATAGGCCTAAATTTCTGAGGCAAAGAAAGTGCCTATATTCTCAGTAATTACCTAAAAAAAGATGATCAATTTATTTACGGAGCATCCCTAAAATAAGTCTCAATACTAGTACTAATGAATATACCAATATGTATATGATGGTTGCAAAAACTCCCTTGGAAGAAATGAATATGAGGAGAAGAGGTAAAAAACTCTTAAATACATGTGAGAGTTTGGAGATTTTGAGCCAAAGAATGGACAAAATTGTTTCTCAAGAGTAATTATAAAGTGAATAATATATTAAGAGTATTCAGAATAGTATAATGCAATTATAGCATGAAAACAAAAAATGAAAGAGAATGCCATTGGCACTGCAAAAAAGCAGTGAATGGGAAAGGAAGCCTAATTCTTAATCAGAACAATTTCATGTATTTTCCAAAGAAGGAGATCTAACATCTCAAAATGAGGTCACTAGGATTTGGAATGTCTCATACTCCTCTTTAGTGGTGTCTGATGTTTAAATGAAAAAAACTGCAAAATCATAGTGATGTAGTTCTCCCACTAAAAATGAGCTCTTGGTACTTTTACACAATGGAATTCTATGCAGCAGAAAGAAGGGAGCTCCTACCCTTTTGCAACAGCATAGATGGAACTAGAGAGCATTATGCTAAGTGAAATAAACTAGAGGGTAAAAGACAAATACCATATGACCTCACCTATAAGTGGAACCTGATCAACAAAACAAACAAGCAAGTAAAATATAACCAGAAACATTGAAATAAAGAACAAATTAACAGTGACCAGAGGGGGAGAAGGGTGGGGGATAATGGGAGAAAGAAGGGGAAGAGGCAAGACAAGGAACACGAACAGAGGATTCATGGGCACAGACAATGTAGGGTGGTTGACTGTGTAAGTGAGGGGGATGGGGTTGGGGTGAGCAAGGGAGAAAAGGCAGGACAACTGTAACCAAACAACAATAATTTTTTTTAAATAATCAAGTTTAGAAAGTTTCTAAGGCCACAGTATAAATCTCATTAAGCTAAACAAAAAAATTAGGATACAAGCCTCTGTGGCTTTATATCTCATTTTCACCAAAAGATGAATTAAAAACAAAACACTGAAAGGAAATATATGTAGGGAAAAATGAACTCTTGGAAAATGACCTGTAACTTATGAAACTAGTGCCAGTGCACTAGTTGAAATCAATTTCTGCCAACACTCTTTGCCATTATTGTTATTTAACTTTCTTTTCTATTGCATCAGTACTATTTTCATTCCTCTGCATGACTTCAGACTCTTTCTTAAAGCCTACTATACAGCACGATCTAAACCAGACCTACTGCTCAATAAAGACCACTTGTCACTTTTTCTAAAGAAAGAACTGAAGGGCTAATTTTATGTTAAGTAACTGCTGTTTTTCTTGAATTTCAAATGGGACAATTGTCTTTTATGAGAGAGTAATACAATTACAGGCATAGCATTGATTTAAAATTGAAACTCTTATGCCTAAATAGTATTCCATTACTGCCATTTGTGAGAACATGGATGGATCTTGAGAATATCATGCTAAGCAAAATAAGTGACACAGAAAAACACAAGAACCATATGATTTCACTCATATGTGGGATATAAAACTGAAAGAATCAAATGAACAAACAAGAAAAACTAGCAAACACAAACTCATAGACACAGACACCGGTATGCTTGTTACCAGATGAAACAGGTATGAGGAGGGAGATAAAGAGGAGGTTAAATATATGGTAAGGGAAGAAGATTTGACTTTGGGTGGTCAGCACACAATGCAATATACAGATGATATATCAGAGAATGATACACTTGAAATCTATATAATCTTATTAACCAATGCCATCCCAATAAATTTAATTTTAAAAAAGAAATAAAGGCTAAATTAAGAATAATAAAAATAATAAAATTTTTAAAAATGAAACTTCTATCAAACTCTAAATTGCTAAATTTGGGTACATTTTTATACTATGATAAATTAAAAGGGATTAGAACAATCTGTAATATAGTAAAAGAAAACATTGTGTTTTGACTCCTTCAGATTTAGAATGCAGTCAAAATTTATTTACCTGCCAATGCATTTATCACATTAATAAAAATGTTTATCTCTTGAGTCATAAACCTATTTCTGAGTATCATCCAAATAGCAATTAAATACGATTTACTGATAAAGGTTTCATCTTTTCATCAAAAAGTGGCAAGGTAACTATGTAGATGATATAAGTCAACAAAAATCCAGTCCTTGCTTCATATGGCTCCAAATTTCATGAATTTCTCTTACTACAGTGTAGCTAAATAGTATCCATTCCTCTACAATACAGTTCAAATTTCAGTTACCATGGTGTATTAACTGTGTGTAATTGCAAAAAGTATACACTTCACTGCTAGCTCTTCAGTTCACAAATCACTATGTAATAACAGATGTCCATCATAATCAGTGACCAAGCATGTCAGTTTGTTTAATGTCTGTGAGGGATTGGACACTATGCATCTGTTACCCAGTTCATACTCAAACAGCAAAGTGTGTGGCTGTGTTCCCTCCTTGTCTCCTAGTGACAAACCCATGTGCCATTTTACAAAAAAAAGAAAAGAAAAAGGTTTAATCAAAAAAAAGAAACTGGTTAATGAAGGTGAAACTACAGCAAAGAAACAAAAACTTATAATACTGTAAATGAAATTTATATCAAATATAAAATGATTAATAGAATAAATAGCTGCCTGCATGCCTGTTGACATTGCTGCCATTCAGGAAACTCTAGATGTGCAGACAGAGGAACTTGGGAAAGCAAACATACTAACACAAATAGGAATAGTGGTTGTAATGAAAAGAATGACAACATTACAGAGGAAGTGATGATGGCAAAAAGTGTCACATCAATGGAATTCTCAGAGATATTTTATGACACTAAAAGTGCAAAGGACAAAATATTGGATGCTGATAAACTTAGAAAGTAATGTAACAGTTCACCGAGGCATAGGAAAGTAGCTACTCTGTATCTTAAGCTATATAAGGCACAATGTTCATTGTACTCTTTTTTTAATATTTTGAAAATTAATTTTTATTACAGTTGACCTACAACATGCAATATTATATTGTTTTAGGTGTGCCACATAGTGATTCAATGTTTTCACGCCTTACAAATTGTCCCCACAATGTCTAGTAACCACCTGTCACTGTACATGGTTATGATGTTATTGACTCTATTCCCTGTGCTCTACATTACATCCCCATGACTTATTTTATAACTGGAAGTTTGTACTTCTTAATCCCCTTCGATTTTTCACGCAAACTCCACCCCTCTTCCTTCTGGCAACCACCAGTCTGTTCTCTGTATCTATGATTTTGTTTGTTTTATTTTATTTGTTTGTTTGTTTGTTTGTTTTAGAGTCCAAGTCCACATGTAAGTGAAATCATGTGGTATTTGTCTTTCCCTGTCTGACTTATTTCACTTACTAAAATACTCTCTAGGTCCATACATGTCTTAAATGGCAAGATTTCCTTCTTTTTATGGCTGAATAATGCTCCATGTTATTTATGTACCACCTCTTCTTTATTCATTCATCTGTCACTGGATGTAATTGTTTTCATATCTTAGCTAATGTAAACAATGCTGCAGTGAACATAGGGGTGCATATATCTTTGCAAATTATTATTGTTTTCTTCAAGAAAACATCTAAAAATGGAATTGTGGAGTCATAAGACCATTCTATTTTTAGTTTTTTGAGGCACTTCCATACATTTTTCTGTAGTGGCTACACCAATTTGCATTCCCACCAAAGAAAAACAAGTGTTCCCCTTTCTCCACATCCTTGCCAATAATTGTTGCTTGTTGCTTTATTGATGATGGCCATTCTAACAGGTGTGAGGAGATACCTCATTGTGGTTTTAAGTTACTACATTTCTCAGATGATTAGTAATGTTGAGCATCTTTTCTTTTATTGACTATCTCTACAGTTTTGTTTTGTTTTTTTGAGAAGTGTCTGTTCAGGTCCTCTGACCATTTTTCAGTTGTATTGTTTGTTTTTCTGGTGTTGAATTGTATGAGTTCTTTATAAATTGTGGATATTAACTCCTTATCAAATGTGTCATTAGTGAATATCTTCTCCCATTCAGTAAATCATCCTTCTGTTTTGTTGATGGTTTCCTTTGTTGTGAAAAAATTTCTATTGATGTAGTTTGATTGTTTTTTTCCTTTTGTTTCTGTTGCCCAAAGAGATATATAAAAATGTATTTCTAATACAAATATTGAAGAGTTATTACCTATATTTCTACCAGAACTTTTATGATTTCAGGTTTTAAGTTTTAATCTTTATTCCTTTTTTAGTTTATTCTTGGATATGGTATAAGAAAGTGGTCTAGTTTCTCCTTTATTTTTTTTGCATGTATCTGTCCAATTTTCCCACCATTTATTGAATAGCCTGTGTATAGCCCATTGTATGTTCTTGCCTCCTTTGTCATCTATTAACTGACAATATAGGTGTGGTTTTATATCTGGGCTCTCTGTTGTCTTCCATTGATCTACGTGTCTATATTTTTGCCAGTAATATGCTGTTTCCAACGCTATAGACTTGTCGTATAGTTTGATATTCAGTAGCGTGATACCAGAAATTTTTTTCTTCTTTTCAAGATTCCTGTGGCTATTCAAAGTCTTGTGTGGTTCCATGCAAATATTTGGATTATTTGTTCTAGTCTGTTAAAAATTCCACTGTTATTTTAATAAGGATCACATTAATCTATATATGGCATTGAGTAGTAAAAAATTTTAACTGTCAATTCTTCCTATTAATGAACACAATATATGATTTTATGTATTTGAAACTTCTTTAATTTCTTTCTTTAGTATGATAATTTTCTTAGTAAACATCTTCTACCACTTTGTTTCAATTTATTCCTACATATTTTTGTGTAATTATAAATGAAATTTTTAAGTATATTTTATTGATGATGTTACTAGAGTTATCCCATTTTTTTCTTCCCTTTATTCCTCTCCATGCTGTAGTGCCCGCACCCTCCAGCACGGCCCCCATTTAATTCATGTCCATGCATTGTACATAAAAGTTCTTTGGCTTCTCCACTTCCTATACTATTCTTAACTTCCCACCATCTATTTTGTGCCTACTAGTTATGCTTCTTATTCCCTGTAACTTATCCCCCATTCTCCCCAGTTTTCCTTCCCGCTGGTAACTCTCCATGTGATCTCCATTTCTGTGATTCTCATCCTGTTCTAGTAATTTGCTTAGTTTGTTTTTGTTTTTTGTTTGTTTGTTTGTTTTTTAGTTCAGTTGTTGAAAATTGTGACTTAGTTGTCATTTTACTGTTCAAAGTTTTGATCATCTTTTTCTTAAATAAGACCCAAGGAGGAACACACCAAAACACGTCATAATTAAATTACCTAACATTAAAAATAAAGAAACAAAAAAATAAAAAATAAAGAAACAATCTTAGAAGCAGCAAGAGAAAAGGAAAGAGTTACCTACAATGGAGTTCCCATAAGACTATCAGCTGATTTCTCAAAAAAAAACAAAAACAAAACTTACCAGCAAGAAGGGGCTGGAAAGAAGTATTCCAAGTCATGAAAGCCAAGGACCTACATCCAAGATTATCCAGCAAAGCTATCATTTAGAATAGAGGGGCAGGTTAAGTGTTTCCCAGACAAGGTAAAGCTGAAGGAGCTCATCATCACCAAGCCCTTATTACATGAAATGTAATTGAGATTTTTTTAAATTTTCTTTCTGATAGTTCATTATTGTATAAAAATGCAACAGATTTTTGAATACTTATTTTTTCCTACTTCTTTACTGAATTCATTTATCAGCTCTAGTAGTTTGGGTGAAATCTTTAGAGTTATTTATATATGTAATCATGTCATCTGAAACTGCAAATCATGACAGTTTTACTTGTTCTTTTCCAGTTTAGATGCCTTATAGTTCCTCTTCTTGTCTGATTATTGTGGCTAGGACCTCCAGTATTATGTTGAATAAGTAACTTGTGTCTTGTGGACATCTGTGTCTTGTTGCTAATCTTAAGAAAAATGTCTTTACTTTTTCTCCTTTTAGTATGATATTGGCCATCGGTTTGTCATATAATGTCATTGTTGTGTTAAGGTATGTTCTTTCTACTCCCATTCAGCTGAGAGTTTTTATAATAAATTGGTACTACATTTTAGTAAATGCAAGTTCTCCATCTATTGATATGATCATGTGATCTTCCCTTCATTTTGTTTGTGTGGTGCATAATGTTAATTGATTTGCATATATTGAAATAGTCTTGCATCTCAGAAATAAGTCACACTTAATTGTGGTATATCATTTTAATGTATTACTGGAATTGATTTGCTAATATCTTGTTGAGGATTTTGTATGTATGTTTATTGGGAATATTGACCTATAACTTTCTTTTTTTATGTCTTCCTCTTGTCTTGTAATCAGGATAATGCTGGCCTCATAATATGAACTTAGGAGTCTTCTAGAAATTTTTGGAATTGTTTGAGAAAGATAGATGTTAATTCCTCTTTGAATGTTTGGTAAAATTTAACTGTGAAGCCAGTCATCAATTTTTGTTGGAAGTTTTTTTTAATTACCTCTTTGATTTCATTAGTTGAGATCTTTAAAAGCAGAGTTTCCATTTCTTCTTGATTCAGTTTTGTGAGATTGTATGTTTCTATAAATTTATCTATTTCTTTTTGATTATCCAATTTATTGGCATATAATTGTTCATAATGTTTTCTTGTAATATTCTGTATTTCTGTGGCATCACTTGTCACCTCTCTTTCATTTCTGTTTTTATTTATTTGGGTCCTCTCTCTTTTATAAAAGGTATCTGGTTAAAGGTTTATCAATATTCGTTATCTTCTCACAAAAGTAGCTCCTGTTTTCATTGATCTTTTTTTGGAGCTGATTTTTTATTTTATTTTTTATTGCTTTTATTTTTATTTTTTAAATTTTTCTTGTAATTTCCATTACCACTTAGTCCCCTTATACTCCCCTCTCCCCAACTCACTGATCTTTTGCTATGTTTTTTAGACTCTGTTTTGTTTATATCAGCTCTCATCTTCATGATTTCATTTTCCTGTTCACTCTGAGCTTTGCTGTTCTTTTTCTAGTTCTTTTATGCATGATTTAAAATTGTTTATTTGACATTTTTGTTATGTCTTCATGTAGTTCTCTATTGCTGTGAATAGAACTCTCTTAGGATACCTTGTGTCTCCCTTAGAACAGCTTTTGTTGTATCCCATAGATTTGGCTTGTCATGTTCTCATTTTCATTTGTCTCAAGGTAGTTTTGATTTCTTCCTTAATCTCCTTATTGATCCAATCATTGTGTAATAGCATGTTATTTAGCCTGCATGTGTACATGTGTTTTTTTCATTTTTTTATAGTTGAATTCCAGTTTCGTACCTTGTGGTCAAAGAAGATGCTTAATACTATTTCAACCTTCTTAAATGTATTGAGACTCGTTTATTTGCCTTACATGAGGTCCATCCTAAAAAATCTTCCATGTACAATTGAAAAAATATATATATTCTGCTGCTTTAGGGTAAAATTCTCTAAAGATATTAATTAATGCATCTAGTCTAACATGCCACTTAAGGCCACTGTTTCATTGTTGACTTTCTGTCTGAAAGATCTACCCATTGATGTCAGGGAATGATAATTCCCCAAGATGACTTATTACTGACAATCTGTCTCTTTATGTTTGTCAAGATTTTCTCTATTTAGATGCTTCCATATTGGTTGCATAAATGTTGAAAAAACATTTTCTCTTATTGAATAGATCTCTTTATCACTTTGTATGTCTTTCTTAGTCTCTTATAGCCTTTGTTTTAAACTCTATTTTGTCTCATACAAATACTGCTACCCCAGCTAATTTTTTTATTCCATTTGCATGAAATATTTTTCCATCCCTTTATGTTCAGTTTGTGTGTGTCTTTAGATCTGAAGTATCTTTTAGACAGCATATATATGAATTTTGCTTTCTTATCTACTCTGTCCCTATTTAATTGGAGTATTCAACCCATTTACATTTAAAGTGATTATTTAATAGGTTCATAGTTATTGCTATTTTATTATTCATATTTATGTTTCATTTTGTTCCTTCTTCTTGTAGAGGAAGGAACTTCTTCCTTAATATGTCTTTTAATAGTGGTTTGGTGTGATGAGCTCCTTTCGCTATTTTTTGTCTAGGAGTTCTTTATTTTGCCCTTAATTTTAAATGATAGCCTTAATTCCAGTTTTGGCGGTACGTCCTTATTTTCATCACTTTGAATGTTTTGTGCCAATTCCTTCTGGCTTGAAATGTTTCTGTTGAGAAATCAGCTGACAGTCTTATGGGAGCCCCATTGAAGGTAACTATTCTTCTTTTGCTACTTTTAGGATTTTCCTTTTGTCTTTACTCTTGCCATTTTAATTTTAATGTGTCTTGCTGTAGCCTCTTCGGGTTCATCTCATTTTGGACTCTCTGTACTTCCTGGACCTTTATGTCTTTTTTTTAACCCAGTTAGGCAAGTGTTCACACATTATTATTCAAATATGTTTTCAATCCCTTGTTGTCTCTTTACTACTTCTGGTACCTCTATTATACACATGTTGTCATGTTTGATTTTGTCCCAGAGGTTCCTTAAACTGTCTTACTTTTTGGATTCTTTTCCTTTCAGCTGTTCTGAATGGGTGTTTTTTTGTGACCTTGTCTTCCAATTCACTGAGTCAATCCTCTGGTTCTCTAACCTGCTATTGATTCCTTATGGTGTATTCTTCTTTGCAGTTACTGTATTCTTCATTTCTGACTGTTTCTTTTTTATGGTTTCTATGTTTTTTTTTTATGCTGATGAAGTTCTCTCTGTTTCATAAGCACCCTTATAAGCATCATTTTGAACTCTGTAGCAGGTAGTCTGCTGCCTCCATTTTGTATAGTATTTTCCCTGAAGACTTTTCCCATTCTTTCATTTGAAACATGTTTTTTTGTCTCCCCATTTTGGCTGCCTCTCTGTCCTCATTTCTTTTCTTTTTTTTTAATTTTATTTTAATCATTGTTCAAGTACAGTTTTCTCCCTTTTACTCCCAATCCAGGCCACCCTCCCAACCCTCCCATCTTCCCTCCCATACCACCCTCCCGCTAGTTTTTTTCCATGTGTCCTTTAAATTTGTTCCTGTAAACCTTTCCCATTGTCCCCTGAAATTCCCTCTTCTCTCCCCTCTGGTCACTGTCAGCCTGTCCTCTATTTCAGTGTCTTTGCTTATATTTTTCTTGTTTCTTTGTTTTGTTGTTTAGGTTCCTGTTAAAGGTGAGATCATATGGTATTTGTCTTTCACTGCCTGGCTTGTTTCACTTAGCATAATGCTTTCCAGCTCCATCCAAGCTGTTGCAAAGGGTAGGAGTTCCTTCTTTCTTTCTGTTGCATAGAATTCCATTGTGTAAATGTACCATAGTTTTTTGATCCATTCATTTACTGATGGGCATCTTGGTTGCTTCCAGCATCTAGCTATTGTAAATTGTGCTGCTATGAACATTGGGATGCATAGGTTCTTTTGGATTGGTGTTTTAGTATACTTAGGATACAGTCCCAGCAGTGAAATTGCTGGGTCAAAAGGCAGATCCACTTTTAGTTTTCTGAGGAAGTTCCATACTGCTTTCCATAGCGGTTGTACCAATCTGCAGTCCCACCAACAGTGCACTAGGGACCCCTTTTCTCCACAACCTCTCCAACACTTGTTGTTTGTTGCTTTATTTATGATGGCCATTCTGACTGGTGTGAAGTGGTATCTCATTGTGGTTTTAATTTGCATCTCTCTGATAGCTAGCAATATTGAACATCGTTTCATGTGTCTTTGGATTTTCTGTATGTCCTGCTTGGAGAAGTGCCTGTTCAAGTCCTCTGCCCATTTAATTGGATTCCTTGTCTTCTTAGAGTGTAGCCATGTAAGTTCTTTATATATTTTGGAGATTAAACCCTTGTCTGAGGTATCATTGGCAAATATGTTTTCCCATACAGTTGGTTCTCTTTTAATTTTGATACTGTTTTCTTTAGCTGTGCAGAAGCTTTTAATTTTGATGAGGTCCCATTTGTTTATTCTTTCCTTGATGTCCCTTGCTCTAGGGGACAAGTCAGTAAAAAAGTTTCTGTGTGAAATATCTGAGATTTCCCTACCTACGTTCTCCTCTAGGACTTTAATGGTGTAACATTTTATATTTAAGTCTTTTATCCACCTTGAATTTATTTTTGTATATGGTGTAAGTTGATGCTCGAGTTTCATTCTTATGCATGTAGCTGTCCAGTTCTCCCAACACCATTTGTTGATGAGGCTATTTTTACTCCATTTTATGTTGCTGCCTCCTTTGTCAAATATTAATTGACCATAGAGACTTGGGTTTATTTCTGGGCTCTCTGTTCTGTTCCATTGGTCTCTGTGCCTGTTTTTTATGCTAGTATCAGGCTGTTTTGATTACAGTGGCCTTGTAGTATAGTTTATTGTCAGGTATTGTGATCCCTCCTACTTTACTCTTCTTAAAATTGCAGCAGCTATTCAGGGTCATTTATGATTCCATATAAATTTTTGAAGTGTTTGTTCTATGTCTGTGAAATAAGCCATTGGTACTTTAATAGGTATTGCATTGAATGTGTAAATTGCTTTGGGTACAATGGACATTTTGATGATATTAATTCTTCCAATCCAAGAACACAGCATATGTTTCCATTTGTTTGTGTCCTCCTTGATTTCTCTCCTGAGTGTTATGTAGTTTTCTAAATACAGATCTTTTACCTCTTTGGTTAGGTTTATTCCTAGATATTTCATTTTTCTTTTTGCTATTTCTAATGGGATTTTTTCCTTGATTTCTGCTTCTTCTGTTTCATTGTTGGTGTACAGAAATGCCTGTGATTTCTGGATATTGACTTTGTATCCTGCTGTTTTGCCAAATTCATTTATTAGGTCAAGCAGTTTTTTGCCCGAGTCTATAGAATTTTCTATATACACTATCATGTCATCTGCAAACAGTGACAGTTTTGTTTCCTCCTTTCCGATTTGGATGCCTTTTATTTCTTTCTCTTGTCTGATCACTGTAGCTAAAACTTCCAGTACTATATTGAATAGAAATGGTGAAAGTGGACAGCCTTGTCTTGTTCCTGATCTTAGTGGAAAAGATGCTAATTTTTGCCCATTGAGAATGATGTTGGATGTAGGTCTCTCATATATGGCCTTTATTATGTTGAGGAATGCTCCCTCTATTCCCACTTTGCCGAGTGTTTTTATCATAAATGGGTGATGTACCTTATCAAATGCTTTTTCTGCATCTATTGATATGATCATGTGGTTTTTGTCTTTGCTTTTGTTTATGTGATGTATTACATTTACTGATTTGAGAATATTGAACCATCCTTGCATTCCTGGAATAAACCCCACTTGGTCATGGTGTATGATCTTTTTAATGTATTGTTGGATGTGGTTTGCCAGCATTTTGTTGAGGATTTTAAAGTCAATGTTCATCAGTGATATTGACCTGAAGTTTTCTTTCTTTGTTATGTCTGTTTTGGAATTAGGATGATGTTGGCCTCATAAAAAGAGTTTGGGAGTCTCCCATCTTTTTGGATTTTTTGGAATAGTCTGTGAAGGATAGGGGTTAGCTCTTCCTTAAATGCTTTGTAGAATTCTCCTGTGAAACCATCTGGCCCAGGGCTTTTGTATGTTGGGAGTTTTTTGATTACTGCTTCAATTTCTTTTGTTGTTATTGGTCTGTTCAGGCTTTCTGCTTCTTTTTCATTGAGTTTTGAAAGATTATATTTTTCTAGAAAGTTGTCCATTTCACCTAGGTTTTCAAATTTCTTGGCATACAGCTCTTTGTAGTAATTTCTTACAATCCTTTGTATTTCTGTGGTATCTGTTGTAATCTCTCCTCTTTCATTTCTGATTGTGTTTATTTGGGTCTTCTCTCTTTTCTTCTTGATGAGTCTGCTTAAAGGCTTGTCGATTTTGTTTATCTTTTCAAAGAACCAACTCTTTGATTCATTGATCTTCAGAATTGTGCTTTTAGTCTCTATGTCATTTAATTCTGCTCTGATCTTGATTATTTCCTTCCTTCTGCTTGCTCTGGGCTGTCTTTGTTGTTGTTCCTCAAGTTCTTGTAGATGTAGGGTTAGGTTTTTTGTTTGAAATGTTTCTAACTTTTTTAGGTGGGCCTGTATCACTATGAACTTCCCTCTCAGGACTGCCTTGGCTGTGTCCCATAAGTTTTGGGTTGTTGTGAGTTCGTTTTCATTTGTTTCCAGAAACCTTTTGATTTCTTCCTAATATCATTCTTGACCCATTCATTGTTTAATAGCATGCTATTTAATCTCCATGAACTTGAGTGTTTTGGGTTTTTTTCCTTGGGGTTGGTTTCTAGTTTCAGTCCCTTGTGATCCGAGAAAATTCTTGGTATGATTTCAATTTTTTTGAAATTGTTGAGGCTTGTTTTGTGTCCTATCATGTGGTCAATCTTTGAAAATGTTCCATGTACATTTGAAAAAATATGTATTTAGCTTCTTTGGGATGGAGGGTTCTGTAAATATCAGTAAAGCCCATTTCATCTAGGGTATTGTTCAATGCCACAATATCTTTGTTGATATTTTGTTTGTAAGATCTGTCCATTTTTGATAGTGGGGTGTTAAAATCCCCCACAATAATTGTGTTGCTGTCAATATCTTTCTTGAAGTCTTCTAAGATTTTCTTTATGTATTTGGGTGCTCCTATGTTAGGTGCATATATATTTAAAATATTTATGTCTTCTTGGTGAATTCTTCCCTTGAGTATTATGAAATGACCTTCTGGGTCTCTCTTTATGGTCTTTCTTTGGAAGTCTATTTTGTCAGATATGAGTATTGCTACCCTGGCTTTTTTTTCCTGTCCATTTGCCTGGAAAATTTGTTTCCAGCCCTTCACTTTCAGCCTATGCAGATCTTTTATCCTGAGGTGGGTGTCTTGTAGGCAGCATATATGTGGGTCTTTTTTTCTTATCCATTTAGCTATTATGTCTTTTGATTGGAGCATTTAATCCATTTATGTTTAAGGTTATTATTGACAGGTACTTATTCATTGTCTTTTATGTACGAGTGTTCTTCTCTCTCTCTCTCTCTCTTTTTCTTCCTTTCCTTAAAGCAGTCCCTTTAGAATCTCTTGCAGAGCTGGTTTGGTGGAGGTGTATTCTTTTAGACTTCTTTTGTCTGGGAAGCTTCTTATTTGGCCTTCTATCTTGATTGAGAGCCTTGCTGGATAAAGTAGCCTTGGTTGCAGACCTCTGGTTCACATTACTTGGAGTATTTCTTGCCATTCTCTTCTGGCTTGAAATGTTTCCATTGAGAAGTCAGCTGTTAGCCTTATTGGAGCTCTCTTGTATGTTATGTCCTGTTTCCCCCTTGCTGCCTTTAAAATTCTCTCTTTGTCTTGAAGTTTTGCCATTTTAATTATGATGTGTCTTGAGGTGGGCCTCTTTGGGTTCCTCTTGATTGGGACTCTCTGTGTTTCCTGGATTTGGGTGGTTTTTTCTCTCATCAAATTAGGGAAGTTTTCGTTCATTACTTTTTCAACTAGGCTTTTGATCCCTTGCTCTTCATCTTCTCCTTCTGGTATTCCTATTATATGGATATTATTACGTTTCATATTGTCTTGCATTTCTCTTAATCCCTCTTCATTCTTTCTGAGCCTCTTTTCCTTTTCTTGCTCTTTCTGGGTGTTGCTTTCTACTTTGTCCTCTAGCTCACTAATCTGATCTTCTGCTTCATCAATCCTGCTTTTCATTCCTTCTACTGTGTTCCTCAGTTCAGAAATGGCATTCTTCATTTCCTCTTGGCCCTTGTTGAGAGTTTCTATTTCCTTTTTCATGTTGATATAGTTTGCAGTGAGATTGTTGTAGCTTCCCTCTAGTTTCTGATAGTTCATTGTGAGTTCATTGAACTTCCTGATAATCGTTGTTTTGAACTCACTATCTGATAGTTGAATTGCCTCTATTTCATTTAGCATTTTTCCTGAGGCTTCCTCCTTTCCCTTCAATTGAGGATTGTTTCTTTGTTTTCTCATTGTTCGTAGGTTTCTTCTTGTTAGCCTCTGCTTCTTAAATTGATCTGTTCTGGTTCCCTGTAATTATGGTGTGAACTTCTGTGGTAGAATACTTGTGAGATTCAGTGGTGCAGTCTCCTTCATTTATCCTGATGTTCACAACTTTCCCCTACTCTTTTTGTGATCAGTTGGAGGAGTAAGGCAAAATAGTTTAAGACAGCAAGACAGTATACTATGATATTTACATTAGCAGCCAGTAGAGAAGAGATGGGTTATCCTTTGGCTCCTTATAGTGGTAACCGTGATCCTCCACCACACTATCCACGTTTTAGAAAGGATGGAAAGAAGGTAAAACTCTTATTGGGGATGAATGTATTGTTAGTTGGAACTAGCAAGCTGTGAGGCTGTGGGAGGTCAGATTCTAAGGTAGAGTTGGAATAAAGATTAGTAAATAGGAGTAGTGTGTAAAAGAATAGAGACAACCCCCACAATAGTATAGTTCAGGAAATTGTAAAGTGGGCTGAGATCAGTTAGGAGTGTTGAGTAGTATTTACAGTTGTATGAACTAGGTCTTATTAACAGTAATAGTAAAGCAACAGTCTTGTGGTAGAATCGATGAGATCTAGATAACAGGAATAAGGAGTATAGAACCTTGAGAGGTGTATTAATGGAACACAAATGAAGGATAGTACATTATCAACACACTGTGACTGAGATACCGGGGGAACCTATCAAATGACAGTATAACCAGCCAAGCAAAGAAGATTATACAGAAAAAAAAAGAATACCAAAATACTATTAAAATAAAAAATGTCAGAAAAGTGAGAAAAAGATAATACAAATTTACAGTAACTTGCAAGATAAAAAAAAGGAAAAAAAGCAGAAGATGGAGTGCAGGAGAGATAAATTTGGAGTGGAAGGAATAATACTAGGATGAATGGAAGAGAAACATAGGGATTGAGAGATATAAAAATAAAAAGAATTAAAAAAATAAAAAGTCACTTAAAACACAAGATAAAATCAATCAACCAACAACAGCCACAGAAACAAAACAAAACAAAACAAAACAACCTGTTGTTGGTTTCTAACTGGCCGGACCAGTTTTTCTGATCTTGCTGGCTTCAGCTGGCTGAGGGACGTTTGAAATGCTTATCACTCTTCCCAGCCAAATCTCAGTAAGTCTCTCAGGTACTATCCCCAGGACCAATCTGACTTTCCCCTACAGAACCCTAGGCACTCCCAAGCATGCTGGCTCTCCGGAGCTCACTGCTGTGTTCTCCCAGGCTCCGGGGTCCCCGCAGGGTTCCTGCGACTTTTCGGTTTCAGGATGCAAGCTCCCAGAATTGCAAGGAGACTTGCCCTTCCACCAAATTACGCCACAGCAAGCTGTAGGATCTCAGAAAGCACCCGCGACATTTTGGGATTCACTGTGCCATCCCTGGGGGTCATAAAAGGGCATGCCCATCCACCAGATTTTTGAGTTTTGGGCTCTAGGAATGCACTAAGCACCGAGTCCCTTCCGAGTTCATAGCTCGAGAGTCAGGATTCCACAGTTCGGCACCGCAGGCTCCAGAAACTTGAGAATGCCCCCGCCCTTTCCTGGCTCTGGGTTTTCCATTGATCCACACTCCCACTGGGCTAAGGGGTACAGGCGCTCTTCCAGACCGCCCCTGGTCATGCCGGCAGGAGGCACTCACTTCTCCCAGGGCTCTGGGTGGGTGTTCACAGTCCCTGGGTGATTTTTTCCCCCAGTCCAACTGGCCTTTCTGTGAATTCAAGCAACAAGGTCTCCCCTGGTGTTGCGCAACCCCCATATTCCGGGGAGGGAGCAGCAACTCTCCTCTCCTGGGAGCCCTGAGGCAGGCCTGGGAGCACTGGGCCTGGGGACTGCAACCCCTCTGGTCCCCGCGCTGATCCCTGGGTCCCTTTTGTCCTGAAGCAGTCTCCTTACCGCCTGGTTTTTCAATGATCGCAATAATTTTTAATGTCCTGTTTTCAAAAATGTTTCGGTAACCTAGGCCACTTGCTCTGTTCCTCCACCGATCCACGAGTTTTCCTCCTCTTCACAGAAGCCAAGAATCACGCTGCCTAGAGTAAAGCTGCCATCTTTCCCTCCCTCCTCATTTCTATATATTAGATCCGTTATATCTCCCAGGCTTGGTAAGATGACTTTGTATAATGGGTGATATGTGAGGTCCAGTAGCACAGACACCCTGATCTCTGGGGCCAGGTGCTCCAGGAGTGTCCCTTTTGCAATTTATGTTTGCATATTTTATATTATATTACATATAATATGTATATATAATGTATATGTGTATTATATAATATATACATTGTATATAATATATACATTAATATATTATATAATATAAAATTATATGTCATGTATCATGTATATGTGCATTAATGTATATATTAATTAATATATACATTATATATGGCATGTGATTATATAATGTGTTATGTAATATAATAATGTGTGTATTATAATATATTATATATAATGTCTTTTCTTTTGGAGGCTTTCCTAAGTATCTCAAGATTTTGGCTCTCCATTTATAATTAAGAGTGAGGCCTTCTAAAATTCTCTGTAGTGGAGAAAATAGAGTTATTGATCCATGTCCTTCTCTGAATAATGTTTGATGGCTAGCTCTATAGAGGTGTTCCCTGTGTCAGACTGTCTAGTTATGTCTCTGACATACTCCATTTCTTTTTTATTTATTATTATTTTTTATTGTTTTTCAATATACCCCCAACCCCTCCCCCCCACCCACCTCCCACCTCTCACCCTCAGTCCTACCCCCTTTTGGCTTTGTCCATGGGTCCTTTATAAATGTCCCTTGATGACTCCCTTCTTTCCCCTGTTATCTCCCTCCCTCCATCCCTCTGGTTACTGTCAGTTTGTTCTTTATTTCAATGTCTCTGGTTATATTTTGCTTGCTCATTTATTTTGTTGATCAGATTCCACTTATAGGTGAGATCATATGGTATTTTTATTTCACCACCTGGCTTATTTCACTTAGCATAATGCTCTCCAGTACAATCCATGCTATCTCAAAGGGCGGGAGCTCCTTCTTTATTTCGGCTGCATAGTGTTCCATTGTGTAAATGTACCACAGTTTTTTGATCCACTCATTTACTGATGGGCATTTAGGTTGCTCCCCACACTTGGCTGTTATAAATTGTGCTGCTATGAACACTGGGGTGCATAGGTTTTTTTGAAGCAGCATTTCAGGATTCTTAGGGTATAGTCCCTGCAGTGGAATTGCTAGGTCAAAAGACAGCTCCATTTTCAGTTTACTGAGGAAATTCCATGTTGCTTTCCAGAGTGGCTGCACTAGTCAGCATTCCCACCAACAGTGTACTAGGATTCCCTTTTCTCTACAACCTCTCCACGACTTGTTGTTTGTTGATTTGTTTATGATGGCCATTCTGACTGGTGTGCAGTAATATCTCCTTGTGGTTTCAATTTGCATCTCTCTGATGGTTAATGATATTGAGCATCCTTTCATATGTCTCTGGGCCTTCTATATGTCCCTCAGAATATTCTTATTTCTGGCCTCATGGAATATATGCCTTGTTACTGTTCTTAGAACAAGGCAGGGAGAAAGCAGACTGGAGTTTGGACTTGTCAGGATTCAAGCATTTATCTAATCCCTGTTTTGTCAGCCCTATGCCTTAGCCCTGCCTTCAGCTATACCTGTGTCCTAGTTTTCAGATAATAAAAATTTGACTTGATATACCCAGGTTTGTGAGTAGGTCAGTATGGTGGGTAGAAGCCTGCCTTAGCAGAATGGAGAAGTAGAACTGCCTTTTCTATAGATTTTAACCTGACTGTCTATTCTAGTCCCATGAATCCCTGGTTCCTCCCAGTGCCAGGCATTTCAAGGGTTCTTCCAAGCAAATTGCCCTAGTTTCACAGATATCAGCCTTCTGTAAACAATTAGATTAAAATTTCCTTTGCTCTCATGTAATTGTGACTCAAATTTACCCTTTGCAACAGTATGGATGGACCTTGAGAACATTATACTAAGTGAAATAAGCCAGTCAGAGAAAGACAAATATCATATTATTTCACTTATATGTGGAATCTAATGAAAAAACTGAACTAAGAAGCAAAATAGACACAGACTCATAGAGAGCAGAATTATAGCTAAGTGAGGGGGATGGAAGTGATGGGGGGGGCTCAAGCAAAAAATGAATAAAGGACTCTTGGACATGGACAACAGTGTGGTGATGCTGCAGGGTAGGTATATGAGGGGACTAAATGGTAATGTAAAAAATATACAATAATAAAATAATAAACTAGAATAAAATAAATTTTATACTATATTCTCCCATTATATTCTTCTTTTTTACTTTTTTTCTTTTTTGTCTTGTGGTGGTGTTCTATGAGGAAGATAAACACATATATTCTATCCATTGTGTTTATAAGGAATTATCACTTAGCACATTTTATAGGGAAAAAATGAAGAAGATGTAATCTGACAAGAATAAAATTCTCTCTGTCCACAGGCCCAAGAGAAGCTGAAAAAATTACAGGTCTAACAATTACATTTAGAAAAATTATATTACAAATCAACTCCTTTTTCACCCTCATTTATTTTCCAACATTTCTCCTTGACTATGAACTGAATTGCCCTCACATTGAATTCGAAAAATGTGGGGATATTTTGAGCACTAGTAGACATAAAAGAGATGAATAAGACAAAATTATCCTTTAATTTTACTAATTATGGAAAAGTAAAGTTGTTGATATATTCAGTATTTTAATGCTTTTTATTTTATTAAAATATAAAAATATTAACATTTGATATATAATGAATGTAAAACTGAATTTTACTTAAATCAATATTATATAGTTATTTTTCAAAATTATAATAATTGAAATTTTTTTGGTATTCAGGTTTAGAACCCAGATAAATCTTTGTGAGTTTCAAGAGTTTACAAGTCTGAATTTTTAGAATTAATGAAAGTCAGTCTTCATATGCTTTAATACTTCAGCAAGAAATGAGGAATTTGACATTTATGTCAAATACTAACTTGGTCTGAATCATAGGAATGCTACAGTGTGGATCTGTCAGAGACCTAAAGAAGTCACCTGTCTTACACAGAAGATATAAGTGATCACTGAAGCAATATAATGTTTTATACCTTCTTTACAGGTGAGAGAGCTGCTACCCATGATATAGATAGCTTATGCCATTATAACAGCAGGAACACTGTCTGTTGCTCCCCTAGACCACAGCTCTGAAGTTTGGAAGGAAAACCTTTTAAAAACAGCTTTTGATTATTATCACTAGAACTAGAGAAAGTACTCCCAACAAACAAGTAAAATTAAGACAGAATTGTTAGAGTCCCCTATAATAAAATAGTCTTGACTTTATTATGATTCAGTCACTGTGAACAATCGGTGATGTTCTCAGTGACTGAATCAGCCTTGCACATCCCCTGATGGGTTAAAACTTCTAGGTTAATCCCTCCTCCTGCACATTAAGCACTTCCTCCCAGGAGCCCTTTCCTTTCTAACTTGTAACTCATACAGGTCATTGTTAATGTGTGATATTTCAATTGCTAGTTTTCAAAGATGTGGGCAAATATTAACTAGCTTAGAACTGAGATACCACAAGCATTCCATCTCTAATTTAAAGCACACTTTAACCTGAAGTACCATGAGGCTAAAGGTTAATGCAGCCAGCTGCTGCCACATGTAGTCCCCTTGCCACGACTGTTGTTTTTTGCCCTGACTCAATACAGATTTCAATACACTCTGCAGCTTGTAAGTAAATATGACATTCAGATTTGTTTCCCCAGAGCACTGAAAGCTATAGAAATAGTTTTGTCTCAAATAATTAGATGTTTAGGGATATTTTCCTTTTTGAGGCTTATCTTTTAAAAATTCTTTTTTTCCTCCTTTAATAAAATTAGAGAATGTTGCTTTTGATATATCTAGGTAGGTAGAAATTGAGTATGCATCAGTTATGTTTAAGCTTTTATTTATTATATTGTTTATTATATTATTTAAGTATTTACATATCCTGGAGAAAAATATTTTACTGTGATAATAAGTGGATATGTGTTTGATGAGGTGGAAAAGTGACTGAAATAAAAGAACCTCAGGAATGGAAATTATACATTCAGCCTTTATGTAATTTTAGTATATGGTGCAGAATATGATTTTACATATCCATTTAACATAATTACATATTCTGAATCTTAATTGAGATTTTGCTCTCAGATATTTTACTTATTATTTTTCATATTCATTTGCCTATACTTAACATATTTACTCAGAAATTTAAGTCTTGTTATAACCAGTAATATTTCATACTTGGAAAACCAAAATAGGAAGAAAATACTAATTAAAATAACACCAGTGTAATTTCTGGTGAAATAACATTAAACAAATGCAAACAGTGTGACTTAATTTGCTAATTGACTAGTTCAATCCACACTCATGGGAGTGGTTTACCAAAATGTGTAAACTGCCAAGTGATATTTGTACCACAATAATGCCATCATCCCAATTCTTTCAGGTTGATGGGAAAACTAGGGGCTACATTTCCTTCCCAGGGTGTGGCAAACTGCGACGTTTTATGGTGATTAAAAAAGAAAAACATCTGTTTTAAATCTAGGGGTTTTATCTTCAGCAAGCAGGGAGCTAGCTAATACTTTTCCATAGTGGGACAAGCTTGGAAGTGAGAAAACAGGAGATTTTTAACACTGCTATTGCCTTCCTACTTCATGCTATTTCTGTTATTGATTGATCTTTATTGTTAAACTTTAAATTTCAGTTTCATCTTAGTCTTCCTCTTTAATTTTTTAAAAATCAGTACATGGTAGTAAATGATCCAAGTCATAATATTCACTCTTTTTTTGTTTTAGTTTAACCTCATGAGAAAAGTGGAGCATCCAGAACATCTCTACCCTGAGCATGTTATCTCAAGCATTACGCAGAATCATTTTTCAAATTCTGAGAGAGAATGGGGCTAGCTATCTGAAAAAATAGTCTCTATGGTATGCAATACCTTAATTTAAGAATTTTCCACAAGATACTTATAACTTTTTAAGAGTAATAAAATATCAAGCTACTTATCAAATAATAACAAAGGGAGACATAAAATAAAGGGGAACAATTCAGAAAGAATAAGAATATGAAAAGAAGCAACTAAAAGAAGGCACATTTCTATGGAATAATTTCATGTGGTAAGAATTTTGGTGACACAAACAGATAAAAATAAGTTATACAAAAAATTTTAAGTAAACTTCTGAAGAGAGTGAGATAGAGACTACTATTATGAAAGAGTAAAATATCTATTCATTTAACCATTTATGTATTTCCCACCTTGTTTTGCAAATTATTCAGAAAGATATACTTAGAGCTGGGTATCAAAAACTTTATCCAAAGACATAGGTTTTTGTTTTCTTTTTTCTCATCACTGCATGTGAATGGTTTTGAGATATCAGTCAATATTTCAATATCAATAGCAGGATGTGTTTCACCAATATCTTAAATCTCTCACCGAATGCCACTACTGAACAGGAAATGAGTGCTTTGGTTGAGCAGGTCCAGAGGAAAATAGTATAAATTACACACTTGCACATCAATTAAGAGCAGTTAGAGGTTATTTGTGTAAATGGCTTCCATACCACTAGGTTCTGAATAAGGGGGTTGTTTTGATTTATCAATGATTCTCAGTCACCTGCCCCTTAATTATAGACTACTCTCCAAACCTATAGTTAGGAGTATTAGAGTGAATGTTCCTGACATCTGAATCATGGTGTGGAGTTGTTTGAGTCACCAGGTTAAAAGAGAATTCATTGTATAGACTTAGAGCCTAACATGGTGATCACTTTCTCGATATACTACTGTTATACTGAATAAATCAAAACATACCTGCATAGCTTTTCATGGAAGTGCTAAAGTTAACTTAAGTATTCCCTTTTAATGGTGAAGGCAAAGCTTACCTTATTACTCTTGGTCTTTCCTGGATCAGTTTGCCAAATTCATATTATTATGGTGTGTGATCACTTGGGTAACACATCTGGAATAAAACAACTCCATTTATCATGATAGCTTTTGAAAGGTTTTATTAATCCAAAGACAGCACACAAAACAGTTCTTATTTTTCAAGACTTGGACACATAAAATATGTCACACTGCTGAGGAAAATTCTTGCGTAGGATTTCTAAGACTTATCTACAGAACTTACAGAAGAGAAAATATATAATAGTAAGCTAATACAGAAATGTAAAATGATTTGGAAAACTTGTCTCAATGTGTAGAAAAATCCATTACCATATAGAATGCAAACCAAAACATCCCCACCTTCTTCTCCATCCTGTGCCTGTTCCCAAAGATGATGAAAACTGTTGATCATGCTCTTTAAAAAAATGGTAAACTAGCCAGAATATACATATATAGTGTGTGTGTGTATATATATACATATATATCTACTTGAAACATCATATAGCATCTTTAACTTAATAATATTTTTGATTCCTATGATTCTGTTTTTCATGCAGATGAAATCAATGTGTGATATAAATAAAGCATGCATCAAGAAAATTTTTGAAGAGGAAATAAATTTAACTAGTGATCTCATGTCTTTATTCTTGCTACTACCTCGAATGCTTTAAATTTCTATTCATAAATACAAGAAGTTCAAAATTAGAGTATGTCATACATATATTTTATACCAAAATTATATGTTTATTTGTTGTGTAATACTATGGATTTATTGTGTTTCTAAATCTGTTTCACATTACAAGTCCTGTGGAAATTGCACTTCAAAGGATACACCAGGAACACACAGCAGGATAGTATCAAAATGAAAGTTTTCATGATGAAAACTGAATAAAACTGTTCATGAAAAAAAGTTCCATGATAGCAAGAAGAAATAAGAAGGCTACATTGCAACTGCATTTGAATGCAAATTCAAATTCAACAGTTATCTCAAAGAAATCATTCAGAAAATTATTATCTTAATTTTTAATTTGTAATTCTGAAAATTTAGAGCCATAAGTACAATGGAATAACCAATTGACTCTTAAGGTTTTACCCACTTACCTTTTATAATTTATTTACATGTAAGAAGATTTGACTTTGGGTGGTGGGCACATCAGTGCAATATGCAGATGTTGTATCATAGAACTGTACACTTGAAACATAATTTTATTAACCTATGTCACCAAAAAAATTTAACTTTAAAATATAAAAAATATAAACACAGATTAGATCAATGCTTTCTAAAATAATTTCCATGTAACAACTACTCAAATAAAATATACCATTGGGAACAGCAAAGTAGCAAAATAGAACTCAGATTAAAGTTTTTTCTCACATTTTACAGCAAACAAGGTAAAGAAGAAGTTTTCACAAAGTGTTAAAAATAAGAGAAAATATATTAAGAAACTTTAATAAATATTATACATAATTTTTTCAAGATTAAAAATCTGTTTGATGTGCTCCATTAAATTTTTCTCTCCCAGCAGCATATTTACCTCTTAATTATATCCAATTCAATGACATATTTTTGATCAGAAGGAAAATTTCCTGTTGGAAATTTCAGGTGATAATGAAGTGAATAGCTTTCAAAAAAATTTCTCTCAGGTATTCCCAATTCCCAGTTCGGTGCCTTCCATAATTTTTTTGTTAGTTGCATGCTGTTTAAGCAATAAGCATTTAAGCATTCCCCAAATACATAACTTCAGTATCAGAATAAAATAATATAAATGTTAAGTAATATATACTTTTCATTTTTTTCCATTTTTGGTTTGTGGTGAGTACAGTTACTTTCTATTAATATATCATTCAAGGATTCTTTTCATAGATTCAGCCTTAAAATTCTTAAAAAATTTTTTAGGTATAAAATACCTTTAGGTATGGTTCAAACTTTATGGAAAAATTGGTTTACTAATATTGTAATTAAATACTGGTTTTCTCAGGCACACGTATTTCATAGAGAGAATATATAAACTGTTGTAAAATAATAGTTCATATGTATCTATGTCTGTGTCTGTGAGCTTTTGTTTCTTTTTCTTTGTTCATTTCTTGCTTTTAGTTTCATACTCCACATGTGAGTGAAATACTGTAATATGGTTCTTAAAGTTTTCTGTCTGACTCATTTCACTTAGCATGATGTTCTGAAGCTCCGTCTCGATGTTGTCACATATGGTGGTATTTTGTCTTTCCTTACAACTCTGTTCTAAACGTGGGCCACACCTATCTTAGCCAATCTCCATCAAAGGACACTTCCGTTGTTTCTGTGTCTTGGTGACCATGAGTAAAGTTGCAATGAACATAAGCGTTCTAAAATATAAAGCTTTCATGAGTAAGAAAATATTTATTTCAAATAAACTACTGAACTATAAGGATACATTGGGGAAAATATCTCTATCTATTTAGTTACAGCTAAATATTTTCAAAATGTCTCTCAGTCCTGAGTTAGAACATTAAGGCTGTGAGAGCATAGTTTCTTCCATTTTAATTTAATTTTTAAAATTAAACAAACTGAAAATTTTGGGGAAGAGGTATTTAATATTTAGCAAGCATATTTTTAAAATAGGATAAAAGTGTATATTCTAAAAGTATGCTATAACAATAACTCTATTTACTATATTTTCAAACCATAAGACATACCTAGGTTTTAGAGGAAAATAGGAAAAATACTTTGAAGCAAAACATGTGGTAAATTATTTAATAACATAAATAACATATTTCAACAATGTAAATGTAAATGGAACCCAACAGCAGCATTAACAACCCTTATTCCTCCCAAATTTGGGGGGAGAGTGCATCTTATAGTCCAAAAAATAAGGACTATATTATTTTTGGACTAATAAAAAATAATTGTCTTTCTACTCTGATTCTACGTTGACTCTACCAATCTTTAAAATGTTAGTTCCATTTTCCAAAGTATAACTTCAAATTGTTTCCTCATTTTTATTGATCTTGGCACTCCAGCAGTTCTGTCAGACTCTAATGTTCGTTCCTTCTTCTCCCCTCATATTCTCAGATTTTTTTCTATGTTGGAGATCAAATAATAGGACTTAATGTCCTACGGCATTAAGATATTTAAAATATTTATTCTGGAAAGTAGCATGTACATCCTTTCTTGAATTAAAAAAAAATAGATCCAGCATGAAGTGTGGCACGAGAGAGAGAACAGAAGTATGATAACCAGTAATTATTAACTATACTCTGTGGCATCCTAATTTATCTGGAGTCTTATAAATTTGTCTCTGTGGTTACCAAGGAGAGTTAATGAAAACAAAGACAGCTTGAACCCACAATTCATTTCAAGGATTATTTGGCGTGTATAAACACATAAGAATTGTTAAAGTAGCTCCAATTACTTATTTATGAAAGAGTACAATAAAAAAGAAATTTACAGAAATTGTCTTAAGAAACCCCTCCATTCAATGTTGAACTATAAATACTTGGTTTCTGTCTTTATTTTAAGTGAATAGAACAAAAACAAATAATAAAATACTTGGGAACTTACCTTTTATATTAATGTATACAAAACTTGACAGCAGAGAAATAAGTTTTACAGAGCTTTTAAAGAGGTTTTACCTAAATGCTTTCGAATTCCAGAATACTAAAATACCTCAAAATAATCAGCATAAAAATAGGGCAATATTAAGAAAGCTCATTTAGTTTTAGTGTAGTAAATTAACATCATTACAAAATTCAACACCAAAAAAAAAACAATTAAAAAATAGGCAAAGGACTTGAACAGACACTTCTGCAAGGAGGACTTACAGATGGCCAATAGACCTATGAAACATGCTCAACATCACTAATCAGGGAAATGCAAATTAAAACCACCATGAGATACCATCTCACACCTGTCAGAAAGGTCATCATCAATAAATCAACACACAACAAGTGCTGGTGAGGATGTGGTGAAAGGTGAACCTTTTTGCACTATTGCTAGGAGTGCAGATTGATGCAGTCACTGTGGAAAGCAGTATGGAAATAGTTCAAAAAACTTAAAAATTGGACCTGCCTTTATACCCAGTGATTCCACTTCTATGAATATGTCCAGAGGAACCCAAAACACTAAATGGAAAGAACGTAAGCACCCCTATGTTCATTGCAGCATTATTTACAATCATCAAGACATGGAAGCAGCTCAAGTGTCTACCAATAGATAAGTAGATAAAACAACTATGGAACATTTACACAATGGAATACTACTTGACCACAAAAAGAAGATGTTTTTACTCTGCAATTGTATGGACTGACCTGGAGAACATTATGCTAAATGAAATAAGACAGTCAGAGACAGACAAATACCATAGGATTTCACTCTTATGTGGAATCCAACAAACAAACTGAACTAACAAGGACATTGGGGACAGACTTATACATGGAGACCAGGATGATACCTGGGAGTGTCTGGAAAATTAGGGGATAGAGGAATTGAGCAATGGAATTGTTGTCCATTGGGCATGGACAACAGTGTAGTGATTGCTGGGGGGAGGTAGGTATAAGGGGACTAAATGATAATGGAAAATACAATAAGGTTTTGATCAAAAAATAAAATTAAAATTTTAAAAATTCATATCTTTAATTGGTACCTGTTTTATTTCAATTAATAACCTGTTGAAAATAAAAGAGAGAAATGCATGTTTTATTCTTAGAAATTTAATATTTATTTGATTAAGTAACTCACATGCCCATGAAGAAGCCTAAGACACAATTAGGAGAAAAAAATATAAATAGTATAAAATGCTTCTCCCTACTCATTAAGGAACAACTATGTATATGATCAAAGATTCACATATTTCATATGAGTCTCACTTTTCATGTATGTTTTAAAAATACTTATATAAATTTAATGTATCTAAGTTGAATACTATTTTAAAAGGGGAAGATGAGATTGGCATCTAAAACCTTTAAATTATTCTTTCTAAAATGTAAAAATCCTTTACAAAGGAAATAATTATCTATAAATTACATGTTTTGTAAATTTGGATTTTTATCAGTTTCTTATTATGTAGCTGATTAAAGATAAGTAGGTTTTATACAAGGTCTGTCCAGAAGGTATCCAGCCATGTAATATAAAAAATAGACATTTATTGAAGAAGATACAAGAAACATTGTACACAGACATTAACACCTCAGTCCCCTTCAAAGTAGGCACTTTGGGACCTCACATGCTTCTCTGAATCGCCATCAGCTGCCCCATAGTATTTTCCTGAATCTCCTCCACAGTCTGAAATCTCTTCCTGTTCAAAAGTGATTTTAGTTTTGGTAAAAGCCTGAAGTTACAGGGCACCAAATCTGGGCTGTAAAGAGGCTGAGTCACCTGGGTGACTTGATGTTTTACAAAAAATTCTGCATGAAACATGATGCATGAGTGGGTGCTTGATGCATCTGCCAATCACCAGTTTCCCACAGCTGCAGCCTTCTGAATCATCCCAATTGTTTCCATGGAGGAAGGTTCAAGCTTAACGCAAAATTTGATGCAAACTCGTTGTTGTACTCGCTCAGTCATTTTGAATGCCACAGCCACACAGTACACATGCTCACTCAATGGCATCTACTGCCTCCACTGACTAGTACAGTGAAGTTGCCATTGTTCGCACATGTGCATTCCAGTCCACTTTCCTTGGCTGCCCGGTTACATCAATGTTGCACAAACCATTCTGGTTATATTAAAAATGGCTGGACTTTTTCTGAACAGACTTTGTATTTTATCTACATGTCATTATTTCCATAGCTTTGAATTGGGTTTTATTTGTTAGATATTTATTTAAGTTTGGAGTTACTCAGGAGCTTAAAAAGGCAACAGCATTAAATATATTAAGAACAAGAAAAGGAAAAAGGATTCATGGATATGGACAACAGTATGGCAATTGCAGAGAGGAGGAGGGTAGTAGGGGTTAAATGATGATGGAAAATATAATAAAGTAATTTTTTAAAAGAATGAGAAATAAATAAATCCTCACAACATAGTACTAGGACTATCAATTTTTTTTATATTTTCTTAAAGTGGGAAACCTAATTAATTGATGTTTTTCATTCTGCATTGTGTTTATTCTGCAAAATGAACCCTCTTAGCTGATATTTCAAATGGGCACACTAAGATTATCTAAGTGAGAGAGGCGGTGGGATGGGCGGAGGAGGACAAAGGGGGGAAAATTGGGACATCTGTAACAGAAAAACAATAAACAATGATTAAAATTTAAAAATAAATATACAATTGTCATTCAGTCTTAAAATACCTAAAAATAAATAGAGAAAGAAAGAAAGAAAGAAGAAAGAAAGAAAGAAAGAAAGAAGAAAGAAAGAAAGAAAGAAAGAAGAAAGAAAGAAAGAAAGAAAGAAAGAAAGAAAGAAAGAAAGAAAGAAGAAAGAAAGAAAGAAAGAATTAACATTTACATTTCAGGAACATGTGTTCTGAAAGATTTGTTTTAATCACTGACTCCTTTTACTATTTACTTTTGATCATATAAGTTATATGATACCATCACATTGAATTGGGAGTAAATATTGGCTAATTTTTCTATAGCATCATAAGGCTAGGTCTTATATCATATTCTTTTAATCCATGCTCCAGGAATACAAAAGGTATTTGTATTTTAAGAAAATATTCAAGCAACTTCAAAACAAATGCAATTATCTTTACAAATACATGACTTTTAAATAACAAGATAAACCTGTTGTTCTTAGTGCTTAAGAGATAAATATTAAATTATATAACCCCATAACATATTTTGTTTTGTTTTTGTATTCAAAGAAGTATTATATAATAATAATAGCAAATAATTTGTTGAGCACTTGCTATATACTAAGTGCTGTGTTTGGATAATGCTCACATCAACCTCATGAGAGGATACAATTCATATCCTCGCTAAGCAGTCAGCAGTAACCAACCCAACATCTCTAGCTAGTGAGCAAAGAAGCAAGATAAGTCCACATTGTACCACTCTTAAGCATTAGAAGTTCATTTACACTATGTTTGAGGAGTAATGATTGCATCTGAGGTAGTACAGTCTATTCCATAGCCTTGTGATTGGTTGGTTATGTACTCCACTGGGGTTTAGATAAAAGATACGCTGTGAAGTAAAGGATGGTGGTAGATGAGTCATGCATAACTGATTAGTTATCTCCTGTGTCTTCGTGGTTTTCTTTCACTTACTTTATTCTCTGGATATTCTTTTCTCTTAATATTATCCTGTGATTCATGCACTTAAAGGAACCTGTGCTGTCTTCCTTTTGAAATGGATTGTTTCCACGTTTTCCTTTCCCCCAACCTCCACCCCTGCCTTAGGTGTGTATTGGATTTGGAAGGTTAGAAAAACTCAGCTCAAGAATTCAGAATCATTTTCTGTCTTTCACTTATTGCTTTCCCCTCCCAATACATACATTCAAGTCCTACCATGCCTCAAGACATTTGCAATTATTCCCTCTGCCAACAATTATCTTATTTTAAGTTCTCCCAGGATGGCTCCTCCCCTCAGGGTTAATGTCTGTTTATTACTTTCTTCTCTCCAGCTGTCATTCTCTAGTATCTTTTTTTTACAGTGTATATGACTGTCTAACATATACAATAGTTTTCTTTTTATTTGTCTTTCTTCCCTACTGGGACCTCTTGTTTACTGCTGTATTCCCATGGAATTAGCCAAGTATTACTCTTCAGTAATTGGGAGAAAAATGGATGAGTCACAATCACGGTTAAGTCATATGCTATTGGTGGTAAGGGAGAAATATCAAAGGTGAGGGGAAGTGGACTGTATGTAGCACTTTCAGAACTAGCATAGTATTTGACTCATAATAGATATTCATAAATTCTCAACCTACTTGATACTCAGTAAATATTTGTTGAAACCAGCTGAGTTAAGGAAGTATCAGATGAGCCTGGACAGACTAGAGAGCTATAACAGAGGACTAATGTATAGAAATATAAGCTGTAATCAGATTCAATGGGACCTGAAATGTTAAGCTAAGAAGTTTGTGATACAGTAATGGTTTAAAAAAAAATGACAAAAGGGTTTTGATCAGTAGGGTATTAAGGTAAAAGTAATTTTAAGAATAAAAGAACATTGGGAATTTGAGTCATGTAGTATGGTTTACTTTAGGGAAAGAGAAACCGAAAAGAAGGAAACCATTTGGGAAGCTATTGCAATAAACCAAACATATGATGATAGATTGCTCTAGAATATTAGAAAGGAATCAACACATACAGAAGAACTGACAGGATTTTTAATATAACTTACTATGGTAAACAGAGAAGACTGAATCAGAAATGGCATAGGATCTGAGCTTTAATGATAGCAGAACTAAAGTAGCAGAAAAACAGAAAATAAAACAAACAGCAGGTTTCCAGAGAAAATAATGATATGCATCAGAAATGACTATTAGGCAGATGGAGCTGTATAACTGGACATAAGGTTTTAGGTTAGAGTGGGAGACATAGACTAACATTTTACAAAGTGTGTTCCATAGAATCTTATAAGGTGCTGAGCAAGATATATAAAGAAAAAATTTTCATGGCCAAAAAGTGTAAATTTGAGAAGCATTGAGTCAAAAATTTGCTTACTACAGAATGTCTGAGTCTTTAAGCTTTTATGTGCATTATAAATATCATTACTATTATTACAGTGTATTAACATCTATAAATCCCCAAACTTATTTAAATCATTTGTTTATTACAAAACATCTGTCAGAACTCCAATTCCACAGAAAAATGAGAGTAAAGAACACATAGATCACTGTTTAGTTTGCAAGGGCAGCCATAATAAAGAATGTTATATATTGGATGGCTTAAACAAACGGAATTTATTTTGTCACAGTTCTGGCAGCTGGACATTCAACATCAAAGTGTCAGCAGGTTAGATGTCCTCTAAAGCCTCTCTCCTTGGCTTGCAGATGGGGCTTGCAGATGTGTCATGCTATGGTCTTTTCTCTGTGCATGTACATCACTTTTGTCAATGTGTCAGTCTAAATTTCCTCCTTTCTATGGACACAAGTCAGATTGAATTAACACTTTTATACTAATGGAGGCCCTATTTTCAAATACAGTCACATTCTGAGGCACTGGTGGCTGGGGTTCAACATGAGTTTTGAGAGACAAGAGGTGGCCCATAACAGTCATCAACACAGTAAGTATAGGTGGAAGTCTCAAAAGAAAAGATTAAAGCAGGGAGAAACTGGGCCCAAAGACTAACCTGGAGATCAACACTTAAAATAAAATCAGAAGAGGAGCTATGGGGGGAGATAAAAAAGAGAGGTCAGAAAGGAGGAAGAAATACAGGGTTATGAAAATTTCAGAAGATTAAGAGCACTCTAAGTAAGACCAGTGTGTTCAGTGCAGAAAGAAGAAAAAGAAAGAATTCAGAAGAGGTAATAAATTTGTGAATTCAGTAGTGTTGATAGCTTTTGGGATACAGGTGAAGTAGATTTGATATAAAAGAGATTAGGAATTAATATATTTAATTGTTAGAAACTAAAGGCCTTGTTTGAGAAATCTGGCATTAAAAGGAAGGGCATAGCCTGTAGGAGAATGTTGTCAAATTTAAATTGAATCATGAAATTGTCATGTTTGTAGTTCAAAATAGTCATCTATCAGCAATTTTGCATGATTCAAACTCAAAAATGATCTGTTTATTTTTAGAGAAGATCTGGCATAAGTAAGACAGGAGGAAGAAATATTGGAAAGAAGATACTGAGGATGCTAAGAGTGGATAATTGAACAGTGGATAATTGAAGTTTGAGGAGGAACTGGAAAGATACCGGCAAAAAATATGGATGAAGAATTTTTATAAAGAAAACATTTTTAAACAAGAGTAACATTTTAAAAGGGTGATGGAAAAGCCATGAGCAGATGAGCTCAGTTTTTAAACTGCCAATAGAATATTTAAGATGGAATTCTCTGTGTCTATACATTTTTCAAGTGTTATGACATGTTTCTACAAATATTTCTTTAGTTGAACTGTAATTATTGAAATAATATTTTATTATTTTGAGAGCTGATATTTAATCTCATGCTGTCTTATTTGGTAGGATATAGCCTATAGTTTAAGGAGATTAAAAATATAAAATATTTCAACTCCATTATGTTTTCTTTATAAAGACAGTGATAATATTGTAGTATTAGAAATACAAAACATTTTCAAAATCCCCCATTATGTAGAGCCTAAGAAATTAGCCAATCAACTCTTCTCTATCCATGTGCATATCTCAGCAGGATTCACATGTTCATGCAATAATTATGATCTCACCTAGTGTAGAGGAGATTACATGAAATAATACTGCTCCAGCTAGTATAAAAGGGACAATAAGACAACTGTGCAGCTAGCTAAAATTTTTGCTATTGGTCACTAAATATGTATGAAATTCTACTGATACAGCAAACAAACAGTAGCTGCACAACGTTTAACGTGAAAAGCTCTAGGTTTTTACCACCTTTGCCCAAGAGAAGGGAAGTCGAGTATTTGTAATACATTTTCACTACTACTTTTTCCAGCCCAGATGAGACATACCAAGTGTGGTCACAGGAATAATAATGGCATGTCCTTAAGCACAAATTTAATTGGAAAGTTTTGGAGGAAATAATACCTCAATTAAAACAAAAATATATTTTGAGTATAATGCAAAATGTGCATAAACTTTAATGATAAAAACCTAAACTATTTATATGCATCTGACTGCATCTGACTATGCCTTCAGAACCCACCTCCACAGGAAGTAGAACAGGTCTCCCCAAATCTGTTCTCTGTCATTGGGCTGTCCTTCTTGGAACAATTTGAAAACTCACAAGTGAAAAATTGTTTGTTGGCTATCTAAACATTCAACTTTCTGCCGCAGGGAGATATTGGCACTAAGTGGAAGGCTGTTATTCAGGCACAAGAAAGTGTGTCATTTAAAATGTTGTTCATATGAACAGATTACTAACTTTGGTTACATAACATAAAACTTCTGTAGCCAGACATGTGTGGACATGAGTTTTATAGAATGAGCCTTTAATGTTTGCAGAGTGAACTGCTCACAAAGATACAGAATCAGTCACACCCACTTTTCTAGAAAAAATGAAATTATAGTACTTGACATTAAAACTTGTAATCAATGAAAGCTGGAGAACCAGCTATGGGTGAAGTGGCAGATAAACTAACCACCCGGGTAGCCCAATCCAAGATTTTTGTAGTAGAAACCATAATTTAAACTTAAATCAGTGAAAAAGAACAAATTTGTTTACTTTTTAAATTACTCCCCTTAATAAGGTTTTGTTCTTTTCCATTCTCATGGAGCCCTTCTTCCAACATACTTAGAGAGTACCTTAGAATGGAAACTTCTTTCAGTGTACTTGAAAAACAACATGCAAGTAAAAGGGTGTTAAAAACCATCTCTATTTTATAGATGGAGTGAGTATATTCATGTGATTTGAAATTAAAATTAGATTTCTTTTTCCCAATTAAATTAAGGAAATATATATCAGGTTTTATATCAAGTTGTAAATGTATTGGTTATAAATTAGATTTCGCATGCATATCCTAAATGATAAATTACAGAAAATGCAGAAAATATAAAAACTAAACTCTTTTTCTATGTATTTACCTGATGAGAACATTTTGGAAAGAATATATAGTAGAGACTTCTCATTAAATGGCAGATAGAAAATATATGTGCTCAGCAGAGAAATTTAGATGCAAAGAGCCAGACTACACTTTTGAGCCTGCCTTGAATTTAGTCATAGCCACTTGTGCAAATGTTGTATATAGCTCCTCCCTCTGGAGTCCTCTGATCCTGTATGAGCCCTCTTTTCCTAATATGTAGAAGACCCAGGAGGCTGCCAAGGCACTGTAAGGATGGTGTAGCATTAAGTTGACAGGGGGTTGGACTCACAATTGACCACAGGGTGAAAAATACCTCCTTGCACTTTACCACCCTTCCCCCATTAGACTAATGAATTTACCTCTGTGAAAGGTAGTAGCAAACTTTGTTAAGCTCATGAGATCTGGAGTTTGTTTATTATAATATATAGACCACTCTATGAAGCAAAATTATGTTTCTATTCTACTTCCTCCATAAAATATATTGAAATAATAGTAAATTTAAAGAAAAATTCCTAAACCAAAAGAATAAAAAAGTGAGAGAGGTGATTATAAGCAGCCAAATGTTTGACCTATTATTCTGAAGTTAGAAAGTGGACCCAGGAGAAGCAACTTACATAGCAGAGTAGACAAAGCTAAAACACAAGGGGATAACAAAGAGAAATTGTGAAAATCTGCATTGAACTCATAAAATACTTAGTTCTTAGAGCAACCAAAAAACATAAAAGGCAATAGATAGGTAGGAGTTCAAAAGAGGAGGTTGTTTGAAAGTTTTAATTAGGAGGACTATTATATACAATAACAGATCTCTGTACCCAGTTGTTATTAATGCTCTTAAATCTCAGGAAATACCATAACTTTACTTTCTGGGAAAAATTGAACTAGAGACATATTATATACAATGAAGGGAAGGAGTGAGGGGTGACAGAAAACAATGGGATTAATTAAAGACTGCACATGAATGATGAAGACTCCCAGCCACCTTCCTCCACACACTACTCCTGGACACTGCTGTCTAAGCATACATTTCTAATATGAGAGAGTGGTAGGTTCTTCTTTAGAGAAACTGATGACAAGTCCCTGGCATAATTCTGTAAAATTTGCCTCCAGAATCAAATGCACCATCACCACCACTACCACCACCACCACCACCACCACCACCACCACCACCACACACATGCACAAATTATCTTCATCATCTTTTTATCTCACCCTTTTGAAGGTAAAAAATTATTGGGGATTTGGGAAAGATCTTCAGGGTCAAGTAGAGAGACTAAAGCAAATGAAAAAGAAAATAACTTAAATGAAATAAAGATAATGCAGGTAGCATAAAAACTAATGCTGTCAATAAATAAGAAAACATATTGAATCTATGATCCAAAAATAGAACTCTACAAACAAAACTAGTAATAGGACAAATTTTAATTCCTGCATGTTAAAAATAGGTTTAATAAAAATATAAGATAAAGTTGAGAAAATTTAGAAAGCTGAGCAAAATAACAAAAAGATAGATAACTGGAGGAGGATGATATAAGAATTAGATCAAGTTTAAAAAGCTATTCTATAGCCAAAAGAAAGAAATGTTAGAAATTAGGCAAAGAGAAAGCCAAAAACACAAATGGCAAAAAAAGAGATAAAACTGAAAATCATTAGTTTCCAGATTAGATATTCCCATTGAGTAGCTTCAAATTCTGTAAAAAGGAAAATGATCTTTAAATTGAGAATTTTATATTGGCTCTGAGGGTTTTAAAACCTTGAATTCACTGATGCTGTAAGGAAGTCCAGCCTCAGGAATAAGTCACACACTTTCACATCCTGGGTGTGACCACAACCTCAGCTAAATTCAGTCTAGTGGGCACTAGAAGGCAACCTGGGAATGAACAAGCTCCCAATGATTTCAGCACAGACATTTGACATTTTCCCAGCTATTTAAATCTTCCCAGCTCAAGCCCTAGACAATGTGGAGCTGAGACAGGTCATTCCCACTGTGCATTGCCCAAATTCCTGACCCATGAAATTTCTGAGCATAATAAAATGGTCATGACTTTTGGCCAACAGGGAAGCATAGGTGATACACTGTGCTGCCTCATACAACCAGAAGAAGGACAACAACAAATTTAAAAACAAAAAACAACCAGAACTGACAGAAAATCAAACAGTATGGAAGTCTGACAATGAAGAAGTTAAAGAAAAAATATTCATCCAGACCTGTAGAAGGGGTAGAGACAGGCAGCTGGGGCAGAGAGGACTCCAGGCAAGGCAGGAGCTGGCAGACCAGGCAGGCAGCTGCTGGTGAAGCAGGAGGTCCCACATTTGCATGCAGATAAACTGGGAGGAACAACTGGGGAGCGAGAAAAACTGCTCAACCCAGGGTTCCAGTGAAGTCAAATAAAGCCTCAAAACCTCTGACTGAAAAAACCTGTGGGGGTTGAGGCAGCAGAAGAAACTCCCAGCCTCATAAGAGAGTTCATTGGAGAGACCCACAGGGTCCTAGAACATACACAAAACCACCAACCTCGGAATCAGCACCAGGAGAGCCCAGTTTGCTTCTGGGTAGTGAAGGAAGTGACTGAAAGTCATCAAAGAGCTGAACAAGAGGCATTGTTCCTTCTTGGACCTATCCCCAACATACAGTGCCACAATGGAGCGAGGTGGGTTGTCCTGCCCTGGTAAACACCTAAGGCTCTGCCTCTTACTACCAACCAGTCCCACCAAGACAAAAAATGGCCTGAATAAAAGAACAGATCAAAGTTCAAAAAAACAAAAAACAAAAAAACAACTAAGCAATAAAGAGATAGGCAACCTATCAGACACACAGTTCAAAACACTGGTAATCAGGATGCTCACACAATTGTTTGAGTATGGTTGCCAAATAGAGGAAAAAGTGAAGGCTATGAAAAGTGAAATAAGGGGAACATGTACAGGAACCAACAGTGACAGGAAGGAAACTGGCACTCAAAGCAACAATTTGGGCCAGAAGGAATAAATATTCAACCAGAACAGAAGGAAGAAACAAGAATTCAAAAAAATAAGGAAAGGCTTAGGAACCTCCAGGACTACTTTAAATGTTCCAACATCTGAGTCATAGAGGTGCCAGAAGAAGAGGAAGAGCAAGAAATTGAAAACTTATTAAAAAAAAATAATGGAGAACTTCCCCAATCTGGCACAGGAAATAGACTTCCAGGAAGTCCAGGAGGCTCAAAGAGTTCCAAAGAAGTTGGACCTAAGAAATCACACACCAAGGCATATCATAAATACATTACCCAAGATGAAAGATAAGGAGGGAATCTTAAAAGCAGCAAGGGAGAAGGAGACACTTACCTACAAAGGAGTTCCCATTAAGACTATAAGCTGATTTCTCCAAAGAGACCTTACAGGCAAGAAGGGGCTGGCAAGAAGTATTCCAAGTCATGAAAGTCAAGGACCTACATCCAAGATGACTCTATCCAGCAAAGCTATCATTTAGAATGGACAGGCAGATAAAGTGCTTCCCAGATGAGGTAAAGTTAAAGGAGTTCATCATCACCAAGCCCTTATTATATGAAATATTAAAGGGACTTATCTAAGAAAAATAAGATCATCAAAAACATAAACTGTAAAATGACAATGATCTCACAATCATCTAGAACTGAACCAAAAAAAAACTAAAACAAACTAAGCAAACAACTAGAACAGGAACAGAATCACAGAAATGGAGATCACATGGAGGGTTATCAGCAGGGAGCAGAAGTGGGGAGAATGGGGGAAAGGGTACAGGGAATAAGCAGAAGAAATGGTAGATACAAAATAGATGGGGGGAGGTTAAAAATAGTATAGGAAATGGAGAAGCCAAAGAACTTCTATGTCCAACCCATGGACATGAACTAAGGGGGAGGAGAATACTGTTGGAAGGGGGGTGTAGGGTGGAGGGGAATAAATGGGAGGGGAAAATGGGACAACTGTAATAGCATAACCAATAAAGTATATTTTTAAATGATCAAATAAATAAATAATTATAAATAAAATGATTGTTATGCCACTACGTTTCAAGGTGATATGTTATACAAAAATGCGTAACTACACACCACACTGAGTGTTGACATTTCAGACACACATTGATTCTGAATATGAACCTCCCAAAATCATTTCTTTGGTAACTACTGTAAGTTATATTTTAGCAACATGACAGGTCAGCCAAGAAAGAGAGAAATAGAAGATCCAGAAAACAGGGAATCCAGCACTGCAAAGAGGGAGAGAAGGCCCTAGGATTATAAACTGCACAAGAACTTGGCAGAAAATGATCAAGCTTGACAACATGAAGGGCCAGGTAAGCTAAGCAAATTAGATTAACATGGTAATTATTATCCTCAGGAGCTACAAGTAATAAAGTTTCCTGGTACATTTTTAGTTCTGTTCAGATAGCAAGTAATCACATTCCGAAGGCACATAATATTCCAGGAATCCCCATCAGGCCATATGAGTAAATAAATTTGGTGTGGTAAATACAGAGGTGGTTTTCCTGTCAAACAGACATGGTTTATATTCAGCTCTCCCACTTACTACTTTAATTAGATTATTTAGTTAGCATTTCTTAGCCTCAGTTTTCCTGTGACCAAAAGGATATGTTCTTTGTAGTGTTGCCATAAATGATTGAGATAACAATTGTGAAGCAGCTATTGTATAGCAAAGTCCTAGTGTCAGTGAGCTCACTTCCTCCCTACCTTTAGTGAGTGGAGTTATCTAAGTACATAAATATCTTGTACTTGTTAAGAATGTTCATCAAAATTAAGTGTACAATATAAATACCTGGGATCCACAAAGCCAAAGCTAAAATACGTACAATTTCAAGAATTTGACATTAAACCCATCCAGTTAAGACAAATGTCTAATATATTAAAATAGACCTTGACATTCATATGAGATTTATAATACATATCGTGAAACGGCCAGAAACTAGGAAGTTTACTTTTATTCTCAAAACCTCCACCAAATGGGTCGCCCAAATCACCTAACTTTCTCACATTCAAAAGTCCTCTCTCCTCATTGGATGAAACAGGAACGATGATGCTGATTACCTAGTTGGAGCTGTAAAAATGAATTATCTGTATGAAGTGCATTGGCTTCTTGGAATACAGTGTTGCAACACAAAGTGTTTTCTAATCCACTGGGAGGCTTTGTGTTGTATGCTCTGTTTGTACAGGCTGGCCTGGCTCGTCCTTCCCAGAGGAGACCTCTCACCTCTCCTTTTCCAAGGGTGAGTACTCTCTTAAATTAAAGAACACTAGGGAAAAAAAGCTTCTTCTTCTCAAACACAATACTTTTATTGAGTAGAGTACGTTATTTATTTTTAAATTATTATTATTAAATAACAAAGTTCATCCCTCTCTAGGAAACTACACCAGAAGAGCTAATATGAGACATGACAACTAGGGTCAAGACATTCCTCAGTTTAGACAGTCAGCATTCCTCAAACTTTAAACAGCTCAAGAATCACCTGGAGATCTTGTCAACATGCAGATTTGGGTTCAGTAGGTCTTGGATAGGGCCTGAGAATCTGTATATATCAATTTGGTTGGTCCTCAAACCACATTTTGAGTACAAAGATTAAAAGACATGCCACCATGCTGATGTGGTGTGGGCTATGTAGATTGATACTACTCCTTGTGCTAAACATTAACCACTTTCAATGTCAGTGCTGGAAATTACACTCGTGTTCCCTGATTTGAAGAAAGCTGGTGCCTCCTGGATTGAAACAACAGGAGGAGGGTGAGCTGAGACAGAATCATCTGCTCCGTTTATTCAGTGCCTTACTGAGTTCCATCAGGCTTTCTTCATCTCCCATTACCTTCATTAGTCCTATTAGGTTAGTGCTTGGTGTCGATCTGTATCTTGGTCAAGACAATTGTTGCTGATTAACTATAATTACTAGTAATGGGCCAGCTTTCTTTTCAGAGACTAATGCCCTCAGCTCATCTGTGCATTGTTCTGCTGTGAAAGGTCCCAAACTGCTAGTCCCTTACTTATTCTTTGAACCAACAGCAATTGCTTTGTGTGTGGGCTTTTAAATACTGTCCACTACGTCTAAATGCCCTGAGTGCACCTGTTTCCTTACCTTTTCTTTGTCTTCCTGTCCTTTTCTTATTTTAAATTTTAGAATAGGAAACTGACAAGTCATAAAAAATGTAGCTAGTGCTTACATAAAATACTAGAAGCAACCAAAAACAAAAATATCATTAAGATATATTAAAAATTACTTCATGTTTTAAAAGATTGCAAAATTTTGCATCTTAAGGATAATACATAAATAAATTAATCTGCTGACACTATGGACTACCTAAAAACAAATTCTTAAATTGAATAGCATTTATTTTACTAACCTTGTATCACATGGATATGATTCTTTATTTTTTAGATTTTGAAGTTTGCCTGTGTAATGAATGCAATGTATTAACCCCTGGATATACAATGTCATCGATACTTTTTAGAAGCAATTCTAAATAATAAGCACACAACACTATCTATAAAATGCTATAGTACTAATTCCTTTCTAACTTTATTTTTTATTAACACTGGGCATGAACCTTTGTCATTAGCAACAGAAATCCAGTGAATGTTTAAATATACTTTTGACAGTGATGTTATTTGGGAAAATAGTGTGGCAACTTTTTAAATTAAAATATAATATTCCTCACAATTGTAGTAGAATCTAATATAGAGCAGGAAAATTTTAGAAGATATCCAAGATCATCTACTTATAATATAGAAAAAGTTTTTAACATAAGGCATTTTCACATATGAGATCATTCTTAAGACAAGTAAAATCTAGGCATGATTTCAATGGACCATTAGGAGAAGCACCAGAGACTGGTATTTGAAAAGACTCTCAATAAACAACTTTTGTATCTCAACATTTTTATCTATATATAAGTGAAGAAATGGATCAAAATCCTACCAACTTTAAATAGTTCTGAGAATTTAATAAAAATATATGAGAACACCTAGAAAAACTTTGATAGTGTATTATGAGCTTTGTAATTAAAGTTAAATCATCTCCTGAAAGTTCTGGCTTGGTTAAAACTAGTATAAAAACCTTTGGTTTCTCACAGGCCCTGGAAATCTTCATTCCCTTCTGACTGGAAATAAGATCCTCTTTGTAGCATGGCATTTAATACCTGACACTACTGAGTCAGTCTAATCTTATTCTCTTTTTTAAAATATATTTTATTGCTTACGCTATTACATTTGTCCCAATTTTTCCACCTTTGCCCTCCTCCACCTACTCCCCCTCATTCTTTCCCTTAATCATCCCCCTTAGTTCACTCCACGGCTCATGCATGTAAGTTCTTTAGCTATTCCATTTCCTATACAGTTCTTAATATCCCCCAGTCTATTCTGAACCTACCAATTTGTACTTAATCCCTGAAACTTTCCCCCCATTCTCTTTCTTCCCCCTCCCAACTGATAACCCTCCAAATGATCTTCATATTTCTGATTCTGTTTCTGTTCTGGTTGTTCACCTAGTTTGTTTGTTTGTTTGTTTGTTTGTTTTTTCATTTAATTTGATGATAGTTGTAAAATTATTGTCATTTTAATGTTCATAGTTTTGATCTTCTTTTTCTTAAATAAATTTCTTTAACACTTCATATACTAATGGCTTGGTGATGATGAACTCCTTTAGCTTTACCTTGTCTGGGTGGCACTTGATCTCCCCTTCCACTCTAAATGATAGTTTTGCAGGATGGAGTAATCTAGTTTGTAGGTCTTTGCTTTTTCATTTTGAATACTTCTTGTGAGCTCCTTCGGGCCTGCAAAGTTTCTTTTGAGAAATCATCTGACAGTTCTAAGGGAGCTCCCTTATAGTTAACCAATTGCTCTTCTCTTGCTGCTTTTTAAGATTGTTTCTTTATCTTTAACCTTTGGCATTTGAATTATGATGTGTCTTGGTGTGGTCTCCTTGATTCCACCTTGTTTGGGATTCTCTGTGCTTCCTGGACATGTACGCCTATTTCCTCCATCAGATTAGGGAAGTTTTCTTTCACTATTTTTTCAAATAAGTTTTCAATTTCTTGCTCTTTTTCTTCTCCTTCCGGGACATGTATGACTCAAATGTTGGTACATTTGAAATTGTCCCAGAAGCTCCTTACCCTATCTTCGATTTTTTATTCTATTTTCTTCTCGTCATTTGGATTGAACGTTCTTCTCTTCCTTATGTTTCAAATCATTAATTTGATTCTCAGCTTCATCCATTCCACTGTTGATTCCCTATAAATTTTTCTTTATTTCACTTGAGATAACCTTCATTTCTGCCTGTGTCTTTTTTATGCTATTGAAGTATCCAATGAGTTTTTTGAGCATCCTGATAACCAGTGATTTGAACTTTGTATCTGACAAATTGCTTATCTACACTTTGTTTAGTTCTTTTTTTTGGAGCTTTGTTCTGTTCTTTCATGTGGGCCATATCTTTTGCCTCTTCATTTTGGCAGCTTCCCTATGTTTGTTTCTATGTATCAGGTAGAGCTGTTTTGACTCCGTCTTAGTAGTGTGGCCTATTGTAGAAAAGCTCACTGGTAAGTTGAATGGGGTGGAGCCTTAGGTAATTGCCAGAGTGGGGCAATCCATGTGAACCAGATGATGAAGTCTCAGACATGGTGTTGCCACTCTGTGGTTCTGTGTGGGGACAGCTCAGAAAAGGAACAATGGCCACTGTCTTTCCTCTGGAACTTTTTCCGGGAGGAAGCTGATCCCCCAGCACTTGTTCCGATGCCACACACTTCAGTTTTTCTCTGTATGCCACTGGTGCCCTTCCACCTGCTGTCCCAGTGCTGGAGCTCAGAGGGACTGAGTCTGCATAAGTCACGTTGTTGCAGACCCTTTAAGAGGAGATGCCTGAGAGTCCCACTATTTCTTCTGCCACCTAACCCCCACTTATTTTTACAGCCAGAAGTTATGGGGACTTATCTTCCTGACACTGGAACCCAGGGCTGGGTGGTCTGGTGCGTGACTGGCATCCCTCAATCCTGAGATATCCTTCCCCTATTTTTATCCACCACATGTGGATGTTGGAATGCCCATTCCACATCTCCATGTCTCTGTCTCTACCCCACAACCCATGTGGATGAATGTGACTTCTTTAATTCCTTGGTTGACAGACTTCCATACAGCTCAACTTTCTGATGATTCTGGGCAATAGTTGTTTTGTAATGTAGTTGTAGTTTTGGCAATGGTTGTGCAAGGAAGCTAGTCGTGTTTAGCTACATACACTTATATCTTTCTAATCTTATTCTCAATACACATAGTCATCTGGTTCATTCAAATTAGTTACAAACAAGTTTGTTAAAAATTATCTGATGTAACAAATACAGAAATGATCTTTTCAATAAAATATTCAAGCATATGCTTGTTAAATTTATTTGTAACATTTTTGTACTGTGGGACAGCCTAGCAATTATTCTGCCTGTGCCTGTGCCTTTACTGCTGTTGATCAATGGGTTTTATTATCAGTGTTTTAACCTGTCCTTTTTAAATCCTCCACCTCTACTACTTAGGTTTTATAGAAGTTTTTTTAGCATTTTTGGTTCACTGAGTCTGATTATAACCTTTCCCTTAATCTTCTATGCCTATGTGTGTGTGTGTATTTAACTGTAGTCTCTACTCTGTTGTTGGTTATGTAATATAGCTCTTATATTCTGAAAAGTGCTTAGCACAGACAGTTTTATATATGAATGAATTATCAAAACAGCAAAATATAGACAAAATTATATAAAGTAAAAAAAATACTAGTAATAATTTTAAATTAAAAAGACAAAATTCCTAAATTATGAAATATGTAAGTCCTATTAAAAATCTTCCAGCCTTGGCTGGCATAGCTCAGTGGATTGAGAATGGGCTGTGAACCAAAGTGTCGCAGGTTCGATTCCCAGTCAGGGCACATGCCTGGGTTGCAGGCCACAGCCCCCAGCAACCACACATTGATGTCTCTCTCTTTCTCTCTCTCTCTCCCTTCCCTATCTAAAAATAAATAAATAAAATCTGTTTTAAAAAATAAGAGGAATTCAAAATTAAAAAAAATACTTTCCAAATCTAAAAACATATACATGATAATTAAGATACAGGAAATTTTAAAACAATTTTCTAATATACAAAAATATGTAAAACTCATACAAAATTACTAGAATATATTATATTGTAAATTATCTTACTATTACATGATGATGATGATGATGATGATAATGATGCCACATATTGGAACATGCTAATTCTTATAAATACATGTGTGTGCACATGTGTGTGTATATAGTCTGTCCAGGAAAAGTCCAGCCATTTGTTAATATAACGAGAACTGTTTGCACTACATTGATGTAATCTGGCAGCCAAGGAGTGGAGTAGAATGTGCTTGCATGAACAATGATGACTTCTTAGTACTAATGAGTGGGGGTGGTATAAACTGTTGAGTGAGCATGTGTACTGTGTGCCTATCACATTCAAAATAACTGAGCCAATAGAGCAATGAATCTACATCAAATTTTGTGTAAAGCTTGAACATTCTTCCATGGAAACTATTCAGATGATTCAGAAGGCTGCAGCTATGGGAAACTGATGATTGGCAGCTTCATCATGACAACATGTCTACTCAGGCATTAGGTCTCATTTTGTGAAACATCAAATAACCCAGATGACTCAGCACCTCTATAGCCCAGATTTGGTGGCCTGCTACTTCTGGATTTTCCAAACACTGAAGTCACCTTTGAATAGGAAGAGATTTCAGATTGTCAGTGAGATTCAGGAAAATACAATGGAGCAGCTGATGGTGATTGGGAGAACTGTGTGAGGTCCCAAGGTGCCTACTTTGAAGGGGACTGAGGTGTCATTGTCCTGTGTATAATGTTTCTTGTATCTTGTACCTTCTTCGATAAATGTCTCTATTTTTCATACTACATGTCTGAATACCTTCTAGACAGATACATTACAGACTTTGATTTTTTTTACTAATTTACTGGTATCTTTTGGCCTACTCATCCTTTACTATAAATCACATGGCAACTTTTCTAGGAATATGTCTTTGTTACTTCCATAGCACCGTGTTGTCTTATTTAGTCATCTAACACACTGCACTATGGTCCTATGTTTATTATTCTATTCACTTAGAATAGAAATATGTTTTGGCTTACTCACAGCTGTAGGAGACACAGCTGTATGTGGCACAAGGCAGGTACTCAATAAGTGTATGCTGAATTGATAAATTTATACAAGGATACAATGTCTTTTTCTTCAAATTAATATGAATTGTGACACACACATGCACACACACATATTTTTACCGTTTTCTCCCAAGTACTAATGGCATACTTTTACATTTCTCAACTACCAAGATACCATCTTTTATCATTGATATGCCCTCTTCTCCTAGCATTCATGATATATAATTTAGGAGTATATAACTTGTGGCAGGAAAACCATATGTACAAATAGGAGCTTTAAGGGGATTTCTGCATTGAGGAGAATATTAAAGAAAATAGAAACTAGAAAATGGAAAAAAAGAATAAAATATTTATTAGGAGCCTACTAGATGAAAGTATTATTTTATTTATTAATGACCTAAATACATTTAATACAATTACTATAAGTTATCTGAGAAAATAATTATATATTCTGTATTTGAAAGGTGTCACAGCCACTGAAAGGCAGAACTGGGCAATGAACTCAGTCAGCCAACACCAGGTAGCATTCTCCCACACAGCCCATCTCCTCCTTCAAGCCAGGGTGACCAGTGTGTAGTCATTTGCTATACAGTCTGTAATCAAATATAAATGAAGTACCTGAACTGAGGCAGTGGCCATGGAAACAAACAGAGAAAAGAGATTCAGGAGACCCGTAGAAAGTAAGCAGACTGGACTTTGTGACTAGTTAGACAAGAGGGTTAGAGAAAGGAGAAATTGAAGATGCTCTTTTTTCATTTTTGGGATTATCTGAAGTTGCTCCAAAAAAGCTGTATGAGAAATTCTGAAAAATATTACTTATTAGAGAAAGAGAATAAGATTTTTTGTAAACCCGTGCACACATACTACATTGTAGTTGTTTTTTTCCCAAATTACCATTTACTCAGTAAAGAAAAATGATTTGTACTCACTTTATAATTGACTTGTGGTGTACATTCACTTGTGGTGTACATTGTGGTGTATATATGACTTGTAAGTTCATTTATGCACTGCATGTTTTTAATGTTTATATTAGTAATTGTTAGGGACTGAATGTATATGTCCCTCCCCAAAATTCATACTTTGAAGCCTTAATCCTTAATGTGACTATATTTGCAGTTAGGGCCTGTGAAGAAGTGATAAGGTTAAATGTGGTCATGAGAGTGGGGTCCTAATCTGACAGGACTGGTGTTTTTATATGAAGAAGAAAAAAAACACCAGACCTCTCTTTCTCTACCATGTGAGGAAACAGTAGGAAGGCAGCCATCTGCGTGCTAGGAAGAGAGCCCTTCTCAGGAACCAACTATGCTGGTGCCCTAACCTCAGAATACTACCCTCTAGAAATGTGAGAAAATACATTTCAGTTGTTTAAGCCACACAGCCTATAATATTTTATTATAGCAGATGCAGTTGACTAGTATAATGATATTTTATCAGTTAATTAGATATGTATTTATTGAGTCCCTTCTATGTGGAGAACATTATGCTATATGTTGTGAAGCTGAATGAAGCTGAAAATCAGTTTTTGCCTTTGAAGGTTAAAAATAAAGTGACAGTTATGACAGTTAAGAGAAATGTATACATGAGTCACAATGTATCATAGATTATACAAGTGACTCTTACATAGATATGAGCTTATAGCATTAAAAATGTACTTTTGATGACAAAGAGAGAGTTCTGCGTCATCTTTTGAATTGGGTCTTGAATGAATAATTTAGTAGTCAGTTACATAGTATGACAACCTTATGTAAAAGCTCATGAAAAAACATATACCAAGCCATAAAATATAAAATAAAAGATAATCTTGAAGCTTTTTACCATTAGAAGAAACTGATAAGATTCAGGAAAAAAAATAATTTAGGAGACAGCATTTCTGAGATTGTCTAAAGTTATTTATCAGCTGAGAACTAAGTTAAAACTAGAAATATTATTCCATGGGAATTTAGCCAACTAACAATTCAGAAAAGTCAATAATTTATTTTAATATTGATTTCAAACTACAGAAAGATGTGACTAGTAGACACCCTATCTTCCTATCACACATGTAACAGATTTTATTCTAACTGCTTGTCTATGAGTCTTCTAGATCTAGTCAATAAGCTGTCTGTGCACAAAAACTATGTGTTTCTTGTTTCCTGCCTAGTGCAGTGATCTAATTTTACAGTAAGGACAAATTAATATTTATTGATCAAATAAATGTATAAATATACAATTATTTAACTCTAAAATGCAAAGTCATAATTTAATAATATGAATAAATGAGCTTATCTTTGCTTTACTAAGATTATTAATCATATTTCAAAATGAATTAATCATTTCAACATAAATAACGTAAAGTTATGTAATATTAACCAAAAAAGACCATTCACGTGCAATTAAAATGATTTAATGTGATGTAAGTGTACCTTTGTACAGATACAAATGATGCAGAGAATGATTAAGGACTAGAAACCATATTTTATAACACAATAATGGAGAATTGATCAGATGTTACAAAGATGGAAAGAGAATTTAGCAGTAATTCAAAAGTAACAGTAGACTATAGAAGTAGATAGACAGTGAACATAGCCTAATTCATAAACTCTCTGAGGGTATTAGAATAGTAATATGCACAGAGATTGCAATAATTATCTTTTGGTCTCCTTTCAAGGATGTACAAATTATTAAAATAATATTTAAATAACACTGACATTTGGTAAAATATGTAGAAGTCACTCCACTAGACACAAAACATGTTTCTGTCACTTTCTATTTTTAAATAAACAGGACAACAAAAGGTATGTGTTACCTTGATTTTGAGAGAAACATACTGGAACAAACCAATATAAAAATGTATGCATAAAAGATAAATATATGTGCTAAATAAAGTGACAATATAAAGAATAAATTTTGTTAACTAAATTGAATGTACACCTATGTAGGAGTACTAAGTGTAAAAGTATAGAGTAACAATATTTGTAATGTCATTCAACTCAGCATTACAGCATACCTACAGATTTAGAAATAATTCTCACTTTATGTTAAGTGTCTCTTGTGATTTACTAATTTACTTTAACATTAACTAATGGGCAAAGGACTTGAACAAGCAGTTCTCCAAGGAGGACACACAGAGGGCCCAGAGACATCTGAAAAGATGCTCAGCATCACTAGCCATCACAGAGATGCACATTAAAACCACAATGACATACCATTTCACACCGTCAGAATGGCCATCATAAACAAATCAACAAACAAGTGCTGGATAGTATTTGGAGAAAAGGGAATCCTAGTGCACTGTCAGTGGGAATGCAGACTGGCACAGCCACTGTGGAGAACAATATAGAATTTCCTCAGAAAACTAAAAATGGAACTGCCTTTTGACCCAGCAATACCACTGTTGGAATTACACCCTAAGGATCCTGAAACACCAATTCAAAAGAACCTCTGCATCCCAATGTTCATAGCAGCACAATTTACAATAGCCAAGTACTGGAAGCAACCTAAGTACCCATCAGTAAATGAGTGGATGGAAAACTGTGGCACATTTACACAATGGAATACCACTCAGCAGAAAGAAAGAAGGAACTCCTACCCTCATGACAGCATGGATGGAACTGGAAAGCACTATGCTAAGTGAAATGAGCCAGGCAGTGAAAGAGAAATACCAGGTGATCTCACCTAAAAGTGGAACCTAGTCAACAAAACAAGCAAGCAAGCAAAATATAGCTGGAGACATTGAAATGAGGAGCAAACTGACAGTGGCCAGAGACGAGTGGGGAGAGGGATAAGAGGGGAGGGGCCATCAAGGAGCAGGTATGGAGGACACATGGACAAAGCCAAGGAGGATGGGTTCAAGTGTGGGAGGCAGGGATGGGAGGGGTGGGGGGGCATGGTGGTGTGAAAATGGAGACAACTATACTTGAACATTAAAAGAAGAAAAAAAATCAACTAAGGAAGTTTGCTGTAATATCATTTTCATACAATGGTTATCAGTGCTTATTTGTAAGTATAAGAGAATAGAGGAACAATAAGGAAAGTTGTCCTGAGATGATGTCTAGAAGTGATCTCTTGATATTTTAAGAAGACGACTGGGAAATAGTATGTAAATGCAATAATTTCTGCTTGTGGTACTACATGGTAAAAAGTATCTAGTTTTACAGAAAATGCATAAAAAATCAATACAATTCTCATCCACTTTGTACATAACCATGGGGGGGGGGGGGGAGTATTCCAGTTATCAGAATCTTTTTCCTTTCAGACTTAATCAGTCAGCCAGGCCACTCTCTTCTGCCTATAAGTCTATGTATATTTTTTATCTTAGGCCACTTCTCCATTAAGTAGATGACCAAATACTCCTCATTGGGAAAATTTTCTCTCTTGCATTCTTTTTGGAAAGTACCTCTGTGTGGGCTTGCATTGTACTGCTACTTTACCGACATATCAAGAGTAGCCAAATGTAAAGGATGCTCAACAACTTTCTTCCTCCATCAGCTGGTCCTAAAGAGCCATGAGCCCATAGGTAAAGACTAAGAGATGTTTTGGTTAACAAAGGAGAATGGTGTGGGCATGGAGCCACTTGCTCATGCAAACTATTTGTACTGCTGACCAGGCTCATGCCTGATCCTGGAGGTAACATTCCTACCTTAAAATGGATTGCCAGTGACATAGTAAGTTTAAAAAAAAAAAACAGTTTACAATGAGCAGTTCCGGCTACATGATCATTTGGTGTCCCCTGAACAAATTCCAGAAGTTATTTTTCAAATGATTTTTATTTCTCTGATACAGATAGTGTGATCTTGCCTCATAACCTGTAAGTCTACATACATCGTGATTGTTATATTGAAGCTTGCCGTAAGTTGTACATGGTGTTTTTTCCCCTCTGTAGATACCTAAGGACCATAGGGTCTTATCAATCATGAGGCCCAAGTTGCAGGGCCACTTATATTGCATTGTGAAGCTGCTACAGAACACTTTCCTACTCTCCACCTCTCCCAAATCTGACAAACATTTTTGGCACAGAGGATATGGTTTGGAACAGTATTCCCAAGTATAGAATATGATGCTTTGAACCCAGAAAGAGCTATTAAAAGAAATGTACTACTTTTGTAGTGGTGAAAAGAACAAGGTACAATAATTTGTCCTCTGTTTTAGATAGAAGAGCCTGCCCAAGACCACTGGACAGTTAGAATTTCAACCATGAGGGCCCCTAACTCTTTGTTATCTCTCACCCTCTTAAGAGCTTGTTTCTTACCAAGACCTCCAACATACTTGCCATTTCCTGATTATAGGGTCAAATTAGTAATGTGTCACCAATATCGGGGACCAGTGTTTGATTCCTCAGAATTTCCAGATGACCTAGCACCCTTTCTGCTATATTATGACAGAGGATGAGTTACTAGTCCCCTGGAGTAAGGTCACAAAGTTTACTTTTGTTCAACTCATGTGAGTACAAGTTCTTTTTGGTATTCTTCTACATAAAAATAAGAGCATTTGCCAAATAAATTGCTACATGCTACATGCCAGAAACTATGTTGATCTACTTTGGCAAAAAGCATTCTTTATTAGTCACAACAGGAACAGTTGCTGCTACTACTGGCTTGAATTTGGCTGCTGTCATGTGCCATGGTCCCAGTTGATAAACTGGTAGCAGACCAGTAGATTAGACGGAAATGGAACAGAGATCACCATCCTGTTCAAGTTTGAGACTTTTTTTACATCTTTAAGGTAATACTAATCTATCTCTTTCCCAGGCTACAGTGTGCACCAGTAGTGTGCAAGGGTTCCACATTCTCCACACTTGTTGTCTCTTGTCTTTTTGATAGTAGTCACTCTAAAAAGTGAGGTTCTATCTTGTGGTTTTGATTTTCATTTTTCCTAATGATTAATGATGTTGAGCATATTTTTATATACCTAGTGGATATGTGTATGCCGTCTTTGGGAAAATGTCTATTTAGTTCCTTTGCAAATTTTAAAATTGGAATGTTGTTTTATATTGAGTGTATAAATTTCTTACATATTTGGATGTTAACCCCATGTTAGATACATGATTTGCAGGTATTTTCTTCCATTCAGTAGGTGCCTTTTTATTCTGTTAATGGTTTTTTTGTTGTTGTTGTGCAAAATCTTTGATGTAATCTAACTTGTTAATCTTTGCTTTTGATTTAATCCCTCTTGTCTATTTCTCCCTTCACATTTGTTAGTATTTGTTTAATATACTTAGATGCTCT